>NC_060145.1:399303678-400553678 GCF_021461385.2 Schistocerca piceifrons
GTGCATGCAGTAATTATTCTAATCTTACACTCATGATTCCTATGAGAGCAATACATATGGGGCTGTAGTATATTCTTAAAGTAATTATTTAAAGCCGGCTCTTGAAACTTTGTTAATAGACTTTCTTGGGTAGTTTATGTCTATCTTCAAGAGTATTCCAGTTCATTTCCTTCAGTATTTCTGTGCCTCACTCCCATGGATTAAACAAACATGTGACCATTTGTGCTGCCCTTCTATGTATACCTTCCAATATCTCCTGTTCGTACTATATGGTATGGGTCCCACACACTTGGGCAATATTCTAGAATTGGTCGCATGAGCTATTTTTAAGCAACCTCTCTCATAGATTGATTGCATGTCCCCAGCATTCTACCAGTAAACTGAAGTCTACCACCTGCTTTACCCACGACTGAAATTATGTCATCATTCCATTTCATATCCCTACAAAGTGTCACACCCAGGTATTTGTCCAAGTTGGCCGATTCCAACAGCGACTCATTGATGTTATAGTCATAGGATACTATGTCTTTTCGTTTTGTGAAGTGCAAAATTTTACATATCTGCATAAAGCAAGTTGCCAATCTCTGCACCACTTTGAAATCTTATCAAGATCTGACTAAATATTTACGCAGCCTCTTTCATTTAGTACTTCATTTTAGATTACTGCATCACCTGCAAAAAGCCTGATTCTTCTATTGTTGTTGTATTCAAGGTCATTAATATACAACACGAACAGCAAGGGTCCCAACACACTTCCCTGGGGTACACCCATAGTTACTTCTACATCTGATTATGACTTACCATCCAGGATAACATGCTGCGCCTTCCCTAACAAAAATTCTCAGGCCAGTCACAAATTTCACTTGATGATCGTACTTTTGACAATAAGTGTAGGTGTTGTACTGAGTCAAATCCTTTATGGAAGTCAAGGAATACAGCATCTACCTGCTTGCCTTGATCAAAAGCTTTCAATATGTTGTGAGAAAAGTGCGAGTTGGGTTTCACATGATCTATGTTTTTGGAATCCATGCTGGTTGCCACTGAGGAGGTCATTCTGTTCAAGATGCCCCATTATGTTTGAGCTGAGAATATGTTCTAAGATTGTACAACAAATCGAAGTCAAGGATATTGGACAGTAGTTTCATAGTTCATTTCTACTACCCTTCTTGTGGGCGGGTGTGACTAGTGTCTTTTTCGAAGAACTGGGCACAGTTTTTTGTCTGAGGGATGTACGATAGATTATCATTAGAAGAGGGGCTAAATCAGCTGCAAATTCAGTATAGAATCTGACAGGGTTTTCAAGGGAGCCTGGAGGTTTGTTCAGTTTCAATGATTTCAGCTGTTTCTCAACACCACTGACACTAATACTTATTTCATTCATCTGCTCAAGGTTATGAGGATTAAATTTGGGCAATTCTTCTGGGTTTTCCTTTGTAAAGGAACATTTGAAAACAGAGGTAAGCATTTCAGGTTTTGCTTTGCTACCATCAATTTCAGTTCCTGTCTCATTTACTAGGGACTGGACACTAACTTCGGTGCCACCAACAGCCTTTACGTACGATCAGAATTTCTTTGGGTTCTGTGAAAGATCATTTGACAATATTCTGCTGTGGTGGTCATTGAAGGCATCACGCATTGCTCTCTTGACATCCAAATGCTTTTCATTCAACATCTCTCTATATCCCTATACTTTGTTTTGCGTCTGTTATGCAGTAATCTCTGTTTCTTTAGCAGTTTCTTTACAGTGACTGTATACCATGGTGGTTCCCTCCCATTATGAACTGTACTGCTGGGCATACATCTATCCAGTGCATGGTCAACTATTCTTTTAAACTTGAGCCATAGCTCCTCTACATGCTCCTGCCCTTTGCTGAAAGTTGCAAGTTCCTCACAGAGAAATGACACTACTGATTTTTTATCTCGTTTACTGAACATGCGTATATTTCTGCTTGAGTTAGTTGTTCTTTGTCGATCCGGACATCCTCAGAGAGGCAGTCTGTTTGTTGCCATTAGATCCAATATGTTTCCAACATGAGTGGGATTCCTAACTATGTGTTCTAGGTAGTTTGCAGAGAAGGCTTTTCGTACTGTTTCACAGGAAGCTTTATCATGCCCACTACTAACAAAACTGTAATTTTCCCAATAAACTGTTGGATGATTAAAGTCTTCACCAATGATTACAGTATGATTGGGGAATTTACATACATAGTGAACTGAGGTCTTCTCTAAAGTTTTTGATGACATCAGGAGATGAGGCTGGTGGGCGATACAAGGATCCAATTATTTGTATCCAAGGTTCTCGGGTGTCCAGTCGGATCCGATCGTCGAAGTTCCAGGATATTTCAGCGAATAACGGTTCCGCCATCATCAGGTGGTGCTG
This sequence comes from Schistocerca piceifrons, assembly GCF_021461385.2. Taxonomy (NCBI): domain Eukaryota; kingdom Metazoa; phylum Arthropoda; class Insecta; order Orthoptera; family Acrididae; genus Schistocerca; species Schistocerca piceifrons. The sequence continues at coordinate 399,306,059 of NC_060145.1, forward strand.
ATGGAATGATCTGCCTGTGCTGAGTCCATGGTATTTATGTCTGCGGGGACCCGATTCGTACCCCAGCACGGATGGCCGGCCGGACGCCGCGTGGTGCGAGGGTTGGAGGTAGCTGCAGCCACGCCCGGTGGTAGGCGCAGTTCATCTCCGTCCGCCGTGGCGGAAGGATCTCGTGTCCGCTCACGCCATTGCTCTTTGATGGTGTTTAATAATGGTTTCCAGGCCTTGCTAAGCTGAAACCCGATGTCCCTGTTGATGAGGTTATCTGTAACGCGAATTTCTATGGCCTCCTTGTAGATACTGTCCCAGTAGGCACTTGTGGCCGTCAGCATTTTCGTCTCTTCGAATTTCGCTGTGTGTCCGGTTTCAATACAGCGTTCTGCTAGGCCCGAATGGCAGGGTTGGTGTAAGCGGGTGTGACATTCGTTTTCCTTGCATCGGTCCTCGACCGTGCGAACTGTTTGGCCTATGTAGGATTTGCCACAGCCGCATGGGATTTTGCATACGCCCGCTTTCTTAAGGCCTACGTCATCTTTTGCCGTTCCTAGTAGGTCACGTATCTGCGTTGGTGGTTGGAAGACTGTGTCAATCTTGTGTCGCCTTAATAGTCTCCCTATTTTTGACTGCACGTTGCCAGCAAACGGCAGAAAGGCCCGAGCTTGCTTCTCTTCTTGGGGTTGTTCTTCATCTCGGTTCTTGCTGCACTTATGTTGTCGGAAGGCCCTTTGGATTTGGCAGTTGCCATACCCATTCTTGCGGAACACGGTCTCCAGGTGTTTGAGTTCCGTTGGCAAGTTCTGTTCATCAGAGATCGAATGTGCTCTATGTACCAAGGTGTTGAGCATTCCACTAGACCGAGTTTTGCCCAAGCAATCCCACTTGCAGCTTCAATTTCTATCTTGGTGGATTTGAGTTTCTTATCTACTGTGACACAACCTCCATTTCGCCTTTGCTGATCTCTTCAATACACACTTAAATTTTCCCCAAAAATCTTTCTGGTATCAATTTCAGGTTCCAACGAGCTTTCAGTACCTAGTATTGAGACTGACTGCTTGTCATGAGTGCTTCACACTCTCGCACTTTGTTGTGAATGCTTCAACAGTTTACCATTAGGATTTTAATACTGTCACCTGTGGGACACACTTCTTTTGATCTTACAGGGATACTTCTGGCTTTTCTACAGCTATCATTATCCGGTTTGATGTAGAGTCACAAAATCTAAAAAACCCTTGTGTGCAACCCACACACAGTTGGCTACCTGAGCAGCAGCCTCTGATGTGTAGTGCACACTTGACTGGTTTAGGGATCCCTACAGTTCTCAACCCTGTGGTGCAAGTCGAGGACGTCCCAGCCTAGATTGTCACAGAACCTTCAAAGTCTCTGGTTGTCCTTCCACTCTACTCAGAACCAAAGGGCCACGATCAGTTCTGGGGACAATGCTGCAAATAGTGAGCTTTGCTGGAATTCCGTGTGCAAGGCTGGTCTTCTTAAACTTCTCTGCCAGACTGTGGAATGACCCACGGATGATCTCGGAGCCCAGTCGACAGGCATCATTTGTTCCGTGTGCTACAATCTGCGGTTGGTTGCACCCTGTTCCCGCAGTGGCTGCTGGAATTGCTTCTTCATGTTGAATGACGCCCCAGGCAAACACACTGAGTGCACCTGGTGTCCTTTCCTGTCCCTTGCTGCCATTTCCCTAAGGGGTACCATCATTTGCCATACATTTGTACTGTTGATGATTAATGGACCCCTACCCATTTGCATTCACCGGCTCCTGGCACCGGACAAAACAGGTTCCTCCAAAACAGGTAAAGTGTGTCCCATTGGCTCAGTTTCAGTGAAAGACAGCTCCTCAAACTTGTTGGTTAGAGGGATCGGTACAACACCATGAGTTCACACTGGTGCCCATCCACCCTGTACAGGATACCTAGATGTACCATTGACATTCCACTTACAGTAAAGTGGATGAGTAATGACAGATCCTGTACTTTTTGCAGAGGACACAGGATCCATGGGAGAGGATAAAACCTTAGGTGCCTCTGGTACAGGTATCACAGGTACATGACTACTGGGGCTCTTCCAGCACACCATTTCACAGTGGCTGCCAATCGTTTGACAGTTGTCAGGGCGAGTTCCTTGCTTACAAATATCAACCAACTCATCCTGTGTTTGGGAACAGCATTCACAGTGGGCCTGCATTTTGGTTTGTGCAGTGTATTAAAAGGTAGTGAACAAATAACTTTAAATAAATCTGGCTGATTATCTTTTAATCTGTTGAGCTAACAAGTTGCTTATTCTCTATAAGAATTGAAGTATGTACAAAACAAGATTTCTATTAAGGTAAAAAAAAAAAAAAAAAAAAACCTGTGGTAAAAGCTACTCGTTTCCTAAAACGTTTTGAAGGTAATCATAGTTGTTAGCAAACTCGAAAACAAAGTTAATTTACAATAAATGCAGATAATATAGAGGGGGTATTCTTCTTTGAGGGAAAACTAGGTGTAACATAATATGTCAGTTAGAAAATCTGCTACAGTAACTAAGTCACATACTCTGATTTGCTACAAATTGGTCGTAGATTATGCAAAGGAAAATTGTAGCTTCCAAAAATTCTCAAAAACAGTCGTTTTTTAGCCTTGATGTACAATTAAGTTCAGGGGTGATGTATTCTTTGGCAGGAATGTGAATCAAAAACGCTGATTTGGTATGAAATAAATTATGTATCCAAAACAACAGTACAGATGGTTTTGTAAGCGTTCGAAAATTCTCTAGACAACCCATTTCTTGCATAAATGTACAATGAAATTATAGAACGATTGTTTTGAATGGGGATACGCCTACTGTTCTCAAAAATTTTAAAAGAACACAATTAAGTTGAAGCATACAATAACCAATAACAGTACGAATTTGATGTTCGAAATTTCACAGTATATCACAATACAAACGAGTATTGATACAATTAGTGAAAGATTACACAGCAACGACGTGAACTGTGATCTAGAACTTCAAATATGCACACGATCTTGTACACGCGGTCTCACACAGAGGAAAACAACTAACTTAACTTTTATATAAAATAAACGTGCGTATTGCAGAGATTTTTTACTCAGTTGATTCTGTGCACACTTCTACATTGGATTGCTGAAGAAGAGCACTGCGGCGTGACTTTATCCCGATCAAAATCGCTACTGTCACCCCTCTATTGAACGCAAAAAGAATGTTTTCGAAATGTTCCGATTTCTTCATCTTCTACTGTCCACACCTCCACCCACTATCTTCAAATGACAATATGTAAACTCAAATATCAACAGTGAACTACAAATAACACTGCCGACACCACCCAATTGGAACATGCTAATAGGAAGGGAGAACTCACAAATGGGTCTGTTTTAACATTCATTTAGTGCAATTGTGGCTGGGACTTCCAAAAACCGGCGTGCTATCTAGGAAAACGCGGTAATGAGATACACACTAATGAGCAGAGACCATGTTGTATGTATTTGTGTCTTACGCAAATAGTTGCATATTTGGCTCCTTTCCAACAGTTATTGCATATTTTAAATAAAACTAGTGATGATGCCTGTTTTCGCACTGTGTTTACAATATCTTTAAAATGGAGATGGGCGGGTCCTAGCTCGATCTCGTCTTGCTGTATCACAGATTGACCGCGACCTACCGCTTGGCCACGAAAAGTTGACGATTGCGCTAGTGCTGCTAGAAGCGGAGAAAATCGGCACAAGTTGAGAGATATTCATTTTCTCTGAGCGCTGCCAGTCTATCGTCCCATAGATGCGAAGTATTAATGTACACATTGGAAGACTTGTGTCCATTAGCAAGTAACTTTCGCAAGCTCTTGCTATGATGTTTTTATTAGAACAAAACTTACTAAGGTTTATTTCTTTAAATCGCTGGGCAAGTTAATTTCAGAAACTTGCTTCAGGTACTTGTTGCAGACATACTGTTGCTGCGTTATTGTTATTAATGAATGAAAATCGTGATGAAACACAAAGAGACAGAGAGAAATGTTATATGAATGCATATTGATGTTACCAAGAAATACTGACTAAAATCAGAGGATTTCACTTAGATGAGAAACATTCTGAGGATGTAGTATGCAAATTTCGAACATCTATTGTCTGTTGTATAATCAGATGCCGGCCACGGTGGCCGAGCGGTTCTAGGCGCTATAGTCTGGAACCGCGTGACTGCTACGGTCGCAGGTTTGAATCCTGCCTGGGGCATGGTTGTACGTGATGTCCTTAGGTTAGTTAGGTTTAAGTAGTTCTAAGTTCTAGGGGAGTGAGGTTGGTCGCTTGACGGCGCGTTCGGTGTGGGCCAGCCCGTTGCCAGCACACCGTAAGGCACGGAGGCTCGAACTGGGGCGTATCGCTTCCAGTCAGGCGTGCCGCGGCAGTCCTCATGTGGGGAAGTTATGCGTCTCTTATAGCCTCTGCTTCCCAAGTGGCTCTTTCCGCCTTCCCATGGTGCCAGATGTTAAGCTCGGCATTCTGTCTTGCGACAAAAGGGAGAGGTGCAACCCAACCCGATGCGAAATCGAACGGTGCGTGGCACAGGAGGAGCTGTGTTGAGGGACCGAACATCAGTCGCTTTCTGTTCGCAGGGCACAGACCAGCAGGTGCTCTGCATGCCGGCGACTTCGTTTGTCGGCGTGGGATCACGGCACGAGTCGGCAAGGGTGCTTCGCCGCGCCCCTGGGTAACCGGGGCGTGTTCTGCCAAACCCAGGAGGTGGTGACATCGCCTGGGCTAGGTTAGATGGGTCCAGACCGCCGAACGACTGGGGGACCGACCCACCACCTGAGTAGGAGTGGGTCCTTGGCCGTCAGGTGGAAGCTCGGGCAAGTAGGCGGCGAAGGGCGAGCGGTGCATCCGCCTCTCTGGAGTACGGGGTGCACTTGCCGAGGAGCGTCGTGTGAAATCGTCAACAACAAGGCCGTCGATGGGGACCAGTGCACTGGCGACGGCGCGCTGAACCTGGCAGCTCTGGAGTGCCCTTGGCCTAGGGACGAGGTCGGTGGGCGAGCTGCAGAGGTGCCCCCCCCCCCCCCCCCCCATGCCAGAGGAGCCGGTCCGGGGCAAGAGATGGGCTCCCATCTTTCTTCACTCATCTACAAATATGGCTGACTTAGAGACGAGTGACTCTAGTGCGACCTCGAGGGTGTCGATAGCGACTGTTCCTGCCTCACAGGAGGAAGTGGAACAAAATGAGCAAAACGCTCTTGAAAGACACACCAAAATAAATCAAATTCTGGATTCAAGTGTCAAAAATGGAAAGATTAGCCAGGTTGCGGTCCTGGCAATCAAAAACGAGCTTGCCGCCTGGGCTATTTCCAGTGCAAAGCTTGAGGGGCGACTCGAGGAATTAGAGAAAGAAAACAACAGATTAAGGCAGCAACCAACCAAAACCTGGGTTGCAGTGGCTGCACAAGCAGTCACAAAACCTCAAACGACAAAGGAAACGATTGCAAAGGTTTCTAAAAGGCCAGACACAGTGGTCTTCTTAAGACCCCTGCTCAGACAGACAGTGAAGAAATATTTACCACTACCATTGACCCCGCTAAAGACAAGATAAAAATAAACAAAGTCAAGGCAACCAAAAGTGTAGTAGTAGTAGATGTGGCAACTGAGGAGCACAGAGACAAGATTTTAAACAATGCCAAACTTAACAAAGCAGTCAGATGTGAACCACTAAAAAAGCGAAATCCGCTGGTGATCTTGTACGATGTACCACTAGCACTAACAGAAGCAGACATATACGTAACTCTATACAACCAAAACTTCGACGACATGGAATGGGAAACATTCAAAAACGATTTCAACTGCATTTCAGGACAGGGCCCCGGGAGCGTGATGTCGTACATGACGTTACCGAGGTCTCTGGAAAGATGTGGCGTAGAATCACCACCATGGGGAGAGTTTACATAGGCTTTCATCCAATAAATGTAAGAGTTTATCTAGTGGTTCCCAGATGCCACAACTGTGGCGATTTATATCACGTACACAAGCACTGTGAGAGGAAGCTGGCCTGCTCCAGATGCGGGGCAGAGGATCATACAAGAAAGAACTGCGGCAAAGCTGGAAACTGTATACCCTGCACAAAGGGAGGTAAAAAGTCGTGCAATACCACTGGCAGAAATTGACCTACCTGCAGGATGCTTGAGCAGAGACATAGCACGAATCGACTATGGCTGAGTCCCTAAATGGGAACAGGAAGCCCAAAAGAAAGTCTCCAAGCAAGAGGTTGAGGGATGCAATAAAGGCCAATAAATTCAAAGAATTTATTCAGAAGATCACCAGGCCACAATGTTACACAATCACAATGAAATATGTCTGTATCCAAACAGACCCCTGTGATCAGATTGATGCACCCTCCCCTCCGAATCGGGGACAAAGGTCGCCTAAAGATCATGCACGACCACTTGGGCATCCTGTGGTAGGGAAATTATTATTGACAAAAGACCTAAAGGCAAATAGTTATGAAGAGAAAGTGCAGGTATACGCAATAAGTAGCACAAGTGTACCAACAAGTACAAGTACACCAACAAGCTCACCAACTGAACGAGGGCTGGGAATAGATCCTGCTAGGATTTACCCCAACCTGGAGCATGATTTACAGCTATCTAGACTGGAAGAGCCGGCTATCCTCACAACAGCCTTAAGGCGTGTGGTGCGTGTCGGCCACGAATATGGCAGAGACATCACCTTCCCAGTGATGGAGGCTGTAGATAGAATACAGCTTAAGACAATGAATCTCCCCACAGACTTCGGAGACCTGCGGGACCTAGTTAAGAAGGTGTTCGACAGGCGAAACGAAAAGTTCGACCTCAATGAATTGTACGATCAATCTGTCATCTCTAACAGCAGAATAGCACACGACTGGCGCAAAAACTGGCCGGAACCTCACATTCACACATACTTCCCACATGAGCCAGTTAAGAGTGGGACAGATAAACACACACAATAGCAAACTGGTTATGTAGGAACTCCGAAGAGTGGTGGAGGAGAAGAGTCTGGACGTACTCTGTTTGCAGGAGCCATACTCCCTGGCTGGATCCAGTTCACTGCAGTCAACTGGCAACAGATCTATAGTGGAGCGGAACCAAGAGCCGCGGTCATAATCATAAACAAAGCACTGAGAGCCACAGTACTAGCACAATTTTCAGATGACCACTGCAACATCGTGGAGCTTCATTCACCAACGGGAGTATTCTACGTGGTTAACATGTACTTCCAGTATGGAAGACAAATAGATGAATTCCTGGCCGCAAAATCCCTCCTGTGGTTCAGTGGTACTCAGGATGACCGAGGAGAAAAAGCTGTCGACACAATCATGGCACTACAACTAATGGTCGCAAACAAACAGGGAAACCCTCCCACCTTCACTGGTGGTGGAGGACAGGGCACAAACGTCGACGTTACTCTTGTAACGCCGAACCAAATTACCACTAGTGACCATAATGTAATAACATTCACCATTGGAGACAGCGAGTGCCACTGGGACATGGGGTGGGAAACGCAGCTCAATTACAATAAAACTGACTGGGACCGCTTGGCGAGGGAGTGTGACATTCCAGCATTACTGGACGGTGATGTCAACGTAAAAGAATATGCCAAAAAAGTAACGAGTGCGATAACTAGGGCAGTGAAGCCAGCTGTACCAACCAGGCGGAGGGCCTCCCCCTCACCATGGTCAGCTGAACTGGGGCAAATGCGCCAGGCACTAAGGAGGGTGAGGAGGTATTACCAGTGGTGCGTCGACTGGCATGAAAAGCAGCGCTGGCTGCAGGTATACAGAGAAGCCAGAGAACAGTTCCAACAGGAGCTTAAGGCTGTCAGGATGAGGAGCTGGGAGAAGTACGTACAAAGCCAATTGGCTACTGACCCCTGGGGAATTCCATACAAAATAGTACGAGAAAAAATCAAATGACCCATGGTGCTATCTACCGTCAGGGACGAGGACCGAATGACGGAAACCTGGCAGGAAACTACGGGGGTCCTACTCCGTACCTTGCTACCTGACGATAGAGAGGAAGGTGACTCTGACAAACAACAAAGAATAAGGAGAGAGAACCAATGGGTCTACAAAAACAACTGAGTGGTTTACCCCTTCTCCGAAGAAGAGGTAGGCTCCCAAATCAAAGCTCTTAAAAAAGGCAAAACTCCTGGCCCAGACGGCATCACTGCGGAAGTGATACAATACCTTGCCCCCCAGCTGGTGGCACCTCTCACTCGGCTGTACAATGAGTGTTTACGGCTTGAGACATTCCCCTCAATATGGAAGAAGGCGAATGCAGTTACAAGCAAAAAAGGCCCAGACAAAGACCCCCAAGATGCCAAGTCGTACAGACTTGTCTACTGGACTTGTTGGGCAAGCTTTTTGAGAGGTTGCTAGCAGACAGACTGGCTGCACACCGAGTCCTGTGCGGGGTGAGTGACAGACAATTTGATTTTCGGACAGGACGATTGGCGTCTGACGCAATTGCTCTGGCTGCAGATGTCTGTGACTCTGCCCCGCACAAGTACATTGTCGGCATCATGGTGGACATCAGTGACGCCTTTGAAAACCTGTGGTGGCCTTCGCTCTTCTCCTGCTTGCAGGAGAAGGAATGCCCAGGGCCACTGTATGGCTGTCTCAGGAGCTATTGTGAAGAAAGGGAGGTCTGGGTATCGGCGACAAGCGGCAAAGTCAGCAAGAAAATTACCAAGGGGTGTCCTCAGGGATCCGTCCTAGGGCCACTCTTTTGGGACATAAATATGGAGCCACTCTTAGAAGAGCTAAAGAGCAGTGAAGATGTGCTAGAGGTCATAGCCTACGCAGACGACCTCCTCCTGCTGGTCGGCAGCCATAGCCACGAAGAGTTAGAACCAAAAGTTAGAGAGAGCTATAGCAATATTGACCACATGGTGTCACAAAACAAAAATGACCATTGCACCTAACAAGTCAACGTACCTGTTACTCAAAGGTCAACTACTAAGAAATCCCACAGTCAAAATAAACATCCTGCCGGTCCTCAGGCGCCGAGAAGCCCAGTATCTTGGTGTCATCGTCGACGAGAGGTGGAACTATGCATCACACATCGACACAGTAACACAGAGATCACTAACAGTACTAAACAATTTAATCAGAATAGGGCATAAAAGATTCCATTTCCCCCCTGATCTAATTAAATTGTATCACAGCAGAAGGGGAATTGAATTATGGCAGGAACTTTGGAATAATGATGAGACAGGGCGAAGAACACATGAGCTACTTCCAAACATACAGGAACGCTTAAAACTCACATAAATCAAACCCACTAGAGGCTTGCTGCACTTTCTTACTGGGCATGGAACCTACCTGATATATTTGTGTCGGTTCGGGAAAAGGGCAACATCAGCGTGTGACTGTGGAGCAGTGCAGGGCACTCCAGACCATGTGGTGTACGAGTGTCCCCTCTTCGACGATGTTGCACAACAATTTAGGGTAACAACTGCCGAATAACAATACGCACCACTTCCTCAGGCATGAAAACACTTTTAACATCCTGAATCACCTAGCAGATGCCATCTCAGGTAAAGTCCTCAAAGAGTACCTAAGAAACAACTAATGAAAAAACACCAGGCTTGACACGTACACCCTCCCTGTTCTGCAGGGACATGGACTTGGCCAGCCACCTCACGGCTGGAACCCGTCAGGTTTCGGATAAGGGTGGGGGGGGGGGGGGGGCAGTACATCACCACCGGACTTGACAACACACCGATTACGACATTAGATATAGATCAGTTATAGGTTCAAATTAGGATAATAATGTTAGTATAGAACTGCAGCGACCAAATCTCGGCCAGCCCAGTGCCAGGGGCACTCCCACTGGGATTAGCTCAGTGGGAAAGGCCAATAATTAGGTTTGTATCTTCTTCTGGCACACCTGTAACGCTGCAGGTAGAGTAGTCATAGTAACTTGTACAAATAGTATCCAAATCTAACAGTAGCTAAAAATTACAATAACACCAAAACAATAGCATAGTAAATAATAGTAGAATAATCCCCATAGTGGTGAAGGATCACAGTAGTAACCTGTAGTGTTAAAAATAATAGCTGCAGTTGTACATTGTAATAGTTAAAAATAGGACCGACTAATGTATTTAGGCAGTAGGTTAAATTGTATCATAATAATGATTGAATAAAGAATTTTAAAAGAAAAAAAAAGTTCTAGGCGACTGATGACCTCAGAAGTTAAGTCCCATAGTGCTCAGAGCCATTTGAGCCATTTTATAATCAAATATTCGATAATAGGAAACAAAAATGCGGCGAGCTATCCCACCAAAAGACTGCCTTTTAAGTACCCTATGATTTTTGCAAGCTGTATTTATTACTTTTATTACAAGCGTCATGCATTTATGTTGACAGTAGCTTTAAAAAACAGCAAAAAATTTAATATGTCTGTACTACCATTCTACCTTCCTTTCTGGTGAGCTGTATTCATTAGTAAACTTACTTTACACTCCCTTGACTGGTCGTGCCAGTTATTTTTGTTTAGGGGTTGGAAAAGCACATTTGTTTTGGCCCGTCTAGCTTTCTGCCGTACTCCTTTCAACACCAGTATTTTCTCACCGATTCTGAACACACACACACACACACACACACACACACACACACACACACACACATACACACATAACTTCTACAAATGGTTGGCTCTGAGCACTATGCGACTTAACTTCAGAGGTCATCAGTCACCTAGAACTTAGAAATAATTAAACCTAACTAACCTAAGGACATCACACACATCCATGCCCGAGACAGGATTCGAACCTGCGACCGTAGCGGTCGCTCAGTTCCAGACTGTAGTGCCTAGAACCGCATGGCCACTCCGGCCGGCACTAACTTCTACAAGTTTGACAAAAACTTGTAGGAACTGAAAATTCGTCAAGTACTTGCAGCAAGATGCAAAAAAACTAGAACGAATTTTCACCCTGCAGCAGACTGCACTGATTTTAAACTTCCTGGCAGACTAATATTGTGTGCTGGACAGAGGACTCAATCCTTGAACTCCCCCTGCTGGTCTGGGAGTTAGAATAGGCCTGCGGTATTCCTGTCTGTCGTAAGAGGCGACTAAAAGGATTCTCACACGCTTCAGCATTTATGTGATGGTCCCCTGTAGGGTTTGACCTCCATTTTTCAAAATTTTGCCGTAGAACAAGCCAATAAGGGAAGGGCGCCTTACATGGTGCATATTGTCTATCATGTGCTGAGACATCTTGTATCCTTTGTCAACATGGATCTGCACTTCCGCTCATTCTCCAGCTGTTGGGCGAGGTCACCCTCCTGGGTGCGTTTTTCTCCATCCTCTGTGCAGGATCGCTTTCTGCACTGTAGATGATAATGGACTTCTTAGCTCGTTTGCGCCTGATAACCAGCACAGTAACCAGTCCGATGTGGTTGGCCGCCATGTACCCTGTTGGTTGCAGCCCCCTGACCACACAGGGATCGCTCCGCTGATGCCTGTGCCGTTAACTCCCCACGTATGCCAAGGAGTAGATGCCTGTCACCCTGGGGCATCAGGACTCCAAGCAATGGTTATCCTGCCAGGTGGCCTTTGCTGTAGCTGGATGGCGCCCGTGGGGAGGGCCCCTGGTCAGAGTGGGTGGCATCGGGGTGGATGACACACCATGAAGCATAGTACGTCATCTCTTTCTGGTGGTCAAACACCAGCAGTCTCCAAGTGATCAAGGTCTAACTTTGATGCTAAGAAATACGACCCCAAATAGTCCCCCCCCCCGCCTCCCGCCCCCCCCCCCCCACCCTGGCCACACCATGGAAGGAATGCCAGGTTAAGGATGGCAGCATAGCTTATTCACCCCAGTACCTTGTATGTACAAGAGTTGATGGGGAATCTTTCTTGTCAATGAAACCTCGGTTTTTTGTGGAGCATTTAGAGGACAAGTTGGGGGAGGTGGTGGGTTTGTTCAAAATGTAGTCAGGGTCAGTCTTGATCAAAACAGCATCCTCTGCCCAGTCATGGGCACTACTCACCTGTGACAAGCTGGGGGATGTTTCTATCACACCCCATAAGAGCTTAAATATGGTCCAGGATACCATATTTCACAGGGACCTTCTTTTGCAGTTGATGATGAGCTGCATGCCAGTTTAGAGTGGCGAGGTGTCCATTTTGTCTGGTGCGTCCACTGGGCCTGAGGGATAATCAGGTTGCCACCATTGCCTTCATCTTGGCCTTTGAGGGTGTCACATTTCCCAAGAAGGTCAAAGTGATGGTCTACTGCTGTGACGTAAAGCCATATATCCCTCCCCCGATGCAGTGCTTTAAGTGTTGGAAGTTCGGCCATATGTCTTCCTGCTGTACTTCCAGTATTGCCTGTCCAGATTGTGGATGTTGTTCAGATCCCAATACTCCCTGTGCCCCACCTCCCATCTGTGTCAACTGCAGAAAGCACCATTCACCTTTCTCTCCAGACTGCAAGATTGCCCAGAAAGAAAGAAAAATAATGGAATACAAAACCCTGGACCGGCTAACTTACACTGAGGCTAAGAGAAAATATGAGAGGCTACATACTGTGCATATGAAGTCAACCTTTGCTGCCACTACGACAACAGTGCTACCATCTTCCATTGCAGAGTGTACTGTTGGCTCTCACAGCTGCCAGACTCCACCTGCCCCCATGATGGGGTGGGGGTGGGGGGGGCACTTCCCTCCCTGTTGCTCTTGCACAACCTACTTCAGGAGCAACACCCCTGCCCCCCACCCCAACCATCGAGGATGTCAGTCCCCACTTCTCAGCTAGAGAAGCGTAAGTCTCCTTTGGCTCCTCTCACCAGGTAGGGATCCCTTGGGTTACTCCCCAGCCAGGTTCCTACCAGTGGCAAAACTGACACCCGCCAGTGGTTGAAGCAACCACAGGTAGCTGGTTGTAGGGCTTCACGGCTCTTCTCAGTCCCTGAGACTGAATCACTGAAGCCCTCCCAGCCGGGCAAACCTAAGGAGCAGTGAGAGAAACCTAAAAAGAAAAAGACCCCCAAGAACCAAGGCACTGGGGTGGGACCCACACCACGACTACCTACAAGCTCTGTGCCTGAGGATGAGGTGGAGATTGTGGCGTCCGCTGAGAACCTAGATCTCGCTTGGCCCTCAGGCTCAATGTTGATCACACAAGTACTCATCTGGTGGCAGCAGGTGACCCTGAGATGTAGACTGCCTCATTGAGAATTTCATACCTTCCCAGTCTCACGATCACTTAATCCTCCAGTGGAATTGCGGCGGTTTTTTCCACCACCTGACTGAGCTACAGCAAGTGTTAAGCTTTACACCTGCTTCTGCATTGCCCTCCAGGAAACCTGGTTCCCGGCAATGCGGACCCCTGCCCTCAGCGGCTATAAGGGATATTACAGGAACCATAGTGACTATAATAGGATGTCAGGCGGAGTTTGCGTCTATGTCCTGAACTCAATATGTAGTGAACCTGTGTCCCTTCAAACCCCTCTTGAAGCTGTGGCTGTCAGGATAAGGATGATGCAGGAAATAACCGTCTGCAATGTATATCTTCTTCCAGATGGTGCAGTACCTTGAATGTATTGGCTGCACTGATTGATCAGTTCCCTAAACCTTTCCTACTTTTGGGAGATTTTATGTGCATAAACCCTTGTGGGTTGGCGCCATACTTATTGGTCGAGGTAAGGAGGTCGAAAATGTACTGTCACAACTCGACCTCTGCTTATTAAATACAGGTGCCTCCACACATTTCACTGTGGCACATGGCACATATTCGGCCATTGATCTCTCAGTTTGCGGCCCTGGCCTTCTCCTATCTATCCACTGGAGAGCACACGACGATCTGTGTGGTAGTGACGACTTTCCCATCTTCCTGTCACTCCCCCGGCGCCATACTCACGGACGTCTAGCCAGATGGACTTTAAACAAGGCACACTGGGAAGCCTTCACCTCTACTGTCACCGCTGAATCTCCCCCACATGTTGTCATTGATGTCGTTGAGCAGGTCACTACAACGATCGTTTCTGCGGCAAAAAATGCAATCCCTCGTTCTTTACTGTGCCCCTGGCGAAAGACAGTCCTCTGGTGGTCCCCGGAAGTCACTGATACAATTAAAGTGCGTCAGCGAGCTCTGCAGTGACATAAGTAGCACCCTTCCCTAGAGCTCCTAATAGCCTTGCGGCTCCGTGCCCGCGTTCGCCAGCTTATAAAACGATGGAAACAGGAGAGTTGGGAGAGGTACGTGTCGACCATTGGGTGCCATATGTCACCTTCCCAAGTCTGGATGAAGATCAGATGCCTTTTTGGGTACCAGACCCCAACAGGTGTCCCTGGCATTAACATTAATGGCGTGTTATCTACCAATGCAAACGCGATTGCCAAGCACTTTGCTGGTCACTATGCTCAAGCCTCTGCATTGGAGAACTACCACCCCAGCCAGCCTTTCGCACCCTCAAATGGCGGATGGAAAGGAAAGTCCTCTCATTCACTACACGCCACAATGATCCCTATAATGCCCCATTTACAGAGTGGGAGTTTCTCAGCGCCCTAGCATATTGCCCTGACACAGCTCCTGGGCCGGATTGGATCCACAGTCAGATGATTAAATGTCACTCGTCTGACTACAAGCGACATCTCCTCATCATCTTCAGCCGTATCTGGTGTGATGGCGTCTTTCCATCGCAATGGCGGGAGAGCACCGGTGATCAATGCCAGTCAAAACCAGCTTGATGTGGATAGCTAACAGCCCATCAGCCTCACCAACTTTCTTTGTAAGCTGCTGGAACGTATGGTGTGTCAGTGGTTGGATTGGGTCCTGGAGTCATGTGGTCTACTGGCTCCATGTCAGGGCAGCTTCTACCACTGATAATCTTGTGTACTTCGAGTCTTCCATCCAAACAGCCTTTTCCAGACGCCAACATGTGGTTGCTGTCTTTTTTATCTTACGTAAAGCATACAACACGAACTGGCGACATCATATCCTTGCCACATTGTATGAGTGGGGTCTCCGGGGGGCCTGCTTCCGAGTTTTATCCAAAACTTCCTGTCGCTCCGTACTTTCTATGTCCAAGACAGCACCTCCCATAGTCCCCCCCCCCCCCCCCCCCCCATATTCAGGAGAATGGCGTTCTGCAGGGCTACGTATTGAGTGTGTCTCTATTTTTAGTGGCCATTAACGGCCTAGCAGCAGCTGTAGGGTCGGTGGTTTCACCTTCTCTGTATGTGGATGACTTCTGCAGTTCGTACTGCTCCTCCAGTACTGGTGTTGCTGAGCAGCGCCTATATGGAGTCATTCACAAGGCGCAGTCGTGGGCTGTAGCCCACAGATTCCAGTTTTCAGCTGCAAAGTCGTGTCATGCAATTTCTGTTGGCATCAGACTGTTCATCCAGAATCAGAACGTTACCTTAATGACGATCAACTCACTGTAGTGGAGACATGTCGATTCTTAGGACTGGTTTTCAGCTCCTGATTGACTTGGCTACCTCACCTTTGTCAACTTAAGTGGAAGTGCAGGCAGCACCTCAATCCCTCCGCTGCCTGAGCAACACCAACTGGGGTGCAGATCGCTCTACGCTGCAGCAGCTGTACAGAGCCTTTGTTTGATCCCGCCTTGATTATGGAAGTCTGGTTTGTGGTTTGGCGGCGCCCTCAGCGTTGTGTTTACTCAACCCAGTGCACCACTGAGTCGTTTGCCAAGCAACGGGAGGTTTTAGAATGAGTCTGGTGACCACTGTCCTGGTGGAGTCCGGAGTCTGGAGTCACTCCATTGAAGGTTAGGCATGCACAACTGCTCGCCAGTTACATTGCACACGTTCGTAGTTCTGTGCATCCCAATTACCATCTCCTTTTCCCAACCATGGCGGTTCATCTCCCACATCGCTGGCCCAGGTCAGGGCTTATGATTGCAGTTCGTGTCTGGTCCCTTCTGCCTGAACTGGAGTCCTTCCCATTACCACCTCTCCTTGAGGTCCATTCACATACACCTCCATGGTGTACACCTAGGCCGCATATTCCTCTGGACCTCTCGCATGGCAGTAAGGACTCCGTTAACCCTGTGGCTCTCCGCTACACTTCCTCTTGGTTCTCGACATGTACCCGGGCCATGAAGTGGTTTACGCCAATGGCTCAATGGCTGCTGGTCATGTAGGCTTTGCGTATATTCGTGGAGGACATATTGAACAGCACTCCTTGCCAAATGGCTGCAGTGCTTTCACTGCAGAGCTGGTGGCCATATCTCGTGCTCTTTAGCACGTCCGCTCATGCCCTGGTGAGTCATTTCTCCTGTGTATGGACTCCTTGAGCAGCCTACAAGCTATCGACCAGTGCTGCCTTCGCCTCCTTTGGTAGCGTTCATTCAGGAGTCCATCATTGTCCTGGAACGATCCCGTCATTCAGTGGTGTTTGTGTGGACCCCAGGACACATCAGAATCCCAGGCAATGAACTTGCTGACAGGCTGACCAAATAGGCTATGTGGAAACTGCTTCTGGAGATGGGCATCTCCAAAACTGACCTGCGTTCTGCAGGGTTTTTCGGCTTTGGGAGACAGAGTGGCATAACAGAACACACAACAAACTGCGTGTCATTAAGGAGATTATGAATGTGTGGAAGTCTTCCATGCAGTTGTTCCACAGGGAATCAGTTGTCTTCTGCTGGCTCCGCATGGGCCATACGTGGCTAATGCATGGTTACCTCTTCCCTCATGAGAACTCACCTTGGTTTCACTGTTTCTCACAAATGACCGTCGTCCACCTCTTGCTGGACTGCCCACTTTCTGCCACTCTGCAGCGGACTTTTAACTTTCCCAGCACCCTACCTGCGGTGTTGGGCAACAGTGCCTCAACAGCAGCTGTAGTTTTTCGTTTTATTTATGAGGGTTGGTTTTGTCATTTGATCTAAATTTTAGTGCATATCCTTTGTCCCTCTGTGTCCTCCACCCTAGGGCTTTTGCAGAGTGGCTGGATTCTCCTTTTTATTCTCATGGTCAGACTGCCATGGTAATCTGCTCTCTTGTTTTGATTTCTTCTACATGTTTCTTGCATCTCTCTGTGGTTTTCTTGTCTGATTTTGTCCATTTCAGTGTTTGTTGCCCTTCTGTCATTCTTGTGGTTTTCTCCTTTCTTCCAGCTGTGTTTTGTATGCCTCGATTATTTTACTCCCACCCTTGTGGAATTATTTTAATTGGAACGAGGGACCGATGACCTAGCAGTTTGGTCCCTCCCTCCCCCCCCCCCCCCCTGCCCCCTCTTTTAAACCAATCAACCAAATCTCGAAACTGTGCATTGTCACCTCTTATCAACATTGTGGTGTTGGATGAGATAATGACTAACATGGCTGAAAAACCTGGAGACGACAAAATGAATGGTGTTCATAGATGACTTGATCTGGGCAACAGGAAGAAGATTCGGGAACAGCTGAATGGTTGGGAATAAAAACATTGGTTTTGTCACGTGAATTTCTTAACAGATATCTTAATTCCAAGAACTAATCACAGTTTCTCGTCAATGGAAACTGAACAATTGACTCAAATGCCATTATCTCAAGATTTCTCGCCTATCAATCTGTCACAATACGAAGATCATTGTGAGAGGTCGTCATTGGCTCTAGCTGGTGAACCATCAACACTGCCAAGCGCCACAACACTAAGAGGAGAAAACTAATGAGAGAAATAATAAGTTTTTGCAACTCGAAAAGAACAAAGTAACTTCGATGACATTACCAAACATGATGAAACTAATTACTTCTGTTGCATCTAAGGAGTCCAATAAACTCCCTTCCTCTTCAAAGGTAAACATTTGTAAAACTTTTTAAATACAATCAACCGACTGTAGTAAATTTGAGACAGTGAGTTCTGTACAAAGTTCTACTTCAAAACAGTGATTGTTCACTACTTTATCTAACCTTATTGTTGTATACAATTTTTCTTCTGCTACTGTACTCCAGGGACAATTTCTATTCTGTTTCAAAATTTTGTCTTGAATGTTCTGCAGTGAATACTGATATGTGGTATGATTCATTTGGTAATACAAATAAAATTTACAGAGCATTCTTAACACTTTGTTTCCTGACATAAGAAAAAAATTACTTTTTAACATTTTCTTTGCAGAATTTGTACTATTGGGGCCTCAAATGATGGTAGGATTTTTTGTAAAATTTCATTTTATTTTTTACAACTTTTTTCACTCCTGGTACTCAGAAGTACCGTCAGACTCCATGGACAGAATCACAACATGCGCAGAAAAATGCTCCAATTTTTATAACTTGCACTTTATTCCACATAAATATTAAATATTTTTACATTGGAAAATTAACTAACAAAAATATGATATTTCTGAATTTTTTAAAATTTCGCATAAATTTACCTTCTAGAGCAACTTCACAATACATAGTAACTTAGCTATACATTTTGGACAGTATATACATATCACATATTTAGTGATACCTCATGAAATTGTAGGAAACAGTTCTTTTTCTCATTACAGCACAAATACACTTTACATGAATTTTACTGAATTTTATTTTTCGCACACATTTCGCATCGTCCTCTTTTTACAACTGAACACTACAAAATGGCTTCCTCGGTTGCCAAGACGTACATCCTTAGGGACAGAAAAGTTATCTTTCCTTCTCTTTGGCGGAATTATTTCATCTTTACCAGAGTTTCTCTTTTTGAGATTTGGTACTTGCTGTTCATTCATTAGCCCTAGTGCCACAGCATGCCTGAATTCCAGCAGTGGCAGTGCCCCATGTAGATCACTGAAAATGACGTAAGCATTGACAAAAGGAATTTCTATTGCTCCCCAGAAGAGACAGTGCCACCATTTCTTTGATCGCCTGTCAAGACCACAAGTTGAACGTAATCTGTCTGCATGATCCACACCACCCATGTTTTTATTGTAATCACATACAATAACTGGACATGGTATAGTCATACTAGATCCATCTTTCTGTTTTCCTGACACTACGCTCTGTTCAGTGCCATGGAAGTTTGACGCAAAATACACTACTTTATTTCCCTCCATTGAAATACTGTTAGGTCTAAAGATGACACTCTGTGATTTGATTCCCCACGCTTTAGACATTTTTCTTTAGGTAAATTCGCTGGCAAACCTTTCCTGTTTGTTCTAATAGTTCCACAGATAAATGTATTTATGGATTTTAATTTCTCCGAAAGTGGAATAGAAGTAAAAAAATTGTCAAAGTACGATTTTCTGTACTGACCACATATAAATTTGAGTGTGTATCCTTTTTGATCACAAATTGCCCATAGATTATACCTCTTTTGATTGGTTTTAATGCTACTTCTTCCCTTGAAGACAATCATTGATTCATCAATACTGAGTTCTCTAGTGCCCCTGTATATGGACATAAACTGCTTATTCAAAGCAGTCAGAAGCGGGGGTATTTTATACTATTTATCAGTGTTCCTTTCTGGAATTTTTGTGTTATCATTAAGATGTAAATTACTCAAAATAAAATCAAACTGTCCCTACTCATGCATCGCCTTACAATAGAAATACCAAGGTCATCACAAGCAGACCAGCAGTGTTTCCACGACGACAGCTTGTGGTAACCCATAAATAAATTAATTCCCAAAAAAGCAAACAGCTCATGTTCCTTCAGATTTAAAATTTTTCCCTTCTGTGTTGCATAAAGATTGCTCTGGACAGTTCCTTGTTTCGATGTGTTTCTCTCTCCACATTCTGTTTGTCCGATATTCACATTTAGGTGAAGGTGTAAATGGAAAAGAACTTCCTGAGGCATCATTATCCGAACAAGTGGAGTTTGTTTCACAATCTGCCTCTTGCAAACAACACGAAAAAGCTTTGTCAAAATTATTAACATTTTCGTCATCATCTTTGATGTCAGTATCCTCTGCAATATCAGAGGGAACGTCCTCATACAAAATTGCTTCAATCTCTGCATCACTCAGAGGTCGAAAGTAGCCACCAGTTTTACGATTTTCGTCCATCTGTGTGAGAAAAAGTGGACAGAACAACTAGAGAGAGGTAACGCATTGTTGCTATAATAAAGTGTTCACAACCTGACGGTACTAATAAGTCCGCTTTATATTTTCCACTTTATCTCATTCACTTGTAACGTATTCTTCAAACTATTATAAAAAGCAAAGAAGGTAAGTACTTACAATGGAAAACTCAACGGAAGTTTCAATAAATTGCGCGCAAATTCAGGCAACACCATGGACACAAGCACATACAATCTTCTGTTTTCACAGCAGCGCGCGAAAAACAATTTCAAGCTCTGACCGCCAGAGAGGTCTATGTATTGCACATCTATGAAACAGTAGAGCAGAGTTACTGTTACGTACCGACAGGCTCTCAGATCACGAAACTGCACCACGAGAAAATAATGAGACTCAAAACTTACTGGTACTTTTAAGTACCGTCAGGCAACAAAGGGGTAAGTTTCTAATGTAAAGAAAAAATTTCTCGTAACTGTCTGTGGCTATTTATAGGATGATCTCATTTATGCTGTGCTTCCAAACGAGTCACAACACCGCCCAAATAATACCAATAAAATAGTAAAGTCACTGTTCTATATCAGGCGTTGCAACACGTGGCTCGCAAACCATTTCTCTCCAGAGTGTGCTTCCTCCTCCAACTGTACTTATGTGCTGGCGTCACGCCCAACCACGGCTACGCCGGACGACTTTCAGTCATAATGAATCATGAGCTCAATAATACCAACACCTGCATGTAAATACTAAAAGACATACACTTCTGAAACATTGATGTGATTGTTCAGTTTCTCCTGGCGTATTTCTAGCTCGAACAGTCCACGGGTGTACTGCCGGTCCATAGTGTCCAACAGGAACAACATTTCGGCGATCAGACATGTCGCCGTTGTCAGGTGCGCTGACGAACTCAGCTCTTGGGGGCGGGCGGCCATCTTAAATCCTCCCCCCCTGCAAGGCGTTCTCTCCATGGTCCACGGCCGGCGCCGCGCGTCGGCGGTCGCTGGGACGCTGTTTGTGGGAAGACTTATATTGGACAGACAGCGCACATCATTGAAGATCGTTGCCGAGAACATCAGAGGCACACTCGACTTAGCTACCCCAACAAGTCGGCGGTCGCAGAGTACTGTTTGTCCGAAAATCACGAAATGGACTACCAACATACCAAAGTCTTGGCACGGACATCTAAATACTGGGACATCGTCATTAGAGAGGCTATCGAAATTCGTACCAGGGACAGACTCATCAACCGAGATTGCGGCTATAACCTCAGCAAGGCATGGGAATCAGCATTGAGTCTAATTAAAAAGACGCTCAACAAAGAAAACGAATGGGCGACCAAGACAGACGAGGCAATTATACTGGCGCCACCACAGACGCCGACGCCAGCGTCTCGGCGACCGCCGACACATGGTCGTGGGTGCGGACCGCAGAGAGAATGCCTCGCAAGGGGACTGGATTTAAGACAGCCGCCCGCCCTCAGGAGCTCAGTTCGTTAGCACACCTGACAATGGCGACATCTCTGATCGCCGAAATATTGTGCCCATTGGACACTATGGACGGGCAGTACATGTTGGTTCATTGGTTGGTTTGTGGGGGTTGAAGGGATCAGACTACAAAGGCCATCCGTGCCCCGGCAGCACACCTGTGGACTGTTCGAGTACTAAAACATTGTATTTATTTGTTTATTTGCCTCCAATTCTTATACTTACATGAATGAGATATTTAAATACATAGATTAGATTTGTTTAACTTAATCTTGTCTAGTCCTGCAGTTCAGCTTCAGTTTGCATTGTAGTAAAATGAAGGGTATATTCTAAGGACTCATTGGAGACTGTTTTACGTTGAGAAACTTTAATGTCCTTCATTGAAGAACTTGTGCTTTCACGAAAGTGTGTTGATCAGAAAAAGATTTTATTGTACGAACAAAGTCTGTGAATTTTGGTTATCAATCTGATGGCATGATTACAAAATTTCTACATCTGTTTCTGTCCTGGATAGTATGAACAGATGATTTTGCAATCTGGAAACTTCTTGTTGAGGATCACTTCAAACTCACAAAACTAATTTTCATTGGTTTATTAAAGAAAATGATATCCCGATCCATCGATTTATAATCTTTAAAACGACTATCAAACTCGTTGGAGGCTTCACCAATAATGGTATTAAATCTTGGAAATGTTACTTCTATGTATTTTTCTTTCAGTTCACAGAAACTCAAAAATAACACAAATTTTCCTTGTTTATTTGCAACTTAAATAACAAGTTTTCAACGAAATGTTCTGATACGCCACAAGCGTATCACCAGTAATGCATTTCTTTTCTTGCAAACGTAAATTAATATCATGTTAATGATTTGTAAAATATGTTAGAGTCTATTCAAAACCTTGGAGTTACATTCTAGTGGCAAAAAAGCGAGTTAAATATTTTCCTGCACTCAGCCAACGAATTTCCGAATGAAGAAGTATGTCTCTGTATTCGGAGTCATCTTCTACCAAAAATTGTTTGAATTTTCGATGAGACAGTGATCGATTTCCTCAGCATATTTTTCCCATGTAGTGCTACCTGACGAATAATGCAGTGAAAAAATTACACAGTTTTTTTGTTAAGTGACCAGTGAAGCCATTTCCGATAGTGACCACAGCTGGTGCACCGTTGTCACAATTTGCAGAGCAATTTTGTCAAAAAAGTTTTTTAAACCACTAATTTTGTCAAAACACTTTTTAACTAAATTAAATGTATCTAAACATGTCGCTCTCGTCATTGAAACTAAAGTTAGTAACCCTTCATGTACAAAAAAGCCATGCATTATTATGGGAAAAAATTAGTAGTTGACTAAAATCATTCCAATCAACACTATCATCCAAAAAACAAAATAGTATCAACAACGCAATTAAATTATCTTGTTTCTTTTAATATGATATGACACATATCAATAATTCACAGCGTTACATGACGAAGCAGGCCCGCAAAAAGAGACAGAGCTATATGAGCTGAGCCGAATAAACTTGAATGGCTGGATACCAATCGGTGTTTGTTCATGTGGTTGACTGTGTGTGTGTGTGTGTGTGTGTGTGTGTGTGTGTGTGTGTGTGTGTGTGTGTGTGTGAATGATAAGTATTATTATAATTACTAGCGAAATCCATAGCTCCAGACTACCAGAGTGGAAATACGACTTACAGGAATAACAGGTGAGAAAGATTACATATTATCTTCTTGGTGTATCCAAGAAAATTAAACTTTTTGCCAAATCGCTACGCTACTAAGGGCTAGTTGCACAGTCCCTGGTTGGCAATGACTAAAGGCGCAAATTGACACGCGTAAAGCGTGTGCGGCGCAGCGCAGCGGAGTGCGCGTTTTTGTAACTTCACAGGTTCATACAGGACCGCGCAAAATGGGATGCGACGCGACACGCGCCTGCGCCAGGTCGCGCGGCGTTGTGGTTGTGGCACAGTTTATCGCGCCGCGCGCCTAGGCGAGCGCTGCGTGAGGGGGTGAGGCTGGGAGCGGGAAGGCAGTCCTGCCATATGCTCACTTTGGCATGGTGCATATGGGCAGTGTAAGTGTTGCCCATCCGAAATATACGGCCTAGTAGCACACTAAATTTTATTATCACTGAGTAGTGTTTCGTTTTTCGCCGTTTAAGTGGTCCATCTATTTTCGTTAGTACATAATAGTTTCCAGTTACACATACCTGTACAGTTCGTTTGTTTTTTTATTTTTTTGTCAAGAACAATGCACAGTTCAGTAACTGGTGAGCCATTAGCCACTGCAATTATAGCTTCTGACTCCACAATGTTTTCAGAACATAAGAAGGGACATCGTGGGACATCGTGAGGGTAGTGAATAAGGTTCAAATGGCTCTGAGCACTATGGGACTTAACATCGGAGGTCATCAGTCCCCTAGACTTAGAACTACTTAAACCTAACTAACCTAAGGACAACACACACATCCATGCCCGAGGCAGGATTCGAACCTGCGCTTGTTGCGATCGCGCGGTTCCAGACTGAAGCGCCTAGAGCCGCTCGGCCATCCCGGCCAGCGTGAATAAGGAATTAAGGAATATTATGAAATCGTGTGATCTTGAAGCAAGGCAGGGAAGCTAAAAAGGGTATCTACTTGCTGCCTGTTATCCTACCATCTGTTGTAAAAAGTCGAAAAGGCGTAATTTCCACAAGTATGATCCGTTTGTGCTTCTAGTAAAGATTGTCCAAGATGTGAAGTACACAAGTTTCACTATCGTTTCTTGGATATGGATGTACATTATGTACATGTGGAAATCACATTTCCACTGCAAGTTAGAAACAGACGAGAAGCCATCACGAATAACTATGTTTTAATTGGCTGGCCATAATGAGCATAAGCATTGCAGTGCTTGCACACACATTATCAGCATTAATAAACTAATTGTACAACAGGTTAGAGAAAAGAAAAAAAATGGTCGACATTATTACGAAAGTATGAGTATCAACACCTGCTCACAAGGCACACATGGCTAGCTTCTGCATTCGTGTCGCGAGCATTATTCTCAGCTGCTGACAATACACTGACCACTTATGTGACAGATCAATTGTTTGTATTTCTCAATTACGTTATTCGCGAATCACACATTGACAGTTTGCAGGCTGATGGTGAGTAACCAGCATCTGGCATGTGGCTACCATTCTGCCTTGAAGGGAGCGCTTGTCATTATTTTAATACTGCTCAGATCAAGAAAAGGAATAAAATCCTTAGGTGAGTTTCCATTCCAGTCAAAAATGGCTCTGAGCACTATGGGACTTAACATCTCAGGTCATCAGTCCCCTAGAACTTAGAACTACTTAAACCTAACTAACCTAAGGACATCACACACATCCATGCCCGGGGCAGGATTCGAACCTGCGACCGTAGCGGTCACGCGGTTCCAGACTGAAGCGCCTAGAACCGCACGGCCACACCGGCCGGCTTCCATTCCAGTCGTTCAGTGTTAAAGATGGATTATGGGTTGTAACACCCCAAGAAACCCGAAAACCCAAATAAGAATGTCATGATAATTTAAAGTAGGGAACAGTGTTGTCCTGACAGGTACAACAACTTTGACGATAATATAACACTTTAAAGTTTTGATGCACACCAATTTCAATAATTACTGAGTATCTCATGATATAAAGGTAGAAAGAAAGAAAGGTTATTTTTAATTAGCTATCAAACATCTCAGTAATAACTGCAACTCAGTACGACGAAAGTTAAGTCTAAAGTGCCCGCATCTCGTGGTCGTGCGGTAGCGTTCTCGCCTCTCACGCCCGGGTTCCCGGGTTCGATTCCCGGCGGGGTTAGGGATTTTCTCTGCCTCGTGATGGCTGGGTGTTGTGTGATGTCCTTAGTTTAGTTAGGTTTAAGTAGTTCTAAGTTCTAGGGGACTGATGACCATAGATGTTAAGTCCCATAGTGCTCAGAGCCATTTTTTTTAAAGTCTAAAGTAATATGTCGGTCAGATATAACATTTATTGTGAAAGAGAATTGTAAACGCGGCGAAAAGGAAATTCAATGCGTCTACAATGCTGGATCGTGGAAATGTTAGTCGCTTGCTTGCTATCAAGTCGTGAGACAGCACCGTTTGTTATAGTACTACAAACGGAACGCTACGAGATTGTTTCTATTAAAAAAAAAGTACTATTGCGTTATACAGATGCGCGGACTTTGTTCTCAGTCATTCTGACTTGAGAACTTGAACTGAAGTGATAGTCTGATAGCGTACGACGAGTTAATTAACTTTAATTATTGGAGATATTATTGTTGGACTCAACCTTCATCAAAGTGAACAGCTACAACGAAGAATGGACATAGTATCGAAGACTGCAATACCTGATTAGCCTTTGAGTAGGAAACATTAATACGACCACACGAAGATAATACAAATACGCCGATTGTAAAAGTTGTCGTAATTGTCACGATCACCGAACTGAAAAGAATCGTAATTGATCTGATCCATCGGTGTGCGTGTGATGTGATGATTATAAACTAACGGCTAAGAAGGAACAATAAAAATTGTTCGTCAGTAATGGAAATCTAACGTGTTGGCTCCATCATTAATTGAAATGTGCGATAGTTGATGATAAAAATTAATTAAATGTGAACATTTTAATTGAAAGAGTGACTTTATGAGCATTGAGAGGAGTGTTTTGCCGAAATAATATTACGACGCAGGAAAGTAAGATAGCATTATAGATTATCTCTGGATTTGCGTCGTGTCGTAGTGAACAATTCTGCCTAGCAACGTAACAACTACTACTGATACTGAACCACAAATGAATTTTCCGTCGCTTCAGTGGTGTGAAACGACGCCGGTGATGAATGATTGCCGCGCGGGATTAGCCGAGCGGTTGTCCCTCCGGTACGGCCGGCACGGTAGCTCAGCGTGTTTGGTCAGGGGTTAGCTCCCCTCCGTAATAAAAAAAAAAACCTGAGTTAATAGAACAACAACGAACTTAAAAGGATGTCTTACGACGTCCGCCTCGATCAGATACAACGAAAGAAAACGAACAAAGTGAAAAAAAAAGAAAAAAAGCGGTCTAAGGCGCTGCAGTCATGGACCGTGCGGTTGGTCCCGGCGGAGGTTCGAGTCCTCCCTCGGGCATGGGTGTGTGTGTTTGTCCTTAGGATAATTTAGGTTAAGTAGTGTGTAAGCTTAGGGACTGATGACCTTAGCAGTTAAGTCACACACATTTGAACATTTTTGAACATTTTGATGAATGATTCACTCAATACTGCAATAACTAACTAACCAAATAGGCATAGCAAATCATCATAAAACCATAACAGACAATTAAAATCAGCAGTTCGCATCGCTGAGAAGACTGTGTGGACTCGCAAGGAACGCGAGGAACAATTTTCTTTAGAGATTTTCAGGTGCTGTTCCATGTTATCCGACGGGGACAACCATCACTGCGCGTCGCGTATCCATTCCACCCACCGAGCTGTAGCAGTAGCGGCTCAACATCAACAGCGACAACAAAAGGAGAGAGGGGACGCCACAGGGGATTCAATCAAAATTCGAATGTACTTAACACATTTTCCTTAGTAGGTTTTTAGAACTGTTTACTATATTTTTGGCACACTAGTGTAGAATGTGTCATGAAACCAACTGAGTACAAAAACCGTGAATTTTGCACGTTTACATATATAAGCCAAATTCCATTATTTCCTTTATGTCTGAGTAAAGGCACGTGCTTCAGATAGATTTGTTTCGAAATCTTACTTAACGTAAAAGTTAAACTCGCTTGTTTCGTGTTGCTGGTGCGTCATAATGTATTATATATTTTCGTATGTTGATCTCTATGGGAGAGATAAATATGAGGTTGCAGTATATACCTAGATTCATCACTCGAAGTTGGTTCTTTAAAGTTTCTGAATAGGCTGTCAGAGGATTGTTTGCATCTATCCTCAAAAGTCTGCCAGGTCAGTTCTTTCAGCTTGCCGATGACACTCTCCTGCGGATCAGCTAAGCCGGTGGTGACCATGTGTGTTGTCCTGGTTTGTATGCGTTTAACATGTGCTGTTAGTCTTATTTCGTACAGGTCCCTACCACTTGAGCAATATTCTAGGATGAGTCACACAAGTGTTTTGTATGCTGCCTCCTCTGCAAATTGTTTGATTCCCCTATTATTCCACCAATGAACCAAAGTCTGACACCTGTTCTAACTGCAACTCAGTCCATGTGATCATTCCATTTCATATCCCTACAAATTGGAATGCCGAGGTACATACACAAGTTGCCTGATTCCAGTTGTGACTCACTGGTATTGTAGTGATAGAAATCTACATATTTAGCGTTTGTGAAGTGCAAAATTTTACATTTCTGAACATTTAAAGCACATCGCCAATCTTTGCACCGCGTTGAAGCGCTATAAAGATGGAACTGAAAATTTGTGCAGCTTATTCAGAGAGTACTTCATTGTGGATAACTGCATCACCATCACCAATCATTCCTATGCACTTTCCTGTAACACACCTAAAATTCCTTCTACATCTATTGATGATTCTCCATCCAAGATAACATCCTGTGTCCTCCCTACCAAGAATTTCCAGCCTGGTCACTTGAGACCTTATATAATCATACTTTCAAAAATAATTGTATGCGTAGTACTGAGTCAAATTGTTTTTGGAACTCAAGAATTATGCATGCACCCGATTACCTTGCACCAGGACTTTCAGAAAGTCATCTGAAAAAAGAACTAGTTGATATTTCTAGAATCCATACCGGCTGGCATGGAGGAGGTTGTTCTGTTTGAGATACCTCATTATATTTGAGCTCAGAATACATCTACACCTACATGCGTACTGTGCAAATCATACTTAAGTGCCTGGCGGAGTATTCATCCACGGTCTAAGATTCTACAACAAATGGATGTCATATATGAAGATAGTTTTGTGGATCAATTCTGCTGCCCTCGTATAAGGGTTCCATCTGCCCGTGGAGCTTTTTTCAGTTTTAGTGATTTCAGCCGTTTCTCAATGCCGTTCACACTGATATTTATTTCATTCATTGTAGTAGTAGTGTCAGTTGCTTCAGTTCTCAATGGGAGGTTTAATTCTTGTAGCGCATCAGATCCAGAAATTAAAAGAGACTCAGTAAACTAAGTTTAAAGTTGTTTATTTCCTGTTGTGTAAAACATTTTACCAAACACATTGCACCCCACCGTGAACATGGCATGTAATGAATTAGTTGGTTTAAAAGCAGCTGGAAATCGCCCTGTTTCCTGTCATGATTGGAAGCTGTTGCGAATGGGTGCATTGGAAAGGCTGCGGAGAGACATTTACAAGAGATAATGTCTTCTCTGCCAAAGTACAGAATCTATCACCACTCATCCACTTGACTGTGAGTAACATGGCAATGATAGGCCTTGAGGTCCTGTGCAACAGAGGCAGAGACCAGGGAAAACTCAGGCTATTACACTCATCCCCACAACCAGTGAGTTGGAGGCACTATCTTCCACTGAAATTAAAGTGAACCAGAGTGGTTAATTTCACCTGTTGGAAAACTTGCTGTATCCTGTTGCAGGCAGAGGCAAATATCAAAGACCTAAACGGTTAATTAATTGTTGGTAGTATAAAAGTACAATGAATAATCGTTCCCTTATGGAAATGGCAGCAAAGTATGAGAAGGATCACCTTGTGAACTCAGTTTTTATGCCTGGAGACCTCGTCTGCTGAGGAGGCTGTTCCAGTAGCTACGTAGGGAACAGAGTGCAACTAACTGCAGGTTGTGGTACATGTTGAAACAAATAATGCTTTTCACCTTGACTTCCAGGTCATACTTGGATCATTCCAGTGACTTCCAGAAAAAGTTGATAAGACCAGCCTTGCTGACAGAATTTCAGTGGTGCTCACAATTTGCAGCATTTTCCCTAGAACTAATTGTGGCCTCCTGGTTCTGAGTTCAGTGGAGTGCTTGAATCAGAATCTTCAAAGGTTATGTAAAAGGCTAGGCTGCAACTTCCTAAACTTGCTTAATGGAGTTGAAAACTGCTCTATAAATGGATCAGCCGTCCACTTCATATCAGAGGCTTTTATTGAGAAAGCTGTTTGTTGTGGGTTGTGGTAAACCCACAGCTACCACTACCAGAATGAGATTTTCACTCTGCAGCGGAGTGTGCGCTGATATGAAACTTCCTGGCAGATTAAAACTGTGTGCCGGACCGAGACTCGAACTCGGGACCTTTGCCTTTCGCAGGCAAGTGCTCTACCAGCTGAGCTACCAAAGCACGACTCACGCCCCGTCCTGGGGGTACTGGCGAAAGTAAAGCTGTGAGGAGGGGGCGTGAGTCACGCTTGGGTAGCTCAGTTAGTAGAGCACTTGCCCGCGAAAGGCAAAGGTCCCGAGTTCGAATCTCGGTCCGGAACACAGTTTTAATCTGCCAGGAAGTTTCAGTTGCCATTACCTTTTGCCATCCACCATGCTCCAGTTCCATATGCTGCACTGGCTACGCTAGCAACTGGTCACGCCAGCGTGCAACAGACGTTACTCGATGCAGCGAGCTAAGGCTCGCTCGCTACGGACGTGGGGTCTATTCCAGAAGCTCTACCATCGGCTCCCAGTGTGAGTCTACAACACAAGCTGCGCGTGCGACTCAAAACTAGCGCTGCCCGCACCAGTGACATCTACGCTTGCCTATATCTAGGCCGACACGAGCCTGCCAGTCTCAATCAATTGCTAATTATCTTGTGACGCTCAAGCTTTGGATGTTGTTACACTGCTGACTTTGTATCGCCTCCAGGCAGTTTCATGTTATTGCATGATGTGCTGTCATATGTTGTACGAAATAAACACATTCTAAAATGGGTGTTTGTGTTGAGTGCTGCAACACAACTGGTGACTGTAGACTGAACTTGAATGTGTGCTATCACTTGAACTGTGAAAACCCGCTTGCGAATTTCGGCACTTCGCCGATGCTTTAGGACAGTGAACTTTTCAGTGAACCACGTGGACTATATCTGCTGAAATTCCATCAGTGTTTCCTTCTTTCTAGTCACCATGGTCGACCAAACCATCTCTTACTGCTGTTATACAACAACTGCTGGCTCAACAATTGGAAAATCAAAAGCGTAGGAAAGGACTCCTGGTCAGAGTACTGTAGCAGCTAACAGTCAGTCCTTTGCAGTGCCCCTCTACGAGGAAAAATGGGAAGATTGTGACTCATACATAAAATGGGTGCGACAGCACTTTATGACGTTTAACGGAAAAGACAATGATACTGTTAAATTCCTTTTCTTGTTGTGGATTCCACCACAACTTTATCAGTTATTGTGCAAGCTGGCCCTCCTGGAATCTGATAAACTGACTTTCAACAAAATTTGTTCTTTGTTGAGTGCTCACTATCAGCAACATTGTCATGTGATCTCTGCTCGTCTCGAGTTTTACCTATTCGCAAGCAACTGGGTCATTGCTATCGAGGTTGCGGCTGAACTGCAGGGGCTGAGCCGCCAATGCAAATCTATTACACCTACCATCAAAGAATATTATGCAGAAGGTATGGTCAGAAATGCGATCATCTGCGCAGCACCCTATGAAGATTTTCATTTAACTGCTTTACTGTTCGATGACCCTTGAGGTATTGCATTTAGCATAGTCCTATGAAGCCACTCAATCGGCAGGCCACGATTTTAAGCTCTTGGGCGGACACTGCCGCAATAAGTAATGAACCCGAACACATGGAAGATCCAGCAATCAGTGGTGACATTAACACAGTTTACAAACAACAGTGCACATGTCCCTCTGCATGTAAACAGCAGTTCTCATGGCGCTTCAGGTTGCAAAAGCCTTACCCATCCTGCCCGAACGGTTTTCAGAAGCATGCTATAGATTACTGTCTGTTCAGGTGGGCAGACTGCAATAAATGTGCATGACAGGGTCACCTTGCACTTGTTTGTCAGGTGGCCATTCCAGTCTCAAGATCACTAGATCAGATGGACGTTAATTTAATGTGTTCCACAGCATCCACTTTGGGAGGTTTCTCTGATAAACTGATCGTATAATTCAGGTGGTTGGCAAGACAGTCAACTTACAAGTCGATACGGGTGATTCCAACCGTCTCATCAATTTTTAAACATTTTTACAATTAGGGTACCTGCACTAACTGGATCAGTTTAACAGTTCATCAGATACAACAAGTAACACATTCTGTTGAAAGGTCAATTTACCATGGAAGCCATTTACAAACATGCAACCAGGGACATAACTTTCTTAGCTGTAAACAGTGCTGATGCTGAGAAACTGTTCGGTCGGAACATATTTACGTCTTTTGGTTTTTACAACAATTACACAGTAAATCTGGTCTCCGAGAATGCTCCTCATCAACAACTGGATATGCTGTGCACCAAATACCCGAAGGTATATTCTCCTGGTCTGGGAAAAACGAAGAATTTCAAAGCTCATATTTCGCTGAAATCTATATCAAACTCCCATTAGACATACCTGTAAGTTCACAGAATATAATAGTGATAAACACACCATACAATTTATATAAATGTAAGGGGCGGGCTTTTGGGATCTTCAGGGCCCCAGTAATCTTTTAGACGCTCCTGAAAAAGCTTCTTCACGTTAACTGTTTGGATGACATCGTCGCCAAGGGAAGTTCCACGGAGCAGCATATAGCGGGCCTGAAGTCCTTTCTTTTTCTTTTTTCAGGAGGCAGGAATAATGTGTAATCTCAGTACATGTACACCTTTCTCACAAAGTTACATTATGAGTGCAGAAACACGTCAGAGTAATTTCATCTATCCCTCGGCCTGCGAATCTCAAGCAGCTCCAGGCCTTTCTGGGAAAAACTAAATCCTATGGAATATGTAGTCTGGTGACATCTAGAACAGCTCATCCGTTACATCACTTGCATTAGATGGGAGTCGTCTTCGCATGGTCAGCCACGTGTGATTCGGTATTCAGGGAGCTCAGTGCGTAACTTTAGCATCTTGTCTAGCAATATTCCAACCCGGAAAGCAGATGGTGGTTGTGATGGTCGCACCGAACCACGGAGTGGAGGCCATCCTCGCTCACAGAGAGGCTGATGGGTCAGAGCACCACATTGCTTGTGCTTCAAAACCCCTCACCTCTGCACGAGTGTAATACTCTCAGACAAAAAAAAAGCAAAGGTAATTATATTCGCCTTGAAGAAATTTCTTGTCTTTCTTTATGGCAAAAAGTTTCACTTGGTAGCAAGGACGCCTATGTGCAGGGGCAAGAGAGGAAAAGGAAAAAAAAAAATAGTATAGTCAGGTGTTTTCATTCAAGAAAGTGATTTAAAAGTCGATATTATACATGTTTTTAACAGGGTTAGAACTGGAACTTTTTTTTGTGACTGCTTACAAGACGCCATTTGTCTTCCAAAATATAAAAAACACTCCATACCTGTACGTCTAGGCTCCTCCCATCCTCCCCCCCCCCCCCCCCAAACTATCGTACGAGCACTGTTGCCTTGTAATGGACCATAAGACACTGCTCATCGTTCAACTCAACAGCTCACGTCCCAGATTGTACTGCTCATTGGCTCCAACGCTGGGCATACCTATGAAATCCATTTCAGAAGCATATTCCAGCACACTCTCTTTCCTTCCTACCCCTGGGGCCAGACTACAAGTTCAATCATGACGAACGTTTTTACTTTTGTGTGGATGACGAGGCTCATCAAGCCGTGGACAATTTTCCCATTGTTGGAGCTCACATCACTGGTGCCAGAGAGGAAGACACCATTCCCAAATCAAGTTCGCAGCTTCATCTTGATGGAGTGACTGGAGTGATTAGCCAGGCAATAATGTACTCCTCTTCAGCATTACTGTAGGCTGCAGCAGTGCTCGCCTCTGTTTGACAGTGTGATACTCTTAACCACAGACCACACTGTGCTGCATGTTGTGATTCAACCAGTGATAAGACAATGGATTGTACAGTTGCTGCATCAGGAACACTGGTGTGCTTCCAGGACCAAGCTGCTCGCACCATACCACAAGTATTTACTGGACAGTGATTGAGAAATAGGCAGCCTTGTCTGTCAATGCAACATAGGTGCAGAACAGCAGGCAATCCCACGTGAAGTTTTTTTCTCCTGGCAAGCGGCCACCAAACCTTGGCAACGAGTGCGTTTTGATTTTGCAGGCCCATTCCTGAATATCACGTCATCATCATTAAACGGGTTGAGATTTTCACTCTGCAGCGGAGTGTGCGCTGATATGAAACTTCCTGGCAGATTAAAACTGTGTGCCGGACCGAGACTCGAACTCGGGACCTTTGCCTTTCGCGGACAAGTGCTATGGCAACTGAGCTACCCAAGCACAACTCACGCCCCGTCCTCACAGCTTTACTTCTGCCAGTATCTCGTCTCCTACCTTCCAAACTTTACAGAAGCTCTCCTGCGAAAGTTTGGAAGGTAGGAGACGAGATACTGGCAGAAGTAAAGCTGTGAGGACGGGGCGTGAGTCATACTTGGATAGCTCAGTTGGCAGAGCACTTGCCCGCGAAAGGCAAAGGTCCCGAGTTCGAGTCTCGGTCCGGCACACAGTTTTAATCTGCCAGGAAGTTTCATCATTAAACGGTGCCGCATGTTGGGGGAGGGAGCAATAAGCAGTTGGAACCTTTCTTTCACGTAGTGTGGATACAGCGTCGATTGAATTGAAAATTGATGTTTGTTCTGAGCTGCAAACCTTTGTCAGGTATGTTGTGAAATTGTTCTTAAGGTTAGTTTAAAGTAATTTCACAATGATATCCGGAAAGCAGAATCCTAACCTACTGTTAGAAACATGTCTTTAGTCCTCACGTCTCTAGGTTACATTTAATATTTTAAACATAGCTGCACAACAGCAACGGTTCCACGTAATAAAATTATAAACAGCCGACCAGTTGCAATGGATAAAGAATTCTTTACCTAGGTTTCAACAAATTTAAATTTGTCTTCTTCAGAAGGTGGCCTAAGGACAATGAACATCATAGCTTACATTAGAAAGGTATGAAACTTAAGTCAAGAATAGATTTTAACACAAATTAGAGAGCTCTTGCATTACAAAAATATGAGAACGACGACTGGTATTTACAATTTTACATTAGTAAGGACTAATGTACTATCGCCGTTTTTACAAATGTCGGCATAGATCCATTTGTCAAAATTAAAATATAGCCCTAGAAATAGGGGTTTGTCACGTAAATATAAATTAGTACATGGATCTTGCAGAGCTCACAACCGACTGAGTGTAATCGGCCAGTGTAGTTACTCTGCGACCAGGGCAGGTGGCGCTCATGGCGTGAACCATGTGCCAATTGGCGTACAAAAGCAACGTGTAAATTATCAGTATTAATAACGTCCTTAGATAAAGTAACAATAAAAGAAAGGAAAGCGTTTAACACTCCCGTTATAACAGTATGGGAGCCTTGGTACAATTAATGTAGTTATACATCAAAAAGGCAGGTGGCTCTTTCGCCGAGAGTTACGCATAGTGGCATATACAGCCAAAATATAAAAATTGCATTACTATATTAGTGAAGCCCACAAATGGTATATATGTCAGAACTTTAAAATTGATAATAATGGCTCTTAAGACAGAATTACGAACCCTGGTCCACAATCCAGTTAATACACATTAGCAGGGAACCAACGTTTTAGAGCCAGACAAAATCACATAAGGGCCGATGTAGTGGCAGCCATACATCGTGAGAAAACCACATTACATAAAGGGTAGTGAGCTTAAAGCATTGAAAGTGCATCATAGCTTCCTGAGAAAATAGACCACTAAGGTTACCAGCATTAATGTTATACCATAAACAGCACAGGTTTAAAGCCTTCGAAAAAATGTCTACAAGCGAGGTTCAACTGGTCGTTCAGTATATTACCGTCCTTGAGCTCTAGATGTTTAAAAATTTGTAACTCTTCCCACGGATCTAGTCTACGCCCTTTGACTTCTCTGTGTAGGATAACAGTGTCTTCTAACTGTTTAGGCGTATGGCCGGCTATCAAGAGGTGTTCAGCAAAAGTAGAGCTGTGTATATTCGCTCCTTTTTTACCTAACAGGTGTTCTTTACATCTTGTTTTCACAGCTCTGCCTGTTTGACCAATATAATATGAAGGACAGTTATTACAGGTTAGTTTGTAAACACCTGAATTGGAAAACCAATCGCTGGCAATCTCTACTGAATGTACGAGATTTCTTTTTAAACTGTTATCTGTAGAGAAGGAGACGTTACAGTTATATTTTTTTCCTTAGAAGATGTTTAATCCTATACGATATATTACCCA
The DNA here is from genome assembly GCF_021461385.2 of Schistocerca piceifrons. Taxonomy (NCBI): domain Eukaryota; kingdom Metazoa; phylum Arthropoda; class Insecta; order Orthoptera; family Acrididae; genus Schistocerca; species Schistocerca piceifrons. Next base: position 399,341,787 of record NC_060145.1, read on the forward strand.
AGAAAGGAATGGAAATAAATTTTTTAGCTTCTTTGCTATCAGTGGGGAGGTTGTTGCTCAAAGTCGAACAGTTTTGGGAAGTTTTCTTACTGAACAAGTAATCAATCATAGTCTGATTGTACCCATTATTAGCCGCAATCGCTTTGATGACATTCAATGCCTTTTGTTGATCGGCAGGTGATAAAGGAGTAGTTACCAAACGGTGAATGGCAGAATGAAAAAACGCCAGTTTATGAACTTTTGGATGAGTTGAGTCAGCAGGGATGACATTATCTGAATACGTTTCCTTAAGGAAGATATTGAAATTGAAGGAACTATTCTGTATAGAAATTGTTAAATCGAGGAAGTTAAGTTCACCTTTTTCATTCTGAAGTTCTTTTGTGAAGGAAATCTTTTCATGTAAATCATTGAAAGTATTGAAGAGAAGCTCTAACTCATGATCGGTACCATCAAAAGCAATGATAATGTCGTCAACATAACGTGCATAATAAGCGGATTTTGTGGCGTAATTCTGAACTTGAATTGAAGAACGTTATTTCCAGGGCGTTGATAAAATATCTGCTAAAATACCGGCGAGGGGGCTACCCATTACTAAACCATCTGGTTGCACATACATTTTCCCATTGAACGTGAAATAATTGTATTTTAAAACGACCTTAAGCAAACCAGTTCCGCAATCTGAATTTCACTTAGTTTTGTATGTTTTAGAAGATTCTTTTTTACAAGGGCTATGGTTTCATCGACCGGGACATTTGTATAAAGACTGACGATGTCAAAGGAAACCAGTCTAGTGTCAGGTGTACATCTTACAGTTTGAATATTGTTAGTTAATTCCTTACTATTTTTAACAGAAAAATTATTTTCAAATGTGAAAGCATCTTTAATTTTAAAATGGAGGCGCCTAGCAAGTGTGTGATGTGGACTATTCCATTCAGTACAGGGCGAACCGGGTGATTTTGTTTGTGCAGTTTAAACTGACTTCTGAGCACGGGTGGTTTCGGCTTCATATTTATAAGCCCTTGCTTTTGGAAGTTATTGAACAGGCTGACAGAACAAGCTAAAGTACGCCGGATTTCATTTTGCAATTCCGCGGTTGGATCTACGGTAACCTCAGTGATGTAATTTTCCTCAAAAAACTTTACAGTATTTTCTATATATTCATTTTTATAAGCCACGACAGCGGTGTTCCCTTTGTCACTCTTAGTGACTAAGGCGTCGTGTTCTCTAAGCTTACGATTAATGCTTTTTACTATACTATATTCGCCCAACTGCCCATTAGGAAGTAATTTAATTTCTTTTTCTATTATGTTATTACATTCATAGGCACATTTGACTTGCTCGGTTTTCTCTAATTTCAGGGATTCCAAACCGATTTTTAGATCTACAATAAGATTACAGATAACTGGATATTTATCGAGTTGAGCAGGCAAATTATATTTAAGGCCTTTACATAACAAGTCATTCTCAGCCTGCGTAAAAGTAATATTGGTTTTATTCAGTATTCTTTCGTAAAATTGATGTTTGACACTACTGATTGCTATATTAACATTTTTACTTGTGGTGCTATTACTAAACTTCAACAACTTTCTTTCATGTCTGGCCTTGATTTCTTCTTTACGATTAAAGAGCCATTCATTAATACTATTCCACAGGTGGTCACTTTGGAAATTACAAAGATCTTTAAAGGCTTTAGTTAAAAATAGGTGTATACAGTAGGTTTCACTATTAAGAACATCTTTTTTCTTGTACAAATTCACTGTGCTATCCGAAATGACTGAACGCACTAATTTATTTTTTAACAGAAGGCACTTTGTTACACTGTTTGAAGTTTAAGTACGCCTTCACATAATCAGGGGTAATGTCTTTTTCTAGGCACTGTTGATTAAAGTCAATAGCCATACCTGCTTCCACAATTTTTAATTTGATGTCCATGTACCCGGTTGCAGCTTTTGATACCTCGGCGGGCAGGAATTTCAGTATTTTAAACATAGCTGCACAACAGCAACGGTTCCACGTAATAAAATTATAAACAGCCGACCAGTTGCAATGGATAAAGAATTTTTTACCTAGGTTTTTAACAAATTTAACTATCTTACTTTGGTAGGATTGGTATGATAATGGGCCGCCATTTAAACGCTGCTGTATTCCCTGCGGACTTAGGATGCATCTTCCTCGTTCGACATACACTGAGATGACAGAAGTCATGGGATACCTCCTAATATCGTGTCAGAATTTCTTTTGACCGGCACAGTACAGCAACTCGACGTGCCTCTATAACCGTCCAGAAATGCTAAAGTGTTGCCAGTGCACGATTTAGTGCACGGATTGACCTCTCTATTATGTCCCATAAATGTTCGATGGGATTCATGTCTGCCGATCTGGAAGACCAAACCGTTCGATCGAACTGCGCAGAATGTTCTTCAAACCAGTGCCGAACAGTTGTCCCCCGGTGACATGGCACACTGTCATCCATAAAAATTCCATCGTTGTTTGGGAACGTGAAGTTCCTGAATGGCTGCAAATGGTCTTGGTGTAGCGGAACATAACCATTTCGAGTCAATCTTTCGTGTAATTTGCCGTCACCATCAACACATCTTGCAGCTACACTCAGTTGGGCAATGAGCGCTGTGCCCGTCGTCTCATCGAAGATTATGCTGTAATAAGGAGAATCTTTGATTTCCTTCATTATTCTCGATAAAATCACTGTTTCACAGCATGAAATAAGTTCGTTACACGTTGTTTTACTTATGCAAGTGGCGTTCGCTTCAGTGGTTCAAATGGTTCAAATGGCTCTGAGCACTATGGGACTCAAATGCTGAGGTCATTAGTCCCCTAGACCTTAGAACTAGTGAAACCTAACTAACCTAAGGACATCACAAACATCCATGCCCGAGGCAGGATTCGAACCTGCGACCGTAGCGGTCTTGCGGTTCCAGACTGCAGCGCCTTTAACCGCACGGCGCTTCAGTGGTCTCAAGGTGATGTTTTAGTTGCAAGTCTTCAGCGTCAGTTCTAAATCTTAGCTCTAAAGTTTGCCCCATTACTCACTGTACTTTCACGATCACTTTCGTTTTCTAATAGACTCCCATTATCTCTATGCCTCCGCATAGAAATGATGTTGTTATTATAAGCACAAGATGGTTTCTGTTTTCCCTAATGTTCTCCATTCTCTGTCTTGACAACTGGTTTCACGGTTGTCTCGTGTCGCCAAAAATAATTTTTCATATGTCGACGCCTCAACATGGTACTTGAGATGAGAGTGGGTCACAAGGTCACCATCTTTACCAGTAAGTTTGGCAAACTTTGTTAGTGGTTCAGTCACAAGTTTCTTGGCGATAATGGATTTCTTCCCTCCAACCATTTTATTATTCATAAAAATTGATCAGTTAATGCAAAGAAGTCCCTTTTAAACTTGTGAGAACGCCAGCTGTGGATACTGTTCAAAGCGATTATCGTGCACTTGTTTCCGTTCAACCTGTCCCCTCTTGCTGCGCTCGGAAGTAGGAAAAAAATGGAAATTTGTGGTAAGGTGTTATGGGACCAAACTGCATAGGTCATCGGTCTCTAAGCCTGCACACTACTTAATCTAACCTACACTATGGACAACGCACACACACCCATGCCCAAGGGAGGACTCGAACCTCCGACGGGGGTAGCCGCACGGACCATGACAAGACGCCTTACATCGCGCGGCTACTCCGGTTACGTTGGAGCTGTCAGAAGCTTGTGTTTCATATCGTCACTAATATTTCCTGAAGCTAATACATCGAAACAATTGCCAATATCCGTGGGATTAAAGGAATCAGTCGATGAAATTTTCTGTGGAAGTTTCGACGAAGTGCTGGGCTCTGCCTATACATCTGGTGGTGTTTTTGCGGCTGAATGGTGACTGGGATCTTCAGATGTTTCTACTTTTCTTTTTCTTATTACATAACGATGCATTTTGCTATATTGCTACGACCTAGGTAAATTAGGTGCCAATTATTCTCGAATAAACACCTCATTCGCACTGAAAAAATGCAACACTTGTACACTTAGCACTAAAACACATACGGTCACACTCCGCGTATTTCTGATATCACTAAGCACAACAGTGACTGATGTCCGTGGTAATAGCCAATAATCGCAGTTGTTCACTTTTTATCACTTTCAAGTTATCGTGACATTGTAGCTTTCAAACTGACAACCTGGTAGCGATTCTGATTCCCTTATATATGTGGCTCAGTTGTTTCACTACCAGAATGTTCGCTTCTTGGAATGTAAACAAATACCTACTGTGAAAGCGATAAGCCAATATATATCTTATGATGTATAATATAATGGCGAGTTTCCAATGATATCATCAGGCAATTTATGTGAGTGGAACTTTTATTGTTGATTCTGGTCCTTTCTAGTGCATTCAGTAGAGGGCCTATATAGTAACAATGCATTTTTCGAAAGTCACTATTACCGGAGACATCCGCACAATAGTTTCCCATACCTAACTCGTGTGGGAAACCATTGTTACGTTATTAGTAAAAATATTGTTACTATGAATTACTACTATTAATACTTCACAATCAAATGATCACTCTCACTCTTAACTAATCTTTACACTTGCACTTGCTACAACCAGGACGTTTTACTTATTCATTCTTCAGTCTTAATATTTCTGCTTCTGAGTGTAAACTAGCCTTCCTATTCGGCGAATAGTCCGTATTTATAACGCTACGTATCAAAGGTTTTCTGTACAATGAAACAATAGAATATGCGCGACTTTTCTCGAACAAATGCCAGACAGAATAACGTATCGAGATCACTAGAATGGCCGCGACTTTCCTCGTAGGTTTGTGTTAGTTACCTATGTGCCAGACAGAAACGTATAAAATACGATGACGCTGACGCGCGTGCTACTTAGGAAAGAACAACTACTCGATAACTCGATTCAGTCTAGTCGACTGACGAAAGAAACGAACGAATAGCGTGCGGGGGCGGTGCGGGTGGCAATGCGGGCGGCCCCACAAGGGGCGCACCCCCTTGTGTATCAACCACTGCCTAGTAGACAACATCGGAGGTTCCATGAGGCTTTTGTCAATGAGTGTTGTATACAGAGAAGTCGCTACGCAAGAAAATTGTAGCGAAATGCAGGAAGATCTGCAGGGAATGACAGTTGAGCCTCGACGTGAACAAATGTAACGTATTGCGAATACAAAGACAGAAAGAACCTTTATTGGATGATTACGCGACTACAGAACAATCACTGGTAGCAATTACACCCATAAAATATCTTACAGTATGCTTACGGAGCGATTTGAAGCCGGTCGCTGTGGCCGAGCGGTTCTAGGTGCTTCAGTCCGGAACCGCGCTGCTGCTACGGTCGTAGGTTCGAATCCTGCCCCGGGCATGGATGTGTGTGATGTCATTAGGTTAGTCAGGTTTAAGTAGTTCTAAGTCTAGGGGAGTGATGACCTCAGATGTCAAGTCCCATAGTGCTCAGAGCCATTTGAACCATTTGAAGCGAAATGGCCCATAAAATTAATCGCGAGTAAGGCAGATTCCAGACAGTGATTCACTGGAGGGATCCTCAGGAAATGTAGTCCATGAATAAAGGATGTAGCTTACAAACACTCTTTCGACCAATACTTGAATACTGATCGTCATCTGGGGTCTGTGCCAGTATAACTAAAAGGAAGAAACAGAGAAGATCCAAAGAAGAGCAGAACGTTTCATTGAAGCTTCACGGACATGTTCAGGCAGCTTCAGTGGCAGGCGCTGCAAGAGAGGCGTTCTGTATCACATTATGGTCTACGTTCCTAGAAGAGTCAACCAATATATTGCTTCATACTACGAATATCAAAAATGGTTCAAATGGCTTTGAGCACTGTGAGACTTAACTGCTGAGGTCATCAGTCCCCTAGAACTTAGAACTACTTAAACCTAACTAACCTAAGGACATCACACACATCCATGCCCGAGGCAGGATTCGTACCTGTGACGTAGCGGTCGCGCTGTTCCAGATTGTAGCGCCTAGAACCGCTCGGCCACTCCGGTTGGCGGTACGAATATCCCTCGAAAAGACCATGAAGATAAGGGAGAGATTCGAGCTGACACTGAGGTTTACCAGCAATCTTTCTTCCCGGTACCATGCACGACTGAAACGTGAATGGGGGGGTGGGGGTGGGGGGGGGGGAAGTGACAGTGGTTTGTGGAGTATGGATGTAGACACTATTCCTCAGATGTGGATGTGAATGTAGACACTATTCCTCCTAAAAAACCTACTCCTCCTGAAATACCGTGTCTATGCATGCCTTCACCGGCCGCTGTGGCAGAGCGTTCTAGGCGCTTCGGTCCAGAACCGCTCTGCTGCTACGGTCGCAGGTTCGAATCCTGCCTAGGGCATGGATGTGTGTGATGTCCTTAGGTTAGTCAGGTTGAAGTAATTCTATGTCTAGGGGACTAATGACCTCAGTCCCATAGTGCTTAGAGCCACTTGAGCATGCCTTCCATAATAAGGGATTTTTGTGCGAAATTTCCTTTTTGATTCTAGACGTCGGACTGCGAGTGAATATTTTCCTTTTGTTTCCCTATTCGTTGTTAATAAAATGGCGTAGAAGGAGTTCTGTCAAAGCAAAAGGTCAGTCGAACAAAGTTCTTCACAGACAGTGGCTTCTGAATCAAGCAGCCGCACGCATGCCGTTGGCGAAAATGTGGAGTCGCGCCGCTACGCTGCCCTCAGACTCAGGGCCACAAAAAATGAAATTCCAGCGAAAAGCGACAGCAGATTTCCTCACAAAGCTGCAAGGGCTGCCCGAGGAAACTGCTGTACATTAGCCACATCCTGCTGCCGTTTAATTTCAGCAATGAAGTTGAATAAAGAGTCATTAGCGTTATGCTGTGACGAGATGACTGTTTTACACGCATTTAAAACGTGTTTCGTTGACTGATGTCATTCGAACTGTTTTTTGCATGTTCGCGCCAAAGAGTGCGGTGGTGGAACTGTGATGGTATGTTTACACGTGCTCCGAAATTCAGTTTCCTGTAAGTCGATTTTCCATTACCGCCTCTGGTTGCTCTTGTAAACACTCCAGTATTGATTCTGGAAATGCCGGTTTGGCTACCGGATTTGTGGTGTCCCTTCCTCGCCAAACTGAGTGTTCTTCCTTTTTTTCCTTTTTAGAGTCGTCAGCCATCTGACTGGTGTGATGCGACCTGCCAACCTCTTCATTTCAGAGTACTATTTGCAAACTACGTGCTCAATTATTTGCTGGACGTATATGAATCTTTGTCTACAGTTTTTACCCTCTACAGCTCTAGTACTGCGGAAATTGTCCTGTGATGTCTTAACCTATGCCCTACCATCCTGTCCCTTCACCTTGTCAGTGTTTTTCATATATTCCTTTCCTTGCAGATCCAGCGCAGAACTTCCTCATTGCATACCTTATCCACCTATTTTTCAACATTCTTCTGTAGCACCACATCTCAAACTCTTCGATTCACTTCTGTTACGATTTTCCAACAGTCTGTCTTTCATGAACATACAATGCTGTGTCCCAGACGCACAATATCAGAAATTTCTTACTCAAATTAAGGTCTATGGTTGATACTAGTAGACTTTTCTTGGCCAGGAATGCGCTTTTCGCCCGTGCTAGTCTGCCCACCTTGCTCCGTCCGTCATGCATTATTTTGCTGCCTGGGTAGCAGCAGTCCTGATAAATTTCTCGCGCTTCTCACTTCGGCTACTTCTTTTTACTTTCGCCTCTCTTCGATTTACTCTCAGTGTATAATCTGTACTTATTAGACTGTTTATTCCGTTCACTTTTGCTCAGGGTTGCAGTGTCATCAGCGAATCATATCACTGATATTCTTTCAACTTTAATACCACTCTTGAACCTTTCTTTTATTTCCATCATAATTTAAACAGCAGGAACGAATGATTACATCCCTATCTTACACGCTTTTTAAAATGAGCACTACGTTCTTAGTCTTCCACTCTTATTCTTCCCTCTTGGCTCTTGTACATCCTGTAAATTACCCGTCTTTCCCTATAGCTTATCCATATTTGTCTTAGAATACCGAACATCTTCCACCATTTTACATTGTCGAACGCTTTTTCCAGGTCGACAGATCCTACAAATGTGTCTTGATTTTTCTTTCGTCTTGCTCCAGTTATCAACCGCAACACGAGAACTGCCTCTCTGGTGCTTTTTACCTTTCCTAAAACCAAGCTGATCGTCATCTGATACATCTTCAATTTTCTTTTCCACGCTTCTGTATACTATTCTTGGCAGAAACTTGGATGCATGAGCTGTTAAGCTGATCGTCCGGTAATTCTCGCACTTGTCAGCTCTTGTGGATGCTGTTTTTCCGGAAGTCAAATGATATATCGTCAGACATACATTCTACACAGCAACGTGAATAGTCGTCTTGTTGCCATTTCCCCCAACGACTTTGGAAATCGTGACGGAATGTTATCCATTATTTGGTCTTAAGTCTTCCAAATCTCTTATAAATCCTTATTCTAATGATGGATCTATATTTTCTGTATCGACTCCTGTTTCTTCTATCATATCATCAGACGTGTCTTCTCCATCATAAAGACGGGGTTACATGGTATTAACTTGATGTTTCCTTGCCAAGTGTTACATCTGGAGCGTTGCACTGTATGGTGCGGAGACCTGGACATTGAGGAAGGAAGATCAAAGAATATCGGAGGCACTAGAGATGTGGATATGGAGAAGAATGGGAAAAGTGAAGAGGGAAGACCGAGTAAGGAACAAAGAAGTATAAAGAAGAGTTGGAGAAGAAAGAAACATGCTGAAAGTCACTGGAAAGAGAAAACGGAACTGGATTGGACATTGTTTGAGGGACTGTTTATTGAAGGAAGGAATAGAAGATATGGTGGAGGGTAAAAGAGGAAGAGGAAAAAGAAGATATCAAATGCTGGACATTATCCAAGGAGACAAATATTCAGAAATGGAAAGACTCGCTATGGACAGACAAAAGTGAAGGGGCTTAACCCATGACAAGACCTGCCATAAGGTGGAATACCTACTACTTCATTGTATGTAGAGAAAAGGTTAAGATGTATTGTTTCCAGTAAGTGATACTATTTTGCCAAATAATTCTTCTTTTATGACTCTTGTGAATATGCTGGTCAGAACTGTGTGTTAGGCGCTATTGTTTCTTCATTATATTGGTTTCTGCAGTCTTTACTATGTAGACACAGCCTAGCCAGATTGGCTCAGTGCCAAAAAACAGACCACATGTAGCAATACCCTAACCCAGCGATGCATCGCAGCATTCACGAAGGCGTCGCTGTCTGCCTACCGGTCGATGTCCAGATGATTACAGAAACCAGCACGTCAGTATGTGGTGTATGTGACTTTAGTAGTCGCAACACCACAAGTCAGCTGTTGCAACCCAGATGCCTTCACTCCTCCCACCTGTCACAGACGCGCTAGGCAGCCGGCACTTCCTGTATCAGGCATCCTTATCACCAGTGTAATGGCACCAGACAGCCACATCAGCAACTGACATAACACTGCTACGCAAAGTTTACTATGCAAGGTCGCTCGGTGCTCGGGCGATGCTGAACCTAATAGCTGCTACTAAACAACACAAGCTACATTAGGTGTGGCCAAAATTTCGGCTCGCAGGACATGCCTGGTGCCAAATTCCAAACTGCTCAGCCTCGTTTCTCATTTCCCCCAACCGCCACGCCGTGCTGTCTAAGAGCGAGAGGGGAATCAGAAAGAAGTTACCTTGAAATGTCGTACTGTGGGCAGTGTAGAGTCAAGTCCACTTACAATGCGAAGTCTGAAATTTATTCTGGATGTTCTAATTTTTGTTCCTGCACTCCTTTCTCCTTCATAAATTCAACAATACATAAAGTCTCCATTCTCTTAGGGCATTTCCATTGAAAAGTGCTGCAACTGAGAATGAAATATTGGGTGAGACTTTAGAAATTATAACATCCGTTCCACCAGTTTCTTCAAGTGCTCTATGCCTGCAAATGTAGCACGTAGTGCTTCTTGGTGTGCATAACAAACGTCTGTCGATCGTCATAGTTTTTTGCCCTTTCATTGCCATCTAAAAGTTTATATTCTTCCTGATTAGCAACATAACGTTGTTTCGTAACAAATAAGCAGTACCTGTCACTGATGCGAATTGAGAATCGTCATCTCTCTCTTCTGTCATTCTCATCAATTTTAAATGATTGTGATGACAACTCACTAGACTGCCTCTTTTTGTGCAAACAGCCACTGGACCTGTGAATTTTGTTCGTGCCAGGAACGAATAGGAACAGCGCTGACTCCAGGATTATGCCAAACTCAGACAACTGTGCCTCACCGCGGTGCTAAATGAAAATGCGCGCTGTTCCGAGGAGGGCCCAGCAAAGCCGAGTGACAGGACGGGCTTTGGCCCACCCGTGGCCACATACGCTGCATGCGTGAAGTTAGACGGGTCCTGGCTGGGCCTCCCTACATGTACAAGTCAGGTGTAGAGGACCTGCCACCTAGCGGAGAACGCGTGAAGCTGCGATGTTATCAGACGGTTTATCCCCCAATGACAAATAGGAGACATGCTGTTCTGCCAGAGATACTCGTATGTGCAGTAGGTGCATACATGCATGTGAATTTAAAGCAAGCTTTCTGCTAGTTATTGTTTAAGCGGACGAGATATACGTGAGAGCTTGAGGACTCTTTTGGATATTGCGTGAGAAACTCTACAGTTTTCAGTGAGTAATTTTTTTAAATAGTATAATATAACAAATGAAAATCCTCTGTTTTGTCTTGGTGTTGAGAAAAGCTGTATGGGTCCCTCTGTCCCTGTGTTGTTGTTTGATGCATTGTTTTTTTCTGATGTAGCACGTCCGAGGAGCGTATGACAGTTTTGTGCACCACCATGTATTTCTTCATCATGACTTCGAGGCATATGTCAGGCTCTAAACTGACGTTAACAGGTTTCGATCCATTGGCACTGATTGAAAGGTGGACATCACATGGTGTAAATCAAGTTGCTGCTACTCCCACAACACACACACTGAATGATTTTAAGTAAATAAGAGTCACAACATAAGATGACTGGAAGACTTTTGCGGTATTGTGGAGCGTTTCCAAACAGCTGTCCGAAGGTGAATGACAGCCTTTACATTTAAACTTAGCTTTCACAGTGACAGGCTAGCAGATGGCTCGATGTTCCGCTTCAATTGATTCCTCATCTGCAGTCATGTACGCGATCACTGTTTCGGTGCTAGCCGTCCCCAGGTGCTGCCCCTCCGCCAAGAGTCTTTCTCCATCTCAAACAAGCGATGTCAGTCAGTCATTATGTGGTGATCAACAGCACACCAGTGGATGGATGGGATGGAAAAGACCCCATCGATGTACTGTAATAAGCATCAAAGTTGATAGTGCGACCAATGAGACATGTCCATCCATCGCGGATTTTCACTCAGTATTGTTTGGTATCGCCAGCATTCAGTTATTGGCGAAGTATTATTTTTAGTAGTAGAAGATGAGTGATAGATTCAGCGTGGTCATTCGAAAATTTGATGTGGAAAATTGTGATAGCCTTAAGGGAAATGAAAGATTTTTCTACGTGGAAAATTATGTCCAGCCATGAGAATAGTACAGATATTTATATTTCCAGAGCCATAGTCATCAGGTGGGGTACTTCCGATACTTCGCTCATTGTCGAATGTCATCAGATTGAGGCTGCAGTCCTAATGTTTAATTGCACGTACAGTGATAACATATATGTGGCTGGTTTTCTAGGATGATTCTGTCTGGGGTGCGTCCGCAGCTCGTGGTCGTGCGGTAGCGTTCTCGCTTCCCACGCCCGGGTTCCCGGGTTCGATTCCCGGCGGGGTCAGGGATTTTCTCTGCCTCGTGATGACTGGGTGTTATGTGATGTCCTTAGGTTAGTTAGGTTTAAGTAGTTCTAAGTTCTAGGGGACTGATGACCATAGATGTTAAGTCCCATAGTGCTCAGAGCCATTTGAACCATTTTGTCTGGGGTGCGAGAGCACGCATTGTGGCAGTAGCCTGTGGCTGGAACGAACGACATTTCCAGCTTACGGCGGGAGCCGTCCGAACTGGAGAAGCTGACTTGGGTACAGGAATGTAGCTGACCTAACCGTGTCGCCCTCTAGGTTGCTCAATAGCGGCCTTCGTAATCACATGTGTTCTTCGTGGAAATTTGAGAAGATTCCATATGGATTCGTGTTTATGCTGGACCATTATTCCCTCCCATGTAAATTGTCCAGTTGACTGCTCTACACATTTACCGTTATTATTTGATTGAGAGAACATCGATTGTGGTGTGCGTTGGGTGCATCTAGATGGTCAAAGGTAGGTGGAAGAAATGTTTTCTGGGTCTCTAGATGTGAGAGACACATTATTTGATTTTGTAAAGTAGATGGACGATTTCTAATCTGTTATATCATTGACATCGGTATTCATTTAAAAAATACGAGTGGAAGTATCAGTTTCCTCTTTTTTATTAAGTTTTCACGTAAAGATCTTCACAGACGAGATAAGTTTCTAGTTACTCAGTGGTTTGCAGCGTGTTCTACCTCTCTGCACCTCGCTGAAGTTTTGGGTTTCTAGAGAAATAATTTCCGCTCTTTATCGTCGGAATTATACTATGCAAGCGATCGGTAGCATACTCCTTGTGTTTGATATCGAGAACTATCGCTTAAATGGTATGATAACCTGGCAAAATATGTGAAAATACAAATCCCAGAGTATGGAGATGGGTGTAGAAATCGTGGCAGCAAGCAAGCAAGCAGGTCTTGGCCGGAAACAGTAAACTCTCTGTGCCCAGGAGGGGGAAGGTCTGGGGGGGGGGGGAGGGGGGTACCAGCCCAGCCTTTGTACAACAGTATGGTGAGTGACTGCTGTCCACGGAGGGCGATCTTATCGGGCGTCAGGCAATCCTTACTGTCCTTTAAAATAAATGTTTTTTTCACCTAACAGATACAATCGCAAGTCAACAAAGCACTACTAAAATATGTCCATCATCTGCCACACTTCAACTAAGGCTGTGCGGGGGGAAAGACTGTGCCAGAACAAAACCGAAGATTGTTTAACAGCAATGTAACTTGCTCTCTCTCTGACATACACATCGATAACATTCAACAATCAAAATGACATGTCCACCTTACAGACATACCTTCATCATCGGATCGAAGGGCGAGTCCAGTCCCATGGCCAGCGTGATTGCCAGATCTCACACCTCTGGAATATTTTCTCTTGGCTTACCTTATCACGTTATTATATGAAAACGCCATAGAAACGGACGAAGACCTCCTTGCTAGAGCCCAAGCCTCCTATCTCCTGGTACAATAAGGGATCTTTATGAGAATGTTGGAGAACGACATACGCCATTGCAAAACATGCATTGAGAATGGCGGTCGTCATTTTGAGCACTTACTAGGAGCTACATTGTTGTTATGCGGTGTATGCTGTGTACATCCATAACACAATAAACATGCACTACTGACCTTTGGTACCCTATCTCTATATAATCAGTTGTGGACCCACTATTACTGTTTCAATTTGACCCAAAATGTTTGAGACATCATGCATATCTATCTCATTTATTGTCTGCCTCATGTTTGTATCTTGCCAGTAAATACGAGGATTGTCCAGAAAGTACCGATCGGTCGCGAAATGGAAACCACTGGGAAAATCTGGCAAAGCTTCGCACAGATGTGTTGGGCAGTGTCTCTAGTATGCCCATCGATCGTGTCGCGTCGCTCTTTTCAGTTTTGAGTGAACAGTGAGCAATTAAAGATGCGTGGGGAATAGCGTCTCCCGCCAAGTATGAGGGCCTGGTTAGAGGTTTCGCCTGTGTCATGCAGCCCACATAACACAACTGTCGAGCAGTTCCTTCTTCATGCCAGTTCTCGGCCGCACACTACAGGGGCAATGAAGAAGCTCCTGCAGCGTTTCCGATGAGAAGTGTTTGATCACCCACAATGTAGTCCGTAATTGGCTTCCCCTGAGTCTCATCTCTGCTCATAGGAGTTGTTGGCTATGAAGACAAATTTTTTCCACAGACAACGAGCTGCAGACCAGTGCAGATAACTGGCCGAAAGCACAGGCGGCTGCTTTCTATGACGAGGATATTGGAAAGTTGATACAACACTATGACAACACTCGAAGGTGGAGCTGCGACTATGTAGAGAAGTAAGTGGATGGTGTACCTAACTGTTGCAAATAAAACGTTTCTGGTTTTCACTGTGGTTTCCATTTCGCGACCGATCGGAACTTACTTTCTGGACAATCCTCGTATCCTGTTCAACGATGGTGAGCAGCTTCTAAAAAAATCTACTCTACCATTAAAATGAAATTACGAAACGGATCTCGATCTAGAAATCGGTGCAACACATTATAGAGATGGTTATAGACGCAACGTCGAGAATATCAATATTATGCATGCGCTAACTGACATAAAGCGCTTTACTTAAGCTATACTCAGTTAAAAGATCGAAAATAGCCTGCAGCGTCAATGGAGTTAACGAATTAATTCTACTAGTGTATGTCAGCTCATTGTACAGCATTGCATAGTGTTCCACTACCAGTGATTCGCTGTACAAGCCATCGATGAGGTCAGACTCTTCCTTGCGATTTTCTGCGTCCTTCTTCGAGGAGCACTCTTTATGCAGATATTTTATGCACGTTTATTTTCGTAAATAACTATGTGATTTACGTGCCATATGCGACTCGAAACTGCCGCTGGAGGTCGCTGAAGACACAAATCATGATTAGGAGCACATTTCGTGAGATGTAGCAGGTCGTTTCGTAGCGTACAGTAATCACGATGGGTAGCAAGTCTGGCGTGCTCTGTAATGGGAAACACGTTCTGCATGAGGACGGCTTTAAGCGTGTGTTGCACTACACACATACCGTATAAGAGACTGCACCAGTGCCTCAAAGAAACATGAAGGCTTGTTTATGTCAGGAGTTTAGTTGATATTTCTGTAAAGCTGCTATTTACTCATACTGAAATTTCTAAGAGGTCTCGGTTCGTATTTATTAAGCAGTTACTGTTATCTTGTGCACCTAGAATGAAATTACGAAACGATTATACAGAAAAGGACTAAAGTGTTCGTTTTATGTCATGCTGGTATAAGGCAGTGATTATGTTTAAGTTTGCCGGCCGAAGTGGCCTTGCAGTTCTAGGCGCTACAGTCTGGAACCGCACGACCGCTACGGTCGCAGGTTCGAATCCTACCTCGGGCATGGGTGTGTGTGATGTCCTTAGGTTAGTTAGGTTTAAGTAGTTTTAAGTTCTAGGGGACTTATGACCTCAGCAGTTAAGTCCCATAGTGCTCAGAGCCATTTATGTTTAAGTTTCAGAGCATTTTGGACATGGGGGACGCAAATGTCTATGCAGCACTCTCCATGATAGTGGCCACCAAAGTTGTTAGGAGAAGGGCAAACGATTGATGTGATTCCAGCAGTAGAAGCTGGGTTCGAACCTGTCTGGGAGGAGGAGGAGGTGGAGGCAGGAGCATATAATCCCCGTTAACAAATGAGCTGAGGCCCGAAGATCCACAGGAATTTAGGAACTTTGTCAGAATGGATGTGTCTTGTTTTGACAATCTGCTGTCGATTGTATATTATGGGATTCGTGCAAGTGATACGTTAATGAAGGAAGCTACTTCACCTAGTCCGTTTATGCACTTTTATCGTGCCTGAGCCTTTCTTCTGAGGGTTTCCTACCTCCTCAGTTTGGCACAAGTGTGACAGCAAATATGCAAAACGGCTTTGGTTGCAGCCGACAATCTGCTCTGTCTCTTGTGACTATTCTCTCAGTGCTATCCTCCTTGGAATTCCTAAATAATACAAAAGATGGAATCTAATCAAACACGTGCTGTGTTTTCACGAATAAAGGTGATATATACACACAAATATAGAAAGTAGAATTATGTGCTCATTTACAGAAAACATATAAACTCAGAATTAAGCATTTCTTGACGTACCTTATTGTGGTACAGCATATGTCGAGGATCGTAAGACATCCTTGCTTGCAGTATGTCTCAATAACCACGATTATACATTCTCTGTTCCTTTCCATTTCTTTTGTAAGAAGCTATCGTTAGATATGTCTGCACAACTTCTCTCAATGGCAATACAAAAAAGAGGATTTTCATTTGCTTTATTACAGTATTTAAAAAAAATTACTCACTGTAAACTGTAGAGTATCTCGCGCAATATCCAAAAGAGTCCTCAAGCTCTCCGGTATATCTCATCTGCTTAAACAATAACAAGCCGAAAGCCTGCTTGAAATTCTACTTTCTACGCATGCGTGTATACACCTACCGCACACGCGCGGATCTGTGGCAGAATAGCATGTCTCCTGTTTGTCATCGGGGGATAAACTGTCTGATAACATCGCAGCTTCACGCGTTCTCCGCTAGGTGGCAGGTCCCCTACACCTTGTACACGTATTGAGGCCTGGCCACGACACTTCGAAGTTCCCACATGCAGCGTGTGCAGGTCACGGGACAGAATTCATTGTGGCCTTGCAAAAATTACGATAGTTTCATAACGATTTTGAGAACACTGTCAATCTTACATCTGTTTTCGAGCTCATTTCAAGACCGTTTGCCATTTCAGTTGAGAGTGTCGCTGTGCAAAGTAATTCCAGTTTTAATTACAAATCTTTTTACGTTAAAACAGTCCGGGACGTCCACATTACTTTTCTCAGGTCGATTTTCCAAGTTTCCATAATGAGGCTGCAAAAGTGCTACAATTTTTCGATCGACACATTTGTGTGAAAGACCTTATTCCGATTACGAAACTAAATAAGACACGATTACGTGGAAACTCGAGTGCGAGACAATGTGAAATTGTCTGTGTCTATATCTGTCCTTATACTGACAGTTAGTAATAGATAAAAATTATATTATGTTTCAGCACATAAAAAATAATTAATTAATACTAGAAACTTGTTTTGTTTATGATCTATGTTGTTGAGAAACGTGAAATATAAAACCAAAACGTATGCGGCAGGACTATACAACCATTTAAATGCGGCTAGTTCGCTGTTCTCCCCTCTTCCCACTCTCGCTCTTAGATAGCGCGGCGTGGCGGTTGGGGGAAATGTGAAATGAGGCTGAGCAGTTTGGCATTTTGGCCCAGGCATGGTCCACGAGCCGAAATATTGACCACCCCTGACGTTGGCTGTATTGTTTAATAGCAGCTCGTAGGTTCAGCATCGCCCAAGCTCTGAGCGACCTTGCATAGTAAACTTTCCCTAGCAGTGCAATGTCAGTTGCTGATGTGGATATCTGGTGCTGTTACACCGCTGGTAAGGATGCTGGGTACAGGGTGTGCTGGCTACGTAACACATCTGTGGCAGGTGAAATGAGTGAAGGCATCTGGGCTGCAACAGCTGACATCAGTGTCTGGCTGGTGGGCACCAAGTGCTTGCTTACGGCTAGGGTCAGCTGGCTGGGTGGTCCTCATTTCGACCCTTAGCCCATCTCGTGGTGTCTGTACCCTACTGGTAGCTGGTCCTGTCAGAGTGGCGGTGACCTCACGTCAAAGGCCGGCACCTGACTTACCACTGTCACTCATGACTAGTCTCACTGGACGACCAGTATTTACATGCGACAGAGTGGGTCACTTGTGGTGTTGCGACAACTGAAGTCACATACGCCACATGCTGACATGCTGGTTTCTGTAATCGTCTTGACATTGACTGGTAGGCCGACAGCTTTAGTGAACGCCATGATGCGTCGCTGTATTAGGGTATTGACAGATGTGGGCTGTTTCCTGGCACCGAGCCAATCTGGCTAGGCTGTGTCTATACGGTAAAGACTGCAGAAACACAATATAATGAAGAAACAATAGCGCTAAACACATAATTATGACCAGTGGATTCACAAGAGTCATAAAAGGCATATTATTTGACAAAATGATATCACTTCCTGTGATGAATGCTTGTTAACATACGCTGCGCTTACCGAGACAAAAATAGCTAACCCCAGTAAATTAACACCATGTTCAAAATGGTTCAAATGGCTCTAAGCACTGTGGGACTTAACATCTGATGTCATCAGTCCCCTAGACTTAGAACTACTTAAACCTAACTAACCTAAGGTCATCACACACATCCATGCACGAGGCAGGACTCGAACCTGCGACCGCAGCAACAGCGCGGTTCCGAACAAGAGCCTAGAACTGCTCGGCCACAGCGGCCGGCTAACACCATGTAACACGTCTCTATAAGGGGGAAGACTCACCTGATGACATGATGGAAGAAGAAACAGGAGTCGATATAGAAGAGATAGGCTATACAGAATAAGAATGAGAATTTAAAAGAGTTTTAGAAGACTTAAGATCAAACAAGGGGGGGAGTGGCAACAAAACGACTATTCACATTACTGAGTAGAATGTATGTCTGGCGATATACCATCTGACTTCCAGAATAACATCAACCACATTATTCCGAAGACTGCATGAGCTGACAAGTGTATCACACAATCAGCTTAACAGCTCATGCACCCAATTTTGTAACAAGAATAGCATACAGAAGAATGAAAAAAAAAAAAATGAGGATCTGTTAGACGATGATCAGTTTGGCTTTAGGAAAGGTCAAATGCACGAGAGAGGGAGTTCTCGCATTGGGGTTGATAACTGAAGCAAGAGTAAAGAAAAATGAAGACACGTTCATAAGATCTGTCGACCTAGCAAAAGCGTTCGACAGTGTCAAATGATGGAAGATGTTCGAAATTCTAAGAAAAATAGGAGTATGCTATTGGGAACGACGGGCAGTATACAGTATGTAGAAGAGCCAAGAGGGAACAATAAGTTTGGAAGACCACGAACGAAGTGTTCACATTAAAAACGATGTAAAATACGGATGATCTCATTCCATTCGTACCTGCTGTTCAATCTGTACATCGAGGAAGATATGATGGAAAGAAAGGTTCAAGAGTGGCATTAAAATTCAAGGTCAAGGGATATCAATGATAAAATTCGCTGATGACATTGCTATCCTCAGTGAAAGTGAAAAAGAATTACAAGCTCTACAGAATGGAATGAACAGTCTAATGAGTACAGATTATGGACTGAGAGTAAATGGAAGGCACAAAAGTAATGAGAAGCAGCAGAAATGAGAAGAGCGAGAAACTTAACATCAGGATTGCTGATCACGAAATAGATGAAGTTAAGGAATTCTCACTATGCTATCAACTACGTTAGGGCTTTGACATTTGAGCTGGACCGCTGTATATGGTGTACACTAAGTAAAATCTGTATCTACACATGTCATTATAAAATATTTAACTGTGACAAATTCTACTAAAACGATGCGGTTCTGATAGATCATCATTGTGCTGTAGCACGGAAACAGTATACATATATGGCACACATGTTGTAACACTGATAGTAGTCAATGCTACATCGAGCATATGGATATTATGCATGCGAAAACTGACACTTGACGAAAAAAATCAAAGAAAGAGTTGTGCGACATAAACGAAAGTTGGTAGGTGTGTTTCTACATGTGAAAGATGTCGTCTATTCAAAAGTCGCGTCAGTCACATAAGAGGGGATCTAATAGCGACACTACGGGAAAAATCAGGCCTGCTTTTAATGCACGCTGTAACGGTAGTGACAGTTACTTATCTTTGAGACTGGACATAGTGAGTTGATGTCAGTCAAGAAGGCCTTTAAGGCGACAAAGACGCCATTAGCAATACCTCACTGAGTTTGAACGAGGTCGTGTAACAGAGCTACGACGACCTGGACGTTACTTCCGCGATACTGCAGAAAGACTAGGCAGGAATTTAGCAATTGTACTTGATTTCTGGCAGTGGCGATCAGAGGAATGTACAATCAGAAGAAGACTGGGCTGCAGACAGCGACGTGGCACAAACGAGTGGGAAGACCATCTTGACCGGCGTGTGGCTCTGGCACATAATACTGCATCTGCAGCGGCAATTGGAGCAGCAGTTAACACCACAGCGACACAAAGAACTGTTACAAATTGTTTCTTCAAGGACAGCTCCGAGCCAGATGCCTGACACAAAGAACTGTTACAAATCGTTTGTTCAAGGACAGCTCTGAGCCGGATGCCCAACACAAAGAACTGCTACAAATCAAGGAGAGCTCCAAGCTAGATGCCATATAGCGTGCATTCCACTGCCCCAAGTCGACGGCAATTGTGACGTCAATGGTGTCAACTGAGAGTTCATTGGAGGGCAGGGTAGAGGTCTTTTGTGTTTTCTGATGAAAGCTGGTTCTGGATTGGTGCCAATGATGACCGTGTGTTGGTTAGAAGAAGGTCGCTTGAGGGCCTGCAACTAACCTGTCTTCATGCTAGACACACTGGACCTACACCTGAAGTTATGGTCTGAGGTTTGATCTTGTATGACAGAAGGAGCACCCTGACTGCAAATTTGTACATCACTCTGTTGACTCAACCTGTTGTTTTACCATTCATGAACAGCATTTCAAGGGGTGTTTTCCAAAAGGGTATCGCTTGCCCACCGCTGCTGTAATCCAAAATGCTCTGCAGAGTATCGACATGTTGCCTTGGCCTGCTCGATCAGTAGATCTGTCTCCAATCGAGCACATGTGGGACATCATCGGACGACAATGTCAGCGGCACCCACAAACAGCATTAACTGTTCCTGTATTGACCGACCAAGTGCAACAGGTATGGAACTCCTGCTCACAAACAGCACTGGACGACACAATGAGTATACTTTTGAACGGACGCGTTCAACAGTCTGACAGTTGCACCAGTTATTAATGTACGAGCGTTTCACGTGTGCAATGGCTTATCATGCACTTACACTAACCTGTGATCTTGCAATGTTAATCACTTAAATGTATAACCTAGACAAATGTATTCCCAAAACTTCATTACCCTAAATTAATTATTTTTGGGCCGCGCAACATTTTTACCTATCAGTATATATTCAATTTAAGACCGAAAATTGGGTGAAGATTACGGTGTAAAACAATTTTTCTACGAGAAAGACTTTTATATGTCTTCCCAAATAGCTTCCACCTCTTATTACCAGTGTTCCAGTTTGTTGTGAGAATGCAGTGCATGCAAAGTGCCTAGTTGCTTTGAGTGCTCTGAGTGAAATGCATAGGGTGTGCAATAAAGTTCGCCAACCTGGTGTCTTCTGTAGGTGTGTCGTGCGCAGAAAAAGCACGTCATTCGGAGATCCGTTGTCTTGAGGCTGTAATGAACTGTTGGCGAGTACTTAAATTACTGATTCTTTCACTTGCTTGGGATGCCACTCTTATATATTTTAGTAGAACACGAGAAACTACGAATTACAATGTTTATCCACCTTCTGTTTAACAATTCACACGTCATTAATAATTTCACAAGTTTTCTCTCTAATTGATCACACAGTTACTTATTCTTTTGATTGTTCTAGACTTAACATTTCCTTTTGGAACTGAAATACAACCGATCACAGGAGAAAACCCTTCTGTGCTTCGTGACTGCCTGATTCCGGAGTGATTAGACAGCGCAGGCCACTTCGCAGTTTTGGCGGGACCCAAAGATACACGAAGCGCTTCCTCTGCCTTTTCGTTTAACTTTTGTTCTTAGTATTGTTTATTACTATGACTTTTGAAATAAGTGGATGATAGTCTGCTTTTTAGATATGCCTGTATCTGAATGTCATGGAAATTTAGTGCATAATTTTTATAATATTAATGACAAAAAAATTAGAGTTTTGATGCTTGTCTTCGAACACAGCACTCAATTACAGTGATGGACTGCAATATGGGCGGTGTTCCCACGAAAGGTGTACTGGGCGTACTATCTGATACTGGTACCTCCCACTATTTATTACCTCATCTGCTTGACGCAATCTCAGCTGCTCTGAGGAGAGAGAATCTTGGAGCTAAACACGATGGCTGCTAAAGCCAGAAATATAGCGAGATCCAGCTGAGTTAACGAATAAATTCTACTAATATGTATTTCAGATCACTGTACGGCATTATGTAGTGTTCGTCTAGCAGCAATTCGCTGTTCAAACCCTCGACGAGTCCAGAATCTTCTTCGCTATTTACTCCATTCTCCGTCGACAATGGCTAACAAACTGCAGCTATTTTACACGCGTTCGTTATCGGAAAGGAACTGCGTGATTTACGCGTCAGATGCAGCCAGGAAATGCCACTGGAGAGCGCTGAGATCGCAAATCACAATGAGGGACACGTTCTGCAAGACGTAAAAGGGCGTTTCATGGCGTGCTGCAACGATGATGGACATCACATCTGGTGTGTTTCGCAATGAGAAAGGCAGCTCGATGTGAGGATGGCCTTAGCCGACCATTTATCCCGCACCATCGCTGCTCGCTTCACTGCTCACTGGAATTCTCACGAGGTGATAACAAATTAGTTTGTGTTTCATGCGCCGGCCGGTGTGGCCGAGCGGTTCTAGGCGCTTCAGTCTGGAACCGCACGACCGCTACGGTCGCAGGTTCGAATCCTGCCTCGGGCATTGAAGTGTGTGATGTCCGTAGGTTAGTTAGGTTTAAGTAGTTCTGAGTTCTAGGGGACTGATGACCTCAGATGTTAAGTCCCATAGTGCTCAGAGCCATTTGAACCATTTTTTTGTGTTTCATGCTGTGACCATCACTTATGTCCTGAACTTGAGCCATGATTGGCTGCTTCAAGGTCACTCAAGAAGTACTGTCTCTGACTCTGTTAGCACTCTGCTAGCTTTGTGAACAGCTGCATGGTAATTACTCCCGTAAACAGCGAGTAGGGTGTAACGAGGTTTCTGGCGAGCAGCGAGGAGTGATGTACCAACAGCAAGGCTGCAGCATAAACGTACCCTAACACCTACTGCCGTCTTCACCGCAACACTTTTCACCAAGGGCCTTGAGACTGACACGTGATCACACCCACAGAACACGGACACAGTGGACCGACGATAGACTGCATGACTGGATGAGGTTGCAACCCTTTAGGTGCTCTGGGACAAAAGAGAGTTCTCCAAAACGCCGAAAAAAATGCCAAGGTGGGAGACCCGAACGCCATCCTGACAGGTAGGAAAACTGCTCTCTATAGTGGTCATAGCACACCAGGCCACTACGTTAGATTTCTCAACGTTCAAGTTACACTACTGGCCATTAAAATTGCTGCACCACGAAGATGACGTGCTACAGACGCGAAATTTAACCGACAGGAAGACGATGCTGTGATTATGCAAATGATTAGCTTTTCAGAGCATTCACACAAGGTTGGTGCCGGTGGCGACACCTACAACAAGCTGACACGAGGAAAGTTTCCAACCGATTTCTCATACACAAACAGCAGTTCACCGGCGTTGCCTGGTGAAACGTTGTTGTGATGCCTCGTGTAAGGAGGAGAAATGTGTACCATCACGTATCTGACTTTGATAAAGGTCGGATTGTAGCCTATCGCGATTGCGGTTTATCGTATCACGACATTGCTGCTCGCGTTGGTCGAGAGCCAGTGACTGTTAGCAGAATATGGAATCGGTGGGTTCAGGAGGGTAATACGGAACGCCGTGCTGGATCCCAACGGCCTCGTATCACTAGCAGTCGAGATGACAGGCATCTTATCCGCATGGCTGTAACGGATCGTGTAGCCACGTCTCGATCCCAGAGTCAACAGATGGGGACGTTTGCAAGACAACAACTATCTGCACGAACAGTTCGACGACGTTTGCAGCAGCATGGACTATTAGCTCGGAGACCATGGCCGCGGTTACCCTTGACGCTGCATCACAGACAGGAGCGCCTGCGATGATGTACTCAACGACGAATGGCAAAACGTCATTTTTTCGGATTAATACAGGTTCTGTTTACAGCATCATGACGGTCTCATTCATGTTTGGCAACGTCGCAGTGGAAGCGTGTATTCGTCATCTCCATAGTGGCGTATCACCTGGCGTGATGGTATGGGGTGCCATTGGTTACACGTCTCGGTCACCTCTTGTTCGCATTGACGGCACTTTGAACAGTGGACGTTACATTTCAGATGTGTTACGACCCATGGCTCTACCCTTCATTCGATCCCTGCGAGACCCTACACTTCAGGAGGATAATGCACGACCGCGTGTTGCAGGCCCTGTACGGGCCTTTCTGGATACAGAAAATGTTCGACTGCTGCCCTGACCAGCACGTTCTCCAGATCTCTCACCAAATGAAAATGTCTGGTCAATGGTGGCCGAGCAACTGGATCGTCACAATATGCCAGTCACTACTCTTGATGAACTGTGGTATCGTGTTGAAGCTGCATGGCAGTTGTACCTGTACACGCCATCCAAGCTCTGTTTGACTCAATGCCCAGGCGTATCAAGGCCGTTATTACGGCCAGAGGTGGTTGTTCTGGGTACTGATTTCTCAGGATCTGTGCACCCAAATTGCGTGAAAATGTATTCACATGTCAGTTCTAGTATAATGCGTTTTTCAAATGAATACTCGTTTATCATCTGCATTTCTTCTTGGCGTAGCAATTTTAATGGCCAGTAGTGTAAATGCAGAATTTTACATCTAGAATGACAATGATAAATGGCAGAACAGATAACATCTCCATATTTTAACCGAAAGAGATGCTTGCGATACTGGTATGAAGTGTGTGTTCGAGTGGTTTGCCCGTTTTCGAGGAGACTGGGAAAGTATTTCTGACAATCCCCATAGCGGACGACCGGTGACCACCGTCCGTGACGAAAACATTGAGAAACTGAGGACATTAATCACGAACGACCGTTGATTAACTGTGCACATGACAGTGGATGAACTGCAGATGAACTCTGAATCCGTGCGACAAATCCTTACACAGGAGTTAGAGTTGAGGGAAACGTGTTGTCGTCTTATGCCACATCACTTGACTGACGATCAGAAGCAGGCACGTCTATAAGCTTCACAGGACTTTGTGGAAACGGTGGATGCGACACCCGATTTCTTGAACTGTCTTGTCACGGAGGATGAAAGCTTGTGTTCCGGTGCGACCCTGAAACGAAATGGCAAAGCATGGAATGGCGTTCTCTGACATCACATCGTCGGAAAAAGGTCAGAGCCGAAAAATCACAGATCAAAATGATGCTTTCCACCTTTCTCGATAGTCAAGGTATTATCCACAAGGAATTTCTACCCGAGAGAACGACACTGAATGCTGCACGGTACGTTGAAATTTTGACCCGTTTCATGCAAGGTCTACGCAGGGTATGACACCAGTATGCACAACAAGGGTCCTGGTTTTTTGTTTACGACAACGCTCGCCCACAAACAGCGAATATCGTCAAACAGTTCCTTGGAAAAAAGGTGGTGGTGCAACTTGAGCATCCACCATACTCGCCAGATCTCAATCCTCCGGACTTCTTCCTATTCTCTCGACTCTAACGCGCTTTTAAAGGAAAGAGATTTGACGATATTCGTAACATCCAACGAAAAAAGACGCGGCTTTTGAATAACATCCCAAAGGAAGACTTCGAGCAAAGTTTCCAGGATATGTATCGCAGAGCTCAGCGGTTCATTGTTATGGGAGGTGACTATTTCGAAGGACAATAAGGCAACTGTAGTTCATAGTTCATCTACGTTAATGTTATAGGACTATTCACCGAACTTTATTGTCAGCGGTTGTATTTATTATAACCCACCTGTCATGTTACTGTTTATGTATCCCTGTCTCTGTGTTGAGAGAGCCACTGTGCTTATATCTCAAAATTTTAAGTATAAGCCACAAGTACATTTAATACATCGCTGCTCTAAACTATAAGAGTGAATTGGTCTGTCTCTCCTTGCGCTATTACTGCTGTATGTAACACATATCAGCAAATCTCATGTTTAACAGGTTCAGCACATCTCACTACACCTTGAAATAAGTAACGACCTCTTACAAACGACCACCGTTTGCCTGGATACATTGCTGAAAACGTTGCAGGAAGGCTTCCGTAAGACACCCTAATCATTGAATGACAAAATGTTATATCCAGCATCGCAATGAAATACATGTCAGTATGTACTCCTTTAATAGTAATCAATAAAATTGCTTAATTTATTATGTAAATTTTAATTCACCAGGGGTTATGGGGTGGTAAATATTAATACCCTCGAATCAGAACCACAAAATCTGCGCTGAAAAAGTTTGAAAAATCTCTAGGAAATTATGTCTCAGTTTACATTAGTAAACATATGCCCTGAAAACGAAGACATTTCCCAAAAGCTTGGGGTTCACAAGCAATTTTAAACAAGGCGTGTAAATTCACATTTGCAGCCACCTCAGTAACAGACACAGTTTCACAACTTCCGTGAAATGCTTCTTCAAAACAGTTTTCCCCACCTGCTGAATCTGTACCAGACGTTTCAGCCACTGCTCCTATTGACGTTTTGTTACCCAGACCACCAGCAGTTACTGCAGAAGTATTTGAAACGCTATCTGCATCTCTCCTCCAAATTTTGAATGTTCTGCGCGTTCTTCTGCAGCCTCTTCCCAGCAGTTCATTACACGATCAGCTAGAATTCGTCTGACGTAGAACAATGCCACATTCCTCTTTTTATTCGACGCAATAACTGTTGCTACTGTAGTTGTTGTTGTTGCTCGTTGTCTGAAAATTAAACGCGTTATGATTTCAGCGGGACGTTTCCCTGATCTTGAATATGTTTAAGAACAGTAAGTTAATGTTCTTCCTGCTGTCAAAAACGTGGCTAAGTTTCTTTCTTTAACAATGCATTTCTGTCTTGTACTCAGAACGACGTAAATAGGTATAAAATATAACTTCTTTAAAATTAAACACCTGTCTCTGTTACTTAGGATGTATTCTTCACATTTGAATAACAGCAAATCAACTTTTACACACTTTATGAAACTAGGCCACCATGGTACATCAGTAACGAGTTAAATTTCGACTTCTCTCCATCACAGTTCGCGTTCGACTCTCTACTACTACTGTTGCCATTAGATCGACTAGTATTAGCCAGAGAAAATATAAAGATACATAAGCCTTACATCGATAACTCATAGAGTAGAATACATATCGATTTTCAAACACAGATAATACTCAAGCAGAATATTTGAGTCATATGCCAACTTCATGTTGTTAAGTTCTGAACAATCGGTTGATTTTGGATCATTTTTCATAATAAAAGAAGATAAATAAACATGACATAACATTATGAGTCCTCAGACATCGAAATAAACCGGGCGCTGATAACCTCGCTGTTGTGCGCCCTAAAACACTAATCATCATCCTCATCATCATCATCGAAATAAACCAATGAATTCACATTGAGAAAATATGCATTACCCGTGTTACAAAATATTAAAGGGGCAATAGGTGTATCTTGTACGATTGGTTACAGCTGTATCGCCACTTACTAAACTCCAGAATCCGTAGTCTCGTTATAGTAGGAAACCGCAAACATTTTTCCAGAAAGGCACTGACCGTCTTTTCTCGCAGTGGGATAAATATATTAACAGGTTATACCGATTACTTTTGAAAAAAATAAATACTTACTTACTTTTTTTCCATCTGTCACATTTTCATTTGACTGCCCCTTATATTTACAAATGGAAATCATCAAATCAGTATTGAAGCACTCCGTGCACAAAATTTTCTTCCCTTTCCGAGACATGTCTCATGTAGTCCCGATCCCTTTCTTGTAACAAGTGCACGTGTCCCACAGCCGGCGCCCTCTTCTGCCTGCTGGGTCAATAGGACAGCGCGGAAGCACGCCGCCGCGAACAAGAGCTCCGGCCGTTCGCCAGCTGATTGGGGCGGCTCTTCGATTCGCGGCGATTGTCACGTACGGCTACACAGTCTGGGACGTTCCCCACCGAGACCAGAAACACCCGAGCAATAGCGTCGCAGAACGCACTGTGAGGTGGATAACAGTCCATCAGTGCAGTTTCTCACGGAAGTGCATTATTACAATTTATCCGACAGTGTTGTACGAGGTTCACTGTAAGAACGTTTTGCTCTTGACGAGCGGTGCGATTCTCCCTTTATGCCTGCCACCGTGTCGTAGACCTTTCTATGCTCTGACTCCAGTATGACTGTAACAATTAGCAGGAACGGTCGTTTACTACTTATCCATGCGATTTTAAAACTCGTGACAAAATTAACAATTCTGCCATGTGTAAAGTCCGTATTGTAATACGGTTACTGAATGCAAAAAGTAGGTCCTTCCTATCGATGTTTACAAACAAATAATCAGGTCTATGTAGGTATTTTGAATGAAGCTTCAATTCGAAAATGGTGTATTACGTTTAATGGCGAACGAATGAATGTTCTTGATGAAGAACGGCCATGATGACCATACCTTGTGATCCACGAACTTAAATCAAGGACTGAGATATAATTAAACAGGATAGACGTTTCACTGCTGATGGACTGAACTTGTGTGTTTTCCTGAAATGTCACGACTAGTTCTTTGTCAACCGTGATTTGGGCTATTGAATTGTATGTGTCAGGTTTCCTCGATTGTTGACAGATGCACACAAGCAAAACTACGACTTTTCTCAGTCGGTACGACAAAGAGGGCGACTAATTTTTGAGCCACGTTGTTACTGGTGAGGAGACCTGGATTCGCATTAAAGTCCCGAAACAAAACACCAATCAATGGAATGGCATCATTCACGATCCCCGACAAAAGAAGGTCGAATAAATTCTGAGCACCAAAAATGTTATGGCTGCAATGTTTTGGAATCAAAAGGGCGTCTTTCTTATCGATTTTGTGCCTAGAGGAGAGACCATATGATGTGTCGGTAGTAGAAGAGACTAATGAAGACAATCGAACATCTATAAAAATTTTAAACATTAATGTTTTAAATTTTTCACTATTTACACTTAATAACTGACATATACATAACTTTGAAGTGCTGTAGGTTTTTCTGTGGTTCTGAGCTATACGCAACGAGAGTGATGTTCTTGATTGTAAATACTAGTCTTGAATGCTGTTACAGATGTACAGGGTGGTTCGTTGATAATGACCGGGCCAAATATCTCACGAAATAAGCGTCAAACGAAAAAACTACAAAGAACTAAACTTGTCTAGCTTGAAGGGGGAAACCAGATGGCGCTATGGTTGGCCCGCTTGATGGCGCTCCCATTGGTCAAACGGATATCAGCTGCGTTTTTTAAAAATAGGAACTCTCATTTTTTATTACGTATTCCTGTAGTACGTAAAGAAATATGAATGTTTTAGTTGGACCACTTTTTTCGCTTTGTGATAGCTGGCGCTATAATATTCTTACAATTTTAGACAAACAGTTGGTAACAGGTAGGTTTTTTAATTAAAATACAGACGTAGCTACGTTTGAACATTTTATTTCGGTTGTTCCAATGTGATACATGTACCTTTGTGAACTTGTCATTTCTGAGAACACATGCTGTTACAGCGTGATTACCTGTAAATACCACATTAGTGCAATAAATGCTCAAAACGATTTCCGGCAACGTCAATGCATATGGAAATACGTGTAACGACATTCCTCTCAACAGCGAGTAGTTCTCCTTCCGTTATGTTCGCACATGCATTGACAATGCGCTGACGCATGTTGTCAGGTGTTGTCGGTGGATCACGATAGCAAATATCCTTCAACTTTCCCCACAGAAACAAATGCGGTGACGTCAGATCCGATGAACGTGCGGGCCATGGTATGGTGCTTCGACGACCAATCCACCTGTCGGGAAATATTGCTGTACAATACCGCTTCATCCACCGTGTTGGAAGTACATCGTCATTCTGTTATGGAGTGAAACATCTTGTAGTAACATCGGTAGAACATTACGTAAGAAATCAGCATACATTACACCATTTAGATTGCCAGCGATAAAATGGGGACCAATTATCCTTCCTCCCATAATGCCGCACCATACGTTAACCCGCCAATGTCGCTGATGTTCCACTTGTCGCAGCCATCGTGGATTTTTCTGTTGCCCAATAGTGCATATTATGTCGGTTTACGAACCCGCTGTTGGTGAATGACACTTCATCGCTAAATAGAACGCGTGCAAAAAATCTGCCATCACCCCGTAATTTCTCTTGTGCCCTGTGGCAAAACTGTATACGACGTTCAAAGTCGTCACCATGCAATACCTGGTGCATAGAAATATGGTGCGGATGCAATCGATGTTGATGTAGCATTCTCAACACGGACGTTTTTTAGATTCCCGATTCTTGCGCAATTTGTCTGCTACCGATGTGCGGATTAGCCGCGACAGCAGTTAAAAAACCTACTTGGGCATCATCATTTGTTGCAGGTTGTGGCTGACGTTTCACATGTGGCTGAACAGTTCCTGTTTCGTTAAATAACGTAACTATCTGACGAACGGTCCGGACACTTGGATGATGTCGTCCAGGATACCGAGCGGCACACATTGCACACGCCCGTTGGACATTTTGATCACAATAGCCATACATCAACACGATATCGACCTTTTCCGCAATTGGTAAACTGTCCATTTTACCACGGGTAATGTATCACGAAGCAAATACCGTCCGCACTGGCGGAATGTTACGTGATACCACGTACTTATATGTTTGTGACTATTACAGCGCCATCTATCACAAACCGAAAAAAGAGTCCAACTAAAACATTGATATTTCTTTACGTACTACACGAATATGTAACAAAAATGGGATTTCCTATTAAAAAAAACGCAGTTGATATCCGTTTGTCCTCTGGCAGCGCCATCTAGCGGGCCAACCATAGCGCCATCTGGTTTCCCCCTTGAAGCTAGACGAGTTTGTAGTTTTTTCGTTTGATGCTTATTCCATGAGATATTTGGCCCGGGCACCATCAATGGACCACCCTGTATAAGTCACTGAATAATAGTAGCGTTCAATAGTGTCGTGCTACGTTGAAGTATTGTCCTCATTGCAGTCCTCCGCACTAATTAAGTCTGTAGATGCACAGACTTTGGAAGTCAAGCTCTAAATTGGAGATGCTTAAAAAGATGTGCCAGCAGATCAGAGTTGCATACAGTGAGGACGTTTGAATTATGCGTCCTTTGGTGGTGTGAATGCATGGCGCCTCCCGCCCCCCTTACCGTCGTCCCACTCAGAGACTGCGGGTGACGGAAGAGCACGCTCGCCCAGCGGTGCACTGGCAGGAGATTTATAAGTACTGTCTCACATTGCCGTGATCCATCACCACCTCCACCAAAACGACCTCCTCCCCGACACCCAATGTGGCTTTCGACCTTCCTTCTCTGCTGATGATCAATTCTTCCGCCTCACTCATCTCCTCCCCCTCCAGCTTAACTCCCGTCGCTCCGCCATTTTTGTCTCCCTTGACCATGTCTGGCATCCCGGTCTCCTGTTTAAACTCCAAACCTACGCCCTTCCTGTCAACTACATCCGTCTGATGGCCTCCTTCCTCTCCCGCCGCCCCTCCTATGTTACCATCCATAATCCCAATTCCCACACCTTCTACCCCTCTGCAGGTGTGCCCCAGGGCTCTGTCCTCTCCCTCCCCTCTACCTCCTGTACACGGCAGATATGCCACGACCTCTCCCCCCCCCCCCTCCAGTACACCTCTTGCAATATGCCGATGACACCGCATTCCTCGCCCTCGCTCCCACCCTCCAACTGTCCCAATGCCTTCTCCAGAATCACCTTGACCTTTTTGGCGCATGGTGTAACCAGTGGCTCCTGAAAATCAATCCTTCCAAGACCCGGGCACTCATCGTAGGTCGTACCACTCGCTCCTTCCAGCTCCTGGATTTCTCCCTTACCGTCTGCGCCCGTCCTGTCCGCCTCACCCCCACCCTCACCTACCTTGGCCTCACCATTGACCATCACCTCACCTGGCTCCCTCATCTCTGCTCCATCCAATCCAAAGCCCACAACCGCCTCCGACTCCTCTCTGGCCGGACATGGGGTTGCACCCCTCTACCATCCTCCACACCTACAAATCCTTAATCCGTCCCATCCTCTGTTATGCCAGTGCCGCCTGGATATCTGCCCCCCCCCCCCTCCAAATTCTATAAGTCCCTCCAGATCCTTGAGCATCATACACTCCGCCTCGCCTTCTGTATACGCCTCCCGTCCCCCATGCGGATCCTCTATGACCTTTCCCCCATCTGCTCCTATTCCTCGAACATATTCGCATACTCTACACCTCTCGCCACCTTGATCCCTCTCACCCCCTGGTTGCTCCACTCCTCTCCCATCCCCGCCCCCTGCCACGTCTTCACTGTTGTGTCCCCCCTACCCTCCATCTCTACACCCTTCATCTCCTTTCCCAAGGTGGCTTCCATCAACTCTCCCTCCCAGATGATGCCCTCTCTCCCTCCATTTATCCCTCCTATCAACTCTGATCCTCACCCCCACTCCTTTTGTTCATCCTTTCCCTGGGCTCCCTCTCCCCCCTTCCATCCTCTTTTTTCCCCACCTACCCTCTCTCTGCCCCCCCCCTTTCTCTCCCCCGAGTCCTTTTTGCATTTCCCTCCTCTGCCTTTTCCCATTCCCTCTTGCGTCTGCCCTGCCCCTCCCCCCCTTATGAGTCCTCTACCTCCTTCGGTCCCCCCCCTTTCGTTTTTCCTCTCCTCCCTTCTTGTTTTCCCTCTCATTTGTCCAGGTCTCCCCCCCCCCCCCATCTGTCCTTGGCTATGGTGTGTCATCTTTGTGCCGACATTTTAGTGCAGTCTTTACACTGAGTGTTCATTGTTGTGTGTCTTTTCCGAAGTGTTGCGAATGGACATCATACTGCCACTGGTTGTGCTTTTTATATCTCTTGCGAAGAGAAACCAGACTGTCGCCATGTTTTTTAATTGTCTGTCTACTATGTTACCTGTCTGCTTCCTGTGTATTTTATTAGCATTGCCAACCCTTTGTTTTAGTTTTAACTTTCCAAAATTTTCCGCCGTTTTACAATTTAAGTCACCGTTTTATCGCCTGCTTTTATTGTTTCTTATCTTCTTCTTTCGTTTTAAAAAGCCTGTAGGCTGCAGAGCAACGTACTAAGCTGCTGCCAGCCCGCCCCCTTAGGAGGGAATCGAAATTCAATAAACGAAAAAAAAAAGTAGCCGTGAGCGGCGCCGGGTGCGCCGGCTGCAGTCGACGGAGTTTGGCTATCCCGTTGGTGGAAACTGAGGAGTTTGTGGGATTTATGACAGAGGAGGATAGGCACAAACCAGTCACATTTATGTGACCACCGTCAGTGTTCGATATCAACGTGCAATAACTACTCACAAACGGCAGGTGGTAACACTAGTAGTGGAGCGTATATAAAAGTGTGTCAGAATAGCGAAGAAAACAGTGTTGTTGTTCGTAATGGAGTGAGTTATCTGACGTCCAAAACGGCATGATCAATGGCTTTCAGGCCAAAGATGGAAGCGTTTCCGAAACAGTTAAATCTGTAAGCTGTTCGCGTGCTGCCGTGATTAAAGTATAGCGTTACATGGCAAAATGGCACTGTCCAAAATTGGGGCCGAGGTAAGTGTGGTGCCCCACGGACCATAGATGACAGCAGGGGTGAACAACGGCTGTGGAGGCGTGTACAGGCGAATATACGTGCAACTGTGAAATTTAAAATTTCACCTCAGACACCTTTACGGGGAGCAGATGGCCTCACATGTGAGAAGTTTTGACAAACTACAAGGTAAGAGAGCTAAGCTTTTGTGTTCTTTGACCTTTTTATTGAGATGTCGGGACCATGGAATAATACCCAAATTTGCCAGAGTGACACTGCACGGAAGATAACGGAAAAGGCCAGTCACGCTATTGTTAAAGAGAGGATTTGCCACACAAGAAGAAGATTGGATGCCATTTCAGGAGAATTGTTTCATCTGCATCTGAATATCGCAGTACATCTGTCTACTGTATCATGAGAACGGGTTGATGGAGTGACTTCCACCAATTTTGAGTGGGTGCACAAGGATGCAAGTTCTCGGCAGATGGCAAAATTTGATCGTCTGGTGCCACAACAGTCGTCGCCACAGGGGATTACTGCACGACGTTCCGTTGTTAACTTCACGGACAAGAATTTGGACGACGCGACGCTGTCGGTATTAAGTAAGGGTTTGAATTTTGCACCTACATCTAGAGTACCACCTCTGATAAGTTTTGTGAGTGGTGTTGAAGAAGCCGTACGACGCCTTCCTGTGGAAACTGCAGAAGTAAGGAGGGAAACTTGCCGTGCTCTTCTGAAAGCTCCTCCTCAACACAGTAACATAACCTCCGCAGAAAGGGCTGCACTGCGAAATCTATGAGAAGATCCGGACGTTGTGGTACTGAAGGCCGATAAAGGCAATTTAACTGTACTGTTATCTCGCAGTTTGTATGTGGATAAGATGTATGGTCTACTAAATGATTCTGCCTACAGGAAGATTGATAACGATCCTACAGGACGTGTGCAACGGAAGACATCTACACTCCTGAATTCTTCCTCGTTGCCCCCAGAGACGATCAGGCGCTTAAGACCTCATAGCAGCGTACCTCCAAGACTGTATGGTCTTCCGAAGGTACATAAAGACGGACTACTCTTACGGCCAATAGCAATATTGGGGCCCCCACTTACGATTTAGCCAAACATCTTGTATCCTTGCTGAGGCCATTTGTGGGCAAATCACATACGTAACTCGGCCGATTTTATCAACAGACTGAGGGCTCTCCGCCTAAGTACTTCTGATCTTTTAGTTAGTTTTGACGTGGTGCCTCTTTTTACAAAGGTACCTCTTGCAGACTCCTTGGCACTGATTGACAATAAGTTTCAAGTGGGAATCACTGCTTTGTTTCGCCACGCTCTCTCCTCAACATATTTTATGTTCAACCAAGAATATTTTGAACAGGTTGACGGCGTCGCCATGGGTAGCCCCTTGTCCCCCTTGGTGGCCAACCTTTTTATGGAGGATTTTTAGGAGCGAGCACTTGAATCAGCAGCCCTCAAACCAACTGTTTTTTGGAGGTACGTGGATGACACTTTCGTAGTGTGGCCTCATGGAGAAGAAAAATTAATGGAGTTTCTAGATCATCTCAACTCCATTCATGAGAACATTCAGTTTACCATGGAATTAGAAAAAAATGATTGCCTCCCTTTCTTGGATGTGCTGGTTAGACGGAAGAGTGATGGCTCTCTGGGGCATTTGGTTTATCGAAAGCCCACACATACTGATTTGTGTTGAAATTCGTCCAGCTGCCATCATCCATCGCAAACAATGAGTGTACTTAAAACACTTGTACACAGAGCTCATGTAGTGTCAGATGCAGATAGTTTGCCTGAAGAGCTTGCCCATCTGAAGAGGGTTTTCAAAGAGAATGGATATTCTACCCGGCAAATTAGTAAGGCACTTGCAATTAAGCCAAGGAAACAGGGAGTGGAGAAAGAAGAGAGCCCGCCTACTAAATTTTTAGCTTTTCTTCCATTTGTTGGCAACATTTCCTTCAAAATTGCAAGAATCCTCCACGGTTTCGAAGTGAAAGTAATTTTCCGTCCACCATCGAAGATTTCCGACTTGCTGGGATCAGTGAAAGACTATCTGCTATTGCGGAAGGCGGGAATTTATAAAATACCTTGTCAGTGTGGCATGTCATATATAGGACAGACATTGCGAACAGCAGAAGAACGTTGCACTGAACATCAACGCTGTACTCGCCTTTTGCAGCCTAGCAAGTCTGCAATTGCTGAGCATTGCATTTCCACTGGACACTCAATGGAATAAGACAAGACAGCAATTTTGGCCACAGAAACATCCTTTTGGGACTCTGTCATAAAAGAATCAGTGGAAATTCGCATGACAGACAATCTTATCAACCGTGACAATGGCTATCAGCTTGATAATGCGTGGAATCCCGTCAGCTCTAAGATGTGCTCCAGACGAAGACGTCAGAGTACTCCGATGGCCGCGGCAATTGACAACGCCGAAGACAGCTGAGTTCTGCAGTTTCACCAGCGAGGACGCTGCTGGCGGGCGGTGTGGTTCGTATGCCCATATGATTTTGACGCATGCGCGGAATACTCGCTGCACGCTATATATTACGAAACGGAGGGCGTCTTCGTCAGTCTTCGATGGCTCACCTGAGGATGGCTGGCAGGTGTCCAGTCGAAATATCGTGGACGGAAGCTAACGACGACCGGCTGCAAGCCCGAAATCTTTTTGAATATACGTGCAACTGTTGAGCAACTAACTGCCCAGATGAACCAAGTTGCTACCAAAAGTATCTCCTCGACGACCGCTCACCGCACATTGTTGCGTATTGGCGTCCGCAACAGGCGCCTGGTGTATGCACCCACTCTGACTGCTGTCCATCGGGGACGAAAGCTTGGACTTGCACGCCACTACCGCAGCTGGACGGTCACTTATTGGCGACAGGTGGCCTTTTCAGATGAATCACGTTTTACGCTCCACGGACAGATGGCTTTTGACGTGCGCCGTGTGGAACGTCTGAAAGCAAACATCCTGCAACATTCGCCTGAAGGATTATTGTTGGGTCTTGCCCACTCGTCTCGTATAGGATGCCAAGGGATGCTGCGTTCTCGGAATGCTATACCACAAATCAAGCAAATAACAGTAATAGTTTTGTTTCAATAAAGCAGTATTGACAATAGTTAACTTGAATATACAAAACGTTGTCGCAAATAATGGGCGACATGCAATATGATCCAGAGTCCATGGCTATATGTAATGTTCCTCCAAGTTGACACACGTCACTAGTACTGCTCTGCGAATCCTGTCCGCTAATGTCCGCTACTGAGCACTAATGCCCGCCGACGCTGGCAGGAGCGGTGCTTATTTTCGCTTCTTGCAGGGGACACTCACGTCGTGGTGCGATCCTAATCAGTGCACCATTGGCCCACGTCGTTTCACCGCCTTCTCTGGTCTTCCGTTCTTCATCTTCGTTCCGGCGCTTGTGGTTACGCCAGAACAGTTATGGTCTGGGAAACGTTTTTGTGGCATTCTCTGGGTAATCTCGTCATTATGGAAGGCGCAATGGACCGACATAAGTATGCATCTACGTCGACCCAAGAATGCATCTATGTCGACCCGTACATGCAGTTCGTTTCTCCTCTGCATGACGGCATCTACCAGCAGCAACAGCAGGACAATGCAACGTGTCACACAGCTCGCAGTGGACGTGCGGGTTAGAAGAGCATCAGGATGAGTTTACCAGTCTCCCCTGGCCACCAGACTCCACGGTTTAAAACCCAATCGAAAATCTGTGATATCATCTCAATCAGGCAGTTCACGCCATGGAGAAATGGCTCCACATACCTGTCGGTACCATCCAGAACTTCACTGACACTCTTTGTTTGTGACAGGCGGTCGTACTAACGTGACTAGGTAGCATGTAATAAAATTCACACACAGAATCTGATGAACTTTTTTCACTTAACTTGTATCTCAAACGCAAGTCCAAAGCAGTGTCCCATCCATATAGGTGAGGCAGGCCGAGTCATATCCACAATAGTAACAGAGGCAGAATGACAACACTTAAAGTAAGACAGAACTGAAGTAACAGGCAGACTAAACTAGCTTCAGAGATAGACTGGCCTGTACGGCGTCCTTAATCGCTCCTTCCGCTCTGGAGGCTGTGTCTCGGAGTTAGCCTCATATTGGCTGCTCGATCACATGGTCGCTGCTAAGAGTGTACTGGAGCGGCATGTTATCGATAGCACACGATGCCATCGATAGGTGTACACTCAACGTTTGAAAGGTAGAAAAGTATGATACTTAAATAGCTGAATAAAAAGTCGAATCCCAAATTTATGGAGGGACAAAATGTCCCCTATTGCCCTTCCCCCTTACGGACACCTACAGAGGAAAGGAAAAAACAAAAAGAAGAAGCTGAACAAAGCACCGTTCAAATTTCTTTACAAGCTGCCATTATGCTACTTGAATAGGAAAGCAGTATTCCGTGTTTCGAATGGGCACACGATTCACAATGAACGTAAAGCTTTACGTTAGACTCAGAATATCTCGGCTGTGTTTGCTCTTCTGTTGTGGGCAGGTTGTGTTTCTCATATCATTCATTTAATACTAGAACAGCGCCATTTGTTTGCTGTTCTGCAGGGTGAATCACTGGACGTCTTGAAACATATCAGACACGTCTACGTCAAGGTCTACATCCCTACTCTGTGAACCCCTGTGAAGTGCATGGCAGAGCGTAAAATACAATGACTACTTACATGCCTCTGCGCCCTGTAACTCTGATCTCGTCTTCTTTAACCCTAAAGCACCAATACGTATTGGGCCGTAGTATGTTCCTAGATTATTGACTCAATAATTGTTATAAAAAGCTTGTAAGTTATCTTGGTATACATCGGGACTATCTTAAAGTGCCTGCGATTTCAGGTTTTTCAGCTTTTCTGTGAGATTATGCCGTGAGTCAAAAAAATGAGTCAAACAAACCTGTGACGATTCGTGCTCCTTTCTTTGTGGACGTTCGATATCTTCTGTTTGTAATATTTGTTATGGGTCTCACACTATCCATCAGTATTCCTGACACGTCGCACTAGTGTTTCGTGAACAGTCTCCTTTATAGACTGACTGCATTTTCCCAGCATCCTACCGATTGATCAAATGTCAGGCGCTTGCTTTACCTACGACCGAGCCTGTGCAATCGTTCCAGTTTATGTCCTCACAAATTGATACACACAGATTTTTTTTATAGTGATAATTTTCGGGTTACGTCCACCTATATGCAACTGGATAACACCAATTTTATCATGCCGTACGCGATTCGCCTTTATTCATTGAAATGTATGTTTTCCACATCATCAAGTTTCAAGCGTCTCCGGGCTAAACCAAGCATGGTTGTAAGGAAGGAAGATTGGAGTTTGAAACTTCTTTATTTAAATGTGTGAATCTGTACTTGAGTTGCTGAATGACTGAGAAGATGAAACTTCTACGTTACTTGATTCTGAAGCCGCCGAGTAAAACTGAACGTACTGAACCTACTTTCTCTTTACTTTTTCTTATCATACCCAGTGACCCACAATATTCTAGCGCAACGCAATATGACTGCTCAAAACAAAATTACAACCTGACTTCAAATAATTAATACAAAAGAATGACTCTGAATAAGAAGCAATCCTGACAATAACCTTTACATTTCATTAAGCACTTACCCCACAAAAATCTTCATTACGTGAACTACTGCAATACAGCGAGCGTCACTACTGCCAGCTAAATAAAAGATAACTACTAAAGCCACAACTACTAATAGACATGTGGTTAGCAAAGGAAAGATTTTGTTGCAAACCAAATAATGTATTTTTTACCTTAATAATGTGACATCCACTTCAAACACGAATGTAAATCGTCATTGACATCCAGTACAAAGATATATATCCAAGTTGGATACTTCCAGATCGTTAGCCTACGCTAACACTTCAGACCTCTACCCTCAATCAATGCTAACTTCTCACATCTAACATTCATCACTGCTGGCTGTTCACCTCCAACTGCCCAACAGTACTTCCATCACTGCTGGCGAGTAACTTCCAACTGCGCAACACTACTGGCGATTAACTTCCAGCAATGGGCCCAACCAGCCACAGAGTCTCTTACAATGAAAGCGCAGTCAGAGATCCAATGCAAAGCGCTACACAGCGCTGCCAACACAGAAGCAGCCCACTTACAAGTTTAACGCTCCATCGACAATGGGGTCATAACAGATGGAGTACAGGCTCGGATTAAGGAAGGATGAGGAAAGAAATCAGCCGTGCCTTTTCAAAGGAACTATTCCAGTATTTGCCTTAACCTAGGGAAATCACGGACAAGCAAAGTCAGAGGGCCTGGATGGAAATTTGAACTGACATTCTCCGTAACGCCCATCCACTGTGCTAACGACTGCGTTATCTCGTGTAGTGCAGAAAATTAGAAACGGAAGATGTTGCACCATCGCTCAACTGTAGAGGTTATTTACATCTAGCTATCTAATGGAAGATTCAGCAATATTCTTATAGTAACTAGACATGGACCTGTTGTTTGAAATAGTGTGTCTGCATGAATAGTGAACTCTACCGTCTCTAATATCCCGCTTGACAAACTTAAGTTGATTAGTGTCACCAATTCTACTCTGCCAGTTTTCGGTTAAGCGTTCCACGCCAAGTGAAGTGAAGGCGCTTAATAGGTAGGGCCCAATTCATATGTTTTGAAATACTGGCTGTGGAAATACTCAAAAAAGGAAAGGTGGGGAGGGAAATATGGGAGAAGTAGGGATATGTATGATGTCAGATGGTGTACATGCAAAAATTAATAAAGATAGTGTACAAGAATATTTGTTTGCTTAGCCGTTACCCTCCCAAAAATCCTAAAAAAGTTAGATAATCTACATGGTTTTTGGATGGTGATACTGCAAAGTATACTGCACTGGAGAACTTAAGAACAAGGTAGATACGGTAACATAACATATTAGCAACTTGATGGAATGAAAGTGCAAGAGCATGTTCACAGAGGACAGCATGGCTATAGCTCCAAATGGGAATTGCCACACAACAGAGACAGTTGAAGGAATGGGAAAAGACAATGTGCATCAATGAGTGAGTTGTTACGGTGCACTATGATGGTGTTCTTTACTACAACATGGCCTGGAGATAATATCTGGATGACTTAACACGGGGAAGGATCATCGGGAAACTGGAACAAGGACGAAGTGTGACGAGTGTGGCACAGGAGTTTGGTATTGCTCACAGCATTGTTTCACGTGCATGGCGAGCGTTCTCAACCACTGGCACTGCTGCCCAGAGGAGAGGAGGAGTTCGACCACAGTTAGGTACAGCAGGGCATGACCATTGCATTGTGCACGTCAAACATCGAGTGC
The DNA here is from genome assembly GCF_021461385.2 of Schistocerca piceifrons. Lineage (NCBI taxonomy): Eukaryota > Metazoa > Arthropoda > Insecta > Orthoptera > Acrididae > Schistocerca > Schistocerca piceifrons. The sequence continues at coordinate 399,382,498 of NC_060145.1, forward strand.
AGTTGCAATCACATTTAACAGGACTGCAAGGAACAAAATCTTGCGCTCCGCAATGGCAAGGGGACTGCATGGGGTCTTTGCCCGACATCCAGTACGTTGCGTTCCGTTGATACCCGCAAATCGGCGGCAGCATTTGCGATGGTGCCAACAGCATAGGGTCTGGACCAACGAGGAATGGCGTGGCTTACTCTTCTCGGATGAGACCAGATTCAGTCTGAGTAGTAGTTCTGGACGTACCCACATATGGCGGAAGCTGGGAACACCTAATTACACCCAGGAATATTGTCAAACAGAATCCTTTTGGTGGTCCAGGTGTTATGGTGTGGGGAGGCATTACACTGCATGGGCTTATTGACCTCCATATTTTTGAACACATTACATTCACCAGTCGACGTTATTGGGACACTACTCCTTCCAAATGTGCGTCTTTTCAGGGGTGCGTTCGGCCATGACTTAATTTTTATGGATGACAAACGACAAACGAAGGACAGCACAGGTGGAGGAGTTCCTGGAACGAGATTACATCCGGGGAATGAACTGATCTGTCCACTTCCACAACTTAGCACAAACGGGATGCGCTCGAAGACGTACTGCAGCACGCCCACATGCGCTAACGTCCATCCAGCAGTTGTCAGCTGCGCTGGTGGAGGAATGGAATGTTCCAGCACGATAACGCCTTACCAACCTTGTACCCAGCATGGGAGCTCAATGCACTGCCGACTGTGGTGAACACACATCCTGTTAAGAACCATATCCTTCATTTTGTGATGTCCAGCGGAACATCATGAATAGGGGTGATTACAATGCAAGTATTGTCTTTGATTAAAAGTGTCATCTCCGTTCGTCTTAAGTCGTATTTATTTCAGTTACCTTTTGTACTGCAGCAGTCCTAAGTTTCATAGAGATATGTTATCATGTGAAAGCTACTTTCCTCTTTAAATATTGCACACTAGTATTGCTGAAACTACCCTCGTTTCATACCTATATGAATAAAACCACGCGTTCAGGCTGACGTTAATGACAGTGAGGTAATGGCAGTTATTGTGTCAATCGATCCTCAGTGCCCCATTAATATCAATTTTCATATTCTTTTATGCTTCATATATTTGGAAAATATGTGAGGAGGAAAACAGACAAATCTAAATGGACTGCAGAATATTTGAAAAGTGTAAAGCAATCTGTTATTGAATGTTTATTGACTGGAAAGGCTGTGGAAAATTTTAACAATCCTTTTATCACAATGCAGATCATATCACAGAGTGGAAATGAATCGAACCCATGCTTGAGAAGAAGCTGTAGGTGGCCATGTTAAAATATTATCAAAGGTTTTGTATGGTATAACAGAAACAAGAAAAATTGCATTTGATAGTGCAGAAAATACGATTTCAATATAAAACAGCTACATACTGGGCAATTTGTTGCAGTTTTGTTTGATGCTTATGTGTAAACGAATATAAAGTCTTGACATATGGATCAGTTTGTTACAATTTCGTTAAGGTTAGTTATTACTTAAATCCTGTTATAAAGATCGTAGTACTGTCATAGACAAGTGCACTTGAACCTGTAAGTTAGATCAGTAGTACCAATAAGAGCTTTAATAAGTAATGCAGATAAATTTTTGATTTCTTTCAAGTTTGGTACAAACATCTACGTATTGTTATCGACAAGTACATTTCAACCTATAAGTTAGATCAGTAGTGCCACATGTAATTTGTACTATTATACAACAAATCTTTACGTATTTTGATAAGTAACAAAGCCTATTTTATTTTGGTGCAAAGATAGATTTCTCGTAGGTCGAACTCTCTTTGTGGACCCTTGTCCATCATTCTTTTTGATACAAACAAATCAAGCAGCTGCTTTATTTATTCAAGTGTTTTTGAGCTAACATACCCTATTTGGTGCTTTTCGAATTTATTCTTGTGTATTGCAGTTTAACTGATACACCACATTACAGTTTTCTCCAAAACACGTTATTTCTAATGTGGTTTGTTGCACTAAAATGTTAGAAAATGTGACATCAATCCATAAACATGCTATAGATAGTGGTATTATTTAGTAGTCGATTATGGACATACAGTCAGTAAAATTCCTTATAGAACGCCGACACCATGGTTCTAATCCGTAAATGTCTAAGTCTTCCTCGAAAGTTCGTTTTTGTACATCAGTGGAATACGACCACAGGTGGGTCTCAGTTCAGAAGTAATTTAAAAAAAAGCTGTTTTAGCCAGTCAATATCGTAAATTATATTTTTATATTGTAGAAAATGGTGAATTATCTCCTCCTCCCCATAAAACGGTACTTGGTCAGATGATGAAAGTTCATTTTAGTACCACCAGTAACACAGCCTCATTTAGTACTAAGAGGAACTGTCAATTATCATTGTCTTGCTTGCTTGATATATTATTTTAACCAACGTGTCTTTTGTACAGCTATAGAACAGGAATACAATTTAGATGTGGAAATATTTGATTTTGTGTTTCATTGTCCCTTGCACCAAGCGTTGTTCAAAGATAAGATTGCTCACTACCATGTGCAGCCTAAACTATAAGTTAAATCAATGGTGTCAAATATATTTTTGATAAATAATACGAACTTTTATATGTGGAAATAACATTTCTGATAAATAAAGATTTTTAGATATGGAAATACTGTGAGTTACACCAGTATTTTGATAGATAATACAATCATTTTAGACATGTATATAATACTGTGACATTTGACATGAAAACTGTGTGTGTGTTTTTCTGATGAAGCTTGTATATTTTTGGTAAATAATACAGACATTTTAGATGCATAAGTTACACCAGTACTGTCAATATGCTTATATATAGAGATTTTAGACGGGGAAATAGCACTGTGACACTTTACATTAATGGTGTGTGTGTGTGTGTGTGTGTGTGTGTGTGTGTGTGTGTGTGTGTGTGTGCGCCCCTGCATGTAGGCAATCCGTGCATGATATCATAGTACAGTACTAAGTACGCACTCAAAGGTAGGCCAGATAGTATCTTCCTGTACTACCCAAGCATGCTTTTGCATATATTGTTTTAATGGCTGCTTTTTTCCGTTTCCACGGCAGAGAAAAAAAATGGCTCTAAGCACTATGGGACTTAACATCTGAGGTCATCAGTCCCATAGAACTTTGAACTACTTAAATCTAACTAACCTAAGGACATCACACACATCCATGCCCGAAGCAGGATTCGAACCTGCGACCGTAACGGTCGCGCAGTTCCAGACTGAAGCGCCTAGAACCGCTCGGCCACAGCGGTCGGCTAGCTACGGCAGATATTTTTAGATGACTGGGTAAGTGTCATCTGCGTTGGATAGTGAAATTTAAGATTCCTTATGTCTGTATGACTGTAAGAAAATTGTTTCCATAAGTTTCACTCGATTAACGAATACATTGTCTTCTTCCCTATGCAACTGCGTTCATTTAAAATTTAATTTAGTTTCTATAAGAAAGCTATGTGAAGCACCATGTCTAGTGTTGTTAAACAAGAAATGCTATGGTACGAGCATTACTCCTGAGGATATGCAGAGAAAGATTTGTCACAGGATGTATTATTGTATTTGCATGTTAATTGTAATTTTGTATTGAGAACCAGCGAGGAAGATAGCATTTATACTGCTCTTCAGATCCAAAACGAGGCCAATGATTAAATTATTGAGCTGACAAAATTTTACTATTATCTGGCTCACTACCACAATTTTCTTAAAATATGACGTATTCTGCCTCTTGTTTTAATATTGTTTCACTATCTGCATCCGATTTAGTGTCATTCATGAAACATAGATGCCTATTTTGTGTAAAAACTGTATTGTGTCACTATCTGCATCCGATTTAGTGTCATTCATGAAACATAAATGCCTATTTTGTGTAAAAACTATATTGTGTATAATCCACAAAAGAGGAACCTATTCCTGCTAACACTATGGAAAAAAATACACACAATTTTGAGGAATCGTCTGTAATCAAAGTGCTTTGTCCAAACAGGTACCTTACTTCCAATAATATGTGAACGAAACAATCAGCGTATCAGCTCATTTATCCAACTTGCTGGAGAGAATAATATGTGTATGAATCAAACATAAAACTGAGGATCTGCTAGATTGGATCCGTTTGGCTTTAGGAAAGAGGCAGTTCTGCCATTGTATTTGATAGCGGAAGCAAGATAAGGAAAATCAAGACACGTTCATATGATTTGTCGACATAGAAAAGTTAGACAAAATGAAATGGTAGACGATGTTCAAAATTCTTAGGAAAATTGTATAAGCTATAGTACATAGGTTTGCCAACTTTTACAACACCCAGATGTGGGACATGAAATTTTTACGCCGATTAGCTGTTATTTTATTACTGGTGTTTTTCTAAGGAAAAACATGCACACTGTAATAACCAGAAAACGTATGTTAATCAGTTTAGACTAAAATGCTTTATTAATAACTTTAAATAATACATAGATAGTTTAAACACAAAACGTTCAAAATATTAAACGCTGAACATTAACATTTATCTTTCCATCATGAGACGAATCTTTGACCAATTCGTACTTTTTTCTTTTGCTGTAGTGAACAATCTTTCTCAACATTATAAAACAATGTAACGAAATAATTCTGACAACTGTAGCTAAAATTTACAACTAACGCATTTCACCTCGAACGAATTGTTATTATAACGAACTAGCCATGAATGTTTCTTTTCTCGTCTTTTTAGATAAACATATAGGCTTTTAACTCGCTTAGGTAATGAAATAGATATCATTACTTCGATTTTAGTCGTATTAACACAACAAACAAGTAATGTCGACCGTCGACGTCTATGGTGTATGCGTACTTGCTCTTAGTTCAGAGTTGCAGTTATAGTTGAGTCAAAATTAAGTTGATCCCTGACAGTTGCAGCAGGTTGGGTGCGACAACTTCGCGACCCTACCTCGACCAATAACGTAATGCGATTTTGTAAAGGTCTGTGTGTCAACGCCTCATTGTTATCACAACTCTGTAACAGCTATTGTTTTCGCCTGCGGCCCTTATTTAAAGCTGGCAACAATGCTGTGGCTTGTCAGGGATCTTCTTAAATTAAGAATCTTAAAACGTCTCTATTATAATATTGACTCATGTAAATAAGAAATACTTCATTGTTGTCGCAACTTTTCAGACTTCAAGGTATTGTTTGGTAATAAATGGCTCTGAGCACTATGGGACTTAACATCTGTGGTCATCAGTTCCCTAGAACTTAGAACTACTTAAACCTAAGTAACCTAAGTACATCACACACATCCATGCCCGAGGCAGGATTCGAAACTGCGGCCGTAGCGGTCACGCGGTTCCAGACTGAAGCACCTAGAGTTTGGTAATACATACATTGTACTATTTAAGTTGCGTTGGCAACTGACTTAGGTAAATTTTAAATAAGGCAAATTCAAACTTAAATGCAATGTCTAATAATAAATGAGTAATGTGATGTACTGTACAGTGATTCCGACAAACGTGTAACAAGACAAACTCTTACTTCCGTTTACCGATCTGGACCACAGAGGCCTAACATTGACGAAATTTTGACAAATGAGTTATGCGAATTTGCCGAAGTATATTAAATACGGTATTTTAGGGTCCTGTACAAGGTGCAAGCGGCATAAACCACGAGTTATACGAATTTGTGGAAGTTTATTAAATACGGTATTTTAGGGTCCTGTACAAGGCGCAAACGGCATAAACCACCAAATACGGAAATTCTCTTACTATGTGGAAGATTGGGAAGCCTAATAGGGAAGGATGGGTAATATACGGAATGTACAATACGCAAGAGGGAAAATATGAATGAAAGAGCAAGAACGAAGTGCTCAGTTTAGAAAGGGTAGAAGGCAAAGGTGTAGTTTTTGCCCCTACTGTTCAATCTGTACATAGAAGAAGCAATGACAGAAATAAAAGAAAGGTTGAAGAGTGGGATTGGTGAAAGAATATCAGTGTTAGCATTCGCTCATGACATTACTATCCTAGTGAAAATGAGGAAGAATTACAGGACTATGAACTGATAGTGAGCTGAAGAAAGAAGAAACTAACGAGGAGTTAAGAAATGAGAATAGCGAGAAACTTAACAGTAAAATTTGGGACGAAGAAGTAGAGGAAGCTAAATAATCCTGCTATCTGTAAACAAAAACAACATATGTCAGACGAAACAAGAGTGACACAAAAAAAAGGATGAGCACAGAGTAATGGGGCGTTCCTGGCCAAGAAGTCTACTAGTAACAAATATCTACCCTAATATGAGGAAGAAATTTCAATTTATGTTTGGAGCACAGCACTGTACGTTAGTGAATCACGGACTGTCAGGAAAACAGAAAAGAAGAAAGTCGAAACATTTGAGCTATTCGGCTATAGAAGGGTGTTGAAAATGACGTGGACTAATAAGATAAGACATAAAGAGGTTCTCTACATAACCGACGAATAGCCGGCCGGAGTGGCCGAGCGGTTAAAGGCGCTACAGTCTGGAACCGCACGACCGCTACGGTCGCAGGTTCGAATCCTGCCTCGGGCATGGATGTGTGTGATGTCCTTAGGTTAGTTAGGTTTAAGTAGTTCTAAGTTCTAGGGGACTTATGACCACAGCAGTTGAGTCCCATAGTGCTCAGAGCCATTTGAACCATTTTTGAACCGACGAAGAGAGGAACGCGTGAAAAACATTGACAAGAAGAAGGGATAAGATGACAGCTCATGTGTTAAAAAATAACTTCCATAGTACATGATGGAGTTTTACAGTGTAAAAACTATAGGGGAAGACAGACACTCGAATATATCCTACAAAGAGCTGAGGACGTTGGATACAACAGCTACTCTGAGATGGAGAGTTTTGTACTGAAGGGAAAATAAGAGAGGTGCATCAAACCGCTCAGAAGGAATCGAAAAGAAAATCACCGCCATTCTGGCCAAATACAGGCCAAACTGGACCGACCGATCGCCGTGTCATCCTCTGCCGGTGGTGTCATTTAGATTCGGTATGGAGAAATGGTGGTCAGTACACCGCCTTCGTGTCATTGTCGGTTCAGCAGACCTGGTACCGCTACTTTACATCCAAGTATCGTGAGACGGAGTGCTCCCTGATCCAGTCTTATCACCAAGGAAACATCTTTAGCACGTCTGGGAATCGAAACACGGTCATCCACATCGCAATCAGCCTCCCTGACCACTCAGTTGTGGAAACAAAACGGGCACAAAACTGATAATAAGGAAGAGAAGTGACAAAAAGTGACGAAGGAATGAGATGATGCAGAAGTAACATACAAATTAAACAGCCACAAGTCGCACGTATTTGATAACCGTTTCCACCCATCATGCGTGTGCTTAATCAAATCTGGAGAGTATTTAGCAAAGATATCAGATAAAGTCAGTTTACGACTTGTTAACTTACAGTCGTTGCTGTGACAGCCAAACGTAAGTGAGTTACATGTATTTGACTGTGGTACAGACTGGTACTTTTAAGCCCGTAATGTGCTTTCATCGTAGCAACGGCTTTGGCTGTTTTATCTATATATACCATTTACAACGGTTGCCGTTCCCCTGGCAGACCACACCTGCATTGCCAAAACATGATGGCCCACCTCCTCAATGACTGAGATGTGCATTGGTACCTGGCCACATCCCCACTCTTGTATGAATCCTGTAATCGTTGGTGAAGACAACGAGACGCCACTGATCTACTTTCCAATGTAGCTGTTCCTTTACACAAATTCTTGGCGCACCATAGTGCTAGGATCTTTGTACTGTTGTTCATAATGGATGTCTTAATGCCAAACTGATCGTGCGAAAGCGAAAGCCATTGCACACTGTCTGGATCGACACTCAGTTACCTCCAAAACGGCATCACGCAGTTCAGTTGCATTCTCGTTGGACTACATACGAGGCACAATTTTTTAGGTAGCTGTCATCAGCTCGTGTCGTTGACAACTGGAGACAATTAAGGCTTGTCCCATAAGTTTCGGGAGTAAAATTCTCCAGCGGACCAGAAAGGTTTCAGTGATGCGGTTTTCGCCGTAAAAGGGGTAAGAGGGCTCTTTGATAACGACTGTGCCGTGGCTCAGTCGCCTCTGGGCAGTGAGAGAAAGAGGATCACATTTCACACATATTGTGTTTTGGTGATACGACGAGATTCAAGAAGTAGCGGTTAATCGAGCAGCGATTCGCTGTCAAATTTTCTGCTGAAACGAAAAAAATCGTGCTCTGGAGTGATTCTGGTAGCCTTCAGGCAGGAAGCCATGTCCGTGCCAGGAGTTTATGAGAGGCACAAAATGTTATTGGAGGGCCGAGGAAATGTCGATGACAACGAGCTCTTGGGGTATCCAACGTCCCAGTTGCACAAAAATGTGGAGAATCTGCGAACAGTTTTGAACAGGAATCGATACCAGTGGTGTAAGAATGATAGCAAAGGATTGCAGTGTGCTGAAATAGAATGTTTATCGCATTTTGAGAGACAAATTATGGATGAGAAAGGTGTGCACAGAGATAGTCCCAAACGTGTTGACTGATCTACGGAAGGAAATATGTTCACTGAAGTCTCGCGGCTGTTGCAATTCCACGAAAGTCGCACTCCTTTTTTTTGGAAGGAGTAGTACAGTCGACGAGACAAGGAATTTCGAGGATGATATCGAATCAAAAAGTCAAAGCACCGAGAGGCACACGAAAGTTCACCTCCCCTGAAGGATGTTCGCATGAGTGAATTCGAGGTTAAGTCAACGCTCATTATGTTTTTTGACTCCAAAGGTGTGATCCGGAGTGAATTTATGCGTCAAGAACGAACAGTTAATGGCCAGCTTTACTCTCAAGTGCTAGCACGGTCGCGGGTTAGGATGAAAGGCACTGTGAAATATTTTTTTGATTTTCCATCACGACAACGTGACAAACCATATCGCACTCGTCGTCCAAGAGTTTCTCTCTAGGAATGGTTTGGCAACGCAGCCTCATCCGCCGTGCAGTTCGGACTTGGCACCATAGGGCTTCTTTTTGTGTCCGAGGATAAATAGAAGCTCAAAGTGACGCCACCACCGGTCGTTGGAGGAGTAGGAGAAGGTTAGATGTGCTGCCTTAACGAGGATCGCAATGACGCTTTGTGGGAAGCCTATGCGAACTGGGGAAAGAGGTGAGACTGAGTCGTGGATGCGGAAGGAATGTACTTTGGAGATTTTTGAAGTTTCTGTACATTAAAAAGCAATAAATCTCTTTAAAAATTATTCTTGAAACTTTTGAGACAGATCCTGTATGTGTCTCATGATAGTAATTCAATGTTCGAAAAATGTTGCTACGGCATACTCCAGTTCGGCGGGCAACTCCCGTGCTGAGAATCTCGCTTGATGTAAGGCGATAATATGCTCTCGGTCTATAACTGTAATGAGCTCTCGAGATATGCTGACAGTGTGTACAGTGTTGACAAGCTTCATGTCCCGTTCACCATTCGAGACGTAGACCGCTCTTCTCAGCTGCACTGAGGAGGTAGGTTTACTTTTGCTACATTACACAGGTGGCTGGATGTAGCGATTTAGTGTGGGAATACGGAGAATGAGATTTCCCACAAGAAACCACAAACTGTGGAAGTCCTAAGGTTGGAGCAAAACTTCTTTTTATTTGGCAAGGTATTTCACTTTATGAAATAAACATTTTTTTAAAGTTCTTTGTCATTGTTTAGCTTAGGAATATCTGAGTGCTTGTCCCACTCGAGACATTCCAATGCGGTGGATGTTGCAAGTTGCCTGACTATTGTTTTCTAGGAGTTATGAATGACCAGGCCAGCAGGCATTGGGATCTGCAGCAATGGTCTATGTACTAGAAATGGGTCGTTCGTGAACGAACGGGCCCAAAGGAATGGTTCACCAAGATGAACGGAAGCAGCAAGGAACGAATTCTTTCATAGCTCACTTCACTTGCAGCTTTCTACTTGTAGTTCCTGGGAACGGAAAACGGTCGGTCTCGTTCTTGCAACTGCACGTCGGCTGGTCTCGTTCCAGCCTCGGTCCCTTTCCCACCTGTCTCGGTCTGCCTCGGCCGGACTCGTCCTTCTTCGCGTGGCCACTCATCGCAGTTCCACTGCCGACTACTCCTAGCTAGTTCAGTATCGAGTTGTTGTTCGTTTCGTTCGCTGCGCACTCTCATTCAAGATCTGTTCAAAACCTTTTTTGAACTCTTGACTTCTGTTTCATTTCGTATTCTAATCAGCGTCCACAACCGGCAATTAACATGTATTTTATAGTTACGTAAAATACATAAGAATTACGTGGTATGTAATACATACATCTTTTCAGTTAACAAAATGGCTCTGAGCACTATGGGACTCAACTGCTGAGGTCATTAGTCCCCTAGAACTTAGAACTAGTTAAACCTAACTAACCTAAGGACATCACAAACATCCATGCCCGAGGCAGGATTCGAACCTGCGACCGTAGCGGTCTAGCGGTTCCAGACTGCAGCGCCTTTAACCGCACGGCCACTTCGGCCGGCTTCAGTTAACAAAAGGGCATATCAGCTTAATTCACTATTTCGATAAACAGCAGAAGACATACTTATAAAAAGGCAAGTTTTTTTGTTATCACACATGCAAAGGAAGTCTACACGGTACACAGGAGTGGCCATTTTCCGTCTTTTTTTGATCCAAGGTAAAACAACATGTTCATTGTTATGGAGGGCAGACCGACTTACAACTGAATGAAGCCCGCGCTCCGTAATCTTGGGTATGGTGTTACATTGTAAAGAGAATACGATAACTTCTACAATATTATTTCAGTGGTGCAGGGTGGCGCACGAGCATTACTGCTCATCGTCGCCCACCAATCGTCGTCTATTGTTTCGAAGTTGTTGTTTGCATTAGCTTATTTGTTACTTCTTTACTGCCTAATTAGTACATGTTTATCTATTCTGCTCGTGGCGGACAACAGATCGTGCGTAATTGGCGAGCAGTTTGTACTCCGGACCGCTTTTTCGTGCGCCACCTTTTTCACTGCGATCAGCCACATAACGCTACAGTTGGATAAACGAGAGGTTTTGCAGAATCACGAAAATTACTTCTACAAGTGTGTGAGAATTCTATAAAGAATAAAAACTCTGTAGTGATTAAAATTCTTCTGGGTACTATGCCGTGTCATTGCTAGAAACTAACAACAATAATAAACTAAAACCGACGTCTCGGCCGAATTGCAACGGCCTTCCTCAGGGCACTGAGCAAGGCCGTTGCAATTCGGCCGAGACGTCGGTTTTAGTTTATTATTGTTGTTAGTTTTTAGCAATGACGTGGCATGACACCGGCCGCGGAAGCCTACGTTCATATATAAAAACTCTGTACTCCAGAGCTGAGGCAAATGTCCCCTCTTGGCACCTTCCATCTTCAGTCACCTATGCTACTAATTTTCAGTTTTTCATAAGAACCATATACCATGCACACGTAAACGCTGAACGAGTAAAAATGAACGGTTCCCAAAAAAGAGCGATCACCAGTGAACTAGTTCCCGAGGTTGACCGTGTTTGCCCATCTCTACTGCGTACCAGTATGATCCAAGCTGGAGTATGGCCATATACCGTACTACAATACACGTAAGATGTGTCTCACCAAATTACTCTTCAGTGTAGATCCAAGATTCAAGACATGACATTCATGGATAGTCTTATCTATAAAAGTAGGAACTGCATTTACCAATTATGGATTGCCTTCAACAGAAGAAATAAAATTCCAGCCATTTGTACTAGCTTTGAAATTTGGCTGCCTACCTTATATTCTGAGCCGTCTATTGACACCCGCCGATAGAGGTTTTCCCTCTGTCGTGCCTTTGACTTCGCAGCCTGGCAGCTAGTCTTCCGCCAGAGCACGCAACTTGCTTCGTTTGCCTTCTTTGAGAGCGCTTCAGTGGAGGCTGACACTCTGAGTGCTGCAGGTGACGAATGTAGATGGTGCCCGCGGAGTAGTCGCGATGCGCCGGTCGCGATGCGCCGGTCTGTTTGCACCTGCCCGTTGGAAGGAATTCACTCGCTGTGCTGCATTTTAAGGAGACGTTCTACACTTCTCTGTTAGATACAGATAGAGGGCAGCTACTCCTGAGGAACTGTCGTTGGCAACTTAGTCCACTGTATCGCCAGCATATCACCAATGAATGTTAATTTGGGAGAAGCCTGGTACAACATACGCTTGCAGTTGACAGTGTACCACAGCATGGGACTTCTGTGCACGACTGATTACAATACGAACTTTAAATAACTAAGGTGTAGCTTGCTCCGCTTCATTTGACTGCCTAGTCATGTTAGTGCGTCTGCCTCTGGCTGTGTTCTCACGATTTTAGATCGCCTGCCACGGAGTTAAAAGGGGTCGTAAATCATTGTCATAGATTTAGGAAATGTTTTAGATATGTGTAGGTAATTGTGCTTTTCTATCAGCGTAAATTACTGCCTATTGTGCGGTCCCTAAATGTTAATGAAGGAAGATTAGCGATTAACGTCAAATCGACGTCGAAGTTATTGTAGACGAAGCACAAGTTCGGATTGGTTCAAGAATGGGAAAGGAAATCGGCCGCGCCAATTTAAAGGTACCATCCCGGCATTTGCCTGCAGTGATTTAGGGAAATCATGAAAAATGTAATTGAGAGAGGTCGGACGCGGATTTGAACTGCCGTTCTCCAGAATGCGAGTCCAATGTGCTAACCACTCACCTCGCACCGTTAAAATGTTCGTGCATCTTTCACTTAATATTATCGGATTTTTATTAATGTTTATTCAGAGCTCTGGCGACTGCTTTGTTTCCACAAGCTTTCTGGTAGTCTTTTTTCGTATTTTTACTGTGGCGCATTATTCATTTCCATTTTTAATGAGAATTGTCCTTGGTAAATCTATCACATTCTGTAGGATATCGTTCACATTTGACTTTATTTGAATATGATCTTCATACACTCAGTTGTGAGATTCCACTCTATTATTTTAACACGACAAATTGGAAAGTATGAATATAAATTGTAGATTTAATTGTCTCGTTGAAGCGTAAAGGCCTAGTTATAGCTACAGATGGATTCAAAATGTCCCAGGAGAAGCAACATGGATGTGCTTTTATATGCTCTCAGGTCCAAGTCATTAGAGCCTTCACAGTACGTATAAACGCTTCCGTTTTATGGCAGATACAGTGGGAATTTTAGGAGCGCTAAGGTTTGTATCTTCGACTCTATCCTTAAAGATATTAATCGTGTCCGACTTCCAGAGCGTCCTTAAAAATATTCAACACCGGAGATAGAATAAAATATCCAACCATTGTATGTTGGATGTGGTACTAGAATATGTTTACAGTAAATGGAGCAGGCAGACAATCCATCTCCTGTAGTGAATTGCCAAGCTGGTATCCACTATAAAGAGGAAGTTGAGGTCTTATAGAAGCAAGCTGCGTACATAGGAACTGTCTTTGATTTGATATTGCCGTATACAAATTGCTTATGTGAGGCCAAGAGCCAAGGAAAAAAAACAGTGGAAAGAGGTGTGGAAGGTGTCAGAAGAAAGGAACGATGAATTTTATGTAGTGTTATAGCCTCAATTTCCTGCAAGACCATTATTTACGAGTTCTCAATTGGACTGATCAACGATTTGAACCATCATTTGATTCCGCTTTAACCATGATCTTTTCCTCTGCATCTACATGGAATCCACATTTACAGTTCTTCAGCGTATGACTGTGATTCTGAATCAGAACATGACGTAAGCCACATATTGTTTTCGTGTCCTAAATTTCACTGAAAGATCAGAATTTTCGAAGACATTGAAAAATAAGGATAATCAGTTTCATCTGTTTTGTTTACTTAGAACATTCGCCCCTGTCGTGATTCCTATAAAATATAAGGAAACATCTTTTGTTTTTAATAGCATAAATATTTTCATTTCTCTGTCATCCTTATGATTAAATTTAACAAATAGTGTTTACTGATAACACAAAAATGTCTAATTTACTTATCATACTATTTCTTAAAAATTTTCTGTGGAAAAAATTGTGTCAGCTTGAGCTTTTAATTCCGTAAATATGCATTTATGTATTTCCTCCTAAAAATAAGGAAAATGTAAGCATGTGTTTTAGATGGCTAAGAACAGTACAGACGCTGTACACCAAATAAAACAAAACCTGGAGGTACAGTTTGAGTCAAAGGATCGGAAACGAAAGGAGGTTCGTCACTAGCTTTGTTGCCACATTGGATGGTGTAGCTGGCACTTCGCAGCTTTTCAGCAGAGTACCAGCTCATCTCTTAGTTCCCGCACTGGAGACAGTTGCATGGCACATGTGCGCTTGTGGCTCGTTGCAATGGTTAACGTTGTGCTGTTGTCTTCCACTCTCAGCAGTCTGTTGAAAGAATTGGAAATGTCAGCTAGAGGATCCGTCACAAAACCAGAAACCCTCAACCACATTTGTTACACCAAGAAGGCTATATAAAGAGCACGACACTTATTTGTACAGCAAATCTATCGAATACTGTTCATTAAACCTAGGTGTTACGTGCGGTGTCTATTTCTCCCTATTTTCTCTTTATCCATAGTGTACACTCAAGAAAAAGTCACTGTTTCTGCGGTTGCAAGTCAGTGTTGGTAAAATATTATGCAAAGCAGTGTGTGCAGTGACATTTTTTGGAAATGAATTTTACTGATATTAGGAATTCTGAAGGACGAAGCTGATAGTAATTTTGAAGCTCTTGAACAGCTGGATTCCCTGTTTGAAATTATCAGCATATGGATGGAAACAAGGTAACTGGATAGAAAGGTAAAGCGATGATCATAGCGACGATTATATGGGACCATCTAACAGTGGTGTGCGTCAGTGTCGGAATCTATACATTTGTCAGATGGGGTATTAGGGGAGGAGCCACGGGTTCAAAAAGCAAGCTTGTAAGAAAGCAGTCCACGTTGTAACTCAATATTCAAGGTGAAATATTTAGTATTAATGTGACGATAATTCCAGGATTAAATGCATGGTTAATATTAGGTGTGAATTGGTATATAGAAACGTATGCAATTGTTGATTTTAAGAATAAAGTTATCTGGAGATGATACTGAGTTAATGTTCATGGGTTTTGTGCTCACAAAGAATAAATGGAAAGGAGTTTATGTTGAAATATTGAAAGATAACATTAATTGGTTCCTTGACGAAAACGGCAACAGAATGATGAGAGATAAATCAAATTGTATCATATATAACGAGGAAAATATTTCTTGTAACAATTTAGATGAAAATATTGGGGTCAAGGTTTTCATACTAAATTTAATTTTGATAGCACACCAGAAAAATATTAATGATGAAATTAATAAGATGTGTGAAATGGAAGGTAGCAGATATGATGAGAAATAAGCACTTAGAAGGTTATGAGAAAAAAACACATAAAACTAGTTGGGATGGTCTACATTTTCCAGTTTGTGCTGAAAGAACATAGCCCTTTCATACTATGACAATCTGTCATACCGACAGCAAAAATGGGAGGCCATGGTAGTGAAATTAAGGGTATGCTAGAACAGAACATTACTGAGAGATCACAAAGCCGAAATTTTAGCACAATTGTTGTTGTTGTTGTTGTGATCTTCAGTCCTGAGACTGATTTAATGCAGCTCTCCATGCTACTCTATCTTGTGCAAGCTTCTTCATCTACCAGTACCTACTGCAACCTACATCCTTCTGAATCTGCTTAGTGTATTCATCTCTTGGTTTCCCTCTACGATTTTTACCCTCCACGCTTCCCTCCAATACTAAATTGGCGATCCCTTGATGCCACAGAACATGTCCTACCAACCGATCCCTTCTTCTAGTCAAGTTGTGTCACAAACTCCTCTTCTCCCCAATTCTGTTCAATATCTCCTCATTAGTTATGTGATCTACCCATCTAACCTTCAGCATTCTTCTGTAGCACCATATTTCGAAAGCTTCTATTCTCTTCTTGTCCAAACTATTTCTCGTCCATGTTTCACTTCCATATATGGCTACACTCCATACAAATATTTTCAGAAACGACTTTCTTACACCTAAATCTATACTCGATGTTAACAAATTTCTCTTCTTCAGAAACGCTTCCCTTGCCATTGCCAGTATACATTTGATATCGTCTCTACTTCGACCATCATCAGTTATTTTGCTCCCCAAATAGCAATACCCTTTTACTACTTTAAGTGTCTCATTTTCTAATCTAGTTCCCGCAGCATCACCCGATTAATTCACCTTCAGTCCATTATCCTCGTTTTCCTTTTGTTGATGTTCATCTTATATCCTCCTTTTAAGACACTGTCCATTCCGTTCAGCTGCTCTTCCAGGTCCTTTGCTGTCTCTGGCAGAATTACAATGTCATCGGCGAACCTAAAAGATTTTATTTCTTCTCCATGGATTTTAATTCCTACACCGAATTTTTCTTTTGTTTCCTTTATTGCTTGCTCAATATACAGATTGAATAACATCAGGGAGAGGCTACAACACTGTCTCATTCCCTTCCCAACCACTGCTTCCCTTTCATGCCCCTCGACTCTTATAACTGCCACCTGGTTTCTGTACAAATTGTAAATAGCCTTTCGCTCCCTGTATTTTACCCCTGCCACGTTCAGAATTTGAAAGAGAGTATTCCAGTCAACATTGTCAAAAGCTTTCTATAAGTCTACAAATGCTACAAACGTAGGTTTGCCTTTCCTTAACCTATTTTCTAAGATAAGTCGTAGGGTCAGTATTGCCTCACGTGTTCCAATATTTCTACGGAATGCAAACTGATCTTCCCGGAGGTCGGTTTCTACCAGTTTTTCCATTCGTCTGTAAAGAATTCGCGTTAGTATTTTGCAGCCGTGGCTTATTAAACTGATAGTTCGGTAATTTTCACATCTGCCAACACCTGCCTTCTTTGGGATTGGAATTATTGTATTGTTCTTGAAGTCTGAGGGTATTTCGCCTGTCTCATACATCTTGCTCACCAGATGGTATTGTCAGGACTGGCTCTCCCAAGGCTATCAGTAGTTCTAATGGAATGTTGTCTACTCCTGGGGCCTTGTTTCCACTCAGATCTTTCAGTACTCTGTCAAAATCTTCATACAGTATCATGAATAAATTGGTACCAGGTCTCAGTGAACGTAATTCAGAATCGGAACAGTCTGAAAGTGAAAACGAATTTATTTTGTCACCTGTGAATTCCTTGAATGAAAGAAGTAGTCACAGTGATGAAGACATAAGTGTAAAGACTGAATCTTTAGCAAATGTTTCTGCTAGAAAAATATGTAGTCGAAGCTGATATCGCTGGCCGTCGAAGCCTCTTCTCAATCAGCATAACATAATTCATTTGCCAACAGTGCGACCACCCGCTCAAGTAGGTAATAATCCAGATCCTCTTACTATTTGGAATTTGCAAATGACTGACGATATTTTGAGTAACATATTGAAATGACTAATGTAAAAATTAACAAAGAAAAGTGTGAGGTCGATCCAGATGTATGAAGCTGATTTATGTGAACTAAAAGTAATTTTCGTGCATCCATTCGCCGTGTTTTGGATGTAGCAGAACCAAATGCAGAAGTTGTCGTAGAGGGATTGGAAAAACGTAACACGACTTCCGCTTGTAACCTTAAAAAGAAGAGGAAGACGCCTTCTGTTTGTCATTATTGCAAGACGCATATCGTCCTAGAATACTACACCATTTGCAGCGAGAGCAAAATAACTTCTGAGAAGAAACTAAAAACCGAAAGATTGTTACTGTAATTTTTATTTTTTGAATGTTTGTGGGGGTTTCCTATGGTTTTACTAATACGTGTATACAATACAAAGTGGCAGTAATGAAATTTAGACTGCAGGGTATTTGAGCTTTTACAGCATTCGCATTATCGCTTAATGTTATGTTCGATTTGTGCAGTTTTCTGTTTAAATTCATTGTCTTCGTGAAAATAAAGTTTAAAACTTGTTTGAATACATTTTTGTGTATTAACGTAACCTTTTACATAAAAAACTGATTTTTTTCACTGAAATTGCTGAATGTACTTTTTATGGCTATTTGAATATTGCGGTCTGTCAGACCGCACCTAGGACAGAGGAAGCTAAGGGTTACACGATCTTGATTAAACCCTGAAGATCTTCCTGAACGTGTCAATATCATCCTCCCTAAAACGAGAAAGCCGTTTTCCTGCCGTGCTGTGCACAGTAGCATTATCCTCATACACGGAGCAAGTGTTTCTGGCTGACTCCGTTGTCGTTGCCACTCTGTCTAACTCAGCAGAACAGTATGTTGTTCCAATTTTTCCGCTTCGTACTCTATTTTCTAGACTCCACAGCTCCACTCAGTATCTCCAAATGACAAAATGAACTAAAATAGCAACAGTTAACTACAAATAAAAAATGACAATCGATAAATAAAATTTTCCAACCGGAATACTAACATGCAAATCAAAAACGCTACGAATTTACACACCAATCTAATAATATTACAGATGAAAAGTTGTTTTCGATTATGAGCATCAAAAGCAAATAAGAGAGCCAGATAAACTTCTCAAACAAAAACAATGTTTATGTTGTATGTAAATGATATTTATCTGATGCTAGGTACGAACATCTCAGGAGTCCTAGCAGTAAAAGCAATTTCAAAATTTGTGTAATAAAAATGGCGGAAAATTTTCATTGAAGTGGTTTGAGTAAAGCCCTATTATGGTTGTTAATTGTTTAAATTTATAAGTTTTCTAATAAAAACAGAAAATGTTAAAAACAGGCTGGAAGACACTGAGGTCTCCCGGCCAACCCGTTATGCTCTTTTTAGGTGTACTCCTCTGCTATCAAAACAATACTACATGGCTCCTTTTGTCTAGGCTGGTCTGCCTCTCACGACGTCTTGTGGTCAACTCCAAATTACATAGATGTCTCCGGATACTTTTGGTCAGACAGAGTAAGTGTTCTTTCAGCACTCGCTATGTGTTTGTACGATATCCACTGTAGAGTAAACCGTGTTCTCCTACAGAATCTTCATAAAATGCCAGTGTATTTGCGTATTTCAGGATCGTAAACATTTTCTTTTTATAGTATAGGGCATTCCTTTAAGGGAAATAGTGCAACATTTATTTCACAACATATTCAATAATCCATTCGTGTACACATATATACAATGGTTACAGTGAATTAATAGTATTCACATTCAAGACGTCTATATAAAGGTTTCACATACATATGTAGTCCAACATGTTGAAGCCGCAACAACACATCACTCCCTTCTCTCACTTCGTATTATATGCTGCAGTCTCCTTTGTGTTAAAAGCACGGCTACCGAATACGTGGGACACATGGTTAAGTGGTTAACGCGAACATGTCTGGATCAGGGAGACAGATTGGCGGACATGCATCAGTTGTAATCACTATCAGGGACAGCTGGTGAAGGAAAATAACACTTGTAACTCAAATAAAGTCATTCACAAAATATTTCTTTCATCATTTCGTTCTGATCTGTCATTTCCACGGTATACAACATTGTCTTCGTCTCAAACAGAATTTTTTTGAAACGTTTATGAACACGTGCAAACTGCGTACTGACTTATGTTTTAGAATCGCAATTTAGCTTGAATATAAAAAAAAATTCGTTCACTGACCACCGAAACTAATTTTATGTTTTTTTTTTTACTGGAAAGAACCAATGTGATTAGGATATGTTGCTTATTTATTATTCTACGAATGTGTTATTTATCAATCACTTCTTCGACTGTTTTGAGTTCACACGTAGCAAGTCCGATGTTGGTCGGAAATAAGTAACATATTCCACTGTGAGAGATTTCGGAAACACATAAACAGGCGAAAATTTGTTTATAAGTCAGTGGACAGTCTTTGGGGACTTATTTTGACCGTTTGCCTTGGGTTTCGGTATGTTGGTACTATTTTTCCCTAAAATTTTTGTCCTGAGAATTTTCCAGACATTCCCACTATTTCTCCTCTGCCTTTATTTATACAGTGGAAGATACTAAGATTAATCACACTGGTATGCGTAATGAGCTTTGTAGATATTTTATCTTCAAGCTACGATAATCTTGTCTGTGTTCGGATGCGAGAACATGTTTTAATCAGACTGAGGACAGAATCTGCCTGAATCTGTCAGTAAAAATTCTCTCTTTATGAAAATAGTTAGTTGTAGTAGTATTTCTTTCCTTGCATTTTCCTTCTATGTCTTTGCTCTAAGAACACTCCTGTTTCGTTGACCCTCTAATCACTTATCGATCAATTCATATAATGGTTTCCTATTGATACTTGTACCCAAAATGGTGTATATATTTGCTCTCTTTGGTGGTGACTATCAATTTAAAAGTGAGGCATACACGAAATCTGCTTGACTAGTAAACTTCGACATATAATGCAGACAATTATTTTTGCTGTAGATATACCTTCGTGCATCATTCACAAAACACACGTCTGACAATAAGTTTACTTCAGAACTTCAGCAAATGATGGAATAAGTAGATTCCGTTGATACTAGTTATAGTATTTGGAAAATTAGAGTCCAAAAGTAAGACTGCTTCACGTCTAGTTCTAATGCAGGCAAACTGAAAGTGATAAAAAGTCCTTTATGTGAGCAGTCGTTTTGTGTTTCGATATGTCCGACACATCGCTGAAAAACAGATGATTTTCTTTTATGAGAAGAGAAAGCCACACTCAACGGATATCGATTTTGCTCATCTTTCAGTCGACTGTTGTATACACAAGCAATAAACGCTGCGCGACATAAGCATTTTCGAGTAATCGAGTTTCGAAGGTGAAGCTTGTTGAATGCCATACGAGAACGCCATTCATCGGCACCAGTGTGGGCTAAGGCTGAGGAGTGCCGTTATGATCTGAAACATACATAGCCTAGGCATTTCTGATGATGTCAACATGGTCATGTTATCATAGTTTTATGTTTAAATACGATTAACTAATGCTCTTGAAAGATTTAATCTTTGATGACGCCGCTGCTGCAATTGAAGCAGAGGTAAGTATGAATTAATGAAGTTTCTCAACTGATTATGGGGTGCGGTCAGATCTGAATAAATAATCGTATAATTGTAATGAAATGACACCGAAAACTGCAACGTTTGTAACTAAAAAAAGCCCTGAGCATTCCGCGAGGCACTTACCACAGAGCGTGGAAACTCCACTCGTTATTGTATCACAGGAGCAACCCCCTACTATGAAATTGCCTTCACTTGAAACAAAGCTCTTTTGTGTCCTCTTTGGATTAGAGTATCAATAGCATTTCAAACGAGGCTCCAAAAGCACTAGAACACACATGTATAAACAATAACTCTGGTACAGTTTTTAAATACGTTTTATCTTATGTATTATTACGTAGAGGTTGCCGCCTTTCCTTGTGCATTTGCCTACCTACGTACTTTAATTTTGAAGTACCTAAGCTATGAGTTCAGAGCTCCAATATTTTGCGACTGTCTAGTCTGGAGATCATGAGAAAAGAAAGGGAAGGGGATATATCAGCTCTGTAAAACGAGTGCTGACATTTGGATGACACCATCGATATGGCTACTCGCCTACAAATCTTCGCTCCATCTCTAAGAAGCCAAAGATGTGTTGCGGAGTAATGTATGGTTTTAATTTTTATACCTCATGAATTAATATGATTACTAGGCGCTTTTGTATGGTATTCAACAGGGTCATACAACTTTGAACCACGCTTACTCAAAACCCCGTAGTAACAGGTCCGGATTTACGGGAGGTGGGTCATGACCAACAAGCCCTCTAAGAAAATCATTTTAGTGGAAGAGTTTAAATTTTCAGGTACATAAATTTCCAAATTTCACAGCTGTCTTTCGGTGAAGAAACACGGCATCGAAAATGCAGTGTTATTCTAGAAACTACATTTTGCTTAGCACAGAGTACTTTTCAGCTGCTTGTCTGAGGGCTTTTCCAGGCCGATGGGCTTCCATATAGGGTAAGTTGCAGCTTCACAGGCTGACAATACCTGCTATTCTCAACAAGTCCTGTACAGTGAGTCCACCGGTATAACCGGAAAAAATCCCATGGAGTTGAGAAATGCAAGACGGAAAAGGGAAGACACATTTACGTGCTTGGGATAGTCATAGTCTCCAATCCTGTGTTCTGAATCATACCAGCAATGATATCAAGTGCTGAGAGTACGCTACGATTTTGTATAGTATAAATTATGCCACTGTCAAAGGGGTGAGAGTTTATTGATATTAACGTTCTTAAATCAACTGCGTGATACAAGCACTTCTCAAAGTTTTGGACGAATGCTTCTGAAATGTTATATTTCCGTGAACTGCAGTTTCTTCAAAGTTATGGTGATGTTTAAAGGACTCATGTTTACATATTGTTATTATTACTTTAAACCATTTAATTTGTTATTATTATTATTAATAATAATATCGTAGGAATTTGTGGCATGTTAACAAACTATGACTGAACCCCGAAAACTATTCCGCATGGTCATGGGCAAGCGGGCTTGACACTGTAAAGAGAGCAGTTGCAGCAATACGCTATCACAGCACCTGCTGAACGCTGGTGCCCGGAAAAAGGTCGAAACGAGAGACACTTTGGCAAGTAGCGTAAGTAACATTTGCAGGAGTGACACCATACTAAACACAGTTTGACTTGAATATATACTGGTCGTCTGGCTATGCAGATCATCTAATCGGCGAGGCATTGTCTTTCACACTGTCAGCTTCCGCCATGAGGTTGTTCCACTCCACTCTCCTGTTGACAGGACTGCAGGCCAGCGGATCCAGTCACCCACTGATGGGCCGAGAATCTAACCCTCCCCCGCTCCCCATTTGCCTTCCAGCCACAGAGCAAATGGGGGACCTGCCAACGCCAGTTATCGCCAGCCAGCGATCTATTACTTGGTGTTGGTGGGCTGTGTCAGTGTACCACATCAATCCTGGCCAATGCCTCGCCACTGGCCAGGGAGGTTGACTATGCAAAGTTTCGGCACATCCCGACTGCATTGAACTATTACAACACTTTGCTCTGTGGACCGTGTGTCGAGGCCCATTTTCCAGCTGTGCAAGATTTGAGCTTGAGCTTATCATTCGAATTATTGGAGTAATAAAGGGATTGTACTGTCTTCGAACAGCTTCTGATACCCTGATCTACCATTCTCCGGCAGAACACACCTACACCCTCTGCGTACTAGATCAGCATTAATTACTTACAAGGTGTGCATTAGTAAAACCGACAACCTGCAGGAATGGATTCCTGACTGGAAATGGAGGAAAAAAGATCCATTGAACATGTGTCTGGAAACGCATTGTTGTTGTGGTAGATGGTGCTGATGGATGAAAGTTCCCTTGACCATATGCTGAGTGTTCCTTGTGTTGCAGGCTGTTTGATTGACGTAGCGTAATGTAAGCAGCAGAATGGTTGGTATTCGTGTCGGGAACAAGCCGACAGGGTGTTTGTGTACGGTCAAGCAGATGGAAACGGTCGAGAGGCAGCACAGCTAAACCAATACCAGTACCCTCACAGACATCAACCACATAACACAGCATTTCAAACCCTTTTTTGGCTCGTTTGGGTTCATGAGCCATTTCAGATGGACTAACGAGTAGGGAGAAAGCGAACTACCAGTACACCAGATTTGAAGCTAGTGCTAGGGTTCGTCTCAATGTCCTGTGGAACTCAGTCCTCCAAACCTCGTGTACGCACAGTCCGCCGCCTCCCTGCACGTTCGTGTGACTGAAAGGGTCCATGATCACATAAACGCCCAAAAAAGGGCTTGAAATGTTGTGTGATGTGGTTGGCGTCTGTGAGGGAACTTGTTCTGGTATAGCCAGGTGCCTCTCGACCGTTTCCATCTGCTTGGTGGTATACACTCTTGTTCTCGACATGAATACCGTTCTGCAGCTTACAGTATGTTGCATCGATCACACAGCCTGCAACACATAAAGAACAAATGGCAAGTGCTCAGACGAAGTTTCATTTGTCAGCGGCAACTACCGTGACAATGTCCGCCCCTGGTAGCTGAGTGGTCAGCGTGACGGAATGTCATAAACAACGGCCTGGGTTCGATTCCCGGCTGGGCCAGAGATTTTCTCCGCCCAGGGACTGGGTGTTGTGCTGTCCTTATCATTATTTCATCGCCATCGACACGCAAGTCGCCGAAGTGGCGTCAACTCGAAAGACTTGCACCAGATGAATGGTCTACCCGGACGTCCTAGCCACACCACCGCGGCAGTGATGCATTTCCGGGCACATGTTCATGGGCCCTTTTGTACTCTACTTCCAGTCTGGGACTCGTTCGTGCAGTCTGTCAGATTTATTAACGTTCACCCTGTATACGATAGTGTGAAATCTGTGACCCACTGCGTGTTCGCTGCTCTTGCGACCCGAAATTCATTGTCCACTGTGCGAGGTTACTCAGCGGTACCGAGAGAGGTGGCGAGCCTGCTCGCGGCGAGGAACGCGTCCTCCTCAGAAGTGCACCCTGTTGACGGAGCGCCTCGCGTGCTGAGGCGCGCCGGCGGTGGCCGGCTGGGCGCCGTACTCGTGCAGCTAGAGCACGGACGAGAAGTGCACGCTGTTGAGCTGGCGCAGCGAGCCGGCGGCGCGGTGGCGCGGCGCGGGCGCCGAGCTGGTCAGCGTGTCCGCCGTGCTGCTCGTGTTGGTGCTCGTGGTGCTGCGGCCCTGCTGCCGCAGGCAGCTCAGCCACGCGAACGGCGGCATCCTCCTGCAGCACGGGACATCGAGGCACGTCGTGCCGCCCAAAATGACGAACATTTGACGTTTTTACTTTTATGCACATTATGAAAATATGACCATTCGTGCTTAACTTGGTGTTTGTTTTAGCAAAAAATTCGAATATTCATTATTTGAAATAAAAACACTACTGGCCATTAAAATTGCTAGACCGCGAAGATGACGTGCTACAGACGCGAAACTTAACCGACAGGAACAAGATGCTGTGATATGCAAATGATTAGCTTTTCAGAGCATTCGTAAAAGGTTGGCGCCGGTGGCGACACCTACAACGTGCTGACATGACGAAAGTTTCCAACCGATTTCTCATACACAAACAGCAGTTGACCGGCGTTGCCTGCTGAAATGTTCTTGTGATGCCTCGTGTAAGGAGAAGAAATGCGTACCATCACGTTTCCGACTTTGATAAAGGTCGGATTGTAGCCTCTCGCGATTGCGGTTTATCGTATCTCGACATGGCTGCTCGCGTTGCTCGAGGTCCAATGACTGTAAGCAGTATATGGAATCGGTGGGTTCAGGAGGGTAATACGGAACGCCGTGCTGGATCCCAACGGCCTCGTATCACTAGCAGTCGAGATGACAGGCATCTTATCCGCATGGCTGGAACGGATCGTGCAGCCACGTCTCGATCCCTGAGTCAACAGACGGGGACGTTTGGAAGACAGCACGAACAGTTCGACTATGTTTGCGGCAGCATGGACTATCAGCTCGGAGACCATGGCTGCGGTTACCCTTCACGCTGCATCACAGACAGGAGTTCCTGCGATGGTGTACTCAACGACGAACCTGGGTGCACGAATGACAAAACGTCGTTTTTTCGGATGAATCCAGGTTCTGTTTACAGAATCATGATGGTGTTTGGCGACATCGCGGCGAACGCACATTGGAAGCGTGTATTCGTCATCGCCATACTGGCGTGTCACCTGGCGTGTTGGTATGGGGTGCCATTGGTTACACGTCTCTGTCGCCTCTGGTTCGTATTAACGGCACTTTGAACAGTGGACGCTATATTTCAGATGTGTTACGACCCGTGGTTCTACCCTTCATTCGATCCATGCGAAACCCTACATTTCAGCAGGATAATGCACGACCGCTTGTTGCAGGTTCTGTACGGGCCTTTCTGAATACAGAAAATGTTCGACTGCTGCCCTGGCGAGCACATTCTCCAGATATCTCATCAACTGAAAACGTCTGGTCAATGGTGGCCGAGCAACTCGCTCATCACAATACACCAGTCACTACTCTTGATGAACTGTGGTATCGTGTTGAAGCTGCATGGGCAGCTGTACCTGTACACGCCATCCAAGCTCTGTTTGACTCAATGCCCAGGCGTATCAAGGCCGTTATTACGGCCAGAATTGGTTGTTCTGGGTACTGATTTCTCAGGATCTATGCACTCAAACTGCGTGAAAATGTAATCACATGTCAGTTCTAGTGTAATATATCTGTCCAATGAATACCCGTTTATCATCTGCATTTCTTCTTGGTGTAGCAATTTTAATGGCCAGTAGTGTACTATTTGAAACAAAAATTGAAATTAATCTTGCACTGACGTTTCTAAGAATTTTGTTTTGCATCATTGGTGGAGAGTTAGTCCTGAGTTGACTTGTCAATTACACAACTAGAGTGCATTAATCATGTGCAGAAGATGATGGGCAAGAGAGTGCATAGACTAAAACAACAGTTGGGAATAACTAAGTTATCAGAAGATGTAAGTACCAAGTGTCGACTGACTGATAAACAAATTGATCAGATTACAAAGTATTATGTTATGGCTATTAGAAATAACATCGGTTCCCGTCAGATAACCGAAGTTAAGTGCTGTTGGGCGTGGCCGGCACTTGGATGGGTGACCATCTGGGCCGCCATGCACTGTTGCCATTTTTCGGGGTGCACTCAGCCTCGTGATGCCAATTGAGGAGCTACTCGACCGAATAGTAGCGGCTCCGGTCACAAAAAGCCATCATAACGACCAGAAGAGCGGTGCACTGCCTGCAAGCCTCTCCTATCCGAATCCTCATCTGAGGAAGACACGGCGGTCTGATGATTCTCGTGGGCCACTTGTGGCCTGAAGGATTCCTTTTTTTAATTAGAAATAACAGGGATTATTTAGATAGCGTAAAGAGAGCTGTTTGGGCAATTTATTTCCACAAGCTGTCTACAAATGCTGAATCAATCCACAATCTGTGTTCCACTGAATGGTGTAGATATCTGAAGGCAAAAGAGGAAGATAAGTAGATAGACACTCTCTCACAAAACTACTACACTAAACGCCGTTGTACTTGCTATGAAATCCGTGTTTCACCATCTTGCTCATCCAGAGCTGTCGAAGAAATGTCTGAAAGGCAAAACACATAATGTGAACGAATCTTTTAACAATGTTGTATAGTCAAGGATACCAAAAAACGGTTTTTCTTGGAAGGTGAGTCTTCGTGTTGGTGACGCTACTCTTACTTTTAGTGATGGGTATTCCGGGAGACTACAGGTTTTGGAGCATCTTGGAATTCATGAAGGTTAAAACACCAATAAAAGTGTGATGGACGTGGACCACCAGCTGCGAGTCATGAAGGCAGAGATTGCAGCAAACAGTGGGTCGAAAGAAGCTAGATCCAAGGAAAGGAAGGCAGCATTGGATGAGGAAGGAGATGAGGAGTAAAAGCCAGGAGGATTCTAAAATATTTTGCATCTATCAGTTGGCTGTGTATTAATATTTTTGTTTAAAACGCAATTTTCTCAAAATGAAATTTCTCAGAAACTTCTAAATCTACAAATATGAATTACTTACCACGTAACATAGGCAGTACCTTGATGCTGTAGGTCTACTGTAGTAGCATTTACTCTAATAGTTCAAATTCAAGAAATTAATGTTTTGAAAATTTACGTCAGAAAAACATATGTTTAGGAAAAAATCATAACCTTTTTTCAATTGTCGTTTTAAAGAAATTGTACAGCAATACATTCACAAAACATGAGGGAAGATGTGGTAAAAATCTCATCTTTATATACCCAATAGTTCCTAACAAAGCGGAGCGTTTATACAGCCAATTTAACATTGTCAAGATAGAGTGGTATGACCCCCCTATGTGATTCTCTGAAAATGGAGTCTCCTGAAGTTCTGAGAATACACACTATACTCGCTTCTGTGCAGCAAACAGAGCCATACCAACACTTGACGTAGCGGGTTTCAGTGAAGAGGGTAGCATACAACAAATTTTTGATGTATGTTTTGATGAAAACTTGAAGAGGAAGAAACATATTTCCGAGGTACTCAAACAATAAAGTTAATCACAAAAATATTTGTTGATGCACGCTGAACTCCTTTCTGAGCCATCGTCACATTTCATAATAGGTAACAAACTGCATTTTTTTCTTTTAGTGTTGTGGGTATGGATATCACAATTTTTTTCAAACTGTATCGATTATTTATGAATTTCATTAGTGAATAAAATGTATTGTGAAGGCGTGGTTAAAATGCCTAGCTCCTTGAAGAAATGCAAATAAGTTGGCTTCAGGCGAAGACCACGTATTATTCCTTCTGCTCGTTATCGTGGAATCAGTACTTCTTTCATAAATTATTTTAAGAAGGCGACGATTTATAGCTTTAAGGACTTTTGATTGCACACAGACGTATTATTTCAAAAAGAATGTAAACGGTTGTGTAATAAACTTTGGAGCAATAAAGGCGTGTGAAATCATGAGTTTTGAACAATTTCTTTTCATAATTGATGAGTTACCCCAAAAATTATTCCATAATACATTACTGAATGGAAATGTGAACAGTACACTGCCTGTCAGAAAAATTACAGCAGCCAGAAGACATGGTCAGATATCAATGTAGTTTCGCACACAAACACACCATGAGAGGCCATATAACTGATTAGAGATGCAATTCTTTGTCACTGGTGGAACGGCCAACAGGGTGCATTAGCGCTGTTTGTGTTTATTGTTGTCACCAGCCCTTCTGGGGTATATAAGGGGCATGAACAATACGATGTAGAGTGATTACTCCGAAGGACACACAGATTCCACGTACTCGTGTACGTATGTGACAGTGTTATCAGCACAATTTGAAAGGGTCCTCATTGCTGGTCTCCATATGGCGAGCTGGTCGAGTCGTGCAGTATCCAAATGTGTGAGGCAGTGGGCTGATGTTGCGACTGTATGGAAATGTGAGGCAGACAAATTCTTCATCAAGTTTTCGATCGACCACGTCTGACCACCAGAAGAGAGCAACACCGTATTGTGCACCAAACATACTGTAACCGCTTCACACTTGTGCCCTGCCCCGACGGACAGCATCAGCCGGACTATTGACGTTCCTCCACATGGGCTGTCATTAACACCACAACACAAACGCCTCCGTTTGGAGTGGTGTCATGACGGAGTCCAATTGAAGAGAAGTAACCCAGGCAGGCGAACAATCATATGGCACGCGCGGCTAACAATCAAACGGCACTGCGGAGAGACTTTTTGAACACCCCGTACCTGAGGATGCAGGATGTTGTGACATACCGTTGAGCCATCACAGTTCCCTCAATCACTAACAAGCGTAATTTAAAGTCATACGCGATGGCTGTTGTGGACTGTATCGTTTATCTCAGCCAGCGTCAGTAGTATCGTTGGTGAGTGTTGTTACGTGTTGACGTGAAAGTTTAAGTTTAGTTCTTTTGTTCGTTTGTTTCGTTTTTGTCACTGTTAAATTCTAACCATTGAAGAACGTGTGTTTTTAGTCGAACAAGTGTTCAAAGCTGACGTTAAATACACAGTTTCAGTTCGTCAAACATTTAATTCAATTTTCCAGAAGACAACACCCCCACATCGCGATACTGTGCGAGATTTGATTAACAAATTTCAAAGTACGGGATGAGTGACGATGCACCGAGAAGTGGTCGTCCTAGCGTTTTGCATGATGATAAATTACTCGATATTTCCAATAGAATGTGCATGAGTCCGAACAAGTCAATAAGAAAACTCGCCCAGGAAATCGATGTTCGTTTCGGAAGGACCCAGACAGCTGTAAGGAAAAAATTAGAACTTTTCCCACACGAAGCGACAGTCGTGCAAGAAACTGAAAACTACTGATCGTGGCAAGAGACTGCATTATTGTCAATGGTTAAAAAATATCGTTCAACAAAATGGAAGGGATATTCTTAATGAAACGTTTTTCACTGATGAGGCGTGGTTTCACTTATCCGGGTACATGAACTGTCAAAATTCTCGTATGTGGAGTACTGCAAATCCATTGTGTTCTCATGAGAAACCATTCTGTGAAAACAGGAATTTGGATTGCAATTTCTAGACGTCAGATTGTGGGTCCCATATTTTTCAACGAAACAATAAACGCACAACGATACTGCAGTGATATTCTGTACCCATTCATAGGAGAACTTGTGTTAAGTGAAATACTGAACGGTTATTTTCAACAAGATGGTGCAACCGCGCGTCAGCTCGCGTTTCAATGTCACTGCTTGCTGATGTTTTTGGTGATCGCATAATTTCACAGAGACTTTGGTCTCCACGATCGCCTGACCTAATACCACCTGACTTTTTCTTCTGGGGTGCAGCGAAAGCAACTGTCTATAAAAACCGTCCAAAATCCATCGATGAATTGAAAACTGCAATATCCACGCTCACTGCATCTGTTACAGAAGAAATGTTACAGCTTGTGCTTGGAAACATGATTAGACGAATTGAATTGTGTATTCAACAACTAGGGAGGACACTTTCAACATTTAGTGTGAAAATTTGTAAGTAAAAATGAATATTCAATAAATTAGTAACTTGTGTTTCATTTCGGTATATTCACTGCGGCATAAGGCACGCGCGGCTAACAATCATACGGCATTGCGGAGAGACTTTTTGAACACCCCGTATTACCTATCATGTCACTGTATCGCAATGCCATTTTTCAGCAGGACAATGCTCGGCCGCGCACCGCACGTGTCTCTATGAACTGTCTGCATCATGTTGAGGTGCTCTGAAGGTCAGCGGGAGCAGGTGTGGGACCACCTCCACCTTTAACTCATTCCTCGTGCCAGTATCCAGAACATCAAGGACCAGTTACATTTACTATTTATTTCTCAAGTAATGAACTGCTGCCTGTTACTATGTCGTTCATTATGTGAGTTTACGTGTTCTATCACACAAATTCAGTTTTATTACTAGTACATTTTTTGTTGAAAATTTTACAAAAGGATAAATTTAAAAAAATAATATTATATAATATGGAGTACAAGCGCATATAAACAAATTTCTTTAAACTTGTTTCTAACGTAGATAATGATAATAATAAGATAAATAATAGGTTGCGAGTGTATTTTAATGTAAAATTAGAAGTGTATTTAAAGGAAGAAACAAGAGATGGAAATTTCATTTAGATATGATGTGACAGTTCTTGCCTTTATACCTTCTGCGTGTATGGTTACGTAACCAATGGAGATTGGGAGTTGATTTAAAATGTCATAGTCAGCTGCATCAGGTGCGAGCGCTCGGCAGAACTTCCACCCAGTTACACCTGATGCAGCGAAAGAAGAAGTGAATGATTACCGTCGGACCTCCTTGCCTAGGGACGCCAGATGAAAGTCGATGTCGTCAAGCCCTGAATGAAAATTGCGCAACGGATAACTGGGGAGGGGAGCTTGAGAGCGTGCAATCTTCTGTACGATACAAGGCAAGGGGCTGGAGGGCCCACACGCTGATGTGTGGGTCGCTGCATTCTATATCCTTTAACTTGACTCCTTTGTGATTTTTAGGGTATGTTAAAGATTGATAACAACTGTTTACCTATTTATTTTTAACATTTTCAGTCGACTTTACAGCTATTGCAGCAATTGTTCCAGTTTACAGATATTACAATTTTACAACTTACAGCTCGAGTAAAATTATATACTAATCGGCACACACATTTCTACTGGCAAGACGGAATTACGTTGGCCAAATGTATACCACCAAAGTCTCCCAATATTTTACATGGGACATCCGCTATGTGAGGAGGATAACGGGCAAACTGGGGACCAGATACATTAACACAGAGGTGGAGGGGATGGTCGTACCACTTGGCCGTGACCTCCTCTCCGCCCCAAATTTCCGAAATTAAACGAGAACATTCATTTCCTTTCACAATCCGAAGCTGGAAATAAAATAATTAGTGCAAATATTCAAATGCCTCTCTTCCAAACGTGAACATCGAGACATACGCACTGAGGGCATGTCTGCTCACTTACCCGTCTTCTGTGACACTCCCAGAATATCACGGGCACCCGTAGGTCTTCCTGGGTCCCGGTGGAGGGGATGGTCGAACCACTTGGCCGTGACCAACCTCTCCGCCCCAAATCTTGTGACACTGGAACGTCTTTGACTTTTACCTGCCTGTACTGTCTGCCTGATCCCCTACCCAGGAATTAAGATTGGCACTACTATACCACAGAACTACTTCCCAACTAAGATTTGGCCACGCTTCATGGAAAGATGTGAGGAGGATTAGGAAAGCTCATGTGCAGATTCACATTCACGTAAAAGAAATGTATAATACACGACACATATAAATACGTACTATGAAGCCTGACACATTTCTTTCCAACCGTCCACATGGGTTCTGTTGCGCCCGCGGCCGGCCGCGTCGTGCAATAAAATTGGCAGCGCAGCCGCCTACTTTTGTACTCGTATTTTCCGGTGCGAGCGAGCAGCGAAACCTGCTGCTTATGGAGCGGAAACAACTATACCGTTGCAGAAGAAATGTCACATCTTCAGATAGTGTTATATGCTATGTAATGGTATAACAAACAGCTACACTGAGCGTTTTTTCCACGTTAATTCGACGTAGTGTTGTAGAACCTTCGCTTACTTTTGCTATGTTTGTATGTCTGTCTCGTCTTCACTTCCTGTGTGTAATGTAGCATCCGATTCCGTGTCTGTGCTTGTGTCTGCGTGGTTTATTGTGTATTCCTGAACTGTCCCATGTGGAGCCTGTCTTATTATAGCGTTTGTTTGTACAGTTACAAAAGCTGTGGGCCGTCTGCCCTCAGCAAGGATACAGCAGCTTTATGACACCGTTCCCAACTGCATCAGTGTGTGCACCATAGATGCCAGAGGGAGAGGGGGACAACATCGTACGGACAAGTTCTTCATACTGCCATATACTTTGAAATTTGGCTCTATTTTGTAATCGCTGAGGTTACCTTCTCAACCTGTTAAGTTTCATTTGACTCCCTCTTCCCCTTCTCTGTACTTGACTTTCAGGCAGCGTAAGTTTTCTTGATTAAATGTTGTTGCATTTAGCTAAGCAACGGTAACGAAACTGGACGTGTGCAGACCTGAGACTGCGGCAGATGTGCGTGGAGAAGAGGCAGTAAATGAGCGGGTTGGCGGCCGAGTTGAGCGGCGCCAGGCTCTGGATGAAGGACGCCACGGCGATGTTGGTCTGCGTCGTCGGCACGTAGTCGTACACTTGCAGCAGGTCGAACACGATGTACGGACTCCAGCACAGGATGAACACTGCCGACACAGCAATGGCTCTGAGCACTATGGGACTTAACATCTGAGGTCATCACTCCACTAGAACTTAGAACTACTTAAACCTAACTAACTTAAGGACATCACACACATCCATACCCGAAGCAGGATTCGAACCTAAGACCGTAGCAACAGCGCGGTTCTGGACTGAAGCGCCTAGAACCGCTCGGGCACAGCGGCCGGCACCAACACAACCGCGGTTATCCGACGATAAATGTTACTCATACTGAAACTTCCTGGCAGATTAAAGCTGTGTGCAGGACCGAGACTCGAACTCGGGACCTTTGCCTTTCGCGGGCAAGTGCTCCACCAACTGAGCAACCCATCACGACTCACGCCCCGTCCTAGTTGGTAGAGTACTTGCCCGCGAAAGTCAAAGGTCCCGAGTTCGAGTCTCGGTCCTGCACACAATTTTAATCTGCCAGGAAGTTTCATATCAGCACTCACTCCGCTGCAGAGTGAAAATCTCATTCTGGAAACTCTCCCCAGGCTGTGGCTAAGCCGTGTCTCCGCAGTATCCTTTCTTTCAGGAGTGCTATTTCTGCAAGGTCCGCAGGAGAGCTTCTGTAAAGTTTGGAAGGTAGGAGACGAGGTACTGGCAGAAGTAAAACTGTGAGGACGGGGCGTGAGTCGTGCTTAGGTAGCTCAGCTGGTAGAGCACTTGCCCGCAAAAGGAAAAAGTCCCGAGTTCGAGTCTCGGTCCTGAACACAGTTTTAATCTTCCAGGAAGTTTCATATCAGCGCACACTCCGCTGCAGACTGAAAATCTCAATCTGGTTACTCATACTGAATACAGTAAGCACTATTTTCCGAACAAACAAGCAGACAGTCGCTTTTGTACTTTTTTGTTTTGAAGAACAGTGAGCTGATCTTCAGTGTCAATTATTAATTTACGTCTATTGGAAAGTTATAGTTCCATGTGAGAACCTTTCCGTCCCCAGAGTCCTTTTTATTACAGTAAAACGCAAGGAAATGCCAGTGTCTGGTTCCGATATCACGGATGAAATCCTAGAATAAATCCCGCTATATCCAAAGCATTTTGTTTCCATGGTTTGTAGTGAGAGATTAGCGTGGTGTTCGTAGGTTTTCGCAAATATTATATTGAATTACAATGAAATCAATACCCCAGCTGCCTACAGGCGTTGATGTAAGTCAAAGGGGACATTTAAAAATGTGTGCCGCGAGCGGGGCTCGAACGCGGGATCTCCCGCTTACATGGCAGACGCTCTATCCATCTTTTTTTATTTTTTATTTTTAAATCTCATTTTGTTCTATATTGTTCGTTGGATTTGGTCGTGGCGGACGTCTGATGACACCCGTTCAGGTTCTTTGTTGATCCGTTCACTCAGTTTTTTATTACAGAAGGTAGCTAAACCCTCTGACCGAGCACGTTGAGCTGCCGTGCCGGCTACCATCTGAGCCACCGAGGATAGTGCGACTGCAGGGACTTATCTCTGGCACACCTCCCGTGAGACCCACATTCTCAACTTATTGTCTCGCACTATATTCATATTGCCCATGCACATTATACTCATTACTCGCGGCTTTTTGCCGATTCCCGCAAGAGTTCGGGCACTGTTTGTGCATCCGCACAGAAGAAGATGGTCAAGTGGCCGATGAGCCTTTATATATGAAGATGGCATCTGTTCTTTCGGACATGTCCGAAATATTATATTAACCATGGCTTTCGTTTCCATCGGTGTCAGAAAACAGCAGTTGCCACATGTGTGTAAGAATGAGAAAAGTCATACATTTTTATTTCATAAAGACGACCACAGATAGTGTGTCGGTAATAGTTTTTTACATTAGCTTAGGCTTCCGCTGCAGGAATTCGTTTCAGGAAGACTCTTCTGAATGTGTCACAGCGTCATTGAAGATGTCCGTAGTAGCAGCTCATATGATGGCAGTTTTCATCGTATCACGACATGATTACATAATCAGGAGATTCTTACCGAAATATGTGATTTATATAGCTCCCAGTACCGCCATTAGACTGTTGTTTATTTACAGTGTTACATTTACACTTACACAATCATGATTTCGGCTTCAAAGTGCCATTATAGAGTGTTTTAAGTGTTATAATTGCCTAAGATGACATACTGTCGTATTAAAATACACTATTAGACACATTGTCTAAGAGTCAATATTTCTGGCAGAGCCTACTGCTTTGTTTCATTACTGTGTACACCATCTTGACTGAATGTACTCAGTAATGAAACAAAGCAGTGGGCTCTGCCAGAAATATCGACTCTTAGACAATGTGTCTAATAGCGTATTTTAAGACGGCAGTATGCCATCTTAGGCAATTTATAACACTTAAAATACTTGATAATGGCACTCTGTAGCCGAAATCATGATTGTGTAAGAGTAACACTGTAAATAAACAACAGTCTAATGGCGGTACTAACTTTAAAGAAATATATTATGAGTTTGTATGAAAAAATTATTAAAAAAATTATTAAATTTATATAGCTGTTTGTGAACGAGACGTTTTTCCAGTTATGATCGGCAGTTTTAGAATGAATGCAACTTCAGATCTAGCGTCATTACAACGTAACGTCTGCTTAGGAACTAAGTAGTGATCAAATACTAAAGGAACTCTTGAAATAATGGTTAACTTTGTAACAAGGATGGATCTGAAGATGGACTGCTTTTTAGTTAATGTCATTCATCATAAACGATGCCCTTGTAAGCTTGCAACTGTTAATAATGATATAAATAATAAATTACTGTTCGAGTTACTTTTTTTTCATGCATAGCACGTCCATTTCAGGAATTTATAGACTTTTCATGTTTTGTAACAATTTGCATAGTTATTCGATTTGATGTACGTGTTGTGTTGTTCTGCTCCTCTTTCCCTGCAGTTGTCTCTTTATGTTCTTAACGTAATGCGCCTTCTCCAATACGCAGAAATTCACAGACACGCAGCAAATCGCACACAGCAGACAGTGTGAATGATGTATCGCGTTTATGTAGATTTCTGCGTGTTAAAGGAGGTACAATATCTTGAAAACACACAAAGACGGCTGCAGGAAAAGAGAAGCGGTACAATGCAACAGCACGTTCCGCTTCAGACGTTTATCGGTATTTGCAAGATCTGTATCAGTTTTCAAAGGTATTCGAACACTTTGTAAATTGTTACAGATCTTCCAAATAGCAATAAACTTTTGAAGCGCAACGTGCTACGTATGAAAAGCGTAAATGGTACTGTACTTTATTATTTAAATCATTGTGAAAACAGTCATGGTTGAAAAAAAACTTTGTGATAGTTGACTGCTAAATGAAAAGAAATTTCTGAAAAAATGGTGTAGATTCGGATTCGAATTTTACATTTAGTAACAAGTAACAATTTTTTCAGAAATATAGGAGCATTTACATAAAAGTTCATTCTTCGTTTCTCGTCGATTTCGTCATGGTTTCAACACTTAGTTAGTGAGTTGTAAGTAAATTTGTTAATTTTATGAGGCACAACACTTGGAACCACAAACTTACGTTAAATTTCGACACATGATATTAAATGAAACTCCAAAATTAAAGGAGGTTATACACAGAAACAGCGTAGTCCAACAGATATAAATTAGCAGATGTTCACCACTGAAGAAGCATATAGAACACTTTGATACGTGTCTGGAAACAGTTGTAAAAGTGTCTCGTATCAATTTGTTTCGCTCAAGTCACGGACTTTCAAATTTGTGCTCCAGAAACTATAACCAAGTGGAATTTACATTAATCTTGGGAGCCGGGAACTGTAAATAATTAACTTTTTCAGTGTCAGTGGAAGTAAGAGCAAGGAAACATACGTTCAGAATAAATTGATATATGCTATGAACTTCAAATTTGTTCTGCGTGTAAGTCCTGAGGTGTATGTTTTTTTGTTGTTTAATACATTTCGCAACGAAAGCTGGATAGTTACGGACTGTTGTTTAATACTAAACCAAGTAATGTCCCAGAATTCTAAAACTATACGTACAAAATAAATTGCCCTTTTATTTTAAGTGACGTGCAGAAAGTTTGGCCTCTGTTGGAAGAGAGGTCGCAAAGTACATATACATCTACATGATTACTCTGCAATTCACATTTAAGTGCTTGGCAGAGGGTTCATCGAACCACAATGATACTATCTCTCTACCATTTCACTCCTGAACAGCGCGCGGGAGAAACGAACACCTAAACCTTTCTGTTCGAACTCTGATTTCTCTTATTTTATTTTTATGATCATTCCTACCTATGTAGGTTGGGCTCAACAAAATATTTTCGCATTCGGAGGAGAAAGTTGGTGACTGAAATTTCGTAAATAGATCTCGCCGCGACGAAAAACGTCTTTGCTTGAATGACTTCCATCCCACACTCTCTCCCCTACTACGTGATAATACAAAACGAGCTGCCCTTTTTTGCACCCTTTCGATGTGCTCCATCAATCCCACCTGGTAAGGATCCCACACCGCGCAGCAATATTCTAACAGAGGACGAACGAGTGTAGTGTAAGGTGTCTCTTTAGTGGACTTGTTGCATCTTCTAAGTGTCCTGACAATGAAACGCAACCTTTGGCTCGCCTTGCCTACAATATTATCTATGTGGTCTTTCCAACTGAAGTTGTTCGTAATTTTAACACGCAGGTACTTAGTTGACAGCCTTGAGAATTGTACTATTTATCGAGTAATCGAATTCCAACGGATTTCTTTTGGAACTCATGTGGATCACCTCACACTTTTCGTCATTTAGCGTCAACTGCCACCTGCCACACCATACAGCAATCTTTTCTAAATCGCTTTGCAACTGACACTGGTCTTCGGATTACCTTACTAGACGGTAAATTACAGCATCATCTGCGAACAACATAAGAGAACTGCTCAGATTGTCACCCAGGTCATTTATATAGATCAGGAACAGCAGAGGTCCCAGGACGCTTCCCTGGGGAACACCTGATATCACTTCAGTTTTACTCGATGATTTGCCGTCTATTACTACGAACTGCGACATTCCTGACAGGAAATCACGAATCCAGTCGCACAACTGAGACGATACCCCATAGGCCCGCAGCTTGATTAGAAGTCGCTTGTGAGGAACGGTGTCAAAAGCTTTCTGGAAATCTAAAAATACGGAATCAACTTGAGATCCCCTGTCGATAGCGGCCATTACTTCGTGCGAATAAAGAGCTAGAGTATAAGCGTACAAAATGACATTCACGTCCCTCCTATGAGCTAGTAACACTTCTGCAGCCTGGTTAACAACAGAGATTCGTGACTGAACTGTATGAACGTCGTTCTCCAGTTCAGGAAGTGCTGCTTATGATGGTGAAGAGCCTTTCTACAGACACACTCAGTACTGTGTTTGAATATGCGGAACACAGTTCCAGGATTCGTGGTTTCAGCCGAGTAATAAACTCTTGTAGTTTCTTAGTAAGTGGAGTTGTGACTTACCGAACACGATGACGAAAGTCATCTTGACAGTCTTGATTTTAGCCTTTGGTATGAGACCCCTGGAGCTGGCACGCCTGGAGTCGTGATCATCGCCAGATCTGTGGTCGCCATCTGGAAGCGACATCGCACAGGTTACACAGTGACACAATCTAAAAGGAATCTGACACATTGCCAGAATACGAGAATACCTAAGCAGTACCAACGTGCAAGACACTTGATGCAAGCGTACTATACACTGAAAAACTATAAACCGTAGAAAAGTTACAGGGCTCAGAATATCTAATATTTCATTTTTGTGGTACATGGAAACAGCGTTTCATTCACTGGAGTACTTATTGGCACTACAGTTAATATACACACATCGAGTTTGCCAAATGGTGGTACAGGGCATTTATTAATTCATCATGACTTCACAGTACATTGCAGTGCACGACATACAGGGCGTCCCAAACAGAATGACCAGATTTTAACTTGTAATAATATAGAGAGAAATGTCACTAGGTAACTGAAACAGCGCTAGAAGTAA
Organism: Schistocerca piceifrons; assembly: GCF_021461385.2. Taxonomy (NCBI): domain Eukaryota; kingdom Metazoa; phylum Arthropoda; class Insecta; order Orthoptera; family Acrididae; genus Schistocerca; species Schistocerca piceifrons. The sequence goes on from NC_060145.1 coordinate 399,421,631, forward strand.
TCGGCATGATATAGAATTTCAGAAATATCCGCTAGATGTCGCTACGAGCGCTGGCCTGGAGCGTGCAGTCAGTCTCACGCAATGTGGCGTTCACGCAATAGAAGGTGTATTGTGTTACTGAATTTAGTCGTACTCAATCAGTGATCGCAGTTCAGCGGGAGTTTCATATTCGATTTCATGCTAAACTACCATCACCAAAGAACATTCGACGGTGGTATAAATAGTTTGAAGAAACAGGATTCCTCTGTAAAGGCAAAGTCCTGGCCGACCACGGGTTCCTGAACTTTAGTGGAACAAATCCGACGAGTATTCGAGCGGAGCCCCCGCAAGTCTACGCGTCGTGCTAACCGAGAACTTGCGTTACCGCGCATGACAGTGTGGCATGTGTTACGGCGTCGTTTAGCCCTCAAACCATACCGATTACAACTGGCACAAGCTCTTCGAGATACTGACAAAGTGACGCGAGTGGACTTTAGCAATGCTATTCTAGAGGACATGGAAGATGGCAGTTTTATGTCGCAGTTGATATTCAGCGATGAGGCAACTTCCCATATTAGCGGTAAGGTTCACTGTCATAATGTGCCTATATGGGGGCTCTAAAATCCTCATGAAACAATTGAACACGAACGTGATTCACCAGAAGTGAATTTTTTTGTGGTGTTTCGCAAAGCAAGGCTTATGGACCCTACTTTTTTGAGGATGAAACTGTAGCAGGACAATCATATCTTGCAATGCTATGGAAATGGTTATTACCACAACCTGACTCTGACAATTTCATCTATCAGCAAGATGAAGCACCACCGCACTGGCACAACGTGCGCAGTTTCCTCAATGCCAACGCGTCTCAACGTTGGATAGGGTGTGCGGGACTACGAGACCAAGCTTTACACTCTTGGCCTCCTAGGTCCCCTGACTTAACACCATGTGATTTCTTCCTGTGGGGACATGTTAAACAATGTGTTTACATTCCTCCCATACCTCATGACATTGATGAACTAAAAACCAGAATATCAGCTGCTGTAGCTTCAGTGACAGAAGACACCTTACGCTCAGTTTGGGAAGAATTCGGCTATTGGCTAGATGTTGCCCGTGCAGCGATTGGAGGACATATTGAACATTTGAGACGGATTTTTATAAACTTCTGTCTTTTCTGAGTAATTTAGTATGTAATTTGTTTGTGTTAAGCCCTTCTTCCTAATAAATAATTCTATTTAAAATTGGGTCATTCTCTTTGGGACACCCTGTATTATGATGAGACCACCGTTACAAAAGGTGTTGGAAGTGGTCCCTAAGGTCCTCTAAGCATGCGTGAACACGGCGCAGCAGCAAGTGACACTCACGTTCAAATGTGCCTTCCTGCTACCAAATGGTGTCACAGGCAGCACGAATGCGTTGTTCGTCTGCATGTCTGGAATCCGGTCCACTCCCACGATTTCTTTCAGGTGCCCCACAGGTAGAAATTTAAAGAATTGAGGTCCAGCGACTAGAGGGGCCATGCGACTGAACCATCTCGTCAGATCCATGGGCGATCAGATCCTCCACACGGAAATTCGGAGGTGAGTTGGGGCGCCGTCATGCAGTAGGAACATTACCCATCATACTACCAAATGGATCTCTTTCAGCTGGAGAGACACGGTCAACCTACGAAATGCAAATATGCCTTGCTTGTGAGGTGTTGTGGACAAATGACTTATCCCACAAGGTAATATCAAATAAATCCTTGCCCACACGTCGAGGCTAAACCGGTGCAGATGGTGCGCTGCCATCAGACCATGGTGATTCTCCGCAGCCCACAGGCGACGGGTATGAAGGTTGACAACGCCGCCCCTTGTTAGTCTCACTTGTGAGTAGGATAGATGGCTGAAACCCCAGTGCCTGCGCGACGAACCAGCGACAAAACTGTCGCTGTCAAGGCAAGGCCGCAGGTGATAAGGTCTCCAGAAGTTGTTAATGGTGCTGGATAGTGCTCATACTGTGCTCATATTCTACAGTGTTCAGTCCTGTTCCTCCACGGCCTGTATACGTGCTGTTGCATCCGCCTTTCATGGTTACCTCGCCTATCTCAAACATACGACGAAACACTGTTGTGAGAAGTTTATGGTGCTGACTTCGAGGATATTTTTCCCGGTACAGTCATACTGCCACTTCCCATTATCATTTTCCTTTCCGGAGGTAAAGACCATGTCGACCTGTTCCTGGATGGTATACCGGGCCATCCTTTCGCAGCGCTGCACTACGGGACACGCCCACATCAAAGAGAGTCGGCAACAGCAGCGAAGCGGATGCCCCTAATATTGATGTGAGTGGTTCTGCAGAATGTTTCGGAGAAAATTGTGTGCAAAGTCTTTCCTGTGCAACCTTGACTCCCGAACGAAAACAATGGGCGTGGACGCTTGCCGCAAAATGCGGACAGTTGATTATTTTCTGGAAAAAAGTCATCACTGGTGACGCAACTTGGGTGTTATCAGTACGAACGTACCACAAACGACAAAGTGCAGAAATATACATGAAGATTCAACGCTTTGACGGCATAACAGACATTCAAGTCAATATGACGCGCGAGTTGAATAACATCCCAAAGAAGGACTTTTCTGACATTTTCACATGCTAAAATGAAATTTTTGTGCTTTGTACTCAAACTACGTAGAATACATGAAGCATTATAACCAGCGTCTAAACTTATCTCTGTTTTTTATTAATCCAGTCTCGAAATTTTTTGGACTGCGGCGTATGTATACGTACAACCTCTCTTATCTCGAAGTCGAACAAAAGAAGGCAAATCTAAACAGCAGCCACCGGTAGAAAGTAGAAGATGCGGTGCAGTACATGAAATATCTACATCTATACCGCAAGCAAGGTGCATGGCTGAATATTCCTTGCACCCTTTATATTTTTGCCCTTTCCTGTTCCGCTCGCAAAAGGACCGAGAGGAAAACGACTGTATACGTTCCTCCGTACGAGCACTAACTTATCTTCGTTACCGTTGTAACGATTGTAACCGTTGTAGCACAGAAGATGCCACGATGTTATAGGAGGAGAAGGCGTACTCGCCTTACACTTTATAAAGCAATAGACAATATTGCTATTAATACCGAGAATTATTTAGGTGCCCAAGTCGTCCCGCATGGTCGAAGCACTGTACGTTGATGGCAGTAGGACTATTCTGTGATCATCCGGAAATGCTGGTTCTCTAAATTTTCTCAATACTGGTTCGCAAAAAAAAAAGAAGTCCTTTCCTCAGGGATTACAATTTAAGTTCACGAAGAATCTCCGTAACACTCGCGTGTTGCTGGAGCCTAACAAATGTAGCAGAACAATTCTGAATTGCTTGGATATAGTCATTAGAAATTTTTTGCAAGTGAAGTAATTAGAATACATTGTACAAGACAAACAGTTTGATCATACGTCAGGTGGAGTAAATCTTAGCAACACCAAGGCATTTTCCATAAACACATTACCAGGGTGGCGTACTTTATGCTCACCCTAAAAAAATTTAAAAAAAATTCGTAAATTGTCGTTGAATTATGTTAACAACATAATTTTTAAAGAGGTATTGAAGTGTAAGTAGGGCCCAGAAGCTAGAAATTCCTTTCAGTACACCCTCAACAATATCAATGCACTTTCAATAAGGCGTACAATCGACTACATGACCACCACAAAAAAATTTAAAATATGCAAATTTCGTTTGTTGTTGCTGACTTTTACTCTCAATGTACTGTTTAAATAGATACTGGGCCCTGAACGTGTGAATACTGAATACGACATTCATTGGGGAAAGTGACAACTACTATTGAGACTTACATTTCTGAGGTAAGTTTAACGGAAAAATTTAAAACGTATGTGGAATCTGGCAGTAGAATTCGTTAAGAACAATAAAGATTATTTTCAAAATTTTAAAGTGCGAAGTAACTGACTAAATTACGATATTTCGAAAAGGTGGGCGTAAAGTAACACCCCTCCCCCCTTGCTTTAGCGAGGGTTAATGATTGAGGTAAAAGTGTATGGCTGAAAGGACGAACATGGATATGAAATGGCAGAGAAGGTACAACGCATGTAGTAACATCTGCTATGATCATTAATGCGATAGAAAATGCAATGAGTTAACCGCAGGTTTTCAAAGCGTTGCTGAGGTCTCGGGATCGCCATTGGCATTCCCGGAAACGTCGGCATTATCAAGGTAGTCAGTGATCCGCGAAATGGGAGGGGATAGAAGGGAGCGGGGAAGGGTTATCACAGGGGCGTCAGAGACGTTAGAAACTACAGGAAACTAAATAGGTAAAATAAGCAAGTGTTAGAGAGTAAATTAAAATCCACAAATCGACATAAACAAATAAGAATAAATAAATAAATAGCAATAAATTAATGCACAGTTCTAATGTAAGTATTCGTACAACTACGGTTTATGCATTCTGTCCCAGATGGAACAGCTCGTGCTGTTGTGCACCTCCTTTTAGTGGATCACTGAATGGTGTTTGTGATAGAATAGTGTTTAAATTCACCGGGCTGTTGGAGAACCGAGTCACGAGTTCAAGTATGCGGTGCAAGGCACTCATCCAAATCTCCGCGTATCCCACATCTTCCCCAGTGAGGCTGCACCGCACCGGGCATTCCTGATCAGAACTCACTAGTGTGTCGGCGTGTTTGAAGAGAAGAGCCCGAAGAAGACGACAAAGAAGTCTACGAACGTGAGTTGATTTCTGGAGCGCAACTTTGCAGTGTGGGAACGAAAAGGCACCAAGACGGAGAGGTGACTCCATATAACAGCTTTCCCAGACAGTCAAAGACTGGAGCTGTCTCTGTAAGCAAAATCCATTTTTTTTTTTTTTTTGCGGAAGGAACTGGCTCTTTGTGTAGCGAGAGTTTCGAAGCGTGTGATATGCATTTTTTAGGGGAATGGACGCTATCTTGTCTATTCTGTACGTAAATAGAAGAAGGAATACCACAGGATGAATATATTGCTGTCTGAAAGTTTCGTGTTAGAGATCCTACAACAATGTATTACCGATACTGGAATCAAGTTCTCCTGAACGGGTTCTAGCTGAAGCACACCAGCAAGGTTTCAGAGCTTACATACTAAGAGAGATTAGTGACGAACTGGACAACGAGGAGAACTACAAGAAGATATAGCTGCCAGGCACGTAGCAAAGTCTCCTGTAGATTTACGTTCACCATACATGAGGTACTGCGGTACATTAGCAGAATCTCTATGGTGTAAAAAAACTACTTATTTTGATGTAATCAAGCCTAATACTTAATATCAAATATCAAATCGCTTCATGTGTAGATAAAATATTAACTTTGTAAAAATAATCGATCGTTATAGTTAACATTTGTGCAGTTAAATAAACATAAATATGCCAAGTTTTACAAAACAATCTCCATAAATGTTTACACAAATTTTTGTAATATTCACCTCTCATATGTGAAACTGTTTGAACACTTTGTTGAAAGTCTGTGTGAACGATGAAAATCTTTGGACGACATGTTTATTATCTCTGTTCTTGATGCTACGACCGACAGTAGATCAGCGAGTGGCCTGTCAGTGGACTCAGAATTCAGGAAAATATGGCGTAATAATCTGTATTCTTGTCTTACGAAATACGAGTACTAGATGATAACTTTTTTTTAACTTATACTTAACTGTTGAGTATGGTAATCTGGTGGTAAAGTGTACTTATTTGTAAAACCGAATATTGTAATTTCGACCGTGTGGCTTTTATCAAGTGGATCCCTAATTACGATCTTTCTTGTGTGTGTGTTGCACCCTTTGAATTGCATTTTAAATATGTTGCTGGTATTCTCCTTAATTTTTGCTTTCATTCGTCGCACTGGGTGGTGTAATGGACTCCATATTTGGTTTCATGTGAAATATAAGCTGCTTTTACCGAATAGCATTCTGTAGATTCATTGCTGTTTATTACTACTGCTTACGAATCCGTGTGTGAACTGCTCGATTTAAATCCGTTGTAAGTAAATTGCTCATATTCTTATGTTCCCATCCGTTTTTCGTACCCTCGCGTTTAATGGAGGCCATCGAAATATTCATTGAATTGTGCTAAAATGTACTGCTTTTAGAACCAGTTAAAAACATGTGGAAGCATTTGCATAACTACTGTCGCATTTTAGCATTGGAAAGGAAGGAAACTCAGGTCACCAAGACTACAATGCATGCCTGTCTACATGTACATTCAGAAACTACAAGCCAACATGAAACGTATGGCGCTCCGTGGCAAGAACCGTCACTATTCAAAGCGGAATTCCATACTCATATCGTGACTAGATGTAATAAAGTTAAATACCAGTACTGTCAAAACCTGCTAACAGGGTGTTCTGCATTGATTGCGAGAACTTGAGGAAAACAGACGCAGACAAAAATAAAATAGAATAAAAGCAATATATTTACAATGCATTTAAATCGAGCAGTTCACACACAGGTTCGTAAGCAACAGCAAGCACAATTAAGTTCACAGAACACTATGCGACGAAAGCAGTTTCTATTTTATCTAACGTACGAATGTGATCAATTTTTTCCTATTCTTCAGCTCGTTTGCCAACGGCCTTGCCACAGTGATAACATCAGTTCCCGTCAGATCACCGAAGTTAAGCGTTGTCAGGCTCGGCTGTCACTTGGATGGGTCACTATCTGGGTCTGCCGAGTGCTGCTGGCGATCGGGGTGCACTTAGCCCTTGTGAGGCCAATTGAGGAGCTACTTGAGAAGTAGCGGCACCGATCACAAAAACTGACAACGGTCGAGAGAGTGGTGTTATGACCACATGCCCCCCTATATCCACTTCTCGTGACGTGAAAGGGCTGAGGATGACACGGCGGCCGGTTGGTACTGTTGGAGCTTCAAGGCCCTTTCCGACGGTGTTTGTTTTACCTTCTTTGGATCTCGAGTCTCTTCTTCTGACGTTTCAGAATTTTATTTTTAAACGTATTCCATTCTTCTCGAACAATGGTACATGCTGTTGAAAGTTTCCGTTTTTCTTTAATGTTTTGAGATCCTTCACGATTCAACTTAAACACAATCAATATTCTAATAATCAACCAGCCTTTCTTGCCAATCTTACAATTCAGCTTCAGGTTTATTCATGCCCCATTTTTACTGAAAAAAAAGAGGGACACGCTGCTCAGCCTTGCAATGAGCACTTGTACGTGAAACGTGTTTATATACTCCCCTTACTAACACTTGAGACATGAAGAGAACGGTGGGTAGACTATGATCTGAATTTGTTTCTTTTTTCGTGTTACAGAGATAAACTCTTATGCTTCACCCTTCCATGCCTGTTGAGAGTAAGTACTCACTGGCATTATTTATTAAACATGGCATCAACTAACACGATAATTAGTGAATAGTGACAATACTACTAACTGTTGCAACCGTGACACGAAATGTGCGCTGTGATTGGTAGAAGTGATCCGGAGAGTGCAATGGCACCTTAAGATCTCACCTTAGCAATGGGCATTGTTCCACACAAGACAATGAGTTGCAAATCTAGAAAACACCAAATAATGCAAAATTATGTTAGTTCCCCCATCTAGCTCTAACAGGAAAGGAGAAAACATTATTTTACATGTTTGTCCCCGTAGCATGAAGTAGTTCAGTTCGTCTTTGGAGACAGGTCCGTTGCCATTTACGTTATTTACACATTCCAGTGGTTTGTAAAGTTATTGTAGAAGCATCATTTACTGAAAGAATGATCATATATTGCTTTTTTGCAGCCCTATAGGCGTTATCTTTATTTCGGAAAAACACTCGCTATCTGGGTAAGGCATTGGTTTTTATAAGTTGAAATTCAGACACAGACATAAAATTTTGATTTTTCTCAAATGGTTCAAATGGCTCTAAGCACTATGGGACTTAACATCTGAGATCACCAGAACTACTTAAACCTAACCAACCTAAGTACACCACACACATCCATGCCCGAGACAGGACTCGATCCGGCGACCGTAGCAGCAGCGCGGTTCCGGACTGAAGCGCCTAGAACCGCTCGGTCACAACGGCCGGCTGATTTTTCTCAGGCCAGAAATTAAAATAGCTCGAATCCTTCGGTTTCGACCAAAATCTTCAGGTGGTACCCATTGGTTGTAAAGAAAATGTCAGGTCCAATAATCTCCCACAAATAATCCCAGCTGGGGGGTGGTTCCCATTGGTTGTAAAGAAAATGTCGGATCCAATAATCCCCCACAAATAATCCCAGCTGGGACTGCTCATTTGCCCCACAACTAGACTCTTTAACTCTTGCGCTTGAAGTAGAGAAAAATTGTACAAGAAAGCTTGAACCGTGGTAAAAATTACTGTTTTGAAGAGGGCGCCGCAGCGCGTAGTGTAAACCAGTCGCCCTCCGTTTCTGGCGGTGGCGCTGTGGCAATCGCAAAATGGTTCAAATAGCTCTGAGCAGTATGCGAATTAACTTCTGAGGTCATCAGTCGCCTAGAACTTAGAACTAATTAAACCTAACTAAGGACATCAAACAGATCCATGCCCTAGGCAGGATTCGAACCTGCGACCGTAGCGGTCCCTCGGTTCCACACTGTAGCGGCTAGAACCGCACGGCCACTCCGGCCGGCTGTGGCAATCGCAGCTTTGGTGTCTCCCTCTGGTGAGAAAGGGGAAAGGTAGCCTGTTCACGTGCATTTAAGGGGCGCTATGAGCTCGCCCTCGGTTCCACACTGTAGCGGCTAGAACCGCACGGCCACTCCGGCCGGCTGTGGCAATCGCAGCTTTGGTGTCTCCCTCTGGTGAGAAAGGGGAAAGGTAGCCTGTTCACGTGCATTTAAGGGGCGCTATGAGCTCGCCAGTCGGCCAGTCTGGCTCAGTCTCTCGTCCCCAGCTTGCTAGTCTGTCTCTCGTCCGCATTTGTTAGGCAGTTAATGTCTGTCTGTCGTTCGGAGTGCTAGTATGTCTGTCGTTCGGATCAACCTTTAAAGTCTTTCTACTCCACCAGTAAGAGAACTCAGCGAGTGGTCGTCCGGTCGGGGCTTAGTTCCTGCATCTGAGTCTGCGCGTTAGGCCGCCAGTCTGCTCGAGTTTGCTTAGGCAATGGCCATTAGCGGTTAGATCGATCGGTTGGTCGGTCGCGCACTGGGACACAAGATGACTTGTCCGTCTTGAGCGTCGGCACATGTGAGGTTTCCACGTGAGTCCAGTGGGCCGCGGCGTATAGCGAGGGGTAGTGGCTTCCGGTCGACACGAGAGCAACAGGAGTCAACCCACATCAGTCTGGCCGGTGCGAGCTGCGACGCCGTGAGACGGGAGATCGGCGCGCCTTCCTGCATCCGTTGAAGCGGCTGGCAGCGGACGGTTCGGGAGAGCGATTTGGGGGTGCTGCGCCAGGTCTTCTCGAGAAATCGCAGTTTATTAGAAGTTAAGTGATTGGTGATATGTTTAATTTACTCTTGTTAAATTCTACTTGTTTTCTTGGTGAGCTCACCAGCCGTTTTGCTTTGGGGTCGTCCCATCATTTTCCTGTTTGCCCACTCGCGGGAAGGTGGTTGTTTATACATTGGGTGGTCCGTTTATCCCTTGTGGAGTAGGGGCGGGTTAGAGCAACCTGCGGTTCGGGTTGTTCGGTAATCTCCCTATCAATCTATCGTACGTTAGTAGCTGACTCTGTCATGTTTGTCGGATTTGGTGTGTTAACGAATTTATTGCTTGGAGTGTAACGGCCTAGTACCTGCTATTATGTTTTGATCTTTGGAAACTTTGATATTATTGCCTATGATCATGAGAGGCGGTATCTGTGTACTGTAGAGCATCTTAAATTTTGTTTGGCTAACCTTGTAGAATTTTATATAAGATTGCATTTCATGGGCTTTTATTTAAATGATCATTTTAGTATATAAAATTGCCACCCTTTCACTGTAAGACTTTTCTTAGAAGTTAAAATCAAGTTGCACCTTCGTTGGCAAGGTTAATATTTTAATGGTTAGTGTTTTGTACCATTTCCATCCCTCCTACGGGGGGGTGCATAGTTTGTGTGCTTGTGCAAATTGTTAAGACTCTTCGTTTAAAGTCATCTGGTGTGTTGCAGATTTGCACCAGTGTAGTCTTTCAGAGGCTGTTGTGAGCGGTCGTAACTACGGCCGTGTCAAAAGGAAGCGGCAAGGTTCTCTGCCCAAAAGCTCATACAGTCATAACTTGTTTCTTTCTGCCTCTGAATAAATTGTACTTTGATATTTAGAGGGTGCTTCCTGATTATAAGTTTAAATTTTTTTCTTTTAAAAAAAAGGCTTTTAGGCACTATTAAAGTGAATAAAATACCCACTTGTTAAAAGGAGTTTGGTTATGATTTCATCAGTTATTCCCTGGCAACTACTTCCATGCTTACATAGTGTGGTAAATGTGTTAATGTTCTTGATGAATCGCTAATAAATAAAATAAATTCTTAAGAATATTCTTTGAAAATAAATCACGGTTCAAAGCTACTTACACGATCTGATCAAAAGTATCCGGACACATTTACGCAATGCTGAATCGACCACCAGGCGTCACGAGAGGCTGACCCAGCAGTATAAAAGTTACTGAGAAGCACTGTGTTGTTAGCAGAGAAGCAGTATCAGCAGGGTGGGTTGCTCAGGAGAGATCAGTGACTTCGAATATGGACTTGTCACTGGATGTAACCTGAGTAAAAAGTCCATCAAGGACATTTCAGTAGTTCTGAAGTTGCCCAAGTCGATTGTTGGTGATGTGTCTGTGGAGTGGAAAGGCGAAGGAAGAGCGACAGCTAAACCCAGACCGGGAAGACCTCATGTACTTTGTCATATGTTGACGACTTAATAACATGTACACCGTTACGCCTATGGCTGTTGGGAGCCATTAAGGGGACTCCAAGGTAGGAAATCAGAGACAGAATGCTCTATGCAAAACTGGTAGCGTTTAGGTTGCCGTAGCTAAAGTAACATTAGAGCTCTGCAAATTGCATACGCTCTGGGCAGCTGTCCCAGGGGAGAAGTTTCACTTCAGGGAATTAACTGTTAACTCCATCCATCGCCTAGACGCTGTTGGAAAGCTTCGTAGTAAAAGATAGCCACGGATAGAGGAGGCAGCAAGCTCCATACTTGCTCCTGAGAACAGCTAAGTCAGTGGGTTTGCACAGGTTGATAGCTACTACAGCAGCTCCCCACTCACGAAAGGAATGAGGGCGAGGCTAAGTGACGTAAAGCACTGTTGTTGCTGGCTATAATAGGAATGGTACTGACTTTTAGCTATCAGATGAGCGCCGTTGCTACCAAACAAGGAGTTTGATATATTCTATAAAATTTTTCTGGGTTTGTGACTTCATTGTCAATATATGGGGTGTTCAAAAAGTCTCTCCGCAGTGCCGTATGATTGTTAGCCGCGCGTGCCGTATGATTGTTCACCTGCCTGGGTTACTTCCCTTCAAGTGGACTCTCCCAACATTCCACTGTTTCGTTTATCTCAGCCAGAATCAGTAATACTGTTGGTGTGTGTCGTTACGTGTTGACGAGAACGTTCACGTTTAGTTTCTTAGTTCGTTTGTTTCGTTTTCGTCACTGTTAAAATGCTAACCATTGAAGAACGTGTGTTTTTAGACGAACAAGTGTTCAAAGCTGGCAGTAAATACACAGTTTCAGTTCGTCAAACATTTAATGCAGTTTTCTCGGAGGCAACACTCCCACATCGCAATACTGTGCGAGATTTGACTAACAAATTTCGAAGTACGGGTTCAGTGACAGATGCACGAGAAGTGGTCGTCCTAGCGTTTTGTCTGAGGATATTGCCGATAAAATGTCCATGAGTCCAAACAAGTCAGTAAGAAAAGTCGTCGAGGAAATCGATGTTAGTGTCGGAACGGCTCACACAGCTGTAAGGAAAAAATTAGAACTTTTCCCATACAAAGTGATAGTCGTGCAAGAACTGCAACTGCTCATGGCAAGAGACTGCATTATTGTCAATAGTTCAAAAATTTCTTTCAAAAAAATGGAAGGGATATTATTAATGAAACGTTTTTCACTGATGAGGCGTGGTTTTATTTATCCGGGCACCTGAACTCGCAAAATTCTCGTATGTGGAGTACTGCAAATCCATTGTGTATTCATGACTAACCACTTCATTCTGTGAAAATAGGAGTTTGGATTGCAATTTCTAGACGTCGGATTGTGGGTCCCATATTTTTCAACGAAACAATAAACGCACAACGATACTGCAGTGATATTCTGTACCCATTCATAGGAGAACTTGTGTTAAGTGAAATACTGAACGGTTACTTTCAACAAGATGGTGCAACTGCGCATACAGCTCGCGTTTCAGTGTCACTGCTTGCTGATGTTTCTGGTGATCGCATAATTTCACAGGGATTTTGGCCTCCACGATTGCCTGACCTAACACCACCTGAGTTTTTCTTCTGGGGTGCAGCGATAGCAACTGTCCATAAAAACCGTCCAAAATCCGTCGATGAATTGAAAACAGAAGAAATGTTGGAGCTTGTGTTTGGAAACATGATTAGACGAATTGAATTGCGTATTCAACAATAGGGGGGACAGTTTCAAAATTTAATGTGAAAATCTGTAAGTAAAAATTAATATTCAATAAATTAATAACTTGTATTTCACTGAGTTTCATTTCGGTATATTCACTGCGACATTAGGCACGCGCAGCTAACAATCATACGGCACTGCGGAAAGACTTTTTGAAAACACCGTATATAAAACTGCCGGCCTTTCGGTCCGTGTTGCAGTTAATAATAATAAAAGCAAACTGAAGGTTACTTGCAACAGGACCCGAAAGGTCGGTAGTTTTATACACTCCTGGAAATGGAAAAAAGAACACATTGACACCGGTGTGTCAGACCCACCATACTTGCTCCAGACACTGCGAGAGGGCTGTACAAGCAATGATCACACGCACGGCACAGCGGACACACCAGGAACCGCGGTGTTGGCCGTCGAATGGCGCTAGCTGCGCAGCATTTGTGCACCGCCGCCGTCAGTGTCAGCCAGTTTGCCGTGGCATACGGAGCTCCATCGCAGTCTTTAACACTGGTAGCATGCCGCGACAGCGTGGACGTGAACCGTATGTGCAGTTGACGGACTTTGAGCGAGGGCGTATAGTGGGCATGCGGGAGGCCAGGTGGACGTACCGCCGAATTGCTCAACACGTGGGGCGTGAGGTCTCCACAGTACATCGATGTTGTCGCCAGTGGTCGGCGGAAGGTGCACGTGCCCGTCGACCTGGGACCGGACCGCAGCGACGCACGGATGCACGCCAAGACCGTAGGATCCTACGCAGTGCCGTAGGGGACCGCACCGCCACTTCCCAGCAAATAAGGGCACTGTTGCTCCTGGGGTATCGGCGAGGACCATTCGCAACCGTCTCCATGAAGCTGGGCTACGGTCCCGCACACCGTTAGGCCGTCTTCCGCTCACGCCCCAACATCGTGCAGCCCGCCTCCAGTGGTGTCGCGACAGGCGTGAATGGAGGGACGAATGGAGACGTGTCGTCTTCAGCGATGAGAGTCGCTTCTGCCTTGGTGCCAATGATGGTCGTATGCGTGTTTGGCGCCGTGCAGATGAGCGCCACAATCAGGACTGCATACGACCGAGGCACACAGGGCCAACACCCGACATCATGGTGTGGGGAGCGATCTCCTACACTGGCCGTACACCACTGGTGATCGTCGAGGGGACACTGAATAGTGCACGGTACATCCAAACCGTCATCGAACCCATCGTTCTACCATTCCTAGACCGGCAAGGGAACTTGCTGTTCCAACAGGACAATGCACGTCCGCATGTATCCCGTGCCACCCAACGTGCTCTAGAAGGTGTAAGTCAACTACCCTGGCCAGCAAGATCTCCGGATCTGTGCCCCATTGAGCATGTTTGGGACTGGATGAAGCGTCGTCTCACGCGGTCTGCACGTCCAGCACGAACGCTGGTCCAACTGAGGCGCCAGGTGGAAATGACATGGCAAGCCGTTCCACAGGACTACATCCAGCATCTCTACGATCGTCTCCATGGGAGAATAGCAGCCTGCATTGCTGCGAAAGGTGGATATACACTGTACTAGTGCCGACATTGTGCATGCTCTGTTGCCTGTGTCTATGTGCCTGTGGTTCTGTCAGTGTGATCATGTGATGTATCTGACCCCAGGAATGTGTCAATAAAGTTTCCCCTTCCTGGGACAATGAATTCACGGTGTTCTTATTTCAATTTCCAGGAGTGTATATATTGAAAATGCGGTCACAAACCCAGAAATTTTTTATTGAATGTGACAATGGCCGTGAAGCCTACGTTTATAAGGAGTTTGTCAACTTAAAGTTCAGATACATTCCCACTTACCGAGCAGGAGAAGGGGAAAAATGTAAATGTGGTTTGTCAGAGGCGCCCTTGTGTCGCAGAGAGACTCGACGTGCTGGCCGAAGCTTATTAAGTTCCAGTGCATTGTTAGGACGACTAAAGGAAGCGAGACATAGCGCGCCGTCATGGTGCTTTAGTTTTGAAACAGATCACTGGGGCACCGACTCCGTGTCGCTCGTCGCCAACCTCGGTAAGCTCCGACGTGGCTGTTTTGCTCACTTGGAGCCTACTTTGTTTTTTCCTCCGTTCAGAATTAGCCATTAGCGTAGTCGTTAGTTCGATCGCTAATATTATTAATCAGACCCCTAAATTACATGAGTCTCTCGCTGCAATCATTCTGTCGAGTCCCAAAATCCTCGCCTCTGGTAGGTGCCTTGTGACAGTGTTTGGCGCTAACACAAGTCAGCAGCCTGCCTTCACTGCGAATTTGTCTCTCTGCATTTGCTTCTCACCGCTCGGAAATCGCAGACTGAACTCAGACCCCCTGTCTCCCCTCTATCCTGCGTCAGGACACTTAAACTTATGGACAGGGACCGTCGAGCATTGCTGAGGGCAGTCGCAAAAAAAGTCACAGGAAATCAGCTGAAGATCTCACCCATCAGTGCCAAAGTGCTATTGGCAGTGCACACAATGACTGTGTTTAGCGGGTTAAAAAGAACGGAATATAATGGTCGAACAGCTCCTCATAAGCCACACATCTATGTCGAAAGTAGAATTATATTAATACCTTCAGCTGATCACGGACGTTGATCTATATCAACGGGGACTCGAACCCGGGATCTCCTGCTTACATGGCAGAGGCTCTATCCATCTGAGCCACTGAGGGCACAGAGGAGAGCGCGACTGCAGGGACTATCTCGCGCACGCCTCCCGCGAGACCCACGTTCTCACTTTGTATGTCCACACACTGCATTCAATGTGTCCCACCCCAACACACTCATTACTCGTGGATGACATTCTTTCCAAGTCCCGTAAGAGTTCGGGGAATATGTGTACATCCACACAGAAGGAGGAGGTCATGGATGGTGTTGCCTGAACTATATACTTATATGGATATGATGTCTGTTCTTTCGGGCATGCCTATATCAACGGGGACAGGTAAAACTGTTTGCCCCGACCGGGACTCGAACCCGGGATCTCCTGCTTACATGGCAGACGCTCTATCCATCTTTTTTTCCGTTTTTGATCGTTCGGTTTTGTCGTTGCGGACGTCACACGACATCCGTTAAAGTTCATTTGTTGATCCTTCCACTCAGTTTTTTTATTACAGAAGCGAACCAGCTCCATGACCAAACACGCTGAGGTACCGTGCGGGCTTTTTTTTTTTTTTTGTTCGTTGCCTTTGTTCGGGGCGGACGTCCCAGGACACCCGTTGAAGTTCAGCGTTCGTCCATTTACTCAGTTTTTTTTTATTACAGAGGACGTCTAACCCTCTGACCGAACACGCAGAGCTACCGTGCCGGCAATCCATCTGAGCCACCGAGAGCCGAAAGAACAGACACGATATCCATATAAGTATACACATCTCTGTAGTCAGTGCTAAGCGAAGCTTGAGGTAGTCTAAAGACCGACGCGAGTGGACAGTGAACGACTAGAAACGAGTAATTTGTAGTGATGAACCGCACAATACACTGTGCTTATACGACGAAAGGGTTTGGATTTGACGGATGCCTGGAAGACATTGCCTCCCATCGTATACAGTGCAACAATGAAGTAAGAGGGCGTAGTGTTACTATAAGGGGGAGTCTTTCCAGGTTGGGCTGTGGTCTCCTTATTGCGTTTAAGAAAATCTAATTGCGGGAGGAAAGGAACACATCTTACAGCATCGTGTACGGTGCGTGTAGTAGAGGAACAGTTGGAAGACGACTATAGTTTCTGTCAGCCTTACAATAGATCCTGTCACAAAGCAGCATCTGTGAGGCAATGTTTTGCGGACAATAACATTCCTGAAATGTCTACCCAGAATCCCGGCTTCAACCCATATGATAACTTTCGGATGATTCAGGACTGCTGCTTCGTTCCAGACCCCGTTCCAGAACCAGCGTCCAACATTACTACCATCTCTGGTTACGTCTCTTGAGTAAGAATCGGCTACCAATCCCCCACAGACATGCAGACATGTCATTGAAAGTGTTCCAGCAAACTTCAAGACGTCACAAAGACGAATGGTGGATGCACCTCAAATTAATTTCCAGTAACAGGTGTCCGGATACTGCAACCAGTATTAGTTGACAAGTTTCTCCACAATCTCTGACTATACATTCAGTAGAGCATACGCTATTTGCTGTTAAGGTTGTAGATTCGTGAAGTAGGTACGTACTCTTGAGGCGGCTGGGCGGCGTGAGGACTTTGCTCTTGCTCCAGATGGTGAGCACGATGACGGTGTAGCAGGCGGTGATGATGAGCGCGGGCAGCACGAACAGCGTGGTGGTCACCAGCGTCATGTAGAGCCGCCACTGCCAGCGCTCCTGGAAGTCGATCCAGCACTGCGAGTGGCCTGCGGGCAGATCAGTACCCTCTAGCGTCTGGGAAAGCTGCACAGCGAAGGAAGGGGGTACCAAAAGGACCCAAAATGAGATAGTATTTAGAACAATGCACCAGCAAATAACTGATTAAAATTCAGGAGAGATGTAGCACACGTAGGCCCATGAAGGACTTCTGTTGTATATTTGGACTAATACACAATCAGTAAAGAATCATAAAACGAAGTACAAGGTTGAAAGCTAGTGGATGCATGTAGCATTTAATGCCAAAGGGCGAAATAAGTTCACCAGACAAAAAAATTGGTTCGCACTCCACTTCCCCGTAGAACGTGTCATGCTAATGCCGCGAAACACAGCCTCTAGCCTTCATAATGACCATAATTCGATGTGGAAGAGACACAAGTTTATTGAGATATGTCAGAGCCAGATGAAGCCACTCTCTGACCATTAGATGCTGTAGATTTTTGGAAAACATGGTTGTGGAGATGGAGCAGCGATTAGTATGATTAATCAATTATTCAAATAAAGTCTTAATCGCATTTATTATTATTATTATACCGCCAATCGGTTTCAACCCGACGCAGTGGTAATCTTCTGGGCGTTTACACTGTGAAATTATAGATATCCGTCAGAAATACTCCATTATACAACAGCTAAAATTACGTAAATTTAAAATATGTTACCCATTGGTCGACTGCTGGTGGTGTCACTCCCGTCTACATAACAGCAGGAAACTACGCGAGACTAACCCTTCGTATGGGCTTAAATAGCGTGCTGAGATCACGTGATTAGAAGGCAACACCCCCAGCGGCGATCAATGGTATTTAATACAGTTTATTATATGTAATTACTAGTCACCTTGGTTTAACATAAATTTAAGGGACAGTAAATAACAGAAAACAGAACCATTCCATTTAAAAAGAGTTACAATTATAGTGTTAATTATAAAATAATAACAAATGTTCCGTAGTCAACTCATAAAATTCGTAAAAGTATATTACATTATGTGCCATAATTTAAAGTAAAACAATTTGTGACGGACAAAAACTGGTGTCGTCTTGTATTATAGTATATCTATTCGTACATTTACGTCGAAAAAATTTGAGTCAATTTATTAAAACGGCTAATATGGAAGGATTACAGAGCCCTCTACTCCTTGTGGCGAGGACGCCGTTGCCATGGATTACAAAGCGTATATCAGGCGTGTAGCGAGGACGGCGTCCTCATGGTAGCAGTTGGTGTGTTCGTATGGTGTTATCTTTGTATATTATAATACAAGACGACACCAGTTTTTGTGTGTGACAAATTGTTTTACTTTATATTATGGCACTTTTACGAATTTTACGAGCTAACTACGGAACATTTGTTATTATTTTATAACCAACACTACAATTGTAACTCTTTTTAAATGGAATGGTTCCGTTTTCTGTTATTTATTGTCACTTAAATTTATGTTAAACCAAGGCGACTAGCAATTACATATAATAAATTGTATTAAATGCCGTTGATTGCCGCTGGGGGTGTTGCCGTCTAATCACATGACCTCATCACGCTATTTAAGACCATATGAAGGGTTAGTCTCGCATAGTTTCCTGCCGTTATGTAGGCAGGAGTGACACCACCAGCAGTCGACCAACGGCAAACATATTTTAAATTTACGTAATTTTAGCTGTATAATGGAGTCTTTCTGACGGATATCTATAATTTCACAGTGTAAACGCCCAGAAGATGACCCCTACGTCGGGTTGAAACCGGTTGGTGGTATAATAATAATAAAAAATGCGGTTAAGACTGTTCTTGAATAGTTGAGATGCTGTGGGAGCTCCCAAATTGCAGAGGTGATCACTAAGTTTTATCCACTGTTCCAATTAGTCTCAGACATTTTTATGGGATTAAGCGACCCTCACGACGAGCATCAAGGCACCTGAGTGTTCATCAAACACGGAAAGTATGTGCGCAGCTCCGCGAAAAAGGCTGACTTCATTTTGGAAGGTGATGCTGCCCACATCATACTCACCATGATGTTCCACAGAAAGTGAAACACTTGGTCACCGACAGTGTTGAAATAAACGTCTTGATTCATTTTCATGGTAAACTGAATGATGGATGTATATATGCAGATTGAAGCAACGAATGAAAATTTGTACTGCGACCAGGATTCGAACCACGGTCTCCTGCTCAAAGGGCAGAAGCGCTAACCACTACGCCACCCTGGGACAGTGGCTTTGCACAACTGTACGGACAACCCAGGAGTCCTTCGTCTTCAGTCCAATTTCTCATTCACATCTCAGCCCTCATGGTAAGCCCCCTAAACTCGAATACCATTGATTGATAGGATCCGAGTCCACGACTGCATCCTCTGCACGCTGCAGATTAAATGCCCCATTTGGTCGTCGGTTCACTCGAAGCCTTGCATTATTTGAAAAGAGATAAAATTTGGAATTGTCGGATTGTCTTACACACTTCAAGTCAGCTACATTCCAGTTTTGTAATTTTTGGCCCATTGAAAACGTGCAGCTTTATGTGCCTCGTGAGGTTGGTCTTTCGCAAAGCACCCTATTCCAGATGTCCACTGCATGCAGTTCCCTGCACAATGTTCGATCTGAAAGTCTTTGATGCATTTTCAATCTGTGGCAGCAGCAATTTCTGTCGATTTTGAAACTGAATTTCGTTGACACGGTGTGGCTCTATTCTCTGGCCTTCGTCAGCTATAAATTTTTTGGACACTGTTCTTACGCCCTGTTAAATGGCTGCCAGCTCATACTCACACCCATAACGGGACACCTGTCAAGGTATTTAACAAGACGTGGAAACTAAGGTGTACTACAAATTACTTGTGTTATAGCAACCAAACTAACTGATATATTCACACCATGTTTGGCTTACGTGAGAGACAAACTCACAAAGTCTTGTCTGTTTGTATTTCTTGTTTTCGTGAGTGAAGCATAATAACAATAGGTCGAGAAAAGACACAGTGTGTGGAATGGTTTGTTTGAACAAAATTGGACATGCACGTTCAAAGGAGCTTCCAAACAAAGTACAGGAAGCAATCACCATTGCGGAAGTCGGTACCCTTTTGGTACGGGAACTTCTGCAGACAGAAAGCTTTGATATGGAGTATGATAGTGGACGACCTGGAACAAGCGAAGCCGACATAAACGGATACGTTTGGCTTTTCAACATTCACCGCAGAAGTCTGTTTAAGAACGTCTCAAGAGCTGCAAATCCCTAGACCTAGGGCGACCATGCACTGGGTCCTTAGTAAAAATTTACAGATGTATCCACAGGGACTGCAGCTGTTGCACATACTGAAACTAGGCGACAAGCCAAAATGGCAGAGGTAGTCCAGTTTCCTGGCCTAGATCGCCTGACGTCACACTGATGGACTTCTCTCTGTCAGGGTACGTCAAGGACAAAGTGTATCAGGCACCTGTCAACAACATCAATGGTTTAAAGAACCAAATCCTTGTTATCAGTACCAGAGTTGATGCGGAGATGTTACGCCGAGTGTGGATCGAGTTTGAATACACACTGGATATTGTGCTATCAAACGGCGTACATGGTGAAGTTGACTGAATGGCACACAAATTTTGTGGGTTGGGTGTCACATAAGACAAACATGGTGTGAATATCATAACTAGTTTGGGTGCGATAAAACATTAAAGTTTTACTGTACTTTTATTCCTTATGATAACAATAAGAAACGCTTCTCAGAAAATTCAAACTTGAAGTAGTTCCATTTCTGTACTTTAAAAAACCAGTTCCTGTATACACAACACATTTTTTTCACGTTTATTGCTAGATCGGTGAGGCCTATTCGTACAATTCGTTTTAATATAGGTGGTTCTCTTAAACGAGATACCAACATTGTATCGAGTAGTTCACCAGCGTCTTCGTATGCGTTCTTACAAAGTGCAATTTCTGCAACATCTGACACCGAACGAAAAACCACGCCTTCAACAATTTGCTGCAGATAAGCTGCAGCGTGTTGATATGGATGCCAGCTTCCTGGAAAGATGTTTATTCTCAAATGAGGCAACCTTTCATCTATCAGGAACGGTTAATAGGCATAATGTTCGGATTTGGGGTTCGCAAAATCCGCACGTTGTCATTGAACATGTTCGTGATAGCCAAAACTAAACGTCTGGTGCGAGCTAATGAACGACATCATTGTTGGACCGTTCTTCTTTGCGGAACAAACAGTGAATGGGTCAGTGTATCTGGACATGTTGGAGCAGTTTGTTTACCCTCAGACTTGCAATTCAACATTATTTTTCAACAAGGTGAAGCTCCGCCATATTGATGAAGGCCTATTCGCCAGTTCCTGGATAGGAAATTTCCCAATAGTTGGATCAGACACGGAGGACCCATTGCCTGGCCACCACTTTCACCCAACACTACGCCTCTCGATTTTTTCATTCGTGAAGGACCGCGTGTATGCGACCAAAGTGGACGATATTCCTACGTTGCTTCATCGTATCACTAATGCGATTGCAGCAATAACAGAGGAAATGTTACAAAGAACTTGGCAAGAAATTGAATATAGACTCGATATTCTTCGTGCTACAAATGGTTCACATGTAGAGGTGTATTGATGGTAAATAAATAAATTCTTTCAGATGCTCTACAATGTGGTGCATTATTCATTGTCGATCTAGTGTGTGTTTCCCCCTGGGTCCTTGAAATCGGGGAGGTTTGAATGGGACATCTTGTATTGTGGTGCATCGTGTAAGTCAGCAGGCGCCGATGCCAGCCTGCAACACACATCTGTGAGGCGGGATGCGGCATGCACAGCCCCTGCGACTCAACGATTGCACAGTCTAGCGAATCAAGACATTTGCAGCTCGGACCGCTGAGGACCCTGGCGTGCAACAGAACAGGTGGCGTACTCACCCGTGACAGGGGCTGCACCTGCTGCAGATCTTTTGCTGCATCCACTGTGACTATCGAATGCAGTCATACCTTCACTATGAGAGTATTTAGGACGGCGTCAGCCCCGATTCAGGCTGTTCCGCCGCAGGCAGTCAACTGATGTCTGCTGCTGTAGACCCAGCACAGCTTCCGAACGCATGCCACCTTCACCTCCAGTGAACATCGCTAAGTTCAGCGACATGCTCGTGGGAGCCGTTAATATCATTCGATACTGTCAGACTCTTCCATTGAGACTCTAGGGACATTGAAATTAACCGGCCTTGTCAGAACCTTAAGTCTAATGCTATTCAGACTTACACATCCCGGTGGGAGCGCCGCAGACTACGCATAAACACCTTCGGTAGTGTGCTAAGTGACAGAATGTAGTGCTTCAGATGAGTTCGTCTTCAATTATTCCAACACTAATCTGCTGTTACTTGGTGTGGTATCCCCACAAAGTGACATTGCTGAGGGGCATAGCGAGCAGATGTTATTTCGAAAATAAGCACTGCGCTTCTTCTGGACACAGTCTGTCTTCGTTTTAATCCGTGTGCATGCAAAAACAATATCATTTATGTCTTCTATTTTTCTGCACTACAGTTTGGAGCCTATGTTCCGAAACAGTTATTATTTTGATACAGCTAGAGCTTGTTGTATACAGGATGAACATTAATAAAACCAACAAACTGCAGGGACGGATTCCTGACTGGAAACGGAAGGTATCCGTGCAACGAGAATATATCGGCCCAGAACACAGTACAAAGCTGCATCGCATTCACGTCACAACACATGTTCAAAGTGGCCTTGATGAGATGCAATGAACGCATTCACACGTCGCGTCATGCATTGTTGACCTCTTTCGCACGTCATTCTGGCCTCTCCCCAAATAGCGTCACAGACGTGAACATGCTGTTGAACGGTCTGCACATCAGGAACTGGTTCAGCGTACACCAGGCTTTCCAGATGTCCCCTGACGTAAAAGTCAAGGGGGCCTCCGTGTCCTGTATAAAGTCTGGGGAAGATGTTATTGAGGTGTTAGCGAACTGTAATGCGGAAGTGGGGTGGATCTTCATCATACAGAAATCAACGTATCGCATTGCCAAGGGCACATTCTCAAGCAACTTAGGCAGAGTATTCGCAGGAAGTCCAGATAGGTTCCTCTGTCAAGACATTGTGGAAAATAACCAGTCCATGGATGTGGTCTCCAAGAATCCCTGTCCACATACTGATGTTGAACCGATGCTGATAAGATACCACTGCCTGAGGACTGTCTGTAACTCGTAGGTGACGATTATGCAGACTGATGATGTCCATCAGTGAAGAGGAATGATGAAGAAATCCAATAATTGTGATGGACAGGTGCAAAAATAATCGACAAAATCCTTCCCGTAGAGGAAAATCCACTGCTGATAATCCTTGCAGGTGATAAGGATAGTACCGAGTGTCATATAGGACATACATAATCGTACAAAATTAATGTACAAGGACAATCCCCTCATCTGTCAAATAGCAAAGCTAGCGTCTCCTATCTTGCTCCTGAGATGCCTTCCTCTTCATCTATCTCTATTAGCCACGCAATCTTCTTTTCCTTTATATTTCTTTAATTATGTTTCATCATGTCTCTATTCTTCTCCTCCCTTCACCATGAGTCTCCCTCATACTCCCTGCTGCCAGCACTCCTATCTAAAATCTGTCTCTTCAATAATGTCTAATTATAACAGTACTTGTGACCTAAGAATATAAACTCTATATGTATGTATTTTTCCAGGTGTGCCTTTCAAATTGTTTATTTCACTTTTTGTACTAGATGTAGTTTAACATGCCTACTAAAACATATGAATGTAAAATAAGTAGAATCCCTGGTTAGATGTAAGAGAGGGCCTGATGGCCCTAATCTTGCCAGGTTAAATAATTCAATAAATAAATAAAATAAATAAATAAATACTTTGGCCTACTCCATGTTGGCGTGCCTCTTGCCTGGAGCTTGTAAAAGGTTTCGTTTGAGTATCCTGTGAACCCGATCCTCCAGATCTGGTGTACGCATAGTCCGCTGCCTCCTTGCACGTTTGTCGGTCTGAAAGGTCCCATTATCGCATAAAGACCCAAAAAGGGCTGAAATGATGTGGTTTGTGTCTGTGAAGGCACTTGTTTTGAAACAGCCCCTCGACCGTTTCTATCTGCTTGTCCGTGCACACGGCTTGTTTCCGACGTGAATACCGGCCCATTCTGTTGCTTACAGTGCGCTGCGTCAATCACACAGCCTGCAACACACAAGGAACACACGGCATGTGGTGAGAGGAACTTTCATTAGTGAGCGCAGTCTGCTGTGGGAACGATTCATTTCCGGACACATGTTCACAGCACATTTTTCCTCAGATTCCAGTCAGGAATCCGTCCCTGCAATTTGTCGGTTTTATTAATGTTCACCATGATAGGGTGATATGTTTAGGTTTGCGGAAACATCGTCAACAGAAAGTATAGACACTCTACAGACGAAAATTACTCTTCCAGCTTTTTCTGTGGTCAGTCGGTCAATGAATACATAAAATCTTCTCGGCTTTCAAGCCACGTGATTTATAATGAAATCCTCGATCTTTCAACAGCTGTAGCGTAAATCGTCATCAGGAATAATACTACTGACTGCAGCAGCGTCGAGAACCCTCTACAGGATAGGCGAAATGACGCATTCATGAGAAGACGTGTTGGGCAGTTAATGAATAATGAATGTCAGACTTTGTTGTTCACAGGAACGAACGCTGATACACTATGTGGTCAGAACAGGAAGCCACATGAGAAGGCGACATACACAAAGTCCTGATCTGCACTGATTCAAAGAGTACCCTACAGACTCTCCCAAGGCCAGTCACAGAAGAAACTGTAAATCCCTTGACACACGATATACCGAGAAGTCTCAATAGAGCAAAGAAGCTGTGTCAACTGATTCATCTACAATGGATACCGGGGCATGTTGGTATTATGGGAAAGGGACGTACGTAACAACTGGTGCAGTATATAAGCTACATCCCAGCGACGTACCACTAAAATAGAGTGACGTTTCATTATACACTCGCCAACCAAGAGAAACGGGATGGCCACTTGATAGTGGTGTTTTTATGCAGACTGAAGCGACGAATGCCAATTTGTACTAAGACTAGGATTCGAAACTGGATCACCTGCTGATTATGCAGATGCGCTAACCACTACGCTGGTATAGTGGCTTTGGACAACAATGCCTCCCTCCTCAATCCAATTTCCCATTCACGCTTCAGCCCACTTGGTATTCCCCCTAAACTCGAAAAGCGTTGCAGAGGCTCTCCAACAGTATTGGGATAGCTTCTCAGATCTGTTGGACGATTCAGCGAAAGCTTCGAAAAGCCACCTTTGATTTCGCAGTAGCGGCTCACGAGAAAAGATATTTTTACTGTTTCTTGAGACCGAAAATTTCCTGTTTAGAAATCAACATGGGTTTCGAAAACAGTGATCGTGTGACACGAAACTTCCTCTGTTCGTCCACAGGCCCCAGAAACCAGTAGATGCCGTGTTCCTTGTCGACCGGAAGGCATCCAATATAGTTCCGGGCTGCCACCTAATGAACAAAATGCGACGGTCAGAACATCAGCCCAGTTGTATGACTGGACTGAAGAGTTCACAGCAAACAGAACACAGCATGTCATTCTCAACAGAGAGAAATTTTCTGACTTAAAAATATCTTCGGGCGTACTGCAAGGGAGTGTTATAGGACCATTACTTTTTACAATGTGCACTCTAAGACAAAAATGAAGGGACGCACCACGAAGAAATGATCCGAACGGGACTAAAACCGGTAGATGTATATGTACAGACAAACAAATGATTACTACTTCTGAAAAATTGGATGATTTCTTAGAGAGGAAGAGTTTCACAAAATTGAGCAAGTCAATAACGCGTTGGGCCAGCTCTGGCCCTTAAACAAGCAGTTATTTGGCTTGGTATTGACTGACAGAGCTGTTGAATGTCCTGCTGAGGGATATTGTGCTAAATTTCGCCCGACTGGCACATTAAATCGTCAAAATAACGAGATGGCTGGAGGCCAACTCCAGTCACGGCTTCGATGGTCACCGGGGCTCCCGAAGCGGGACGCATCACTGAAGACAATTCTGCTCCAGCCAGTGAGATTACAGGCCAAAGACATGTCTATAGACGTCCTGGACAGCGGTGGGATGTCAGCCTGACTGTCGCCCACCATACGGCCCGCCATCCCGGAGTAATGGCGTGGGGTGTCATTTGTGTCCATAGGATTACCCCTTTGGCAGTCATCCGCAGCACCCTTGCAAGCACAGCGGCACGTCGACATGTTACGTCCCGTGTTGTTGCCCTTTAGAGCAATACAATCTGGGCTTAAATTTCAGCAAGACAACACCCACTCGCACACGATGAGAGTACTGCTTTTCTTCGAGCTTGCGAAACCCTGTCTTGACTGGGAAGGTCGCCGGATAGCTCCCCAACGGGGAACGTTTGGAGCATTATGGGGAGGGCACTCCAACCGGCTCCGGATTTTCACGATCTGAGGCGCCCATTACCTTGGTGTGGCACGATATTGATCAGGAAGACATCCAACAGCTCTGTCAGACATTAGCAAGCTAAATAATTGCTTTCATAAGGGTCACAGGTGGACCAACGCGTTATTGACTTGCTGGGGTTATGACGCTTTTTCTCTTGAATAAATGATTCAATCTTTCACGAAATTGTAATCATTTACTTTTCAGCAAATATAAATCACATCTACCGATTTCCGTCCCATCCGGAAAATTCGTTCGTGATGCATCTTTCTTAGACTGTATATAAATGACCTACTGAATGACGTCGAAAGCTCCATGAGGATTTTCGCTGATAACGCTGTTAAAAAGAAGTCACGACGCTAGAGAATTGTTGCGAAATGCAGGGAGACCTGCAGAGGACCGATGTCGCTCCTTAAGTGGTTACTAAAGCTCATTGTGGTGTCGCTGTGTGCTGTTGTTAACGATAATTCACAGATATTTAATTTTAACACTACCAAAAGCTGCTTCAAGACGAAATCCCCAAATTTAGCATTTTATATACGCTCATGAGGAATTGAATTAGATTAAATTATTTTGGGTAGGCACTAATACCTCAATAAATTCAGAGTATGGTATCTTATCCACAAGGATATTTGATTAAAACAATTTATTTAACACTAATTGACATTTAAGCTTAAGGTCTAGCACTTGTTATTATACTAAAAAGCAGTATTGATCCCAACAACTTTGTTTTGTTAATTATGGACCTTTAAGGCCATTCTCAGACCAAGACTCTGAAATACGAGGGTTGGAACTTTAATAGTGGCAAATATTTACTTACAGTTCGTAAAAAACAGAGACGTGTTTCAAAGTTTTACTGACCTTCA
The DNA here is from genome assembly GCF_021461385.2 of Schistocerca piceifrons. Taxonomy (NCBI): domain Eukaryota; kingdom Metazoa; phylum Arthropoda; class Insecta; order Orthoptera; family Acrididae; genus Schistocerca; species Schistocerca piceifrons. The sequence goes on from NC_060145.1 coordinate 399,448,755, forward strand.
AAAGTAGTCACCAGCATTGTGGATAACCCGTTGCCAGCGATGTGGAAGTCGTAGGATACTCTTAGCACTGCCTGTTGTGTTGATAGTTTGAGCGGCGCGGTCTATTGCCCGACGAATTCTGATGCGAATGACGTGAAGTGTTTCCTTCAGTTTAGAAATCGAGTTGAACTTACAAGGCCCTAGGTCAGAGGAGTGTAGTAGGAGGTATAGTACTTAGCAGCTCCATCAGTCAAACAAATCAGTAACACCTTGCATTGTACGTACTTGAAGATTGTCCTGCAAAATGATGGTCAAGTCCTGCAGAAAGTGTCATCACTTCTAAGCTGGTCGTAGGCTGTGTTTCAAAAATGAACAGCGTAGAAACAGAAGTGATGACACTTTCTGCAGGACCTAACCACTATTTTGCAGGACAATGCTCAAGTACGTACAGTGCAAGCTGTTACTGATTTGTTTGACTGATGGGGCTGCTAACTGCTATACCGCGTACTGCATCCCCCTGACGTAGGCCCTCGTAAGTTCAACTCGATTTCTAAACTGAAGAAAACACTTCACGTCATTCGCGTCAGAACTGCTACAAATTCGTCGGGCAATAGACCGCGCCGCTCGAACTGTCAAGAACTGGTAAGAGTATACTACGACTTCCACTTCGCTGGCAATGGATTATCCACAATGCTGGTGACTACTTTGAAGGTCAGTAAAACTCTGAAACACGTATCTGTTTTGTACGAGCTGTAAATAAATAGTTGCCACTATTAAAGTTCCAATTCTCGTATGTAACGTTTGCAATAGCTCATGTATGACATACACTTCGCAACCTAAAATGTAACTTAAAAGCCACATTAATTACGACAAAAAATGATGTGCTACACAGAAGACGTGAGGAGCCAGTGCACAGAGTTATGTGTACTACCCAATGGTGCCAGTCACGAACTACTAACCGGCTAGCAAATTAAGATACAATTGATTTAAACCAATAGGGAAGGTTGAAAATTTGTGCTGGACCGAGGTACGAACCGGAGTCTCCTGCTTACTAGGCAGATGCACTGACCACCCCAACCTTCCGGATACCGTGATCATCGCAAGTGTACGGACTACCCTAGCACGCGTAATGCGTAAAATTTAAAGCGCATTACCGCGTGTCATCATCTCATCTTATTATCGCAGTTGACTGTTTCTTGGAAGAATCGAGAGTTTATTTACGAGTCTGTAAAGTTTTTTTATGTGTGTGTATTAAAATGTTGTTGATTTTGTCGCTTGATATACGTGAAAAGCAGATTCCAGTCAAGTCCTTCGGTGTACTCTTGCACCTATCCATCCTATCCTCTGCGTTTAACAAATGGTTCAAATGGCTCTGAGCACTATGGGACTCAACTGCCGAGGTCATTAGTCCCCTAGAACTTAGAACTACTTAAACCTAACTAACCTAAGGACATCACAAACATCCATGCCCGAGGCAGGATTCGAACCTGCGACCGTAGCGGTCTTGCGGTTCCAGACTGCAGCGCCTTTAACCGCACGGCCACTTCGGCCGGCTCTGCGTTTAACAGTCGAATTCCTTTGGCACTCTTAGTGTTAATCTCTTTGCTTTTAATTTCAACGGAGGATGTTTCGACTTTTATGTATGGTGAAACAGTCCTTCCTATGACCAGTTCTTTTCGATTTCTTGGTATCTTCCCTGCCTCCATTTCGCCTTGGCTTCCCTGCATTTTTCATTCCTAAGTGAGTTATATTGCTGTATTACGGTGTTTCCATGAACATTTTTGAACTTTCTTTCGTCGATCAACTTACGTATTTATTTTATTATGGAAGTTTCTTTGCATTTAATTTCTTTATACTTATGTTTGCGTCTCCCATATCTTTGCCGCCCCTTTTCAGAGTGTGGTCAGTGTAACTCTGTGGACCCTGTTCACGTGTGTAGTGAAGCTAACCTTTTGTTACAGCTTTTATCATGTGAGGAACATTCTGTATACCTTGTGGGCAGGACGTACGTATAAAAAACTCCCTAAGTTGGGTTCTTTCTACGTTAGTAGGAAGGCAAAAGCTGTGGGCGTCGCGGCAGTGTCACGACACGGGGAAGTCTTCAATATTTATGTTGGTCGCCAGCGTGAGGGTCGAGATGAGAAAGACTACCTGTGATGGGGATATTTGGCCGTGGTGAGATCGTGGAAGCCAGATTCGTGGAACACTCAGTTAGGTGCTGGATACTTAATGTGCCACCACAGCAAGCGTGTACCGTGAGTATATCTAACCAAACCGTTGCCAGCTGACGTGAGCAGTAATGCAGTGACGGCAGGATCTGTCCTAGACTACCACAGATAGTAACGGTTGATAGACAGATCACAGTACTGAATATCTCTTAAGGGTTCAACACTAAGCAGCAATAATCGGTGAGCAGCTAATCCAGAACCATGACCTTATCCATACATTGGCATAATGTCAAATCATACAGGGGTAAGCTCTAGCACTTGTTCTGAATTGACTGCTTTCACTATTCTGCAATTTTTCCACTATATGGCTTCTGTAGTTTACAGGGACGGGGTGGCGCTGGACTTGTTATTAGTGCCGGGCATCGAAATGGCGACTGGTATGCGGCACTGTGATCTGTCTGACCACCATTGCTAAACACAGTAGTCGAGGGTGATCCCCTGTCATAGTGTTGGGTTAATTTTTTATTGGTGCCATACCTGGGTGCCTGCAGTGATGTACAAAGTTGTGTTTAAAATGTCTGCAAGCACCTTGCTTGACAAGAACTGTTAATAACAGCGAAATAATGCTGTGTTACCTTGGATTGTCTTCTCCTCGTAGAAGATGATGATGGGCACAGAAAAGAGAAAAGACAACAGCCACGCAGACAGCACAAGGAGTCTGGCTCTGCGCCCTGCAAGCAGAATACCTATGTAAGTTTAAGGACACACAAATCACGTAGCAGGTGATAATAAAGCTCCTTGGTAACGGTAAACAAATGCAGCACATTTAGATTACAGCTGAGAAAAGGGCTATGAATTGCAGAAACACACTAACACACCCTGAACTGAAACTGATATCTGTTCTTTTAGTTGTACGATGGTGTGAGGCACGTAGATTGGCAAAACATCTGAACTGTCTTCTCAAACACAGGGTGTTAAACAGAAATTCTAGATAAATATGAACCTGGCCCTGTAATGAAGCTAATATTAGGTACAATCAGAAATGCTGCTGTCACATAACAAGAGTGCATAAATTAATAAAAGTGAAAGGTTGAGATCTATTCTAGAAACACAAAACAAGTATTACATTTTTCATTCTACATATAATGTTTCAACTTTGCTTTCAGGGGTCAAGTGATACACAGCAATCACGTTCAACAAAATATTTAACTCTTGGACATATTGAATTGGCGATTATTAAATTCTTTATCTGTACATACGAATAATTTTATCACAGGCAACAATGATTAAAAATCTTCATCGGCTAACTTACGTCTATGATGGCATAGCTGGTCAATGCACTTAGTTTGTGGAGAATAAGTTTACTTTTTAAACCAATGAAAAACTCTCATGTAGTCAATGTGAGGGTAGGTTAGTATCCTAACTTTTGATATTCAATGGTCTAAGTATACGCAAGTTGGAGTGAGAAAAAAATCGACTCAACATGTACTGTGACCTAATCCGCAATGGTATTTTACCAAGGGGGCCTGCAATGGCGTTGCCTCCATGCTGGATCTGAAACGCTAATTCCCTACTCTGGTCTTGACTGAATTCTCTGTCTCAACTTTCCTGCATTCCTTAGAATATTAATTTTTCCCTAGTCGAAATAATGGCTATTGCACACTTGCTAAGGATTGGAGCGACATGCTCAATTTCTTTGCCCACAAAAATTCCCACAGGAATAATTAACTACATCTTTGCTATCTGTTGCCATGATACAAAGCATATTGCCCACACTTCACAGAAGCAAAGCCTTCAATGCCCTCGCCATTTTCCACACACTTGTGTACTCTGCCGCAAGACGAGAGAGATTCTTTAGAAATTTTAGCTCTCAAAATGATTTTATATAATGGCGATCTCCCCACTGTGTTGCATCTGCTTCAGCCAATCGCCGTCTCATTTGAAGTGAATTTTATTTTTGTTGCCGGGTCGCCACCTAGTCCTATTAAAGCTGTCCAGCCACTTACCCTTGGTCCTGGCCGTATTTACATGAAAAGGAATAATGTATTGTTCAGGCCTTATCCCTTTCTGCGCTGAAGCTCGACGTTCTCTTGTTAAGTGGGGTTTTCCAATGCCATTACCCATGTGCTCGGTTCGTCTCCAAAATGCCTTTCACTTATTTATGCATGCCCCTGCCCTTATAATGGTAGACATTGTTTCGTCACTTTTCGGTACATGAGATTACTGCAATTGCTTTCTGTTGTTATAATATAATTATTATTTTCTGAGGATGTCGTACTGTATTGTGCTGTCGTTATGGATGAAGTTCATGTAAGGTCCGAAAAATCCGGACACCTTACAACAGATTCCATAAGGTAAAGATCAAATAGTATGTAGATATGAGAATATACAATCAAATATATTGGTAGGTTACAATCTCCTTAAGGTCCACATTGATTCTGTAAACTGCTGTGTTGTCTGAAGTGAGGATAGTGGTGATACGTATTCTCTGTTGACAGTTTAGCGACAGTACTAACGTAACAACTACTGTCAACTGAAATTACAAATCACATAACAGGTGATAATGAAGCTTCTTGGTAATGTAAACAAATGCAGCACATTTACATTACAGCTGAGGAAAGGGCAATGAATTGCGCGCACACACACTAACATGCTCTTTGTTATTTTTTCCACTACGTGTTTCAGAGAATAACACCTTCAGCATAATGTGGATTTTGTGTCAGTTAATAAGGCACGGATGTGTTTCATCGGCCAGGAGAAGACAAAAAATAGTCTGCGATCACAGAAAAATATTTATTGGGTTGGTGGTTCAGTTCGTGGTGTTTTTTCATAAGTTTAATAAACACAACAGATACATATGACACATTATCCGTTATTAGTGATATATTCTCCATCACTGTTTACAACAGTCTGCCAATGCAGGGATACCTTTTCGATTCGGCGACTGTAGAAATCACGTGGTTATGAGGTGACGAACTAGTCGGGTTATGTTCGGAGCGCATTTTCACGCGGAAAGGAAGTTCCTTGAAGGTTGTTCGATATAGAGCGGAAAAGTTGAAAATATGAGGGCGCAAGATCAGGTTAACTTTCCAACCCAACTCCTGTATATTTTTCCTCAGTTTAGCAGAATGCGGGTGGACGTTATTGCGGAGTGGCATCACTTTACGCAGTCGTCAAGGTCGTTGTTCCTAGATTGTGTTTGCAAGACGTCAGTTGTTGACAACAAATGTCAGCAGTGATGGCAACACTTCGGGGAAACAATCTGTAGCACACGACTCCGTCGCTGTTGCACCAGATGCATAACCTTATCTTTTGTGGTTGCGCGCAGGTCTTTGTACGGGAATTTGCTGCTTTGTTTTGGATCAACCATTCCTTTCGTTTCCTTATGTTAGCATAAAGAAATCATTTCCTGTCACCAATTACGTTACAGGATAGGTATGGTCGGTGTTGTTTATGAGCCAACTGATGACGAGCAAGCAGAGATTTACGTATCACGACCCGTAGATTTTGTTTTGATTTTGGGTTAGAGCATGCGGTACCCATACACTCGATTTTTCAACTGTCCCCCTTGTGTGGACGTGTCGCACAATGATGGAATGATCGCAGTTCATCACATCTGCCAGTTCTCGAGTACGATGACGTAGATACTTGTGGATTAATGCTTTTAAACGAGCTTCATCGAACCTCAAAGGTCTTCCTGAACGCCAGGAGTCACTAATATCAAAACGGTCCTCCTTAAAAAGGGAACCATTTTCCCGCCTTGGTCTGTCCAGTGGCATTATCCCCATACACAACGCAAATCTTTCTTGTTGCCTCTGCTATTGTTACCCCTCTATTGAACTCAAACAGAAGAATATGTCGGATACGTTCCGATTTATCCACTTGGCACTCCATTTTCTAGCATCCACAGATCCAGCCACTATCTCCAAATGACAAAATGACAATATGTAAATTCAAATAGCAATAGTGAACTACAAATAAAAAAAGACAATCGATAAAAAAACCCATAGCAACCGGAATACCAACATGAAAAACAAACACGCTACGAACCTACGCACCAACTTAACATGTTAGTATTACTGTTCACTTATGCACTCAAAATATCCGCAAGACTTTGACAGCTTCTGCTGCCAGTCTGTGCTAAACTTAAAAGTTGTTCTTATTCAATAAATACATCAGTCTGATGATAAATGTATAATCATTTGAAACACTCAATAAAGAGAATAACAAATGTGGCTGATTACAGTTCCTAGTAGTTTTAGTTAATATTCATAAAGGTCACGGTCAAGACTAACACAAAATGTTAACATTTAATGTTAAAACTTACCGTATCTAGGGGTGACATCATTTAATCAGCCACAAAGTGATATTCCCACAAGAATTAATTTTTCTATGTCTTCTTGTTCTGTATTGGACTAGATTTCAAGCTAGTTCCGTATTCACAAATTATCTGCCCATCACTCTGTTTATATATTGTTTACCCGTCATCTTGCGAAGTGCTGTCTATCCTCTGTATGTACGAGTCTTTGTAACTATAAGCAAAATTCACTATTATAGCTCTAGGCTCATTGATTTGTTTATGATATGAACAGATCTTGAGTAATGTCTGGTCTCGGGAATGTCATATCCACACTTTATATTTTGCCTATTACAGTATTTTTGTAGGCACCCAGATTCATTCTCACGAAGGAGTGGTAGAGGATCCTTCCTTTATTATAATTATGTTCTTAGTTTTTTGTCAGCTCTTATTTTTTAATGTATTATGGATGCTGCCACGTTTATTTTCATGTGTAGATGGCTGCAGACAGGTTACGGCATCTAGATATCCTGAGTAGTTGCAACATGAAACTTTCTTCAAAATCACACAGTTATGATGTTTCAACATGAAAGCCATCACTTTATTCTTTGTAATAGAGGCCTCTACATTGTATTCAATTTGCAGGAAGGATGTAAGCGGTAAACTGCAGGCTGTAAGCCTACACATCTTTCTTCCGGTATGAAGGACTCGTCTGGCTAAAGTAAAATATTTAAAATTTTGACTTTCTTATACTTTGATCCATTGGTACACGCGTTGCTCCAAATTCTTCGTTGTGCCAATTAAATTAATATTTATGGAAAATTCGTAAATATTTGTTTTAGCAGCTTTTGTTAAAGTCTTCAGTCTTTTGTGCAACGTGTTAATTTACTGGTACACTCATTATTACAATTAGTGCTGAAACTTTATTTCTCTTTTATGAAGTCTGTAAACGTTCTGCGTGTTTGTAGAAAGCATTTTGTCTTGTCTCTACTACATATAAGAGAACAAATACAATGCAGAATGAAATTTTCACTCTACAGTGGAGTGTGCGCTGTTATGAAACTTCTTGGCAGATTAAAACTGTGTGCCGGACTGAGACTCGAACTCGGGACCTTTTCCTTTCGGGGGCATGCGCTCTATCTTTTTTTTTTTTTAGTTTTGTTCGGTAATGTTCGTTGCGTTTGGTCTGGGCGGACGTCATAGGACATCCGTTCAAGATGATCGTTGATTCCTTTACTCCATTTTTTTTTATTACAGAGGGCCAGCGCCTCTCTGACCGAACACGCTGAGCTATCGTGCCGGCCTCATCTGAGCTACCAAAGCACGATTCACGCCCCCCTCCTCACAACCTTACATCAGTTTCATAACAGCGCTCACTCCGCTGCAGAGTGAAAATCTCATTCTGGATTATATACATCCCCCAGGTTGTGGCTAAGCCATGCTCCGCAATATCCTTTCTTCCAGGAGTGCAAATTCTGCAAGGTTCGCAGGAGAGCTTCTGTGAAGTCTGGAAGGTAGAAGACGAGGTACTGGCAGATGTAAGGCTGTGAGGACGGGGCGTGAGTCGTGTTTGGGTAGCTCAGATGGTAGAGCACTTGTCCACAAGGCAAAGGTCCCGAGTTCGAGTGTCGGTCCGGAACACAGTTTTAATCTGCCAGGAAGTTTCAATAAATACAACGCTTGCATATTTCTTTGTTTCATGTAACACTGATAGGCATTTTGAATTTTGCGCGTAATCGTGATTCTTGGTGAATGACGTGCTTGCGGGAAAGCTGAATCCCACACGCTACAGTCTTTTCTTCTCTCTCTGTGCCCCCCCCCCCCCCCCCCCCCCTCGCCCCTCATCCCCTTCCCTTGCTACCTCTGTTTCTCTAGATATCAGAACCTACTTTCTTCCTGTACATAAAATCTTCCAGGCTCCTTCATGTTCCTTTTAAGGTGGTTTCTTTACTATTCGACATTTCGATCCGTCTGCAAGAATCTTCTTCAGGGAACTTCTGGTGTCTGCAAGTGGCTGAAAACCATCAAAAATCGTTGTCGAATTCACCGAAATGTTTTATCGCGATTGTTCCTTGGGTAAAATTCTGCAGGATACTATTGGTAGGCCATTGCCATTACATAGCTCGTGATAACATCTAGTGAAAGAGAGGGGAAATTTTTACTTCCCTCTCCTCCTCTATTATTTGGTAAAAGAGCTTTAAAAGATTTCCGATATTCCCCACCTTTCAATATTGGGTTCAAGTTCTGAGATTTCTTCTCTCTCTAACTTTTCGTTTCCCATTCAGACTTTTTGAGTTGAACGACAGACAATCCATGGCACAGGCTTTAGGATGGACGAATGCTGTATAGTATATCAGCTTCGCATTACACGTTAACCATCTCTTATTGCGACTGTTCTGTTGGTAGGCTAGTTATAATCTATAAACACTGACAGGAGTGACTCCTTACTCTGAAAATCTGGGTTCAATCTAACCACTGACGAATTTAAGTTTCTCCAACCTGTTGGTTTTCCCCTGTATGAAGATGGTGTTGCTTTCTCCAATGACACTAATTTATATTACATAGCGACGCGCACCGGATTCGCATGGATAACACTAATATCTACGAGGGGACGACTTGTCTGACGTAGAGGTAAAAATTACCCACTGTTAGTGGAAACTGTATCAAAATCGCTACAGTAGTTTCTGAGATTACCCTCCACATTTAGATAGAAAATCATGACGGGGAAAATTAATCAGTATCTCCTTCCAAGGGTTAGGTATTGTAGTCACCTGTTCCGGTCTCTATCGTCCATCCATCCATCTCTTATGTGGTCTACCTAGTTCTCTCTTTCGAGTCGTCCGATAATTCATTTTTTCTGCAATACATTTTCTATTACTCCGTGAACATGATCCTTCCATTTCATTCTTTGCTATCTTGTCATTAACTGAAAATACTGTTAAATCTGATCTCATCCTTACATTCCTTGTTTTACCCATTTTATTACAACCCCTTACATATCCCATTAACTTCTTCTCTGGTGTCTATTTTGTCATTTATTATTATTTTTGATCTGACTGGATTCTTTCCTTTTAAAGCCATTATCCTTTTCTTATTTACATAAATAATTAAGTTGTAATATATCGCGTTTTGGCTCAGTCTATATATTGGTCTTTGCAAATTATGTACCGTTTACTGTATAATTATCCGGTCAACAACATATAACACAGTATTTAATGGTACACTACATCCAATTTTAATTCATAACTATATTTCATCTTTCAAATTGATAACCAGATCATCAGTATATAAATTACATAAAGTTGGTGGTCGACTGCACGCTTATTGTACACCTTGATTTATTAAAATTTCGTCTGAAATTTTCGAACTTTAACTTACAACTATTTTTGTGTTTATATGTATACTCTTTACGGTATTAATAAGGTGCTGTTCCAGAACATGGAGAGCCTCGGTAATTCTGTTCGTGTGTAAGGAGGAATTTAAAGTAGACTGGGGCGGTAGTGAGAATTTGGTTCGAGGAGTGAGGCATTCCAGGATAATCTGTGCAATTGTATGAACCGCTGTGGCGAAGTGGCTTAGTGGTGCCGGCATGGTAGCTCAGCGTGTTCGTTCAGAGAGCTGGCTGGCCTGTGTAATAAAAAAAACTGAGTGAAAAGAACTTCAACGCATGTCATGTGACGTCCATTACGACGAAATACAACGAACCATAACGAACAAAATGTAAAAAAAAGGTGGCTAACGCACCTGCCTAGTAAGCGGGAGCCCTAGGTTCGACTCTTGGCCTTGGTACAAATTTTTACTTGCCGTTACAGTCTCTATACGTAAAATCATATCTGTGTGAGACTAGCAGAGTCGCTGAATTGTGTCATTTCATTGGATTAGGAAACCTTTATTTTCAATACTTTCCACAAAAGGAGTGTTTGTAACTTACCAAAGCTTTTCTAATAATTAATAAATGCTAAAAGCCTTTCTAAGTCAAATTCCCGATGTTTTTCAATAATTTGTCTTATTATAAATACATGATCATTACACGAACGCTCCTTTCTGAAGCCTGATTGTTCTTCTGAGATTATTGCGTTAGCAATAGTTTGTAATCTTTAAGAATTTTCCATAAATTTGATATCCTGCATTTATAACTTATTTCTTTATAATTCCCTTTATCTTTCCTCTCGACTTTTTAAAATGTGGAAGTAACTTAAGCTATGTTCCATTATTCATGTACGGAACAATTCATCCAACACGTATTTAAAGACTGGAGGAATCAAAATTCTAAAATGATTCCTCCATATTTGATTAATTCAGCATTAATGCTATCTAGGCCAGCAGCTTTTCTTTTCTTTTGTTACATTTAGGGCTACTTTTAATTTTTTTGCCTCTTTGATATACAGAGCTGTTATCAGTTTTTATAGAATAACATTCTTCACCGGCTTCGCCACACCATAAATTTCTGTAATGGTATATTATTGATTTCCTGCTATTATATTGTTTGCAGTATTTTTCTCAGTTTTATTCAGATGCTTGATAAGTTTGAACACTATATTCTGTCTTCCATGACTGTCATGTTCAACATTAGCAATGAATCTTTCCCAGGATCCATTATATCTTTTTATTAAATTTTTCGTTTTATTTCTTTTCTGTTTACATACTTCCCAGGCTTCAAATGGTTCAAATGGCTCTGAGCACTATGGGACTTAACATCTGAGGTCATCACAACTACTTAAACCTAACTAACCTAAGGAAATCACACACATCCATGCCCGAGGCAGTATTCGAACCTAAAGCGCCTAGAACCGCTCGGCCACAGCGCCCAGCCCCAGGCTTCATTTGACCGTGTTTGTAAATAGGCGTTATAAATAGGCGTTATAAGCATTTTGTTTTTCTTTAATATTGTTGGCGATTTCTGTATTCCATATTTTCTGACCCCTTCTCCGATTTGATACATTACTTTTCCCAATTATCTCATTAGCTATTTTCAACATTACTGATTTGAATCTTTCTCATTTTTCTCCAATATTATCTTTAGTTTCAGACATGTGCAAACCGCGTGTGAGTCTGTGTTGATATAAATTACTTCATCCATACTAATATCATAAACTCGAAAGTAACTCACGAGTACACCGCTGAAATGCTTCGGATTAAATTTGATATGGAGGTTGCGTTAATCCTTCGGAAGAGAGTAAGAGAAAGAAAAGAAGAATGGACCGATGTGAGGGAGAAGTAGGGAATGGAACATCTTTCTTTCGTTTTTTTTTTTACATCGGTGAACATAAACATTGTTAAGAATTATTGAATCTGTTATATTATGTACACATTGTACAACATATTTCAACTTCAATAGTAAGATACATATTTTCGTGCTCCGGCCCGTGTCCCTCCGCCCCCAATCTCTTGAGAGTGATACTGTAAATGCCACTGTGTAATGCGTTATGGGCAGTTGGAAAGGAGGAGGGGGGTGCGAACATTATGAGCTGTGCTTACCCGAATGGGTAGACACGTGAGGGTAGCTGCGTTATTATGAGTAAAGTAGCTTCCTTACTTACCATCACTCATCGTAGCAAAACTACTGGCATGCGAGCGCAGTCACAGTTAACAGTTAATATATCTCAGAGTTACTGGTTATATTTTTGTGTAACTTGCAATGAGTGAAGGTGTAAAGCCTGATGATCAGTGGAACATTCTTGAAGCGCGTCGCTATGCAATAAAGTAAAACATAAATTTTGTGTAATGCAAATGGTGGGGGGAAAATGCTATAAAAATAATAATTGGGAATTTTGTCTTGGGCTACCATGTTTGTAACGCCACGACCTGATGCAGAGTAAAGTGCAATTAGAACTCTGAGTTGACTCTCTGAGAAAACTGTTTTCGCGTTCCAAGGCAGTGAGATGCCACTCCTGAAATGCTTGGTGCACCCTATGGCGTGATCCATACGCTGCCAGCTAAGAACTGCTAAATGATCATGAAATTTCATGATCGGATTGCAGAAAGGAGTAAATACTTTTTAAATGCAAATAAAATATTCCGTCGACATATATTTACATTCCTAATTCGGTTGACTGAGCTGTTTTTTTATTGATTTCCACACAAGATTACAAGAAAAATAAGTCCAATAAACATGGGACCGAAAACGCATACTTTCCGAAATAAACTCTTATTTATAGAAAGGGACTGTGCGATTCTAGATTGTGGATATTACCGCATTCCTTGCATTGGCACCCCGTCAAATGTGTCGGCAGGGTACTACGAGATCTTTCTCACAGTACTCATCCTACTATTAGGTAGTCTGCAGTTAGTTGTGTGGTTCAAGTCGTAGGATACGTTAGTTTTCGTCGTGTTTGTGTGCCTTATTGTACAGTATTTTCAAACCTGGGCACGTATCTTGTTTTACCCTCTTCCAAACGCGGATTTACTTATGTGCTTACTGTTATTGCCCTGCTTGTACGTACAAATCGTGTAGTACATTTACATTTTGTCTCTTAGACCACTTGTTAACAATGGAAGCCTATTATACGAGAAGTGACGGATACGGTATTCTGCTATGGTTTAACAAATACCCTCTACGCTGAAAAATATCAACAGCGTAGAGTGTACTCTGACAAGCTGTTCGGCAGACTTTTCCAGCGTTTGACAGACGCAGGTACCCTTGCACCTCTGAAGTCCGACAATGGAAAGTCCCGCAGTCCGTACGCCTGACATGGAGGAGCATGTGCTACATTCCGTGGAAGAAACTCCTGGGACCAGCGTGGACGATTAGCAGCAACAGAAGGCGTGTCATTCTCTTACCCGGGAGTACTTCATCAACAATTGCTGTAGCCATATCATTTACAGCGCATTCAGGCCCTAAGGCCAAATGATCACGTTGGCAGAAGGCGGTTCTGTCAATGGCTGTTACAGAAATGTGCCGCAGATCCACTGTTCAAATCCACGATTTTATCTACCGATGAGGCAGGGGAACCAAGAGATGGTTTTGAGAACTTCCGCCGGCCGGAGTGGCCGAGCGCTTCTAGGCGCTGCAGTGTGGAACCGCGCGACCGTTGCGTTCGCAGGTTCGAATTCTGCCTCCGGCATGGCTGTGTGTGATGTCCTTAGGTTAGTTAGGTTTAAGTAGTTCTAAGTTCTGGGGGACTGATGACCGCAGATGTTAAGTCCCATAGTGCTCAGAGCCATTTGAACCATTTTTGGGAACGTTGGGAACCAGCATGGGTGGGCAGATGTAAATCCCCAAGCAGTTCAGGAAAGAGGGCATTGACAGCGATTCTTAATCAACATGTGGCAAGCGTACTTGACGATAGATTATTAGGGCCATATGTGCTACCACAAAGGTTAATCGGGCCACATCATCTGGACTTACTCATTAATGTATTGCCTACTTTGGTGGAGGCTGTGCCATTGCAGTCGCGAATACAAATGTGGTTCATACATGGTGGCGCACCAGCACAATTTCGTCACTATGTGCGCGAACATCTTACGCACACATTTCTGGACCTCTGGAACGGTCGGGGGTGTGGGCACACCTTGGCCTTCTCGTTCCCCAGACCTCAATCCCATTGACTTTTCGTTATGGGGACGCTTGAAGGAATTGGTCTACTCTACGCCACGCCAATCAACGGTGTGCGGACACTACAAGGTCACATCTTGAATTCGTGCCAACACGCACAACAAAACCGGGTGTAGTTTAGAGGGTGTGTCATTTTTTACGCCGGAGGGCAGAGGGATGCATTGTCATAAATGAACGCCAAGTTCAACACCTCCTAAAACAGGAGTTTATCGCACAGTGTATGCGCTTCCGTACCCACATGTTAATTGGACTTATTTTTCTTGTTTCGATGACTTCTACCACCTGTCAAAGTATTCGACACTTCTTTTTTGAACAAATTTAATAATACTCGATGATGTTTCCGGCCTGCAGCCGGTCGACAGTCACTGTGAAGCTCGATGCTCGAAATCATCGAAGACTGCCACTGGTTTGCCACAACACAAACATAACAAATTTCCATGCCTAATACGATGTAGGAAACCCATTCAAAACACCTTTCACTCGAAACAGAATCTATGAATACAAATTTTTCATGGTTTTCAGGGTAGTATTATACCATTCTTCCTGAAAAGTTATTCGAAGTTCAGTTAACGATGACGGAGATGGGTAGCAGCCACACACCCTTCTCTCCAGAATAGACCACAAAGGGGCAATAATAATGAGACCTGAAGACTGAGGTGGACAGGAGAGGCGCGCCAATTCATCCTGATGTTCACAAAACCCGTCCTGGACGATGCGAGCTGTGTTAACAGGGACCCTGTAGTCTTGGAGCACAACATCACCATTGCGGAACAAACACTGTACCATGGCAAAATTTTAAACATGGCTGAAGCAGCAACTGTTAAAAATCTTCACGGTAAATGATAAAAGCCAAATAGTTGCAGGATAAAGATTTACTGAAATCCTTGACCACGGTTTCGGTATATCGAAATATACCTTCATCAGAAGCAAAATACACTAAAATCACATTGTGTAGTAGTTAAAATAATTATGCTGTACAGATGGAAGTGATATTTTAATTTTAACTACTGACGACGCCTTTGGCACGATTGTTTTATCTATCTCCACTGCAGGATGTGATTTTAGTGTATTTTGCTTCTGATGAAGGTATGTTTTCAGAATGAGATTTTCACTCTGCAGCGGAGTGTACGCTGATATGAAACTTCCTGGCAGATTAAAACTGTGTCCCGGATCGAGACTCGATCTCGGGACCTTTGCCTTTCGCGGGCAAGTGCTGTACCATCTGAGCTACCCAAGCACGACTCACGATCCGTCCTCACAGCTTTAATTCGGCCAGTACCTCGTCCCCTTTCTTCCAGGAGTGCTAGTTCCGCAAGGTCTGCAGGAGAGCTTCTGTGAAGTTTGGAAGGTAGGAGACGGGGCACTCGCGGAATTAAAGCTATGAGGAAGGGTCGTGAGTCGTGCTCGGGTAGCTCAGATGGTGGAGCACTTGCCCGCGAATGGCAAAGGTCCCGAGTTCGAGTCTCGGTCCGACACACAGTTTTAATCTGCCAGGAAGTTTCAAGGTATGTTTTGATATACCGAAACCGTGGTCAAGGATTTCAATAAATCTTTATGCTGCAACTGTATAGCTGTTATCGTTTACCGTGAAGACTGTACCATGGAATGGACCTGATCACCCAAAATTGTCACATAATCTTTGGTGGTAGCCCGACTATAGAGAGTAACAATATGGCTGCACAAATCGTCATCGAACCCTCGCCATGTTTCACACTTGGGACGTAAGATCGGCTAGAAGTTGGAGACAGTGTGCAACAATACTCATCCGACCAAATGGCTTTCTTCCATTGCTCCACAACCGAGGTTTCACAGCTTCGCAGGTTTGCAGTTAAGGGCATTTGGATTTCAAGCTCACCCTGGAATTCCCTGCTTATAGAGCTCTTTTTGTGTTGCATTTATGCTGACACGGTTCGCGAGTGCGACATTCAGTTCTAAAGTGACTTTTGTAGTTGTCGTCCTCTTATTTTTTGTCACAACCTTCTTCAGTGACCGTCTGTGACGATCTCTGAACACAGATTTTGTTTCGCGTTGTGACTTAATGCATGATGTTTTTCCCCTTTTACCGTATGTGATATGAATTTTCGGTACGATACCTCTTGAAACACCGAACATTCCGGCAGTCTTATTTACGGAAACACCCACCACACGAGCACCAAAAATTTCCCCACGTTCGAATTCACTTGGCTCCTACATACTGCATTCACAACTACACAGAAGAGTGTTCTTACCACGACTGACGCTTGCAACATATTGATGACATGGCACAGCGCAGCCTTCCGGCTTCGCTAGCGTCTTGATTTAAGTTCAAGCATGCACTTCTCGCAATATTTCCACAATTTTGTCCTACCGCTATTTCTTACGGACGACTCAAGCTCGGAATAGCAAGACAGACCACAAATCGAACGGGTAGAACCCTAGACGGTGGAAATGCTGTTTTCAGCTGCCGGGTGGGTTGCTCCTCGTCTTGGATGTTCGCCTTCAATGAGAGCAGATCATACGCAGCCAGTTTATAGTCACTATCCTGGCTAACCAGATTTTCCGCAACCCGTAGGGAGACGATATCAGTCTCTGCCGACTGAAATTTAGTGCTTGATACTTGTTGCAGTCCCAGAATATCGTTGAGACTTCTGCATTAATATTTAGGAAAAAAGTAGAAGAGACTTGTTACTCAGTTGGTCGACTGCATCACGCTCTGCTTGTTGTATTTATGATTTTTTTCCGTGATATCTTTTTACTCTCGTGCGTTGTCTCCATGTGTCAGAGACAAATAAGTAACACGTAGACACTTTGCTGGAGTGAAGCAGATTCTCCATCAGGGCAACATTTTCAGCCCTCTTCTCTTGGAGCTTTGACTCTGGGCTACAGATTCTGCTGACTAGTTTCAGTTCCTAAATATCATTAAAAGGAAGAGAGCCTATATTTTGATAGTCTTTAAGAAGAAAACTAGTACGAGATAGAACGCTTCGAACAATATTATAATATGGAGAAGGTGAGGCGTATTACCACTAATCTACTGAGAAAATGCAATATTTGCCGGTTTCGAAGCCTTTCTGGCACAGATTTTCTAATTTACCGTATGTAAAAATTAGTCAGCATACCCGTGGATATTCTCTTGAGAAAGGGCTACCTCTAAGTATCCACGTTCAAACAAATGCTCGTGTATAAACATTTAGAAAGTTGTCATACAGCACTGTGCAATAACGATTTCCATCTGAGTCACTTGATAGATGAAACATGGCAACAGACTTACAGTTAGTCAAATAAGAGAAATGGGCTATTTTTAGCGGTGGTACTTCACCATTACAACTTTACACCTACTTACAGCTGCCAGAGAAGTTCATCGGGTGCGTGATGGCGTCGTAGCGATCTATGCTCAGGGCCACCAGCACGTATGTGGAGGAATACGTCACCACCACCTGGAAGAAACAAATACTGAGTCATCAACTCATTTCTGTAATCATGTACAATGAACAAAATAAGCCAACAGCAGAAAAGATCAGTCACGTCTTTCCTTATATTGAAACGGGTAACGCCTCGACGATGTTTAGATCTGCAGAAGATACTAGATGTTAGAAAAGTCATTGTCCAGCCCTCCACGTCATGGACATGTCGGTGAAGGCAGGAAAGATAATTAGGGTTAAACATTGTGGCTATGGCGCAGTACGATGAGGAAAGTGGCTGTGTCCTAGACTCGCTTAAATAGATTCAGGGAAACCACGGAAACTTAGCTGTTTTAATAGTGGCTATTGTAGAAGCCGTCACGTATCTAAATTCGTTAAATATAAAGAGAAGGGCATGAGTCTACAGTCACAAACATGGCTTCTATTTAACACATGATGCATTTTGAGCTTTATATGTCCATATTCAGTTGCATAACCTATTATTCTGTCATTATTATTGCATTCCATAACCTATTATTCTGTCATTACTATTGCATTCCAGTTCCCAATGGTCATATTAAATAAATACATTTCAGTCTGAAGATTAAAATAAAACAATTCCAAAAATGTGTTTTTTCTGTTGCTAGTTTTTTAGGATTGCGGTATAGGTAATTACATTTACGTATTAAATCAGATTTAAGAAGTTAACAATTTATTGCTACAAGGGTAAGCTCACAGGAAAAAAATATCAGTTACTCCCTTGAAATGGACCAGTTGTCGCCTTGTAACCTTGTAGCTGGTGCACAACTGATACCAAGTTGTCACGTGACACAGTGGCAGTAGCGTGCAGTGTACGTCCGTGTCTGTTGAATGGAATAAGTGCAACGTGACGGGTCACTGTGTAGGCGCCACAGAATTGCAGAAACGAACTAAGGTGTTTGGAATTCACCATTATCGCACCATGAATAAAGATGCCGATTTGTTGGTGTAACTTCGCAGTCAGTCCAACGTGTTTGCAAGGAATGTTGTGACAGACGGCTTGAAACCCAACAAGAATTGCTGATATCTGTCGCACGTTAACTGACGTGCTGAGGTGCCCGATTGTGAACGCATAGAAAAATGACTTAGTACTCCTATTTGGAACATCAGGTGGAACGTAGCAATGAGCAGTCTCTCATTTGATAGTTCTACGAGATCTAATAATCAATGATTGGATTCAGCTGGATGTGGCATATCTGAAGTAACATTTATGAAGAGAATTTGGGATTTTCTTCCTCGCCAACTGGAGTCCACTATCGGGACGGTGGTGCTTGGTGTGAGCGTGATGTCTCCAAGATATCTCACTTTTGCTGTCCAAAGATGTGATTACGTTAACTATAGTTGCCTTCTGTAGAGTTCAGATCTGTCTTGAATAGTGTAAATGGTCACAGTCGTTCGATTTATACCCTTTTCGGAAGAAAACAGTTTTGGCCCAGTTACCTTCGTAAAATACAGGGCTATTACAAATGATTGAAGCGATTTCATAAATTCACTGTAGCTCCTTTCATTGACATATGGTCATGACACACTACAGGTACGTAGAAAAACTCATAAAGTTTTGTTCGGCTGAAGGCGCACTTCAGGTTTCTGCCGCCAGAGCGCTCGAGAGCGCAGTGAGACAAAATGGCGACAGGTGCCGAGAAAGCGTATGTCGTGCTTGAAATGCACTCACATCAGTCAGTCATAACAGTGCAACGACACTTCAGGACGAAGTTCAACAAAGATCCACCAACTGCTAACTCCATTCGGCGATGGTATGCGCAGTTTAAAGCTTCTGGATGCCTCTGTAAGGGGAAATCAACGGGTCGGCCTGCAGTGAGCGAAGATACGGTTGAACGCGTGCGGGCAAGTTTCACGCGTAGCCCGCGGAAGTCGACGAATAACGCAATCAGGGAGCTAAACGTACCACAGGATGGTGCTCCACCGCACTTCCATCATGATGTTCGGCATTTCTTAAACAGGAGATTGGAAAACCGATGGATCGGTCGTGGTGGAGATCATGATCAGCAATTCATGTCATGGCCTCCACGCTCTCCCGACTTAACCCCATGCGATTTCTTTCTGTGGGGTTATGTGAAAGATTCAGTGTTTAAACCTCCTCTACCAAGAAACGTGCCAGAACTGCGAGTTCGCATCAACGATGCTTTCGAACTCATTGATGGGGACATGCTGCGCCGAGTGTGGGAGGAACTTGATTATCGGCTTGATGTCTGCCGAATCACTAAAGGGGCACATATCGAACATTTGTGAATGCCTAAAAAAACTTTTTGAGTTTTTGTATGTGTGTGCAAAGCATTGTGAAAATATCTCAAATAATAAAGTTATTATAGAGCTGTGAAATCGCTTCAATCATTTGTAATAACCCTGTAAACTTGTTTATGAAAAACAGATATACAATAAATCAAGATTAGATTTCTGAAGTTTAATTTTTTTCTAATATGGCGGCTGAATTTCGTGATTTGGAGGTCTAGTTCGAGTGCACAGATATCTGAGCAGGATGGTGTTTAATGGGTATGTGAAGCAGATGATGACAACTTGTAGGAAACACTCCGCAGTCCTCAGTAGTTAGGGAGCCTAAGTCAGTTGCAAATTCTAACAAAAATAAGGTTCTGCTGCTAGGTAGTTCGTGAGGCAGAGGTGTGGGCCAGCAGTTGCAGGAAGTCTTGAGGAGTGAGTACCAGGTTATCAGCATTGTAAGGCCTAGTGCAGGGTTGGCTCAGGTGACTGTTAACATATGGAGTTAAGTAGGAATTTTCCGAAAGAGGATCAGGTAGTGATTGTGGATGGAACTGGGAATAGTCTTGATAGGGACGGGGAGTATGATATAGGTGATGACCTGGTAAAGATAGCTAATCAAACTGATGGCATTAATGTGCACTTCGTGCAGCTGTTTCAGCGTCATGATCAGCCTCGTCTTAATGAGGCTCTTAGGCGTGTTGACATGGGGCTGGAGAAGGCGCCGATGGCGGAGGGCATGGAGCCCGTTGAGTCTATCAATAGATCGGGTGTCACAAGGTATGGCCTGGACCTCAATAAGTATGGGCGCTGGTGGGATCAGTCATGGGAAAGTTCCAGTAGTAGAGCAGCGACATTTTAGACTGAAATATCCCTGCTTAAAGGAAATCCCTCTAACAAAGGAATCGCTTTCAAAGGAGATCAGGTATCCAAGTAGGGAAGGAATTAGTCTATTTCATAAAAAATGTAGGAAATATTGGAGATGAAGTTAGGACACTGCTTATAGATGTTGACTGTAACATTGTTGGTGTATCGGAGCACCACTTAAAAAGTTTGACAATGCAGAGGCTTCCTTTACCGGGTTACAGATTAGATGGCTGTTTTTCAAGGAGTTCTTTGCGGAGAGGGGGAGTGGCAATGTACGTAAAAAATCATTCCATTTGAGTTCGTAGATGTACTGAACAGGTATTTGAATGTTGTGCAGGGGCGGTTGAATTTATTGAAACTAAACTTCTAATTGTCGTTATTTATAGTCAGAGCACTTCTACTCAAGCTATAGAGGATTCTTATAAACTATGTCTTGTCTCTTTTGGGTTCATAAATATATATTTGAATCTTTTATTAGTTTTATGTTGTAATTTCGTGTACTGACACGTTCCATGACCTTAGAAATTTGCACGTCAATTTTGTCCTACGGAACTAGACATGTAAAAAAAAAAAAAAAAAAAAAAAAAAAGAAAAGAAAAACAGGTTGCTGTTGTTCTCTCTGAATTCGAGGGGAGACGGCAACAGCCGGCCGAAGTGGCCAATCGGTTCTAGGCGCTTCAGTCCGGAACCGCGCGACCGCTGTGGTCGCAGGTTCGAATCCTGCCTCGGGCATGGATGTGTGTGATGTCCTTAGGTTAGTTAGGTTTAAGTAGTTCTAAGTTCTAGGGGACTGATGACCTGAGATGTTAAGTCCCATAGTGCTCAGAGCCATTTGAACCATTTTTAGACGGCAACATTCCGCACTTTCACCCTGACTTCGTACTTGGACCCGACGATACCCATCTTGCCGACTAGTCTAGTTGGAGGGCCCTCACAACGAACCCACAGTTACGTGTCTTGTTGGCTGAAATTATGTTTTAATGATAAAATATTTGAAATAACAGTAATCTAAATTTAACTGTAATACGGTAACTAGTTTCTATAGCAAAATGAAATATATTTTCATTAATGGTAACCGGTTTCAATCTATATTGATCATCTTCGGGCCTTTCCGCCCAACGTCTTCAGGGATCACTGAAGAAGATGCCTTATCGTCTGAAAGTGATCTGTATAGATTGCAACCAGTCACCAATAATAAAATACATTTTATTTCGCTGTCAAGACTGATTATTTTATTAGAATTCATTTCAATGTGTTATGCATTCAGTAGAAAAGTTGAGACGAGTCTCAAAATCAGATACTGTCATGTACACTAACCACTACAAGCACTTCATTAGTCATGGGTATCAGTGGAAGTTGATTCAGCACAATGTCTGTCGCCTAGGCCATGAAACTCTAAGATCAGTTGGCCATCTAAGTGGCGAGTGCTCCTTCGCTGCTTTGCACCGAGCTCTATCCCAATCTCGCTCGGCTCCGCCCTATCGCTATGGTCCATTTTGATGCACGTTAAAAAAACACAGAACGTTTCAAAAAAGGCTTTCCAACTTTAAAAATCCATATACGAGGGTTGTCCACGGAGTAAGTTCCGATCGGTCGCTAAATGGAAACCACAGTGAAAACCAGAAACATTTTATTTGCAAGAGTTAGCTACGCTTTCCAGGTACTTTTCTACATAGTCGCCGCTCCGACTTTGACATTTGCCGGCGCGTTATACCAAATTTCCAACACCATCGTCATAGAAGGCAGCCGCCTGTGCTTTCCGATAATTCTCTACTCTGGTCTATAGTGCGTAGCCTGCGCCCAAGTGTTGTCTTCGTATCCAGCGTTTCATGTAAACAGATGTGATACTCTGGACGAGCCAATTAGGGCGTGTTGTGGGTGATCGAACACTTCTACATCTACATCTACGTAATTACTCAGCAATTCACAATAAAATGCCTGGCATCGAAAAGGCTGCAGAGTGGGGCCGAAAATTGTCATGAAGAAGGAAGTGCGTGGCAGTTGTGTGAGGTGGGCTGCATTCATTAAGGCGAAGCCTCTCAGCGGGCCCTCCTACTTGGCGGGAGACATCGTTGTTCTAGGCACCTTTACTCGCTCACAGTCCGCTCACGACTGAAAAGAGCGTCTTGATGCGATCGACGGTCGTACTAGAGACACTACCCAACATATCTGTGCAAAGCTCCATTGGGTTTTCACTGTGGTGTCTATTTCGTGACCGATCGGAACTTACTTTCTGGAAAATCCTCGTAGATTTATTCATATGATTCACAGGTCTAGTTTTGGTATCATTTCTTTTAGCAAAGTTC
The DNA here is from genome assembly GCF_021461385.2 of Schistocerca piceifrons. Classification (NCBI taxonomy): domain Eukaryota; kingdom Metazoa; phylum Arthropoda; class Insecta; order Orthoptera; family Acrididae; genus Schistocerca; species Schistocerca piceifrons. The sequence goes on from NC_060145.1 coordinate 399,471,581, forward strand.
ATCAAGATATCTATCTCATAGCTAAATGGGTTGAATGTTTCTTCCGTTGGTTACGTGGCACATTTCATCCTAGCTTGATTTCTTGGCCGGCAGGTGTGACCGAGCGGTTCTAGGCGCTTCAGTCAGGAACCATGCGACCGCTACGGTCGCAGGTTCGAATCCTGCCTCGGGCATGGGTGTGTGTGATGTCCTTAGGTTAGTTAGGTTTAAGTAGTTCTAAGTGCTAAGGGACTGATGACCTCAGAAGTTAAGTCCCAGAGTGCTCAGAGCCATTTTTTTTTTATTTCTTGCCGCATGTCAGACATTACCTTATAGATTTGCAGTTGATAAGAAGCCAGTAAGGGTGGTACAAATACAGTATGCTCGATGCAGCTCAAGTCCACTGAGTGTGTGGGTCACACAATTCGCACACTCGACCGACCCATTTCCCTGCAAAACGGTCATTTAGGAAAACCTGAATCTCAGTGAGGTAGTGTGGTCATACACCATCTTCCATAAAGATATGCAGCATTCTTGATCAGCCTCGTCAGCCAGTGGGATTAGAAAGTTTCCCAACATGTCTAAGGATATTCTTCTACTGACTGTTTTCTCTTGGAAAAAAGAAAGGGCCGTAAATTTTACTCTTGCTCTTTGCACAAAAGACAGCTCTATGACTATCACGACCACATTCGTCGGTACTTTAAGGATTTTCACTGCCCCAAATCTTACAGTTGTCTTAATTAACTTTGCTACTTAAATGAAAAGTCGACTCATCACTAAAAATAATGGTTCCACAGCACATTTGTCTTTTATCCATTTGACGTAACATTTCTCCCTAGAAGTCCTTACAGGAAATCCTGGCACTGTATTTTATTTGTTGCACTGTTATTTATTTGTATTGTTTAAGGTTCAAATGTCTTCTTAACAAACGCCAAGCAGTAACTTGTGGGGGCGCCTAGCTCGAGAGAGGCACGCCGGATCGATTTTTAGAACTGTCCAGTAAAGATTTTCCTCGCTTATTCTACCACGTTGTCAGATACAGACGGTAGACCAGATGATTTTGTACGGCTTACCGAGCATCCAAAAAACTTATGCCGGTGATAAATGACATGTCCACTGGGAGACCCTGCACCGCACACTGTAGTAAATTAAACTGCACAGTTGTCGCTGACGTCGAGTCTTCAAACGAAAACACGTACACACGGCGAGCACACTTGGGACCAGTGAAAGGAGCCTTCTTTGACTCAACTGTCGCTAGCGCCGTCGGTGGCGTGACTCGGAACTAGCTTGATACGTGAAACAAAGCTTGATATACAGGGTGAGCACAAAGTCTTCCCCTGATTGTAACAATTTATTACAGAATAACCGTTTGACATAATAATTTACATTTGATACCGTTGCATAGGTTAGTGTTACTAGTTTTTTTATGACCACTTACGTTAGTAAACCTTAACGTGTGCTCCCTTGGAAGCTCGGAGAATGTCGAGGCGGTATTCCAGTTCCCGCCAGGTTTTTCGTGACATGTGTTCTGTCTAAGCACTCACAGTAGCTTGTATCCCAGCCTTCAGCTCATCGATGTCAGCAACTGTTGTGACGAAAACTCTGTTATTGATATAGCCCCAGAAAAAAATGTCAAGGGGTGTAATGTCTGGAAAAGGGAGTAATGTCCGGTTCGGTGGATTGGAAGGAACGGTCCAACACCCTGGCCACCCCGCTCTCGAGACATTACGCACCTTGACTTTTTTTCTGGTGCTGTATCAAGGACAGAGTCTTCGTCACACCAGTTGCTGACGTCTACAAACTGAAGGCTAGGAGACAATCTGCTGTGGGCACTGTGACAGAACACATGTTACGAAACACCAGGTGGGAACTGGAATACCGTCTCGACATTCTCCGAGCTACCAAGGGAGCATATGTTGAGGTTTACTAACGTAAGTGGTCTTTAAAAAAGCTAGTAACACTAACCTATGTAACGGCATCAAATGTAACTTACCATGTCAAACGGTTATTCTGTTATAAATTTTTATAATCAGGGCAAGACTTTGTGCTCACCCTGTATTTTTATTCAAAATTAAGCAAAGACTAAGTCTGTAAGCAACTGGAATAGTTTTCTATGAATTTCCAACAAATATATACGTTTCTACCTAGATACACACAAAGTTCATTATGGGTTCATAGACCCAAGTTCAGGTTCGAAGTCGAACCTTAAGCTTCTGAAGACAAAGATAAGGCCTTCCATTGTGCCTCAATGCTCTAAGTGAACATTCAAATGTTATACCAGTGGAAAAATGCTCCTTTCGGAGCACAAAAAATGCGAAAATGTTCTTGTTTATTTAAAAGTCTGTTGCTGAGAAGTGGGGTATCAGTTGCCTCATTCTACCTTCCTCAGCACCTTTAAAATTTTTCCCAAAAATTTTGGCAAGCGTACTCATGCTTTCTTTTTTAACATGCAACTCACCTCAAACTCCCACAAGCCCCCTAACTGCAACTTACTCACACGCACTAGTCATAGTTGTAAGCCGTTCATACCCATCCACTCCCAGTTGCCCTCCCTTACATACTTATTCAGTGCAGCTCTCTGTGTCTATTTGCCATTGCCTTTTGTGTGACAGGCAGAGTCCCCTTCGTTCTGTCGTACTACTACCGTCTCCTTTCACTGTTGCTCTTACTGCCAATATCTCATTCCTTCCTTCCTAATACTGCTGTCTCTCCTCACAGTCATTATCTCTCTCTCTTTGTCATTGTCACAGATTCTGACTCTCATACACTACCACTACTATTTACTTCACCACGCTTTTCCTAGCACTGTCCTGTGACAGTCAACTACGTTCTACTGCCTCGGTCTCTCCTCCCCCCCCTCTCTCTCTCTCTCTTTCTCCCTCTCTCTCTCTCTCTCTCTCTCTCACACACACACACACACACACACACACACACACACTGCCACTGTGTCCTTCAATCTTTGTATAATACAGCCACTATCTACTATCTTCCAGTTTCTATTACTTTACCATCGCTTTGTCACTACCACTGTCTTCTTCTCTCTCTCAGTATAAGAAAGCGCGAATATGTTCACATGTGAAAAATTTTAGGACTATTTTGAAAGGTGCCAAGGAACGTAGAATGAGGCAGCTGGAACCCCACTTTTCTGTCAGAATCTTTGAAATGAACAGGAACATATTTTTTGTGCCCCGATAGAAGCATTTTTCTGCTGGTCCCTTCTGTTTTTCTGCTCCAGCAGGGCATGTAACTCACATGAAAAGAAATTTATTGGTTAGTAAAATTTAAATAATTTACTTACGTGAAACTGACGCAAAACTAATTTTACACCTCAGAACGGATTTAGGTGCAAAAAATGTTTCATGTGGTCTGTACTACAACATCGTGTTCCCAGATGATAATAGACACTTTACAGCATATTTTTCATTGCTACGCCACTTTATAAGCTACGTCTGCTACTTACACCGGATTTTACTTGTGTATTTTACGTGTACAAGTAGCGTATCTTTCTCTGCATCTAGGAAACCGATAAAATCTGAAGAAAAATTTCAAGGTTGTTCGAGATCGGGATGTCAGGAATATATCAAAAAATTTCGACCATTTGCTGTGCGTAGCCGTCTTGGAATCCACGGCTGAGATTTGACCAGCTGGTGATGGCGAAAATATGATGAAAAAACTTTTTTTGTGGGGTTTTTGAGGACATGGCAGCGAATCAATGACGCCTCTACAAGTCGCATCGAACCCACCATAGACCACATCAGATACAAAAAGAATCAACCGATATGCTCCATTTGCCTAAGCAAGAAGAAGTGTGTAATATTCATACTTTGCACTGTAGGATAGGAACCCCTGGAGTGTGAGGTCGCAAAAGGCCAATGATGTTCGGCGCCCCACATGTTGTCTGTCATGTAACCACAATATTGGCTGCTAACGGCAACAAGGGGCGGGACTGGAGGTATCCAATGGTGAGCACAGCAGGAGGCTACGGAGTTTACTTGAACCGCTTAGTCGACGAGTATCTCACAACAGTGCTACAGTGCTGATGGTGTTCATAGAAAGCAGAACAATGGCAAAGGTATACAGAGCAAACATTGCATTACATCTACAACAACAGTTGCCGAAGATGACATTTCTCAGAGTGAGAAAGAAGTGGTAGATGAAATATTAGCGTTTCTGCAAAATGGGTCACTGGAATGTGTGATGTCGCATACGCTCTACTGTTCCGACAATGAATATGATTTTTACAGTGATACCGGTACGTGCTTAACAAGTGAAAGTTATATTGAAACAAGTGTTGAGACATGTACTTCATCATCCTTGTCGGACAGGGTGTCACGAATCCCGTCATCAGTGAAATGTAGCAAAGGGCAATGGTTGTACAAGGCACGGATTCACTTTTTTTTTTTTTTTTTTTTTTTGAGTCATCAAACACGCCACGAATACCTCTCCTATGCCAAACTCATCATCTCAGAGTAGCACTTTCAACCTACGTCTTCAGTTATTTGCTGGACGTATTCCAATTTCTGTCTTCCTCTACAGATTTTGCCCTCTACAGCTCCCTCTAATACCATGGAAGTTATCCCCTGATGTCTTAACAGATGTCCTATCTTCCTGTCCCTTCTCCTTGTCAGTGTTTTCCACATAATCCTTTCCTCTTCGATTCTGCGCAGAACCTCCTCATTCCTTATCAGTCCACCTAATTTTCAACATCCGTCTGTAGCACATCATCTCAAATGCTTCGATTCACTACCATACAATGCTGTGCTCCAAATGTACATTCTCAAAAGTTTCTCTCTCAAATTAAGGCCTATGTTAGATACTAGTAGACTTCTCCAGGAATGCCCTTTTTGCCGGTGCTAGTCTGCGTCATTGGTTATTTTGTTGTCTAGGTAGTAGAATTCCTTAACTTCATCTACTTCGCGATCATCAATCCGATGTTAAGTTTCTCGCTATTCTCATTTCTCCTACTTCTCATTACTTTAGTCTTTCTTCGATTTACTTTCAATCAATATTGTGTACTCATTAAACTGTTCATTCTACTCAGCAGGTCATGTAATTCTTCTGCACTTTCACTCTGGATAGCAATGTCATCAGCGAATCGTATTATTGATATCCTTTCACCTTGTATTTTGATTCCACTCCTGAACCTATCTTTTAATTGGATCATTACTTCTTCGGTGTAAAGACTACCTTCCTGTCTTACACCTTTTTAATTCAAGCACTTCGCTCTTGGTCGTCCACTATTACTATTCCTTCCTGGCTCTTGTACGTAGTGTATATTACCCGTATCTCCCTATAATTTACCCCCTATTTTTCTAAGGATTTCGAACTTCTTTGACCATTTTACATTGTCGAACGCTTTTTCCATGAACGTGTCTTGATTTTTCTTTAGTCTTGCTTCCATTATCAGCAGCAACGTCAGAATTGGCTTTCTGGCGCCTTTACCTTTCCTGGAGCCAAACTGATCGGCAGCTGAGACATCCTCAATTGTATTTTCCATTCTTCTGTATATTATTCTTGTCAGCCATTTGAATGCATGAGCTGTCAACATGATTGTGTGATAATCCTCGCACTTGTCAGCTCTTGCAGTCTTCCGAATTGTATGGATGATATTTTTCCGAAAGTCAGGTGGTATGTCGCCAGACTCGGTTATTGTACACACCAACGTGAATATTCGTTTTGTTGCCAATTCCCCAAATGATTTTAGAAATTCTAATGGAATGTTATCTGTCCCTTCTGCCTTATTTGATCTTAAGACCTCCAAAGTTCTCTTAATTCTGATTCCAACACTGGATCCCGTATCTCTTCTAAATCCACTCCTGTTTCTTCTTGTATCACACCAGACAAATCTTCCTCCTCATAGAGGCCTTCAGTGTACTCTTTCCACCTATCCGCTCTCTCCCGTGCATTTATCAGTGTAATTACCGTTGCAATATTAATGTTACCACCTCTGCTTTTAATTTCACCGAAGATCATTTGACTTTCCTGTATGCTGAGTCAGTTCTTCCGACAATCATTTCTTTTTCTATTTCTTCATATTTTTCACGCAGCCATTTCGTCTTAGCTTTCCTGCATTTCCTATTTATTTCGTTCCTCAGTGACTTGTATTTCTGTATTCCTGAGTTTTGTGGAACATTTTTGTACTTCCTCCGTTCATTGATCAACTGACGTATTTCTTCTGTTACCCATGGTTTCTTCGCAGTTATCATCTTTGGACCTATGTTTTTCTTTCCAACTTCTGTGATGGCCCTTTTTTCCTATTCAACTGTATGCCCCCTGAGCTATATCCTTGGAGAAATTCAAGCGTATCTCGTCATTTCTTAGTACTTTTGTATCTCACTTCTTAGCAAATTGATTCTTCCTGACTAATCTCTCAAACTTCAGCCTGCTCTTCGTCACTACTACATTGTGATTTGAGTCTGTATCTGCTCCTGGGTATGCCTTGCATCCAGTATTTGATTTCGGAACCTCTCTCTGACCATAATGTAACCTAACTGAAATCTTACCGCATCACTAGGCCTTTTTCAGGTATACCTCGTCCTCTGGTGACTCTTGAATAGCTATTACTAGCTGATATTTATTACAGAACTCAATTAATCTTTATCCTCTCTCATTCCTTGTGCCAAGCCCATATTCTCCTGTAACCCTTTCTTCTACTCCTACCCTACAATTGCATTCCCGTTCCCCACGACTATCAGATTTTCATCTCCTTTTACATACTGTGTTAACTTTCCAAAATCCTCATATACTTTATCTATCTATTCATCTTCAGCTTGGTTTGCTGTCAATTCTGATCAGAACAGCCCTATCACTGAACTGTTCACAGTAACAAACTCTGTCCCCTACTTTCCTATTCGTAACTAATCCTACTCCCTTTATACCGTTTTCTGCTGCTGTTGTTATTTCCCTATACTCATCGGACCAGAAATCCTTGTCTTCTTTCCATTTCACTTGACTGACCCCTTTCCAGGCTTTCTAGCTTCCCTACCACGTTTTAGCTTCTGACATTCCACGCCTCGACTCGAGGAACGTAATCCTTTTGTTGATTATTGAATCTTTTTCTCATGGTAGTTCCCCTGTGGCAGTCTCTTCCCGGAGATGCGCGTGGGGGATTATTGCGGAATATTTTGCCAATAGAGAGATCATCATGACACTTTTTCAATTACAATCCATATGTCCTGTGGTTACATATGTGTCTTTAATGGAGTGGTTTCCTTTGCCTTCTGCATCTTCATGCCGTTGATCATTGTCGATTCTTCCCACCCCAAGGACAAGAGAGTGGCCTGAACCTCTGTCTGCTCCTCCGCCCTCTTCGACAAGCCGTTGGCAGAATGAAGGTGACTTCTTATGCCTTCTTGTGCATAACATAATTGTGTGCATGGAAGGTCATCCACAGCGTACCAAAACAAAATTATGAACAGACTTCTAATAACTCCGCAGCAATATTACCATGTAGTTCATAAGAAAAACTACAGATATTCAAGGGAGGACAAGGCGCACTTGTTACAAAAACAGGTGCTTGTTCGTTTCATCTATGTTTTATACAATTTACAGGATGTGCGTCATACTGACCTACTACCTTATTCTCATAAAATTGTGCGACATAGATTACAGTGATTTCGAGGGAAGCAGTGGATGGTTGCATAACTTCAAAAATTACTTTAGAATTCAATGACGTAAGATAGCGAAATTTCGAGCAAAGCGTCAACTTTAGGACGGACAGCAAGCTGCGGAATCGGTCGGAAAATTAGTAGATGACATAAACAAACTTATTCCATCGTTTAGTGAAGAATTTGTTTTCAAGTCCGACCAATCAGGATCTGAAAAGGAAATGCATTTGAAAAGGACCCCGAAAATTATAGGTACCAAGAGCGATGCAGCAAGATCAACTATCATCAATGCTCTATGCTTTAACGCTTTCAATTACAATTATGCCGACTGTTAATCTTCACGCATTATTTAAGAGCGGATATTCCCAAGGAGTCCCCTTTCGATCTCTATGATGCGAATCTTTGTGATCATCACTTTTCATTCGGTGTTCATGGCGCAAATTCATGGTTTGTTTTGAACTTTAATTGAATATCGACGATGTGTATTTTGTAAAGAGTAATACATACATCCCACTGAAGCTTGATACCTGCACCTCCCGGACATTGATTTTTCATCTTCCTCTTAAAGAGCTTGGTGAGTCATTAACAGGTAATATTATTCCTGTCGTAATTGTCAACACAACACTTTCAAATGAGCCTTACTAAAGACTGAACTTGCGACTTCCCACTCAAGTGGTTCCTTGTACTACGATCCTTATGTTGAATATACGAATGGTTCCAAGCCCAAGGGCTATCCGTACCGATGTTGTACAGGTCGTCTAGTACTCACTGAGTATCTCGTCACCGCGACCACTTCGGCTTTGCATCTCAACGTTTGCACCCTGCGGGAAGCCTGCGTTTGGGCCGCAGGCGCTTCTCCTACGAAGAGTGTTCAAGTGCCTCGCTAGTGTTGTACGACTTGACGACGACATTGCTGCACTTGGCCTCCCGTGGCCGTTATCGAATACATACCGTGACGTTGCAGTAAACAACACTGACTAAGGGAATCACCTCGCACTGTGAATGATTTCAACGCAGTAATGCATATACTATCAAGTGGTTCAGTGTGTCGTCGTGAAATATCACGATAATAACAGACGATAAGCTAATCGAAGCGCCCTCACTCGTACGTTGTGGACCCGGTACTGATTACAGATAATTTGTTGACATGTTAATTGCTAGCAGGCGCCACCAGGGGTATCACATCGTTCATAGGGAGCGCGCGCAGCAGCAACGGCGGCGTTGCTATCGAAGGAACCAGCTTGCGTCCGTGGACATCACGCGCCTGCCGGTTGCGTTCCGTGGACCATCTGTCGTAGCTTCCTGCCAACCGAATCGAACCGAACCTCTCAGCTACGTTCTGCACCACGCCATCAACGTCGCCCTTCCCGTCAGTAGGCACAGTACTTCTCGACAGCGGACTTTGACTGTGTACGTGTGCTAAGTGTGATCATCGCGACCATCATAGCGGACTTCGGCTCTGTTACTTCTGTCTGATCAACGACGATCATCTACGTTGTTGGTTTTATATAGAAATCGGATTTATTGTGATGGTTAATGAAAGTGTTCTTAAGGCTATCTAGTGATCATCACTCACTTGTCAAGTCTGTGCCTGTAGTTAGAATAAAGCTTACAAAAGTTTCCTCCTCTTCGCCACAATGAAATTGAGGAGAGGGCTTCCGTCCCAATCAGTGCAGAAAAGCTCCACATCTGCCCCAGTCGGTTCTGGTCCGCTGTCAATGGTGGCGTTCTACACGTATAAAAAAAAAGTTTTTCATCATACAGGTTCCCAGAACTCCTGAAGACAGACATTCACTGTGGATATTGTATCACACACATAGTCCCGTTGACTGTTCAGAGATGTCACTAAACCCGCCCAAAGATGTAAACAACCATGCATGAACAGCGCCTATTAGACGGAGGGGTTCCGACAGCCGGTCAGTTGCAGTCATTCCACCAGGAAGGAGGTACACGGCTCGTCTTGTCTGTAGTACAACCATCCCTAGATGGTCAGTACCGCGATTCGATCGCGTCCGCATTGTTACTTTGTGCCAGGAAGGGCTCTCGAGAAGTGTCCAGGCGTCTCGGAATGAACCAAAGGGATATTGTTCGGACATGGAGGAGATACAGAGAGACAGGGTCGATGACATGCCTCGCTGAGGCCGCCCAAGTGGTACTACTGCAATGGATGGGCGCTACCTACGGATTATGGCTCGGAGGAACCCTGACAGCAACGCCACCATGTTGAATAATGCTTTTCGTGCAGCCACAGGACGTCGTGTTACGACTCAAACTGTACGCAGGAGACTGCATGATGCGCAACTTTACTCACGGCTTCCATGGCGAGGTCCATCTTTGCAACCACGACACCATGCAGCGCGGTACAGAGGGGCCCAGCAACATGCCGAACGGACCGCTCAGGATTGACATCACGTCCTCTCCAACGATGAGTGTCGCATATGCCTTCAACCAGACAATCGTTGGAGACGTCTTTGGAGGCAATTCGGTCAGGCTGAGCTTCTTAGACACACTGTCCACCAAGTGCAGCAAGATGGAGGTTCCCTGCTAGTTTGGGGTGGCATTATGTGGGGCCGACTTACGCCGCTGGTGGTCATGGAAGGCGCCGTAACGGCTGTACGATAGATGCCATCCTCTGACCGATAGTGGAGTCATATCGGCTGCATATTGACGAGGCATTCGTCTTCATGGACGACATTTCACGCTCCTACTGTGCACATCTTAAGAATGACTTCCTCCAGGATAACGACATCGCTCGACTAGTGTGGCCAGCATGTTCTCCAGCCATGAAGCCCATCGAACCTGCCTGGGATAGGTTGAAAAGAGCTGTTTATAGACGACGCGACCCACCAACCACTCTGAGGGATGTACGCCGAATCGCCGTTGAGGAATGGGACAATCTGGACCAACAGTGCCTTGATGAAATTGTGGATAGTATGCGACGACGAGTACAGGCGTGTAACAATGCAAGAAGACGTGCTACTGGGTATTAGTAATGAGTGCAGCTATGTGGACCGCCACCTCTGAAGATCTCGCTGTATGGTGATACAACATGCAATAAGCAATAAAAAGGGCAGAAATGATGTTTATGTTGATCTCTATTCCAATTTTCTGTGCAGGTTCCGGAACTCTGTTTGATGTGTGTATATTCCATTTCTTTCTTTCAAGATGTCTGTTGCCTCCTTGCTGATTTCACACGCGTTTTCGTCTTGACACCGATTTCCTAGCCCCCCCCCCTCCTTTTCTTTACATTGCCAGCATCAAACGTGAACGTCGAGAAACACGCAAAAAGACATCACATTCTCATTGTAAGCAAGAGAAACCCAACCATTTGCTATATTTTAACTAAATAAATCGAAATGCGTATCGCATTTCACAGCAGTTGTCTTCATAATATCAATAATAATAAACTATTTATACAGTAGCTGCTGATACACGTTTTCAGAATTAGAGAAATTGGTCGATATTTTTCTGCAAGTATCAGTATGCAGAAGTGTGAAGATTTTTGCATCACTCAAATCTAATCTAGTCAAGTGACGCAAATAGATTCGGGAAAGTGTTATTAGAAGGGTATGTGTTACTAACCTCAAGTGCACGTCACAACGTCGAACTGATTGACATCACATTCCTGTCTTGCACGTTCTTCTCGGCAGTGAACAGTATGCGGCGCGTTCAACGAAACTATCGACGTAATGCCTGGTTATTATGTTACCACAGACTGCCAGTCTCTTCATTTAACGAGATACGATTTCTCCTGATCAAGTATTTTGACTGCCTCGATCGGACTTCATTGTTGGCTAGTCTTCTTAATAAATATAGAAAATCCATGAAAATGCCCGGCACTCTAAGAAACTGCAAGGTTCATGTGGGCGACAGTCAAAAGTGTTAGGAGGTAACCATTTTATTGTGACCCCTTTGCTGCTGGCTGTTATTTATGTCTGTGTTGGAGTCTGATTGCAGATTCTGCTGTGATAATATATTTCAATAAAAATCATTCTGGGTGTTCTGTTGCAGGCAGACTTCATCTGGATGACGTAGTTGATATCGTAGCTATTAAGGTAAGTTTATTTCTTTGTCTTACAGGGTGTCCAGAGAAGGCGTCCTAATTTCGGAATTAAATATCTTGAACATAAAGATCGATAGACGAGTAAAACAAAAAGTATGTTAATAAACTGTGTGCCGGACCGAGACTCGGACTCGGGACATTTGCCTTTCGTGGGCAAGAGCACTTGCTCGCGAAAGGCAAAGGTCCCGATTTCGAGTCTCGGTCCGGCACACAGTTTTAATCTGCCAGGAAGTTTCATATCAGCGCACACTCCGCTGTAGAGTGAAAATCTCATTCTGGAAACATCCCCCAGGCTGTAGCTAAGCCGTGTATCTCCAATATTCTTTCTTCCATTAGTGCTAGTTCTGCAAGTTTCGCAGGAGAGCTTCTGTGAAGTTTGGAAAGTAGGAGACGAGGTACTGGGGGAAGTAAAGCTGTACGACGGGGCGTGAGCCGTGCTTGGGTAGCTCAGATAGTAGAGCACTTTCCCACGAAAGGCAAAGGTCCCGAGTTCGAGTCTCGGTCCGGCATACAGGAATCTGCCAGGAAGTTTCATATCAGCGCACACTCCGCTGCAGAGTGGAAATCTCATTCTAAAAAGTATTTTTACTGTGAAAATTGTAAGAATTTTATACAGAAGCTACGAAGTCGAAAAGCTGCTAGCCAATGACGCTGTACGCTATGCAGCTCGTACAATATCAGCGTGTCGCAAGCAGTCCTTGCAATCGCATCACAATCTCTTTGAAATGTCCTCCACTCGCATTACGGAGATGACGCAAACGAACAATTAAATTTTGCATCAAATCTTGTAGTATCGTAATGAAAATGAATTGAGATGGTACACAGATCGCCTAGTCAAGCTCGTCCAGCGTGATGGAATGGCTCCAGTAAACTGTGTATTTCGGTGTACAAAGCAAACAGTAGTTACGAGTCAGATCGGAGGAACACCGAGGCCAATCCATCCATGCGACAGTTAATTTGTAATAATCCAACGCAATCCCGAAGTATTCTGGCCCCATCTTGCATAAACCACTCGGTGCGTAGTGGACCCTCCAACGCTAGTGATCGTTTCTCGCATGAAAAAAGGACCAATAATGCCTTTGTTGCATAGCGCAGCTCAAACAGTAACTTTTGGAGAATACATCGATTTCACTTCGCACAAATGGAGATTTTCGAAACTGTAAAATCAGAAGATTCTATTCAAGTGGAAGTGTGCTCTATCTGTGAGCCAGAAGCAGCCAACATCAAATCCTTCACTACAAATCAATATGTGAATCTGATTCGTGAAGTCAACCCTCTGTCGCACTGCTCGTACGGTATGGCCTGGTGGCTTTGGATTTTGTCTCAGTATTTTGTGCGTGCTGGAACGCTTCAAATCAGTCTCTGTGCAATGATTCGGACGGATTTCCTTGGATTTTGCTGAATAATTACAGAAACAGTGGCGACATTTTCAAGAATAGCTACAGCTACATCATCAACCACGCCACCTGACATTGGAATTTGGCAAAGAGTTTGCAGATGGTTTCCTCATCGGATCCTTTTCTTAAATTAAATCGTGTTTGAAAACTCCACCTTGTTGCGGTGGAACTGCTTTCTGTTCTGTGGTATTCCAGTATCACAAAAACACGTTGTTCAATGGAATATACGATTTCAGCCTCTTCCTGCTTTATGTTAGCCTCCTTTCACGTTTCAACGACGGAACGGGTCGCTCTGAGCTGCCGCACACTATTTATAGGCATTGCATATTGGGATTACAGTGTCATGGGTTAGCAGCTTTTCAAACATACCGTTTGTTGCACTAGCCTTTCGATTTCAGTTTTCGAAGTTTTTAATTCTGAAATTAGGGCTCCTTTGCTGGACACACTGCATAATGACAGGAGAAAATACTAGACAAATATTTACTGCAGATGTGCACATTTCTGTACAGATATACATAATCTCAAGTACATAATGTGTTCATAGCCCCCAGTCCACGTTTGAAATCCAGCCAGAAGCTTCTGCAGACAAACTGTGAAGGTCTTCCATTGTCCCTTCGAATTCTCTGAGGGAACGTTAAAAATTTTATACGACGTACAGTTTCTGCTCTTCATCGCCCGTCACACTGAGGAGAAGACTTCTATGCCAAATGGTGATCAGTTCTGATGCGGTTCAATATGCATCAGTGTTGTCAGTGTAGACGAAAACCAACTGGTCGCTCACAGAGAGTTTTAAGTAAGTTTCCTCCCGCTATTTACTGTTGCGCGTACCTTACATGTCGAAATGAGTGTCCTGACTGTTGTGCGTCACGATGGTTTTATAGAATTTAATCATAGGGCCACTGATAATGAAAATTGTGATTGAACAGGTAATTCTGGATTGTATGTTATTCTTCTCTGCACGATCTTCAATGACTGAGATCTTCTTATGTATGCCAGTGGAATGTTAACAAGAATCGGCAGCCAGTGCGTGTTTATGGAGCGAATACACCTTTTGACGAGTTCCATTGTCTAATTGAGCTGAGTGTCAATTATTTTAGCGTGACAGCTGTTTAGGCAGGTGGAACAGAATTATCCTGCGACGGAGTATCAAAGACATGAAGCTAATGGTCTGGGGACTGTTTTCATGGCACCTCAAGCGGTTCGCGTTAACTCCTGGAATATATTAGTCCGAGTTTTGATTTTAGATAACACATTCCGAAGACTGACATACAAAACCAATGATCTCTTAAGGCCACAACTAAGCATTTTAGAGCGCTGCAGTACTGGAGGGTCTCATCTCTAAATGTGAAGTTACGTTTGTAGTTTGCCTGCTTATTCCGTAGAACTAAAGTTGATACAAAGGTCTTTTGAGGTTTCGGTCGAAGCCATTTATGTTTGAAATCTGATCTGATGTTAGTGTTGATTCAGCTTTCCTAAAGATTTGATTCTGAGCGAACAAAGCAGTGTCATCAGCGTAAATAAATTTCCTGGACTTTGTTTCTAGAAGATCGTATTTAAAAGGAGTGGGGAAAACAGAATATTGTGGGATACCATCATTTGTTTTGTGAACTCTAATTTTGGGATTGTCTGAGAATACATGGAAGTATCTATTGATCAGCAGGTTGTCAGTTACATTGGTTAGTTTTCCACATGGAATGACACTGATGAATTTGAGCAGGGTCTGTCGTGACAGACGGTATCACAGGCTGAACTTATGTTTAAGAAGACCCCGCCCCTGATTATCTTCTGCTTCTCAAAGCCGTTTTCGGTATGTGTTGTTGTTGTTGTTAGCACCTGCATCTGTTCGTCACATCTTCTTCTTGGTATAAAACCAGTTTGCTCTAATGCGCGTGTTTATTGAATTTATTCAATAAAGTTAATTACAGTTTTAATTTACTGTGTACTCCATGCTTTTTAAACATTTTATTCTGCTTGTGTAATTTGCAGCACACTATCATGTTACAGGCATATGATTTATGATAAAAGGCAGAAACAGTGTGGACGTTATGTTGTGTTTGATAACTGCTGCGGTAGTTATTTTCTTTTGATATAAATATCTTCCTTCGGATCGCCATCGCCCCCCCCCCCCTCCACTCTCTCTTTCCTATTACTTGCCACTTTTGTACATAGCTTTTCGCCCTTCAGTTTTATCCAACCTCCCTCCCCCCCCCCACCTGTACCCATACAGAAAATATTAGTATATTACAGTAATGTTATAAGTTTGAATAATCTTCATGGTATGTTTGAATGTTAACGGTTCATTCTAAATATTACTCTCAAAAAAATGGACGACTTGCTTTTCGCATCAGTAAATTTTAATGTTGGCTCGTGAAGTAACGTGCCCCTATGGTATGAAACATTTTATGTAATTCCCTGTTACATTATAATATTTGATTATGTATGCTACACATTCTAAGACCAATACTTCACTCGCACACCTCACACCCTCTTTTTCCATTTCTCTGCACAGCCTGTCAGTAATGTAATCATAGTTGACTATTGTGTGGATACTATTATCACTTTTGCTGAGCAGCAATTTTCGTATATTCCCTGCAGTATATTCACTTACGTTTGCTTCTGTTTGTCAATGGAATGGATTTTCACTGGCATGTTATTACAGTAATTAGCTGTTTGCATCACTATTGTATCGTCCCATGGTTCTCTTGTAATCATGTGTGATTTTGTCTTATATTGCGCAAACGTACGAGCTATATTATGGTTGCTTTTATGATGTTATTCTTCGTAAGGTTTGGTGTATCTTTGTGACATTATTAGTCTGTGTATGTATTTGCTTTAAAAAATTCCATTATGATATGTTTCAACGTTGCAGTTTCATTTTAAATATTCTTCTGTAACAAATGGTTGGTTGCGTTTTACGTAAGTGTATTTTTTACTGGTTCATGAATAACAAGTATGATTCCCAACGACACCCTCCCTTTGTTCTACCCTCTCTTTACTGTTACTTGCCAGTCCTGAAGACAAATTATTGTCCTTTACTATCACGTAATTACTGTTTTAGATATTTACTAAAACAACGATGTTCTTGATGTGCCCTACAGTATGAATAGAGTCATAATTATCTATGCTGCTGTTTATCACACAATATAATTTTATTGGCATACTATTACAGAAATTATTTAATTGTATCACAGTCAGTAGCTCTCAAGGTTTTTCTATGTAATCACGTGGTATTCTACCACATATTGTACAGATGAATGAGCCAGCTTATGGTTTGGTCTCAGTGATGTTTTTCTTAATAGGATGTGTGTGTGTGTGTGTGTGTGTGTGTGTGTGTGTGTGTGTGTAACCTTATTAGTCTATTACAATGATGTTATGTACTTGAAACAATCGTCGTGATATGCTTCAATGTTAATATTATGAATATCATTTTTGAATAAATGGTCGGTTTGCATTTCACATAAGTGAATTTTATCGGTTCATGAGTGAACAAGTCACTATACTATGTAATATTTTATGTAATTTCCTTTAGATTACAATATTTGATTTGCTACGTAAGTGATTGCTTGTACACGTTCATATGGGTGCCACGTTTCCTAATAACAATATTCTTCCTGTCCCCGTTCCCCCCCACCTCCCCCATCCTTCTGAAACCCATCCACCCCCCCCCCCTTCTGCCGCCATCCTCTCCACCTCCCGCCTTCCCCTTCCTCCGGAACTCTCCCTCCCCGGCACCCCTCCCTCTTCCATCCATCTCTATGAATTCTACGTTTTTGGTATGTGTGCTGTATGATGCAATGTAAAAAAAATGTTTTTCGTAATCTGGTCTTTTCTCATATGTTGTCTAAACAACAAGTGAACAATACATGCCCTTTTGTCTTCCTAGTACAATTCTATTTGTAGTTGGTTTACGGTATGATGGTGCCTGTCAGCATATATTTCACAATTCGTTCCACTGAGCTATTTCCGCTTCACTGCTTACAGTATTTTTGTACGTATGTGGTGTCTGTTATCCATAATAAAATTTTATTTGTGATAATCATGACATGGTCGATTAGTAAAAACGGTATGATGGTGCCTGTCAGCATATATTTCAAAATTCGTTCCACTGAGCTATTTCCGCTTCACTGTTTACAGTATTTTGTGCGTGTGTGGTGTCTGTTATCCATAATAAAATTTTATTTATGTTAATCATGACATGGTCGATTAGTAAAAACAATCGGTTAATATTTGCTGTTTAATGAAATACTTTCCATTTTTAGCGATTTTCTTACTCTGGGATGTTCGCCTTCAGTATATATTATGATATTTTGTTGAAGTGCTTCGAAACCAGGCTACACTATACGTTACTGTGTCTTCACGCCATAATAAGCTTTACTTATGACTTATGCTACGATGTTTATAAAAAATTGGAGTAAAACTGAAAAAAAAATTACGATTATATTTCACAAACTGTAAACTTCTATGTCACCGCTTACACGTTATGGCGTCTGTATGCCATAGTAAGTTTTAATTCATGACATATGTTACGCTGTTTGCAGAAACTGATGTAACATTGAAAAGGATTGTTGCGATTGTATTTCACAAACTGTGAAATTTATTGTCAATATCATGTTTTTGGTCTTTGATATCAACGCCATGTGGCGCATTCTTGAGTTCAACACGTTCAAGAGATTGCTATCAATGACAGTTTGGCATGCGGCGTCTCAAGGATAACGGCCTTTGAAACTGCACTTTACATCTCACACGATAGTCTACATTTTACTTATTCTGCTTGCTAGTGTGAGCATTTTTGACCAGTTTGTAAGCACTTTTCAGCATGACTTTCGTTTTTATTGCAACTTTATTTTTCTTTGTCACGTACCCTAGTATGTTCTATTTATAACTTTTGTATTGGCTTTTTATTGTAAAAATTTTCTGAAGATGATGTATCAAAATGTGTCAAAATAGATAAATTTTTCTGCGACCAAGACGTCTCCAAGAATTTATTACAAGCCACATTAGAAACTGTCACACGTATTCAATCTTAAGCCAGAAATTTTAATTTATTAATAAATAATGGTTATGGAAAGTTACAGCGCACTTGTTTATTATTTTATTTGAACTTGGATTCCAAACCCGTCGATGCCTCAAAGAAACTCACTTTCTGGGTTCGAATCTTCGTTCGGCATAAAAATTTCCATCGTCATTTCAAGGTGTAGCATGTGCACACCAAACTGCAGATGAAAATAATTGCGACTCTTAACGTCTCTTCGTGTGTTTTCAACAATAACGACTGGTGCCGGTATTGACTCTGCAGCGTTCGACTTCCAGTCAGCACAGAACTTTTTGTCACTTATTTACAGTTCAGACACATGCACATCTCGCTACTGGCAGAATAATCCGATATTTAACGTCTATTTGTGGCTAGAAAATAACAGTGACAGATGACAGGTTCTAACGCCAGCAAGGCAGTTTCAGTTTCAGTCATTGTACCACTGTTGAGAAAAACTAATATCTAACATTTGACTGTGCTTATTTAACAATCATATTAGGTGCTGAGTTCGAAATTTCGCCCAACACGAAGATTACATCACTTCATTCCAAGTTTAAACATGTGCAGAAAAATTTCCGTCATGTGAATTGAAGTTGAATCGTGACTTTACAGACGTTAAAGGTAATATCATCCCCAATAACGTGTTTCCTCATATTTGCAATAATGTCGTATTAATTTACATCTTGACTGATAGCCATATAGAGCGGTTTTCAATGGGGATCTCTTGTAGTATCCATTTCGTATTGACAAGACACTGCACGGATCTGCTAGAAAGTTCCATTATGTGTGCTGCGTACAAATCCGGTGGAAAGTAATTCAGGTCATTCGGAAACGTCTGAGCATGACTGCACGATTGGAGCAGCTCGTTGTTTGGTAGTGAATCACGGACAGTCGGAAAAGCAGAAAAGGAGAGAAGTGTTTTAGATGTGGTGCTACAGAAGTATGTTTGAAAGTAGTTGGATTGATAAGATAAGGAATGAGAAAATTCTTCATAGAATCAGCAAAGAAGAGACAGGATTACAGGACATATGTCCAGATGACGGGGAATTATTTACAGGTTACCAGCGAGAACTACTGAGAGTAAAAACTGAAGGGGAAGACAGAGATCGGGATACAGCCAACAAATAATTGAAGACGTAATGTGAAGGTACTGCTGTGATTTGAAAAGGTTGGCAAAGAAGAGGAAATCGTGGTGGGTCCCTTGAAAAAAGCAAGCAGTCTATTTTTAGAATCAGTCCTTATCCTCTTAACAAAATTTTGTACGAGGGAGAGTAAATAAATAAACCGCAAGCTCGGATAGAGACATCAGATCCACGTCCACCAGCCTGAATTATATTTTTCTCTTCAAAATACTTCTCTTGTAATCTTAAACACATATCCCATAGTTCGATAAAAGCCTGCGGCATAGAATTCTTGTGGCATTGACATATAAAAAGTTCATTTGGTTCCCTAAATTGCTGCAACCCACAAGACTGACGTGCGTCGGAGGCAGCGAATACCCCTAGACGGGGAAACAATGTATCATCACTGGCAGCCAAGACGCTCCTTGTTTATAATTTTTCTTGTCCTTTCTTGAATTCCTGAATCCAACTGAACACAATTTCCGTGAGATACAGTTCTAACCATATACGGAACAAATTTCGCTATGCCACCTTTTAGGTATCTATAGTCGTGAAATTTAAAAATATATGCGACATTCTTGCGTTTGCGACTTACAATGAGGTGGCAAAAGCCATGGAACACTTCCTAATATGGTGTCGTACCTCCTTTTGCCCGGTGTAATGCAGCAGTTCGACGTGGCATGGACTCAACAAGTCATTGGGAGTCCCCTGCAGATATATTATGCCGTCCATAGTTCCGAAAATGTTACCACTGCAGAATTTTGCGCACGAACTGACCTCTCGATTATGTCCCATAAATGTTAGATGTAAGTCATGTTGGGTGGCCAAATCATTCGCTCGAATTGCTCAGAACGTATCCAAACCAACCGCGAACAGTTGTGACTCAGTGACATAGCACATTGGCATCCATAAGAATTCCATCGTTGTTTGGGAACACGAAGTCCATGAATGACTGCAAACGATCACCAAGTAGCCCAAGATAACCATTTCCAGTATGACCAGGGGACCTAATTCATTCCATGTCAGTCCACACCATTATGGAGGCATTTCCAGTCAATAGTCGGTTCAGTATGACCAGGGGACCTAATCCATTCCATGTCAACACAGTCCACACCATTATGGAGCCACCACCAGCTTGCACAGTACCTTGTTGACAACTGGGGTCCATAGCCTCGTGGGGTCTGCGGATAACGCCCATTAACGCCAAATTTCGACGCACGTTCTGACGGACATGTTAATCGTACGCCCAACATTGATTTCTGTCGTTATTTCAAGGAGTGTTGCTTGTGTTTTAGCACTGACAACTCTAGACAAATGCCACTGCTCTCGGTCGTTAAGTGAAGGCCACCGGCCACTGTGTTGTCGGTGGTGAGAGATAATGCGTGAAATTTGATATTCTCGGCACGCTCTTGACACTGTGGATGTCGAAACATTGAGTTCCGTAACCATTTCTGAAATGGACCGTCCGATGCGTCTGGCACCTACCATTTCGCATTCGAAGTCGGTGACCATAAAAGCACATGAAACCTTATCACATGAAGTACCTTAGTACAAATGACAGCTCCACAAATGCACTGCCTGAGCCATGCTTTATCCCAATTATGCGTTTTCGTGAACTACGCTGTCTATCTGTGTTTGGTTTCCCGCCCTTGTCACGGTTACAGTGTGATTCTTCTTCCTTCTATGTGTGGCAGCAGTGATGTGTATCGATATTTGTGCCGTGTACCATCTTGGGTTTGGTGCATATAGTTTCCGGCAAGGGGGTCTGAAGTGAGTCGGTCGGTTGTTGCGAACGAGGGAAGTTATCTCCGCGCGGTGCTGTCGGCTGGGGCCGCTGGCGGTCCCTGCGCAGTGTCGGAGCGTGTGTAGAGCTGTCCGATCGCCACGAGCTTCGTGGTTGACCGACGCAGGACGTCAAAGTTGAGTGCTGGTTTCAACTACCCAAGCCACGTCTATTCATGTTGTGGTGGTTCGCTTCGATGGTTTGCTGTTGGGGAGGTTTTCCGGTGAGCAACACCAAGTGGTTCTACTGCTGAGATTTAGCCGCCATGCGGTGCAATTAACTATTTTGGTCGACTACGATTTGAGTGCACCAGTGGAATTTTCTGTGGCCGTTAGTGTTCTGGTTACCAGCCCTGGGCAGTGACGTAAATTCAGGCAGTGTTCTTTTGAGCGAAGTTAACTATTACCCTGTGTCACATTCAAGTGTACCAGCGGAATTTTCTGCCTAGTGGCCGTTAGCGTTCCGGCTACCTGCCCTGGTCACTAATGTAATTTCAGGCAGCGTCTTTTCCTCACCTGTTGTCGCTGTCCAACATGATGTATAATTTTGACAGCTAATACATACCCCATTGTGGAGTATGCGTTTGTAACATTGCCAGTTGGGGTTCTCACGTACTGATTGACGGGAAACAAGTTGTTGTGTCCGTCGGACCGTAGCTGCCCCCTGGTTGGGTTCCGACGGATCAAGTATAGTTGGGCTCACAACCTGTCTCACCTAAGTGAATGAGGGGAAACCGACGTCCCTGAAGGCCTTAAGAGTGCCACCGGTGTTCTATTATCTGTTGTCATCTATTTTAAATTTTAGGCTTATGGTTATTTGTTTTGTTTCTTAAAATTTTGCAAAATTAATTTTTAAATTTATTGTTCAAGCTGAAAAACTGTGGCCTTCTGCCTTTAAAAATTATGGTAATATTTTTTTAAAAATTTGAAGTTAATTGTGGCCCTCAGCCATTGGTATTGCACCTTGCATATGTTGCTTCTTTAAATTATTTTATTGCTACCTTAATTGGATTTTTATCTTATTGATTTTTAAGGTTTCTTGTTGTTAAACATGCTGGCCTTCTGCCTTTGAAGGTCTATGGTAATATATCCTGATGTTTGTAAATTTAAATGTGGCCCTGAGCCATTTGTGTTGCACCTTGCATATGTTGTTTTTTGGGTTTTAAATTATTTTATTGCTATCTTAATTGAATTTTTGATTTTTTAAGATTTTTTGTTGGCCTTCTGCCTTTAAAGGTCTATGGTAATATATTCCAAAATTTTGGAATTTAATTGTGGCCCTCAGCCATTTGTATTGCCCATGTGTATGTTGATTTTTGGAATTATTTTATTGCTATCTGAATTGATTTTTATCTTGTTAAGATTTCTTGTTGGAGGCCTTCAGCCGTGATAGAGTTGCATTCGGTAAAGATTCGGCTATGTGCCGCCTTAGTTGTAAAGGTTATTAAATTACAATAATTGACAATCAAAAGCAGAAACTGACATCAACCTTTGGCCCTTTCCACAATCCTATTACCTGTTCTGCCCAGCGGGTTTAGCGGGCGTATCACTGCTCTTTTATACCTTGGGTACGCGATACTACCGCCATCTGTATATGTGCATATCGCTATACTATGTCTTTTGTCACAGTGTATTTATTAATTTACCATCGTAAGTTAAACGGAGAAGGATTTATCCTAGAGACACACGTTCACATCAATACGTTAAGGAGGTATTTCGTGACTTAGAGCAGTATTTAGCTCTGTTCGCTGAGACAGCTCGCTCTTTTCCAGTTCACCGACAACAGGCCTGATGTACCCCAGAGAATGCCTTTCTCAGTGCCCCAGACAATAATGTTCTGGATGTCGGTGGGCAGTGGGATAGCAGAACTGCTTCCCGGGCTTATTACCGGCGGTAGAAGCCCGCCGATCTTCCTCCGGATGCCGCAGGACGCCTTCTTGGCGATGCAGCGCCCCCGCTCCAGCGGCCTGCTAACTGCCTCACCCATGCCATCAGCCGCGTTCTGCAATTCCCGATAATCACATCGACAGGGCCGTTCTTTTTATGGCGCCCCAACTCGTCCCCTTGTCTTTGAGCTTTGGAGGCAGACGGCGAGATGAACAGAGAAGCGACAACGGGGTGGGAGCTTGTGATCGAAGCTTATAGAAGGATCGGGCGGATTTAACGCTGAATAGGAAAGGCGATGTGATATTTTAAACAAAAAATTAGGTAACAGAATTTCCATATGTATAAATACCTCCCTCACAAATCCCCGAAAAAATCTGAGGGGGCAAACTGGAAACCGGACTCGGAAACTCCCAGTCATTATCCGCACGCTAAAGGCTAGACGACAGAAAGGTGGCTGTTCAGTTTGAATTGTTAGTTGATACCCTCGCTTTCATTAACACTTCGTGCATCCGTTGCTTTATTTCTATTACAAGAAGATCGTTTTTCACACACAACTTGTTTGTAACTACTAAAAGCAATTACGAAATGTTCGGAAAACTAATTACGTTCTCGGGACTATCACGGACTTGATAATAGAAGACACAAAGTTGTTACAAGCTTCGGTGTCCATAATGAAGCACTTGCTCAAAATTAATTGTCTGGATCGCACTTTATTTATCCACACAGATGAAACGTTTCAGTTAAGTACTCTTTTTGATGTGATGCACCGTATTTTTTTTCCTTGTGTTGTAATCCTACGCTACCGAAACGCCTGATCTATATGGGTTAATAATGTATAATCCAAACAATTAATTTCGTATGATTACTATCGTGGACATCACAAGAAGAAAAGCATATCTGCAACGTTAGTTTTAATTAAGACGTTCATGCTAAACGCTCTTTCCCCAACGCGCTTTGTTTATACGAATCTCTTCGTAAAATGGTTCAAATGGCTCTGAGCACTATGGGACTTTACTTCTGAGGACATGAGTCCCCTAGAACTTAGAACTACTTAAACCTAACTAACCTCAGGACATCACACACATCCATGCCATAGGCAGGATTCGAACCTGCGACCGTAGCGTTCGCGCAGTTCTAGAGTGTAGCGCCTAGAACCGCTCGGCTACCCCGGCCGGCATCTCTTCGTAATTCAGCGAAACCAGTACATCACAAGGTATTACTTAACCGTGAAAGAGAACGGTTTATCGAATAATTTTTGTGTTGGCAGCGAACCAACAGGAAATTTAATTCCTTTAACGGAACTATTTCGTTAATCTCTTCGAATCGTCGAAAAGGAAGTGTAGAAACCTGTTCAGTATCAATGGAGACGTTTCTCTTATCTGAACCTGTAATATGTTTGTCTCCATTTCTATCGCTAGTACAAGCTAGTTTCATAATATTTAATAATTATATTAAAATTAGAATTTCCGAGTAAACATTTAGCGAACAACAGATAATACGTGAATTAATATTTCCGCTTTCATCCTCTGTTCAATCTCTATATGCCACTTATAGTGGCGATACTGCTGCCAATTTTTGTTATTCACCGCGACACCAGCGGGACCGGCAGACAGTAATTACAATGTTGATTACCATACCCAGTTAATGTGAATAGTATTTATTTACTTACATAAGTGTCTGAAAGAACGCACACTGTTGACTATCTACAACTGTAAGAAATACTTCGAAATTAATTCGCTCACTACGAATTCCTTGCCAACAGCTGTATTAGGTATAGGTCTATTACCTAACAGTGACGTGCGAAAGTTTGTGCCGGACCGCGTCCCAATTTCCTACTTATCGCGAGCGATCTTCTTATCCACTTCGGTGATCTCCCTGGATTGACCAAAACTTCCATATATCCCACCGTCTACATCCTTACACCGTAGTCCACTCAGTTCATTACCTAGTGCTCGCAACATTACTTGGATTCCAGCAACAAGGAGAATGAGACAGCGAGGAATCGAGGCCATTGCTGTTCGGGTTTGAGTCATGGCCCGGCAAAAATTTTCATACGTCAGTTTTGGGTAGTAGCTCTATATCTTACAGAGTTGTTGTTCAGCGAATTAATTTTGAATTTTCGTTTACATTGATTCATAATATGCTTTGTACAGAAAGAGACGTACATAGCATAATAAATTATAGTAATAACGAATAGCAGATACCATATTTGCCATTTTTCAGCTTTCCTAATTATCGCTCATCACAAGACTATTTAGTTATGGTTTTCTTGTCATTTACTGACTTTTACGGAAGAATAACGCTCTCTTAAGAACAAGAAATAGGTAGTAAACAGCAAAATTGCGATGAATTGCAGAAACCTGTATATCTACACAATATTGTGATGTTTTATTCACTGAACATCGAAAAAAAACCAATATAAAAATGCATAAAGTAGGAAACCGGTGTTAAAAGTACAGGGTGTCCGTAATTAAAGTTCCACTTTAAAAACGCGCTAGGAAGAAAACAGCTTCTCAGAATGACGTCAAATTTGTAAAGCGTATTACTGACGCAAGGGGAAACGTCACTGAACAATAGAATTAACGAATATATATCTTACCAATAGACGGTGCTGTAAGCGTCTTAACGTAAATGGGATCCACTACAAACTATAGATGAAATGCAACACGACAGCAATGGTTTGAGTTGCGTATTACACCAACACTGCTGTTCAATATGCAATCACAGTTGTGGCTCTGTTATATAAATTCATCAACCAACGCAAGGCCGTACCACATGAGATGGGAGAAATCGGTTTTTAATTGTCCTTGGGCCAAAAACCACATAAGAAGCGAAATGACATCGTTTTGTAATAGTTCAATACGCTGCCCACCTATTTCTCTACAAGCTGAAAGCGAGAAACAGTATGTTCCACAAGAGATCTGAGTGTTTCGGGGGCACCTTCAGAATGTGTTGTGCAATACGTACCTTCAACTCAGATCGTAATTGATGCACTGAACACAACATCTTTCAGGTAAACCTGTAAGGTGTCAGGAAAATCCAACACCTTCCATGAAAACCCTGACATGATTAGCAAATCCAGTAGTATGTCACATAGCTCCGAATAAATCGTGACATTAAATTAACCAAAGTAATACGAGTAACGAGTGAGCAAATGGAATACCACATGCTAACACAAGAATGCCTAAATGCATGTCATACCTTCCCACCGTGAGACAGACGCAGTTCCGAGGGGAGAAACGAGAACAGAAGCCGGGAGCAGAACCGTGTTAAGCTAGAAGGCCCTACGATAAGGGACGGACACCCACGTCGCCAGCTAACCGCTAGGACCACCCCCCAGCCCATGTTAAAATATAGAGCTCTCCAGAAGAACAGTATAGATCTTACGATAACACTAAGAGGACCACACCAGCTGCAAGAATTAGCGTGAGACTTTTTCACATCTCTCTTACGTTGCAAACTTTAAAAACATTGCCCCACCGCGAAAAGTATAACGTTTCTCATTGGATAGACAGAACTTTTGTAGGCGGAGCTTAAGGTTAACATTGAGACCCTGATTGGTCAGATGAAAACACAGCCGGATAGTTTTTTTTAAACCAACTTCGGTAAATTGTAGTAAGGAGGAGTTAGGAGGGAGTTGCTTCCGAGACGGAGAGGTGAGCGGAGCTGTGCTGTCCTCCGCCCCCTGACGAACACCGACAAGGTAATGAACGCACGCGATGCCGCGTAACAGCGCATAAAGCTTCACTCAGAACTGCAACCGTCTCATCTATTACACCCCCTTTTTGCGTAATACTAGTGTCGATCGTCAATTAAAGCTCATGGTGTTCACATTTGCCACTTGAAGTAAAAATCTGAAATGCGATGATTTTTCTGTTATATAGTTATTGAGAAGCCACATTAGCCACTGTAATTTACGACAAGTTAGATAAGTAATTAAAGATAATTGAGGGTCACTGTAGACCATTTTGATAGTTTTCTCTTTTGTGAAACTTAATTTAAACCTAGATTATAGATGTGATATGGCATAGGTCACCCTTCGATGGATTGTAGAACTTGGAAACCCATTCAAATTTCTGTTGAACGCAGTTGGCTTTTACCATCCTGTATTAAAACATTTCCTTTTATCAATAGTGCAATTTACAAACAATGTTTTGTGAGTAGAATAAAATTTCCAATGGTAAACTTAACTGCTTTCTCGACGTTATTTTTACCAGCTAACTAAAAACAGGAAAGCCTTGAACCCCTTCCACTAAATTTACTTAGTATTAAGATTCTTTTACAGGGAGTGCAGTGGAGCTGACGCTGAAATCATTAAGTATTTGTTTATATCATCGCTAGTCTCACTGAACTCTTCTGAATTCTACATGTCATGTGTGGTCTGGCGTCTCCTTACCAGCAACAGGTCCCAGGTTCAAACTAGTCAATTCCCTAAAAAACACGCTCAGAGCGGCGTTGCGCGAAAGTGGTAGGGAGACACGATATAGAAGAAACTGACACCACGCAGAATGTTAGAAAATGGCTACCCTGCCAAGATGGTAAAATACCATGATTGGAAGAACGACGATGTTGAAGAACGACGGGAGAAATGATCAGAAACAAAAGTGGCTGAAGAATCGCGAATTTCATATGGAACTATGACGAAGTACGAGAACGATCATTTCCTCACAGTCAGAAAATTCCAACACTTTCGAGAAGGAAACTCATTACATCCACGAACTTTTATTGATCAATTCCGAGTAGGATTAGCAGAACACTGGACGCTAGCACACAAAGTAGACTTTATATGTGCACACATGTCAGGAACAGTCGCAGAAACCATGCAGAATGTTGCAGCGACATGCCGATCGTACGAAGATTTCAGAGAGAAGTTTCTCTCACGATATTGGTCCAGCGAAGCACAGAACAGAGTGAAGTACGAATTATTACAGAACCCATATTTTGAAAATTCAGGAGAGAAGAGTCCCGTGAAATTTTTCGAATTAATGGCAAAGAAAAATCAATGCTTAGATGTACCATAAAGTGACGGAGAGTTGATTAAATTATGCGCGATGAAGCTACCATTGAAATACCAGCAATCATTAGTAGGTCGCGGAGGCAATGACGTCGAAGCATTTAAAGGTATTCTAAGGGAACTAGAGTTCATATTTTCGGAAGATGACGCAAGGAAAAGACGAAGCGCACGTGAAAACGAAAGCAAAAAGCAGTGGAATCCACAAGACACAGTACGAAGAAACAATAATTACGAACCATGTGATACCTTCGCACCAAGAAACGACAATAGATTTCAACAAAGAACCGGTTATGGATTTAGAAGAGAATATGGCAATAACTATAATTCACCCAGGAACGGCAACAATTATTACAGAGGGAATAACGACAACCGGAACGGGTACTGGAGAACCAATAGACCGACAAATTATCAACAAAGAAACCACTATCAACAAGCTGAACAAGAAAAGAGAATACAGATAGAAGAGGTGGAGGTAAGACCACCAAACCCCGATAAACGTTCGAATTAACAGCTAAGCGCCCATGCCAAAGACAATGACGCACCGACCCAGGACAGAGAAGTAAAAATCTTATCACGAGAAGAAAAGAAGGAAGAAACAAATCCGCAGGGACCAGATGAAAACGAAGACAAGAAAATAACAATATCGTGTTGGGACGAAATTAATTGGGAGAATACTGACGAGGAAGATGAATTACCAGAGGCATGCACAACGAATGTAGGAGGAAAGGACGAAGTAATGAGTATTGCAGAGCTATTTGAGATGGAAACCAGGGAAAGCGAATTCAATGAGGATAATGCGCAGTCGACAGAAATTGAAAATAAGTTACGAGTGGGCACACAACCCAACGTATATAATGAAGGAAGTTATGAAGCGATAATTAGAGCATTTAGATGCGATTATGTGGAAGTAGCGACGAAGAAGGAGAAGATAGACGAGGATGAGGAAAAAGTAGAGGATGTTGAAGAAAGCGTAAATGATAGAAGAAATAGAGCCGGCCGAAGTGGCCGTGCGGTTAAAGGCGCTGCAGTCTGGAACCGCAAGACCGCTACGGTCGCAGGTTCGAATCCTGCCTCGGGCATGGATGTTTGTGATGTCCTTAGGTTAGTTAGGTTTAACTAGTTCTAAGTTCTAGGGGACTAATGACCTCAGCAGTTGAGTCCCATAGTGCTCAGAGCCATTTGAACCATTTTGAAGAAATAGAGAAGAGGAAATAAAAGAGAGAGAAGTAGCAGTCGAAGCTTATCCTACAGAAAGTTCAAATTCACAAGGGAAATTCCTAAAAAGACTCATGTATGATTCGGTGGAGGATTCGTTGATGCAAGAAGAAGAATAACAGAACCAACCCTTTCAAATTCAACCAATTGTGAAGGCCATGGTAAAGCATATCCCAGTCAATATTGTAATTGATAGCGGAAGTGAACTGACTGCGATCTCAGAAAATTTATTCATGCAGTGTAATGCCAATGAGGAATTGCCAGTTCTGAAAACATGTAAGATTAAAGTAAGAGGTCCTATTAGAAACAATGCTGCGGAAGTTACGAGACAAACAAGGTTAACTCTTTCGTGTCAAGGTCAAAAGATCGAAGCCAACTTCGTGATTATACCTAAACTAACTGTAGATTTGATTATAGGTGCAGATTTTTTAAATGAGAGACGAGCGATAATAGATATGGGGAAAGGTAGTGTAACATTCGGGAATGTCACACTTATCTTTGAGGAAAAGCTAAAATTAGAAGAAATACCAGTTATAAACAAACAATTAAGAATGACGCGAGATAAAGAGGATGAAGAATTAGAATGCTTTGCACAAAAGGGGGAATCACCTCAACTCATGTTAGAAGTCCATAAAGAAATCGACAAAAAATTGCAAGAAGTTCAAGGTATTTCGGAACACAGTAAAAGAGAATTAGAGGGTATTTTACGAGATAAAGCAGAGATATTTTTACCAAAGACTGGTAGTATTAAACACTTTCAGTACAAGTTTGAAGTAAAACAGCACAAACCATTTAGAGTGCCACCCTATACAATCCCATTAAGCTACAGGAATAAAGTATTCCAGGAGATATCAAAATGTTAGATGACGATATTATTGAACCAGCTACCTCCACATACAACAGCCCGCTCTATATTGTACAAAACCGAGATGGGAGCATCAGGTTAGTGCTTGATTCCAGACAGATCAACACAATCATAATCACTGAGACAGATCGCCCAGAAAAATTAGAGAAATTGATACAAAACTTCCACGGTGCTAAGATTTTTTCATCAATTGATTTACAGAGTAGTTTCTGGCAAATAGAATTGGCCCCAGAATGTAGAAAACTTACAGCATTTATCGTATTCGGTAGATGTTACCAGTTTAAACGCTTGCCATTTGGTTTAAACATATCAGCAGCAGCGTTTATTAGGGGATTTAATACTATACTCAGTCCTGAAATTTTACAAAAAATTACTTGTTATGTTGATGATGTGATTATAGCAGAACCCTCTTGGGAACATCACAACGACACATTAAATCAGTTTTTACAGATCTTGAAAGAGCATGGGGTCACAGTAAATATAACAAAATCCAAATTTGGAAGGCGAGAGGTCAAATTTCTAGGACACACAATTTTAGAGAAAGGGGTAATGCCCGACCCAGAAAAACTAATGGCAATCAAAGAATTCTGTACTCCATATAACAAGAAAACTCTCAGAGGATTTCTAGGTCTCACCGGATTCTATAAAAAATTTATTTGGATCGACTCTCTCGCAACACCACGCCTATGTGCATTGACTGGAGAAAACACGCCCTGGGTATGGGATCAACAAGCCAATGAAGAATTTTTAAAAGTGAAAAACGCACTAACAACTGCACCGATTTTAGCACATCCTGATCTAACACAAAATTTTTGTTTGGCCACTGATAGCGCGAAAACAGGTTTAGGTGTTGTTTTATTCCAAGAATACGAACAGGCAGGGCTAAGATCATATAGAACAATTGCATTTGCCAGTCGGGTACTCACAAAAAGCGAGGAAAACTATTCAGTCACGGAGCTGGAAGCATTGGCCATTATATGGGGCTTCCAACGTTTTCGATACTTCCTATTCGGAAGAAAAACAAAAGTATACACTGACCACAAAGCATCAGAACTTCTGTTATCCGCCAAACTAACTCATGGGAGGTTAGCCAGATGGATGTTAATACTACAAGAATTTGGCTTCACTATTACACACATACCAGGACCAGCGAATGTATCAGCAGGTGCTTTATCACGATGTCCACAGGGTGCATCCAATAACATAGGTTTGGAAGCAGCAGAAGACCAGTTTACAATGGACTATATGAAACAAGTACCTTTCGAAAACTACATTACGACAGCACTGAAAAACATAGGCAAAGAACAGGACAAGGATCTCGAAATACTAGGAATCAAACACAAGTGGAGAAGTAAGGATTTTCCAGACATTCGACAGCACTATCTCGAAAAAAACAATGTTTTATTTTTTAGATGAAATGTTACAACGAATGAATGGTTAATTTATATTCCAGATGAACTATTTAATAAGTACATATGGTATACACATTTAAGTAATGGCCACTTTGGACCAAAGAAATGATTTTTAAAAATAAAACAAACAAGCCATTTTCCTAATATGGAAAGACGAATTAGAACAGTATTAGTCAAATGCAAAAAAAATTTATGAGGGCTAAACACGTCACTTTCCAAACCAAGCCACCTATGTTTCCAATAATCCCTAAAAGATTAAAACAAATAGCTGCAACAGATTTGATGGGGCACCTCCCACACACAAAAAATGGATATATTTTCATATTTGTCGTTTTGGAACTTACTTCTAAATATGTTACCTTGACACCATTAAAACGGGCAACAGGTCTTACTATAAGTAAAGCATTTAGACAAGATTTTCTCAGACAAGTAGGTCAAGTGGAACGAATAATTTCGGATAATGGCCCACAATACAAATCAGTGCATTGGCAGAACACAAAATAAAACCCATCTACATATCTAAGTACAAACCTAGCGTAAATCCAGCACAACGATCTATGAAGGACATAGGCACTTTATGCCGATTATATGCAGGCAACACCATGTTAGCCATATCAGAAAGTTTGAAGATTAATTTTATTACTGGTAAATAATCAGCACAATATTTCAAGATTATGTTGCAGATAAGATCGTCAGGAGAAAGAAGAATGAAGAGAGAGGAAGGTGGGGAAAAGAAAGTAGTATCAATAAAAACAAAAACAAAAATAGCACCAATATTACCATAGATTAAGGTGAAGGGATAAAACGTAGATAGTCTAACAGCATGAAATACTAAAATGCTCTACACCATGACACTACACAAAAACAAAAAACAAAAAAACGAATTTGAGGATTATTGTAGATGTTAAAACTCAAAATATCTTAGAATTGTAACATGGAAAGGGCGCCGAAATATGTAAAGCTTTTAAGAAGGCGTAAAACAATATAGGTACTAGACATATGTTAGATGATTATAAGTAAAACTTTTTGTAAGAACCATTGTAAAAACTCCAGCAAGGACGAGATGCAACGACCCACAAATTGCAGCACGAGAAGTATCAGGAAAGGAAAGGACGTAATTAGCAAGACATGATTCCTACAAGGCAGAAGCGTCGAGAGAAGGGAAAGGACAGCGAGACCAACAGAAGGCCCTTGTAGCCAAAGTGGGCAGTAAATAAATCTGCTGCCAAGCTGAACCACAGGGTGGCGGAACCTTGCTGGGACAGAACACGGAACCACACAGTGGCGGAACCCTGCAGAGACACGACAGGACTCCAAACGCCAGAAGGGTCTCCAAACGCCCCGACTCAGTGGAGTGAGCAAAAAATGGCCCGACGAGAAGACCACTTGGGTAAGCCACCACTGCCAAAAAAATATGTGTAAAAGTCACACTACTGCTATTAAACAGCACGCTGATGCAACTGAAGAAACTGAAGAAAACTTCCACAAAGTAAAAATGACACGTCCAAACAATTTATCAAACTGTTACTATGAGGAGAACTTCAAAGCGACTAGTTATCAATAAATATTTCCATATCCTGCCCAGAGAAGAACCAAGACGCAAGTAAGAAGCAGAGAAAAAGCAGGAAGAACAGAAGTTGAAGATTCGTAAGATTGAGACCAAGAAAGAAGATGGGTGAAGAATAGACGACATACCTTCCCAAATCCCTATCCTATTGTAAACTAGTCATCTGCGAAGTATTACAACGAAAAACGACCGCTTTCAGCGACACATAACGATGACTTTCACGCATACAAAGCCAGTAAACCACGAGATTCTGCACTCACAGCTCCATTCCATTATGGGACCTCCACAACAGCAACACACACTTGCAAAGCCAACAAGGAATGACGAACGAAGCTGTACATCAAATACTTGCCCACATCCATCTCGCTCAAGTCCATTACCTTCGTGCAAAAAACATTCGCCAACCTCATGCTTAAACATTCATAGGATTTTGTGAATGTGTGAAATCAAATTATGTGATGTAGGAATTGTGCAAAAGAAACGTGCGAAAAACTGAATAAGTTAAGCACACCAGACTGCTAATAAACTACAAAATAACAGTCATTGACTATGGACTTAAGTAAAAAATAGACTATCGACAAAAATAAGTCATTAGTTCTGAAATGGACAGTATATAAAGAACAAAAGTAAGGCATAATAAACACTAAAACTATATGCCACTTATTTTCTCCTCATAAAAATAAAAGAATAGCTATATTTTACTTATTTTCTCCTTATAAAAACAAAGAATAAAAAATTATCTTATTGGATGTTTTCCCTTTTTTTAAACATTTGTACCATTTGTTAGGATAATATCTCAATACTTGTGTATGTATATTTCTTTGTCAAAGCAATTCTTGGAAATAAATCTTATTTGTTAGTGTAACAATGTTGAAATGAGTGTCTAGAAACAAAAACATTTTACTTGTACATGATATTTAGAAAATGTGTTAGGAATAGATTTTACTTAATTACTACATTTAGAAAAACAATATTTCTAAGAAAACCGATGTGAAAGACTCCTCACTTTCGATAACAAACTTCTTAAAAAACAAACTTCACAATTAAATAAAGAAAGAAAATAATTAAAAAAAATAATAATTATAATAGAATTAAAATATTCTTCCCTTGTCAATATAAACATATTTTTTTATAATAATGTGGAAGAATATAAAAATATGAATTAGTAATACAAAATTAGCATAGAACAGAATAACGTGGCTGAACAGTAGGCAAGAAAATTTAGATAACGGAATAATTTTTGACTGGCTGAGACAACGATTCAATCATTGCCTAACTTCAGTACAAAAATTAAGTTCAAAGAGTGGTGATATGTAAGGTGTCAGGCAAATCCAACACCTTCCGTGAAAACCCTGACATGATAAGCAAATCCAGTAGTATGTCACATAGCTCCGAATAAATCGTGACATTAAATTAACCAAAGTAATATGAGTAACGAGTGAGCAAATGGAATACCACAGACTAACACAAGAATGCCTAAATGCATGTCATACCTTCCCACCGTGAGACATACGCAGTTCCGAGGGGAGAAACGAGAACAGAAGCCGAGAGCAGAACCATGTTAAGCTAGAAGGCCCTACGATAAGGGACGGACACCCACGTCGCGAGCTAACCGCTAGGACCACCCCCCAGGCCATGTTAAAAGCTAGAGCCCTCCAGAAGACCAGTATAGATCTTACGATAACACTAAAAGGGCCATCCCAGCTGCAAGTTTTAGCATGAGACTTTTTCGCGTCTCTGTTACGTCAGGACCACCCCCCAGCCCATGTTAAAATATAGAGCCCTACAGAAGAACAGTATAGATCTTACGATAACACTAAGAGGACCATACCAGCTGCAAGTATTAGCGTGAGACTTTTTCGCATCTCTGTTACGTTGCAAACTTTAAAAACATTGCCCCACCGCGAAAAGTATAACGTTTCTCATTGGATAGACAGAATTGTCGTAGGCGGAGCTTAAGGTTAACATTGAGACCGTGATTGGTCAGATGAAAACACAGCCAGATAGTTTTTTTAAACCAACTTCGGTAAATTGTAGTAAGGAGAAGTTAGGAGAGAGTTGCTTCCGAGACGGCGGGGTGACCGGAGCTGTGCTGCTCGCCTCCCCCTGACGAACACCGACAAGGTAATGAACGCACGCGATGCCGCATAACAGCGCATAAAGCTTCACTCAGAACTGCAAACGTCTCATCTGTTACGCCCCCTTTTCGTAATACTACGATCGTCAATTAAAGCTCATGGTGTTCACATTTGCCACTTGAAGTAAAAATCTGAAACGCGATGATTTTCTGTTATATAGTTATTGAGAAGCCACATCAGCCACTGTAATTTACGACAAGTTAGATAAGTAATTAAAGATAATTGAGGGTCACTGTAGGCCATTTTGGTAGTTTTCTCTTTTGTGAAACTTAATTTAAACCTAGATTATAGATGTGATATGGCATAGGTCATCCTTCGATCCATTGTAGATCTTGGAAACCCATTCAGGGAATATTCGTTCACATTTTTGTTGAACGCAGTTGGTTTTTACCATCCTGTATTAAAACATTTCCTTTTATCAACAGTGCAATTTACAAACAATTTTCGACGTTATTTTTACCAGCTAACTAAAAATAGGAAAGCCTTGAACCCCTTCCACTAAATTTAGTTAGTATTAAGATTCTTTTACAGGGAGTGCAGTGGAGCTGACGCTGAAATCATTAAGTATTCGGTTATATCATCGCTAGTCTCACTGAACTCTTCTGAATTCTACATGTCATATGTGGTCTGGCGTCTCCTTACCAGCAACAGGTCCCAGGTTCAAACTAGTCAATTCCCTAAAAAACACGCTCAGAGCGTCGTTGCGCGAAAGCGGTAGGGAGACACGATATAGAACAAACAGACACCACGCAGAATGTTAGAAACCCACAGCCAGAAGTCAGACGGATTAAGATCAGGTAATCTGGACGGCCAGGCTGTAGGAAAACGATGGCTGTTAATTCTAGCATTTCCGAAATGCCGGTGTAGCGCTCGTTTCACTGACTGTGGAATGTGCACAGGAACACCATCTCGAATAACAATAATCGTACCCACACATCTATGAAGCGTTGGAAAGACGTTGGTACACGAAATACTCTCATAGCGTTTACATGTGACGGTACAAATAGCGGAACCCACAAGACTCATCGCCTCGAAAAAATACGACACTACGTTAAACGATGCCGTTAACCTGCAAGACGCAGGCACCTTTGCAAAATGAAATGGTACCGGTTGATGTGCGTACGGATTTTTCGTTTCCCATATTCTCCAGTTCTACGTTATGACATGTCCTTGGGATGGAAATGAGCTGCGTCTGTGCACAGAAAGTTCCATGGCCATTCATTTTCCACGTCGCTGCGACCAAGAAATTCCAGAGCTAATGTTTGTCTTTTTGACAGGTCAGCAGGAAGCAACTCCTGATTATGGGTAATTTTGCGTGTTTCGAAGGATTTTATGCACCGTCCTAGCAGGTATGTCTAACGTTCAGGCATTTCCCCGTGCACTGCAAGTTTGCACATCACGTCTCGACGTCTCGGTCGCTACTAAACGCTGTGGCCACACCTTCGACAGACAGCGGATCAACTACTTTCCTCCGTGTGTCACCTTGCACTTCAAAACACCCTGCCTTTTCGAATTTTGTAATCATTTTCTCGACGATCTTATCAGACATCGGACCAGTGCCTTTTTTCCATAACCTTGAATGTCCGGAACTTCCGAAGGACTAGTGGTGCATAGTCAGCCTTTACCAGCAGCGCGTGATCCTTCATGGAGACAGCTATGTTGGGCTTCTCTGACGCAAACTGAGAAACAGCCGCGCGCCGCACATCTGTTGGTGCGCGTATTCTGACGCTTACAGCGCCATCCATAAGTCAAATTTTCGTAAACCGTTTTTGTTCCATGACATTTCCCCCTGCGTCAATAATATACTGTTATAATTTCACATTATTCTGAGCAGTGGTTCTCTTTCTACAACGTTTTGAAACTGGAACTTCGTGAACTAGAAAGTCGAATGATGTGCAGCAATGAGCAAATCTTTAGACTGCGCGGAAAATGGTTGTGTGTTACAGAAAGTGCAAGTGTTAAAAAGAGCAACAGAAATATATGCTTCTTGTGGATGAAATAATGTGATCATATCCTCTTGCCTTCAGTGGTGCAGTTACAGTAGTATGCAATTCTTGACCCTGTTCACATTTATTTTATGATTATTCGAGCCTCTTGTGTTTTACTAACGCTTTGTGATTTAAAAATATAACAATTATTTAGTAAATTAATTGGATAAATAATTAAAAACTAACATTGGTATTATGGCAAACAGAGGGTCTAGTGTCAAATGGCTTTCTTGCCGCTAGGGACACCAGCGAGTATTCAGCTGTCAGACGGTAACAACTTTCATAGTGGTGGATTAACTGTCTTCTTTCTGCGGAGATGAGACAACGAGCACGAAATTCACTTTTTAGCCGTTATTAGCATAGATTAGACGGAACGGCAGATCACTGATGCTGTTGTAATACTGAGAGGAAGTACACACATCAAAAAAAGTTTTGCATCACCCCGGTTCCCAGAGCTCCTGAAGACAGACGTTGACTGTGGACATTGTATCACAGACACAGTCCCGTTCACTCTTCAAAGATGCCAGTAAACCTGCCCAAAGACGTAAACAACCATGCATGAACAGCACCTACTAGACGGAGGGATTTTGACAGCCGATCAGTTCCACACATTCCACCTGGAAGGGGGTACACGGCTCGTGTTGTCTGTAGTTCAACCATGCCTAGACGGTCAATACTGCGTTTCGATGGCGTCCCCATTGTTACTTTGTGCAGGAAGGGCTCTCAACAAGGGAAGTGTCCAGGCGTCTAGGAGTGAACCAAAGGGAGGAAATACAGAGAGACAGGAACTGTCGATGACATCCCTCGCTCAGGGCGCCCAAGAGCTGCAGTGGATGGACTCTACCTACGTTTATGACTCGGAGGAACCCTGACACCAACACCACCATGTTGAATAATGCTTTTTATGCAGCCACAGGATGTGGCAATAGGCTGCATGATGCGCAACTTCACTCCCGAAGCCCATGACGAGGTGCATCTTTGCAACCACGATACCATGCAGCGCGGTACTGATGGGCTCAAGAACATGCCGAATGGACCGCTCAGGGTAGGTTCCCTGCTGTTTTGGGGTGGCATTATGTGGGACCAACGTAAGCCGCTGGTGGTCATGGAAGGCGCCGTAACGGCTGTACGATAGGCTTATGCCATCCTCGGACCGACAGTGCAACCATATCGGCAACAAATTGGCGAGGCATTCGTCATCATGGACGACAATTCGCGCCCCCATTGTGCACATCTTAAGGATGACTTCTCCAGTATAACGACATCGCTCGACTAGAGTGGCCAGCATGTTCTCCAGACATGAACCCGGTCGAACCTGCCTGGGATAGATTGAAAAGGACTGTTTGTTGACGACGTGACCCATCAACCACTCTGAGGGATCCACGCCGAAGAGCCGTTGAGGAGGGGGACAATCTTGACCAACAGTGTCTTGATGAACTTGTGGATAGTATGTCACGACGAATACAGGCATGCATCAATGCAAGAGGACGTGCTACTGGGTATTAGACGTACCTGTGTGTACAGCAATGTGGACCACCACCTCTGATGGTCTCGCTGTATGGTGGTACAACATGCAAGTGTCGTTTTCGTGAGCAATAAAAAGGGCGGAAATGATTTTTATGTTGATCTCTATTCCAATTTTCTGTACAGGTTCCGAAACTCTCGGAACTGAGGTGATGCAAAACTTTTCTTGATGTGTGTGTATGAAATAAATGATACGAAGTTGATCTTGTAATGAAAATCAACCCTGTGAAGTAACCAAACTAAAACACCCTTTGGAGTAGCGTAAAGCTTTTTTACTTCATATTCTGAGGTTTATGTTCACAGATAATCTTACCATCCTTTGTCTTCGTACTGAAATTTTGTGCTGCTCAGTCTTACTAAGTATTAAAGAATAAATTTCTTTAAAGAAGCCCAACAAAAAACGAAGTGCGAAAAAGAACAGAGGAGCGCTACGGACCATATTTTTAACTGCTCATACAGCCTCAATCTGTTGGGTGTGGCTTTCTCTCGCAAAGCAAGCACTGGTTAGCGGAAGTAATTAGTCTCTGGGAAACTACTAATCTCTCGAATTAATTACTGGAATTAATTGCTCTGTCGCGTCGAGAGGCCAACCGTGTCTGGCTCAGACAGTAGGAGCATCATCCCGATAGCCTGCATCCGAGCCTCACGAAATGATTCGTGCAGTGGAAGAGCGGCGAAAGAAGGCTCGTCTACAGCACCCTACGTGAATATTCTCCTGAAATTTCTGCGCTGCGAGCTTAACGCTTTCTACGCTGACGAGGACAACACGGCAAGTGCCATCACTCGGTTTTCCAGGAACTTCGCTCAGTGTAAGAGGAGTCAGAATAAGCGAATATGTGACTCGCCTCGTCTATACATACTCGACTGTTTCCGAAAAAACAAGGGTCAAAGTTTTCGAGGCACTGTATGTGCCTTTAACCGTGCAGTATGCTCAGGCGAAAGGCGGGTAAGTTGTTAGCAACGCGGATTTGTAATTTTGCACCCGGTGTTCAAAACCCGATTATTTTTTATTGTTTCATTTTATTTTTATCGTTTTCATTTACCTACTCATGTCCATAGATGGTTACTACGCGAACTTTCGTATTTTTTTTTTTTAAATTAGGGGATGTAAGGGCTTCATATTAATTCTAAAATTACAGCTGGATCTCACAATAAGTGTCACACATTTACTATATAATATATCTATAGGGTAAGTTGTGGAGTTACACTTTTTTTACATCCCCATATGCTGATATTTCACTCTCATATAACTTCTTATATTAATTCTTATATTTTATCCGTATATTTATTCTTCAGGAAGATTTGGTGTATTCCTTTGGATGATACCGATCCCAGAAACATTCGAAACACAGATATTCCGAACACCACGAGCATCGCGCGAAGGCAAGTACGCGATAGTGACATTTCTTCATATGATTCTCACTCGAGAATGAAGCGTTAACATTGGTAATGACCTCGCGCGTTAGTAATAATTTCATGGCAAATCATACTTAACGGATCACTTTTTCGAAAACTGGTGCTTGCAATTGCTTATGATTCAAGATACACTACTGGAATTTCACTGAAAACGATTTCAAATAATTTTCTGATTATTTTTTCTTTTAATTTATTCATCTGGCGTACAATTAATAGACGAATAAGGGCAACGTTATCAGTATACAGTGGAAGAAATTCGTTTCATGATCTTCTACAGATGTGCGTATGTAAATGAAAAACAAAAATAAAAATAAAAATCGGTTTCGAACACAGGGCGCCAAGTTGAGAAACCGCGATGCTAGTCACCAAGTCACTGTTTCGTCTGAGGATGTCGTGCAGTAAAAGGCACGTAAAGGATCTTGAAAACTTTGACTGTCGTTGTTTCAGAAATGGTAGAGTAGCGACCGATAAGTGGAGATACGTGTTCGTTTATTTTGACCCCTTTTCCACTGAGCGAAGTTTCTGGGAAATGGGGTTATGGCACTTGTCGTGTTCTCTTAGTAAGGCAAGTCTATCCAAAACATAAGGTAATATGTTACAATAACTCGAGTGATATTACCGTTTTCACATTCTACACGAATTGGGCTTGTTCAGTCATGTTACTATCAGAGTCTTAATCGCATCAGTACGAACTACTCAGCGTTAGTCGTCTGCCAATCACACGTATTCAGTCGCCCCTGCCAACTCGAGTACATGCCAAAACAACATGATATTGTTGGGACGTGTAAATTTTAGGTGTTTCCATCTGGTCTCTTGTATTGAGAAAAGATCCAAACAGGAGCTCTTCCTGCCACGGTACATTACTGCATCTAAATACGAGTATACTAACATCGTACGTGAAGTTGTATATGGAGGGAAATATTGGATAAACCGAAAGAGTAAATCTTGTCAGTCTGAATCGGTGGTTCGCGGATTGTATGAGGCCTGCTCATCTCATACTCCTAAAGATGTATCGTTGTCCCCACTGGAACTTTTCCTTGTATATCGCGGCTTCCAACTTTGCTATTTTTAACAGTGAAATTCAGCGTGGCTTTTTGTGACTGCTTGTACTGTCATTGCAATAATGCTCAAGTTCTTTATTATCAGAAACAGGGATTAAACCTTCATTGTTTTTCCAAGTGAAAACATATCTGGCTATGTGACAAAACCAATGCTACATTAGAGCCACTCGAAATCCACAAAGCAATACAGTCTTTGCATAGTCTATTGCTATTACCTCGAGTACCACAAATATTGGTCATAAATTCACTGTCTTTTCATCCGAGCCTTTTAATATCAAATCAAGGAAAGCTTAATATTTCTATCACTTTCACACAGAAGAATATAACTGGTCCATTTGATCGCAAGTTACAAGTTCACGAAACCGATCACCAAACTAGACAGAGGGATACATTTACAGAAGTCAGCTTGTGTATAGTGCAAACTGTTTCCATCCTGACCGTAGGGGTTGCACTTTTGTGTTACTTCGTTATAGTAATCCAATCCATTTGTTGTATTTTGCAAGTTCTACATCTACATCTACGTGATTACTCTGCTGTTCACAATAAAGTTAGTTTTTAATAAATGAAACTGCAGTTATAAAGCTTCAACATGAGTAAAGACTGCAGCATGCATTAGGTGGCTGTAATTAAACTATTATATGTAAATTGAAGCCGGAGGTGAGGGGGCAGGAAGAAAAGGAAGGGAAGGGGAACGGATTACTGATGCCAGCAGCATCGGGAAACTATGCGGAATCAGCAGCGACAAGTGGAAATGTGTGCCACAGCGGGTTTCGAACTTGGGATCTCCTGTTTACTAGGCAAGTGCGTTATTCACCGCGGCATCCTGAACACAGTACCATCACAATTTCGCCGACCCACATTCACACCGAGCACCAACTATTCGTTTAACATCTGAAAATGCTATATTCTCTTTTCTCTGTGAGGTACTGGACGAGTTACAGAAAAGGATTCATATTTTTTGATTTAAGTAAGCCGTTTGATTGTGTTGATCACAAAATATTGCTCCGTAGGTTGGACCATTACAGAATACGGGGAGCAGCTCACAATTGGTTTACCTCTTACTTTAGCAACAGACAGCAGAAGGTTGTTATTCACGGTGTTGATGTGGGGTCTGAGTGGGGTATAGTCAAGGGGGGGGGGGGAGGGGGCGGTGCCGCAGGGGTCGGTGTTGGGGCCACTCCTGCTACTTATTTATATAAATGACATGCCCTCCAGTATTACAGTTAACTCAAAATATTTCTCTTTGCTGATGACACTAGCTTGGTAGTAAAGGATGTTGTGAGAAACATTGGCTCAGTTTCAAATAGCGCAGTTCATGACCTAAGTTCACGGCTTGTAGGAAATAAACTAACGCTAAACCACAGTAAGACTCAGTTTTTACAGTTTCTAACACACAATTCAGCAAAACCTGACACTTTAATTTCACAGAATGGTCATGTGATTAGTGAAACTGAACAGTTCAAATTTCTAGGTGTTCATATAGATAGTAAACTGTCGTGGAAAGCCCACGTTCAAGATCTAGTTCAAAGACTTAATGTTGCCATTTTTACTATTCGAACGGTATCTGAGGTGAGTGATCGTTCGACACGGAAATTAGTCTACTTCGTTTATTTTTTCTTTCGCTTATGTCTTATGGTATTATATTTTGGTGTAACTCTTACCATTCTAAAAGGGCAATAAGTGGTGTAAGTTCATGAACCTCTTGTCGACCCCTGTTCACGAGTTGGGTATTTTGACATTGAGCTCTCCATATATAAATTCCTTACTATTCATTTCTTGTCAACATTCCCAAGAATAAGCAGCTTTCACTCAGTTAAAACTCGGCAGAAATCCAACCTGTATTTGGATCGGACTTCCTTAACCCTTGTGCAGAAAAGTGTGCAGTATACTGCTGCATCCATTTTCAATAAGCTACTGCTCGATTTCAAAAATCTTATCAGTAATCCACGCACTTTGAAATCGAAACTGAAGAGTTTCCTCACGTGTCAGTCGTTCTGTTTTGACAAGGAGTTCCTTGAAAAATTAAGCTGATTCTCGTTATATTGTTGATTGCATTTACTTTAACTTATGCATTGACATTTTTCGGGTTCATAAACATCTTATTTTTACCTGTTATTACTTTTATGTTGTAATTTCATGTACTGACATGTTCTATGACCTGGGAAATTTGCTCCTTAATTTGGTCTACGGAACTTGACGTGTAAATAAATAAATATATCTACAGTATCTGTTCAGTCATCCGTGCTCGTTACTCTGATTCCCGCAGGATGTCGGCCGTACTCGCGCAGCCGCACCGAACAAGGTGGATTCAGTGCCAATCTAGACGAATCAGTTATGTGAATGGGTGGTCTTGGGAAAGCTGAAGGTCGGCGTAGGTTGTCTTCAGTCAGATATATTCCCAACAATTAGTAATAAAATGATATTTATTAAATACGAAGAAATATTCAACTTAAATGATGCTTCTTCTTGGGAAATGTATAGCACAATTAGACGTTTGAAATTATTAAAACTCCTCTAAAATATTAAACCACTGTGCCTTTGAATGATACCTACGTAGAGTCCAGAGCTGGCCTACGATGCCTACGGAGCCTGAGTCTCGAAGACGATGGACGCACACGGCAGCTTGTGGACTCGGCGGTGACTGGAGACCGTACATGACAAGGCCTACTGAAGAGAACTGTCCGCCGTAGCTCACTGCTCAGGTATTTGAGACATCGACCATTTGTTATCCTACTCGTGATGCCCATCAGTTGGCCCTTGGCACACTTCTGCATAAATTGTTCTTCCAAACCAAACAGCTGGTGCGCTACGAGTGTTTCAAGTGCGGCTTATCGATTGTGGTGCGCACTGTCTGGAGTCGTGAGTACCGTCACCACACTTGGTGTCTGTCTTTTTGAACCTGTCCCCTGCGGGAATCTCAGAGTAGCGAGAATGGAGGAAATGGACAGGAAAAGTTGATAGGTGGCGCTCGGTGGGAATGTGCGTCGGCCATGAGGCGCTTCGACATCGTCTGCGCAGTTGTGATAACCCAGTGTCCTGGTTAACGCTTCTGCTTAGTAAGCAGGATATCCCGGGATCGAATCCCGTTGCGGTACATATTTTCACCCGTCGCTGATGATTCTGCGTAATGTTCTGATGCAGCTGGCACTAGTAATCCCTTCCCTTCCCAGCCGGCCGGTGTGGCCGTGCGGTTCTAGTCGCTTCAGTCTGGAACCGCGTGACCGCTACGGTCGCAGGTTCGAATCCTGCCTCGGGCATGGAGGTGTGTGATGTCCTTCGGTTAGTTAGGTTCAAGTAGGTCTAAGTTCTAGGGGACTGACGACCACAGATGTTAAGTCCCATAGTGCTCCGAGCCATTTGAACCATTTGAACCTTCCCTTCCCTTTCTTCACCCCACCCTCCCCAATTTACATATAACGTATCACAGCTGCGGATTCCGTGTGGTGTCCGTTCTTTCGGACATCACACTGCAGTGCGGGCTGTAAACATCGTAGATATTCCAGAATGAGATTTTCACTCTGCAGCGGAGTGTGCGCTGATATGAAACTTCCTGGCAGATTAAAATTGTGTGCCCGACCGAGACTCGAACTCGGGACCTTTGCCGCAATATCTTTCCTTTCAGGAGTGCTAGTTCTGCAAGTTTCGCAGGAGAGCTTCTGTAAAGTTTGGAAGGTAGGAGACGAGGTACTGGCAGAAGTAAAG
Source organism: Schistocerca piceifrons (assembly GCF_021461385.2). NCBI lineage: Eukaryota > Metazoa > Arthropoda > Insecta > Orthoptera > Acrididae > Schistocerca > Schistocerca piceifrons. The sequence goes on from NC_060145.1 coordinate 399,516,351, forward strand.
CTGTGAGTACCGGGCGTGAGTCGTGCTTCGGTAGCTCAGTTGGTAGAGCACTTGCCCGCGAAAGGCAAAGGTCCCGAGTTCGAGTCTCGGTCGGGCACACAGTTTTAATCTGCCAGGAAGTTTCATCGTAGATATTTTCATTAATTGGTGCACTCGTGGAGTATGCTAAAAAAAGAATAGTTCTACTTTTTCCCATCAGGTGGAGATACGGCACTGTAAACAGTCAGAATGCGGTGTGGGTGTTGGAAAAGGAGAGGAACGATAAACACATGATAACGGTGGTTCTGGTACGTTTTTGAGAATATAGTCACAAGTTACAACATGTGTTCAGTATGGTTTCCAGAGTCAGCAACGCGCTGCATCCGTAACACGGCATAGTCGATAGTTGCTCACAGCATATCCAGTGTAATCTGAGCGATATAGCGTCATAGGTTATCCTTCAGATAAGGAACAATCAGGATACATCCCTGATAGACACGATCTTTCAAATAACCTCTAATTCGCTAACCTACCAAAAATCCTAAGACATTTCCTACATTTTCGATCTATGTGCCTGTACTTTGGATGTTGGAAGCGAGGGGGGTTGGATGACCTTGAAATGTAGCTGAAACTAGGTAGTTGAAAGTATAGTGAACCCCTTTTCTTACCTATATGATTATAGACTGAGAGCCTTGTTAGGTACCTTTGCGAAGGTTTGTAGCTACTCTGTCATCAACGGTAAAGACACGTGCTGCCCGGAGGTGTCTCGCATATAAGGGGGAGGGGGGGGGGTTGCTTGAGCGCGCCTTTGAGTTCTGACGTGCTACCTCCTCCATCTTGAATTTTCTAAGTTTTCCACTAGCACAACTGGGTTGGAGCCACTATTTTGGATTTTAGTTGGCAGTTTCATTTATGATCCCTAAACCAATTGGCTGGAGAGGCGGTGGAGACAGAAAACGTGATTGATAATTGGGCGTAGCGTGTCCCATGGTACATAACCGGGGTGTGGCTTATCGCATAACAGGGAATGGGACGTGGTTGCTGCCATCTTGGAGGTTTAGGTCATTGCTCCTTTATCTAGGCAAGGCCCTGCCCCTGTAGGTTGGCACCCTGATGGGCGAAGGTCCAAGTTTTCAGCACCAACATACTTATTCTACTTTAATATTAATATTAGGAGGGCGTGGACTATAGCATTTGACTGTTATTGTAAGCTGAAAGAAATGAAACTAAATTTTAATCTGTATACATAAAAGGAAATGTGCTGACCGACTTACTCATCATCGTTCAGCCCAAACAGCTAAAGAAAGAAACTTGAAATATCGAGAAGGTCGGGATCTTATTCTGTAGGCGTCTTTTAAGAAGGGATTTTCCGAAATTCGAACCCAAGTGATTGCAACAGGGGACTAGGGTTTCTCTGGAAAAATGTCGCTATTAAGGCAATTTTGAAGCTAGACTTAGAAAATTGGTGTTTGGTTTCTCAGTCAAAAATAAAGAAATACGTGTTTCAGTATTTTTGGAAACTGAATCCCTAAGATTATGAAATAGGGGATGAGATTTTTTTATGAAAATATCTCATTGTGCAAGCATTTTTGAAGCTAAATCTATGAAAATTTGTAGTTGGCTTCTCCGTTAGAAATAAAACGTACGCTTCTTATTATTTTTGGAAATTCAAATCCCAAGGGACTGAAATAGGGTCAGACTCATTCACTGATTCATCACCGCCCAGCCCAAACCGCTAAGAATAGAAACTAGAAGTTTGGAGGGGCTGTGCATATTGTACTACAAGCATCGTTTAAGAAGAAGTTATCGGAAATTCCACTTCTAAGGGGATGAAAGGCTTTTTGAAAGTGTGTCACTAGTGAAGGAATTTTGAAGCTAGAATTACAAAAACAGGTGTCTGATTTCTCAGTCAGAAAAAAAATACGTTTTTCCACATTTTTGTAAATTCAAGTACTAAGGGGGTAAAATAGTGGGTGAAAGTTTTTTTGATCATAAATAATTACTAAAGAACCACTAAAGGATTTTTAAGGCTGCATCTATGACAACTAATATTTGACTTCGCAGTTAGAAATAAAAAAAATACATTTTTCAGTGTTTCTGGAATTTCAACTCCTAAGGGAGTGCAATAAGGGACGAAAATTTTTGGAAAATATTTCCTTACATTAAAAAAATTTAAGCTTAAATTTATGAAAATAGCTACTTCACTTCTCGGTTAAATATTTGCTAGAGAATAAAAGTTACTATGGATATATCGCCACAAGGACGCAAAAGGCGTGATAAACAAAAGCTCTGAAGTCCATCTACGACAATCGCTTTTTCGTCAGAACTACATTCGGAAAAGACCATGCTTATGTGAACTTAATTTGCCTGAAAAGCTTCGAATGTGTCACAATTTGTGAACAACACAAAAATTCGATTAAATAAAAACAAAAAGTCTCTCCAGGCCATACAGTCTACGCGAGGGAAGCAACGGGACTAAGCTAGTTTTATATATGCTTGAAATTTTAGAAAGTTTGTTTAATTTGTAGAAGGGCGTCAAAGAAGTCACTTAATGAAGAACTTGTGTTTAGGGAAATACGTGTTGAAAATCCATTTCATAATTACTGTAGCTAAAGGGACACTCAGAAAGTTTCATTTAAAATTTTGTTTTTTTAGGAAACGTTAAGTTTCCTCCGTAAAGAAAAATAAAATATGAAAGCTATTCTTAAGACTGTAAGTATCATGACCCTACTAATTTTCAAAATAGGAAATTTGTTTCAAAAAATGTTTCCTGTCTCTTCCCAGCTGTACCTATTCCTGCTCCCTCTTTACTGCCTTCTCCCCGTGTTCTGTGATACCCTCAATTTACGATTTCCCTTCGTGTCTTCGTTGATATTACCATCTGCATCCGATGTATCTATATAATATCTTTGTTTAGTGCTATTGTTCTTTGCCTACGGCCGCGATCAGTTTTCACAGATTCCTTTCCTTCCCGTAAACGACGGTTCCTGATCGGTTACCTGTCCATTTTTCTTGGTACCCTCCGTTATATTTAGGTTCTTCTGCCGAGTTTTGAATCTTGCATTCCTTTTCTCTACTTACCTGAGATTGGGAGGAAGTGAGCTCGTTGATTGTTTCGAGATTTAACCTGATAGCCGAATCACTTAAGAGAAGGTGGTAGCCCTTTCGATTTTGTTTCCCTCCTGGCTTTTATGGATACTGAGACTGGGATAGTCATGGTTATGGCGACCCTGTGTACGAATACTACGGAGCAAAAACTTCTATGTGGCAAAAGCTCTTCGGACACACATTCTTGTTCGTTCCAAAGCAGATAAACTGCAGGTGCTTCAGTTTGCAACTGCTAAGCATTTAACTTTCTGGAGTGGACGGCCAGTGATTTTCGATACACCGAAGGCGGAAATCATTTTGGTTCTCTTGAAGTTTATATTTTTGTTTCTGCAAGTTTATTCTAAATCACTATCTTCCTTTCATGTCCCTCGACTCTTACTTCAGTCTGGTTTCTATACACGTTACGGATTTATTTTTTTTCCCCTTTATTTTATCACGGTTACCTTTAAAATTTCAGAGAGTGTGTTCCAGTCAACATTGTCAAAGGCTTTCTCTAAATCTAAAAATGCTATACACGTAGGTTTCCCTTTCTGTAATCTATCAAGATGAAGCGTAGGGTCAATACTGCCTCACATCCTCTTACATTTCTCTGAAAATTGATTGATCAGCCCCCAAGTCGAATAGTACCAGTTTTTTGTTATTATTCCATAAACAATTCGTGTCAGTATTTTACAACCATGACTTATTAAACTGATAATTAGGTAATATTCACTCCTGCCTTATTGGGGTCTAATATTTTGCAGGGTATTTGTAAGAAATTACACATAAAATTACGTAGCTGAAAACAGATCAGTTACATTCATTTGACAGGTATCATATATAAAAAAGATCAAAAGTGCTGAAAGTATCGAGCTCACATCAAACACTACGGAAGTCAGTAACAACGAAGGGCCAAACTGATAATTTACTACATTTTTGTAAGACCTATCCTTTCCCATTTTTTTTCGGTGAACGTATGAGTGGTTTAATGCGAGAATGAGTTCAAAAGTTTCCTAAGGCAGCCAAAGTTAGTAACGTTGTGGATGAGTTTTCAAGGAATTAGAGTGAAATAGTTTAACTCTTAGTAGTGCTTAATCTATTTATTTTAGCTACGTTACGTTAGGGGAAGTGATTTGCGGCCCAGTTTCGATTTCTTTTACTTAATTTGCGTTTAGAATATCAGTTAATATGGTGCATTTTATTCTTTACGAAGCTACCTATTTGTGACTTTTTCCACACTGCCGTTAGAAGCTATGTGTTTTGTTGCATTTTTAACTGGATAGCCACTGTGTTCGATATTTGAATCTTTGTTCGTTAAACTTAAATTTATCCACGTTAGATGGAATGTTTTGAGGACAGTATCGTAAATTTAAGAAATGATTTATACTGATTCAGTGACTTTTTTACGACATTTAATTAGCATGATGCGTTTTAGCTGCTATGATAAACCAGTTTCAGTTGCTAAGACAGTAACAGTCAATGAAAACGAAACATTTTCTATCTAGATGCATTTATGTCATGGCACTGTTGCATATTATGATTATATGGCAAAGTCAGTTTTTTTATTGTTGAAGACAGTATTTTCAGTAAAACGAGCATTCAACTTTGAAGACGTTTTTGAATAAATTAATACTGATACATTCTAGCTTACCATCTCATAACATGTTACTATGTACTGTGCCATGAATAAAAATTTATGCTTCTTCATAAGTGTCCATTTGGCGTCCTTTGTACACTTTATGTATTATGCGAATATCATTCACGACATCATGGGATGGGTGTCCTTCATGTTGTCAGTGTGTGGGTGTTATGTTGATGAGTTTGCGCAACGGATTGATCTGACAAGTACCCTTTGGCTCCGGCAAGAAGCAATTTCCACCCCCACACTACTACAGAAATCAGACAGACGTTCATAACCTACCAAAAAGAAATGCCTGAAAAACTTTCAGCAATAAATATCTTCTGGAGTCGCCTACTGTAAGGAAAAGACACAAAAATATTCTATTTTCTTACGTAACTAGTGAGATACTTGTACTGGAGTAGTGCTAGTTAGTGTAAGAAAAACATTAAACGAACAGAAAATATTATTTATTGCAAAATTTAAGAAAATCAAGTGAAACTTTTATTTATAAACTGATACACAAATTTCCGGCTCTTTTTAGAATAGGAGGTTACCTCTTATGGATAGGAATCCTGTTAATGACATTTATATACAAAGTGTGGGAGAGCTTGTTTATCCCTTTTCTTTAAGAATATTATTTACTCGGCAGAATGGCTGAGAGCCGCACCTACTCAACTTGAATAATTATCCGATTGAATTTGTCTAACAAGGGAACCTCCCCATCGCACCCCCCACAGAATTAGTTATAAGTTGGCACAGTGGATAGGCCTTGAAGAACTGAACACAGATCAATCGAGAAAACAGGAAGAAGTTGTGTGGAAGTATGAAAAAAAATAAGCAAAATATACAAACTGAATAGTCTATGCATATGATATGCAACATCAAGGACGGCTTAAGCTCACGAGCGCCGTGGTCCCGTGGTTAGCGTGAGCAGCTGTAGTACGAAAGGTCCTTGATTCAAATCAACCCTCGAGTGAAAATTTTAATTTTTTATTTTCAGATAATTATTATCCGTCCGTCCGATGCGATCACTTTTTTGGGAGTGATTATCACATCCATAAGAAAACCTAAATCGGGCAAGGTAGAAGAATCTTTTTACCCATTCGCCAAGTGTACAAGTTAGGTGGGTCGACAACATATCCCTGTCATGTGACGCACATGCCGTCACCAGTGTCGTATAGAATATATCAGACGTGTTTTCCTGTGGAGGAATCGGTTGACCTATGACCTTGCGATCAAACGTTTTCGGTTCCCATTGGAGAGGCACGTCCTTTCGTCTATTAACCGCACGATTTTGCGGTGCGGTCGCAAAACACAGACACGAAACTTATTACAGTGAACAGAGACGTCAATGAACGAACGGACAGATAATTGTCTGAAAATAAAAAATTAAAATTTTCACTCGAGGGAAGACTTGATCCAAGGACCTCTCCTACTGCAGTTGCTCACGCTAACCACAGGACCACGGCGCTCATGAGCGTGTATTTTCCGAGATGTTGCCTATCTTGGCATGGACTACTCAGTTTGTATATTTTACTTATTTTTTTCATACTTCCACATAACTTCTTCCTGTTTTTTCGATTGATCTGTGTTCAGTTTTTCAAGGCCTATCCACTGTGCCAACACATAACTAAATCTGAAGGGGGTGCGATGGGGAGGTTCCCTTGTAAGTACGGTCGAGGCTGTCATGTTTGAAATGTAATGGAGTGATGTGAATGAAGTATGGAGGAAAGATGGGGCTCACCTACACTATAGCACACAATACCGTGAGCTGCAACAACTGCTACCTGCGTCATTCGCCACTGAAAATTAACAAAACTATCTCTTTCTATCTATATTGCCCTTCACCAATTGAATTCTCACTACGCATTGATGAAGTCAAGGACTCCTATCTGCCCCTAGTCTAACTATTGGCGTGGTACATCAGTCAGATAACCAATCCACGACGCTGCCACTCAATGTTCACTCGCAGAGCACACTGCACATTAAGTGTCGTGGCTAACACAGTGAACAAACGCTTAACTGCGAGCGACTCAATATAGAGTATCACTCCTATTCGCTAGCAACAGAGGTGCTCTCTCAGTGCAGTACTGAGTAGAGACTTTGTTCCTCGCTCTCTGCATACACGCACAAGCGCACTCGCTCCCGCTACGTGTTCCTGCTATAAGAGCATCACTAAAACGACATTCCCTTCACGCAAAAAGTGAAAGGGTATATCATCCACTGCCTTTCCCTCACTCCTCTGGCTCATTGCATCAGAAATAGCCCACCAATCGGCGTTACTCTTACAAACAGGAGAATAGCTAAGCCGACCAATCCGGAAATATGTAACATCTGCATTAGGCATTAACTGTCCACTTGTGAGAACTCTGAAACTGCGCACTAGGTCTTTCAAAAAAATGCATTTGCTGGGGCTCTCCCAAACAATACAGCGGGTTTTGCTTTTAAGGTGGACACTCAGGCCATTATCCCTTTTCTCTGGCAAAAACTGTTTTGGTCTGTGGGCAGTCGGCTGGGCTGCACAGCTGCATGCTAACTCACCCTCCTACAGACTTCCCAGTGGGCTGGTTGCCTCCACTGAACAAAAACTCCTGTGGCTGTCGTTTCCTGAATGTTTGTGAATGCCAGCCTCGACTTTTTAATCTCAGTGCGCACTTGCGATTTATTTATTAGATTTACATCTCAATTAAATGGAAATATGTAAAATTGACCCTACTCTATCGAGTTTGGGCTCGAACTTTTCATGTACTGTGTTCTATTTTATAAATACTGTTTGTGTGTGTTTATCTGTATGTGTATTGATGTTGTATCTCTCTGTGTGTTGTAAAGGCAATGTTAATGTCGTGCAGCCCGAAAATGTTTGCTATTTTATTGGAGATTTGCCTGTGAATGGTATACAAGCTGTGGGTTTCTTTTTCATTTTCTGTGTAGCAGTTGGTTTATTATTGTTTCTCTTTGCTTTGTGAGATTGTCAATAAAGATGTCATCATAGCCATTTGTTGTAGCTGTTTGTTTGATTATGGTGGTTTACCAAGCTTCACGTATTTATCTTTTGGTATATTACTTGTTCTGTTAAGTAATGCTCTGTATGGAGTATGTTTGTGTGTCATGGGGTGGCAAGAAGGGATGCGTATGGTGGTGACTGTTGTTGTTATTTTTCTGTGGACTTTGAAGCTGTGTAAAAACAAAAACACACAGACAATCAGGCATTAATAAAACAGAATACATTACATGAAAAGTTCTGTATGTACACTAAACTGGGAGACACTTCTGAAGAGACAATGTAGATATAAATGCCTACCACACAAAGCAGTCACACACATGAAGGACGCCCATCCCATGATGTATTGAATGATCGCATAATACATAAAGTGGACAAGGGGACGCCAAATGGACACTTATGAAGAATCATTTATGGCACAGTACATGGTAACATGTTATGAGATGGTAAGCTAGAGAGTATCAAAATTTGTTCAAAAACTTCTCCAAAATTGAATGCTTGTTTTACTGAAAATACTTTCTTTAACAATAAAAAACTGTCTACGCCATGTAATCATAATGTCTAACAGTGTCATGGCGTAAATGCATCTAGATAGAAAATGTTATGTTTCCATTGATTGTTACTGTCTTAGCAACTGAAAGCTGAGTCTGTTTGGAATGATGCGAACATCTGTACATCAAAGTGTTGATCTATGACGTGTTTCCATTGTGTTCAGTGTGGTAGACAACTAAACTTACAACAAAAATGTAAGTAAATGCAGTAATGAAATGATCAAAACGTGCAAACCATTTAACGTACACGGTGAGGTACATGTACCTTTCTGTACATGGTTGTATTTCGACAAATAACCTCACTCCACAGCACTCACAGCAAACTAATTTAATCACACTTCAGATGTCAAGTGAACAGTACAGTTGGCATCAGCGTTTCCTTCGCTTATACGCAATACCTTTTCTCGTATTCCGGACGAGCTGTGGTTTTAAAGAAACAGATATCTGTACATCGCCACATCCTGCGAGTGTTAACCACAGCACGTATCCTCCTTTTTATAGCTATCATTTTATGCTGCTATGCACGTTGCAGAACGCAGAACTGTGCACACGAGGAATATCTACATGCGTGGAATATTTTCTTTCGTTCTCTTTATATTTTTAACTTTATTTTTGCGACTGCGTTTTTCGGATCTGATAGTGGCGCCCATCTCCTCTGTTTATTCTCTAAATGTTTTCATGGGAGCAGACTGTACAAGTAAATGTTGCCCACTCTCTGCCAGTGTGTGTGTATATTATATGATGCTTGTCCCATTCTTTTGAACAGGAGGCCGGTTCCAGTTACAATAGAGTCAATATATCCCAATACATTCCATTTTGATATGTACTAAGGGACTCTCCATTTGATGAATTGTCGCGAGATAGAATCAAAATTTAAGTTACGTGTCCGTGTTTATACTCTCTATTGCGAACTTGCTTCAAAATGTACGTCGGTGGCAATTCCATAGTTCAGTAGAAGGAATCGTTATCATTCATGATCAATGGACCTTTTCTTCATCTTTCATTTTTTTTACAATCCGCTCCCAAGCGCCTACCACAAAGTGTCAATGTAAATGGAATTCATGTGTGCCCTGAAAAGAGCCTAAAATTGATATTAAGGAATGTTTAATGAAATGAATCCTAACCCAAAATCGGTGACATCACATTGTACTCCATGCTTGTTTAAAGTCGTCCAAGTTTTCCTTTACGCAAAACATGATTAACGTCTCGAGGTATGAATTAAAAAAACCCCTTCAGTCACAATTTTTCGTGTTTTATTCAGTACACGATGCATTTCGGACTCTGTGGGTCCATCTTCAGGTGTCATTCGCCTCAATACATGATTTATTTGTTCCCTTGAATGGGACGCATATTCCTGTCATGAAAAGGTTTGATGTTAGGTTATGAATTTCGTAAGTCAGACGCGGAAAATACTTTCGAAACAGTGGAAAACTTCTGCTGTTACTAAAACGTTAAAAATGCTTTTCTTGGATTGTTTGGTAAGTTTACAATATTCATCTTTTCCACTGTTTCACACGTATTTTCCGCGTCTGACTTACGAAGTTCATAACCTAACATAAAACTTTTTCGTGACTGGAATATGCATTTCATCTAATTCAAGAGAACAAATAAATTATGTATTAAGACGAATGACACCTGAAGATGGACCCACATCGTGTACTGAATAAAACTCGACAAATTGTGACTGATGGCGTTTTTTTTAAATTCATACATGGAGTGTATTGAGTACAGTCACGTTTCAAGTTGCAAAATATGGATAAAATAAAAAAGTAAAACAAACTATTAACGTCGTTTATTGGCCATATTCAACATTATAAATTCAGTCAATGAACGTGACATAAGCGGGAATTAACGATTACCATGTTAGTTGATGCATGGGCACGTTGTTTTTTTTTTTACACCCCCCCCTCCATTCATCCGGATGCCCAACCTAGGATTTTTTTGTGACACTAAGATCTTTCATTTCTTTTTTGTACACCAACCTCCCCCATTTACATTTTGTTTAAAATATTGCCAACAGTTTTGTGGTGGTACACTCAAGCACCAAAAAGGGAACCGTGTATGCGGTTATATTGTACTCCTGTGACGGAAATGCACTTCGTCAAACGCTGCCATGGTCAGCTGTAAACAAGGAACCCAAAATAACAGAGATAGTTTAACCGTGAAATACACCATCTACAAGTGATTCGAACTCTTGGACGCGCAAAACAGTGAGAGGAACTTCACTGAAGCAGAGGCGCCAAATTAATACGAGGCAAACTCACCTATACGCTACGAGACGGTTGCAAACTAGTTGCGATCGGCGAGAGTGGTTGGCTGCCATGGAGTGGCGGTTTAATGGGAAAGCAACGCCAGCCACACGAACGTCACAGTCCGCTGTTCCGGCAGACAGCTACGCGTGGGCAGCCGGCTGCAGGTAAATTAATCGCCCGCCTCGACTGCCTGGGGCTTCTGCTCTTGTGGCCGGCTTACTCCATGTCCATCACAACTCGATTTGCTCTCTGTCACGCCGCAGGCACAGTGTTGGGCAATCGGAAAACTGAGAAGTTCTCAAGTCCAACTTGCTCTATCCCTCCCAAATTTTTTTCTAATTGTGATCGGCGTGGATGAAGACACTTCAACAAAATGACGGTACTACTCTCTAAAATCAATAAATGCAATCAATGAATGAATTTCCTTTGAAAATAAATGCATCATAGTGAGCGCGTTAATAATACCATATACACTGACAAAAGTCATGGGATACCACGTAATATCGTGTCGGACCTCCTTTTGTCCGTCGTAGTGTAGCAACTCGACGTAGACTACACAAGTCGTTGGAAGCTTCCTGCAGAAATATTAAGCCATGAAGTTTCTATAGCAGTCCATAATTGCGCAAGTGTTGCCCGTGCAGGATTTTGTGCGCGAACTGACCTCTCGATTATGTCCCATAAAGTTTTGATGGATTCATGCCGGGCGATCTGGGTAACCGGATCATTCACTCGAATTATCCAGAAGGTTCTTGAAAGCAATCGTGAACAACTATGGCACGGTGGCAAGGCGTGTTCTTATCCATAAAGCATGACGTCCATGAATGGCTGCAAATTTTCTCCAAGTGGCCGAACATAATCACTTCCAGTCAATGATCGGTACAGTTGGACCAAAGGACCAGTCCACTCCACGTAAACACAGCCCTAAGCCATTATGCAGCCATAACCAACTTTCACAGCTCTTGTTGAGAAATTGGTTTCGTATCTTCTTGGGTCTGCGTCACAATCGAATCCCACCACCAACTCTTACCAGCTGAAACCGGGACTCATCTGACCAGGCCACGGTTTTCAAAAAATGGTTCAAATGGCTCTGAGCACTATGGGACTAAACTTCTGAGGTCATCAGTCCCCTAGAACTTAGAACTACTTAAACCTAACTAACCTAAGGACACCACACACATCCATGCCCGAGGCAGGATTCGAACCTGCGACCGTAGCGGTCGCGCGGTTCCAGACTGAAGCGCCTAGAACCGCTCGGCCACACAGGCCGGCCCACGGTTTCCCAGTCTACGGTCCAACTGATATGGTCACGAGTCCAGGAGAGGAGTTGCAGGCGATGTCGTGTTGCCAGCAAAGGCACTCGCGTCGGTCAACTGCTGCCGTAGTCCAGTAACGACAAATGTTGTTCAAATGTGTATGAATTCCCAAGGGACCAAACTGCTGAGGTCATCGGTCCCTAGACTTACACCCTACTTAAGCTAACTTACACTAAGGACAACACACACACCCATGCTCAAGGGAGGACTCGAACCTCCGGCGGGAGGGGCCGCAGAATTCTTGATATGGTGCCTCCAGCCGCGCGGCCACTCCGCGCGACAGTAACGCCATATTCAGCCGTAATGTCTTAACGTATAGGTTCGTCGTATATCCCACATTGATTTCTTCGGTTATTTCACAACTCTAAGCAGATCCCGCTGCTCTTGGTCGTTAAGTGAAGGACGTCGATCACTGCGTTATCTGTGGTGAGAGGTGGTGCCTGAAATTTGGTAGTCCGCAGCTCGTGGTCGTGCGGTAGCGTTCTCACTTCCCGCGCCCGGGTTCCCGGGTTCGATTCCCGGCGGCGTCAGGGATTTTCTCTGTCTCGTGAACACTGGGTGTTGTGTGATGTCCTTAGGTTAGTTAGGTTTAAGTAGTTCTAAGTTCTAGGGGACTGATGACCATAGATGTTAAGTCCCATAGTGCTCAGAGCCATTTGAACCATTTGAAATTTGGTATTCTCGGCACACTCTTGACACTGTGTATCTCGGAATCTTGTATTCCCTTACGATTTTCGAACTGGAATGTCCCATGCGTCTAGCTCTACAATTCCGCGTTCAGATTCTGTTAATTCCTGCCGCGCTGCTATAATCACATCAAAAACCTGTTCGCAGGGATCACCTGAGTTCAAATGACTGCTCCACCAATGCATCGCCCTTTCGTACCTTGTGCACGCGATACTACCTCCATCTGCATATGTGCACGTCGCTCTTCTATGACTTTTCTCACCTCGGCGTGCAATACACAGTGCTGAGTGAGCCATGGGGGTTCTATTTCATCTTTTCTTCCCCTTTCATTTACCGGCGCCCCATTAGGTGGCAGGAATTATCCCTGTATGTTATCACTGGCACGGAGTCGTGAAAACACGCTGGAGCGTGGAGGAGTGTCTGGGTGCGTGGCGAGAGGGCAGCACAGGCAGTGGTCGGCCCGTCGGCTGTGTGGGCCGCTTGCCGCGTGTGCAGAGGCCGGTTGGTTGTGAGTGTACCGTCGGTGGTTGCATCTAAGTGTTCACCACGCCCTTCGGTGTGCTTCAGCTGAATTGTCTACCCTTACGTCAGTGCTGTGCGCTTTTTCATGCTGGCGTTTTGCACTGATCTGAAATTATGGAATAACGGCTTCTTTGCGAAGCAATAGTTAGTATCGCTTGGGCTGAGACATCCCTATCCATTTGATAGTTAATGCTTGTTCCGCACGTGTAACGGTAAGTGCTTGCCATTATAAGCGCTACTTGAAAATTTGCTTCACTGTTACTTTTTTACGCCACAAGGTGTCTTGTAAGTAGGCTGTTTACGTTTTTATGTTGGTAACGCCACGTAGCGCTCTGTATGAAAGTCACTGACTGCGCTGTGTGCAGTCTGTGGCTGCTTGGACTCATTGTTGAAATATTTACTAGTGTAGTGTTGGGCAGTTTGATGTGAACAGCGTGTAGCGTTGGGCAGTTGGAGGTGAGCCGCCAGCAGTGTGGATGTGTAGAGAGAGATGCTAGAGCTCTCAGATGTTACTATAAGCGGACGATCTGGACGTGTGTCGCCAGAAAAAGGAAAATTGTAAAGATGGATCTCATGAACTGATATATATATATATATATATATATATATATATATATATATATATATATATATATATATATATGTGAGAGTTTTGAATATTATTAAGGTAAGTACATTGTTTGTTCTCTATCAAAATGTTTCATTTGCTAACTATGTCTATCAGTAGTTAGTGTCTTCAGTAGTTAGAATCTTTTATTTAGCTGGCAGTACTGGCGCTCGCTGTATTGCAGTAGTTCGAGTAACGAAGATTTCTGTGAGGTAAGTGATTCATGAATGGTATTGCTTATTGTTAGTCAGGGCCAATCTTTTGTAGGGATTTTTGAAAGTCAGATTGCGTTGCCCTAAAAATTTTTGGGTGTCAGTTTAGTGATGAACATAATAAGTAAAGAGAGAACTGTCTGAGTACGTTCAGTTTTATTCAGCTGTTTGAAAACCAAAAAATGTAGTTTACCAACACAGTCATTTATAATTTTTCTAAGGGGACGTTCCGTCTGACCACAAATCTGGTGGTTTCCAAATCAGTGTTATTTTACTATGAGCCGACACGGCATTTGTCTTTACCCTAATGTTTAATGAACTTTTCTATTTAGTGCTGTTAAACTGTTCATATGCTCTGTGGTAAATCTGGTTTATTAAGTGTTTTTTTCAAAGACTTGGGATATTTTCTTGGTTTTATTATTTAGCCTTTTAATTATTTTAAGAACATTTGTCGTACTAATCTCTGCTGTTCAAATTGGGTTATACATCAGTCTCAGATCTAATTGCCATGGAAGACAGCCTTACCCGTAAATGTTAGCAATTAAGTACCACCTTGTAGAAGTAAGCTTCTGATTCTCATAGGAATTTCAGCTTGCTGAAAACACGTCTCTGGTTGTGTAGCTTAGGTGACTTATTCACCGTTTTTCTATTTCACGTAACTTTCTGGTTCAAATGGCTCTGAGCACTATGGGACTTAACATCTTAGGTCATCAGTCCCCTAGAACTTAGAACTACTTAAACCTAACTAAGCTAAAGACATCACACACATCCATGCCCGAGGCAGGATCCGAACCTGCGACCGTAGCAGTCCCGCGGTTCCGGACTGAAGCGCCTAGAACCGCACGGGCAACGCGGCCGGCTAACTTTCTGAGATACTTGATTTCACCCTAATCAGTTAAGTTGTTTTGGAGGAGTCGTTTATTAAGCCACCATTTTACCGTTTTATGCTGTTAGGCGGTGTATGTTCTGTGCAATTTTGAGTAACATACCTGTTTGACTATTATGGCATGTTTGAAGGTTTTATAGCATTAAGTTATTATGGTGTGGTCGAATTACATCTTCTTAACTTGTATCTTAGCTGATGTATCATCTGAATGGCGTTTGTTAACAGCTCTTAGTTTTACGAGTTGGAGGTCTGCTGTTTGGAGCGGTGCTTGGCTGCGGGGACCTGTTGCGTTTACTCACAGGCATGGTGTTCTTCGGGAGTGTTAGTGGCTGCCCGACATTACCTTAGTGGAGCTGTTCGCGCTAGCAACGTATTTGTTAAGTTTGTTTAGCCTGTGCTCTTACGTTAATGTTTTCCGCGAAATATTTTATGCCTCTCCTGAAATGGGTACTATTATCCATTTTATGATTTGCCTTCATATTTTCTAAATCAGACTATTTCAGCCTGTATTTGTTGTGCTAATATTTGGGAACTTTGAACTTACTTCTCTAGTGGTCATTTTTCTAATTATTCTAATTATTTTGCCAGCGCTTCCGTATTGCATTCATTCCATTCATGTGAAAGAAAATCTTGCCGCAACTGCTGGCACGTAACTTTCATTGCTAGACTGTTCTGAAGACTGATGTTTGTACTTGTGATTTATTAATCGCAGCGGCAGATGTTCCCTTCAAATGCTAGTCTGATTAAGACTGAAATTACTTTAAATTTCTTTTTTTAACCAATTTCAGAGCCGTAAGTGGTGATTTGTTCTTAAGGTTTTGGGAGGGTAATTCTTTTCATTATTACAAGTCCATTTGCTTTAGTTACGAAATGTCATACCTAAATATCTTACAGTTTTGTATTTATTACCGATTGTTTGCTTGTGCCTAGCGGCCTCTGATCAGTGGCTTAATCCAATTATTAGTAAAATAAAAGAAAAAGCCGTTACTCATTCTTTGACGTGGTTAATACTGTATTCCTTTTATTAGTGTAATGTTTCCTGTAAATAGATGCGAACTGTCAAAGACAATATGATGTGATTATAGTGGGCCAGCTATTCCATGTGCCCTTTCCCTTTCTCATCTTACGTAAGGGGATTTCAGTGAGATTAATTTTGTTGTTAGCTGAGTGGCATCGGCATAGCTACTGTATTTGACCTCGCAACGGTAATGAGCGTACATTATTCAGCAGTAGTACTTTAATGTTTGAAGTGTAAATGAAATAAAAGGTCGTAGGCTAACAGAGTGTAAATTTAAGGAGTTCACACAGACATGTAGTTTTTGTATCCGTATCCAATTTCCTACCCTACACGACTTCCACATAAAATTTTTGTTATTTCGAAACCAAATTCTCTTATTCAGACAGAATGAACAAAGCGCAACATGATTCCGAAAGAGGTGCTCTCCGTTTTATACTTTGACGAAAATTCTCTTTGTACTCGGATTGCTGTGGCTTGCTGTAATCTCGTGTAGTGACGAAGACGGCACTAAGGGGTTAAAGACAAAAAACGACGACAAAGAAAGAATTGTTTGTCAAAGTTCCCGGAGTATTCAGTTCTTTTGTTTCGTTACGTTTTTAGTATCCACCATAGAGAAATGAAAGATGACGAAAGTAGCGTCATGATCGGTGATTGAAAACCTAAGATAAGGTGGGTACGTGTAAGCAAATGAAAAAATCTCGTGATACTGTGGTAGCAAGAATGGAAAGTACAAAGATAGGAAATGAAGAAGGTGACCGATTCCATTCTCATATCCCAGAGTTACAGAAACTAGTGCAGGGACTACTGGGAAATACATGATGGAATGTCCCAATTCTGATTCGATAATCTTTTATTTTGTACAATGTCCTTCATCACCTATGATTCCCTTTCATTTTCACAAACTGTCTTCCTGCACTCGGCATAACCTGCTAAGTAAAGCGATCATCAATCCGAAGATTGTTTTGAACTCAGCGGTGTCTTAGTATGGATGGTCCTATTGGAGGTTGTATGCCGTTGCCTCCCTCCGTACTTTGAACTGACTTATAGGAATACCTACAGTTTAACGCTGATTCCGAATCACGGTGCAACTCGGAATTTCCCACATCAACAAACATTGCCACAGGTGAAACAAATGCTAAGTGACAGATAAAAATCCTAGAATTGGCCGGAGATCGAACCCGTTTAGTATAAAGACTAATCCCTTACTACTTTCTTCGACTTATAGCAATGTTTTTCCTCGCGTCCTTAATTCTTTTCATTGGACGACCGGAGCTAGCGGTTCCCTCAAGCTGCTCAAGCACACTTCCTACTGACAAAAGTTTAATGAAATTGCAGATAATCACATGTGCAGACTACAGAGAACTTTCACTGCACCAACATAGAGGAAGGGCTGTGGTGCCATGCTACGTACTAAACAAGGGGCAGCGAGTGTGCTTCTGCACAGGTGAAAAACTACACTACTGGCCATTAAAATTGCTACACAACGAAGATGACGTGCCACAGACGCGAAATTTAACCGACAGGAAGAAGATGCTGTGATATGCAAATGATTAGCTTTTTCAGAGCATTCACAAAAGTTTGGCGCCGGTGGCGACACCTACAACGTGCTGACATGAGGGACGTTTCCAACCGATTTCTCATACACAAACAGCAGTTGACCGGCGTTGTCTGGTGAAACGTTGTTGTGATGCCTTTTGTAAGGAGGAGAAATGCGTACCATCACATTTCCTACTTTGATAAAATTCGGATTGTAGCCTATCGCGATTGCGGTTTATCGTATCGCGACATTGCTGCTCGCGTTGGTCGAGATCCAATGACTGTTAGCAGAATATGGAATCGGTGGGTTCAGGAGGGTAATTTGGAACGCCGTGCTGGATCCCAACGGCCTCGTATCAGTCGAGATGACAGGCATCTTATCCGCATGGCTGTAACGGATCGTGCAGCCACCTTTCGATCCCTGAGTCAATAGATGGGAACGTTTGCAAGACAACAACCATGTGCACGAACAGTTCGACGACGTTTGCAGCAGCATGGACTATCAGCTCGGAGACCGTGGCTGCGGTTACCTTTGACGCTGCATCACAGACAGGAGCGCCTTCGGTGGTGTACTCAACGACGAACCTGGGTGCACGGATGGCAAAACGTCGTTTTTTCGGATGAATCCAGGTTCTGTTTACAGAATCATGATGGTGTTTGGCGACATCGCGGTGAACGCACATTGGAAGCGTGTATTCGTCATCGCCATACTGGCTTATCACCCGGCGTGATGGTATGGGGTGCCATTGGTTACACGGTCGGTCACCTATTGTTCGCATTGACGACAATTTGAACAGTGGACGTTACATTTCAGATGTGTTACGACCCGTGGCTCTACCTATCATTCGATCCCTGCGAAACCCTACATTTCAGCAGGATAATGCACGACCGCATGTTGCAGGTACTGTACGGGCCTTTCTGGATACAGCACATTCTACAGATCTCTCACCAATTGAAAACGTCTGGTCAATGGTGGCCGAGCAACTGGCTCGCCGCAATACGCCAGTCACTACTCTTGATGACCTATGGTATCGTGTTGAAGCTGCATTGACAGCTGTACCTGTACACCGCCATCCAAGCTCTGTTTGACTCAATGCCCAGGCTTATCAAGGCCGTTATTACGGCCAGAGGTGGTTGTTCTGGGTACTGATGTCCGAGAATCTATGAACCCAAATTGCGTGAAAACGTAATCACATGTCAGTTCTAGTATAATATGTTTGTCCAATGAATACCCGTTTATCATCTGCATTTCTTCTTGATGTAGCAAATTTTAATGGCCAGTAGTATAGTTTGCCCGAACTTTTAAGTATTGTCTGGAGATGCTACCAGCTCACATAGTTTAAGTGACGCATCTCCAGATCTCGGCAGTGCAGTGGTCAACACAAGATAAGGGACTGTACCCGACTAAAAAAAGAAAAGAAAAAAATACCTGCCGATGTTCTCCATATCTCAGCGTCACAAGTCACTAATACACTGAAGAGCAAAAGAAACTCGTACACCTGCCTAATATCGTGTAGGTCTCCCGCGAGCACGCAGAATTGCCGTAACACGAGGAGGCATGGACTCAAATAACGTCTGAATTAGTGCTGGAGGGAACTGACACCGTGAATCGTGCAGAGCTGTCCATAAATCCGTAATAGTACGAGGGCGTGGATATCTCTTCTGAATAGGAAATTGCAAGGCATCCCAGATATGCTCAGTAATGTTCGTGTCTGTAGAGTTTGGTGGTCAGTGGAAGTGCTTAAACTCCGAAGAGTGTTCCTGGAGCCACTCTGCAGCAATTCTGGACGTATGGCGTGTCATATTGTCCTGCTGGAATTGCAGAAGTCTGTCGGAATGCACAATGGATATGAATGAATGCAGGCGACCAGACAGGATGCTTACGTACTTATCACATGTCAGGTTGGTATCTAGACGAATCAGGGATCCCATATCATTCCAACTGCACACGCTCCACACCATTACAGAGCCTCCTCCAGCTTGAACAATCCCCTGCTGACATGCAGGGTCCATGGAGTCATGAGCTTGTCTATAGTCCCGTACACGTTCATCCGCTCGTTACTATATGAAAAGAGACTCGTCCGACCAGGCAACATGTTTCCATCAACAGTCCAATGTCGGTGTTGACGGGCCCATGCGAGGCGTAAAGCTTTGTATTGTGCAGTCGTCAATGGTACAGGAGTGGGCCTTCGGCACCGAAAGCGCATATCGACGATGTTTCGTTGAATGGTTCGCATGCTGATATTTGTTGATGGCCCAGCGTTGAAATCCTGCGGGAGGATTGCACTTTTGTTAAGGTTGAACGATTCTCTTCAGTCGTCATTGGTCCCGTTCTTGCAGGACTTTTTTCTTGCCGAAGCAATGTCAGACATTTGATGTTTTACCGGATTTCTGATATTCACGGTACACCTATAATGGTCGTACGGGAAAATCCCCACTTCGTCGCTACCTCGGATGCTGTGTTCCATCGCTCGCGCCAAATACAACACCATGTTCAAACTCACTTAATCTTGATAACCTGCCTTTTTAGCAGCAATAACCAATCTAATAACTACGCCAGATACTTGTCTTATATAGGCTTTACCATATTCTACCTGTTTACATATCTCTATGTTTGAATACGCATGCCTATACCAGTTTTTTTGGCGATTCAGTGTAACTAAAACCCAGAAATGTAGCCCTTGGATTATTATTATCAACAGAATGTGCATATCATTGTTTTCATTTCTTTTGTAATAGAGACGTCAGGTTTTTTTTTGGAATTCTTCGGAGTGAGGCATTAGGTAATGCTGGAAAATGTAGCTCACATCAATTGAGCCATCGTCTAAATTAGACAGTTTTCGCATATCTGAAAGCAGTTATGATGTACTTTCATTACATCAATTATTATTTGCTCTTTCTGTCTTAAATGCATTGCAGTTCAATTGGTAGCAGCGTGTGGTCGGGGTTAGGGTTTGTTCAAATGGTTCAAAGGGCTCTGAGCACTATGCGACTTAACTCCTGAGGTCATCAGTCACCTAGAACTTAGAACTAATTAAACCTAACTAACCTAAAGACATCACACACATCAGTGCCCGAGGCAGGATTCGAACCTGCGACCATGGCGGTCGCTTGGCTCCAGACTGTAGCGCCTAGAAACGCGCGGCCACTCCGGCCGGCTAGGGTTTGTTCCTGGGCAAGTTGATTAACAAGTGCCAGGATCAAATGGGCGGAGCCAGGTAGGAAGGTTGAAATTATTTAATTAAACCTCCGTGGTCTATGATGCAAGGGATTACCTACTTATCAATTGATACCAAGGGACAAGGGGTAAATTTATTATGGTTAACTGAGCACATGCAAGACCTAGCCATTTTCCCGTGCACTGCCGATTCAGTAATGTTTCAGGTTTGTCTATCCTTTGGCTTATGGGAGGCTAATTACAACTGTTTCAGAAACCCTTAGTGTGGGTGGTACCTACAGTGCATTCCAGTGGAGGTTGTTAGAAGAAAATTTATCTAGTCAGTGTCGCAGTGACCTAGCTAGTGGATATTGTTATGAGGTACAAGGACATGATGACATTTTGGTGCGGTATATCGATGATGTTCACAGTGTGATGGTTCCTTTGTGCCTTGATGTTTATGAATCAGCTGCTGTGAATAATATTTTGGAAGGGATGCGTCCAGAGTACAGACTATGGATTTTACTATCTAGTAAGGACCAAAGTATCTTTGAGTTGCGTAGGTTGGTGTCCAGCACTGAAAATGTCCACTTAAGTCATGAGAAGCGTGTACTGTACCTTCTATTTCTAGGACCTGAGAGTAAACATCAGCCGCTCGGTGTGAACAACAAATGTAATAATGTGAGGGCATATTTTGAATGTATCCATTTCAGGCACTTAGTGCGGTACTGCCCAGTGCCGTGAGAGAGGGATTGGCAGAGCTGACGCTGTTGGACGCAGGCTAAGTCTGTATGGATTAATA
Organism: Schistocerca piceifrons; assembly: GCF_021461385.2. Lineage (NCBI taxonomy): Eukaryota > Metazoa > Arthropoda > Insecta > Orthoptera > Acrididae > Schistocerca > Schistocerca piceifrons. Next base: position 399,537,582 of record NC_060145.1, read on the forward strand.
GAGCATTGCTGTGAGGTCAAGGCTGTTGCACAGGTTGACTTACAGTTTATGTGCGCCACTATGAGTTGTGAACCGGTTAGCGCTCTGTTAGATTCTGGAAGTAGTGTGTCATTGATGGATTGACAATGGTACATAAATATATTTGTAAGGTATATGGTATACAAAATTCTAGCGTCGTGTGTTGCACTGTGAATGGGACGCCGTTACCAGTAGTGAGCAGGGTTCAACTGCATCTTGGAATTCAACAGCTCTCCTGGCTTACTGACTTCACAGTTACTGAAGATTTGGGCACTGAGGTATTCCTGGGGTGTGATATCCTTGAGCGCAGCAGGTGCATATTAAATTATGTAGAAAAGACCATTATGTTCAAATTTAAACGCAGTGTGAACAACTTTTTGTGCATTCACCAACACAAGAATAGAATCTGTTCTGCAGAGAAGGTTGCCGTTTGATACACCCCACTTTAATAAAGAGCAGGGACATGTCTTGTTGGAAGTCTTGTGGTGGTACCCAGAAGTACTCGCCAAGAGGCTGGGGATTACTGACAAAATCCAGCGTAATATCTAGCTGACGGACTGGGGGCTGGTCTGGCAGTCTCCATCTTCGATGAGAGAATTAAGTAAAATTGTTGATAAGCTTTTGGCCGATAGTAGAACTCGTTCATCGGTCTCGCCATACGCAACATTGATCTATTTGGCTCCCAATAACAGTGGGGAACAGTGTCAGCCACCTATGAATCCTAGCATACCGAATCAAAAGGTGATTCAGGAGTCCGTACTATAGCTCGATCTTTTTTTTTTTTTTTTTTTTTTTTTTTTTTTTACAGGCTTACCATCAGGTGTATTTCACGGAGGAGTCAGAGCTTCTTACTGCTCTCTGCACAGATTGGAACCTAAATGAATATAATAGAATACCATTTGGGCTGGCTATTGGAGCAGCCATATTGGCACGCGTGCTTGATTCTGTGCTGAGCGATTTAAAATTTAAGTGTGTCTATAACTATATAGAAGATGCAGTTACTTATACTAAAACTTTCATTGAGCATCTGGATGATATAAGTCATGTCCTTCACTGTCTCTGGGGAACCTGGGCTGACAATAAAACCAGCTAATGTCAGACTGTTCATTGGTCATCCTGTGTCTAGTGAATATGTGAAGGTGGACCACGAACCCCAGGCTCAAGTATATAAAGGATATAGTTAAGTTTATAGTGAGGGTAAATTTTTTTTGGTAAACTCATACCCAGATTTGCTCAGCTGGCTGCCCTCCTTAACCAACTGTGAAGAAAGGATAAGTATTGTCAGTGAAGTGATACTCAGCAGGCATCCTTCGATGCGTTGAAGGCGGTGTTCGCTAGTGTGTGCGACTTAGCTGTATCACATTTCGATGGGGATTTTATCTCCTCTAAGAGCAGTCTATCTATTATTCATTTACGTCTCTATCAATGGCGGAAGACAAATACTCAGTATACGAACTAGAAGTACTAGCCATGTTGTTTGGATTAGAACGATTCAAGTTTCACCTTGAACATAACTTTAGAAGCGAACAACTAGGCCATAACATGGACGCTAGCTATGTCGCGAAAGACGGGGAAGATAGTCAAGGTATGGATATCTGCCTTCCATTGTAACGTTCATCCCATAAGGGGTACGGATAACTACGTGGCTGACGCCCTTATCCGAAAGTTCCGACACGAATCTGAGGCAGGATATCTCCCTCAAGCCGAGAAAGAAGTGTATTGCGCGGGAACAGTCTTCTGGGTGATTCTAGGGCTGTTCAGAGGGTTAGCCAAGAAGCTAATCCCCAATTGACAGATTGAAGGAGGGTACGAGGTGCCAGGAATATGAATTAACATGGGATTGCTTTGCTTCTGTAACCACTATGATAGGAAGGATAAGATCTGCCTTCCCCAGGAGCTGATCACTCCAGTATTTAAATACTTTATCAGTCCTTGTGTTGTGGAGGGCACCTATGGGTGTACAAGACCAATATGAGGATTAAGTAGTGCCTTCCTTGAACGACTTTAAATTACGATGCCTTTAAACGAGTGAGCCACGGTGCGGAATGCTTGAGAGCAAGAACCAGCCCCAGCATCTAGGTGGTAAGTTTAGTTCTGATAGGACACCGTACCCTACGACCAAGTGTTCATCCATTACCAAGGACACCTACCCTCCATTAAACAACGTAATAGTTGTGTGTTGTTGATGGTATATGCCTTCTCCCGTTTTGTTTGGCCAAAGCCGAATAAAGCAGGTACTACGAGTGTTACCATGAAGTATCTGAGCTACGTTTTTCTGTATTTTGGACCTAGAAGATTCTAGTTTGCGACAAAGTCCCGCATTTTGTGTGTCGTGAATTTAAAAAGTTCTGTTTCACTAGCACTGTTTGTCTTATAACCACCTCCTACTACTACTCACAACCCTCCTTCATGGAGCGTGTGAACCACAGTCTTATGTCAATCTTGAACATTTAACATGCGAAGTCGCAGACGAGGTGGGATGAGTCGAATGGATGGCTTAATTTTGTCTTTAATGTGGCTATGCATGAGACTCATGGGATCATTCCATCCAAACTTGATTCTCCCTGTTAATTCACCTCTTTCCAACATGGGGTCAATTACCTTCTTCCTTAAGATAACGATCCTAAGCCCATTAAGGAGCACTGAGAATCTGTGAGAAATATCATCACACTTGCACTCCGCAGGGAGGCTGCCTGATATAACAACAAGGCCACAGGTCCGACCTCACTACCAGCGAGGGAAAAACGTCTTCAGGCCTCAAGTGGTCCATCGGGACCATCAAACCGCCGTGTCATCTTCAGTTGAGGATGCGGATTGGAGGGGCGTGTGGTCAGCACACCGCTCTCCCGGTCGTTGTGACAGTTTCCTTTGACCGGAGCCGCTACTATTTAGTTGAGTAGCTTCTCAGTTGGCATCACGAGGCTGAGTGCACCCCGAAAAGTGGCAACAGCGTATGCCTACCCAGAGGGGACAGAACGTTACTTTTCAGATGTTGCCACGGTTTGTGGGACCATACAAGGTGCCCGCGTCACGTCCTAAGTGAGCTTCTTGAGTCAGGACCTCTCCACTGTTTAGTTAAGCAGAGTTCACATCAGCCAGCTGAAGGTCATCACAGGGAACCAGGATGCTGGTACTTTGCTGCTCCCATCTCCTTATGTTCCAGCTGAATGGGGGGAGGACTGTGCTGGGTGATTCTATTATCGATTGCATCTGCCCTATGTTTGTCACTCGCTGGTTGCTGGGAGGCCAGGGGTGTTTGGCCATTGGGGGTGCATCAGCAGACGTGTATGTAGGACCACACTCGGCTAGCAGTGGGAGGGTGGTCTTGCTGGAAGCAGCGGGCAGTTGGAGGTCCAAATTTACCGAGGATGTGTGAGCACTCTGTTGGCCGAACTAGCCGCCTGTATTATAGGTATTTTATTTGTTTACTGACCGTGCAGCCCAACAGGCCTTCTACAACTGTCTATTTGACCGGCTACTGCCATTATTTACTTATCTGTTACCCCTGAGGTTAAGCGTTTGCCTCGCCTTTCTCAGTTATTTAAATGGTATGTGGTTTGATGTAAATGGATTCTTTCAAATACACCTCCTCCTCCTTTCAGTAAATGTAAGCAACAATGTCTAGAGCAGACCTTTGTAGTAGTTATGCCTACGGTTTTGCTTGGCTTTTGTGCCTTAAAGATCACTGCACGTAGCCGAGCGGTCTAAGGCGCTGCAGGCATGGACTGTGCGGATAGTCCCGGTGGAGGTTCGAGTCTCCCTCGGGCATGGGTGTGTGTTTGTCCTTACGATAATTTAGGTTACGTAGTGTGTAAGCTTAGGGACTGATGACCTTAGCAGGTAAGTCCCATAAGACTAAAAAAGATATCACTGTACGTTAATAGCGGGCGTCCTCTATATTAACCAAATTCCAGGCAAATCCTAAAATACATTCACCAACTGTGAAGTTTGTTACATGACGCGGGTAGTTAACACAGTTATCACGTACATTTTCTTGAAAATGCTATTGAAGTTCCTTTATATGTAAGATTTTATATTTTAAGATGTGGTTTTGGCTTTATCATTATTAGTGTTTTATTTGGCCCAAAGCCGTTTGTGTAATTGCTACGTGCAACTAATGGTTTCCTCAACTGATAGTGTCGATCTGCAATGGTCTGTTTATTCTCTTGTTGCAACTTGTTGGCACTTTCATATTATTTTGGCCTCACTGTGGTAGGTCTTTATCGCTGGGCCTTAAGTCTTTTGAGATGTCACAAAGAATAGGTATTTAACTGGTCTTGACCTGTAACTCTTCGTCAACCGTTCGCATTTGTACTGAGCGTTCAGTCAACCGTGGACTCCCACAAGATTCTGATAGAAGGTGTCAGCAGATGTGTCGAAATTTGATCGATAGAAGAAATATGACGCGATCTAAAACTCAGAAGATTTTTTATCTTCACTGTTATCACAACTGCTTAATATATTAAGATTTATATTATTGTAGCTTTGCCAAGGAGGATGCCTGTTACTGGGCGTTGAGCCGTTTGTGCAGTTTGAATGAACTTGACCTGTAACCGTTTTTGAGTACTTGTATTGCAGTAACTTAAATCTTGAAATAATTTTGGCTTCACAGTGAAAGACAATTATCATTGGTCGTTAAGCAATCTGTAATGTTTCTAAAGGGTATCAACTGACGTTCTGGAATAGCCTGTTAATAGTCATATTTAACAGTGTATTTTATAACTGTAAAAGGTTTACTTTTTTTGGTGTCAATCAGTCAGTGTTCTCGTACATTTTATTTTGTGGTCCCAGTATGTTTCCACTCGACAACCAGCTTAATATCGCACCACACTCGTCACTACGGAGGTTTTAGTCGAAAAAGCTTCTATTTCACCCTTTACATTTTTCCAGCATTTGGGAACGCACTTTTCCTCTTGCTCCAATCGCGTTCTTTGCGCTTCACTTTGCACAATACATTCTCGCAGATGTTTTATTGCTGATTTACATGTTTTGCATTCATCACTATGTTGTTTTGGTGTTTATCTGTTATTCGTGAGTGTTGGTTGTGAGTACTACCAACATCACACAAGCAATTCTTTTTAGTGCACTTTAAGTGCGTATGATTGTGAGCGTGTGAGCGCTTGCTAGCGCGCGCGGTTATTGCAAAAACTGTGTTAGGAGTTGAAGAAAGCTGTACGGTTTTTTTTTTTTTTTGAGGGGGGGGGGGGCAATTGGGCTGGTCGTTGACGTTGGGGACTGATTTTGGATATGTAAGTTTGGTTCATCGTTTCGGAGCTGTTTCTTTTCGGTCGTGGTTTTATCAATGAGAAATTTTTTGTAGAATGAGGTGCTTCTTGTTATTTGTCAACATGACTTCCATGTCTGTGTCTCTGCTTGTGTGCAGTATGCTCTCCTCCTCCATGGCAGTACCTCCGCTACTGCTAAGCCTGTATTTCTTCTGGTCATTAGATAAAATACAACTAAACAAAAATTGTGGCCCTTATTTCAAACTTTTGGAAGTCTTATCAGTGTAACAGTGAAAATGAAGAAACAGAGTGTTATAGCTATTTCATCAACTGAAGCAGAATGCATTTCCACAGCAGGATGTACCAAAGAAGTAGAATGCATCAAGATCCTACTGCAAGAGCTGTCCAGAACGGAAGTGATGACCGTTCTTCATATAGACAGTCAAAATGCTATGAAAATGATAAAACGAGGAAATTTATTACTTTAAGCAAATATATAAATGTGAAATTCCACTACGTTAGTGAACAATAGAGAGAATTGTCTAAGATGAAATGTTGTTGTACAGAAGAGCAACAGCCAGACATAATGTCTAAGCTTTACAAAGATCAAAGTTTGAGAAATTTAGAATTGCTAATACGAAAACATTACCATGATTGCTGTTTTGGAAAAGCATTAAATAACTGTTTACTATAATATTAGCCAAAAATGTGAAACTTATACCTTTTTTTGTTTTTGATTCATCAGCCTTGTGACTGGTGTGAGATTCCTCTTCTACAACAATCTTTTCATGTCAGAATAGCAAATGCCACCTGTGTCCTCATTTATTTGCTGGATGAATTCCAGTCTCTGTCTTCCTCTACAGCTTTACCCTCTACAGGTCTCTGTAGTACCGTGGAATTTAATCGCTGATATCTTAACAGATGCCCTGTTAACCCGTCCCTTCTTCCTGGCAGTTTTTTCCATAGATTCCTTCCGATTCTACAGAGAACCTCCTCATTTCTTTCCTTACAGTCCCCGCCTAATTCTGGACATTCTTCTGTAGCACCACATCTCAAACGCTTCTATTCTCTTCTGTTCCGTTTTTCCAACAGTCCATGTTTCACCACAATACAACGCTGTGCTCCCGACGTCCATTATAAGAAATTTATTTCCCAAATTAAAGCCTATGTTTGGTACTGTAAGAACGGCCTTTTGCCAGTGCTAGTTTGCTTTTTGTGTCCTCCTTGCTCCATCCATCATGGGGTATTTTGATGTCTCCAATTCTCATGTTAAGTTTTTCGCTGTTCTCGTCTCTGCTACCTCTCATTACTTTTCATGTAGAATTATTGAAAGCAGACGTTTTACAGGGGATGTTGGAAAGTTGGTAAAACGCAGTGTCTGTTGTATGTTTCCAAAGTTTGGCATATAGAGCGAAAAGGTGAATGCGAGTTGTCTGCGGTGAAATAAGAAAGTTGCCCGTACCTATAGTCTGTATGTGTGAAGAAGATAATAACTGTTCGTGTCGTTTAATCTGGGTGTATCCTCTAATAATCAAACAAAGAGTAAAAATATGACATATTAAGCACTAGTAATCAGTATCAAGTTTCACATGTGATCAAGCATAAGTTAAAAATAAAAGTTACAAAATGATGTCAAAGAAGCCACTATAGTGTTGAGACGAGAGAGAGAGAGAGATACACCAGAAATGAGGAGCAACAGTGCAGACTGATGACGTGTTACCCAGCGTGTGAGCCTTCACATCTCACCGTGTTATGCAGACGGCGGCCTGCAGTTCGTTTCCGATTCCGTGAATCACGTCGGTCATTTAAGTTCCGCCAACGGTACTCGAGTTTCAAAGGCTCTCAATACTCATAAGTGCATGAGGTCTTAGACGCAGACTTATGCCAACATGGGTCTACTACGAGATACTCCTTCATGGACTTTGCAGGCGCAATGTGTTGACTACTCTGGGAGAGCAGCAAAAGTGAGCTTGAGTGATAGTACGGCGTTCTGCTTAACATCTCTGTCTCAGAAAGAAAATACTTCGAAAACGGATATTATTGTCTATTGCCACCATACACGGCCTTTCCTATAAAAAGCTATGTCCGTTTTACAAGCGAGTTCTAGGGAAATTACCATTGTCTGTCAGGTTGCCACTGGCTGGCTGGTTCTAACCGTCAACTACCTCCCAGCAAGGTATTTCTGGGCTCCTGGCCTTTCTAACAGTCAACAACACCATCTCCGAGACCATCAACACTCACTGTTTGAAACTGTCTCGAATGAAAAACAGCCCAAAGTTGTACTAAATTATGTTTATTTTAAACCTTGACCATGGTTTCTGCTATAATAATATAGCCTTCTTCAGAAGTCATAGACATTAATCAATGGAAAGTGTCTTAGCCCAGCAGCTGCGTCAAGAGCAATAAAATAACATAAGTAAAATTATATATATATTTATTAGTGTGTATGACTTCTATTATTATTATAGCAGAAACCATGGTCAAGGTTCAAAATAAACATAATTTAGTACAACTGTGGGCTGTTTTTCGTTCGAGACAATTTCATAACGGTTGCTGTTGTCGTTGCCATGATGAAAATACTGTTTGAAAGGCTTGCATTAAAATTAACTCGGCCGAAAAGTGAAGTGCTAATATGTAATTTCTGTTTCGCTCTTGTTTCGGGGACTAACTTAAATTCCCAAGTAATAAATGTAGTGTCAAACGAGTTTCTTGAACAGATTACATACACGACCTTCCTCAAGAAAATCGACACCGCTTGATGCTGTGGCGAGATGCGCATCCCGTAGACACAATGTCTACGGGATGCGCATCTCGCCACAGCATCAAGCGGTGTAGCACAACGTTAGCCCGCTGGACTCGTATTTGGAGAGGACGACGGTTCCATCCCTTTCCGTCCATCCTGATTTAGGTTTTTCGTGATTTCCCTTGATCGCTTATGGCAAATGCCGCAGTGGTTCCTTCGAAACACCTTCTCCATCCTTCCCTAGTCTGAGCTTGTGCTCCGTCTCTAATGACCTCATTGTCGACTGACCGTCAAACACTAATCAACTCCTCCTCCTTTTCTTCCTCCTCCAGGCCACAGAATAAAAACAGAATAGTCCCCAAACCGTGAATGAGCACCGGCCGTTACTAGGAATCCTTGGCGCGGATGGAACAAACATTGCAGAAAGAACATCCGCAAAATGAAGCACGCGTGAAACTTGTGGATGTGCTTACCTGCAGGAACCGAATGATTTTGCAGGCAGCGTTGCCCGCATTCCACGAGACGGTCATCCTCCAGACGATGTCAGTCAAGACGCTGATGACGCCCACGGAGAGGTCTGCAACACAGAGGTTCCGTGTTGGATATGTGGCGCTGAGCTTGATATCCCTTTCATTTAATTTCTTCAAATGAATTGCTTATTGATACTATTTATAACTAGGTGTAAGCTTTCATTTGTTACATGGTGAACGGTTTGACTTTCGAAAAAGTAAAAGCACTGGAGAAGTAGTTATGACGTTGTGCTTGATAATGAAAGCGAGATTTAAAAAACCAAATTATATTTTATTACACTATTGGAGAAAGTCAGCGATCGCAATGTAATACTCGAAATTAATTACAAAACATACATGCAAATGACTGAGATCTGAAGTAACAAACATTTTTAACAATCGAAATCAGTTTAAGGGAGTATTCAACGAAATTATTTTGAGTAAAGCTGTAGAAAATAATTATCTTTATATCATTTAAACTGACTAAAAAGTATTTTGATAGAAATAATAATGAGTGGTGAACATGAGTGATCTCTAGCGTAGTACAATATCGCTGAGTTACTGATACGCTAAGAAAAAAAGGAAAGGTACTTATTACGAGAAGATCTATTGCGCGTAACATTTAGGTTGGTTGATTTTGGGGAGGCGATCAAAGAATGAGGTCGTCGGCCCCATCGGATTAGGATTGGGAAGGAAATCGACCGTGCCTTTTCGACGGAACCATTCTGGCATCTGCCTGAAGCTATTTAAGTACATCACGGAAGATCTAAATCAGGATGTCCGGACGCAGGTTTGAACTGTTGTCCTTCCGAATGCAAGTCCAGTGTGCTAACCACTGCACCAACTCACTCGGTTGTAGTACTTAATTATTGGCTGGTTCAAATGGCTCTGAGCACTATGGGACTTAACTGCTGAGGTTATCAGTCCCCTAGAACTTAGAACTGCTTAAACCTAGACATCACACACACATCCATGCCCGAGGCAGGATTCGAACCTGCGAGCGTAGCGGTCGCGCGGTTCCAGACCGTAGCGCCTAGAACCGCTCTGTCACTCCGGCCGGCACTTAATTATTGCTTTTGGGAAGACGGACCTTACGGTTCTTATACAACTGTACGGTAAATAAAGAAAAGAAAATCATTCCACTTACTAGATATAATTAATAAAAATTATAAATATTTAGTATAAATTTAGCGATTTTCGCAGTTAGAGATTATTATCATATTTCATAATTTAAACAGTTTGGAGGCGTACGTAGCGTAAATTTTGGGAGTATAAGAATATATTTGCTTAAGGATTTCTTTATACTTAGTAGTATAAACGCAATATTAATAAAATTGACCTTTACCAGAGTGGTGGATCTACTGTAAGCATCCAGATTTTGTTATAACACATAAGCGGTATTTGAAAAGAAGTATCGTTGGATTTGACTCTTGATTTATTCACTAACAAAACTTGAACGTTTATGCAGGCATAAGATATACTGTAATGCTCCCAAAGAATAGAAGCTAAATGCGAAACTGCCGCGACACACTTTGGGGCAGTACAAACGTAAGGATGTAGTCTTTGATCCTTAGTCAATTTACACATCGATGAACCAATGACATAAATAGAAAATATATTGAGGAATAGGATTAAAAATCATGGTGAAAGGAAATTAATGATGAGTTTCGCTGATAGCATCGCTGTACCAAGTGAAAGTAGGAAAGAACTGTAGGACCTGTTGAATGGAATGAAGAGTGTATTGAGCAGACGCTGTGGATTAAAAGTAAACCCTAGAAAAAAAGTAATGAGATTAGCGATGAACTTAACATCAAAACTGAGGACCACGAAGAGGAAGAAGTGAAGGAGTTCTACTATCTTGGAAGCAAAGTACAACATGATGAACGCAGCAAAGAGGACATAAAAAGCATACTAGCAAAGGGGAACGGTTTTCCTGGTCAAAATAAGTTTTGCTAGCATCAAACAGCATACAGTTTAATGAGCACTCGAGGAAGAAATTCCTGAGAAAGTATTGAAGTAAATCGTGGAGTATGGGAAAACCAGAAAACAAAAGAATCGAAGCATTTGAGATATGGTCCTATAGAAGGGTGTCGGATATTAGGTGGAATGTTGAATGAAGAAGTTCTCCGGAGATTTGGGGAGGAATACGGCAAGAAGAAGGGACAATATGATAGGATATGTGTTAAGACATCAGAGAATAATTTCCAAGATACGTCAGGGAGTTGTACAGCGTATGTAGGGGAAGAGAGAGACCCGACTGCGATGTGACAAGTTCTTTTGGTAAGCAGGGAACAGTGCTGAGCAGACAGTCACTGAGTGTTTTTCTTCCTGTATGACGGTAAATCTAATACAAGCCTGGGGCCATCAATATCCAAGTTGGTGAAAGGCATAGAACAGGGCCGGCCAGAAACACAGCACGCGCGGGCAGCGCTTTGGCATACGGGTCTCTCTCTCTCTCTCTCTCTCTCTCTCTCTCTGTGTGTGTGTGTGTGTGTGTGTGTGTGTGTGTGTGTGTGTGTGTGTGTGTGTGTGTGTGTGTGTGTGCCAGAGCACGTTTCCCCCATCATCACGTTATGCTGTCTGAGCGGGAACTGCAAACACGAGGCTTAGACGGCAGTGCAGTTGCGCAAGGAACACAGACTGGCTTGCATGCGGCTTGGTTTCATATTACGCTCTATTAGGAAATTAGAAAAACTCAAGTTATGTGGCATGGCGAATTGTATTATACTGTTACTGACTATTGCTACAAGAGACAATTAAAAATACAAATAAAATGGTTGAGTTTGCAGCTGCATTATATGAGTCATATTGTGCGGGCCACTTTGTTCATGTAAAATTCTTATATTTCTGTTGATGTATAGAAAAAGAGGCAAAAAATAGTCTCTGTAGCATACAGTTAGGAATGGAATAAATTATCATAATTACAATTGAAAGGAAAAAAAAATTACCTAGCACTTCCCTACCGACAGTGCCATGGCTACAGTTGTCAACATAATATGTCACAAAACGAAACAAAATGTTCATCATTATCTAATTACTTTTACTGAAGACATAATAAAGTGTCAGCACACTGACAGAAGCAGGTAGGTTATCAGATTGTTGTCACTGAGGCTGCCACGTAATCGTGACTTGTTTAGTTTCATTATTGAAAACAATCTTTCGCAAATATAAGTTGGTCCAAACATGGAGCCAAGTCTTCCCGAGGAGCCGGCCGCAGTGGCCGTGCGGTTAAAGGCGCTGCAGTCTGGAACCGCAAGACCGCTACGGTCGCAGGTTCGCGTCCTGCCTTGAGCATGGATGTTTGTGATGTCCTTAGGTTAGTTAGGTTTAACTAGTTCTAAGTTCTAGGGGACTAATGACCTCAGCAGTTGAGTCCCATAGTGCTCAGAGCCATTTGAACCATTTTTTTTTGGTGGCATGAGCCAATTTTCCAGCATGTCCAGATACACGTGTCCTGTAACGTTTTTTTCGCAGAAGAAAAAGGGGCCATAAACTTTAAACCGTGAGATTGCACGAAACACGTTAACTTTTGGTGAATTGCGAATTTGCTGCACGAATGAGTGAGGATTCTCTACCGCCCAGATTCGCACATTGTGTCTGTTCACTTCACCATTAAGAAAAAATGTTGCTTCATCACTGAAAACAAGTTTCGCACTGAACGCATCCTCTTCCATGAGCTGTTGCAACCACGCCGAAAATTCAAAGCGTTTGACTTTGTCATCGGGTGTCAGGGCTTGTAGCAATTGTAAACGGTAAGGCTTCTGCTTTATCCGTTTCCGTAAGATTTTCCAAACCGTCGGCTGTGGTACGTTTAGCTCCCTGCTTGCTTTATTCGTCGACTTCCGCGGGCTACGCGTGAAACTTGCCCGCACGCGTTCAACCGTTTCTTCGCTCACTGCAGGCCGACCCGTTGATTTCCCCTTACAGAGACATCCAGAAGCTTTAAACTGCGCATACCATCATCGAATGGAGTTAGCAGTTGGTGGATCTTTGTTGAACTTCGTCCTGAAGTGTCGTTGCACTGTTATGACTGACTGATGTGAGTGCATTTCAAGCACGACATACGCTTTCTCGGCTCCTGTCGCCATTTTGTCTCACTGCGCTCTCGAGCGCTCTGGCGGCAGAAACCTGAAGTGCGGCTTCAGCCGAACAAAACTTTATGAGTTTCTCTACGTATCTGCAGTGTGTCGTGACCATATGTCAATGAATGGAGCTACAGTGAATTTATGAAATCGCTTCAATCATTTGTAATAGCCCTGTAGTTCTCAGTCTAGGGGACGGATGACCTCAGACGTTAAGTCCCATAGTGCTTAGAGCTATCTGAACCATTTTTTCTCCCCGAGGAGAACCTTCGTACAACTCCCGGCTAGCTTTAAAGTGATAGAATTTGTCTTTTAATAGGAAAAGTTACACTTTAGATCGATTAGTTCCGTTTGGAAATGAATGAAGTGCGTTTTCAACTGATACGGCAAATGGTCTTGAAAAAATCTTAAAACAGATACGATGTTGGCAGTGTTCTGAAAACTATTTGAATAGTCTTCGTGTATTTCTTCCAACATCGAAATGAACTGTTTAAAATGCGCATTTCTTTAACACCAGAGAGCTTAGGGAATCAGACGGTGTTGTTTTTCAGAAGTTGTCCCTTCTACAACGTAATTCTCATTTTAAATGCATCCACTTTTCCCATTAAATCTGATATTCATTGCTTCTTGCATTGCAACGCCTTGTTACTCATACTGGCGGCTTGTGAGTGTACATTTAGGTGTTCACAAATTTTTAGATATAGATAAATTTGAGAGAGTGAAATTAATAGCCTCTGCTGTATAACAGTTACACATATTAACAAATTTATACGAGTACAGCCACTGCCAAGAGTAATAATAACAGTAATAATAATAATAATAATAATAATAATAATAATAATAATAATAATAACATAACAGTAATAATAATAATAATAATAATAATAATAATAACATAAAAACCTACATTATGGACAGGTAGACAATTTAAGAAAATTCTTTATAGAACGAGCAGAAACTAGCAAAATACACAAAGCAATCACTCATATAAATACATCGGCTACGCCACTGCAGTTTCATAACCACTTCTAGAACCCTTTAGATCACATAACATCAACAGATACGAAGAAAGTAAATTGGAAAAAGAAAACACTACATGGTAAGCACCCGTATCATCTAACAGAGCCACACATAGATTAAGACGCATCCAACACATGGCTATGAAAAGGCAATATATAAAGTGAGACGGAAGGATTCATGATTGCAATACAGGATCAAACAATAAACACCAGATATTACAGCAAGCATATTATTAAAGATCCCAATACCACAACAGATAAATGCAGACTTTACAAACAACAAATAGAAACAGTAGATCACATCACAAGCGGATGTACAATACTAGCAAATACAGAATACCCCAGAAGACATGACAATGTAGCAAAAATAATACATCAACAACTTGCCATACAACATAAACTAATAAAACAACACGTTCCTACATACAAGTATGCACCACAAAATGTACTGGAGAATGATGAATACAAATTATACTGGAACAGAACCATTATAATAGATAAAGCAACACTACATAACAATCCTGACATCATACTCACCAATAAAAAGAAGAAATTTACACAACTAATCGAAATATCCATATCCAATACAACAAATATACAGAAGAAAACAGGAGAAAAAATTGAAAAATACTTCCAACTGGCTGAGGAAGTCAAGGACATGTGGCATCAGGATAAAGTTGACATTATACCAATTATACTATCAACTACAGGAGTCATACCACACAATATCCACCAGTACATCAATGCAATACAGCTACATCCAAACGTATATATACAACTACAGAAATCTGTAATTATTGATAAATGTTCAATTACCCGAAAGTTCCTAAATGCAATGTAACATATACCGTACAGTTAAAAGGAAGTCACGCTTGATCAAGGTCCGTGTCACTTTCCATTTTTAACTAGACATAACGTCTGAGAAAGGAAAGAATAAGATGCAAATCTTATATGACAAAAGAAAGAACTAGTTTTGTGGAATTTTGTTGTTTTGTATGTAATTAAGTACAGTTTAGGGCAGTGACGAAATAATATGTAAACTTTCGCAACCTTACATTTCACATTTTTGTGTAAGTGGAAGTGCTTTTCCGTTTTTTCTGGCAAATGTACAGGATCTGTAACAGATATATTTGTTCACGAATTTACTTCCGGGCTGAAAATCAGATATTCTTATGTTGCACCCACACAACAACTTGAGCTAAATGTACACTTCCCTGTTAAATGTTCACTTGTAGTAACCCTTATTTCATTTCGTCACTCTATCAATCAAAGGAAATGTTCTTGGAGGCCCTAGTTCCTTCGCGGCTAACTCTTCTGGTAATTTAGTTTTCTGTTCGCAGAATGAGATTTTCACTCTGCAGCGGAGTGTACGCTGATATGAAACTTCCTGGCAGATTAAAGCTGTGTGCCAGACCGAGGCTCGAACTCGGGACCTTTGCCTTTCGCGGACAAGTGCTCTACTGACTGAGCTCCTAAAGTACGACTCACGACCTGTCCTCACAGCTTTACTTTTCTGTTGGCATTTAAAATAGATACAATGCACTCGAAAGCCGATTCCCGAACAGTAAACAACCAACTCCAAACATGAAGTGATGTTTGTCGAAATGACTGAACTTGAGTAGTATTGTCTACCAACATGGTCAGTTGAGTCGCTGAGGTCCATAAGGGACTAAACCACACCGCCGTCGATCCCACATTTAAGTGAATGTGATACAGCTTTTCGTGAATTTTCATACATAGAATGTGGGCCTACAGCACAGATAAACCTGACCCACCATAAGATCAATGGATTTCAGAAGCATGAATTAATACTACAGTCTCACGTTTTCTTTTTCCTTTATTGAGTTTCGATTCCCCCCGAAGAGGGCGGGCTGGCAGCAGCTTAGTATGCTGCTGTTCAGCCTACAGAATTTGTTTTAAAAATATGAAGATAATAAATAATAAAAACAGGCGATAAAATCGGAGACTTAAATGGAAACATGGCGGAAAAATCGTGGAACTAAAAACATAGAACAAAGGGATGATGGTGCTAATAAAATGCATATGAAGCAGACAGGTAAAATAATAGGCAGACAATTACAAACACGGCGACAGTCTGGTTTCTGTTCGCAAGAGACATAAAATTCACACCCAGCGACAGCATGATTTCTGTTCGCAACACTTTGGAAAGACGAACAACACTGAACATTCACTTGAACACTGCTATAAAAAGTTAGCAAATATGACATACCAAAGCCGAGGGCAGGTGGGGGAACCTGGACAGATGATGGGAAAATAAGTCTCACGTTCGACAGTGGTGTGGTTTAGACCCTTATGATTCTCAGTGCCTCAAATGGATTACTGTACGATAACATTCATAGCGACATACTATAACTCATTCAGAAACCCACAAAATAGGTTTACTGTAAGTTCAACTTTAACATATACTGACGTACGATCTAATTTTACTACCGCGTATACTGAATGAATTAGCATATCTGAGGATTTATGCCGAGCGGACGGGGATAAAAGACTGCACCAGTTTGCTACCATCTGGTGGCACTGGCGCATAGTTGAGTGGCAAGGGCCAGCTGTGCACATCGCGAACTGTGCACGTTTTTTATCAGATTCGTATGTATCTGGCTGGCCCTTAAGTCAATTACGTCACCAGAGTTGCCAATGCGCAAAAGATCCTTAAACGTGCACAACTTAAAGTGCGCTCGCAAGCCTGATGCCAAGTTTCACTGAGTCTAGAGGAGAGGAGCAGTAGCACGGCAGATTTGAGTGCCGTATCTTTCAGTGTGCAGTGTCGAAGTTACGATTTTTTTTTTGGTCATCAGTCTACTGACTGGTTTGATGCGGCCCGCCACGAATTCCTTTCCTGTGCTAACCTCTTCATCTCAGAGTAGCACTTGCAACCCACGTCCTCAATTATTCGCTTGACGTATTCCAATCTCTGTCTTCCTCTACAGTTGTTGCCCTCTACAGCTCCCTCTAGTACCATGGAAGTCATTCCCTCATGTCTTAGCAGATGTCCTATCATCCTGTCCCTTCTCCTTATCAGTGTTTTCCACATATTCCTTTCCTCTCCGATTCTGCGTAGAACCTCCTCATTCCTTACCTTATCAGTCCACCTAATTTTCAACATTCGTCTATAGCACCACATCTCAAATGCTTCGATTCTCTTCTGTTCCGGTTTTCCCATAGTCCATGTTTCACTACCATACAATGCTGTACTCCAGACGTACATCCTCAGAAATTTCTTCCTCAAATTAAGGCCGGTATTTGATATTAGTAGACTTCTCTTGGCCTGAAATGCCTTTTTCGCCATAGCGAGTCTGCTTTTGATGTCCTCCTTGCTCCGTCCGTCATTGGTTATTTTACTGTCTAGGTAGCAGAATTCCTTAACTTCATTGACTTCGTGACCATCAATCCTGATGTTAAGTTTCTCGCTGTTCTCAATTCTACTACTTCTCATTACCTTCGTCTTTCTCCGATTTACTCTCAAACCATACTGTGTACTCATTAGACTGTTCATTCCGTTCAGCAGATCATTTAATTCTTCTTCACTTTCACTCGGGATAGCAATATCATCAGCGAATCGTATCATTGATATCCTTCCACCTTGTATTTTAATTCCACTCCTGAACCTTTCTTTTATTTCCATCATTGCCTCCTCGATGTACAGATTGAAGAGTAGGGTTGAAAGGCTACAGCCTTGTCTTACACCCTTCTTAATACGAGCACTTCGTTCTTGATCGTCCACTCTTATTATTCCCTCTTGGTTGTTGTACATATTGTATATTACCCGTCTCTCCCTATAGCTTACCCCTACTTTTTTCAGAATCTCGAACAGCTTGCACCATTTTATATTGTCGAACGCTTTTTCCAGGTCGACAAATCCTATGAAAATGTCTTGATTTTTCTTTAGCCTTGCTTCCATTATTAGCCGTAACGTCAGAATTGCCTCTCTCGTCCCTTTACTTTTCCTAAAGCCAAACTGATCGTCACCTAGCGCATTCTCAATTTTCTTTTCCATTCTTCTGTATATTATTGATGCATGAGCTGTTAAGCTGATTGTGCGATAATTCTCGCACTTGTCAGCTCTTGCCGTCTTCGGAATTGTGTGGATGATGCTTTTCCGAAAGTCAGTTGGTATATCGCCAGACTCATATATTCTACACACCAATGTGAATAGTCGTTTTGTTGCCACTTCCCCCAATGATTTTAGAAATTCTGATGGAATGTTATCTATCCCTTCTGCCTTGTCCTCCAAAGCTCTTTTAAATTCCGATTCTAATACTGGATCCCCTATCTCTTCTAAATCGACTCCTGTTTCTTCTTCTATCACATCAGACAAATCTTCACCCTCATAGAGGCTTTCAGTGTATTCTTTCCACCTATCTGCTCTCTCCTCTGCATTTAACAGTGGAATTCCCGTTGCACTCTTAATGTTACCACCGTTGCTTTTAATGTCACCAAAGTTTGTTTTGACTTTCCTGTGTGCTGAGTCTGTCCTTCCGACAATCATATCTTTTTCGATGTCTTCACATTTATCTTGCTGCCATTTCGTCTTAGCTTCCCTGCACTTCCTATTTGTTTCATTCCTCAGCGACTTGTATTTCTGTATTCCTGATTTTCCCGGAACATGTTTGTACTTCCTTCTTTCATCAACCAACTGAAGTATTTCTTCTGTTACCCATGGTTTCTTCGCAGCTACCTTCATTGTACCTATGTTTTCCTTTCCAACTTCTGTGATGGCCCTTTTTAGAGATGTCCATTCCTCTTCAACTGTACTGCCTACTGTGCTATTCCTTATTGCTGTATCTATAGCGTTAGAGAACTTCAAGCGTATCTCGTCATTCCTTAGTACTTCCGTTTCCCACTTCTTTGCGTATTGATTCTTCCTGACTAATGTCATTAACTTCAGCCTACTCTTCATCACTACTATATTGTGATCTGAGTCTATATCTGCTCCTGGGTACGCCTTACAATCCAGTATCTGATTTCGGAATCTCTGTCTGACCATGATGTAATCTAATTGAAATCTTCCCGTATCTCCCGGCCTTTTCCTCTTGTGATTCTTGAACAGGGTATTCGCTATTACTAGCTGAAACTTGTTACAGAACTCAATTAGTCTTTCTCCTCTTTCATTCCTTGTCCCAAGCCCATATTCTCCTGTAACCTTTTCTTCTACTCCTTCCCCTACAACTGCATTCCAGTCGCCCATGACTATTAGATTTTCGTCCCCTTTTACATACTGCATTACTCTTTCAATATCCTCATACACTTTCTCTATCTGTTCATCTTCAGCTTGCGACGTCGGCATGTATACCTGAACTATCGTTGTCGGTGGTGGTCTGCTGTCGATTCGGATTAGAACAACCCGGTCACTGAACTGTTCACAGTAACACACCCTCTGCCCTACTTTCCTATTCATAACGAATCCTACACCTGTTATACCATTTTCTGCTGCTGTTGATATTACCCGATACTCATCTGACCAGAAATCCTTGTCTTCCTTCCACTTCACTTCACTTCACTTCACTGACCCCTACTATATCTAGATTGAGCCTTTGCATTTCCCTTTTCAGATTTTCTAGTTTCCCTACCACGTTCAAGCTTCTGACATTCCGCGCCCCGACTCGTAGAACGTTATCCTTTCGTTGATTATTCAATCTTTTTCTCATGGTAACATCCCCCTTGGCAGTCCCCTCCCGGAGATCCGAATGGGGGACTATTCCGGAATCTTTTGCCAATGGAGAGATCATCATGACACTTCTTCAATTACAGGCCACATGTCCTGTGGATACACGTTACGTGTCTTTAATGCAGTGGTTTCCAATGCCTTCTGCATCCTCATGTCGTTGATCATTGCTGATTCTTCCGCCTTTAGGGGCAATTTCCCACCCCTATGACAAGAGAGTGCCCTGAACCTCTATCCGCTCCTCCGCCCTCTTTGACAAGGCCGTTAACAGCATTCAAAGAAAAATAACCAATAAATCCACAAGATGTCGGAAGTCAGGGTATTCACGTGCTGTGGTGCTCTTAAACAGCACCCGCCACTGATTATTGGTGTTCAAGCGAGCAGTCAAGTCAGTTACAAAGGCGAGGTCTGCAATTCATTCCGGATCTTCTAATGTTGGTTCCTGTTTTCCCTTTTCTTTCGTAAACTGAACAATAGCAGGTCTTAACTCGAAAAATCTTTCCAAGCATGCCCCTCGGGTTAAACAACTTACTTCATTGTAGTAAACCACGTCTCCATACCTGAGCCGTGTATCGACTCGTGCTACACCTTGTGTTTAGATTGCATTGGTTTTCCTTTTCTTCCCCTAACATGTTTGTTTGATATGTTGTCTGTCATTAAGTGGTTGCTTGGTTGTCTTTTCCCTCTGCTATCGATATCTGCGTTTTTGCTTTCCGGAAACTGCTATGGAGGAAGTGAGATCTTTGACCGGTTGTAACCTCGCGTGGTGGCGCGGAAGTAGGGAGTTGCACGGTGGGAAAGTGTGGTGGAGACGGCAGGGCACTGTGGCTGTCCAGCGCGAAGCAGGCGTGGTCGGTTGTACCGAGTCGCCACGTGATGTAAGTCGGTTGTGTGTAACGCGCAGATCGAGTTGACGGAAGAGCTCAAATGGTTCAAATGGCTCTGAGCACTAAGGGACTTAACTTCTGAGATTATCAGTCCCCTAGAACTTAGAACTACTTAAACCTAACTAACCTAAGGACATCAGGCAGGATTCGAACCTGCGACCGTAGCGTTCACGCGGTTCCTGACCTAGTGCCTAGAACCGCTCGGCCACCCCGGCAGGCCCCGGAAGAAATCCCCGCGTGTTGGTTGTATACAGAATCGCCCCACAAGCAGTTGCTGTTCATTTCGCCTTAGTGGGACGTTAACAAGCTTCTTTAAATCCTCCGTTTCAACACAGGAGTTTAAAAGGAGACACCTAACATGAAGCAGCGGTCACTACCCGTCAACGTTCCAGAGAAGACGTGAACTCCGGTGACAGAGAGAGAGCGTGTTGTCGCGTGACCGTAGCGTGTTGGGTACGCTG
Source organism: Schistocerca piceifrons (assembly GCF_021461385.2). Lineage (NCBI taxonomy): Eukaryota > Metazoa > Arthropoda > Insecta > Orthoptera > Acrididae > Schistocerca > Schistocerca piceifrons. Next base: position 399,558,212 of record NC_060145.1, read on the forward strand.
GCGACGCGTGCGCGGTCGGATGTGTGGATCCTTGCCATCGGAGGTCGTGTACTGCCTGTTCGAGCATAATTGAATGTTAAGTTCGTGGAAGGTTTAATCATTAAGTAATAATTTTGTGTAACCAGCGTCTCTTCTGCCTTGTGGCCTCCGGCGACCGGGTTTCCTGTCCCTGGCACCGTTGTAATTGGAGACAGTGATCTTTCCTCCACCTCTCGTTACTGTCCGATGGGAGGTTCAGTTTTGGCAGTTTAATCGTTTCGCTGTTCTGTCGTGGGTTCATGCTTCTTGTTGTTTGATCATGTGGTCGCTCATTCAGGACTGTGTGGTGTAATGTTTCCTTGCACGAGGTTAGCTCTAATTCTGTCAGCAAGTTAAGCCATCTTATAACAAGTTTTCGCTGGCTAAAAGTCGGTGCAGTGACCAGCCTGAGAGTGGAAATTGTGTTTACGGGCGTATTTAAATTGGTCAGTATTCTGCCTAGCCTGAGCATCCCTGAGTGGGTGATTTGTGGCCGCCTTACACGGGTACGTCATATTTGTTATGTTCTAATGATATTCCAGGACACTTTTGTTTAAAAATTTTTTAAAATTCCTCCATGTTGTAAATTTCTTTTATTGCCATTAATCGCGTGTTTGCTGAGACCTGTTTAATTTTTTTTAATGGTGGTGTTGGTAGCTTCACTTCCTCACCGTACTTCATTAACAAAGTTCTGTATTTACTTTAGTAGCCTGTTTACTAATGTTATTTAAATTTTTTAAAAAATGTTGTATTGCTATAAATTACTTCGATTGGCGTTAGCGGCGTGTTTTAAAAGGTAGTTTATTGCCGTACTGCTGGCTTCTGTGTTTTTTAAAATTTTTTTAACTGTTGTATTGCTATAAATTTCTTAAATTACTTGATTGCCGTTAGCGGCGTGTTTTAAAAGGTTGTTTATTGCTGTACTGCTAACTTATGTAAGATACGAATAAAACATTTGTGAAAATCTCAACTCGACAGTAAACTACTAGAAATTTGGCCCCGTTTCCGAACTTGTGGTATGGCTTGCAGTAACCGTAACCACTGTGTGTGTCAATACCGTTCCTGCTGTTCCATCATAAGTATTGAAATTGACGATCTAATAACCCATGTGACTTTAGATAATTTACTATTCGGATCACCAGTTTCATGAGGTGCTCCATCCCTGAAAATTTAGCACAAAGCGCCTCTTGATGCACGCATTCCGTACAAATAGTGTGTTGATTGTTGTATTTTTTTGTGCTACGACGCTACGAGTCCACTTTGTGGCCCTCGTATTGCTGGCGCTCTGTCGGTGGTAACTGAGATCAACATGTTCCAATTGAGGCCACCTGCTTCAACTGCATTTTCAACCGTTTTCAGAGAGTCGATTCCTCTCCTTGAGTCTTCCATTGGTACCGAATCTAACAGTTCTTCCGTCAAGTACAAAGTGATGTCGGCTGCACGAACATGAATCGCAAGTTGTGTCGTCTCCGAAATGTCGATCGACTCGTCCAAAGCATTTGAGAATACGATGAATTCCCTGGCATTGTCAGTTAACTGTCTGTAGACGTCCAATGCCACGACAGTTATGCGACGAGTTATTGTTTGTCGCGACAAAATAATTTCGGAAAACTTTTGTACTTCCAGTGCCGTCACGAGTTCTGCTGTCTGAACAATGCACTCTTTAATGAACTCGCCATCTCTGACAGATTTATTACATCTTGCTACTCTGAGTGCTATTTTGTAGCTCTCTTTTAATGACGGGCTGCTACAGCTAGTTATCGGCTGATAATAAGAAACACATTGTATATATGAAGATGGTATCTCAGGTACCATCTCCACATATATATACTGGGTGATCAAAAAGTCAATATAAATTTGAAAATTGAATAAATCACGGAATAATGTAGATAGAGAGGTACAAATTGACACACATGCTTGGAATGACATGGGGTTTTATTAGAACCAAAAAAATATAAAAGTTAAAAAAATGTCTGACAGATGGCGCTTCATCTGATCAGAATAGCAATAACTAGCATAACAAAGTAAGACAAAACAAAGATGATGTTCTTTACAGGAAATGCTCAATATGTCCACCATCATTCCTCAACAATAGCTGTAGTCGAGGAATAATGTTGTGAACAGCACTGTAAAGCATGTCCGGAGTTACGGTGAGGCATTGGCGTCGAATGTTGTCTTTCAGCATCCCTAGAGATGTCGGTCGATCACGATACACTTGCGACTTCAGGTAGCCCCAAAGCCAATTATCGCACGGACTGAGGTCTGGGGACCTGGGAGGCCAAGCATGAGGAAAGTGGCGGCTGAGCACACGATCATCACCAAACGGCGCGCGCAAGAGATCTTTCACGCGTATAGCAACATGGGATGGAGCGCCATCCTGCATTTTGGTTTTAATAAAACCCCATGTCATTCCAAGCATGTGGGTGAATTTTTACCTCTCTATGTACATTATTCCGTGGTTTATTAAGTTTTCAAATTTATACTGACTTTTTGATCACCCGGTATATAACACCGACCATTTGACCATCTTCTTCTGTGCAGATGTTGTGGTGTCACCGCCAGACACCACACTTGCTAGGTGGTAGTTTCAAATCGGCCGCGGTCCATTAGTACATGTCGGACCCACGTGTCGCCACTGTGTGATCGCAGACCGAGCGCCACCACAAGGCAGGTCTCGAGATACGGACTAGCACTCGCCCCAGTTGTACGGACGACGTAGCTAGCGACTACACTGACGAAGCCTCGCTCCTTTGCCGAGCAGATAGTTAGAATAGCCTTCAGCTAAGCCAATGGCTACGACCTAGCAAAGCGCCGTTAGTAACATTGCATGTATCTAAAGAGTCTCACTTGTATCGCCACAATCTCCAGATGTACCAAAAGGATGGATTAAAGTTAAGTATTACAGAAGCTACGTACTTTTCTTTATAGCATTCATTACGTATCCTGTTTCAGACCTCACGCCTAGACACAACAGATGTACAAACAGTGCCCGTACTCTTACGGGAATCGGCAGTAATGCCTCGAGTATTGAGTATAATGGGCAGAGAAACTATGAATATAGTGCGGGACAATCAGTTGCGAATGTAGGTCTCACGGGAGACGTGCCAGAGTTAAGTCCCTGCAGTCACACTATTCTCTGTGTCCTCGGTGGCTGAGAGGTGGCTCGTTGGTCTAGGGGTATGATTCCTGCTTTCTTTTGGGACATTAAAATTAATTGAATAAATCAAATAATATTGTTAATAATAAAGAATTACATACATGTACAATGTTTCCTACCCGCTGCCTCTACCTTATCCTGTCAGGAGACGGGGACACCGTGGCTAGGCCTCCAAGTACGACCCCTGCCCACTCTGCCCCCTGACCTACTACACCTTAAAAAAAAAAAAATGGATAGAGCGTCTGCCATGTAAGCAGGAGATCTCGCGTTCGAGTCCCGGCTGGGCACACATTTTCAACTGTCCCCGTTGACTTACATCAACGCCTGTATGCAGCTAGGGGTATTCATTTCACTGTAAGAAACCCATTGGGTTTCTACAGGTGTATACGTACGTATACAAACAGTACAAACACAATGATTTTCGGGGGCTACCCACACTAATATGGGCTTGCTGTGAACCATACACCTTTTTAGGTTTGCCAACTTGTTTTCTCTTTCATAGCCAACTAAGTCTTGATATTCCTTGTGCACTGTGGTGCATGCAGCTGATCAGCGTATTTGCGGTGCCCCGGCGATTATGCGACTACATAATAGACACTGCGAAGTTTCATCCTTCTCTTCGAAAAATTACATTAACTCCTACTCGTATTTAAATGGTCGTGACAGTTTGGTGCTACACTGCCTCGTTTTGAGTGTATTGCCTTTCCAACAACCACTGTTCCTTTACACTTCCTTTGAACCACAAGCAAATAGCGAGAAATAAAAGCGCTCGCTCTTTGAAAAATAACACACCTATCACTGAAGAGACTGTGCCGCATCGCTCAACTACATGAAATATCGCGCCATACCGTATTCTTCCTAGAAGTCCGCAGCTCGTGGTTGCGCGGTAGCGTTCTCGCTTCCCGCGCCCGGGTTCCCGGGTTCGATTCCCGGCGGGGTCAGAGATTTTCTCTGCCTCGTGATGACTGGGTGTTGTGTGATGTCCTCAGGTTAGTTAGGTTTAAGTAGTTCTAAGTTCTAGGGTACTGATGACCATAGATGTTAAGTCCCATAGTGCTCAGAGCCATTTGAACCATTTTTCTTCCTAGAAGGACTGAGCAAACCCGAGTGACGGACCGGGCAGTGGCACGCCCGCGGCCCGCACACGCTGCATACGTGAAGTATGGCTTGTAGTGGTCGGCTCTGATTTAGAAATTTACAAGGACTGTTCGGAAAGTTAGGTCCGACCGGTCGCAAAATGAAAACCACGGTGAAAATCAAAAATTTTTTATTGGCAACATTTAGCCACACCTTCCAGCTACCTCTCTATATAGTCGCCGCTCCAACTTGGGCATTTGTCGTGGTTTTGTACAAAGTTTCCAGTACCCTCGCCGTCTGTGATTTACGCCAATTCTGTATGCTGGTCTGCCTTTCGTTGTTTGTGCCAAAATGTTGTCTTCGTAGCCAGAGGTTCATGTGAACAGAAGTGAACAACGGAGGGAGCCAATTAAGGGCTGTATTGTGGGTGATCAAACACTTCCCATCGAAAACGCTGTAGGAGTGTCTTCATTGCCTTGCAGTCTGAAAATTGTCTTGAGGAAAGAAACGCCTGACATTTATGTTATGTGGGCTGCGTAGCTTCAGGCGAAATCTCTCACCAGATCCAGATACTTGGCGGGAGACACTTGTTTTGGGCATTTATATGTGATCACTTTGCACTCTGAAGTGAAAAGAGCGACGTGAATCGATCGACAGACACTTTAAAAACTCTGCCCAACTCATCTATGGGAAGTTCCATCGGATTTTCACAGTGGTTTCCGTTTCGCACCTAATCGGACCTTACTTTCCGAATATGCCTCGTAGAATTGTAATATACTTTGCACGAAGTGGCATTAAGCTATGGGTTGCAAGGATCTCTAAGAGTCTCGTCGCTTGCACGCGACTAGTAGTGTGAACCGCTGGTAACTAGAGGGAAGGATAGAATGTTGTGTGAATGACTCGTCTTGAAAACAGACTGCGTGGCTCTTCAGCCACGGCGCCGAAGTTAGAGGTGCGGTTGGTCGTAACAGTTCCTTTGGTCCAACTGATTCCATCCATCGATAATTTAGAGATATTATTACTAAGTTGAAGAATATAATGTGCATCCATAATCCAGCTGGAAGGATACAAAAGTCTTATAGGACTGCAGAGATATACTGGGTACGCCACACCATGAGCTTTGGTGTGGAAGCTGATATCCTTGTGCCCTTTAATTCTGAGATAATTTAAGTAGGGTAATGGTGTACGACTTTCATCACAAGTCAGCCACAGACACATCTGGGAATTTTCATGAATACTTCGCATTCGGTCTCATCAATAGTTCAGCAGAAATGTTGAAAGACAATACAAATTCCAAAGAAAAAAAGAAAACGTCTGGCTGAGTTCTGTAACCTATTGATCGTCAATTGATTCTACAGAATTCTACACTATCTGACAAGGAAACGAAAACCAAGAAGGGGAGGAAGAAACGAAATGAAATGACACAAGTTGATAGGATACCTGATGTTATTTTAGTGATTACAAAATCGAGTCCAATTTACAAAGAACTTGGCAGTATGTGTCCTCTTATCAGAATGACGTTCAGCTCTCTAGTCTCGGTTGCTCTAGTGATTTGGTTTGGAAGGGTGTCATAATGCTGCTGTATCCTCGCCAGAGGCAAGATGGCCCACAGCTATTGTAACTGGTCATTGATATCCCACTGACAGTGGGCCGGAGTCTCACACGTGCTCATTCATTCAATCATTCATTCATTCACAAGTACTATTTAGTGAAGTGTAAAAGCGGAACTCAAGCAATAAGCACATTAAAAAAAGACTTTTGAAATCATAACTCAGATGTAAAACTATATGACAGTTCGTTTTTAATAAAGTTATTAGTACTAATTTTGATGTTATGTTTACAGCTACTGTCATTTTTTCTACTCCTCACAGAATAAGAACTGGGACTAAATCAAAGAAAGAAGAAATCCGAGAAATGTCATTGACCAGTTCCTATAATTCCACTTTCACTGAGGATAGTTATCAGTAAATCTTATCATTGATTCCTTTCAGATTGAAGTTCAACCGCACTCCAGAACCGTTCTTTTATTTTCGTCATCACTTGCTCGATGTACACTTGAACGGCAGGAGAGAAAGCTTAATACCTGCCTTTCGCCTTTTAGTTGCACACTTCTCTCTCGGTCTTCCTCTGTAATGACTTCCTCTTGGAGCAGGAATAAAGGACACCTAACCAGTTACAAGAAATGGTGGGGTTCAAATAACCTTGACCACTGGTTCGACGAATCTAAATCCGTGTTCTTCTGAAGGACAATTTCATATTAACAATTAACTCAGTAAAAGCTGTCTCCACATGACATTTATCGGCAACGGACTGTACGTCCATATGCGAAAATTAAAGCCCCTAGAATCAAGGGTATATCACATCAGTAGAAACAATCACTTAAAAATAACAGATCATATTAGTAACAACATGCCGACTCAGTCATACAGACCGCTGCCGATACATGCCATGTGGGGGCAGTTTTTACTGAGCGAATTGCTAATGTGAAGTTGTATGTTCTTCTGAAGAAGACGGATTTAAATTTGTCGAAAGAGTGGTCAAGGTTATTTGAAAACCACAATTTTTTGGAACTAGTTGGCTGCCCTTTATTCCTGCTGCTCTGTAACCGTTGCGGTAGTGCAGCCATGTTCAAAATATTGAATCCCTCTTGGTTCTTGTACATACTGTTTATATAGTTGATTCTTCTTATAGCTTGCATCTAATTTTCTAAGAATTTCCAATTTATAGCATCTTTCTCCCGTAGGATGGTTTTTCTAGACTGATAAATCCTACGAAAGTGTCTTGAGATTTTTTACTGGGTAACTAACTTTTTCTTATTTTACAATAAAATAATTTACGTTAGCAACAAAGCTCCAGATGTAAGTGTTAAATACAGCATACCAGGGAAGAATGAGACAGGTTAGTAGTAGTAATGTCAAACTGAAGAACACAATTGGAAGTAAATTAGATTACTGTAAAGTATGACGTGTCTTGGTTTGGTGACATAAATTGCCAATCAGAGTTTTATGATCCATTCAAGGCAAGCGCAGAGAAGAGATGTAGAGCACAACAGCTAAATAGAGAGTTACGGGTGGTTGCAAGTGTTCGCACTGCCACTATCCATTAACGTCAGATAGCCGAAATGACTGTGCACACACGATTTGTGATACGTAAATTGTTCCTGTGGCTGTAATTTGTACGAGTCTTCTAATATATGTAAGCGCATTTAACGACAGTGGGTTGAGTTACAGTAATTATGGTAATTACACGCAGGCGGCAAGCAAGTTCAATGTTTTATCGCCAAGCGAAATCAATGTAGTTGAAAAACAGCTCGTATTCTCCGGAACAGGTGCTTTGCTGACCACACGCGAATTCAGTAATGTTCCGGCTCTCTGGATTTGTGTTTGCGGTAGTGCTCCGGTGCTGAAATTAGCTAAGAAAAGTAATTGTATTTTTAACGACTGTTGAGGACCGTCATCATTCTATAGTGGCCATTAACAGTAACAACAGAAATGTGAATTAAAATGTTGCCCGAATCCAAATGTTGCTTGTTTCTAACAAAAAGAATATGCCGACAGCAGTTACGATATTTATTTACGCAATTAATACCTTGCTCTGAACAAACTTTGCTAGAAATGGTTCCCACTGTCAAGAGTGTTGCTGCTGGATTGGTGCATAAGTTCGTAGAGTTTACCGGGAGTTTAATAAGCACAACAAATTCATATAACCGAGACTTCAGTCATTAATAATGTGTTCCCCTACACTATTTAAAACACTGTGCTAACGCTGGGGTAACTTTTCGATTCCGCGCAGTAGAAATAACGTGGTTTTGAGGCGATGAACTCGTCGAGCCATATTCGGATCGCATTTTAATCCGGAAAGGAAGTTTCTTGAAAGTTGTTCGATAGACAGCGAAAAAGGTGAAAATCTCAGGGAGTAAGATCAGGTGAACAAGATGGATGCTAAATGCTAATCAACAATCAGAGATGCGCATATGATCACCCGCAGATTTTTCTGATTTTGGCTTAGACTTTGCCGCACCCATACACACGATTTTTGAACCTTTTCCACTGCATATAAATGTCGCACGATTGTGGAATGATCACAGTTCATCATATCTGCCAGTTTGCGAGTACACTGATGTGTATCATTCTAGATTAATGCATTTGAACGACATTCATCACACCCCGAATGTCTGCCTGAGCGTGGAGAGTCACTAATGTCAAAACGATCCACCTTAAAACGAGAAAAACATTTGTTGCCGTGCTTTGTCCAATGATGGCATTATCCTCATACATGGTGCATTGTTTCTGGCGCCCATCGCAGCTGTCATCCTTCTATCCAACCCAAACAGAAGAATATGTCAGATATGTTCCGATTTCTGCACTTGGCACTCCATTTTATAGCTTCCACAGCTCCACTCACTATATCTGAATGGCAAAATGACAAAACGTACAGACAGCAACAGTGAACTACAAATAAAAACTGAAACTCGCTAAATAAACCCATATCAACCTGAATATCAACATGCAAAACAAAAATGCTTCGAATTTATGCACTAAGCTAATACTAGATTATGATGTCTTTAACGCGAATGCAATTACATCAGGTTGGTAAATTGACTGTTGGGTAAATATTCATAAATTTACCGTTAGTTGTGTTAAAGAATTGTTGAGGGTCCTGCTCGTACCCTCTCGTTAACACTCACAATGTTTTCTTGCCATTCATTTGTACACCAGTAAAATAAAAATGTAAACAGAATGGACATGCCTGCTTGTTACTTCAATAACTCTGGTCAAACAAGAATAGCCAAAAAATTAGCCATTCCTAGGAGTCATCATCTTACAACAGCGTTACACCGGCTGTTGTGTGATTCTTCAATTTTTCCAGGCGTGTTTATTGTTTATTTATCGTATGGCAATGCACAAAGGAAAATTACAGAACTACTACGTTTCAACATTTAAGCACAGCTCTCCAGCATAAAGTAACACAAATGACAACAGATATATATACTGTAGATATCGATGTCTTTTACTTATTTTATAACGTCACCCCTCACCGTGAGGCAATCTTCGAAAGGACCCTTTTGGGCACGTGCAGGACATGTTGATACAACATGACCAACTGTTTGTCGTTCCACACCACAGTTACGCGATGGTGATAAAGATTTTCCCCACTTGTAGAGAATGTCTGCACATCGTCCACGCCCCGTTCGGATGCGGTTCAAGGTAGTCCAAATTGCCCCAGGCTTGTCAAATCCAGAGGGTTTCTCCTGCATGAAAGGCAGTTTCAGAAATTGTGGGGAACAGTTTTATCGCCAGCAACGTTTCCATGAGAGTTCTGGCTGTGATGAAAGTGGAATGACTTGATCTTTTTTACGCTCCGAAAGGAACACGTCGTCCATTATTGGAAGGTCGGTGTTATTGGCAATCTTCTAGTTTTCACGCAGTAGTGCACTCCTCCGTCTGATATCGGGAGGTGGAATATGGCTCAAGATAGATAGACAGGATGTGGGAGTAGATCGTATTGATCCACTAACAATGCGTATGGCCTCGTTAAGTTGTATGTCTATCAGTTTTCCCTATGGGTATTAAGCCAGACAGGCGTACAGTACTCTGCTGCTGAATATACCAAACCGAATTGTGATACCCGGAGAGTGTACCCTGACGATCTCCAACGAAAGCCGCAGAGCTTATGGAGAATGTTGTGCAGAGCTTATGGAGAATGTTGTTTCTGGTTTTGAGCTTAGCAGATGCTCATGTCAAATGCTCCTAAAGGGAAAGTGTCCTATCTGTCACGGAAGTTTGTCTCCCTCAAACTAGAAATCGAGGGCTCTGTTTGCCAGTCTACTGGACAGGTGAATACACGAAATTTCTGTTTTATTTACGGAAATAGTGGCTTAAGATGTCTAGATCAGAATTTAGGATTTCTATAGCTGTTTCAAAGGTTTTGTGTTGGGTAGCTATTGCCTGGTCGTCTGCATAGCCAAACTTTCTGGACTGCGTTGGGCGGGTATCAGATATATACAAATTAAAAATGAGAGGACCAAGGACAGATCCCTGTGGCAAGCAATTATTCAATACTTTTGGGCAGCTAGTGTCTTTTTCTGTAGTTACAGTAAATGTCTTTCCAGCCAATATGTTGCCAATTAGTTTTATTGTCCATTTGAATGGGACAAGCTACAATAATTTATAAAGAAGTCCATGTCTCCAAACTGTCATATGCTGCACTAGATCAATGAAAGCAACTGATATTTTCTGCTTCATTTGGTATCCTGTTTCAATAAACGTTGTTAAAGATAAGACTTGATTAGCACAGCACCTAGATGCATTGTTGATTGCCACTACGTAAGCACGGTGCTACCATGCTCCTACTAATTCAGAATAGGGAATTTGTCCTCTCTGATTCACTTGTCCTTCATTTTCAATATGCGTTTCCTGCACAGCAACAACAACATCGATGTTGTATTTGGATAAAAACTGTAAGACTTGACATTTTACTTTACTTATGCCTTCAATATTGATCTGACATACCTTGTTAACAGGTCCAAAGATTATCGCTGGAGGGACCTGGGGAGAACTGTGTGAGTCCATGTTTTGTGACAAATTCATTTTAGCCAGAAGATCTTTGAGATTATCTGGCTGCCTTGAAGTGACTGTTGTTTAGCACCATCCAGAGCACACGCATAACTTATGGTAGGTCACGAACGCAAACAGTCATTGTACCACACCTTCCAGGCATAATTAATGACGAAATAGTTCACGGGTGAACGGCAGGACGTCAGTATCTAAAGGGGACAATACTTCGTCAAGTAAACACGTTGCGATCAACAGGTGAGATCTGATGAGGGCAACGTAGTCGTTTGCCTTTTTTTCCCGTTGGACACTGACATCCCGCCGTTGACCCGTAAAACTGCTTCCCTACCGGCAATAGCCTTGATAATGGTCTCGGTTCGGCTAGGATGACTGTCCACAAATTTCTGCTTGTATGTCATACCCAGCCGAAGCCACTCATCCGTGTTTAGATCTCGAAGACGTATCAAACCGCGGGGTGTTGATTGGCACGTATAACCCGCTGTTCCAACTAGACCTAAATATTTTAATTGGGAGTAACAGCGTGTGATTTGACGTGCCAGTTGGGGTTTGACTGGGAGCGTGAATGGTCGTCAGACCAGAAAAAAATGAATGGAGCCCTGCGAACACGGCTATCGTCATCTTTGAAGACGTGAGTGTCCACAGCATGCTCAAGATGTAAAAGAAAGGACAAAATTTGACCAAGTCGCTGATCATTTCATCGCCTTGGTACATGTTCAGGGTGACCTGAATGAGTGGGTCCAAGTCTCGATACTGAAAACACTCTCAAAACATCACAGAACCTCTCCGGTCTGAATTACACCCTTCACACACTGTGCGTTAAACACCTTATTGGGTCGCCATTGTACTCGGCTCCTCGCGTGTATTATCTGTGGGGCTGTGTTCTAGAAAGTCAATAAGCAGCGGGCACTAGCAGCGGAAGAAAACGGTCATCGTGACGTTACCGGATCTGGTAAGCCTGTTGGAAAGTGTCAAGTGGAAGCAAGTGCCAGTATTCAACTCCAAAGTCAAAAGGCCCCAATATCAACATGTGGGTGGGTCTGATCGGGGCGTAATACCCGTAATTCGTCTCTGGACAGTGAGTCGCCATACTATGACATTTCGGGCAGATTCAGCTAAAGCTTCTCCGACAGTGATGTGTGTGGAACCGACAGACAGCAGAGTGTGTAACAACGGGAGGGTTATGAATATCAGCGTGAGCACAGGGGGTAAGCCACCATTTAGAACGTTACTGGAATACTGCAAGTCTCCATCGTTCTGCGTCGACGGTTCGACACTTTCTTCTTCGGACTGCTGATACGAGAGGCATTGCATCGACTCCCATTTTTTAGCACTCCGTCTTCAGGCCGCAAGTGGCCCATTGGGACTATCCGACCGCCGTGTCATCCTCAGTTGAGGATGCGGATAGGAGGGGCGCGTGGTCAGCCCACCACTCTCCCGGTCGTTATGGTGGTTTTCTTTGACCGGAGCCGCTACTATTCGTTCGAGTAGCTCCTCACGTGGCTTCACGAGTCACGAGGCTGAGTGCACCCCGAAAAATGGCAACAGCGCATGGCGGCGTGGTCACCCATCCAAGTGCCGTCCAAGCCCGACAGCGCTTAACTTCCTTGATCTCACGAGAACCGGTGAATCCACTGCGGCAAGGCCGTTGCCTCCCATTTTTTAAGGTACCCATATTTCAGCAGTCATCATGCTGAAGGGCAGTATGTATTTTTCGGGCTGTCTCACTTTAATCTGTTCTACACTAATGCCACATTACGTACTCAAAAGTATGGTGTGAATACAGTATGGCTGCATGCGGTGTTGAGCGGTGTAGTGGACAAACGACAAGTGTTATGGTCTAGGATGATTGTGAGTACAACATGCCACTTTCAGTCATACGATTTTATTCGCCAGCTCTCTTAACATACGTTCTACCATCCTCGCTCTTGTTATGCTTAGAACATCTCACATATTCCGTTGCTCGCCGGTTATGCGGACAATTTGCTCATTTCGTTTCGTCTCAGTCAGTTTAATTTTCAGCAATCTTCTGTAACAGCGTTCCTTAACGCTTCGATTTCTTTTTTTGTTATTATCCGAGAGTCCATGATTCACTTCCATACAAAGCTGTATTCCAGATGTACAGTCCCAGAAATTTCTTTCTTAAATTATGGCCAGTGTTTGATACTACTAAACTTCATTTTAGCTCTTATTTTTATTTATTTATTTATCTATTATATTCTGTGGGACCGTAGGAACCAAAACTTGGAACGACAGAATACATAGTTTACAGAATCATGGTTATAAAATTTATAAACAAAGAATTAATGTAACGCAAAAAAGCAGAGTATACGAATAAAGAACATACTAGAGAGAAAAATCTCAGCTTGCGTGATGATCTCCTACACAGAAGAGAAGGGGTGTGGCACTAGGAAACTCTTCAGCCTGGATTTCAGTCCATGGAGTTTTTCTCAGTTCTGCTGGAAGCCTATTAAAAATGAAACTTGCTTAACAGTGCACGCTGTTGCGTACGACTTAACACACAATCTACATCTACATCTGCGTGCATAATCCGCAGGGTACGGTACGGTGCGTGGTGGAGGGCACCCGTACCACAACTAGTCATTTCCTTTCCTACTCAAAAAAATGGCTCTGAGCACTATGGGACTTAACTTCTAAGGTCATCAGTCCCCTAGAACTTAGAACTACTTAAACCTAACTAACCTAAGGACATCACACACATCCATGCCCGAGGCAGGATTCGAACCTGCGGCCGTAGCGGTCACGCGGTTCCAGACTGTAGCGCCTAGAACTGCTCGGCCACCCTGGCCGGCCCTTTTCTACTCCACTCGCAGGCAGAGCGAGGGATAAGCGACAATGTACATGCTTCCCTTTGAGCCTTAATTTCTTGTATCTTATATTCGTGACCCTTGCGCGAAATGTATGACGGCAGCCGTAGGATAGTTTTGTAGACAGCTTCAAATGCCGTTTCTCTAAACTTTCTCAGTAGTAGTCTTTGAAATGAATGTCTTCTTCCCTGCAGGGATTCCCATTTGAGCTCCTGAAGCATACCTGTAACACCTGAAAGCTGACCGAATCTGCAGGTAACAAATCTAGTAGCTCGCCTCTGATTTGGTTCGATGTCTTTTTTCAATCTGACCTGGTGCGGATCCCAAACACTCTCACAGTAGTCAAGAACAGGCCGCACTAGTGTGCATCAAGTGGCTTCCTTTACAGCTGAACCAGACAATAGTGAAGCGAAGCAGGCTACAGAGGTTCGGTAACGGTCGTCGTAGGAAAGCTGCACAGGAGCAGAAATGGTCCACCTACATCTACATGAATACTCTGCAAATCACACTTAAATGCCTGTCGGAGGGTTCATCGAACAAGTTAACACAATAGACAGAAGCCTTACTTAACTTGTATTTCTCCGTACGAAGACTCATTACAAATAATGCAGCAGGAAACAGTTCATCTCTCAATAAGGCAGAGGTTCCCTGCACTACAGCACAGACAGATCGGAGCCGCAACTAAGCGGCGCCTGCACAGGATCGCATAGCGACGAGTCTTCATGCACGAGCGGTGTGTCAGGCTGCCACCGGTCGTCCTGTATTGCGGCGGCAGAAGGCGCTCATGGTACAAAGCCGCTGGAGACGTGGCTCGAAGTGTGCGCACCATTGGGTCAGCCAAATCCACCACGACCACTATCAGTGTATGAGGGAATGTTGCAAACCGATTGCCAACTTCGCGACGCCCGAGGGTGGTTTCGATACGTAATATCACACACACCTTTCTGCATCGAGTTTAAGAAAGAGCTGTCCAAGTGAACGTCGTTTTTCTGTCTAGTGGTCTGTGAATGATTGTTGCTGTTTATTCTGAATGAGGCAATATTGTCAAAATTATTTGTCAAGCTCTATAGTGCATGGTAGTAATGCCTTGTCATTCTTCTGAGAACAACATCTTATCATGTGAGATGCTCACACAGTTTTTCAGGTGGACTGAGGGGAGGATACAGGCCTGGTGTCAGTTTGTCAAAAGGTCTGGAGTGACTGGATGGAGCGTAGCAGCTTGTTCACGGTCCAGGCGTCACCAACAGGGTCTTTAGTGTATGTGGTGATCAAGAGCAAAACTGGTTTATATTATGAGTTATCTGGGGCAAACCGTGTGTAATTCAGGGAACACTGTACAGTTGTGGGCAGCCACATGAGGAAATGCAGCTGTTAAGACCATGACCTCATATTCAGAAGGATAGAGTTTGCTCTCTCCCTCTATCCTCATTTAGATTTTCCTTAGCTTTCCTAAATAATTTTGGGTATAAGACGGGATGGTTCTCTCATCCAAGACTGATCACCAGCCTATCCTCATAAAAACATACGTATTCTGTGTTTTTGTTCACTTTGAACTATTTGTTTAATTGTATTGTTATGACAAATCCTACACCACTGTGAGATGATCTATGGATGAATAAATACAGTATAAATCAATAAACAACAAATTCCATAGTGGAATTTATTTACAGGGACGAATGTTCTTGGTGAACGCACAGAGCTGCCCCAAAATGTAACATCATACAAGATAACAGAGTGAAAGAAGACAAAGCAAACAACCCATTAAGTTTCAGTGTCGGAGACAGCGGAGATCACTCATATAGTGAAGACAGCAGCATTTAGTTTCTGCGCAGAACCTTGAACGTGATATTTCCGAAAAGTATTTATCTATATTGTGTTCCAAGAATTTTAAACGGCTGACTATGACTGTTTCACCACTTTCGGACAACAAAATTTCGAATTTACAAGAGGTCTGTACCAGACTGCGTTTTGTTACAGTCAACTCATATACCGACTACTGTGTTAGCTACATCACTTATGTTGCGTTCCACACCTTTCACCATAACACTTTTGTCATCTGCAAAGCGGATTATTTTTGTGACATCTGTAATGTTTGGTGGCACAGTGCCCGCAGTGGCCCACGAACGCAATCCTGTGGAACCCTCAGCTTTACATGACTCATTAAGATTCAAACCTCTTACCTGTTTCTGGACAACCTTCTACTTTCTCCCTGCCACATATTAAGCAAACCATTGTTGAATTGCCTCCTCGATCCCATAATTTTCTAGTTTACGTAGAACTGTTGCAAGGTACACAATCAAAGGTTTTTATTAAATAAAAGAAAACACCTACTGTCCCCATTATCGTCTACTCCTGCTAATGCCTCAAACACACAAAAGAATAAATAACATTTACTGTGAATGCTCCCTTCCCAAATCCAAACGGATTTGACGGTAAATTACTTGTACTGAGAAGTGCCACAATTATCCATTAGATTGGTTTCCTAAAAATTTTTGAAATCACTGGTAGCAAAGCAACTAGCCGACAGTCGTCTATATTAACCCTATCACGCTTTTTATAACGAGTATTTCACTTTGTCAGGAAACTGACTTCATCCGAAAGACACACTGCACAGGTGACTGAGTGCAGAATGTAAGGAGTATTTATCCTATACAGTCATTTTCTATACAGTCATTCCTCTTTAATAATACAATAAATTATTCAGTTTCACCTTTGCTTGTTTTTGTAGCTGCATTTGATGTTGTCTCGGAACTCCATCATTTAAAAGTAATAGGTGAGAGCCAGACAAAGTGGCCATGGCACGCAACGTAGCTATTGGAGTCCTGGGGGCATAATGTCTTGGCAAGGCGCGGGAAATGCTTTAACTTATTCTCCCTGGATGGCTCTGTCACCCCATGAAATCTAACACGTTAGCTGTGGCACTCCTCAGATTTATAACAATTTTTGTGAATATTAGTTATCATGATGTAGGGTAAGTGGTTTACGTATTTATTGTGAGGAGGAAAGTGACTTATGTCTTTTTAATAAAATTGTGTTCAAACGTCATATCTTGACTGCATGATATTGCTTTAGTTACTGGTATTTCGGTCATGCTATTAGATGGTATACAGCTTTTGTGTGATGGCGTCAATGCGGGTAAACAGGCCATCTCAACCGTGGCTTCTGTCCAGGTTACGCAAAGGGGAAGCGTAAAAGCAACGACCGGAAGGATGGCGTTACTTACACTAAGTCCTTGTAACAGTGACTTAGATGCGTCAAATAAAGAAAGAAGAGAAAAAGAAAGGAAAAAGAAGTAAAAACGGAATAAAGCGAAAGAGAACAAAGGCAGTAAAAAGAACAGTGCGAAGAGCAGGAGACCCAACCCTAGAACAGCTCTTTTTGACGACAACGATGAAAATAGAGAGCATGTACTACGAAGAAAAAGTTTCAAGTTCTGGGCTAGAAGAGCAGTGGATTTACTGTCAACTGTGCTCCCTCTGGGTTCACGAACTCGGTGCATGTGTTAAGGAACACAGAGGAGTTTTATTTTGCGGAAAGTATAAATAATTTCAATCGAATCACGTTTTTCAATAGAATTTACTTACTTCTTTTACTGAAACCGATTTTCGTCCCTTATCTTTGAGTTTAAACCTAAAGAGGGGAGGAGGAGGAGATTAGTGTTTAATGTCCCATCGACAACTAGGTTATTAGAGACGGAGCACAAGCACGGACTGTGGAAGGATGGGCAAGGCAATTTAGGGAAATCACGGAAAACGTAAATCAGAATGGCTGGACGCGGGTTCGAACCGCCGTCCTCCCGAATACGAGTGCATTGTGTTAATCGCTGCACCACCTGGCTGGATTTAAAACTAAGTGGCCACTCTACCCGCTCATGTCGGGCGAAGTGGCCACTTTGCCACTTTGAGAAAACTGAATTGTTTAAAGTACTTAAATTGATCCTAAGGCAATTAAACTTCTAGATATTGTACTTCGATAGTTTTATATTATAATCACTCCTTCCTGTGCATTTCCCACGATATTACTGGCCTCTTTGCTCAGCTGTCCACTACATATTTTTTTGCACCAATAAAATTTTGATTTAACGTGCTAATTATTGACAAGAAGTGATTATTAAATATTTTGTACAGTTCTTGTGGATCACTGACATTTTCAGTTTCATCTGTGAGAGCCGTAATATGTCGAGCACCCATTTCTTTGCGTTGATAGCTATTTTACGTGTGGACATGTAGTTTTAGTTTAATTCTGAGAGCTTTCAGTCTCGTACTATTTTAACCTATCTAATGACGTTCCTTAGCATTTTGCAATATTGTCTATGGTAAAATTCTGTTACCGGGCTCTGACTGTTCTTCACCCTGCGATACGGCTTCCGTTTCCTTCAACATGATATTTTAACTTCATTATTTATCCATTTCGGTTTCTTATTAGTTCTGCTTATGTGCCAGCACTTTGTAATGCGAAAGAGCTATTGAAGAAAGATATAAGGGGTTGAAGAAATTTCCACCGAGGTGACAGAAATCATGAATGGCAATATGCACATATATTGATGGCAGTAGTATCGCGTACACAAGGTATAAAAGGGCAGAGAATTGGCGGACATATACAACATATAGAAATCGGAAGGAGCGAGGCATAGGTTGTAGGATGGAAGAGGGAGAACAGTCCAATGGACATTTGTGTCGAAATCGGAAGGCGCGAGACCTGAGCTGTACGATGGGTGAGCAGGAACGGTCCAATGGACATTTGTGAGTTCCACCCGAGTGTGCAGAATTGCGTGAGTACTTATGTGATTCATGTGAAAAGGTTTCCAACGTGATTACGGTGGTACAATGGGAATTAATAGACTTTGAGCGCGGAATGATAGTTGGAACTGGATTAGATTTCACGCGACTAATAGTTTTATTAGTTGACGTGGGCGTTTATTCAGATTGCACACCTGAACCTCTAATGCCTTGATAATACCCGACACAGTGTTCTGGTTTATTCCTTGCTATACACAATCTGAATTAACCATCTAATCACAGAGATAATGACTGACATATTACACATTGTATGGTATAGCCTGACCCATGTGTTCTGGTGGTTTTTCCGTCGTAGGTCATGCTATCCTTTTTCTTTCCTTGCTTAAGGGTATATGACATATAGAAGAACGCGCCTTTTGGTTCTTCTGATTGTAATCAGTGTCTTTCTAATATACTGCGTATGTATCGCAGTACCTTTCTTCAGACTTACTTCATAGCTTATGGTTTGGTGTATCACCTAGCCAAATGCCTGCTTACCAACAGACTTATCACTAGTGATAACGTTGGTTTTGCCTTTTGCATATATATCGATACTTACTGTTCAGTGGAAATTCGTGACGGTATAATACATGAAATTCATCGTTTGATTCACTAGAAACGCTTTATTAAATAGGTTGCATTGTATGAGTTTGTGATAGATAAATTGCACTGATGTATTCTTATATTCTCAATTTCTTAATTATTAGTAGCATATGGAACATGATGATATAGTTGTAGGGTTGACCTCCAGTAAGTGGTATTGTTTTACTAGTATATCACATCATTTAATCAAATGTTTTACCTTCAGTCCGTATTCGTCAGTATATGAGTATACAGTTTTACTCCAGTTGTTTCACGGGCATTGCATTAGTATTATACCGTGATTATCAATGCATAACATGAAATATTGATCTCCGTTTTGTAGGTTCCTTTCTCACGATTATATGACATATATACTTTGCTCGCTAGTTTAAGTTAATACAGTGTGCAACTGTTCTCTTTTTTATTCCTTAATTTATCTGTAACTTTAAGTAACTTCCTGTACTGGTTGGTATTGTCATGTTATTAAATATTACCACTGTATATAAGACTTGCACCACCCTGGTTTTTTGGTTTCTATTTCATACTGATACCATTGTCGTCTATACACAGGGCCTCAAGGTGGTGTAGTAAATCGCCGAAACTGATAGCCAAACGAAACAAGTCTGGCAATTAGACGGCTGAAAGGTAATGGATTTAATATCCTGTAGCGAACAGCTGAGTCCTGCAACCATCTCTGAAAAGATAGACATACACAGAAGTACGAGGGGCGTTCAGAAAGTAAGCTCCGATCGGTCGCGAAATGGAAACGACTATGAAAATCCGATAAAGCTTTGCACAGATGTGTTGGGTAGTGTCTCTAGTATAACCCCAGTTAGCATCACGTCGCTCTTCTCATTTCTGAGCTCGCAGTGAGTGCGTAAAGATGTCTAGAAAATAGTGTCTGCCGCCAAGTACGAGGGCCTGGTGAGAAATTTCGCCTGAAGCTATGCAGCTAACATTACATAACTGTCGTGCTGTTTCGTCTTCACGACAATTCTCAGCCGCATTCTGCAGGGGCAATGAAGATGCTCCTGCATCGTTTTCTAATGGAAATGTTAGATTACCCACAATACAGTCCGCAATTGTCTCCCCCTGAGTTTCATCTCTGGTCACATGAACCGCTGTCTTTGAAGACAACATTTTGACACAGACAACGAGGTGTAGGCCAGCGTGGAGAATTGGCGGAAAGCACTGGCGGCTGCCTTCTATGATGAGGCTATTGAAAAGTTGGTACAACGCTATGACAAAAGTCTAAGTCAGAACGGCGACTACGTAGAGAAGTAGCTGAAAGGTGTAGCTAATTGTTACAAGTAAAACATTTCTGATGTTCACTGTGGTTTCAATTTGGCAATCAATCGGAGCTTACTTTCTGAACAGGCCTCGTATATGAACATGGTATCTGTTCTTTCGGACGTCTCCGAAAGAACAGATACCATCTTCATATAGTTAAGGCTAACCGGCCATTGACCTTCTTTTGTGCTGGATGCACACGCATTGCCCCAACTCTTACTGGACTCGGTAAGATTGTCTGCCGCGAGTAATGAGTGTAATGGGCAGGGGAACTACGAATGTCGTGTGTGGACGTTAAGTTGGGAATGTGGGTCTCACGGGGAGCGTGCAAGGGATAAATTCCTGCAGTCGCACTATCCTTTGTGCCCTCGGTGGCTCAGTTGGATAGAGCGTCTGCCATGTAAGCGAAGGATCCCGGGTTCGAGTCCTAGTCGGTGTACACATTTTCAACTGTCCCCGTTGATGTATACCAACGCCTGTCGTCAGCTTAGGGTCTTAATTATCATTTCATACAGAGAAGTGGCTTTGTTCGGCTACTTGGAGACAATTTGCAGCCACTCATTGACGTCATATTTTATGGATGAGAATGCGACATGCCACCGGGCTACAACTGTTCGCAGTTGGTTTGAAGAACTCTCTGGATAGTTCGAGCGAATAATTTGGCCACCGAAATCGTCGGACGTGAATCCCATCGAACACTTATGGGCCATAATAGAGAGATCAATTCCTGTATAAAATCGTGCACCGGCAACACTTTCGCAAATATAGACGGCTACAGAGGCAGCATGGCTCAATATTTCTGCAGGCGACTTCCAGCGACTTTTTGGGTCCATGCCATGCCATGTCGAGTTGTTGTACAATGCCGGGCAAAAGGAGATCCGACACGATATTAGAAGATATCGACACTTCAGTGTACTGTATTTGTCACTCAAGTCGTCTCCAATGTACATTTCTTGCCGAGTTAGCTGTTCGAGATTGGCTTTGAGTATTGCGTTGTAAGTGGACTCTTATCTTTAAATCTTTCCTTAACTACAATACTGTGTGTAAAAAGTATTATACTTAGGAGCAATGGTCTGCAACACTCCACGACAAGACGACGTGCAGAACAGCGGAACCATAATAAGTGATTTAAATGGCAGAGAGGTGGCGTGCACATAGACATCAATAGTTCGTTTCCTGTGTGACCAGAGAGGTCACTGCTAGGCAATGCTCAGTGAGTGCGGAGCCGTCATATGAAATGGAAATCTGTAGCCAAGTGCCACTATGCCTCGCCAACAACACAGGATGGAATTTTGGCATGTGAGTGCGGTCGAATGGGGCAGAATGATTGGTACCAGGAGGCGGGTCTGTCGTTCCGTGACACTGCGGGTCGTACAGGGCACGCTGATTCAACAGAGAGGCGTACGAAGAACCAGAGGAGAAAAGAAGGCCGTCCACAGCTCCGACATATGCATCTAGTTTAGCGGCGAGACGATCCAGTGATGTACACGACATTGCAATACCTGTGCTGTCCAGAAGTACGATTCAATGTTACTTTGGACATGCATGCATATCCAAGGGAACTTTGAATCCTAATTGGTGAAGGAACGGTGCGTCGTAATTCGCAGTAATACAGGCATTGCAATAACGTATGTATAGTACATGGTCGTTCGGCAGCTTGTTCGTTTTGGTGCTCCTGTGACCATAGTTGATGCACTGTGGACGCGCCTACAAACCGCGTGGCAGAGAATTCTCCAGCAGCACATTCAGGTCTGTTTGGTTCCATGCCACAACGTCTAGCACCTCTAATTAGAGCACGTGATGACGCTGCTTCGCAGTCAGTTTCCACAGTCACAGTGTGTATCTATGTCACAGTGACACGTCTGTAATGCTAATCATTTGTGTAGTGTCATGTCCTTAATCAATGTAACAAATTTCATTGTGATCGTTTTTCGTGTTTCACTTTTTCCAAACAGTGGTGTAATCTAGGATATGACGTTGCCTCGATGGATTTCAGCATCATTATCTGTGGGTCATGTTCTGACGGTCGATTATTAATTTTTCTCACACTGCGCCCATTAACTAGGGCGCAATCTATGATCGTGCCACTGTTTCCCTGAACTCTGTTGTAAGATTCAAGCAGAGCCATTATCATTCTTTTATCTGGAGAATCAGACGGAAAACTTGTATTGAAATCCCCACAAAACTCAGTCTAGTATCTCTCTCAACCCTGTGGTGTACCGTGTCCGCTAGAGCTGTTAATGATCACCTCTACGGCGTTTTCCATCAGTCCTGCAGCTGCAAATTTCCTCGAAAAAGGTCCTGTTCATTTCTTCTGCAGGACTAGTAGTTAGCGGATAGCGAGCGCCCGTGTATGAAAATCTGGCGCATATTTATAAAGGCCAGCTATAA
This sequence comes from Schistocerca piceifrons, assembly GCF_021461385.2. Classification (NCBI taxonomy): domain Eukaryota; kingdom Metazoa; phylum Arthropoda; class Insecta; order Orthoptera; family Acrididae; genus Schistocerca; species Schistocerca piceifrons. The sequence continues at coordinate 399,580,905 of NC_060145.1, forward strand.
TATTGTGGGTTGCATAGGGGCAGCTGAATCATCCTGAGTGTAACACAGTAAATAAAGATAGTCTCTCAATGTTATTCTAACAATCAGCGAAATTCAGATAAAAAGCCTCTCGGACTGAGCTGTACTCAAATAAATCATCCGCGCCCGAAAAAATTCCGCCACTAGCAATCAAAGGTGAAACTGAAGAGCATCTTAGCGTATGACGTGAATGGAGTCATAGATACAAACAGAGTGCCCAAGGGGAAGTCTGTGACAGGCACGTATTACAAACTGTTTCTGAAAAATGTTTTGAGCGCGAGAATTCGCCAAAGGAAGACTGATATGTTTGCGTGTATCCTCATTTTGCACGAGAATGCAAGACCGCATACTGTCCTAATAGTGAGAGAAACATTCGACAATGGATGGGAAATACTGTCCCACGCACAAAGCAGTTCCGGTATGAGCTCATCTGACTTGGCTTTGTTTCCGTATTGAAGGAACAACTCCGTGGAAAAGTTTCGATACATTTGAAGTTTCCAGTGCGGTGACCAAAGTGTCATAGGCAAGAATCGAGATTATATCGAGGCCTGTAAAGGTATTTTTTAAAATAAATTATTTTCTACAATTGTGTCTTACAGTGTAGGGAACTTTTGAAATAACTCTCTTATTACAGTTAAGTCAGGAATGAATTTCAATATCTGTATTTCATCGTCAGGTACTCATATAAAAGCAAATATTGTAGTTAGAAATTGTGTATACGTCTTAAGGCAGCGTAACTCATGGCGTGCAAGTTACCCAGACTATATTTATCCCATATTTGTGAATGAGAGCACGTTAGCACTTAGAGACGTCCGATAAACTTTACATATGACATCAAACCTTGCTGACACCTCACACAAAATAAGTTTACCATTTATGACATTATAATTACATTAATACCTTCAAGCTGCTATATATATCAACGGGGACAGGTGAAAATGTGTGCCCCGACTGGGACTCGAGCCCTCTGCTTACATGGCGGACACACTATCCATCTGAGGCACCGAGGGCACAGAGGATAGCACGACTGCAGGGACTATCTCGCGCACGCCTCCCGCGAGACCCACATTCTCACCTTGTATGTCCACACACTAAATGTCCGAAAGAACAGACACCATATCCATAGTATTTATAACATTATCGCTATTCAAGCAACAAAAATGGTTCAAATGGCTCTAAGCACTATGGGACTTAACATCTGAGGTCATCAGTTCCCTAGACTTAGAACTACTTAAACCTAACTAACCTAAGGACATCACACACATCCATGCCCGAGGCAGGATTCGAACCTGCGACCGTAGCAGTCACGCGGTTCCGGACTGAAGCGCCTAGAACCGCTCGGCAACAGTGGCCGGCGTTCAAGCAGCAAAACTGCAGCTTCAGGCACGACGTTTTAATTTATTACCTTACTTCTTTATTACGAAGTCTATTAGGGACACTATTTTTAGCTAGTATCCAAATATACCACAGAATGTACCTGCAAAATTCGACACATAATTCATGAGATGTGTGAAAAACTATCTTTCGATTATAACTTCCAATGTTTGATAATGAGACCACTTAGCGACTTCTAACAAACTTCAAACATAATTTTAAACCTTTTCTAAAGTTTTTCTCGTTTATATACTTAACATCATAAACTCATATATAAAGTAATGAGATGTTTGAAGCTGTTTTATACGCGAGAGTTAGATTCTCCGAAGAAACTGGGTGGAGTATTTGTGGTTTTTACCTGTTGTGAACAATCCAACACTGATGCAGCGAGATATTTCATTGCATTCCACTTGTCTTATTATTGTTGTGCTGAACAATAACAAACAAACATTGCTCGTACAGTTAGTTGTTGTTTACAAAGAGAAAATCACCTCAGTGTAGAAGGTGGACCTGTGGAGTTACATCCCTGGACAGCCAACAACCACAAGATATGTATGACCAAGGGAGTGGTATATTTGTGATTCTGCTGTTGGGAATCACTTTTTGCAAACCAAACAATAAATTTATAGTGTGTATATGCAAACTGAAGCGCAGGTTGAAAATTTCTACCAAGGACATGATTCGAATCCAGGTTTCCTGCTCGCTAAGCAGATGCGCTAATCACTGCGCCACCCTGGCATGATGGCGCTGCACAGCTGCAGGAGATCCGAGTTCAAATACCGGCATTGGTACAAATTTTCTTTCGCTGCTCCAGTCTGAATATATACATTGTAGATGTTTGAGACTTGAAAAGGATCACTGGAACCTTACAAGTTCCTGAGTTTCGGGAGGGATTCCCCGTTTCGTTCGATACTGAGGTGCTATTCCAATTAGAGTTTAGACGGAATACCAAGTGGGTTGAGGCGTCATTGGGAAACTGGACTGAGGATAGTACAACTGGACAAAGCCACTGTGCCAGGATGGCGAAGTGGTTAGCGCATCTACCTAACGAGCAGGAGACAAATTTTCGTTCGTCGCTTCAGTTTGCTTGTAGACAGCGTAGAAGTTTGAAACTTGAAGAGGTCTCTGGAACTACATAGTTTCATTTGAATAAATTTTTAGGCAGATGTCAACCGTCCTAAATACAGACGTATATGTTTCACTGCAACAAGATCAAACGATATGATAAAACAGATGTGGTCTACCAGTCTCTTCCGCCAGCATTTTCTTCTGTTACAAGTCACGAAGTACTGCGTGTGGGAAAGGCGCAGCAATATTTCGATTGCCAACCTCCCTAGGGCACGCCGCTGGATTGGAAATTATGATTACATTGAGAACGGCATCTCCCAACCGCCTCCCACTCCAGGACTTTTCCGAGAGAGGAAGCCATTTCCTTCGGTATGAGGGCAGTGTATTCTGCTGCGTTACATCACCAAAACACCACGCTTCGGCCGGCCTATTACCCCGGGGAGGAAATTTGGTTCGAACTCACTGTGTCCAGAGACGAAGGGAGAAAACAGGACGTGCGCAGACCGCACGTCACTCATGTGAGTCTTGTGTCGACAGGCTAAAGAAACAAATTGTAGGCTCCCACAAAAGCTGGTAAGAGAGACTGTTCTATACAAAAGCACAGTGGTGCAAACGCCGCGTATCTAACTTTTGATAAACACCCTAAGTCAAACCATTAGACGCGTCTACTTTTCTCTGCTAATGAGGCTATTACTGTCGAAAAAACAGAAAGGAGTCTCTGAATTTGGGTTCAGAAAACATCTGTTTGCTGTACGTCTGCAAAACGAGATAAGCCACCGCTATCACGCATCTCTCCGAAAGCAACAATTCAGTCGCTGACAGTACCAATGATTTATGACGCCTCCACCTACCAATTGACGGCTGTAAGGGGACTTCGAAAGGGGTATCTGATTCTTAAAGCACAGTTACCACAACAGAGACTTCGGTGGGCCTTAAAAATGCAACACCATGAACGCTGCATGCAGTAAAAGTCAAATTTGATGAAATGTACTACGCCCTTGGCTATGCCAGTTGTTAGCGTTTCATCAGAAGCGCAAAACGTACGAAGGAAGATTACCATATACACTACTGGCCATTAAAATTGCTACACGAAAAGCAAATGCAGATGATAAACGGGTATTCACTGGACAAATATATTATACTAGAACTGACATGTGATTACATTTTCTCGCAATTTGGGTGCATAGATCCTGAGAAATCAGTACACAGAACAACCACCTCTGGCCGTAATAAGGGCCTTGATACGCCTGGGCATTGAGTCAAACAGAGCTTGAATGGCGTGTACAGGTACAGCTGCCCATGCAGCTTCAACACGACACCACAGTTCATCAAGAGTAGTGACTGGCGTATTGTGACGAGCCAGTTGCTCGGCCACCATTGACCAGATGTTTTCAATTGGTGAGAGATCTGGAGTATATACTGGCCAAGGCAGCAGTCGAACATTTTCTGTATTCAGAAACCCGTACAGGACCTGCAACATGCGGTCGTGCATTATCCTGCTGAAATGTAGCGTTTCACAGGGATCGAATGAAGGGAAGACCACGGGTCGTAACACATCTGAAATGTAACGTCCACTGTTCGAAGTGCCGTCAATGCGAACAAGAGGTGACCGAGACGTGTAACCAACGGCACCCCATATCATCACGCCGGGTGATACGCCAGCATGGCGATGACGAATACACGCTTCCAATGTGCGTTCACCGCGATGTCGCCTAACACAGATGTGACCATCATGATGCTGTATACAGAACCTGGTTTCGACCGAAAAAATGCCATTCGTGCACGCAGGTTCGCCGTTGAGTACACCATCGCAGGCTCCCTTGTCTGTGATGCAGCGTCAAGGGTAACCGCAACCATGGTCTCCGAGCTTATAGTCCATGCTGCTGCTAACGTCGTCGAACTGTTCGTGCAGGTGGTTGTTGTCTTGCAAACGTCCCTATCTGTTGACTCAGGGATCGAGACGTGGCTGCACGATCCGTTACAGCCAAGCGGGTAAGATGCCTGTCATCTCGACTGCTAGTGATACGAGGCCGTTGGGATCCAGCACGGCGTTCCGTATTACCCTCCTGAACCCACCGATTCCATATTCTGCTAACAGTCATTGGATCTCGACCAACGCGAGCAGCAATGTCGCAATACGATAAACCGCAATCGCGATAGGCTACAATCCGACCTTCATCAAAGTCGAAAACGTGATGGTACGCATTTCTCCTCGTTACTCGAGGCATCACAACAACGTTTCACCAGGCAACGCCAGTGAACTGCTGTTTGTGTATGAGAAATCGGTTGGAAACTTTCCTCGTGTCAGCACGTTGTAGCTGTCGCCACCGGCGCCAAGATTGTGTGAATGCTCTTAAAAGCTAATCATTTGCATATCACAGCATCTTCTTCCTGTCGGTTAAATTTAGCGTCTGTAGCACGTCATCTTCGTGGTGCAGCAATTTTAATGGCCAGTAGTGTATGGTCTATTTACAAGGAAATATTGCACATAAAAAGCGTTTGGAAGCCGATACGGAAACACCACAAAAATTAAAACACATTACCATGCCTAATACGTTGTAGGAAAACCGTTGGAATTCAAAGTAGCTTCGTCTCGGAGTGGATGAATACAGGTCATGTATGTTTTCAAGGGAATCTTATACAACTATTCCTGCAAAATAGTGGCAAGCTCAGGTAACGATGATGGAGGTGGATAGCCTTCACACGCCCTTCTGTCCACAGTATACCACAAAGGCTCAGTAATAGTGAGGTGTGATGGCTGTGGCGGCCAGGGAAGATGCGACAATTCATACTCCTGTTTACAAAAATAGTCCTAGACGATGTGAGCTGAGGGAACACTGCATCACCCTTGGGGAACAAAAATTGTACTACTGAATGCATCTGATCAGCCCGAATGGTCACATAATCCTTAGCAGTAATGCCACCCAGCATAGTAGTCACGGAGCCCATGGAATTCTACGATATGGCTGCACAGATGATCACCGAATACCCACCATGTTTCACTCTTGCTGCGTAACCCCGGCTGGAAGTTGAAAAACGTTGTGAAACGAGACTCATCCGACCAAATGACTTTCTTCCTTTGCTCCATTGTGGCTCCGGCATCACGTTTTCCTATTACGGGCATTTGCATCGCTGGCGAGTGTTTATCGAATTCCAGCTCGCCCTACAATTGTCTGCTTATGGAGCTCCCTTTGATGCTAACAGGGTTCGCTAGTTCGACATTTAGTTCTGGAGTGACTTTTGCAGCTAAAATGATGATGATGATGATGGTGTTTGGTTTGTGGGGCGCTCAACTGCACGGTTATTAGCACCCCTACAAATTCCCAACCTTTGCTCAGTCCAATCTCGCCACTTTCATGAATGAGGATGAAATGATGAGGACAACACAAACACCCAGTAAGCTCGAGGCAAGAGAAAATCCCTGACCCTACCGGGAATCTAACCCGGGACTCCATGCTCGGGAAGCGAGAATACGACCGCGAGACCACGAGCTGCCGGCTTATTGCAGCTAAAGTCCTCTTATTTTTCTTCACAGTCCACTTCAGTGAGTATCTACCGCATTCACTCGACACACACTTTCGTCCGACTGGTGACTTATGAGATGATGTTTTTCCGCTTTCTCTGTATGCGGTATAAGTCTTCGATACCGCGCCTCTTGAAACGACAAACATTACAGCTCATTTTGGTCACTTGGCAAGGAAAGAACGCACCATACGAGCACCAACAATTTGTCGTCGTTCGAATTCACTCAATTCCGACCTAATTCAACCACAACTACAAAGAACGCTGCTCCGACCACAAATGACACTTGGAACCTATTTAGGACATACGTAAGATGTAAAATATAACAGCGCGCTCTGTAGGTTTGGGTAGTGTCTGCATTTCTGTTCAAGCACGCATTTCTCGCCGTGTTTCTATATTTTTGTCCAATCTTTATATAAAGGTCCGCCCCGATAGCTGAATGGTCAACGCGGGGTCTGTCGCGCCAAGGGGCCCGTGATCGATTCCCGGCTGGGTCGGAGATTTCCTCCGCTCAGGGACTGGACGTCGTGCTTTCCTCGTTATCATTTCATCATCATCAGTGGAAGGCAACAGGAAACCACCACTGGAATCACTCCCCTAGACGCTTATGCGGTGGATCTCTCTGACGAGGCTTCCCCCATGACCAGACCTGCCGTAAGGCAGAACACAACGTTAACGTTTATATAAAGGTGGGTTACACACAGAGTTTTCGTTCAGAGATGTCATTTCAGTATTGGCTGTTTGTGAAATGATCGTGTTCTGCGAGGTCTACTAGCACTTATAGGGTTTCGACAAAGGCAGGGTCGTGTGTTAACGAGAACATGGTTTATCGTTTCGCGATACTGCCGATGGTGGATGCTAATTTGTCAGTCCGAACACGCCTCCAACAATAATTCAAATTCTCAACTCAGCGCTAGTCCCTATCAATACTTTCCGAACTTCAACATCGTTTTGTTAAACGCTTATAATGTTTCTTCTAAGTAAGGTTGTCAGCATACGGACAAATTATGTTTTCGAAATTAATTAGAGCCTTTCCAATGAGAAGTTCCGTTTGCTCACTCGTCTCCATTAAAATAGCTACATCAGGAAGGATAGCAAATAACGAAATTTTACTTATTGACCGTGTACCGCGTAGTAAGAAGAACACATGATCAATTTTGTGTGTGGTGGTGGTGGTGGTGGTCTGGGAGAGTAATTTAGCACAGGCTGGTTATAATTAAACCTTCACTACTTCAGCCGGTGTAGATGGAAAGCTGTTTATCGTGTGGGTACTCAAACTTTGTAGGAATGACATTCAGATAGTGCGCTGCAGGATTTGCGTTGGTAGTAGTGTTAGTGTCATGACTTGCCATTAGGCTCCGATACTGGTATGGCGACTTAGGGTTGAGACATAAGCATCGCTGTGAAGTACAGTTGCAGACTGTAAACATACATCTGGTAAAGGTGAGCTGGGCTTTATTCGTAAAGCGGTTTTATCAAAACAACAGTAGTAATGCTGCTACTCTTGACGAATGTCGTCGCACTAAAGGAATGCGGAGAGGCCTTCTTTCCGCACTGGGGTTTGAAAAACATGATCCGCTAGTACTGTTTGACTGGCCATTTCGGAAAGGCCGACGGCCAATAGAAGAATTCTCCAACTGTTATGATAAATAACTGCAGACCGGTCTTCAGAACCCGTCGAGGGGTCTACCGAGACTCGCCTACATAAACCTGCTGTCGAGTGCCAAAATACAGGTGGCACAGCATGCTGTAATACCACAGCCGGTCGTAGCGACGGGCTGGGATTCTACACGTCCTGGCACAAAGGTGCGCTTCTGTGAGCGGAGGCCGGCTCCTGTCACAACACAACTGTCCAGAACGACTATAAATACTCACTGCTCTGCCCTTCGCTGCACTTGTATTTGTACTACGACTGTTCCCGGGACTCCCGACTGCAGCTGAGATGGGGTCAAGCGGCCTCAACTTCGCCTAGCAGCTTCATCTTCACCTGGCAGCGTCATTAGCTAGCTACTGGTCTACTAATCGGTGCCAGACCTGTTGGTTCCAGATCTCGAGCCGGTGCCACTGAGTGGAGACTTCCTCTAGGGTGTCTTTGTCCGGAACTCGGGGTGACTCAACGGTCGGCGCGGGGCACCTGCTTTCTTGTTCTACTGTTCACAGCCCTTCTTGCATCACCATGTACGATCACCTCTGCTGAGACAGCGTCCACGCACTTAGTACACACACACACACACACACACACACACACACACGCGCGCGCGCACGCGCACACACACTGCCGTGGTGCAGTCACACCGTTAGGAGCTATGCTAAGGTAGCACTTGCTCCTTGACTGATCATACCCGTCACAAGACGCCAACGACAACCTCTTTTTACGGAATTCATGCTAAATTACTAATTGGCCATCCCGGAACCTGGAACTGGAAACCAGTTGCAGCTTGGCTATCTAACGGCTGGCTGAGAAACAAAAAATTGCTTTTCAGTCTTGTTGTGATTATGGACGGAATTTAAATATTTTAAATTGTATGATATACTCATTAAGAGGTTTAATATAATATTCAAAGTTTCACAGAAGAGAAGTGTTACACTTTGAGTATTTGTTTTGAGACAGCGTAACTGACGGCGTGCATACACCGATCACACGGAACGTTATGACCAACGACGTACAGTCGATATAATCCCACCCAGGCGATAGCAGCGTCAGCTGGCTAGGAATGACTGGTAGTCAGACACACGCACGGTGCATGTAGTATCAGTGAGCGTGTAGTCCATGTGTAGAATGCGGAAGGCGCCCGATCTATCTGGGTTCGACCGAAGACAGATCGTGATGGACCGAAGGCTCGGCACGAGCATTTCGGAAGCTGCATGACTTGAGGGTGTTCGAAGAGTGCTGTGGTGAATGTCTTCAACGAGTGGCGAAGCCAAGATGAAACCACGTGCAGACGTCTTGGGGCTAGGAGGACTGCCATCATTACAGGAGTCGTAAGCTGGACAGGCTGTTAAAACAAGACAGGCTGCAAACTGGGGCGTAGCTACACTACTGGCCATTTCTACACCACGATGATGACGTGCTACAGACGCGAAATTTAACCGACGGGAAGAAGACGCTGTGTCCTTCAGAGTATTCATACAAGGCTGGCGCCGGGGGTGACACCTACAGCGTGCTGACATGAGGAAAGTTTTCAACCGATTTCTCATACACAAACAGCAGTTGACCGGCGTTGCCTAGCGAAACGTTGTTGTGATGCCTCGTGTAAGGAGGAGAAATGCGTACCATCACGTTTCCGGATTGTAGCCTATCGCGATTGCAGTTTATCGTATCGCGACATTGCTGCTCGCGTTGGTCGACATCCAATGACTGTTAGCAGAACATGGAATCGGTGGGTTCAGGAGGGTAATACGGAACGCCGTGCTGGATCCCAACGGCCTCGTATCACTAGCAGTCGAGATGACGGGCATCTTATCCGCATGGCTGTAACGGATCGTGCAGCCACGTCTCGATCCCTGAGTCAACAGACGGGGACGTTTGCAAGACAACAACCATCTGCACGAACAGTTCGACGACGTTTGCAGAAGCAAGGACCATGCCTGCGCTTACCCTTGACGCTGCATCACAGACAGGAGCGCCTCGATGGTGTACTCAACGACGAACCTGAGTGCACGAATGACAAAACATATTTTTTTCGGTTGAATCCAGGTTCTGTTTATAGCATCAAGATGGCCGCATCCGTGTTTCGCGACATCGCGGTGAACGCACATTGGAAGCTTGTATTCGTCATCGCCATACTGGCGTATCACCCGTCGTGATGGTACGGGGTGCCATTGGTTACACGTCTCGGTCGCCTCTTGTTCGCACTGACGGCACTTTGACGTTACATTTCAGATGTGTTACGACCCGTGGCTCTACCCTTCATTCGATCCCTGCGAAACGCTACATTTCAGCAGGATAATGCACGACCGCATGTTGCACGTCCTGTACGGGCCTTTCCGGCCAGCACATTGTCCAGATCTCTCACCAATTGAAAACGTCTGGTCAATGGTGGCCAAGCAACTGGCTCGTCACAATACGCCAGTCACTACTCTCGATGAACTGTGGTATCCTGTTGAAGTTGCATGGGCAGCTGTACCTGTACACACCATCCAAGCTCTGTTTGACTCAATGCCCAGGCGTATCAGGGCCGTTATTATGGCCAGAGGTGCTTGTTCTGGGTACTGATTTCTCAGGATCTATCTACCCAAATTGTGTGAAAATGTAATCACATGTCAACTCTAGTATAATATATTTGTCCAATGAATACCCGTTTATCATCTGCATTTCTTCTTGGTGTAGCAATTTTAATGGCCAGTAGTGTAACATCAGAATTTAATGCTGGACAATGCACGTGTGTCTGAACCCAAGTGCACCGAACGTTCCTAACGATGGTCCTCCACACCCAACGGCCCACGCATGCGCCAGTGTCAACATCACGACATCGGCAACTGCAGGCGAAATGGGCACGACCATCAGCACTGGACGTCGGAGCAGTGGCAAAATGTTGCATGATCTGATCAATCCCGATACTTTCTTCATCACGACGATGGATGGGTGCGAATCCGTCATCTTTCAGGGGAACAGCTCTTTGACAGGTGTACTGTGGGACGGGGACAAGTTGCTGGCGGCTCCATTATGTTCTGGGGAACATTCACTTGGGCATTTATGAGTCCAGTGGAGCTCGTGCAAGGCACCACGACGGCCAAGAAGTATCGTACACTGTTCGCAGACCACGTACTCACCTTCATGACGATCATGTTTATGGGCGGCAGTTGCACATTTCACAAGGCCTGGAGCGTCATGGAATGGTTCGAGGAACACAGTGGTGAGTCCTGATTCATGTCCTGGCCCCCTCCCCACCCACATCTGGGCAGATCTGCACCCGATCGAACACATCTGGCATGTGGCTGACATGGCGTCAGAGCCCAACCCCCCCTCCCCGAAATTTAGGGGAATTAGGTGACTTGCATGGGCAGATGTGGTGCCAGTTCCCTCGAGCGGCCAACCAAGGCTTTCTACGTCACGATGCGTCGCCACCGCTGTCAGTGCCAAAACTGGACGTATCAGTTATTATGTAGGTGGTCATAATATTCTGGCTGATCAGTGTCCATCTGGACTTCATTCATCCAATGTTTGATAATGAGAGTACTTCGAGATTTCAAACAAACTTAACACAAAATTTCAAACGTTTACGAAACTTTTTCTCGCTGACATTCACGGGAAAATGACGACAGGAAAAAACGAAGTCAAACAGGAAGAATGCAACCATTCTGCAAATCAATAGGAATAATGTTCAGCCGCGGTATCTGTCACTACATAAGAAGCCACTATTTGATAAACCATTGACTTTATTTGACGCGTTTTGGGTGGAACCTATCCTCAGAGTGTCATGAACAACTTGGTGGTTGTGTGCAACAAAGAAAGCTGTCATGGCTGCCATGTTGACATGCATGGTGATACGTACGAACATGAAAATCCAGTAACGCACTGCAGATGGCTTGATGTGTACTCTGATGTGGTCAGCACTAATGTAAAAGACTAACAGTCAGCAATCTCTGCTTACAGGTTGAAGTGTAATGAGGTAATGACACGTCGTTGTGTTTGGTGATAGTATTAGTAATCGAATTTTCATGTGCTGAAAAGCAAATGATCAGCTTAGGGACATATAGAGGAAACAGTGCAGGTGACACCACAGTACAACGTCAGAAGAGGACAACGTACTGTACGTGCTCCCGATCTGGAACAAGCGGCGAGTACTCGCACGGATAAGCACTTTCAATCAGCACTCAACACGTTGCATGTGAAAGTAAAACGGGAGCAGCAGCTACATCCCTAAAACTCACAAAAAGTACTACTTTAACTATAGTCGGTTTCTGAGACATCATCCTGTAAAGCCAATGGGAGCTGCAGAGCTATATGTTGGATCCTCAATTTCCTGCATGTGTACGACTCACGGGTGAAGCCTGTTTCACCACGCAGAAATGACAAACTCTGTCTCCACCCTCTAACCTGTTACATTTTTCAGGAACATCAGAACTGTTCGAACCGATTCACCAGATCTTAACAATTGTGCAAGTAGTACTCTTTGCCAAAATACACTTAAATAAATCTATTACGGCAATATGTTAACAAATATTTGTGATCAACATCGGCAGATGAATGACAAATTTCGAATTTTCTCATTTTTTATTATAATTTTCTGCTCATTAGGTTTCGGAGCAGGACTCGGTATCTTCTGTAAGTACATTACTCCGCTTCTTTTTAGTTTGTCGCCCCCAGTAGCTGAGTGGTCAGCGCGACAGAACGTCAATCCTAAGGGCCCGGGTTCGATTCCTAGCTGGGTCGGAGATTTTCTCCGCTCAGGGACTGGGTGTTGTGTGTCCTAATCATCATCATTTCATCCCCAGCGACGCGCTAGTCGCCGAAGTGTCGTCAAATCGAAAGACTTACACCCGGTGAACGGTCTACCCGACGGAAGGATCTAGTCACACGACATTTCATATTTTATCGTCAAGGAACGACCAGATAGAAGTTACTTGATAAGCCGAAATGCTTTGATATCACGTTACCTGAGGGCTGAAAACAAAGAACTTATCGCGACTGATGGAACCGGTATGGAAATCAATAAATGACAAAGTATTGAGCTCTTAGTGAAGTGTTTATTGCCTGATGGTGTTACTATCATTAATGCCGTAACTACTGACTTCAGTTGTGCCCTTCAACCCTCTTCAGATCCACACAAAAAATAAAATAAAAGAAATATTACAACTCATGCACACTGCTGGGTACTGAAACTGAAACTGCGTGAAAGCGCTATAAAACAGGGGTCAAAGTAGCATGCTTGCTTATGAAAACTGTTAACATTTCAGTGCGACTGCACGAACACCATCTGCGTTCTGTACGCAACGAAAGATTACGCAGCGAGTTCTCATTCAGAAATAGCATTTTGATGTCGATTGTGAGACAATCGTTTACGCGTTGTGTGCGGAAGGCGGGCTGGACAAGACACACAGTAGCCCTTTGTGAATGGGCAGGTGGAATATAATCTGCTGATGGAATGGAGCCAGGGGAGGGACTCAGTGGTCCAGGTGGCCTTGTCTGCCTAAAGAATACAGTCCACCGAAAAACGGAGCTAACGAAATACATTTCAGAAATTAAATTGTGTATGTCCTATATGGCAAAAGAAACTCACTTCTATATCCAACACATGGAGACATATTTATAAATTAATTATTAATTTGCTATGTGAATGTAAAATAACTCCTTCCACAGCATTACGATTTATCGTGCAAAATGATCCATGCAACATGAAATTAGCTGAAATGTAAAGAGATCCAAATAACCTCGAAAGATTAATTACTTTTTCAAAGCCACATTTATAACAAAATGATATTAAAAGATAGCGAGGAGGCAGGAACTGGCGTGATCGACTGGCACAAAACATTTATCGTACGACGCAATCTGAAGACAACCCGAGAAACGGTACTTCGTTCTGGGCACTCGTGGGCGACGGACGCCAAAACTTCTTCACCGAAACACATCAGCTGGCGGTTGGTTTGAGTAGAATGCTGCACAAATCTGATGAGACATTGTGCACCAATTAACTTGCTCCACTGGCATTGTTTCCTGTATTCAAGGGCAATTCCTGGCCTAGCCTTGTTAGTTCATATAAATAGCGGGAGATATAATGAGCGCTTCTGAAACGTTCATGAAAATATATTGTCGAAGAGGTGCGCCTACTGTAATAAAAACGTGACTTAGTTTTATTTGAAACTACTACTTGTAACTCCGTCGAAGTCACAATGAAAAATATTCTTTATTTGCTGAAACTAATTTCGGCCACGACGTCTACTGTCAAACCATTACCTGTAAACAAATTACTGTAATTGTTACAAACTTTCTTTAAAATGAACAACTCCATGTACAGAGGACATAGTTATTGCTTTTATAACCAAAAGTTGATAAGTTTCATAACTTCTACGTAAGTATTGAAACATAATACAGGCAGTACCTTTGGAAATAGCTACAATCGTCAATAATGAGTAATATGTACAAAATTATCCGCAACATATTATCAGTACTTCTAGTCACACAGCATCAGGACAACTCGAAGTCACGTCAGCTTAAAGGTAAACACGTCAGAGGCTGCTAGCAGCGCCATGAGAACGTGTGTACACCCTGAGGGACAATATGCCAACTACCTTAAAACGGTATTTCTGCATAGTATTGGCGTAATAATAAATTTCGTTCTTAAAACCTACAACTTGTTACAGTCTTTTAATAAAACATGAAGTGTTCATCAAAGAAAGTGTAACTGAAACAATAGCCGGATTAAATAAACGGCGTCATACTACTTCTCAACTTAAGTAACGTAACAGAATGTTTAAAACGAGTAAACCAAAAGCTTATTTACAAAATATTATCAGGAATGGGACATTACTATCGAACGTCACATTATAGCGTAATCTGTAATCTTAGAAAGAAATCCATTATTCAGATTAAAATCCATGGTTAACTGTAGATTACTATTAAACACGAAGAATTAGTGACTTGATATGTATGTTATCAACACTAGGCGTCAATTTTCCATATGCACAAACTTACACTAAAGAGGGGACGTTCCCTGTAGCCACTCGATTTTATTTATATAAAACCTTAAATGACCTCATGATCCAAATGTAGAACAGGAACAAAAGCATCCAATCGCTGTTATACTGCGTTACTACAAAGTTATTATTACCCTGGTATCAAATAGCAGTGGTCAAGTGGCACAGAACTAATGAAAAATGAACATAATTTTATTTTATAAATGCAATGGATGATCGTACTTATTTGATTCATATATTCTCCACAAACAGTGAGTCACCAAAAAGCCTAAATTATAGATACAGTGTGAAGTCCATGAAGAAGACGTACATCCCGACCGATCACTACATCTGGAAGTCATTAGCCATGTTAGAATTCTTCTTTGAAAAACCAAAATAACCATTATATTTTAAGTCCGACTGTTCATTAATCATCTTGCCGGCTCCTTAATCTCATGCTCCTCTAAAAGTATAGCTTTAAGCCTCTAGGGGTAACGTGCAATATCTTCGTCTTCTCTTTGTCACCAGCTGACCATCATCAAGCAACTGTTGACCAGAAGCCGTCCTTTGAACCCGGTTGCGAAACATCTACCCATCTGACCGAAGTAAAACTTATTGCAAATTTTAATATATAGACGCCAGATGAAGCACATTTCTTGATTATTATTTCTTTATCTCTATCTTCTTTATCTTGTTCTACAATCTGCGTTTTAACTTGTACTTCTGGAGACCACCCGTTTGGGACGTTATCAGAAACCTCTTCGGAAGAGATGCTACCAATTATTCTGTTAGGAGCCCACGGTACTGAAACGTCATAAACTTTTTCTTCTTACGCGGAACTTGAGCCCGTTTATATCTCCGATATATTTGCATTACGAGACTTCTCTTATAACCATTGGCCACAGCCACCATCCTAACAATTTAAGTTCATTCTGCATCTCATATGTCTCAGATGGTAGTTTGCGAACATCATAACTATGGCTTGAAACAAAGTCTTTTTATGCTGCGCCGGGTGGTTAGAATCATTCCTAATTATCGCATCCGTGTGCGTGGGTTTGCGGTATATGAAGGAACCTAATCCTTCTCCCTTCCCAGCCGCAGTCAAATTGAGAAAATTTATTTTATTGTTATCTTATTTCTCAAGCGCCAATTTTGTTTGTATGTCGCTGTTTAAAAATAGAATGTAAGGCAGATGACTTCTGTCCCTATCCCTTGATGAAAAGTGTCGTTCACATAACGCTTATAAAAGGCTACCCTTCGTGTCAAAGAGGTATTATTCACGAAGACCTTCGTTTCCACGTCATTTATGAAAA
Source organism: Schistocerca piceifrons (assembly GCF_021461385.2). Lineage (NCBI taxonomy): Eukaryota > Metazoa > Arthropoda > Insecta > Orthoptera > Acrididae > Schistocerca > Schistocerca piceifrons. The sequence goes on from NC_060145.1 coordinate 399,596,816, forward strand.
TATCAGCCAACAAACCTGAAAGGAAATTCTCTCTTCTGACAAACTTCCTACGTCCTCATGAAGCTATTACGTATTAAGGTTACTACGATAATATTTAAAGTGTACAAATTGGTTTTATTTATTCTTGGTTGGGACCGGCGGAGATCAATTGTGCTTGAGCAGTAAAAAGCAGGTCTCAGAGCCTTGGATTCCGCAGTTTACGGAATCTGCACGAGCGAGCAATATACAAAAATATGTCTGTCAATTTAATTTTTTACTGTATGAGAAGAGTCATGATGAATTCATGGATTTTATTATTTGGTGCCATTGATTTTGTAACTTAGTGGTGATGATGTAAAAACCTTTGTTAAGGTTTGTTAAATAAAAAAAATAATGGTTGCTCTTGGCGGTAAAACATTACGTTCTTCAAATATTTACGAGCTGTGGGGCTCCGCCATTTGACATCCTACAGCATTTTAAGTCCACGTTGCCAAAGACATCACAACTTATCTGTTGTCTGACGTCATTTCGACTCGATGCTCAGTTGTTTAAGACATTCTTGTTGGCAGAGGTGGGTGCTCAGTGTTCTGAACTTCTCCTTGCTTCTGTGCCATACACGCACTATACATAAAATTTCGTTATTGGCTGTCTTCCTTGTCGCAGCAATTTCGACGACCAGCAGACGGAGGGAGGTATAGTGGCAGGCAACGTGGTCTTCTCCCGGCCTGCAGCTGCATGAAGTCGTTGGCCATGCGTGACGTGTCGGAACGCATCGGTCTCGCGCCTTCCGGCGAAGTGCAAGTCTATCGAGCAGCGCTCCTTTATACGAGGGCATAAAGCGGTGCTCGCCGAGGGCCGAGCACTCCGCCGGGAGGCGCGAGAGGGATGCTTTCCGGAACGCCCCACGTGGCGAGCGATACCGAGCCAAGAGACTCCAGGGAGCATCGTTTCCAGCTGCTTCGTATCTCTCTGGCACCGACGGAGCGGAATATTAAAAAACAAGGCAGCAGAGGGATGGATAATATTAGACAATGTACAGAAGACTGTTGAGGCTTTCGTAGGCACTTGTTGACAAATTGTCTGTTGGGCTCTGATTCGGTTTCTTCGGTCAACGCTAGTATGGTGGTTTTTCTGACTTCTAACCAGCACGAGTGGCTGGCTTTGTGAAAGATTCAGCCTCCATTTTTTGGTGCCGGAATAGAATCGAACTCGTGGTCGCATATTATATGTACCTGTTGCACTAACGTCCGAGGGCTTATCCCTCGTATCTACCGCAGCGGTTCTCCCCTTCTCCCCTTGTTGACTGCACAGTCATTTGCTGAGGCACGGGAATCCAGGATCCGTTCACGTTGAGGTTTTCCTCTTTCTTGCTGTAGCTGTAGTCATGTCTGTGGATTTCTATGGCTGCCCTGAACAAGCGGGCGTGGTAGCTTGTCTCCACATCAACAAATTCTCTGTTGGAGATTTTTACTATTTGGTCGGTCTCACACAGCGCTTTCTCCGCCACGGCCGATTTCTCCACCTGTGCCAACCTCCAGTGCCGCTTATGTTCGGCGATCATCCAGTCATTCCACCGACTTTTTCACGTGCACAGAGTATTCTGTATATTACCGACGTTGCAAGTAGGTCCCTTCTGTCGTTTACCGATCTTAGAAACTCTTTGATCCTCTTGGTCGGTCACCCTGGAGGTCCATGACAGAAAGACCATACTCGATTTGCCTTCTTCCGGTATGTCACTTTACCGACTGTTAGTTTTCGTCCCACTTCTTATGTAATTGGCGGAGTACCCATTGCTCCTCAGAACGCTATCTAGGCGTTGTATCTCGCGTCCAGGTCGCCGCGACTGACATATTCGTCTTGCACATATTACGAGCATAGTAATTACCCCTCTTTTATGGCATGAAAAACACGACTACACCATAACACCACCTTCTCCGATTTTACTGTTCGCACTACACACTCTGGCAGATGACGTTCACCGGGCATTCGCCATACCCACGCTCTGCCATCGGATCGCCACATTGTGTACCGTGATTCGCCACTCCGCATAACGTTTTTCCACTGTTCAATGTTTATGCTCCTTGCGCCAAGCGAGGCGTAATGTGTGGCTCATGAGCAGCCGCCCGACCATGAAAACCAAGTTTTCTCACCACTCGCGTAACTGTCATAGTACTTGTAGTGAATCTTGATGCAGTCGAATTCCTGTGTGATGGTCTGGATAGATGTCTGCCTATTTCGCATTACGACCCTCTACAACTGTCGGCGGTCTCTGTCTGTCAACAGACGAGGTCGGCCTGTACGCTTTTGTGCTCTACGTTTCCACTTCACTATCATCTTAAACAATGGACCTAGGGATGTTTAGGAGTGTCGAAATCTCGCGTACGGACGTATGGCACAAGTGGCACCCAATCACCTGACCACGTTCAAAGTCCTTGAGCTCCGGGGAGCGCCCCAGTCTGCTCTCTCACTACTGAGGTCGCTGATATAAAATATCTGGCAGTAGGTGGCAGCACAAAGCACCTAATATGAAAAACGTATGTTTTTCTTTGGGGGTGTCCGGATGCTTTTGATTTCATAGTGTATATAACAACGGGCAGAATGTCATGGCTTGGGAACGAAAGCGACGAAGTTTGTCGGCTGTTCGTGTGCTACTATCTTGATCATCTACGGAGAACCCACGAGTAGGAGATAAAGTGTTGGACGTGTACGCCTCAGCACAGAACATGAGGGTCCGAGTCTGTCCGGTACTGTAAGGAAGGATATGAGGCGACCTGTGGCGTATCTAACAATAGCGTACACTGCTGGTGCACGCATGTTTCGGAGCACGCCGTTCAGCGCACATTGTTGAACATGGAACTCAGCAGCAGCGAATCCCCTGTGGTTGCCATATTGACACAACGGCATCGTGCATTACGACTGCAGTGCGCACAGGATAGTCGACACTAGACTGTGGGTCAATGGATACGTCTAGTCTGGTCAGCTTAATTACGTTTATTGTTACACAAGGTAGTGTCTGGATGCGCCATCTTACACTAAACGGTTGCTCGAAACAGACACCACGTCACGCGCTGGCCGGTAGGGATAGTAATATAGAACTCAGGACATTCACCAGGGCTCCCATGAACTAGAACTGTTGATATTTTCAAAAATATCAGGAATACGTAGTATAAATATTTAAAAACAGACATCAACAGCCCTCTATATTTCGAAAAATTATCGATATATCCGTATACCAACGGATAAAGCATTGACCTACCAGTTTATGTAAATGTCGGCTACACATTGGAAATATATTCTCGGTTTTAGAGCTGTATATTTAAGTATTGATTTGTTGTTAGATATTCTATACATCAACAACCTAGCAGCCTGCTTATCCTCGAAGGAGCATGCACTGAAAGGAAAACGATGCATGTTCACTGTTAGTGATAACCACTGTGCTGACAATGGTAACTGCATGTGAGTGATATAATAAGATGTGTACGATGGGTCCGTCGTTCCGTTCGCCACATATCGGAATTGTCCAGAACGTTTCATGTCGACTTAACTGGTCTTTTTTTCTTCAAAGCCAGCGACCTAGCAGTTGTAGTGTCAAAAATGTGTGGTGAAGTTAAACAATGCGGTTTCTGCTGGTAGCGCCGATTGCTTCAGCGTTTCCCCTCAAACGTCTCCGTCCACTGCAAAGACCAATCTTGTCATTTAGATTTTTGTTCATTATTTTAAGCAACTGTTGGTGGTGTGAAGAACAAGCACGCCAGTTGCACTAAAATTGTTTTTGAACGCAACTGGTGTGCTATTTCTTCATATTGGTAACCTTGTTATTCCATTCAAACTGCCAGTCCCCCCCCCCCTCCCTCCCCACCCCACCCCCACCCACTGCAATCGGACTTATTATTGTGCCACCTATACTTGGTTCACACAGTCAAAGAGAAAGACTCACCGACATAAACGTTCAAAAAGTCGTAAAATTCCTCCACAGAGAGAAAGTGAAATTATGTTCTACTACGATTTGAAAAGAACAAATATTTACCGAAAATTGCGAAAAAATAAGTACAAAATAAAAATATCGGCAATCGATATTGCCTTTTCGATACTAATATTTCGGCGAAAATGTACAGACGATATATGTCGATACCTTGTTCTCCTTTGCTAAGCTCTTCATTCCAGATTACCACTTACACAAGTTATCGAATTATCTGTATGGCATGAGCAAATTCATTGAGAATACTGTATTTCATATATTTGGCAAATATCTTTTAAATATTGATCTTGTATCTTTTAATTCATTGATGAGGTACGTAGTTTCGGTATCCAACAAAATGTTTTTAATCATTCATGAGTAAAAAAAAAAAAAAAATCAATAATGTTATTCATCGTTATACTGAATGATAACCTCACCACTTCGATTGAATTTAAATAAAATACGTAACATCTAGTTTGGTTTAAACTTTAGAACTGACCAGTCTTTATGGACTGGAGCTCTTTAAATAGCGTAAATTTCATTTTTTCAATTCATTGAATTTAGTTGCATTGGGGCGGTGTTTGTCTGTTTCTCACGGTGCAGTTCTGTGTTAATGCAATAGGCCAGTTTCTTCCAGAGACTTTAGATATTATGAGCACTCGCATACCGGCCGTTGTTGTATAAATTTGTTCCACATTAAACATTAAAGATCATTATTTGTTTAGAAATAGGATACAGTATTAAATCATTTATTGTGTACGTTGTGCGTATATTTACAGAGAACTTGAGAGTCCAATCTGTATTGCAAAACCTGTTTAAATAAACAAAACTTGACAGTTATACACATGATATGTAGACAGCTAGTTGCTTTGTATGAAGGTTGGAACTTCAATAGTGGCAACTATTTATTCACAACCGATACAAAAGAGTTACATGTTTGTACCTGTTACTGTCTTTCCAAGTAATCACCAGCGTTGTGTAAAACCCGTTGCCAGCGATGTGGCAGTGGCCGTGCGGTTCTAGGCGCTACAGTCTGGAGCCGCGAGACCGCTACGGTCGCAGGTTCGAATCCTACCTCGGGCATGGATGTGTGTGATGTCCTTAGGTTAGTTAGGTTTAAGTAGTTCTCAGTTCTAGGGGACTGATGACCTCAGAAGTTGAGTCCCATAGTGCTCAGAGCAAGATGTGGAAGGCGTAGTATACCGTTAGCAGAGCCTGTTCTGTTGATGGTGCAAACGGAGCGGTCTACTGCCTGTTGAATCTCTGGAATAGTTCTGAAGCGAATGCCACGAAGTGGTTCCTTCATCTTCGGAATCAAAACAGAGTCACAAGGGCGTCCGAGGAGTATGGTGGATGGTACAGTACTTCCAAGTCCCATCGACCGAACAGAGCAGCCACAGCTTGCGCTGTATGCTCCCGCGCATTGTCGTGCAAAATGACGAGTGGGTTGCGCAGAAATTGTCACCGCTTCATCCGCAAAGCTGGTGATGCTCTAAAAACGAAGAGTAATACTGTGCATTGACAGTCTGCCGTGGAGGAACGAAATGCGTTAGGATAACACTAACACAGTCGTACACGAGAATCATCATAACTTTCACCGTACTGGGGCTCTGACGCACTTTAGACTTTCGCGGCGATCCACAATCTACATCTGCATCTACATCCGTACTCCGCAAGCCACCTGACGGTGTCTGGCGGAGGGTACCTTGAGTACCTCTACCGGTTCTCCCTTCTATTCCAATCTCGTATTGTTCGTGGAAAGAAAGTTTGTCGGTTTGCCTCTGTGTGGGCTCTAACCTCTCTGATTTTATCCTCATGGTCTCTTCACGAGATATACGTAGTAGGGAGCAATATACTGCTTGACTCCTCGGTGAAGGTATGTTCTCGAAACTTCAACAAAAGTCCATACCGAGCTACAGCGTGTCACTCTTGCAGAGTCTTCATTATCATCTCCGTAACGCTTTCGCGATTACTAAGTGATCCTGTAACGAAGTCCGCTGCTCTCAGTTGGATCTTCTCTGTCTCTTCTATCAACCCTATCTGGTATGAATCCCACACCGGTGAGCGGTATTCAAGCAGTGGGCGAACAAGTGTACTGTAACCTACTTTCTTTGTTTTTGGACTGCATTTCCTTAGGATTCTTCTAATGAAACTCACTCTGGCATCTGCTTTACCGACGATTAATTTTATATGGTCATTCCGTTTTAAATCACTCCTAATGCCTACTCCCAGATAATTTATGGAATTAACTGCTTCCAGTTGCTGACCTGCTATGTTGTAGCTAAATGATGAAGGATCTTTCTTTCTATGTATTCGCAGCATTATACTTGCCATTCCCTGCACCACGCGTCAATTCGTTGAAGATCCTCCTGCATTTCAGTACAATTTCCCGTTGTTGCAATCTCTCGATATACTACAGCATCATCCGCAAAAAGCCTCAGTGAACTTCCGATGTTATGCACAATGTCATTTATATATTGTGAGTAGCAACGGTTCTACGACACTCCCCTTCGGAAGACTTCTCTCCATTGAGAATGACATGCTGCGTTCTGTTATCTAGGAACTCTTCAATCCAATCACACAATTGGTCTGATAGTCCATATGCTCTTACTTTGTTCATTAAACGACTGTGGTGAACTGTATCAAAGGCCTTGCGGAAGTCAAGAAACACGGCATCTACCTGGGAACCCGTGTCTATGGCCCTCTGAGTCTCGTGGACGAATAGCGCGAGCTGGGATTCACACGATCATCCCTTTCGAAACCCATGCTGATTCCTACAGAGTAGATTTCTAGTCTCCAGAAAAGTCATTATATTCGAACATAATACGTGTTCCAAAATTCTATAACTGATCAACGTTAGAGAGACAGGTCTGTAGTTCTGCACATCTGTTCGACGTCCCTTCTTGAAAACGGGGATGACCTGTGCCCTTTTGCAATCTTTTGGAACACTACGCCATTCGCTGGATTGGCGTTTCGGTTTTGGCTTTGTGGCATTCGCTCCAGAACTGTTCCACAGATTCGACAGGCAGTAGACCGCTACATTCGCACCATCAACAGAACAGGCTCTGCTAACGGTATACTACGCTTTCCACATCGCTGGCAACGGATTCTACACAATGCTGGTGACTACTTTGAAGGACAGGAACAGGTGCAAACATGTAACTCTTTAAAATTAAAAGGAAGGTCAGCGTTGGCCGTAATATTGTCACATAGTGATCATCTTCAGTGCTGTACGAATTAAACTCAGACACTGCTATCAAGTTATCAATAACTAAAACTGAGAAGCGATCACAATGAGTTATTGTGCTCTCCCTCGTTGCAACGCCAAGTTAATTAAATTTCGCTCGGAGACTTCAACTTCGCTCCCACGTATACAGTACATGCAAAGCACAGAAACGACCCAACGTTTTTATTAAATACATTCGTATGGATTTTGTCCGCTTAACACGTCGGAATTTAAATTCGTAGATGCGATGCAAGCAAGCAAAACTCTTCGTTCTGGCACAGACAGGCCAATAGGGACCATGGCGTTAGACGGATGTGGATCGGAGGAGCATATGGTTAGCACGCCACTCTCCTGGCATTTGTCGGCTTCTAGAGATCGGAGCTGCTAATTCTTATTGAAGCTCCTCTGTTGACATCACGAAGACGACTGCAACCCGTTCCAGTCCTCCCCCAGAGGAAGAAATTCTTTGAAATACCGAGAATCGAACTTGGGTCCTGGCTGTTAGCAACTATACACGTTGACACCTTTTCTTTCTTGTTTCAATTTTGTTCATTGTTGTTCGCTGCATTTGGTCGTGGGGTACGTCACATGACACCGACTGAAGCTCATCTTTGATCCATTCACTCATTTTTTTTTTATTACAGAGAGCAGTCAGCCCTCTGACCGAACACGTTGAGCTACCGTGTCACCAGCACGGAGTTATGGAGGTGGGCAGCAGATGTAATGGGCAAAATTATGTATCTTCGTGAAAATGAATTTTGTGTCCGTCTAGCAGGCAGCTTTCCGCAATTATTCCCGATCGCTGCTAATCCTGATGTGCTTATTACAAAAAAACGACAGCACCCGACGAAAGGACACAAAAATTAAATTATATTATTACGATTTTATGTACAGAGGAAGAGCGGAACCACCTCTGTCTGAGTCCGCAGCTCCTGGGTTCGATTCGCGGCCGGTTGGGGATTTTCTCTGCCTGGGGACTAGGTGTTTTGGTGTCCTCATTATTTCATCATCATCATCGTGACATTGGATAGACTGGACTGCGAAAAAAATTGGACTGTGTAAAAATTGGGACTTTGTGCAGGGGCTGATGACCGCGCCCCACAAACCAAACATCGTCATCACCACCTCTGTGTGAAGTCTGAATAGTTGATGGGAACATTTGAAGTATCAACAACGCTAGTACAACATTAGCAGTCATTAAGTTGCGTGTTGGATTCTAGTTGATACTCATCGAGTCAACTCAGCGTCTGCACGCCCAGGAGATAATGTCAGTGACCCTGGCGCCTTGGTGGACACCCGGCGACCAGGTGCGCCCATTGTCCAACGCGGATGGTTGTCGCGCTACCTGCTCGGTCCCACTCCGAATTCTACCTGGTGTCGGCAGTCGTGTGGTCAGTTGCTCTTCTCCATACCCCTGGTAAGTGTCAGCACCGGCAGGCGTTTGAGAGTTGAACAGGAACGTGGACCCCCAACAGGCCTTGCTACTGGCTTCCTCACTTAAGTCTGGTATTGGCAGCACTCGGCGATGTGGTGTTATCGGGAGACAGACAGTTTCTCCATCAGTAGGCGATCAGCATGTTGTTCATCAAGTGAAGGACCTCATCTTGAGTGCACCTTCGGCTAGATCATTGTGCTGTAGCGTCTAGGACATAGATTGATTACAGTACCGTAACCATAGAATTTAGTGCTATAACTGAATAACATCGATCCCAATGATCAACTCATGACTAGAGCTGGAGTGCTGGAGTATTTAAATACACTCCTGGAAATTGAAATAAGAACACCGTGAATTCATTGTCCCAGGAAGGGGAAACTTTATTGACACATTCCTGGGGTCACATACATCACATGATCACACTGACAGAACCACAGGCACATAGACACAGGCAACAGAGCATGCACAATGTCGGCACTAGTACAGCAATGCAGGCTGCTATTCTCCCATGGAGACGATCGTAGAGATGCTGGATGTAGTCCTGTGGAACGGCTTGCCATGCCATTTCCACCTGGCGCCTCAGTTGGACCAGCGTTCGTGCTGGACGTGCAGACCGCGTGAGACGACGCTTCATCCAGTCCCAAACATGCTCAATGGGGGACAGATCCGGAGATCTTGCTGGCCAGGGTAGTTGACTTACACCTTCTAGAGCACGTTGGGTGGCACGGGATACATGCGGACGTGCATTGTCCTGTTGGAACAGCAAGTTCCCTTGCCGGTCTAGGAATGGTAGAACGATGGGTTCGATGACGGTTTGGATGTACCGTGCACTATTCAGTGTCCCCTCGACGATCACCAGTGGTGTACGGCCCGTGTAGGAGATCGCTCCCCACACCATGATGCCGGGTGTTGGCCCTGTGTGCCTCGGTCGTATGCAGTCCTGATTGTGGCGCTCACCTGCACGGCGCCAAACACGCATACGACCATCATTGGCACCAAGGCAGAAGCGACTCTCATCGCTGAAGACGACACGTCTCCATTCGTCCCTCCATTCACGCCTGTCGCGACACCACTGGAGGCGGGCTGCACGATGTTGGGGCGTGAGCGGAAGACGGCCTAACGGTGTGCGGGACCGTAGCCCAGCTTCATGGAGACGGTTGCGAATGGTCCTCGCCGATACCCCAGGAGCAACAGTGTCCCTAATTTGCTGGGAAGTGGCGGTGCGGTCCCCTACGGCACTGCGTAGGATCCTACGGTCTTGGCGTGCATCCGTGCGTCGCTGCGGTCCGGTCCCAGGTCGACGGGCACGTGCACCTTCCGCCGACCACTGGCGACAACATCGATGTACTGTGGAGACCTCACGCCCCACGTGTTGAGCAATTCGGCGGTACGTCCACCCGGCCTCCCGCATGCCCACTATACGCCCTCGCTCAAAGTCCGTCAACTGCACATACGGTTCACGTCCACGCTGTCGCGGCATGCTACCAGTGTTAAAGACTGCGAGGGAGCTCCGTATGCCACGGCAAACTGGCTGACTCTGACGGCGGCGGTGCACAAATGCTGCGCAGCTAGCGCCATTCGACGGCCAACACCGCGGTTCCTGGTGTGTCCGCTGTGCCGTGCGTGTGATCATTGCTTGTACAGCCCTCTCGCAGTGTCCGGAGCAAGTATGGTGGGTCTGACACACCGGTGTCAATGTGTTCTTTTTTCCATTTCCAGGAGTGTATGAGGCTAAAACGCAAGGCTCGGTTCCTAATGACTGCGTGTGTCCTCTTTATCTCGCTAGATTCCCTTAGCAGGCTGTTAACTGACGTGTCAGTTCCTGTCTAAGAGCTGCTGTGAAAGAGATACAGTTCCTTGCAACATGTGTTACGAGCTAACAGATTTGCATGGCTCCCTCCCTTTGGTTTTCTATCACAGACCCCTTTTCGACGATCCTGACTCCTCTGTCCCACTTGCGACATAATGGCTCGCTTCCTGCTTGCACCTCTGCCTCCAGCAAGAATTGAGTTTGCCTGTGGCTATATGAGATTTAATAACTTTTTAAATAATTTCCACTTCTTACTATTCTGTGCCGTAACAAATGGAAGCAAGCAAAAGTTGGATAACTAAAAGATGATTCTAAAATACGAGCAGCAGAAAACAGATTCTTGAGGAGAGCAAGTTCAGTTTACACTCTGTTAGTGAGAACACCGCCAAATACGAAGACAGGCGAAAACAACGGGTAAATATACCGGAAGATGGTAGACTATCCGAGAAAATCCTGAACTACAACCCGAAAGGAAGGAAAAACACAGGTCGACCAAGCAAACGGACATAACCAACCGGTGAAAATGTTCAGAGTGATTTTATTCCTGCCGTATACGCGACGTCAGACTGATTTTATTCCTGTCGTATAAGCTACATCAGACTGATTTGATTCCTGGCGTATAAGTGACATCAGACTGATTTGATTCCTGGTGTATAAGTGGCGTCAGCTCACCATCTTTTTCATCTCAGAGTAGCAACTGCAACCTACGACCACAATTATTTGATGGATGTATTCCAATCTCTGTCTTCTTCTGCAGGTTTTGCCCTCTACAGCTCTCTATAGTACGTACGTCCTATCGTCCTATCCCTTTTCATTGTCAGTGTGTTCCACACATTCCTTTCCTCTCCAATTCTGGGCAGAACCTTCTCATTCCTTACCATATCAGTCCACCTAGTTTTCAATATTCTTCTGTGGCACCACTTCTCAAATGGTTCAATTCTCTTCTGTGCGGTTTTCCCACAATGCGTGTTCCACCACCATACAATCCTGTGCTTCAGACGTATATCTCAGAATTTTCTTCCTCAAATTAAGCCGTATGTTTGACTCTAGTAGGCCTCTCTTTACCAGGAGTGTCATTTTTGCCAATGGTAGTCTACTTTTATATCCTCCTTGCTCCTTCCATCTTGGGTTATTTTACTGTCTAGGTGGCCGAATTCCTTAACTTTACTCCGTGATACCCAATTCTGATGTGAAGTTTCTCGCTGTTCTGATTACTTTGGTCTTTCTTCGATTTATTTTGAGTTCATATCTTGTACTCAATAGTCTGTTCGTTCCATTCAACAGGTCCTGTTTTTCTGCTTCACTTTCTCTGAGGATAGCAACGTCATCAACGAATTTTATCATTGATATCCTTTCCCACTCTTGAGCCTTTCATTTACATCCGTCATTGCTTCTTTGATTTATGGACTGAACAGTAGCGGCGAAAGAGTACATCTCTGTCTTACACCCTCTCCAATCCGAGCAATTCGTTCTTGGTCTTCTAATCTTATCATTTCCTATTGGTTCTCGTACAGGTTCTATATTACCTGTCTTTACCTGTATCTTACCCCCATTTTTCTCAGAATTTCGCACATATTTCACAATTTGACACTGTCGAACGCTTTTTCTAGGTCGATGAATCTTTTGAAAGTGTCTTGACTTTTCTTTAATGTTCTTTCGATTATCATTCTCAAAGACAATTTAGCTCTCTGGAGATTTTACCTTACCTAAAGCCAAACTGGTCATCTAACACATCTTTAGTTTTCTTTTCCATTCTTCTGCATATTATTCTTATCAGCAACTTGGATGCAAGAGCTGTTAATCTGATTGTGCGATACGTCTCGCACTTGTCAGCTCTTACAGTCTTTGGAATTGTGTAGATGATATTTTATCGGAAGTCAGATGGTATGTCACCAGACTCCAACGTTTGGGCGAGTATGACGCTTGTTGTTTTTGCGCCCTAAAACAAAAAACATCAACGGGAATAGTAACTTTGTTGCCACTCCCCCCAGTGATTTTAGAAATTCTGATGGAATGTTATCCATCCCTTCTGCCTTCCTCCAAAGCTCTCTTAAACTCTGATGCCACTACTGGTCCCACGTCTCTGGTAACTCAACTCCTGTTTCATAATCCTTTTCGATAATAGCCTTAAGCATTACATCTGGTATCTATAAGTGTTTTTACCAATAAAAGAGGAGTATTCTCTGAAGCTGGCACAACATTATCGAAAATACTTGGCACTGGAAAAAAAATCTTCTTACAACTGTTAATTTATTCTTGAGAGTATCGCTTTACTTTGAGACTGACATCACGATAGGGATTTCGGACCGTTGAAAGCAAAGTCGGATGCTTGCAGCTTGCAGCACATAAATTGTTCTTAGCGTAAGCGTAGATGAGACGGGTCGCATCAGTTAGCGATGCAGAACATCGGTCGAAGCCCAACGTGCCGGAGGGCTGCAGCTTTGGATTTTACGGCTGAGACAGCCGAGCGAGAAATGCACTTCTCAGAAATCTGCGACTCCATCTCCCGGCTGGCGGCCTGGGCGGTTCTTTTCTTCAGCCGAGTTTCGCTCCTTGTACAGTTTTTACCAGCCGCTGCGGATGGCGAGGAGGCGGAGAAAAATGTTTGCTCGGCCTGTACACTGGCAAGACAGAGTATCGTTTTATGAGCGCCCTGGAAGAATGGGCAATAAAGCCCATCTTCAGATACTGCGTCCGCTTTTTTGTGTGTGGTCGCGAAAGCCGTCAGACTTTTATGTTGATTTCCTGTTTTATTTTCGTTGGGGTTTGGGAAACTTTGAATGTTGTTCGTAGATGGATGAGCACATGCCAGTCGATAATGTACTGAGTGGGTGTAATTAAACGTTCGCTACTTGGGTCGGTGTAGACGGAACACTATTTGCCTTGTGGGTACCCAACTTTACAGCAACGATGTTCGGACTGTGCGCTGCAGGATTCGCGTTGTTGGTAGCGGTAGAGGCACGACTTGTGGTCAGGTGCTGGTCCTGGTATGGCGACATAGGGCTGAAACATAAACATCTGTGTGCATCACAATTGCAGACAGTCAAATTGGGTCTGGACAAGGTGAGCAGGGCTTTACTCGTAAAACTGTTTTATCAAAACGACGGCAGTAGTGCTGCTGCTCTTCGCGAATATCCACGCATTAAAGGAATACAGAGAGGTCCTCTTTCCACATCGATGTTGAAGTTCATGATATTGAAGTTCGAATTAATGGTTCAAATGGCTCTGAGCACTATGAGACTTAACGTATGAGGTCATCAGTTCCCTAGAACTTAGAACTACTTACACCTAACTAACCTAAGGACATCACACACATCCATGCCCGACGCAGGATTCGAAACTGCGACCGTAGCGGTCGCGCGGCTCCAGACTGTAGCGCCTAGAACCGCTCGGCCACACCGGCCGGCGAAGTTCGAATTAACTGCCGGTTTGGGAACTGCCATTACGATAGGCCGATGGACAGTTGCGCCACTGAGAATGGTGGACGCAATGTGCGATCTTCAAGCGGAGCAAGAAAACGACAGCTGAACTTTGCATGGTCACTCGTTCGAAAAGTACTGGGAAAAATTGAGGGGGTCAGAAACAAAGTGATACAAGGGTCATTTTTGAAGAAAATGAGGTAAGTGCACATATACGTTCTAGAACACTAATTCTGTTACGAGGAAAAGTAATTTACGTGACGCTCCGTTCAGAGCCGCACTCTGGTGTCGGAATACATGTACTACATCGGCTCTTAGGTTTTGGCTCCAAGGAAAAGTAATACAAGTGCACTGTTTACGCGTGTTGCTCCTTGTTCCTATACGTGCATTTACACTATTGCCCATTAAAATTGCTATACCACGAAGATGACGTGCTACAGACGCGTAATTTAACCGACAGGAAGAAGATGTTTCGATATGCAAATGATTACCTTTTCAGAGTATTCACAAAAGGTTGGCGCCGGTGGCGACACCTACAACGTGCTGACATGAGGAAAGATTCCAACCGATTTCTCATACACAAACAGCAGTTGACCGGCGTTGCCCGGTGAAACGTTGTTGTGATGCCTCGTGTAAGGAGAAGAAATGCATAGACTACCATCACGTTTCCGACTTTGATAAAGGTCGGACTGTAGCCTATCGCGATTGCAGTTTATCGTATCGCGACATTGCTGTTCACGTTGGTCGAGATCCAATGACTGTTAGCAGAATATGGAATCGGTGGGTTCAGGAGGGTAATACAGAACGCCGTGCTGGATCCCAACGTCCTGGTATCACTAGCAGTCGAGAAGACAGGCATCTTATCCGCATGGCTGTAACGGATCGTGCAGCCACGTCTCGATCCCTGAGTCAACAGATGGGGACGTTTGCAAGACAACAACCATTTGGACCAAAAGTTCGACGACGTTTGCAGCAGCAGGGACTATCAGCTCGGAGACCATGGCTGCGGTTACCCTTGACGCTGCATCACAGACAGGAGCGCCTGCGATAGTGTACTCAACGACGAACCTGGTTGCACGAATGGCAAAGCGTCATTTTTTCGGATGAATCCTGGTTCTGTTTACAGTATGATGATGGTCGCATCCGTGTTTGGCGACATCGCGGTGAACGCACATTGGAAGCGTGTATTCGTCATCGCCATACTGGCGTATCACCCGGCGTGATGGTACGGGGTGCCATTGGTTACACGTCTCGGTCACCTCTTATTCGCATTGACGCCACTTTGAACAGTGGACGTTACATTTCAGATGTGTTACGACCCGTGGCTCTACCCTTCATTCAATCGCTGTGAAACCCTACATTTCAGCAGGATAATGCACGACCGCATGTTGCAGGTCCTGTACGGGCCTTTCTGGATACAGAAAATGTTCGACTGCTGCCCTGGCCAGCATATTATCCCGATCTCTCACCAACTGAAAACGTCTGGTCAATGGTCTGGTCTTGATGAACTGTGGTGTCATGTTGAAGCTGCATGGGCAGCTGTACCTGTACACGCCATCCAAGCTCTGTTTGACTCAATGCCCAGGCGTATCAAGGCCGTTATTACGGCCAGAGGTAGTTGTTCTGTGTACTGATTTCCTAGAATCTATGCAGCCAAATTGCGTGAAAATGTAATCACTTGTCAGTTCGAGTATAATATATTTGTCCAATGAATACCCGTTCATCATCTGCATTTCTCCTTGGTGTAGCAATTTTAATGGCCAGTAGTGTATTTGCCACACTGAACCAAGGTGAGTTATTGTGGATTTAATTATACGAAGTTAGTGTCTTACGGAGTGAACTTATTTGGTAAATAGATTGTGAATATGTAGGAAAATCGGTATAATGATGCAAGTTTGTTTTGTGTGGTAATGTGTGAAGTTGTGATTCGATTTGAGACAATATTTCGTTATGTACTGTATACATCTACGTATCCAATGCAGGATACGCATACTTCTCCTAAAATAGTGTGCGGTTATACGGAAAAAGCGTACTTTTCCTAGGAAGTAGTGACAGTTTTATCAGTTTATGATGTACACTAAATTGTCTTATTACATGAGTTTTTGTGTAATTAAATACCAGATGAAAATGCGGCAATGGTGTTTGTTTTCTTGTAGGTGAGTCCCGTTCCGATTCTTCGCATCTATCTGCCGATGATAGCGACTTCAGGCCATCGTATTGTGATCGTAGTGATAGTGATGATGAATCACTAGTAAAATCAGTATCATCTCAATCTTCAGATGTTGTACATTCTAGAAGTATTTTGTCAGCAGAACCTTCTGTGTCAGAAGAAACCTCATCTTCTGATAGCGGCACTTCACCATCTAACGAGAATTCTAATAGAAGGGGAAGAAAACGCTTACGAAATCCAGCTAGCCATAGGTGTGATGTCGCAAAACGGCTGCGAAATGCTGGGAAATACTATGTTGGACACAGAGGAATAGAAGATCAAGCGAAATGTGCAAGACCATTCAATCACAAGTGTTGACACCAACGTGACAGCAATTTTTCAGAGAGAAAGCATGAAGAGCTATTTACTGCATATTGGGCACTTGAATCACGGAATTTACAAACTGCTTTCACCAACTGCGACATGGTCGCGTATACAAACAGTGATCCAATACTGTCAACTGGCTACTGAACAACTGTTGTAATAATGACGGCGTGGACGATGTGGCCTATTCTACACTTTATTTTATATCTATATGACGATGCTATGCTGATTATATTTTTATGTTTTGACGATGCCGTTATGGCCTTATCACTTTAGGACATGGTGTAAAAAAGATCTGAGGATGGTCATTACGGACTGAAACCGGTCATCGTCTAAAGAATTCATATTGTGATCAAAGACTGGAATAGAAAAACATTTGATTTACTAACGGGTTATCTTGGAGGTTGTGTTGAACTGAAGGAACCAAAGTGAAGAACGGGAAATGTTACGAAACTTAGTAGTGTTGTAAAACTTAATGGTATACGAGTTTGTAAAGAGCACCCTCTAAAGACATTTGATGTAGTAAATGTTCGCTTCAGTAGAGTCGTGTCCAATAAATCCATCGGCGGAGTATCACCGAAGGACCACAGGGGCAAAGTGCACCATCAAACAAAATACCTGCTGCTAAATTACAGGTTGTTGAAGAACATAGTCATTTCCCACTTAGATCTCACATTACAGCAGGTTTCATACCCCTAACAAAACATACTTCTCTGAAAGCCTCAATATTTCTATAATGTAACAACTTTACAGAGATACATGTGTGGAAAGAAATGAAGACCCTGTGAAGGAATGGACACACCGGCATGTTTTCAACACCAGTTTTAATTTGATTTTTCACCGTCCTACTACTGATGCGATGCGGAGTTGACCACTAGATTTGAAGGAAGGCGGATCCGCCAGCATAAAAGCAAGTGATGAGTGTTATGACGTAGCACTGAATGCATAATGGGTCGGTCAGGAGAGCTCAGTGATATCCGACGTGGACCACCCGTTGGATGCCATGTGTGTAACAAAATCCATCAGAGACATTTCAACCCTTCTAAAGCTGCCAAAGTTCATTGCCAATGATTATTGTGTAATGGAAACCCGAAGGGATAGCCACAGATAAACCAAGACCAGGAAGACCCCATGTACCGGTGGACAGGGCATAGCGGAGTGAGGTTGTAAAAAAACTGGTATGAAATAGATGGAAGGAATCACCTATCAGTTCCGAAGTGCTAATAGCGGTGCAGCTAGCACGGTCGCTGTTCGTAGGGAGTTAAAAATAGTGGAGTACAATGATCGAGCAGCTGCTCATAAGTCACATGTTTCTGTAATAATGCTAAGCGATCGTTGTGTACTGCTCACGTTAGAGGAACTGTTCCGAGATGGTGACTGTTTCTCTCAGGATGACAATGCTCCTTGCCTTAAGACAGCGACTGTGAGGCAATGATTTGAGTACAATAACATTCTTGAAATTTACTGGCCTGCCCAGAGCCCCGACCTGAACCAAATGGAACACCTCAGGGATGAATGAGATTTACACTCTGCAGCTGAATGTGCGCTGATATGAAACTTCCTGACATATTAAAACTGTGTGCCTGACCGAGACTTGAGCTCGGGACCTTTGAATTCGCGCGTAAGTGCTCTACCATCTCAGCTACCCAAGCACCCAAAAGGGGCATGAGTCGTGGTTGGGTAGCTCAGATGGTAGAGCACTTGCCCGCGAAAGGCAAAGGTCCCGAGTTCGAGTCTCGGTCCAGCACACAGTTTTAATCTGCCAGGAAGTTTCACCTCTGGGATGAGTTACAATTTGCACTTCCCTTGAGACATAAGCATCCAGCATTACTAAGACTTACGTGTCTTTTGGAACTTTATTCCTCGGAAACCGCAATCAAAATTTAAAATAAAAGTTTTTAAAATAAAAGTTTTTAAAATAAAAGTTTTTAAATAAAAACAGTCTAAGACCACACGTATGTTGACGTGTTGATACTCGACTCTTCTGCTGGTTGTTCGCGTTGTTCTCGCAAGATATTTCCGTGGCGTAACTCGCTGTCTTCTTCGGGTGCTCCCTGAGATTCTGCGCTCAGGTGCTCAGCTCAGGGAGTACCTAAGGAAGACACAAAGTCACGCCGTCGAAATATCGTGCGAGAACAACGCGAACAACCAGCAAAACAGCCGAGTATTCAACATGGCAACATATCGCCTGGGAAGACTGAAGAATTATGCATGAAAACTCATAGCCGACTGGACCTCGCCACTCTGTCCAGTCATCATCATGGTTTTAATCGTCTGACGATGATCGTACCATGGTCAAAATCGATCACCTGACTAACGAATTTTAAATTTTAAAAATTTGCATGTGTGATTCTTCAGGCTTTCCCGGCGACATGTTGAATAATCTGGTCTTCTGCCATTTGTTCGCGTTGTGCTCGCACGATATTTAGACGGCACAACTTCTTCCTTAAGTGCTCCCTGATACTGAGCGCCTGAGCACTGAATCCCAGGGAACACCTGAAGAAGACAGCGAGTTGTGTCACAGAAACATCATGCTCATGTATGAAATTTAAAGCTTCCCTGGGTACAAACTAGTCCATAAAATTTCGGGAGAACTGACAGACGTCTGCAACTTCCTGCCACCATATCTCGGCACAGAGTCCTCCGGCCAACTTCATCTGAATAGTAATGATAATGCTCTGTGCTCTCGTATTTAATACGCCGCGAGCACATGAGCTGTATTCAGTTGATGACACATTTATCGTTTGGCCTCGTGATCTGGGCATTCCCCGAGAGTTCTTCCTAAATAAAAATAGCTGCGTAGATGGAGAAAGATTCTTGCTTGCCGTTTTTAGACGTCGGTGTGACGTAAGAGTGGTGACACACTTGAGAATTCTGTGTTTCGAAAGTTCACTCAAACATACGTGTACTTAGGAGCTACTAGTTTCCACCATCGGGCACAAACATCGGGCTTGTGAAGACCTTAGCCCACCACGCACACACACATTCAGAAGCCGATAATTTACAAACGGAGCTGGAACATCGGCAAAGTGTGTTCCTGAAAAATGGATAATCGTCTTAGCAAGTACAGAGAGCACTGAAGACGTACAAATGACGCAGTAAGGAAGAGTATGATGCCTTCTATACGACTGCTTATGTACCATATACTGGGAATATGTCAGTGAAGATAGGCAAACTATTAAGAAGACGAAATTGAAGCAACGTTTCGTCCTCATCTAGGTACTTTTGGGCTCTCTCAGAGACGACTTAAGAGTTGCGCTAGGCAGGTGTTTACAAGGTTCCCTGCGAATGTGGCAAATCTTATACAGGGAAAATGACGCGGACTGTACAGAACTCCATGATGTAACATCAATGGCATACTCGCCTCCTTCAAGCCAATTAGTCCGATATCGCCGAACATTATATTCCAGCTGGTCATTTGATGAAACACAATGGAACAAAATTTGTGGGCTATACGTCAAGCTTTTGCAGCTCAGTTATCAAAGAATTATTGGAAATATGGCTAATTGAGTCTCTTGTCAATTGATGCGGCGGTTAAATTCTGTGTGATGTCCTTAGGTTAGTTAGGTTTAAGTAGTTCTAAGTTCTAGGGGACTGATGACCTAAGATGTTAAGTCCCATAGCGCTCAGAGCAATTTGAACCATTTTTTAAATTCTGTGTGGGATCCTGTCACAGAAAAACTTCTTGCTCTGTGTAGCCGGTCTCGTTGTGCAACTTTGTCGTACTAAGACAATCGAAATGATATCGATGGGGCGATCTTTTATAACGGAGGGTGCGCGGTGTAGCGTAATAACTTGCAACAGAAGCGCATGTGCTCAAGTAGCACACGCGCAACACC
The DNA here is from genome assembly GCF_021461385.2 of Schistocerca piceifrons. NCBI lineage: Eukaryota > Metazoa > Arthropoda > Insecta > Orthoptera > Acrididae > Schistocerca > Schistocerca piceifrons. The sequence continues at coordinate 399,617,015 of NC_060145.1, forward strand.
TACTGAATACAACACGCATGCGCTGGCAGGGTCTTAAATACGTGAGCTCAGAGCATTTTCGTCAAACTTTGCGCCGAAATATCGTAGCAGAAAGTTGCAGACATCCAGCAGTTCTCCCGAAATTTTATAGAACAATCCAGATGTTGTCTCTGGGCATAAAACGTAGCACACACCTACAGTGCACCGTAACTGCAAGCTGATTGACAAGCACTATCTTTTCCCGTTCCTTCAAAGGCTTTGTGTATCTGGACCAGCCGCATTTGGTGCTCTGTGACATATAGCTATCTTTTTAATTTATCTAGTTCTTAAGTTTTGCAGCGTGTACATAGGCCTACAGCCACGTAAATATTTTAAGAACTATAACTTGGTTCAAGCATTCCTGTGTGCGCTGTTAGCTAATTTTCATTACTAATGCAGGCAATATAATGCACTGCTGGACTGTATTGGTGCCACATGAAAAGGTATTCATATGTAACGTTAAGCTTGATCCTTGTGATAAGAGCTTGAAAATGACCAGTAGTCGAAATTAGTTAATAGTACATACAATAAAAAGATGGCAATATGTTTGGAGCATGTTTTCGTTCTTGAAACCTATTAAGGCTGTGGACCCCCAAAAGAAAAAAATAATTTGAAAACTGTTATAAACGATCTGTCGGTATTTATTTCCTTTAGACGTTAAACGTATGTATGTGTGAAATCTGCACTGAAGAGCCAAATAAAATGGTAGACCTTCCTAATATCGCCTAGGAACATCCCCCCCCTCCCCCCGAGCACTCACAAGTGCCGCAGCACGACGTGGTATAGACTCGACTAATGTCGGAACTAGTGCTGGAGGGAATCGGCACCATGAAACCTGCAGGGCTGTCCGTAAATCCGTTAGAGTACAACGGGGAGATCTCTTCTGAACAACACGTTGCAAGGCATCCCAGAGGGAGTTTGGTGGCTAACGGAACTCAACTCGGAAGCGTCCTCCTGGAGCCATACTGTAGTAATTCTGGGCACGAGGGGTGTCGCATTGTACTGCTGGAATTGCCCAAGTCCGTCGGAATGCACAATGGACACGAATGGATGCAGGTGAGCAGACAAGATGGTTACGTACGTGTCACCTGTCAAAGTCGTGTCTAGACTATCAGGATACCCATATCACTCCAGCAGCATACGCCGCACACCATAGATTTATGAGGTTTTCTCCGTGCCCGTATACGTCCATCCGCTTGATACAATTTGAAACTCGTCCGAGCAGGTAGCATGTTTCCAGTCATCAAGAGTCCAATATTGGTGTTGACGGGCCCAGGCGAGGCATAAAGCTTTCTGTCGTGCAGTCATTGAGGGTACACGAGTGGGCCTTCGGCTCCGAAAGCCCATATCGATGATGTTTTGTTGAACGGTCCGCACGCTGACACTTGCTAATGGCCCAGCTTTGAAATCTGCAGCAATTTCAGGAAGAGTTGCACTTCTGCCACATTGAACGATTCCCTTCAGTCGTCGTTGATCTCGTTCTTGCAGGATCTTTTTCCGGCCGCAGCGACGTCGGATTCCTTATATTCACGGTAAACTCGTGAAAGGGTCATATGGGAAAATCCGCACTTCATCGCTACCTTGGAGATAATGTGTCCCATCGCTCGTGCGCCGACTGTGTTATGGCGTAAAGTGAAGTGCCAGCACACCAGTCGGGGACGATAAGAGATGGCTGTGAGAAGACGTCAGCCAATCGCACACTGACCGACCCCTCTCCAGGACGACAACGCGACAGCAGCGGTCCCTATGTGAAGAGGACATAAGTGCCGCGACCGACTGCTGACGACCCAGTTGAAGAGTAGGTTCTAGATTAGCGAGCTCTATAGCAGCATCGACACTAGTTTCTTTGCTTATACTACCTATGTAGCACTGACTTGGAATTGTTTATACTGAAGAAACTTGCTCATTTTATATGTCGCCCTTTGCTTGCAACACATCTGTGCGATTGCAAATTTATTGTCTGTTTTCTTTTTGGAATAAAACTCATTAATACCAGTTGTTTGAACTGTTTGTTGCTCCCCTTCAGTGTCTCTGCACTCCCTCCTGCCTTGTCTTCATCTCCCACCCCACCAGTCTCCTGCCTCTTGGTGCACCCGCTGACGCCCCTACTCTTTTCATCCCGCCGCCTCCCCTGCTGCTCCTTGCTCTCCCCTCCTTTTCCATCCTCTCCGGCCTCTCCCTCGGCAGGTCCCACCTGGCAGTTTTATTCTTCATCGCGTGTGCTCTAAGTGGGTTTAAAGTGTGCTGTTCTAGTGTGTTTTTAATACTGTGGCCGTCTGTGTGCCTTCAGTGTCTTCTTTGTATTTTAAGAATCGCCAACTGTGTTTTTTAAGTTTATGTCGACTTTTTTAATTGTCCCCTTATGAACATCTCCATGTCAGTGTATTTTTACCTCCATTCTCTCCCCTTACTCTGTTTTATGTCTTCCTTTTTTATCGCCTTATATATAACATTTTATTCTTGTATTAGTTGTCTTGTCAGTCGGCTGAAGAGCGGCGGATTCTGCCGCTGACAGCCCTCCCCTGCCCATACGGGGCAGGGGAATGAAATCACAATAGAGAAGAAAAAAAAACTTAGTGTAGCGAACCGAGTCCGTAGGATTCTTAGACTCCACATGTTCGACAGTTAGCATTGAGACATAATAGGCTATAACATCACGTACAAAGTCACTTAAATCTTGATAACCTGCCATTGTAGCAGCAGTAACCTGTCTAACAAGTGCGCCAGACAATTGTCTTATGTAGGTGTTGCCGACGGCAGCGCTGTTTTCTGCCTGTTTAGATTGTATATGAATACGCATGCCTACACCAGTTTCTTTGGCGCTTTGGTGTATGTGTCGTATAGGTACGCTTGAGAAACCAATGGCTGAAAACGGGAAGAAGTAAAATAAAAAAATAACGAATATGTAAAATAAGCAAAGATCGTAAGAAGCGCCAGAGCCTCCCCTGCGCCAGAGCCCGATGTGACGCGGCCCCTTGGGCGGCCGGGGCTGCGCCAGCAGGAATGAATGGAGTCGCCGTGGACTGTGGAGGCGGCAGTCGTGACGTATCGCCACCTGCCTTTCCACCCACAGCCGACCTCCCCGCGGTCGTCGCCGACTCACAGATCGGATATTATTTTTACACTGCCACCTCGCGCCGCGAGCAAGTCTCTTGTTATTTCTGGCGCTCTGCGCCGTGCCTGCCCGCCTAAGAGGAAGCGGACGGCCGACCGAGTGGTTACCCAGGACATAAAAACACAGGCGGCTCCGTGACCCACAGGCACTAGGTTTCACTGTCAGAAATTTGTGAGTTAACCTCGCGCGGCCTTACCAGTACGTTCACCTACCGTGGAATCAAAGATCAGTCAAAATGTGAAGATGTTAGCTGCGAGATGATTTTCGACGAAAGCGAAGCAGTCGCCAGAAACGGAAATTTTCCGAAACGGAAATTTTCTGATGGTGTGGCATGTTTTTACTTCTGTTAAGGTTCTGTGAGTTTCCAGATGCTCGAATTCTTTGCTAAGTATCAAAGAGTGCTACTGTATGGAGAACCGTGATATGCTGAACGAAACTGTTCTCTTGAATGCGTCTGGCTTACTGTGCAGCGCCTGGGAAGGACGGAGCTAGTCAGTTGTTTGCGTGCTAATGTAGAGAGCATCCACAGCAACTGGTTAAAGGTGGTGAAGGGAGCGACGAGTAGGCGACAAAATGTCCACGGCTCATCACAGAACCTGTAAAGCAGGATAGCTGGCGATCTGTGACAGATCTGATGACACAGTACAATGCTAGTGCAAATACCAATGTTACGGACCTCATTAATCAGAGCACATTGTTCATAGCAGACAACCCCTACGTGCCTCCAAGCTGACCCAACGACTTCCTCAATTCCAACTGCAGTGTGCGCAGGTCCATCTAGTTTGGAGCGTGCATCATGGAAACGTCTACTCTGGTAGGATATTATTAAAGGTCGACTGCCGTGTTTTCACACACAGTCACCCAGGCGAAGCCGGCCGCTGTGGCCGAGCGGTTCTAGGCGCTTCAGTCCTGAATCGCGCGGCTACTACGGTCGCAGGTTCGAATCCGACCTCGGGCATGGATGCGTGTGATATCCTTAGGTTAGTTAGGTTTAAGTAGTACTAAGTCTAGGGGACTGATGACCTCAGATGTTAAGTCCCATAGTGCTTAGAGCCCTTTGAACCATTTTGCATATCCTGTATCAGCCATTCAATACCTGTTCCAAATAAATGTTGCACAGAATAGATGACATTTCACAACCTTATTTCAGATCCCTTGTCACGGAACTCAACCTACCTGTTGTGATATAAGTCTACGATAACTGCGCAGTTTCTCTGGATCACTACCTGGAAATGCTGATGTAGGATCTATCCATAAAATGAACAGTCAGAATCTTCTTTTTAAGTTCAAAGTTGGAGGTTTACCAGTCTTTAATCACGTCTTGAAGATTCTACCAGTGATGATCAGGTCCCTTGCACTCTATGACAATGTTTACATACATGTGCGGACATGTGGAGCTTAACAGTTCTTATTTCTTCATAAAGCAAACGAACACAGTACAAATGAAGTGATCATACGCTGCTTCACACGAAATTAAGTAGAAGAAGTCACAGAACTGTAACTATATCCACAAATATTCATCAAATGACCTAAAACATACATTGTGATTTCTATTCCTCGTAACTATAAAATATGTTAGCTTGAATTAAGCGAACGAAAAGACAACACAGACAGTTTCCGAGGTTGGTTTAAAATACAGACTAGATAACCTGAAGTGAAACCTCACTAAGACTGAGAGTAGATTAACAGAATGATTGAAAATGGCGCGATCTTTGGCCTTATAAAGATTCGCTACAGGATATTACTAAACTTCGTTCATTTATAATAGTTCACAAATTCTGTATGTCAGACCGTTCACCTTTATCGGCGACTGATTTTACCTTTATATTTTATTTATGTGTTATTTATCATAAGCAACATCTATTAAAATATGCAGTACTAATGTATGCTTACGGAGTTGGGATTCCTGGCTTCATCATCATGGGAGCCATCTTGTATCTAAAAATTTAGCTATTGAAAGTATAGTAATTTTTAATTAGGGACTTTTGTTCATCAGTGTGGATTCAGAAGAATCTGGCGATTAAAAGTATCTTAAAATATTCCGAAAATAGGCAATGATTCGCGCTGAATGTTTGGAGCAGGTGAAATCTTCAATTATCAATATCTATTAAACTAATAAGATTTGGGTTAATGTAAATATTGTACAAAAAGGAGGAAAAGTAGCTCTTTAATTTGGAAGTACTCTTTCCTTCCAAATTTTCCTATCAGCTGTACGAAATTTTGTAATTGCAATAACTTTTCATTCCCACAATTTCTGACAAAAGTAAGTAGCACATAGCAGCCGGAACAACAACCTGATTAATCTGAATAATAAAGTTTTATGGAGCGAATTTATTTCTGAAATTTTGATAATTTGCAGAAAATGTGCTTAATGTAGAAACTTTAACATTGGACTTTTGAAATGAAAGTTATCGAAAATTTTGTACAGACCTTAACATCTGAAATAGGAGTGCATACAAAGTAGGATGGCGGAAGGTCAACGAATATACTTCGGATAACCTTGTTTCCCATTTAAAACATTACTTCTGCGTTGCTCTATAACTTTTGAACAAGGTCAATCTAATTTTCTTTCACATTAGCCCTTCTTATTGCTTCACATAATATATTCTAGGGACACTGTCAGACGCTTTCTGCAGGTCCACAGAAGTCAGGAAAATTTTATTTCTCCTTATTCCTTATAACTGTCTGATACAGTGAATATTATCAAGACATGATCGTCTTTACCTAAAGTTTATTTGCTCTTTCCTTAAAGCCGAGACATCCGTTTCTATTTTCTTACTCAAAAAACTGGAGAAAAGCCTAGTTGTTTCCTGGGTAACTTTTATTTCTCTGAGCATTCTAAAATTACGTATGCGCAGTTTATTAGACCTTTTGTATCGGTGATCTCTTGTGCAGCGAAAAGTCCCGTATAACTGGAAAATTGCTCAAGCCATTCCAGTTTGCATACAAGGCTAAAAAATCGCCAAGCCAATCGCAGACTCATATCTCTGACGTCCGTTTGCTGCAGGATTCTAGAGCTCAAACACGAGAAAAATCAAAGAGGAAAACATGCTTCTCTCAACGAATCAGAACATATTGCGAAAATACTAACAGTGTGAAAACGACTTTCGTTATTCTTACATGACATGTTATAAGCCACAAATACACATCGACAGCCAGGTTCTATCTTCCTAGACATTCAACACGGCAGCCACATAGTCATCTACTGACCAAGATGTGGTCGTAAATGGTATCTTCGCAAATATTTGGCTGTCTCGATGAATATTTAAGTAACAGAACACAGTACGTTACACACAGCGACGAATGTAGTACGGAAACTGAAATAACATTCGGTGTGTCAAAAAGAAGCGTAATAAGATCTCTGATTGTTTCAGTACACATAAAAGATTCACTACATAGGATCAGAAGTGCTATAAGATTGTTATGTTCACGAAAGTAACGTCATTAGACAATCGTAAGGAAACGGAAAAAGACCTGTACAAAATTTACACTTGGAGTAATGAATGAGAGTTCACCTTGTATTTATATCTCTGATTTATGGATTATGCTATGGACTTTGGCTGTGTTTAGCGCACTAAATGATAGAGAGTATTAAAAAGCAGGGGAGTACCAGATCACCTTATTTATATCATGTGCAATTCATACTCTGACCAAGAAGCCACGATGAGAACTCTTTATGGTGCAACTGTATGGGTCACGATTTAGAAACGAGTACAGCAAGACTGCATATTGTCATCTTATTTATTCAATCTGTATGTAGAGAAAATCAACAGAAAGGTCGGGTTGAATGAAGAAGTAACTGGAGTTAAAATAGCTGAAAGAATTACAAATAACGTTAGATACTCAGTATCCTGATGGCAGAAAGTGAAAGAGAGTTGTCTTATTGAAGGTGACAAAAGAAAGGCTGGTCTAATGTTGAATATTAAGAAAATTATGGCAACTTCACCTATCACTTTATGGAATGCAGGGGGAGAAAAAACCATGGTAGTTTCATTGTTCAGTTATCTCACCACCTGATTGTGACTGCAGCCACGAAATCAAGATACTTGGTAGAAAGGCAATGTCCAACCTTCACAATGTTTTGAGGATAAGAGACATAACTTCAACAACAAAGATCCATATTGTTTTGTATTGTATTGTATGTTAACTGGGGGCTTAGAAACGACGGAGAGGCTCCGTCTCCGCCGCAGCCGCAGTGGTCCACAACCTCACGACGACTACCGCAGTCCACTTCACCCCTCCGCCCCCCCCCCCCACACCAACCCCCCCCCACCCCCCACACCGAACCACTCTTTCAGGGTTATTGCGCGGTTCTGCCCCCGGTGGACCCCCCAGGGAACGTCTCACATCAAATGAGTGTAACCCCAAAGTTTGCGTGATAGAGTAATTGTGATACATGTATACATGGAGAACTTGTTTGCGCAGCAATCGCCAACCTACTGTAGCTGAGGCGGGGTAAGGGGAACCAGCCTGCATTCGCCGAAGCAGATGGAAAACTGCCTAAAAACCATCCACAGACCGGCCAGCTCACCGGACCTCGACACAAGTCCGCCGGCGGATATGTGCCGGGGACCAGGCGCTCCGCACGTCTAACTGGGCGGACCGAGATCCATATAGTACGTGCTATGGTCATTCCAGTTTTGGTGTACGAATGTAAGAAACGGATCATAAGAAAGGCTGACAGACGTAGAACAGACTCCTTTGAAGTGTTGGTATTGGAGGAAATTTCTTAAAGTTCCATTGGTCACCAAGAGAACGAATAAGTCAGTATTACAGCAAATGAAACCAGATTGCACTTTGGAAGGTCTCATACGAAATAAAAACTGATCTACTTTGGACATATCATCAGAAAACGTGATTTTCTGCAAAAGACCTTAATTCTGGAGAAGATCTAAGGCAAGAGGACAAAAGGGTCGCTAAGGATGAGATGGCTTGATGACATCACACAAATAATAGATTCCAACCTGGAAAGTCTGTGGGACATAGTGCAGGACAGAAGAAATTGGCATGCTTTAGTTCAGGGGGCGGCGCAGAGTAACCGCTAGAGAGAGAGAAAAGTAACATACTGCATGTGACAAAAGGGAGAGAATCCAACAGTATCCGATTACAATATCAAATCTGAACTTCAGACTTCACACCGCATAGGTCTTACCGGTTATGCTAAGAAGCAGTGTGAAATGGGACAGTCACGTAAAATCGATATTAGGGAAGGAGAATAGAAGCCAAGTTTGTTGGAAGGACTGTGGGAAAGCGTATTACATATGCAAGTAGGTCACATATGAGACGCTTGTCCAGCCAACTCTACAGTATTGTTCCGGCGTTTGGAGTCCTTGTAAAGGGGACTTGAGAACAGATTTGGAGCGAATTCGGAGATGTACTGCTACGATCATAACTGGTCGCTCTAGCAGATATAACTGTAGCGGAAACACTCGGTTAACTTAAAAGGGATCCGTGAGAAAAAAAAGACGAAGTAGTTGTCGCGATACCCTGATGCGTAAATTTGGAGAACTTGTATTCGAAGGAGACTGTGTGAAATTCTCCTTCCAGCACAGTATATCTCGTAAGAAATCATGAAAATAAGATACGAGAGAGTGAGACGTACACACTCGCAGTGCGCTGCACAATGGCTAGCAGTGTAGTTACTGGAACGGATATAAGTGCACATATTTTTATTCGTGGTACCGTAGTGTGTACACACATCAGTGTGCTAAATGTTTTTCTCTGTGTCTATCAGCCTTTCCATAAACACGCCAAAAAATTCTACGACCTGATGTTTTCTGCACGGTCTTACTGCACCATGATGTGGACTACGTCTGTCAATATAGACTAACCGTTTTGCGTCCACGCATCCACACTTCAACACCTTACCTACTGCGCAGAGAAAAATAAGCAATAATGGCTTATTCTTGCCACATGTACTTTGCAGTACTAGCCAACCTAAAACATACGACTTGTAATGTTTGAAATTATTACTCTGCAAATGATGTAAGCACTGATGTAATGTTGTTCGGTACACTATCCTCAGCCACCAATAGAAATTTCTGCACTGATACCCGTTACACCCTGTATGTATATGTACATGTACTTGTATATCTGCTGTTTCACAATAATAATAATAATAATATGGTATGCGATGAATTTCGGTCAATGGGCAATCATCTAGTATAACCTGCGTACTCAAGTGATAGCATCTGCATCATACTTATGTGAGATAATTAGTAAGATGCTTATAGAGTACTGTGTCGACAAATGTCACTACCTTGGAAGTACACTACCTAGGAAGAACAAAGCGTGGCTCTATTCAAAACTTGCAAATCACATTGGCAATAGTGGTAGTCAATACGTACTAAACTGAACACAAGTTACATTAGTTACTGAAAAATGTGGTCATAATATATGCGCAGTCTATGTAGTCAAGAGAGAGTTTATGGTCTACGCAGCTGCAGTATTTATAAGAGTTACCATAGTAGTGTTAACAATAGTTAACATTAAAAATAAGCAGTATTTTGGTTTTGGAGAGCTATCCTTTCTTCTTTTTTTTTAAAAAACCCTGTATTGAAGATGTATGTTTACGAGTATTTTAGAAATCGCGATCTTTAAGCTAGTGGAAATTCTGTATCTTGAAAAGGAAATGCTAGAAATCATTGCTAAGAGTGTTGATTAAGATGTAAAGGTGTGAATGCCTTTCACATTATATGAATGTCAAAACTCCGCATCATTATGAGCCCAGACAGGATCGTCATTGCATATATTTTTGATTGAGTATGAAAATGATTCTCTTTGGAAAAATGTTGTTTATATATTTGTGAACGCGTTGTACAACTTCGGCATAATTTATATTATTAAAGTTGCCTTTTTTCATATTTTATTAACATTAGTTAAATGCAATACACTAAGCGTGTACACTGCCTCAGGAGGAGAATCCCCTCTATTTCTGTACTTTATTCTAGTTCTCTTTTATGTTTCGAACGCCTTGTAACAAAGAATATTGTCAAACGTCACCTCTAGGTCTACAGATCCTAAACCAAAATTACTAATATGTCGTTGCAGAGAGCAAAATCAGAATTGCTTCTCTAATAATTTTTCTGAGGAAAAACTAATTTTCTTTCAACACATTTTCAATTTTCGTTCTATTCTTGTGTTACGTATGTTTACAGTTTAGAAGCAAAAGATACATATTTATGGGTCCAGATTTTCACATTTTTACTCTTTTACTTCTTTGCTTTTGCAACGAACACAATTTTCTAGAAAAAAGCTTTCCCATTTTATAACGTTTTGATCCAAATTGAAATTTTGTAACTAGTGTCACTCATATGATAATTTTATTACTAAAATGCATTATATTTCTTTCAACAGTTAAATTAAAATATAAAAAAATTGCCTACATACTTCCATGGATATTTTAACTGAAGGGCTCCGTGGAGGAAACTACTATCCCTCAACTTTTGTAATATTAGTATATTCACATTTTCTCTTGTCTTTCCAAATGGAAAACATACTCATTACAAGTGATTTCGTATGTGCTGTTAGACAACACTGTCTGCTGTTTAAATTCACTTGTATTTATGTTATTGTCTTTGAAGTTAAAGAAACGTGTACCATGCAATAACTCAAAACACGGTTTTGTGGGTTAACATTTTATTCCAGCGACTCCTTCAGTTCTCTTAGCAACAGTATGAGTTCTTTTATTCCTTCTTGTCAGCTTTGTCTGACGTTGATGGAAACAGAAATGACTAATTCATCTCATCTGTTGACTTTTAATCTGGTACGTTTACTGTTCATTCACCACTTCATATATGAAGAGACGTTATCCCACTTCTTTAGATGTGGTATAACATCAATCAACGCATGACTCAAAGACTGGAACGTGCTGAATTTTTATGAAGCTGGAAGAATATACCAGATTTATGGAATAAGGAGGTTCAGCCAATACTGGCGAGGGCCCATTTCGCTGGTAGCTCGGTATACACACACTGTAAGACAGCTGCATAAGATGGAAGACGCAGTTTACTGATTGACAATCTCATTTGGAGGGAAGCGATAATGGAGGTGTTTTAGAAGAGTGGCTTGTTGATTTATGTCCCAACGGCGATGTAATTTTCGGAAACTGCCAACGCTGACACCAGAGAAATAGTCCCTGTGAGGAACGGTGTTAATGGGATTAAGAGAAGAATGATAATTTCGCATCAGCAAAGCAGCACGCGCAATATTTCTTTTTTGAAAATAACGCAGCATTTACTGATGGAACTGGTGCAAATTTTTGTACTAAAAGACGAGAGTATTTTGCGTTTTCCCTCTGTCACAAACGCGCGCACACACACACACACACACACACACACACACACACACACACACATTCCATCACTGAATAAGTGTTGTAAGTAGTTTGTTTATTTGTTTGTATGTTGGGAGCACTATAGACCGTATTAATATCACTGACAGCGCTCTGCACCCTCGGCAAGAGACTCGGTGGTTGGAGAGACTAGCAGTTAACAGTTAGCGAGGGGATGGCTTGGACATGTGTCCTTCATGGAGACTTAGTGTTGGTGGACATGCATTGTGAAATGACGATGGATGTAGTTGGTAACGTTTGGGTAGTGGAATTATTGACAACTATATAATTTTTGGAACTGGATGTCACATGAATAAGGTAAAATCTGCTAAATAAATTGTTTGCTCTTCAACGAAATCTTTCGTTTGCTAAACATATGATCATAGTGGTTGGAGCCTATAGTAGTTAGAATCATTTTATTTCGCTGGCTGTAGTTGCTGTTGGATGTAATTGCTGTAGTTCGTGTTATGAAGATTTTCTGTGAGGTAAGTGACTTATGAAGAGCATGGATTATTCTAGCGATTCCGTCCAATTCAGGGACATTCCTTTGTGTTAATTATTTGAAGCCATGTTGTCCCTATACAGCAGTCGGATTGCGTTGGGCTTGTATATTGTGGGTAATAAATGAATAGGTCAAGTTTGAGTTGTCTTTTGCAGGGAAAATTCCGTAGGTCAGTGTTGAAATGATAAAAATGAGTAAACACAGAGAAGTTTCACCTGTCGACCTTTAGCTGAGGATATTTCACTGGAATCTTCTGTGTTTCTTGCAGTCTGAATAATTAGTGCGTGATTAGAAATTAATTATTGTTTACTGCTAGCACATAATTGTATATATGGAATTTCCTTTGTAGCTGTAGTTTCTTATTGTTGTAATGTATTGTGATGAGAAAAATAGTTGTGGCATACATGTGGATTTGCACTAAGTATCTCGCAGTCATAAAATCAAACCTGTTTTTGTTTGATTGTACTCTCCACGTTGTAACCCATCTGAACGCAATATGAAAGAAATTAATAAGCTTTGTAAACTTTATTGTCATAGGAAGCATCAGTATTAGGACAGATACTTACACTTATTTTAAAATGTACTGAATGAAATGCCTCATGGCTCCACTACTTTACCACCTATTCTTGTACTGAAGAATGAGGAAGCACAGAACAGAACCAGAGAGTTTGTACCTTTTAAAAGTACCGCAGGTAAAGGAGACAAATGCAAGAAAACTACACATTGGTCAAAAAGTTCTCATTAAAGCCCATTCATTGCCACATAAGAAGAAACATTTGAGTCACAACCTCTTTCTGATTTACAATGGACCTTGCAGGATCCGACATATACAGCTTGATAATTGCGTTGAAGCTAAACTCTGTGTACTAAGAAAAGTAAATGATTTCAGCACACTTCTCATGTAACACCGTTAACTGAGAAATAATTTGCTTTCTGACTTGGTCTTTGCTATAAAATTTTTCACTTCATGTTAAAATTACGCTTTTCCACATTTAGCATGTAGCGATGTTTTGAAGTTAACTATCTAGTCAAGAACGTATGAAACATATTAAGACAGAACTTTTACGAGAACACTTTTACAGAGAACAGACGACACAATCTTATTGTGAGTACATTTTCGCTTGGCAGTTGAGAGATGACGTCACGGCCATAATATATTCTTGGAACGTATTTTGTAAATGAGATTTTACTGCAACATTTTGGTTGATTAAAAAAAATATTGAATATACCTTCTGAGAGGTCACAGATGACACACAATTTGTTTTTTTTTTAACAGATACACGATTATATTATGACGCTACTTCTGAGTGACACAATTTTCATTGTTGCTTTTACACTGTATCTGTTTTATGTCTGCACAGTCTCACATCAATACAGTACAGTACTTTGAAGGTCACGACAATGAACGTAATAACTACGACATTTATATGCATAGCACTTTACTTTTGTGTACGACAAGGTAAGTACATTGATCTGTGGAGAATTCTGTGTATGAACGACGATAACTACGACACTTGGCACATTTTTACTGTTAAGCAATGACAGAAATTTCTTACAGCAAGGAGTACAGTTTAGCACTAAATGACACGCATTTGAGATATTCCTTTTTGTACTTGAAACATTATTAGAAATATTTTTGAACTACAATGATATAGTGAAGGTTTTCGTGATACATTTCATTCTGCAGTTTTAATCTGTCATATCTGAGGTATAATTACATCATCCCTCATGGGGGTGCGCCTACTTTGTGTATTATGCATGTGGCACGCGCAAGGAGCCCTAGCTAATATGGTATTTGCTTATACAGTTTCATAAATCGGTACCATATTTCTCTAAGACAGAATTACACAGCTATCTGGTCATTTAACAGAGAGAAATAAACATTTGTACTACATCTCGGACACTTATCTAGGTAATTACATAATTGGATTACTTCATATTTAGGAATTGTACTTTGTCTGCATTTTGTGAACTGTTCATATTTGCTTTAGGAACCATTGTGATATCGTGAGAGCTTTGAGGGATGTATGTTGTAAGTGACCTTGACGTAATGTTCTGCTGTGCTGGGCTGTGCGCTAGCCTGTGGGAAATACCCATTGTCGTGTTATCTGTCAACTTTAATGGTGTCGCTTCAGCAGCTTTTAAGCTTGGATAGCTGTAGAAAAGAGAGGCCATTGGCCTCACTGTTAACATTTCTTTGCAGAATGCACCACAAACATGACATACACTATTACGTGCAAACATATGATTACACATTGGAGTTTGTATTTTGTGCTACTTACTGAAAGGCACATGAAGTGATGAGAAATATTCTTATGTTCACAAAACTGTCTCTCTACGAGAGTTGAGATAATTTCTACTGACTTGCGAAATGACACATGGCTGGTGAATGATGTTTATATGTTTTTTTTGTACATAGTTGCTTATTTTATTTGATATCTGGTTTCTAGCTGCTCTGCAGCATTGATTTTATAAAATAAAATTCGATACCTATCTAATGTCACCACTTGCTGTCAACAATCTATTAAATAATAAGTTTATGATCCACATTCTAAAAAAAGAAAAAAAGATCACTTGGAAAGGAAAGAACAATAAGAAGGAGAAGGGACTAGCAACAGGAACTTCATAGCTAATTTTATTTTCAAGGACTTGGCAATTTTTTGGTAGAATACGTTGTTGTGGTGCACCACATTAGTGTTATGATGTGACATAGAATCATTGCATTTCACATGGGAGTTAGTACAGATCTTGTTCCTTGTGCTGGCATTTTGCTTACTTTTGATGATCACAGATGCACACATGCTACTGTAAGTTTACACATATATTTTCCTTATCTGCATTGCTGTCTTTACTGTAATATTTTTTTCTGTTTGTGCTTTCTCATGTTTAGGTATAAGTTATTGCATTTGCTGCTGCTATTTGTCAGGCAATGTCCTACTGAATTTTACTTTCTATTACTGTGATGAGCCAGTTTTACCACTGATTTATTTATGTTGTTTGCTGCATATTGCCTTGTATTAGTTGTAATGTTGCATTTGCTTTGCTAATTTAGATATGCTGCTGCTTGCTTTCCCAGTCTGCATTTTATTGTCGTTGTGTTAATTTTTTGTGCTGCTGCATTGCCTCGTTCTCTAGTTTCTGTTCTCTAGTTCTCTGAGCTCAGCGCATTTAAGTCAGCTTAGGAGGGGTATGCCATAGAAGAAAATGAGTTGTGATGAGTTGGGAAGAAATGCTTTGAGAAGCTATAAGGAAAAGGTTCGGCCAAAAAGTATTGTATAATGAAAACCAATTATTTTTAAAGAGGAAATGAGCAGATATAAGTAGGCTCAAATGGCTCTGAGCACTATGGGACTTAACATTTGTGGTCATCAGTCCCCTAGAACTTAGAACTACTTAAACCTAACTAACCTAAGGACATCACACACTTCCATGCCCGAGGCAGGATTCGCACTCAACCGTAGCAGTCGCGCGGTTCAGGACTGAGCGCCTAGAACCGCTAGACCACCGCGGCCGGCAGATACAAGTAGGGTATACTGACAACAGGTTTAGGTAGGATTTTCTTGGAAACGAATGGTGAGATAAGAAAAATATGGAAGTATAAGCACTGGTTAGCCGGCCGCGGTGGTCTCGCGGTTCTAGGCGCGCAGTTCGGAACCGCGCGACTGCTACGGTTGCAGGTTCGAATCCTGCCTCGGGCATGGATGTGTATGATGTCCTTAGGTTAGTTAGGTTTAAGTAGTTCTAAGTTCTAGGTTACTGATGACCACAGCTGTTAAGTCCCATAGTGCTCAGAGCCATTTGAACCATAAGCACTGGTTGAAAGGATAAATAAAGACAGACAGGATTTTTTTGTGGTGACAAATATTGAAGTAAGAGAGGTCTGCGAGAATTAATGAAGTTTAGGTTGGAAATGAAGTAGTTTCGGTTGAAACAGAGGTATAAAATGCACACCACACGTACTGTAGTACCAAATGTTACACTTACACTTTGACACGTTTGCACTTGCAAACAGATCCTATCCTTTCCTTTTGTGTTATTCCGCTATGTTTATGTGTACCCTTGTGTCTCTGCGTTCTTCTCATCTCTTTATGTTTACCAGATGAAATAAATTTTGTAGAATTTCTTTCCTTCTAATACTAGGCAGCATTCCCTATGATGAGGAATACTGTTAACCTCATATCTAATTTCTGTTTTTGTACCATGTTTGGAAGATGTTTAGACAATCTTTATTCTGTTATGCTTCTACTGCTATTCTCATTTTTCCGTTTATTTACGTACATAATAATTCCTGTAATACTCGTAAGTATGCTTATTTTTATCCTTTTTGTAAAGCTGGTGTTGCTACAAATGTTATTTATATTATCATGTTCTTTACTATAATGATGTTTTTTTTACATTTGTAATTGTACTCATATGCTGTAAGATTGTAATTATAAAGACACCAATTCTGCAAGTTAGGCAGATAGTAGGGATTCATTTAACTGCACACATTTGTTTGTTGGTCATACTATATGTATTAAATCTCAGAGATTGTATGACTGTGTTAGTGTTTGTACATGTATTGATAATTCAGTAAGGGACTGGTTAACAGCATTGCAGGTTCTAAGGATATGGCAAAATATTTAGTGAGTGCATCAGTGATGCTTTTTGGGCTTGTAATGTGTATCAATAGTGACTACATAATAGTGGCTCATGGACTTGCTATATTTTCAAGACTCTTCGATTGTGGTTGTGCACCCACACAGTCAAAACGGATGCCCGCTGGCCATAGTTACAAGGACTACAGTGGGTCTGCACCTTTGGTGGTCCATTTATATCATAATCTCTACAAGGACGACAGTGGGTCTGCACCTCTGGTGACCCACTTATATCATAATCTCTACAAGGACTACAATGGGTTTGCACCTTTGGTGGCCCATTACTATCATAATATCTACAAGGACTACGGTAGGTCTGCAGATTTGGTGGTCCAAGACTACATTCTTCAAGACTTCGACTGATTCTGCTCTGGGTCTGCTCTGTCGTGGGCCATTACCAGTCATACAGCATCAACTGATATCTTCATGTCAAGAGCCAACCCTGTGTTTCTGTGGGGAGGACAACACTACTTCTTTAAGACTGCATGGTTGTCCACTACTTACTTGGGAATTTTCATATACTGCTCAAGCTCTGTGCATAAACTGGCGTATTCTCTTCTGTTGAATCAGAACTGTCTTTAGGGACTGTGAGGAGAATTTTACTTTATTGACCAACAGAACATTACTTAACCTTTGTGTGCATCTGATCTATTTGATATTGCTAATATAAAAAAATGTTAAGAACTTAGTCTTGGCCACTGCCCAAAACACTTTCTAAAATTTTTGAGGGTAGCAGGGGGGGGGGGCTATGTAAGTATCCTGTTTATATGTTTGTAGGTTGACAGCAGTATAGACAGTATTAATATCGCCGACAGCATTCTGCGCCCTCGGCAAAAGACTCTGGACAGACTAGCAGTTAGCTGTTAAGAGTGGATGGTTTGGACACGGGTCCTTTGTGGAAATTCAGTGTTGGTAGGACATGCATTGTAAAATGAGGATGGATGTAGTTGGTAATGGTTGGGTAGTGGAATTATTGACAACTATATAATTTTTGGAACTGGATGTCACATGAATAAGGTAAAATCTGCTGAATACATTGTTTACTCTTCAACAAAATCTTTCTTTTGCTAACCATATGCCTCCTAGTAGATGGAGCCTATAGTAGTTAGAATCCTTTTATTTAGCTGGCTGTAGTTGCTGTTGCTGTAATTGCTGTAGTTCGTGTTATGAAGAATTTCTGTGAGGTAAGTGACTTATGGAAAGTATGGGTTATTGTTAGGTTTTCTTCCAATTCAGGGCAATTCTCTTGTGCTAGTTATTTGAAGCCATGTTGTCACTGTATATCAGTCAGATTGCGTTAGCCTTGTATATTGTGGGTAATAAATGAATAGTTTAAGTTTGAATTGTCTTTATCAGGGAAAATTCCGTAGGTCAGTGTTGAAATGATAAAAATAAGTAAACACAAAGAAGGTTCAGTGTGAATCAGATGAAGTGGCCCAAAAAAAGTTTGTCAATAAAAAGAGGAAATGTTTTAAATACGATAGTTTGCACTTTGGTATTTGGCAGTGGTTCACAAACTGCAGTACGCAAAGGTCTTGCTGGAGAATGCCAATTATTCTCACAAATTAATAATTTAAAAACTTCATCATCATTAGTGTTCTGCCAAAAGGCAAGTTTTCACATGGTAGTTCTCCAGGCTGTCAAGCTTCTGCCATCCTCTTTAGGTTTGAATAATTTTCTCTTCCCTTTGTCGTCTATCATCTTGTATGTCCTTCTTCCTCTCAGTCTTCCCCCACAAACCAGTGCTTCCAAAGCATCAGCTAGTAAGCACTCCCTTCTCAATGAATGTCCCTTCTCAATGAATGTCCCAGTTCTTTTTCTTTTCTCTTATAACCTTCGGCAGACATCTTCTCTCACCAACCGTGTCCAATACTATTTCATTACTCACTCCTTCCATCCAGCTTATTCTCTCCATTCTCCTCCACATCCACATCTCAAATGCTTCTAACCTTTTTCATCCTCTCGTCTCAGTGTCCATGTTTCTGCCCCATATAGTGCCACACTCCAGGAGAAACGTTTGCCAAGCCTTTTCCTTAGACCTTTATTTAATTTGGCACATAACAGTCTCCTCTTTCTGTTGAATGCCTCCACCGCTATGGCAGTTCGAGTTTTCACCTCCTAGTGACATCTCAAGTCTTCAGTTAGTGTCCTTCCAAGATATTTAAATGCACCTATCTGGCTAATGGTAGATTGTCCTATTTTAATATTGGATCGTCCGCATCTTGTACTGATAACCATACTCTTTGTTTTTTGCTGTGTTTATTTGCATCCCATATTCCATACAAGCTTCGTTCAGATCTTTCAGCATGTTATTCACTGTCTGCTCACTTTCTGCCACTAATAACATGTCATCAGCAAATCTTATACCTTCTGTTCTCTTTCCACGAATACACATTCCTCTCTTCCCATCAAAGCCTTTCGCAATAATCTCTTCAAGGTGTGCATTACACAACAGTGGGGAAAGGCAACAACCTTGTCTACCACCTCGTCCAATGCTGCTTCCTTCTGACATTTCATTTCCAATCCTTATCTTTATTTTCTGGTGTAAGTATAGATTCTGTATCAGTCGTCTCTCTTTCCAATCTACTCCTTTCCTCATCAAAATATCCATCAGCTTGTTCCACTGAACTCTGTCAAAAGCCTTTCCTAAATCTATAAAAAAACAGCAAAGATTTCTCTACTTTTTTCCATATACCTTTCCCCTACAGTTCTTAACAGGCCAATAGCATCTCTGGTTCCTTTTCCTATCCTAAATCCGAAATGCTCCTCTGCAATCCCTCTATCCAGCTTGCCATATAGCCTTCTCTTCAACACTCTCGACAACACTTTAGGTGCATAAGAAATTAGACATGGTTCTATGCTCTTCACATTTGTTAGCGTTTCTCTTTTTCTTTATTGGTATCATAAATGTTGCAAGGAAGTCCTCAGGCCATTTCCCTTTCTCATATATCTCATTATGGAGGTAGACTATTTCTTTTGTTATCTTGTTTCCCAGACTCTTCAACAGTTCTGTTGGCAAATCATCAATTCCACATGCCTTCCTATTACTCATCTCCTTCAGTAATTTTTCTACTTCTGCTTCCAAGATAGTGAATCCCTTACCATCATCCAGAACATATTGCTCCTCTTCAACCTTAATTTCACTTTGTATTTCATCCCCCTTATACAGACATTCAGTATATTCTTGCTATCTGTTCAAAACCTCCTGTGGTTTGTCTGCTTGAGAACTATCTGCTCTTTCTATTTCCATCTTATTCCTCTTCTCACCAGCTGGTCTATTCATCATTTCATACTTTCCCTCATTCTACATTTTCTCTATTTCGTCGCATTTCTGTTTCATCCATTTTTTCCCTTGTTTCTTTAGTTTCTCTTCTTAATTCATTATTCAGTTTCCTGTACCTCTTTTTGCCTTCTTCAGCATCTACATTTTGCCACTTTCTCCGCTCTTCCATCTTTTTCAACATGTTTTCTGTCATCCAGTCTTTCTTGGTACTTTGAGATACTTAAGTTCGTTGTACTTCTTTGGTAAAGTCCATTTGTCATTAACACTTTCATCAACACTACCTCTTTCCCATTTTTCCGTATATCTGTTTTCCAAATCTGCCGTCTTTCCTACCTCTTTGAGCCTTTCTGTGTTTAGTCTTTTTTCAACTTGTATTTCTTCCACTTCTGGGTTGTGGTCTGAATTTATATCCGCTCCTAGACAAGCTTTGGCATTCTTCAAATAGTTCCCAAACCGTTTTTGTATCAGGAAGTAGTCAAACCGATATCTTTCCCTATTAAAATTTGATATCCATTTGTAACGTCTCCTTTTGTGGTGTTCAAGTAATGTGTTACCCACTGCTGATGAATTTTCTTTACAGAAACTACACTCATGCTCATAGATTAAGTGTAATGCTATTAAATGGTAAAACAACGCTTTGGTGGGCGGTTTGCGAGTTTAAATCACCTCGGGGTATGACCATGCGGTACATTTGACCTGCGGTTGTCGCATTGTGGCGCTGGCAGCAGTCCACATACACAGAGGTGTGTTGGTTCATGTCAGACTACGGTGCAGAGAGTAAGTGTGCAGACGTTTTCAGACTTGCTAATCGTGACTGTGTGTTGAAAATGGCTCAAAGAACACATATTGATGACGTTATGAGGGGTAGAGCACTAGGGCGACTGGAGGCTGGTCAAACATAGCAGGTCGTAGCATGGGCCATCAGTGTGCCACAAAGTGTGATCTCAGGATTATTGCAACGATCCCAGCAGACGGGAAACGTGTCCAAGTGCTACAGAACGGGACGTCCACAGTGTACAGCACCACAAGAAGACCGATATTTCACCGTCAGTGTCCGCAAACGGCCACGGAGTACTGCAGGTAGCCTTGCTCGGGACCTTACCGCAGCCACTAAAACAGTTGTCTCCAGACATACAGTCTACATACGACTGAACAGACATTGTTTATTCGCCCGGAGACCACCAAGGTGCATTCCACTGATCCCTGGTCACAGGAAAGCCCGTAAAGCCTAGTGTCAAGAACACAGTACATGGTCATTGGAACAGTGGTCCCAGGTTATGTTCAAGGACGAATCCAAGTATAGTCTGAACAGTGATTCTCGCCGGGTTTTCATCTGGCGTTAACCAGGAACCAGATACCAACCGAAACTTCCTGGCAGATTAAAACCGTGTGCCGGACCGAGACTCGAACTCGGGACCTTTGCCTTTGCGGGCAAGTGCTCTACCAACTGAGCTACCCAAGGATGACTCACGCCCCGTCCTCACAGCTTTACTTCTGCCAGTATATCGTCTCCTACCTTCCAAACTTTACAGAATCTCTCCAGATACCAACCGCTTAATGTCCTTGAAAGGGACCTTAATGGACGTCGTGTTCTGATGGTGTGGGGTGGGATTGTGATTGGTGCATATACTCCTGCATGTCTTTGATAGAGGAACTGTAACAGGTCAGGTGTATCGGGACGTCATTTTGCACCACTATGCCCACCTTTCCAGTGGTGCAGTGGGTCCCACCTTCCTCCTGATGGATGATAACGCACGGCCCCACCGAGCTGCCATCGTGGAGGAGTACCTTGAAACAGAAGACATCAGACGAATGGCGTGGCCTGCTTGTTCTTTGGACCTAAACCCCATCTAGCGCGTCTGGGATGCTCTCGGTCGACGTATCGCTGCACGTCTTCAAACAGCTACGACACTTCAGGAGCTCCGACAGGCACTGGTGCAAGAATGGGAGGCTATACCCCAGCAGCTGCTCGACCACCTGATCCAGAGTGTGCCAACCCATTGTGCGGCCTGTGTACGTGTGCATGGTGATCATATCCCATATTGATGTCGGGGTACATGCACAGGAAACAGTGGCGTTATGTAGCACATGTGTTTCGGGACGGTTTTCTCAACTTATCACCAATGCCATGGACTTATAGATCTGTGTCGTGTGTGTTCCCTATGTGCCTATGCTATTGGCGCCAGTTTTGTGCAGCACACATTCTGCAATTATCCTTAATTTATGATCATGAGTGTGATTAGTCGTTGAACTCTCTCATTTCTTATTCCTAATTCAAATTTTCGTACTGTATCTTCATCTCTTCCTTTACCCACCACTGCATTCCAGTCCCCCATGATGATAAATCAGTCATTTCTATTTTCTTTCTCAATAAGTTCTTGTATTTTCTCATAATGTTCTTCCACTTTCTAATCTCTATGCTGTCTGGTTGGCATGTATACCTATATTAACACCAAATATTTTGAACTACCCTTCAGTCGTATCATCAGTCTTCCATCAATATATTGTACCTTCATTACCTTATTTTTCAGCTTTTTCCCCACCAATGTTCCTAATCCGTTTTCACCACTCCTGATTTCCCATGAGTAAAAATACATATAATCTCTACTTTCTATCTCCCCATTCTCTCCCCATCGCATTTCACACAAACCACAGGCATCTAATCTGTTCCTTTTCATCTCCTGTTTTGTATTCTCTAGCTTTCCTGCTTGCAGTAGTGTCCTCACATTCCATGTTCCAGTCCTTATATTTTTCTTCCTTCATTATCCATTTCTTCCTTTCAAATATGTCTAATCTCAATGTGTTCCCTTCCCGCAGATCCAAATGAGAGGAAGTTTTAACTCTGGAATCTTTCACATGGAGAGACATACTACATGGAGAGAAATACTTCAGTATCATTTTTTTCTGGTATGTATTTCGGATACTAGCAAGACCTGAAGTCATAAGAATGTGTGTCACATTTTGTTAATTTGTACTTCGCGTCTTAAAACTGTTTAGTGTCATTCAGCCCGAAGACTAGTTTGATGCAGGTCATCTCTGTAGTCTGAGACTCTTCATCTGAACATAACTATTGCAACCTACATTCATTTTAACCTACTTAAAGATGTTTATCCCTGATCTATTACTTTCAGCCAAGCAGTTAAAGGCGCTACAGTTTCGAACCGCGCGGCCGCTACGGTCGCAGGTTCGAATCCTGCCTCGGGCATGGATGTGTGTGATGTCCTTAGGTTAGTTAGGTTTAAGTAGTTCTAAGTTCTAGGGGACTGATGACCTTAGAAGTTAACTCCCATAGTGCTCAGAGCCATTTGAACCATTTTTATTACTTTCACCCCACCCCTTTCCCTCAAATTTACTTTTTTTTTTACCAGATACCTCTTCCTTGATACCTTCGGATGTGACCTATCGATCTGCAAGAGGTCGCTTGCTTAATCGTATGTATTTGTCCAAGTGATGCTAAATGTGGTTATCATTACTGAAAGAAAAGTGGTGTCTTCTCAACAATCCTTAAATCGTGAGCAGCACCCTTAATTTTTGTATATGAAATTAATGAATTTACTAATGGCACTTTCGTGGCCTATGTCTGTGGTCACCTCCAGAACCAAGTTAATACTCAAATTAATTAATTTAATAGGTTTGGGCCTATTGCTGGCGTACCCATGTTTTACAATAAAATATAACATGAACGGTAAATAGCTGGAGTATGAATGAGAACAATGGCGTATTTACATTTATAAAAATAGGGACAAATTTTATTCATCATTTTATAACTACAATCGAGCTGATAAATCTTACAAAAAAGAAGTCAAACATAAATCAGGAAAGGGGTGATGCTTGATTGGCAAAGAATTCGTGGAAACTATACAAACTCGCCCCTAAACGGATCCATTTTACAACGCAGTATGAGGTCGAATTCTTTTCAAGTGGAATCAATTATGACCAGATACACCACAAACTATGGTTTACTGAGAACAGGAAGCTGTAAATATCATTTAACAACCATAACCTGGTGCGGAAATACTTAATCGTTTCACCTTGGTTCTGGTGGCAGAAGAAAACTGCACGTTGTGGGCGAGGAGCGGAGCACAGCAGCAGTTGTAATGTTCTGGCGTGTCCACGACAAACTCGTAAACTACGCGGCCGGGCGTTCTGATTATTAGAACTTGGGAAACTTCCCTATCAGAGCCCTGAAATCCCGGCAGATTTCAGTGTGAGGTGCACCCGTTCACTGGTCTGGCCAACCATTTTGACTCACAGGCACGATGGAGCGTGCTGGAATTGTCAAACGTCAGACGGCTGACTCAGGATGAATAACTTCAACCTCATGACACATATGTCAGAGATGATACGTAGTTCCACTGTTGGTACAGCTGTAAACTGCCACTGCCTCTTAGTCCACCACAAGTTGCAGACCAGAAGTCATGAGGATGATGTCTGATTTTTGGGGCACTCTACTGTACGGTCATCAGCGCCTGTACACATTCCCAATCCGTACACACGTTCATGAATGATGGTGGAATGATGAGGACAATCAGGCAGAGAAAATCCCCAACTCGGCCTGAAATCGAACCCAGGACCCAGTGATTCAGTGGTAGGGACGCTAGCCACTAGACCACGAGCTGCGGACGCAGACCAGAAGTCTCACCTTGGGAAAGACCTGAAATTCTCCACCTGGAGAGAAGAAGAAGAAGAAGAAGAAGAAGAAGCCAAAGAATCGCAATGACTTTCCAGCGAGCCTGTATGGGAGCTGAATTAGCAGAAAAAAGCCGCCTCCACATTGTACAAACCAATCGAACTATCCTCCACTGATTGAATCTCCCCTCCTGTCTGTTCTGCTGGCCTGGTTGCCAATCCAGACACAGTACCGAGATTCCCAAGCTGGGGGAGCAAGCCTCTGCTTTGCATATCCTGAGGGGTGCCAACCAGCGACTCAAAATCCCTCTTGTCTCAAAAAAGAAGATTGTAGACTAGGAAGGCGCCATTCTCATGGTAAGCAAGGCCATGTTTTGGCAAAAATCGTCTTCCCCGATGGGACCTCGGTCCCTCATTTATGGAGAAATCTAATCCGCTAGGACCGACCATTTCCAATTTCTGAAAGAAGGCTGTTAAGCTTCCCAGACAGTCGTGACTGTGAAATACACGTTTTTGCCGCTTTGATTAAAGAACCTGGCGACTTCATGGCGTCAGGGTAGTTACGGTCTTGCCTCCACTTAACACGTGCACCAGCTGCTCCGTTCGCGTCATCGCAGCTTCTAACATGAGAATGCCTGTACTTTCATGGCTATTCCACCATTTACACAAAATCTCAGATTACAGCAATCTCTTAAATGGCTTACCTTCACCCACTACCCTCCAGCTGGCCACCTTAGTGACTGCCTGTGCCCCAGGTAAAATGTTTTCTGAGCTGGCGCCCTCCTGCTCCGAACGTAAGTGGAAAGAGTAGAGTGTCACGTTTGAACATAAAGGCGGGTGCTAGCCAAACCTGCAGGTTGCGCTATTGTATTTGACCATGAATGGCACTGTGCATTGTCCTCAAAACGTTGCAAGTATCAGTCGTTATCAGAACAGTAACCTGTGTAGCTGTGAGTGGATTATTTTTGATCTTAGTGACTTAGAACGTGGGCAGATTGTTGGTGTTCATATGAAGGCTGCTTCTGTAACCAAGGGAGTCGAAGTGTTTGGTGTTTCAAGAGGCAGTGCTTCGAAGGATATAAAAATATGCAGGGGAAGCGGGAAAAACATCAAACGCCTAGAACCGCTCGGCCACTCCGGCCTGCCATTGTACAGGATGACGACGAAAAATAATCTGGAACATTCACTGCAGAATTGTACCCATTTAATATTCAGAATTCTTCTGAAGAACCACATTTCAGAAGTTTCTATTCTTTTCGTGTCTGCGCTGTTAATCGTAGACGTCCTGCTTCCATAAAGTGTTACACTGTTGACAAATACTTTCAGGAAACACTTCCTAATTCTTAACTTATAATACATGTTAACATATTTCTCTTTTTCAGGGAAGTTTTCTTATAATTGACAACCTGTATTTAATATCCTGCTTGCTTCTGCTGTCGTCAGTTCCTTTGCTACCTAAGTAGCAAAACATGTCTAGTGTTTCAGAAACTAATTCCCGCAGCGTCACTTGATTTAATTCGATTACACTCAGTGACCTTTTTTTATTTTGTTAGCGTTCATCTTACGATGTCAACTCTTTTTGAGACGCAGTGGTAACACCGGTTGCCGTCAGATCACCAAAGATAAGCGCTGTCGGGCTGGGCTAGCACTTGGATGGGTGACCATCCGGTCTGCCGAGCGCTGTTGGCAAGCGGGGTGCACTCAGCCCTTGTGAGGCAAACTGAGGATCTACTTGACTGAGACGTAGCGGCTCCGGTCTCGGAAACTGACATACGGATGGGAGAGCGGTGTGCTGACCACATGCCCCTCCATATCCGCATCCAGTGACGCCTGTGGTTGAGGATGGCACGGCGGCCGGTCGGTACCTTTGGGCCTTCATGGCCTATTCGAGAAGAGCTTTAGTTTTATGGGAGTAGGCTACAAGCCTTCCTCGCTACTTCCACAACTACTGCCTGTATTTAAGCTTCGTCGACTTTATTATAAATGTGCGTTCGCCTTTTTATCGCTTCCTAAACTGACGTTTCAGTAATATTCACACTCTTTCGTCTGGCGGTTTTGCGCTTGTCTCAAATATGCTGTATACCAGATGGAATGGAAAAGTTTTGTCATTAATAGTTAATACTCCTGAGCGAATGTCGTGTACGTCAGGTGTCTTCTTTTGAATTAAGCCTCTCGCACAATTGCATCCCCCGTCTAGTCTTCGTCCACTTCCTCTTCTGTTTCCATTAAATTTTTTTCAAGGTTCTTTCATTTATACTTATTATATATTACTTCAACCTTTCAACCTTTTTTGACTATCGCTACCTGAAAATTGGAGCTCTTGAAGTCAATTCAGTTACTTATAAGTCATTTTTTATTAAAAATGAAGGAGACAGGAACTACAATTCCAATTTTTGTAAAGAAACGTCTCATATTATCTTAGTCTTCTCAGAAAATCGAAGTATATTTTGAAATCGCCTGTAAATTAATTCTACCAACCTCGGGCAGCCCAATGCTTGAGAGCATGGGAGCCTGAGGACAGACGTCGTGGTCAAGGTTCCAGTCGAGAATGTCTGATCACCACTAGGGAGGATCACTATATTGTACACAAAGTGTATGTGAACTCTTTTTAACACCTGTGTCTTCCATCTGAGACCAAGTTAGGGACTCCCTACAACATTCTGTGCCATGTGGCACCATTGGTCGTAGAATAGCAGCAGCCAGACTAGGTAATAGGCTAGCTTCCTATCTAAAAACACGTTTCGGACTGTTGTTATTCTAAGAGATTAAAACATGCAATTAGCATTTTCGGTCACGAGACATTTTTTATAATTATGTACTTAAAGTTTAAAAAAGTCATTAAATTTCACTGTTAGTGGGTGGAGCTCTGGTGGCGTCGCAGACAAGGAGTAACACGGAGTGTGTTATAGGAGTGTTAGCCGAAGTTACTACGTTTTTCGTACCTTTTCTGCAAAGAGTTTAGGCATTTAGCGACGGAAAGTGCATTTACAGCTTTTAAATAACAATGCTAAGGAATTTTGTGAACAATGACAGTGGAAACTTTCCAAAAATCGATTCGTTTGCTCTAATACCCTTTAGAGAGACAATATGTGCCAGAGAGGGTTATCTTCTCCCTATTACCAGCAGCTTCATTAAACTAGTTCAAAACAAGTTAGTATCTTATCCAGATTGTCGATTATCAGTTTCATGTGAAAGATAAAGAGCTTGACCTGTAGAGTCTTGTACCATAGGAAGCAAGGGAGAGGATGTTATGGGTGGCTGGTGTCCCCTTTGTACAACACAAATGCACATGTGGGTTAATATGGTTGTTTATGTACATGAATTGGAACTTAACTTGAATAGAGTCCTCAGTAATAGTCCTCTTGCAGACAATCTTCCTAACACAAATTTTAGTCTCACTAAAGTCACTGATCTGGACGCTATATTCTGTCGTAGCCTGCGATAAACGACATCCGCACTGCAACTAACTGAAACACGCCAAACTGGACTCGAGTGAGTCAATACGTCGAGTGAGGCTCTCTGGTCAGCGGCGGCGGCCTAAATACATGCAGTCGAGAGGGCGTTGGCGGTGTGTTGCTTGTCACTGTGTCTCTAGCCTCTCTCGTGATAGGCCCACTTGATCCAGCGCCTGCTATCGAACTTCGTACTAGATATTGGCCAGCAAGTGTGCTGGTGATAGCACATAACCTGTGAAACATACCATCGTTCGTTGGGACTGCAGTCGTGAACTATGACCCAAAGCACAATGACAAATCTTAGTGTTGATTTCCTTGTACAGAAGACCATCAGCAGAAGCATTGGTTAGCTCTGTGGCGCAATGGGTGACGCGTCTGACTAATGATCAGAAGATTACTAGTTTGAATTCTGGCAGTTTCATAAATTTTTAAGAGCTGCAAGGTCGTAAAATTTAGAAGTGTTATACGAAACACGATAATACGAGTAGTGTTAGCAAGAACTCATGATGGATGTTGTGTAGATGGCTTTTCATTAACTTTAGTCCGAGAAATGGACACCACAGCATAAATGAGTTGAATTTGCTTACATACAAACACCCACGCTACAACGAGGAGAGTGGAGTAGTGAGGTTCTGTATGTTGAAAGATATAAAGCATGTACAACATGCAGATAACACAAATGTAACGGATGCAATCTTTGCGAGTGGAAACTAACGTCAGTGTCTGAAGCAGACTTGCTTCATCTTCATGTGATGAAACTTTAAAAAGAATGAGGATCCCAGTCAGACGGCGCGGAGATAAGAGAAGGAGTGTTTCTAATAAAGTAAAAGATGTGTGGTCACATTACTAGAAATCTTCCTGAAGGTGAATTATGTGGTCAGTGACTGTAAATGGCAGCGTTTGTAATTGCAGGGAAAACTCAAGAACACTATGTTTTGCACTGGTGTTGTGAAGATTTGTAATTTTGATTTGGTCTTCTTAATGAGGACTATTAAATCGTCTACAAATAGATAAAAACTTTTGTTCGGACCGGATATGAACAACGGCCAATAGATAACTGCTTATAAACCGTCGCAGTCCACCGTTTTGCCAAAGGAACTCACAGAAGCGTGCATGTAACATCGACTACAGTGACAATCAGTTTCTCTGAAGCCGGCCGGGGTGGCCGAGCGGTTCTAGGCGCTACAGGCTTGAACCGCGCGACTGATACGGTCGCAGGTTCGAATCCTGCCTCGGGCATGAATGTGTGTGATATCCTTAGGTTGGTTAGGTTTAAGTAGTTCTAAGTTCTAGGGGACTGATGACCTCAGAAGTTAAGTCCCATACTGCTCAGAGACATTTGAATCATTCTTTCTCTGAAAGTTTAATTCGGTTATGACGCTGTCCTTCCTTGCAACACCAGGAAAGCATATCGTGGAGGTAGATGAATGTTTTCAGACTGCAAGACAGTCTTAAGCTAGGGAATCTGTGCATCGACGTGGTTGGAATTTGCAGGTACGCTGCAACCAAATGGTTCAAATGGCTCTGACCACTATGGGACTTAACTTCTGTGGTCATCAGTCCCCTAGCACTTAGAACTACTTAAACCTAACTAACCTAAGGACATCACACACATACATGCCCGAGGCAGGATTCGAACCTGCGACCGTAGCGGTCACGCGGTTCCAGACTGAAGCGCCTAGAACCGCACGGCTACACCGGCCGGCCGCTGCAACCACGTTTTAGGCATCTTCTCTTTCTTATGAACCCTCAAAAACAATATTTCAGGAGTTTTTATAGACATAATTGTACAACGTAGTACTACACATCACATGCAATCCAGTTTTCGAAATGCAAATTCCGAAACAGGATATCACTGTAAATGAGCTTTACGGCTGTGAGGGCAGCGAGCTAGGCAGTGACGTCACAGGCTTCACGTGACTCAGGTGGAGCGTTTAAGCGGGCTTTCAAATTATTTGAAACTCATTCCTGTTTCTGTAAAAAATAACGAAATTCAAGTGGAAGGAAAGCATGTTATGAGCATAAAATGACATAATTAACCATTTAAGATGATTTCCAGAAAACTTTCAAATATGCAATTAAAGTTCCTAGCGTCGCCTGCCGTCATTACCACAGCACAAACAGTTGCGTTTGAAGTGGCGCCGTGACCAGAGAGCATGTGCTGTTGATGAATTGTGTCGAGCTGTGATCAGTTGTGAATCGCGGTCCTGCACTACGCTGGAAGGCAGTCATCGGCTAGTATGACGGCGACGTAGGGGGGGTTCCATTCTTAGAATATTTTGGAAAGGCTGAGCGGAGTTACTCCT
This sequence comes from Schistocerca piceifrons, assembly GCF_021461385.2. Lineage (NCBI taxonomy): Eukaryota > Metazoa > Arthropoda > Insecta > Orthoptera > Acrididae > Schistocerca > Schistocerca piceifrons. The sequence goes on from NC_060145.1 coordinate 399,647,292, forward strand.
GGCGTCAAAATCTGGCAAGTTATTGTGTGCGACTTCAGGTCATGGCTGGTAGTGATTGATGATTGAGGGGACTCTGATCGCACAACGGTATGTCACAAACATGTGTCATCTCCCATGCGATGCAATTTAAGAATAGGACAACTCTCCGCTACAGATAGCACTTTTTTCTAGCAACGGTCTGCGTCTTGTTGAGGTACTATCGCGGACAGCTGGACCCACAGATCTCTTCCTGATAGAACGTGTGTTCGACGAGCTCTGACAATTTCATTCCAATACCAATATCCAGGATATCAAGGACCAGTTACAATAATTGTGGAGCAGCTTGCCACGGGAAGGGATGCAACAGGTTTACGACACCCTCCTCGATCGAAGAAGTGTATGTCTCCAGTCTGGAGGAAGTGCAGTTTTTACTGACAACTGGAGTCATAGTTCTACGCTCATTGCAATTTTGACTCAAATTTGAATCACTGAAATAAAATCACACACCCTCCCAGTTGGATACTGAACATACAAGACGACAAGGGTCTGTCCACAGTCTTCTCCCAATACTAAGCCGGCCGGAGTGGCCGAGCGGTTAAAGGCGCTACAGTCTGGAACTGCACGACCGCTACGGTCGCAGGTTCGAATCCTGCCTCGGGCATGGATGTGTGTGATGTCCTTAGGTTAGTTAGGTTTAAGTAATTCTAAGTTCTAGGGGACTTATGACCACAGCAGTTGAGTCCCATAGTGCTCAGAGCCATTTGAACCATTTGAACCCAAGACTAAAATACAACTGGTGTTCCTGTCTGTATCGACGGTTCTGTATGCTGTGGATTAAACAACACAGAGCATCCGACTGCTCCTCTTCCTAATGTCCAAATGCCAAAACTGCCTCAAACTGCAACGGGCATTAGGCCTTTGCCACATGAACCTTGCAGTAATGGTTAAATGTGTGCAAGCTGAATAGAGTATGGAACAAAGTCAAGTGTATATCTTTAGGGTGCCATTTGCTTCAACAGTCAACTCTGAGTCTTGCATGTTGAGGATTTTATGAAAAGTAGCCGCAATAGGTAGGTAATTTTAGAACTTGGGCTACTGACAATCCTTCACTGCAAGCTATATTTCAGCGGCACAATGCCGTGGAACCTGTGATGAAGAATGTGGTAATGACCGATACTGCTGCTCTCTTATGTCGAACATTCGCTTGACTTCTTATGTCTCAGATATTTGGGAGGAAGCTTATTCGTCACAATCCTCTAACAGCTACTTCCGATACTTTGTGGACTCACGTGCAAACCGCGTGGAACACTGTTTGATTCCATTACAAGGAACATTTTGTCTCCTGTTGTAATATGTGTGGCCTTCAAACCATAGTGACTTCTGAAAAGCAAAGAAAATGTACACTTCTGTAATCACAGTCTTTTCCGTATTTTAAATATGTTCGTCCCATATGTGTACATTTACATTAATGTTCTTCTTTTGATACCTCTATGAGTTTCACACTTAGCATATTAACCTAGGGCAAAGAATCTCCAATAAAATATACATGCACCTACATCCGCACTGAGGTGACAGAAGCCACGGTTCCACCTAATATCACGTGGGCCTCCTTTTGCTCCGCGTAGTACAGAAACTCGACCGGCACGTATGCAACAAGTCGTTGGAAATCAAGTGCAGAAATAATGAGCCACGCTACTTCTGTTACGAAAGTATTGCCGGTGGAGGAGTTTGTCCGTGAACTGACCTCTCGATTACGTTACACGATTGTTTGATGAGATACGTGCCGGGGGATCTGTGTGGCCAGATCACTTGCTCGAATTGTCCAGAATGCTCTTCAAGCCGATCGCGAACGATTGTGGCCCGGTGAGATGGCGCAAAAATTCCATCGTTGTTTGGAAACATGAAGTCCATGAATGGCTGCAAATAGCCTCCAGGTTGCCGAACATAACCATTTCCAGCCAATGATCGGTTCAGGTGGTCCAGACGACCCAGTCAATGCCACGTAAATAGAGCGCACACCATTATGAAGTCACCACTGGCTTGCGCAATGCCTTGTTGACAACTTGATCCGCTGCTTCGTGGGGTCTGCGCCACACTCAAACCCTACCATCAACTCCTGCCAACTGAAATCGAGACTCATTTTCCAGTCGTGTGGGGTCCAACCAACGTAGGCACGAGCCCAGGGGACACGCTTGAGGCGGTCGTGCTATTAGCAGAGTTTATCGCGTCGGTCGTTTGTTGGCATAGTCAATTAACACCAAATTTCGCCCCTCTGTTCTAACGGAGACGTTCGTCGTACGTCCCAAATTTATTTCTGCGGCTGTTGCACGCAATGTTGCTTGTCTATTAGGACTGACAACTCTACGCAAACGCCTCAAGTGAGATCCGTCGGCAAATGCATTGTTCCTCGTGAGAACTACACTCCTGGAAATTGAAATAAGAACACCGTGAATTCATTGTCCCAGGAAGGGGAAACTTTATTGACACATTCCTGGGGTCAGATACATCACATGATCACACTGACAGAACCACAGGCACATAGACACAGGCAACAGAGCATGCACAATGTCGGCACTAGTACAGTGTATATCCACCTTTCGCAGCAATGCAGGCTGCTATTCTCCCATGGAGACGATCGTAGAGATGCTGGATGTAGTCCTGTGGAACGGCTTGCCATGCCATTTCCACCTGGAGCCTCAGTTGGACCAGCGTTCGTGCTGGACGTGCAGACCGCGTGAGACGACGCTTCATCCAGTCCCAAACATGCTCAATGGGGGACAGATCCGGAGATCTTGCTGGCCAGGGTAGTTGACTTACACCTTCCAGAGCACGTTGGGTGGCACGGGATACATGCGGACGTGCATATTCTGTTGGAACAGCAAGTTCCCTTGCCGGTCTAGGAATGGTAGAACGATGGGTTCGATGACGGTTTGTATGTACCGTGCACTATTCAGTGTCCCCTCGACGATCACCAGTGGTGTACGGCCAGTGCAGGAGATCGCTCCCCACACCATGATGCCGGGTGTTGGCCCTGTGTGCCCGGTCGTATGCAGTCCTGATTGTGGCGCTCACCTGCACGGCGCCAAACACGCATACGACCATCATTGGCACCAAGGCAGAAGCGACTCTCATCGCTGAAGACGACACGTCTCCATTCGTCCCTCCATTTACGCCTGTCTCGACACCACTGGAGGCGGACTGCACGATGTTGGGGCGTGAGCGGAAGACGGCCTAACGGTGTGCGGGACCGTAGCCCAGCTTCATGGAGACGGTTGTGAATGGTCCTCGCCGATACCCCAGGAGCAACAGTGTCCCTAATTTGCTGGGAAGTGGCGGTGCGGTCCCCTACGGCACTGCGTAGGATCCTACGGTATTGGCGTGCATCCGTGCGTCGCTGCGGTCCGGTCCCAGGTCGACGGGCACGTGCACCTTCCGCCGACCACTGGCGACAACATCGATGTACTGTGGAGACCTCACGCCCCAAGTGTTGAGCAATTCGGCGGTACGTCCACCCGGCCTCCCGCATGCCCACTATACGCCCTCGCTCAAAGTCCGTCAACTGCACATACGGTTCACGTCCACGCTGTCGCGGCATGCTACCAGTGTTAAAGACTGCGATGGAGCTCCGTATGCCACGGCAAACTGGCTGACACTGACGGCGGCGGTGCACAAATGCTGCGCAGCTAGCGCCATTCGACGGCCAACACCGCGGTTCCTGGTGTGTCCGCTGTGCCGTGCGTGTGATCATTGCTTGTACAGCCCTCTCGCAGTGTCCGGAGCAAGTATGGTGGGTCTGACACATCGGTGTCAATGTGTTCTTTTTTCCATTTCCAGGAGTGTAATTCCTGAAAACATTCTCGCCTCATCTCTACCACTGTGGATCTCTGAATATTAAATTCCCTAACTACCACCATTTGTTTATATGCGTATCGCTATCTCATTACTTTTGTTTCCTCAGTGTATAGCGACATAACTACTCCGGGTTCATAGAAAAGCTTTCGGGCCATTGGTTGACCGTTCCAATCTTGAGTAGCACTGGCAAAAACGAAGAAACAAATTTCGCAGTGCTTGCTCTAATTTCTCTTATTTTATCGTGATGATCGTTTCTCTCTACGCATCTGGGAGTCAACAAAATATTGGCTGATGATCAAAATTTCGTGAAAGTATCTCGCCGCAAAGAATAAAGGCCTTTATTTAAAAAATTATCACCCCAACTCTCTTGTCATATCAGGTACACTTCCTCCCTTATTTCATGCTAACACAAAATTAGATGCTCATCTTTAAACTTTTTCGATTTCCTCCGTCAATCCAATCTGATAAGAATCCCCGACCGCACAGAAATATTCCAGGAGGGGAAGGACACGTGCAGTGAAACAGACTGCGTTTTAATGACAGAACACTAGGAAGAGATAACAAAATATAATAGACTGCCTACACTTTATTAGATTTTGTTATATCTTCTAAGTGTTCTGTTATTAAAACGCAGTCTTTGTTTCACCTTCCCTTCAACATTCTCTGTGCTATTGCTTCAGTTTACATTGTTCCTAACTGTAATCCCTAGGTATTTAGTCGAATCGACGACCTAAAATATGAGGATTTGTCTTGTAACCAAATTTAACAGATTTTTTTTTAGTAGTCATTTTGAGGCTCTCACACTTTTTTATTTTTCAGGTTTGGCTCAAATGGCTTTGAGCACTATGGGACTTAACATCTATGCTCATCAGTCCCCTAGAACTAGAACTACTTAAACCCAACTAACCTAACGACATCACACAACACCCAGTCATCACGAGACAGAGAAAAATCCCTGACCCCGCCGGGAATCGAACCCGGGAACCCGGGCGCGGAAGCGAAAACGCTACCGCACGACCACGAGCTGCGGACTTTTCAGGTTTAACTGCCACTTCTTGCAGCACGCTGATATCTTGTTAAAATCATTTTGTAATTCGTATTGATCCTCTGAGACGAAACCTGATTTCTTGAGAAAGTTATGTCATTTGCAAGCTCATAGATTACTTAAATAGCTTCTTCACAGGAGGTAAGAAATATGCAACGAGTAGACAAGTCAAATAAACTTGTACACCTGTGAAAGACTGAAAAGCACGACCTGAGCAGTTCGGAGCAAGAATCATCATTCTCGCTGAGGCCACTGGACGATTTTTCAGCAGAGGAAAGCTCGGAAGCTAAACGTAAACTTCCAGGAGGTTCGCAAACAGTGACTGAGACAAACGATGCTTGCCAGCTGCTTACAGCTCTGTGCGCTGTCGTATTTGATTTCTTTGCCCGTGCGTCTCGTTTTATTTCAACGCACCAGCGGCGGACAAGAGTGCTTTATCATTTCCTTTATTACGCTCACTGTCGCGCTCTCTGGCCGTTAGGATACAGATTTATACGCGAAAGCAAGTACAAAGCAAGGAAATTAAATCAGATTTTAACGTTCTGCCAACGACGACGTCATTTGAAGCGAATAATTCCTAAAAATCATAAACTGGAAGCAAGAGGTACACAAGCATTGAGGTTGCTACAGGCCGTTTATCTGGTGGACATCTACACTCCATCTGTGAATTATATGTAAGAGGACTATGAAATACGGTTTGTACAAAAGAGAGAGATCGGATATTTGTAACCAGAGTAAGTTAGGTATCTTCCGTCTCGGTAGTTGCGTGGTCAACTCGCCGGCTTGCTACCCAAACAGACCCGGGTTCGTTTCCCGGCCAGGTGGGAGATTCTCTGCTCGGGGACTAGGTGCTGTCTTTACGTTTATATCGTCGTAACTGATATCCCATGGATGAGACAGCTGTATGAGCACGACCAGAAATACATAAAAAGTTAAATATCACAGACCAAATCCGAGATGGCGAATATGACCAATAAATCCGCAGAGTTCCAAAGACGGTTTTAGTTTATAGCTCCGATTAAACGTTGTAGGGCTGAAAAAACTCTGTCGATTGCTTTTCTAGAGGTATCGATTAATTTGCTGCATTTCGACATGTATCGAGAAAATCGTTAAAAGCCGTTTTTTGTAACTCGTTAACACTAACGTTTCCGTACTTCCTGTTTACTGTATGCATAGCCCAAGGCAAGCTAAAAAGCACTTGCTCGAAAAATTAAAAAGAGTAATTATTTTTCTGGATAAAACGATTTGGAGAAAAAGAAGTTAAAATAACGCTCTGCCGATAATAGGCTAGATATACTCAGTGGTTCGCCCTACAATGACGGTTATAGGCTTACGTTCTTCGCAAAGAGTCGTACTACTAAATAAGTTTTACGAATTTATTAATTGTAAGGATCAAAATGCGATATTTTACGATCGGAGCTATAGTTTTTACTTACTTCAGAAAAACCGGTTTTTGCACCTACGTGGATTTTTTTGGCAATGTTCGCCTTCTTCAATCTTGTTTCTAGAAAAAAAAACTATTTAAAATTTAATTTTCTCCGACCTTGTATTTCTTGTTTTCAGGAAAATATTGTACAGGACTATTACAAATGATTGAAGCGATTTCACAAATTCACTGTAGCTCCATTCATTGACATATGGTCACGACACACTACAGATACGTAGAAAAACTCATAAAGTTTTGTTCGGCTGAAGCCGCACTTCAGGTTTCTGCCGTCAGAGCGCTCGAGAGCGCAGTGAGACAAAATGGCGACAGGAGCCGAGAAAACGTATGTCGTGCTTGAAATGCACTCACATCAGCCAGTCATAACAGTGCAACGACACTTCAGGACGAAGTTCAACATAGATCCACCAACTGCTAAGTCCATTCGGCGATGGTATGCGCAGTTTAAAGCTTCTGGATGCCTCTGTGAGGGGAAATCAACGGGTCGGCCTGCAGTGAGCGAAGAAACGGTTGAACGCGTGCGGGTAAGTTTCACGCGTAGCCCGCGGAAAATTGGCTCATGCCGCAACTGGAGACCGACAGCGCCGACTTCATCTTTCAACAAGATGGTGCTCCACCGCACTTCCATCATGATGTTCGGCATTTCTTAAACAGGAGATTGGAAAACCGTTGGATCGGTCGTGGTGGAGATAATGATCAGCAATTCATGTCATGGCCTCCACACTCTCCCAACTTAACCCCATGCGATTTCTTTCTGCGGGGCTATGTGAAAGATTCAGTGTTTAAACCTCCTCTACCAAGAAACGTGCCAGAACTGCGAGCTCGCATCAACAATGCTTTCGAACTCATTGATTGGGACATGCTGCGCCGAGTGTGGGAGGAACTTGATTATCGGATTGATGTCTGCCGAATCACTGAAGGGGCACATATCGAACATTTGTGAATGCCTAAACAAACTTTTTGAGTTTTTGTATGTGCGTGCAGAGCATTTTGAAAATATCTCAAATAATAAAGTTATTGTAGAGCTGTGAAATCGCTTCAATCATTTGTAATAACCCTGTATTCATATTTAACGTTAAGCCGTCACGAAACGCCTGGAATTTATATGATAGTACTTTTAACGTCAGACGCTGAAAAGGGCATCTGACTGCAGATTTCGACAAGTTTGGCGGATGGAATCGTGAAAACGAAATCACCAGTACTGAGCTAGGAAGGAAATGTACCCGATATCAAAAAGTTCCTTAGCACTGGGCCTTGTGTTATTACGAGGGGACTTCAGAAAGTAAGTTCCATATTATTATGGGAGGTCAAGCCTCTTTCACTGAAAGCTGGACTACACTTCAAATTGCCACAGATACACGACACTGTCTACCAACATTGCACCATGTGTCTGTCAACTGTTGGAACGTTCGGCCGGCCTGTGTGGACGTGCGGTTCTAGGCGCTTCAGTCTGGAACCGCGTGACCGCTACGGTCGCAGGTTCGAATCCTGCCTCGGGCATGGATGTGTGTGATGTCCTTAGGTTAGTTAGGTTTAAGTAGTTCTAAGTTCTAGGGGACCGATGACCACAGATGTTAAGTCCCAAGTTTCTCGTGACTGGAAAAACCTCTTTCCTCAAGATATTCCCCCAGCTTGCCGAAATGATGGAAATCGCGTGGGGCAAGTCCCGGATGTCACGATCAGCATCATCGACATCTGTACGACGTTGTCAGTTTGTTGGCACTGTCTTATTGGCGCTGGACGCAGCCAGAAATTTACGGTGGATATGTTTGCAGTGTAGACGTTTTTGCCACGTACTTCACTACTGGAGTAAGTTTCTCGTGACTGGAAAAACCTCTTTCCTCAAGATATTCCCCCAGCTTGCCTAAATGATGGAAATCGCGTGGGGCAAGTCCCGGATGTCACGATCAGCATCATCGACATCTGTACGGCGTTGTCAGTTTGTTGGCACTGTCTTATTGGCGCTGGACGCAGCCAGAAATTTACGGTGGATATATTTGCAGTGTAGACGTTTTTGCCACGTACTTCACTACTGGAGTAAGTTTCTCGTGACTGGAAAAACCTCTTTCCTCAAGATATTCCCCCAGCTTGCCGAAATGATGGAAATCGCGTGGGGCAAGTCCCGGATGTCACGATCAGCATCATCGACATCTGTACGGCGTTGTCAGTTTGTTGGCACTGTCTTATTGGCGCTGGACGCAGCCAGAAATTTACGGTGGATATATTTGCAGTGTAGACGTTTTTGCCACGTACTTCACTACTGGAGTAAGTTTCTCGTGACTGGAAAAACCTCTTTCCTCAAGATATTCCCCCAGCTTGCCTAAATGATGGAAATCGCGTGGGGAAAGTCCCGGATGTCACGGTCAGCATCATCGACATCTGTACGGCGTTGTCAGTTTGTTGGCACTGTTTTATTGGCGCTGGACGCAGCCAGAAATTTACGGTGGATGTATTTGCAGTGTAGACGTTTTTGTCACGTACTTCACTACTGGAGTAAGTTTCGACACTCCACGCTATTTCAGTCGAACCCTCTGATGAACCTGTTACTCGTATTACAGGAGGTCTACGGAAACCAGGTACATATACTCTCTTCTGACAATGCGCCGCTGTTGCTGCGCATTGGTTTTAGTTGGGGTGGCATCTCTAACTTACCTTCTCAAGTCCGAGCATATCCTAGGCAAAATGACAAATCTCTTTCGTCTCATTGATTCACGCATTTATTCATCCCAGAGATGCCAGCGAGAAGGATAACTTCCAGATATATGGAACGAGTCAAGGTATGCATTAACAAAAGACAAGAAAATTATAGGAACTTAATTTGTGCACTGCGTTGACAGCAATGTATGACTATAGTGTTTAAAACTATAAGAAATAGCACCAGTTTAATGTAACCTAGTAAATTAAAAATGAAGCGGTTACTTCGAAACAGGCTACTGCTTCCTCTATTGCAGCTTGATTACAGTCGTCAGATGTGCCATACATCGCCCCTTCTCGGCTTTACACAGCGGGCGAGACCCCGACCTACAAAGGGTGAAAAAAAAATTTGTGCACTCGGACCTCACAGCGCTATTCCTCACGTACTAGCAATACAAAAATGTCTCTCAAATTTCGTCCTGCGCATATTTCAGACAGTAAATTGACGTTAAAGATTAGTAACATGGCAACACTGTAATTACATGAATGGTACCTACCTCTGTCAGCTGACTAGTGCTGTGCAATTAGTGTAGTCGACAGCGTTTTGATTTGCATGCAGAAGGTCGAAGTTTAGATTCTGGGGCGAGACTTATTTGTTTTTATTTGCTAGATATAGTCTGGCAACGGCCTTGCCGCAGTGGTTACACCGGTTCCCGTGAGATCACCGAAGATAAGCGCTCTCGGGCGTGGTCGGCACTTGGATGGGTGACCATCCAGGCCGCCATGCGCCGTTGCTATTTTTTGAGGTGCACTCAGCCTCGTGATGCCAATTGAGAAGCTACTCGACCGATTAGTAGCGGCTGCGGTCAAGAATACAATCTTAGTACAGGGAGAGCGGTGTGCTGACCCCACGCCCATCCTATCCGCATCCTCCACCGAGGATGACACGGCGGTCGGATGGTGCCGGTAGGCCACTCGTGACCTGAAGACGGAGTGATTTTTTTTTTAATATAGTCTGCGTGGTACTATATCTGGCGCTTTAGTCGTCATACTACGATTGCAGTGGGTCTTCTACAAAACAATTGAAGTTACGTACTACGAACACAGAAATTGAAGTACAATTGTTCGCATTTGTCAGCTTTTGAAGAAGTCTTTTGCACGTCGTGGAAGCGAATTGTTGCGTGCCACTACATCTACTAGATTCCAGACCTGTTTTCTGTGTATCTTTTTCCAACAGTCCCATCGAAATCATTTGCAAAGCACATTGGTATTAATCGATGGGATCATTGCCATTGCTGAGATGTACGTTCCTTGACAGCGAGCCATAACAATCTGGTCTTCGCATGTGTCAGTTGATTTGTCGCTCGTATCGTCAATAGAATGAATTCCTTACCGCGTCCGCAACGCCACAAGGCGGGAGCACCTCTCATATTGGCAGCGATCACAATGTTTTGAGTCATTAGCATACGCTAACTGACAATAACACCAAATCAGGGGGGGATCACATTTCACTTTATTTCTCGTTAACAATAGTATGCTTTTCATCCGATTAGTCCACCTTCCTCGTTTCTGCACAGTTAGTGTGCTATTGAAAAATACATTCTAATAAGTTGTGTTTATGACGTCCAGAAGTGTCCTATTATTCAACCCTGTTTCGAGAACGGAACATTAGTAACATTTTAACGTCATATTCTGAATGATCTGGTTCTTCTATCACACACGCCTGTTTCAGTCACTTGTATGATGAGTGTGCTATTATAATCTCGATAGTGATGGAGCACCTTAAATAACGCGAAGAGTTTGTCAGTTACCAACGGATAGCCTTTCCATGTGTGAGACAGATGAGGCTCGTGGCTGCAGGCTTTGCTGTGAAGCCAGTAACATAAAACCGAACAGTTGCTGGCGCTGCTTTATTTACCTACTGCCGCAGGCCAGCCTTTTAACTTGCCGGCTCTGCTCTGCCCTTGTGTGCGTGCCCGAAACTGTCAACACATCTGCTCCTTTGTATCTGCTATCCAATGGCACCACACAGCGCTGCAGGTGCTGCGGGGGCGGGGGAAGAAGTGGTCTCCAATATTTCTAAATGCAGCAGTTTCACAGAACTCCCATCTTGTTGCCTCCTAGGCGCGACTTACTCCTTAGTTTTCTACTGTCATCCAGAAAACTCGAAAGCTGTTCATCCTGAACTGAGGGAAGAAAATACACATTCCTACATACGTCTAGCCGGCCGGTGTAGCACGAGCGGTTCTAGGCGCTTCAGTCTGGAACCGCGCGACCTCTACGGTTGCAGGTTCGAATCCTGCCTTGGGCATGAATCTGTGTGATGTCCTTAGGTTAGTTAGGTTTAAGTAGTTCTAAGTTCTAGGAGACTGATGACCTCAGATGTTAAGTCCCACTGTGCTCAGAGCCATTTGAACCTAAATACGTCTGCATCCATGTCTTAAAAATAATCTGTTTCGTATTGCACAATGTCGTTTCTTATTAAGGTAAAGGTCTAGAGAACCTGTATAAATATTTTATTATTATTTTGTTTTAGTCATTATATCTAGTAATAAATGTCAATACGGTAGCGTTCTCGCTTCCCACGCCCGGGTTCCCGGGTTCGATTCCCGGCGGGGTCAGGGATTTTCTCTGCCTCATGATGACTGGGTGTTGTGTGCTGTCCTTAGGTTAGTTAGGTTTAAGTAGTTCTAAGTTCTAGGGGACTAATGACAATAGATGTTAAGTCCCATAGTGCTCAGAGCCAATAAATGTCAGTACATTCAAGCAATAAATCTATCTGAACATAAATGTGTTATATTTGTATACGGGTGAACCACTACTCCACTTGGATACTGTCAGAAATTGTTCAGAGGCAGCTACTGAGTATTTTTGGTGTATAGGACTCTCATTCTCCGGAGGTCCGATATAAAGTTGTTGCATTTCGTTTTGGTTCTTGCCTCAATTACCTTTGTGTCTGAAATGCACTGAAAAGGTGCAAAACAGTGCAAATTTCGACTGTATGCAGTAAGTGTCTTGCTTCCATTCGTTCACGGTGCCTCCTGTTGGCAACAATAACGGTCTCCTTTTCTGGCTGCCCTCAAATTTGCCTTGAGTTCTGCCCGATGGTGTCTGGGGTTTTGTGTTCCGGCAGTGTTAGTTGTGCGTTGGATACGTTTACTGATGAAGAATGGGCCTATATGCATTGACTGAAGGCAGTACAAGAAAGACGCTACGGCACTGCACTGTGCGTAGGCGCTTCTAGAAACTAGATCCTTTCTGCTATAGGTTTGGTCAGGTGTACTGGCGGGTGGCTGTTAGTGCTCTGTTGCCATACCATGGGTCACATACACTTGATAGTCACATGCCACTCTGTTACTCCTTATAATAGTTCCTGCTTTTGTCACAATAAATATTTGAATTTAAAAACATTTTAAAAGCCTTGTCAGTCAATTGATTGTGTGCAGTGTACAGTGAGTAAAATTATTAGAGACAACATTAGGTATTATATCTTTATATGAAGTGTAAATGTACGTATATCAACGGCAAAAATGCATATCAGTACAAAAAATATATTACTGGAATTCCAGGCACATTAGCACACTAACGAAAATGCTTAACTGGTTAATATGAGACGTTCTAACTGCACTGATGTTGCCTATAAGACAGTTGAAACCTAGCTCTGCAGTGAAAACAGGCTGCTCTGTGGTCGATTGCTGTAAATACCTACATTGTTTTCTAAATCATCGCACAGTTGCTGAGCACACCACTTTTCCATCATTAACAAGTCGTTTAGTTAGGTTGAAGAGCTGTGTTATTTAATATTTCTCCTGGGAGAATCGAACGGTGGGGATAGTTCTTAAATCAACTCCAAAAGCTGCGGCATAAACAGCCTGTAAGTTTGACAGGTTTTTTCTGGCAATGGTTGCGTTTTCCGTAACACATGAGCGCATTTCTTGATATCATCACTACTTCATGTCTGCCTTCCGCAAATCTATCCTAATAAACCTGCATGTAGATGCAAACACCTTACCACACTTATTTGCAAAATGTTTTAAGTATTTATAGACATATGGATCTGCTTTGCCGCCGATACTCAGTTGCCTTTTCCAGTCGCATTCTTCCTGCTGTCAAAGTACGCCTTGTTCGAGTCGTTTGTAAATCCGAGCCTCAAGACGTAAGAGAAATCTTTCTTTGTTTCTGTTTTTCCATTTTGATCTGACACAAATGTTTACACTCTGTAAATAAACTGCACAAATAATACCACAAAATATACCATTTTTCTTCGAGTCAAACAGCCTAAATTAATAACTGAATAAGAAATGGAGAACAAGGACTGCGCGAAAACTTACACACCGTGTCGCTACTGCCGCTCTCCTGGTGCTCGAAGTAGGCAATTGCGGACTCTAATCTTTACCATTTTAGAATGTTAGAGAGACAGTGCTACGAGAGATTAGGAACAAGTGCGCCTGTTCAGAGCTGGAGCTGTGTGAGTGTGCTAGAACTGCCTGGTTTCAGAGGCGGCTAGCTAGGTGAGCGCGAGCCCTCACGCTTGCTCGCCGCCTCAGTAGTGAGCACTCGCGGTACAATGTGGCTGTCGGACGTCATTATGTAACTTAGGGGAAGTGCAAACTGTGTGCCCTATACAGAGTGTGTTAAGTTCCCCGCAGTTTTCAACGCAAGCGTATATACTTAATGGCGCGGTGCTTAAAGTGTAAGAGCAGCTCTTTTAAAATCGATGAAAAGCAACATTAAGGTCGGGTTAGGAACTCCAGAGCGAAGGTCAGAGAGACCAGAATAAATCTGTAAGACGTCAATGCAGCACAGATAGAACTTGTAGACCTGCAGTGTGACAGGCATTTCAGTGAATAGCTTCATAATAAAATTAGTCTTGTGGACTCGTATACATTTTTTCTTCAACATAAATTTCAACAATGGCAAACGTCTGCTGCTACGATTATGTCGCTATTTGGATCTTCGAATGCGTGCGAGCAACTTTTTTCTGTAATGAGGAGAAATGAAATCTACCTAATCTTCAATTTAAAAGCTTATCTTCCAACTATCAGTTCTCAGAATGTGGTACCAGGCATTGATGCTTTAGTTAAAAGCAAAATAACTAGTATTCATTGACATTCAGTGTTTCTATGTTTAACATTTGAACAAAATAGTCACGAAGTACATGCTAATGTGAATTTAAACTTCGTCCGAAAATGACATTGATCATAGAGCTGTATCAGTCGTAACGAATATCATGTTTCGTCCTCAGTTAAGAGAAATATAAGTTTCATTTCATTGTCAATTTTCCACGGAAGGCATTAACTACACATCGTAGAACGTCTAGCGTCGGTAGAACAGACGATAAAATTGCCAGCCCTAACAGAGTGCAGCGGCAGTGGCGGTAACAAGACGGTGGCTTGGCTTAGCTGATGATGATCTGCTTTAGGTGACTGGCTGAAGAAAAACTGTCTGACGCCTGGTCTGTGTCCTGTTGTATCGCCGCATTCTCCATTCAACGAGCGACCAACTTGCCTTCCCGGCAGTCACGTCATACAGTTATCGTTTGTTGTGGTGGGGCCGCTAAAGGCACTATGTCCATGATGTCTGCCATTCACGAAAAAGATGAGTATGCACTGCACGACAGTGACGAGCAGTGTTTAGCAAAATAGGAGACAATCTCAATACAACTAGAGACTACCAAATATGTGAAGAAAAAAATTTAGTAATTCTTCTAACGCAACTCTCGGTGTGGCTGTAGGATGCTAAATGTACGTCTTCTCTTTGTTTCTCATAGAGTAACTTCCTCTGCTTTGTGATTCACTCGACATGTGTCGCACTTGTCAAGGCCTTAGTGCTCAGAGCCATTTGATTCTGTCAACTGAAGTGACACACATTTTGATCTCGTATGCAATTTCATCACATATTTTTCGTCGATCCTCTCTAAAAATGTTGTTAATAAGCTGAGAAATGCAGTCTGTTGCAGTTGATGGTCTTCCACATCTTGGGTTGTCCTCAGTGCTTACCCGATCTCCCTGCAAACGAGCAGAGTACGGTAATACTGTGCTACGATGCACTATACTATTACCACACACTTCTCTCAAAGCACTGTAAATTTCTGTTGTGTTCTTTCCACGTAGGGCTTCGGTTTCGATGTAGGAACTGTGGTCACTAAGTGTAATCCGACATGACCCGGTTTCAGCTTCCATTTTAAAACTGAAGTGCTCGTGATATAGCCGCACCACGCCAACCAGCAAACACACATGCGACCGTCACTTCTAACGTCTCGTTCACAGGTGACCTGAGTTCCTCTTTGATTGCGCCACCGTAACGGTCGTGCACGACTTTTGAAGTGACCCTCGTAGTTCCCTAGCTGGCTGTTGGCGGGTAGACTAATGGCCATTACTTGCCAGGATGCTTGTTTGTTGGTTGCTAATGAGTGCAAAGGAACTAATACCTGCGATACCATTTAACTGCACGTAATCGTAATTCTCGGACATCACTACTAGACTGAGGTGTATGCCTGATTCATCCAATGCACAACATGCTGCATTATGAGCGCACAGACGAAACCTCCCTTTTTGGATGAGATGCGGGCCATACGACCCAAAATCTAAATGTAAAAGTGTGCTAAATCTTGTATTCTAGTTTTAGATTTATGCACAGACCATAATTTTTTTTAGATATTTGTAACCGTTTTGTTTTGACACAGTTACTTTATCATTCTGATGTACCACAGACAAATGGCGATACCTCCTAACACGCTTACCCACACAGCTTTGTGGTTCTTGAATTTGCAATTGGGCCGTGTATATACTTTCAAAACCTTCTCTCTCAAAGAATTTACTTTATTTACTAACGATTCATCAAGAACATTAACACATTTAATAACACTATGTGAGAGTGGAAGCAGTTGCCGATGGGTAACTGATGGAAAACAAATTAAATTTCAACAAATGGAATCTTTATTCCTAAAACCCTTTTCTTTTTTTTTTTTTTAAAAAACCAGATTTATAACTTATAATCAGAAAGCACCCTCTAGATATGAAGTTACTATTCATTCAGAGGCTGAAATAACATTTTTCGGGCTGAGAACCTTGCCGCTCCCTTTTAACAAGGACGTAGTCACGACCGCTCACAACAACCTCTGGAAGACTACGCTGGTGCAAATCTGCAACACACCAGATTACTTTAAACTAAAAATTTTAACAACTCACACAACCACACAAACTATGCACCCCGTAGGAGGGATGGAAATGGTACAAAACACTCACATTAAGAATTATTTGCCACCGAAAGTGCCACTCGTTTTTGAAAGAACTCTTACGGTGGAAGGGTGGCACCTTTTTATACTAAAACGACCATTTAAATAAAAACCCATGAAATGGAATCTTACTTAAAATGTACAAACATGCTTTACATTACACATTTTCCGCCTCTCAATATGATAGGCAAGATAAAAACATATTTCAGGAATTCGGCCTTTACACCTTAAGCAATAATTTCGTTAACACCGGATCAGACAAACATGACAGAAGCAGCTATTAACGTACGGCAGACAGACAGACAGACAGACAGACACTAACTGCCTAACAAATACCGACGAGAGATAGACGAGAAAGCTGGGGACGGGAGACTGACCAAGAGAACAAGTAGAATTTAACAAGTAAATGAAACAACATATCACGAATCACTTAACTTCTAATAAACTGCGATTTCCAGAGTGGAGACTTGGCTGTTATTTACATAGACAAGTGACTTCAGTGTAACACTGACAACCTTTTAGCTCTGCCTGCGAGGGTGAGCCGCTATGCAAACATTGACTGAAATGCAAAACGTGCACAATTTTGACCTGGAAAAATACACCTTGAGAAGCGATGCTTGGCATTATCAATATGAACCTACTGCGAAAGGACAAAGAGAACATATTCACATGAAGGGTCACAGCTTTGACGACATAATCGACACTGAAGATAATGTGACGCGCGAGTTGTACAACAGCCGAAAGAAACAATTTAATGACCGTTTCATATGGCTGTCTGAACGTTCTGTGCGTTGCATGAAAGTGGGAGGAGACTGTCTAGAGCAGCCCAAGCATTAAAACGACCATCTCAGCGTTTCCCAAATATTAATCGAGTCTCTAAATCTTTTTCGATTGACAAGGTACTGTCGCATTTCTCTTAATAGTGATTACCGGTTTAATTCAGATTAATATCATCTTCAGGTTTGTTGAAACAAGTAAAAGACATGCTAAGTTTGTTATAACATAGTTAATCAGAAATGCACTCATGATAAATATAAAGGTGCATACGATACAAAATTGTAGTTGCAAAGCAAGACAAGTTTTACTTGCTGCTCCAGCTTCCGTAAGTGACTAAAGTACATACATTACTGAGCCGTGGTAAAAATTGCTGTTTTGAAGAGCGCGCCACAGCGCGTTGTGTGAAGCAGTCGCTCTTCGTTTCTGGTGGTGGCGCCGCTGTGGCAATCGCAGCTTTGGTGTCTCCCTCTGGTGGGAAAGGGGAAAGGTTGCCTGTTCACGTGCATTTAAGGGGCGCTAAGAGCTCGGCGGTTGGCCTATTGGTACCGACCATCTCCCTGTCCTCCTCACCGTTTCAGACGGTCGTAGCCCTCGCCCCGACCCTCGTACTGATCCTCCCCCTAAGTATGTCCACGACTATTCCCGAGCCGACTGGAATGCCTACCGGGATACCCTTTCCACCCAGGTCGATAGCCACCCTTTCACCTACCACCACCCCGACGATGTCACCCATGCCGCCTCCTTTCTCCAGCAGACCTTGTCTGAGGCCGTGGAGGCCCACGTCCCTACTGTCGCCATCCACCCCCACAGGCCGTCCTCCTCCTCCGTGAATCCCGCCGTCTCTACCGTGCCTTCCTCCACACGCGTGACCCGGACACACTACGACGCCACCGGCAACTCCAACGACACATTCGTATTTTGCTCGCGGCTAAGAAACGCCGGGACTGGCGACAGACATGCACCCGTTTAAATGCTACCCTACCAATCAATTCGTCCAAGTTCTGGTCAGCCTTCCGTCGCCTTACCGGAACTAAACCCTCCCCCTACTATCCTCTCCTCCATGATGATCACCCCTTCCCTGACACCCTTAGTAAGGCCAACCACTTTGCCTCCTACCTCTCCGATGTATTTTCCATCCCCGATGATCCCCAGTTCGATTACTCCCTCTCCCCGGATATCCGCGATCGAACTGACACCTCTGTCCCTCCTCTCGCTCCTGGTTTCCAGTACTTGGACAACATTACACACACGGAACTCAATGCCCCTATCACTACACAGGATCTCATTGCTACACTCCGCACGAAACGCAACACCGCTCCTGGTCACGATCGTGTCACCTACCGTCACCTTCGTGAAGCACCTGTCTCTTTCCTCTCCACCCTGGCCGGGCTCTACAATGTAGTCCTGTCCGCCGGTTACTACCCCGACCTGTGGAAAACCTCCCGTATCCTCATGTTCCTTAAACCTGGCAAACCGCCGTCCGCCGTCTCCTCCTACCGTCCCATCAGCCTTACCTCGGTCTTCAGCAAGGTCCTGGAATCTATCCTCACCCGCCGCATCCACCAGCATCTCCGCCAGAACCGCCTCCTTCCCGTTACCCAGTGTGGCTTTCGGCCGTCCTTCTCTTCCGACGACCTTCTCCTTCACCTCACTCATCTCCTTTCCGAACAGCTTAATTCCCGTCGCTCTGCAATCTTCCTCTCCCTGGACCTCGAACGTGCCTATGACCGCGTATGGCATTCCGGTCTCCTCTTCAAGCTCCAAACCTTCGCCCTTCCCGTTAACTACGTCCATCTGATCGGCTCCTTTCTCTCCCGCCGTCCGTCCTATGTCACCGTCCATAACACAGATTCCTACACCTTTTTCCCCTCTGCCGGTGTGCCCCAAGGCTCCGTCCTCTCCCCCCTTCTGTACCTTTTGTACACGGCGGACATGCCGCCGCCGTCAGCCCCCGTCCACCTTCTCCAGTTTGCCGATGACACCGCCTTCCTTGCCCTTGCCCCCACCCTACAGCGCTCCCAACACCTTCTCCAATCCCATCTTGACCGGTTCACCGCTTGGTGCAACCAGTGGTTGCTCAAGGTCAATCCCTCCAAAACCCAGGCGATCATTGTAGGCAAAACCACCCCTTCCTTCCGCCTCCTTGATTTCTACATCACCATCTGTGGCCGTCCTATCGCCCTCACTCCCACCATTAAGTACCTTGGCGTCACCCTCGACCGTCGCCTGGACTCCCCACCTCCGGACAATCCAATGCTTCTTAGAATAACACTGGATGCATTCTTCCTAGCGATCCTAACGGGACAGCCCGGCCATTACATATCAGCCCCTTCTCGGAATTCGTAAAGTATCACAGAAATAGTTAATAGTCGCTTTTCTTGTTGTAGGAGCTTTCGTGATGTCTCAGCTTGCCTGCATAGAAATTCTAGTCCTAACAGGATCTGCTTAAGAAAATAGCCCAGAATAACACCGATTGCATTCTCCCTTGTGGTCCTAGTGATGCACCCCATCCATCACATTATACCCTTCCAATCTCCTGCTTTCAACATTCATCTCAGAAAGAAAGCCTTCATCACTTCTATGCATGCTTGCGAAAACACCATCAATCATAAAACCATTTTTCTTATTTGGTTGGCTCTGAGCACTATGGGACTCAACTGTTGAGGTCATTAGTCCCCTAGAACTTAGAACTAGTTAAATCTAACTAACCTAAGGACATCACAAACATCCATGCCCGAGGCAGGATTCGAACCTGCGACCGTAGCGGTCTTGCGGTTCCAGACTGCAGCGCCTTTAACCGCATGGCCACTTCGGCCGGTTCTTATTTGGCAAGAGAGTCGATGGTCACATCAAGCCCCTCCAGAAATAGTGACGTTCCATAAGAGCTTCTCATTGTATGTCCATTCTAATGAAACTCTCTCATTGGTCACTTCCGTCTATATATAAACTCACAGCCAACCTCCATTGTCCTCAGTCCGCTGCCATCCGCCTTGTTGTGCATACCTTCATCTCTGTTTGTGCGTCTTTTTTTCTCCCTAAGATGAAGAGAGGTAGCAGCAGCATCGATTCAGTGTAGCAGCAACAGGCATAGAGTTCTCAAGATGTGATTACCAAGAGAGTGCAGTCGTGGACTGTGCGGCTGGTCCCGGCGGAGGTTCCTCCCTCGGGCATGGGTGTGTGTGTTTGACCTTAGCATCATTTAGGTTAAGTAGTGTGTAAGCTTAGGGACTGATGACCTTGGCAGTTAAGTCCCATAAGATTTCACACACATTTGAACATTTGAACCAAGAGAGTAAATATTTTAAGTGTTAATTTTCGTGTGTATGTTAAATCTGCCTTATTAATTCCATCTCCTTGTTATAGTGCATCTTGGAGTGTGAGGAGAGACAGGAGGGGGCTGGACCGTGGCAGACTCTCGAAGTCCAGCTTCCTGTTGTGGGTTCACACCCAGGATTGCCATGTGAGTATAATTTTCATTGTAATTTACTCTCATTAGTATCAATTCAAAATTTTCTTATTTCCTATTTGTTTTTTCCGTTTATGTATCATGATTGTTGTTGTGGTTGTAGGCGAGACAGACCAATTGCCAGATGCCGATTCTGATGAATAGAATGACAAGGGGCCACTGAACTAGAGGAGGAAAGGCGCTGTGATCTGGCCCTATTAGATGATGATGATGATGATGATGATGATGATGATGGCTTCTTTGCGGGTGTGGTGGAGTCGCCTGATGAAGTGTTAATGACTTGGAGCCAGAGCAGAAAAAGTAATTACTCACTCTGCTTATAATCTTGTGATCGTCAGTATTCTTTATTTCACTGTGCCAGCAGCGGTAAGTGATGTACTTAACTATAATCTTTTTCTCTATTTTTTTCTACAGTGGTCGCATCTCCGCAGCCACAACACTGAGTGGCGTGCATACCGGTGGTGGCTTAACCTTCTTCCTCGCCACAGAAGGGCCAGGTAAGGCATACACCGCCTATAACTGCGCCGCTAGTCGCCGCGCGAGAAGCCGCTGCCGCCACCCCGTCATCCCGCTATGGCTACAAACCACCACCCCTCAAGTTACCGGGCTGGGTCTGCCGCAGTACCAACAGCAGAATCAGGAACCATCACCGCAGCCTGGCTGTTCCCATCGGTCTGACCCTGTAGCACCACAGCATTCTCCTCGTCATCATCATCATCATCATCATCATCATATCAGCGTCGTCAGAATCGGCGTAAACGTAACGTAGGTGTGCCTCGGTGCATACCGATTTGCCACTCCCCAGCATCATTATCAATGGGGTGGTTGCAGAATAGCATTAATAGTAAAAAATGTCGTGTGGCTAGGGCCTCCCGTCGGACAGACCGTTCGCCTAGTGCAAGTCTTTCGATTTGACACCACTTCGGCGACTTGCACGTCGATGGGGATGAAATGATGATGATTAGCGCAACACAACACCCAGTCCCTGAGCGGAGAAAATCTCCGACCCAGCCGGGAATCGAACCCGGGCCCTTAGGATTGACATTCTGGCGCGCAGATCACTTTTTTTTTTTGCCTTTCGCGGGCAAGTGCTCTATCATCTGAGCTACCGAAGCACGACCCACGTTTTTTTTTTTTTTTACATTCGGTGTAAAAATAACAAACATAAACTGCTTCTAGCATTTTTTTTAAATATATAAGACGATGACTTAATAAAATAAAATTTTTCTGGGAAACGTAAATAAGTGGACTTTTTTTTTACATAATAGTGAAAAAATAAAATAAAATATCCTGCTTCTGTCAGTACAAAACAATAACGTTCTACGTTCCTCTTTTAGGCGCGTACCTCGCTAATCCCGTCATACCTCGCGTTGGTGTCAGGTACGTCTTCACGTGTGTTTGTGGATCCTCTCCACTGTCCTGGTCCGTTATTGTTCTGATACTTATAGACAATAATTACATTCTCCTACCCGGGACACCCCAACTGGGTGGGGGATCAAGCAAGGCACTCCCTAAAAAATTTGCGTAATATGTTCGATATCTCGGATGTCTCATAAGCTGTGAGTGATGTTCCTATAGTAAGGCCCAAAAGTCAAGCACGTTCTTACTGCCGTCTCGGAAAAGATAACGCACAGTCAAGCCTCGAATCCAAGTCACTGCGTTTGTCTTCGTTCGGGGATAATATGTCCTATCTGGGAGAAGTAGTGTGCGTGGTTCTATTGTTTGCGGCCCCACCCGAAGGAGGAAGGCAATCATTTTTTTGACCAAACACCATACGTCCGCCGAAGGACCACATATCAGGCGATGCTCCTCAGTGTCTATAACACTGCACTGCGGACACAGTGGCTTGTCCTCCATATGAATTGTATGCAACCTGGAACGAGTCACGTATTTCCCATTTACCACCTGATACCACAGTGCGCGCGTTCCCGTATCAAGGTGTGGGTGGTGCACTGTACGCCATTCCACTGACCAGGTAACTGTTGGTTGGCGGCGCTCTACGGCATTATTCGGCCGTCGTCGAGTCAAGATGTGATATATATCACGTGCCGTTGCCGTCCTGGTAGTCGGTAGTTCCATATGTACATAACTGTGTTCCACAAAGAAGGTTCGCATATGGGCAAGCGATGGTGAGATGTGAGCCACCGCTACCGGAGCCGAATGAGAAGGTCGAGCGAGTTCGTCTATCAAGCTGCCCGTCAGACTTGTCTGGTGTCGTGTCCACATCTTTATCATTGTGGTTACAAAAATAGCCACTGCTCGGTCGCGTACGTGGACTAGTCCAAGACCTCCACGACTACGAGGAAGGGTGAGGGTTTCGTATCCTACCTTAAAAAGCAGACCTGTGCTCACAAAATATCCTAGTGCCGCCAGGATTCGGCGGGACAACACCACCGGCATAGGAAGAACTTGTGCCAGGTGGGGGATGCGAGAAGCTAGATAAGTGTTGGCAAAGGTGACCCGTTGTATCATATCCAGTGCCCTTAACCTGTGACTTCGGACACTCGCACGGATTGTTTGCAGAAGATGTCTATAACTCAGTGACACCGTGCGTCGAACGTCTGTAGTGAAGATAATTCCTACGCATTTCATCTTGTTGATCGGCTGTAATGGTGTTACACTTCCTGTCGGGAGTCTTCTCCCGATGTTCATCGCTCCCGACTTTGCCATGTTCAGGCGACTTCCCGTAGCCATACAATACAAATTAATCTAATGCAAGGCCACTCTTGCCTCGTCGCCTGACCGTGTAAAAACACTAGGTCATCTGCGTATGTTCGGGATATAAACTTGTTGTGCCTTATCGTCATTCCTTGGAGTCGATTCCGGAGCCCGCAAAGCAGCGGCTCGACAGCGATGGCATACAATATCGTTGACAGCGGGCACCCTTGTCTGACCGATCGTGAGATGGTGATGGGCCCCACCAAGCGTCCGTTGATGAGCACTTTGGATACGGCTCCGTGGAGTAGTCTCATGACGACGGTGACAAAACTTTCCGGAAACTTCATTTTCGTCATCACGTCCATGAGATAAGCATGACTCAGCCTGTCAAATGCGCGATCGAAGTCTATCGATACCAATACACCCCGGAGACGACATGTTGAAGCCAGTGCGATAACATCGCGGTAGTCGCTGAGTGCCGTTTGTATATTGCTAGCTCCTCCTAGCTGGGTTTGGTCGAGGGAAATCACTTGGCGTATCACGCGTTTAAAGCGTGCTGCAAGTATCCGGGCGTAGATCTTGTAGTCGCAATTAAGAAGGGTCAGTGGCCGGTAGGCCTGTATCCCTGTGCTGCCAGATGGTTTGTGGATGGGGATGATCATTCCTTCCACGAAGGAGGGTGGAAGAGTCACGTTGGGAGACATCAATTCGCAGTACATGGCAGTCCATCGTGGAATCATGAAATCTTTAAATGTACGATAGAACTCTAACGGAAAACCGTCGGTCCCCGGCGATTTGTGCGACGCTCCCTTATCAATCGCTTCCATTACGTCGTCAACTGTGATTTCACCTGTTAACTCCAGGTTGGCCGACTCGTCGAGACACGCGGAGAGCGTTCGACGGACCTCATGAAAGGCTGCCTGATCGTGTTCCGCTTCTTCATAGAGATGACCGTAGTGTTCCACGAAAGCGTTGGCAATGTCTTTTTGCGTTGTCATGCGGCGACCATCTGGCAGTACGACCGTCTGTATTAAGGTTCTGCGGCTACGTTGTTTTTCTCTGATAACGTGATACATCGACGGGGATTCTCCACGGACTCGTTCAAAGGCCCTTGCACGGATGGCGACACCCTCCAGTCGGCGGCGCGTTATGGAAATTATTTGGGCCTGTGCTCGTTTTATACCGGCACGACGCTCCTGTGAAGGTGCTTGTACAGAAAGTTCGCGGAGCATCGTGAAATAAAATTCCGTCGTGTATCGCCTCCACATCATCTGCTCTCTTCCGTATGCAATTAACGCTCGCCGCAATGCAGGCTTAACGCATTCCAGCCACCACTGCAACGTCGTCGGATATGTCGGGAGGCGTTGTTCACACACGTGCCAAGTGTCTTCGACTAAGCGTCTGCACTCAGGTTCCCTAAGGTGTGCTGTATTCAGTTTCCAAACACTGCGACTCCTCCACACTTGTTGACGACTCAGGGAGACCGTGTATATATATGCTATGTGATCTGAAAAGGCTACAGGCCACAATTCCGCATCGAGGATCGCAGGTTCGAGACGACGTGTTACGTAAATGCGATCGAGACGACTTGCAGAGTGACTCGTGACGTACGTGTATCCACGTCTGTCGCCATGTATCTTCTCCCATGTATAAATGAGATTCATGTCCTGTATGAGTTGCCGCAGCTTCGGGCACGAAGTATAACGTGGGTGTTGATCTTTTGGTGCGAGCACGCAGTTGAAGTCGCCTCCAAATAAGACATGTTCATACCAACCTAAGAATAGTGTTGCAATCTCCTCTGCGTAAAATCGGGATCGGTCGCGCCGTCTGTCTGACCCCGACGGTGCGTAAATGTTAACTACCCGTACTCCCAGCACTGTGAGCGCCAGTCCTCGCGCTGACGGCAGGTACACCACGTCCTCGGCTACCATGCCGCTACGTAGAAGTATCGCTGTTCCGCTGCCGCCGTTGGTAGTAGGTGTAAGGTACGTATCGTACTCATAGAGGTCGGGGAAGCTCTCAACACATACTTCCTGCAGCAGAACGATGTCGACGTCTGACGCACGCAACATGTCTCGTAATAATTGCAATTTGACAGGCGTTCTGATCGTATTAATATTAATAGAGGCTGTTCGATATGCCTGCCGCTGTTCCTCAGTGCGTAAAGCGCACATGAACGCTTATGTTAATTTGTGTGCTTGACATGCTGTCTGTGCGTCAGTCTGCATCTTCTGCGCGGTTAACAGCCGGTGGACGCAGCATTCGCCATGGCGGGTGCGTCGTCGGTCTGTGGGTCAGTATCGGATTCGTCGGCCCAGTTCCTGTGCTGGAGGTCCAGCTCCCGTCGTGTCTCTCCGGCCGGGCTGACCGAAGGCGGTGGCGTTGCTGCGGCGGGTGGAGGGACTCCTTCCGTCGGCTTTCCGTCCGGTGTGTCTGAATTTAACCCCTGTGTAGCATGATTCGCGTCGTACTGCTGTGTGGGAGGTAGAACCTCCCGTTGCGCATCCGGATGCACTGTATCGACGTTACACCCAAGTTCGTCTGCCGTGGACTGCAGTAAGCAGGTATCCGACGGCGCTAGCCGTTGTTTCTTGTGGCGCTTCGGCGATCGTTGTTTGCGCGTGTGCGCCTCCGTATCCGAGTGCGGAAGTGACTCCCGGTGCTCAGGGACGAAAGCAGCTGTTGGCACAACAGCAGGATCAATTTCCATTTCTCCTACCGATCCTTTCCGCTCGGTTAAGTGCGTCGTCGGCGCCGGAGCAGCAGAGGTGTGCGTCGTTTCGTCACTGGAGGCGTCTCTGCCGCAGTCGGTTGCCGTAAACTGTCAGGATTCTGGAGCTGGCCATTCTTCGGGATGGGATCCGTTCGAAATGCGTCCGCATACGTTAGTGGCAGCGGCGTCAACGTGGACGAAGGTACGGGTTCGCCGTTTGGAACTTGCACTAACCTCCGCTGCATACATTCGGAACGGACGTGGCCCTCTTTCCCGCAGCCTGAGCATGTTTTGGGTTGTCCATCGTATATGACTATAGCTCTGCATCCGCCGATGAACAAGTACGAGGGTACATGTTGTGTCAGTTCTATTCTGATTTGACGCACCCCATTGAGAACGGGGTAAGTTGTGAAGTTGGACCATTATTCCTCAACGTGGCTAAGCACTCTTCCATATGGGCGTAAGGCGTCAACGACCAAGTCAGACGGAACCTCGAAGGGAAGTTCGAAAATACGTATGTTTCGTAAGCCCAGTCCTGCATGATCAATAGTTATTTCTCCAACATGTCCATCAGAGTGACGAAATTTGAGTCCATGTTTAATATCTCGGATGATTCTGTCACATACTGCATCGTTAATCAGCTTGACGTAAACGACACTGCTCACTATGGAGAGGTGGATTCCGATAAGTTCGTTGTAGTCAAGTTTAACTTCGTCTCGTAGGAACCTTTCTATTTCGTAGGCTTTCGGTCTTGCATATTCATTCGAAAAACTAATCTTGAGAGTCGACTTTCGGTATGCATGTGCCATTCTATATCGAGTCGTCTAAACGCACGAGTATGCCGAAGAGGTAAACAACTGCGCGAGCGCGAACTTCTCCGGCAGGGACGTAAACAGACGACCGTGCCGTAGCACCACCGAAGGCAGACTGCTCACTCAGCTACCGGGGGCGGACAGCATTAATAGTAATAGACAAGATCCTGTGGCTAGTGGCAGTTTTCTCTCCCATACTTTTAGTGAAGGTCATCAGGTCAGTGATACCATACCGCAGTTAGAAAATGGCGTGATAACTCGGAGCACGTCAGTCGCTGAGTGGTTTCGTAAATCCACCTTAAATGCTACATTGGACCGTTTTACCAAGATGTAAGTCAGAGAGCCAGCAAAATCACTCAGCTGTATACTACACCCGGACATATACAGGGTGTTACAAAAAGGTACGGCCAAACTTTCAGGAAACATTCCTCACACACAAAGAAAGAAAATATGTTATGTGGACATGTGTCCGGAAACGCTTACATTCCATGTTAGAGCTCATTTTATTACTTCTCTTCAAATTACATTAATCATGGAATGGAAACACACAGCAACAGAACGTACCAGCGTGACTTCAAACACTTTGTTACAGGAAATGTTCAAAATGTCCTCCGTTAGCGAGGATACATACATCCACCCTCCGTCGCATGGAATCCCTGATGCGTTGATGGAGCCCTGGATAATGGCGTATTGTATCACAGCTGCCCACAATACGAACACAAAAAGTCTCTACATTTGGTACCGGGGCTGCGTAGACAAGAGCTTTCAAATGCCCCTATAAATGAAAGTCAAGAGGGTTGAGGTCAGGAGTGCGTGGAGGCCATGGAATTGGTCCGCCTCTACCAATCCATCGGTCACCGAATCTGTTGTTGAGAAGCGTACGAACACTTCGACTGAAATGTGCAGGAGCTCCATCGTGCATGAACCACATGTTGTGTCGTACTTGTAAAGGCACATGTTCTAGCAGCACAGGTAGAGTATCCCGTACGATATCATGGCGGTGAATCGAGGAAGTACAGTACATACTGACGAAACTAAAATGAGCTCTAACATGGAAAGTAAGGGTTTCCGGACACATGTCCACATAACATCTTTTCTTTGTTTGTGTGTGAGGAATGTTTCCTGAAAGTTTGGCCGTACCTTTTTGTAACACCCTGTATAAACATGTCTATGATCAGGTAAAATGAGGGTCAAGCTAAATCAAGCTTCCTAAAGATATAGCTAATAAGCAGGTATGTATTAATGTCGAAAATAGATAGGGCTTGTTTTGTATGGTCAATCCTGGCTACAGAGATCATTCCAAGCGTCCCAGTACATACCATGTAGGTGATAATATTTGTGGGCATTATAAATTTGATTGTATGAAAATGGTTCAAATGGCTCTGAGCACTATGGGACTTAACATCTGTGGTCATCAGTCCCTTAGAACTTAGAGCTACTTAAACCTAACTAACCTAAGGACATCACACACATCCATGCTCGAGGCAGGATTCGAACCTGCGACCGTAGCGGTCACGCGGTTCCAGACTGAAGCGTCTAGAACCGCACGGCCACACCGGCCGGCTTGATTGTATCGAGTTCCCAGTCAAGATCCAGGACATACACAAATTTGAGGTGCAGAATACAGGAATATCGGTTCATGTTTATGGCCTGGAGGAGAAAAGCAAGTCAGATGAGCAAGACAAGCATATTGTCGTTGGCCCCCTGAATTTCTCAGAATTTGCTGGTGAGCGTGAGTTGCATGTAAACATGCTTCTCTTCTCTGAAGGTGATAATTATCACTACGTCTGGATCAAAGACATGTTCCAACTCTTTTCCTCCCAGATGAATAAACATTAACAGCATATTTGCTTAAGATGCCTGGATTATTTCTCCTCACACAAGTTATTGGCGGCACATCTAGTATGCATTTCCAAGGACCTGGTACGTGTTGTTATGCGTACTGAGGAAAACAAATTCATAAAGTTCAATAATACTCACCAGCAGGAGCGATGCCCATTTGTAGTGTACGCCGACTATGGACGCCTCCTCGCTCCTGTGACCCGCTGTGAAGCCTCACATACCACCTTTACCACTACGAATCTTATGTTGGGGCTAATCCTGTGGTTTGGCTGCTCACTGAGCTCGAAAAACTTTCATGGGAGGTTGAGAACTTTATGGCGACGACGTTCTAATGAAGAAATCGAAGGAGAATGAAGATTTGTATAATTCGTATATATGTGGGCTGCCGTTAGACAGAAAAGCGGAAACTCCTCGTAGGGACCACTGTCATCTTACAGGAAAGTTCCGTGGTGCAGCTCACAATACGTACCAGTTACCAAGGCACATAATTTAAGTGGGTATGGCGCTCATTTTCTAGTTGAGCCATTGGCTGATTACGGTTGGGAGAAAAATCAGGTCATTGTCCTACTTGAGAGAGGCAAGAAATAAATTTCATTCTCCAAATGAATGATGCCATAAATCATGATCCGCTTCCTTGATATGCTACGTTTTATGCAGGCGCCACTCCAGAAACTCGTTGAAACTCTATCTCGGGAGGATATACATATCGCTCAAGCTGCGTTTTCCAACGAGGAAAAGTTTCAACTTGTGACTCGGAAGGGTGTTTTCCCATATGAGTATGTGGATAGTATGGCGAAACTCAACGAAAGCAGGCTACCTGACATAACTGCTTTCTCCAGCAACCTTACAGGCAGTGCCATAATGTATGCAGAGTATGAGCAAGTCATGAATGTCTGGCGGGAATTCAACATCTGCACTTTAGGAGAGTATGCACGGCTTTACAAGGACACAGACGTGCAATTGGTTGCTGACGTCTTCGAGAAATTCCGGAGTCTACGCATGGCCACACGTTCTCTGGAACCCCCCTTTTATTACACGGCGCCTGGGTTGTCTTGGGACGCAATGCTAAAGAAAACGAAGTGCAGCATTGAATTCTTGACCGATGCTGAAATGTATCCATGGGGGACTTTGCCAATGTGCCCATATGCACGCAAAAGCAGATAACCAGCGGATTGGTGACAGGTTCAGCACATCACTTGATTTTAGTTACATAATGTACCTGGACATAAATAACTTATACGGGCATGCCATGCAGCAACCACTGCCGATTGGTGGGTTTCGATGGGTGCCTGAAGACAAATTCAACGGATTAGGTGGAAAAATCTTAGGGGTATGGCAGCTGATTCTGAAATAGCGCGTGTGGAGGAGGCAGAACTCACATGCCCTATTAGTTTGCATGATACACCGACCGATTTGCCGCTCTGTCCAGAGTAACGAGGTCCGAGAGGAGGCTGCACTCCAAAACTGATGACAATGTTGGGGAATAAGCGGAGATACATTATGCATTATCTTAATCTCCAGCAGCGTCTCAGTTTGGGTATGCAGTTGGTTAGAATCACCCGGGTTATCTCCTTCAAGCACTCTCCCTGGTTGAAGAAATATATTGATTTGAACATGAGACAGAGAGCTTTTGAAGCATGTGACTTTGAAAAAGATTTTTACAAATTAATGAATAATTCAGTCATCGGAAAACAATGGAGAATTAAGGGAATTACGTGAAATTTTGATTAGAACTGAATGGGATGGGCGTTATGGCGTAAGAAAATGCATTGCCAGATCAAAGTTTAAGCAGGTCACCATATTCAATAAGAACTTCGTTGCTGTGGAGATGTCGAAGACTGCAGTAGAGTTTGTTGTTGTTGTTGTTGTTGTTGTTGTTGTTGTTGTCTTCAGTCCAGAGACTGGTTTGATGCAGCTCGCCATGCTACCCTATTCTTTGCAAGGTTCTTCATCTGACAGTACCTACTGCAACCTATATCCTTCTGAATCTGCTTAGTGTATTCATCTCTTGCTCTCGCTCTACGATTTTTACACTCCACTACCCTCCATCCTACACTCCAATACTAAACGTGATCCCTTGATACCTCAGAACATGTCCTACCAACCGATTCCTTCTTCTAACCAAGTTGTGCCACAAATTTCTCTACTCCCCAATTCTATTCAATGCCTCCTCATTAGTTATGTGATCGACCCACCTAATCTTCAGCATTCTTTTGTATCACCAAATTTCGAAATCTTCTATTCTCTTCTTGTCTAAACTATTTATCGTCCACGTTTCAGTTCCATACATGGCTACACTCCATACAAATACTTTCAGAAACGACTTCCTGACACTTAAATCTATACTCAAAGTTAACAAATTTATTTTTTTCAGAAACGCATTCCTTGCCATTGCCAATCTACATTTTATATCCTCCCTACTTCGACCATCATCAGTTATCTTGCTCCCCATATAGCAAAACTCATTTACGACTCTAAGTGTCTCATTTCCTAATCTGATTCCCTCAGCATCACCTGATTTAATTCGACTACATTCCAATATCCTCATTTTTCTTTTGTTGATGTTCATCTTCTATCCTCATTTCAAGATACTGTCCATTCCGTTCAACTGCTCTTCCAGGCCCTTTGCTGTCTGTGGCAGAATCACAATGTCACTGCCAAACCTGAAAGTTTTTATTTCTTCTCTAAGGATTTTCATTCCTACTCCGAGTTCTTCTTTTGTTTCCTTTACTACTTGCTCAATATACAGATTGAATAACATCAGGGATGGGCTACAACCCAGTCTCACTCCCTTCCCAACCACTGCTTCCTTTTCATGCCCCTCGCCTTTTATAACTGCCATCTGGTTTTTGTACAATCTTCAGAATTTGAAAGAGAGTATTCCAGTCAACACTGTCAAACGCTTTCTCTAAGTCTACAAATTCTAGAAACGTAGGTTTGCCTTTCCTTAATCCATCTTCTAAAATACATCGTAGGCTCAGTATTGCCCCATGTGTTCCAACATTTTTACGGAATACAAACTGACCTTCCCCGATGTCGGCTTTTAACAGTTTTTCCATTCGCCTGTAAAGAATTCGCGTTAGTATTTTGCAGCCATAACTTATTAAGCCGATAGTTCGGTAATTTTCACATCTGTCAACACCTGATTTCTTTGGGATTGGAAATATTATATTCTTCTTGAAGTCTGAGGGTATTTCGTCGGTCTCATCATCTTGCTCACCAGATGGTAGAGTTTTGTCAGGGCTGGCTCTCCCAAGGCTATCAGTAGTTCTAATGGAATGTTGTCTACCCCCAGGGTCTTGTTTCTTCTTAGGTCTTTCAGTGCTCTGCCAAACTCTTCACGCAGTATCATATCTCCCATTTCATCTTCATCTACATCCTCTTCCATTTCCATAATATTGTCCTCAAGTACATTTGCCTTGGACAGATCCTCTATATACTACTCCTACCTTTCTGCTTCCCCTTCTTTGCTTAGAACTGCGTGTCCATCTGAGCTCTTGATATTCATGCAAGTGGTTCTCTTTTCTCCAAAGGTCTCTTTAATTTTCCTTACCCATAGTGATATGTGCCTCTACGTCCTTACATTTGTCCTCTAGCCATCCCTGCTTAGCCATTTCGTACTTCCTTTCGATCTTATTTTCGAGACGTTTGTATTCCTTTTTGCCTACTTCATTTACTGCATTTTTATGTTTTATCCTTTCATCAATTACATTCAATATATCTCCTGATACCCAAGGATTTCTACCAGCCCTCTCTTTTACCTGCTTGATCCTCTGCTGCCTTCACTACTTCATCTCTGAAAGCTACCCATTGTTCTTCTACTGTATTTCTTTCCCCCATTCTTGTCAATTGTTCCCTAATGCTCTCCCTGAAACTCTCTACAACCTCTGGTTCTGTTAGTTTATCCAGGTTCCATCTCCTTAAATTCCCACCTTTTTTCAGTTTCTTCAGTTTAAATCCACATTTCATAACCAATAGATTGTGGTCAGAGTCCACATCTGCCGCTGCAAATGTCTTACAATTTAAAACCTGGTTCCTAAATCTCTGTCTTACCATTATATAATCTATCTTAAACCTTCCAGTATGCCGGCCAATGTGGCCGAGCGGCTCTAGGCGCTTCAGTCTGGAACCGTGCTGCTGCTACGGTCGCAGGTTCGAATCCTGCCTCGGGCATGGATGTGTGTGATGTCATTAGGTTAGTCAGGTTTAAGTAGTTCTAAGTTCTAGGGGACTGATGACCTCAGATGTTAAGTCCCATAGCGCTCAGAGCCATTTTTTTTATCCTTCCAGTTTCTCCAGGGCTCTTCCATGCATACAACCTTCTTTCATGATTCTTGAACCAAGTGTTAGCTATGATTAAGTTATGCCTTGTGCAAAATCTACCAGGTGGCTTCCTCTTTCATTCCTTACCGCCATTCCATATTTAACTATTCATTTGCTTCACTTCCTTTTCCAACTATCGAATTCCAGTCACCCACGACTATTAAACTTTCGTCTCCCTGCACTATATGAGTAATTTCTTTTATCTCATCCTGCATTTCATCAATGTCTTCATCTGCGGAGCTAGTTGGCATATGAACTTGTACCTCTGTGGAAGGAATGGGCTTCGTATCTATTTTGGCCACAATAATGCTGTTTGTAGTAGCTTACCCGCAGTCATATTTTTTTGTTCATTGTTAAACCTACTGCATTACCCCTATTTGATTTTGGATTTATATACCTGCATTCACGGACCAGAAGGCTTGTTCATCCAGCCACCGAACTTCACTAATTCCAACTATATCTAACTTTAACCCATCCATTTCCCTTTTTTAATTTTCTAACCTACCTGGCCCATTAAGGGATCTGACATTCCACACTCTGATCCGTAGAACGCCAGTTTTCTTTCTCCTGATAAAGACGTTCTCCTGAGAAGTCCCTACCCGGAGATCCGGATGGGGGACTGTTTTACCCAAGAGGACGCCATCATCATTTAACCATACAGTAAAGCTGCATGCCCTCGGGAAAAATTATGGCTGTAGTTTCCCCTTGCTTTCAGCAGTAGAGCTTTCGAAACCTATTTATATGGGGATGGGCATACGAGACGTATCCAAACTCCACATGTATCGCTTTCATTATGAGTTTGCGAAAACTCATTTCGCAGATCCTATATTACTTTAAATGGATACAAATAGCTTCATCTATTGGGTGAGGAACTGTGATCCATATGAAGTAATGCGGTGCCATGGCAATGAATTCGACACGTCCTCATACACGGCCGATAATCCTTATGGTATTATTCCACAGAACAAGAAGATTATCGGTATAATGAAGGACGAGGCGAATGGATTGCTGATTGTGGAGTTTGTAGGTCTACGCTCAAAAATGTATGCCTATCGCATATTGGAAGGTGCCACCCAGAAGCAGGCTAAGGGTGTGCTTTGTATGGCATCGAGAACACTCTCTATTGGAGATTATTTGTGGTGCCTGTGCAGTGGTGTTCGCGGTGCTGCACCGCAGCTGCCGCATATGGTACGGCAGACCAGCATGTGATAGAGAGGACACGAGGTGTACACTGTGCTGCAGTCTGAAATCGGCCTGTCGCCTCATGACGATAAAAAGTTCATTTGTGATGATGGGATTGAAACTATCCCGCACTAACACTACTCATAACGAGAAAAGGTGGGGGAATCTGATTGAGTGATAGTGTGTGTGTGTGTGTGTGTGTGTGTGTGTGTGTGTGTGTGTGTGTGAGAGAGAGAGAGAGAGAGAGAGAGAGAGAGAGAGAGCTACGTATGCGTTTATATACATACACATAGAGCATGTCTGAAAAAAAGGATGAAAGAAAAAGAAAAAAATGTATATATATGCACACCATATGTGTGTGTGAAAGAAAAGGAGTTAAAAAGGCATAAATAAAAAAAATATCAAGAAAGAATAAACAGAAACAATATTTGTATATTTATTTATTCCTTCGTACACAATGTATGTGTAGCCTGTAAATGTATATATCTATGTACCATGTGCGGTTTGTAAATAGAGTAGTTTCTAAATTTTTCACCTGCCGCTAGCCATCCAAGTCAGAATAGTTTTTGTATATATATATATATATATATATATATATATATATATATATATATATATATATATAGCTCACAGTCCATCAGAATTGTGACTGTAAAAACCCTTGCTACTAGGCTGTTGAAATTAGGTTCTAAGTGTGCACAGTCCATCAGAATTATTGTAAAAGCTATGCTCAGGGACTGTGCAATTTAATTGTAGTATGGAAAGTATTTCCACCTTAGTTTTTAGCGTATATCTACAAAAATAAATAAATAAATAAATAAATCTTGACTAGTGTGACTGTTGTAGCGTGTAAGTTAAAAGTATCTCTGCTTTGGAATAGCAGAGTCAATTTGTATCTCAGGAATACTATATTGTACCTCAAATACAACATTGTACCTCAATAATTAT
The DNA here is from genome assembly GCF_021461385.2 of Schistocerca piceifrons. NCBI lineage: Eukaryota > Metazoa > Arthropoda > Insecta > Orthoptera > Acrididae > Schistocerca > Schistocerca piceifrons. Next base: position 399,682,204 of record NC_060145.1, read on the forward strand.
ATTGTACCTCAAGAACTATATTGTATTTGTGAGAACTGAATAAACGAAGAAAAAATTAGTCACCATACGTCTTTCTCGTTGTTATTTACAAAAAACCCTATCCCCTGATGCATTATGTATGTATATGTATATAAAGGCTGTGCAGGCCACAAATGACATTAATTTTGCTGAAGATGATTGCTATTAAGGAGGTGAAGTTTAAGATGGAAGATAGCAAAATATATAGAATGGTTGCATGGAATTACACCTATTGTGCAGCACGAATTGCGTTATGGGATCAGGAGTCACGTGACCATGTCTGCTTCCAAATATATGTAGCAGACATATCTAAAATTATATCTCCTTGGTGTGAAGAAAACCACAGACATAGTATGTGTTTAAAACTGTACACTGTGAATGTGGGAACAGGGCTGAAAAAAAGAGAACAACGAGATTGTGAGGTAAAAATTCATTTATTTCTTATGCAACTTAAAAGTATTTTGACTTATTCATAAGCAGATACAGCACCACTTTTTTCACACATCTTCTTCTTCTTCTTCTTCTTCTTCTTCTTCTTGAGTCGATGGAGAGCTGGACATCCATAGAATTCCAGGTCTTGAATAGCAGCAAACTTGAAGATTCGTCGCGTCCATGACATCATCTTCATCGCCTTCATGTAGATGATGGTGTCCGTGTGGTCGAGTAACTGAAGCGACGTCACCATATCTTTACAGGGTATTCTAGGATCATCCGAGTGAGTTCCATAATAGAAACGTGTTTATCACTTTGCACTCTTCCATGTCTTAGCACACTTCACGTATTTGAAATACCCCAGTGATACATTGTTTGCTGATAATGTCTCTATTATTCCTTCATCTTCTCTGTACGCTATGAATGCAACATCTTTAAATATGAACTGTATACGCTCACCATCATAGAAACCCTGAGCGTCTGCAAAGATGTTCACACCTTGAGATGTCATTGTAGAATGCTGAAGGTATGGCGCAGCACCCGTTCATTTATACAGCTCATTGCATTACACCGGTGAGCGGGCAGTAGTTGATCACACGGTCATGTAGAACTAGAGCATATGCGGCAGTGTGTTCTGGGAAATTTGTTGAAGATTCAAATTCAATTTGTACATCTATATGCCCAGACTTAATTATCTCGTTCTGTTTCGAGCTGTCTGTTTCGAAGGTCGGTAATAGCTCCTTGAACTTTGGTGGACTGAGTAGACACAGCCGGCCGCGGTGGTCTAGCGGTTCTAGGCGCGCAGTCCGGAACCGCGCGACTGCTACGGTCGCAGGTTCGAATCCTGCCTCGGGCATGGATGTGTGTGATGTCCTTAGGTTAGTTAGGTTTAAGTAGTTCTAAGTTCTTGGGGACTGATGACCACAGGATGTTAAGTCCCATAGTGCCATAGTGCTCAGAGCCATTTGAACCATTTTTTGAGTAGACACCCTCCTTCTTCTTCAGCACTGTCATAGTAAGAAGCACGAGACCTCGCATACATGTCATATGCTGGACTGTACACATTTAAATCCCACTGCAGGTGTAAATTGTCATATGGGTAAAATTCTGAATTCAGGTAGACTTTGGCTTTAGTTAACTGCAGTTGTCAAACACAGTGGAATCATTTGCTACATTCCCTCTTCTATCAATCTTAAATGCCAGTATAATGAATCTGGAAGTCCCTAGCTGCGAAGAGATTTTAATAGCCCATCTTTGTCTGCTTGCAGTCGATAGCACTGGGTACTCGATGATGATGATGTTTGGTTCGTGGGGCGCTCAACTGTGCGGTTATCAGCACCCGTACAAGTTCCCATTTTTTTACTCAGTCCATTCTCTCCACTTTCATGATAGATGATGAAATGATGAGGACAACACAAACACTCAGTCCTCGGGTGGAGAAAATCCCCAACCGGGTCACGAATCAAACCCGGGACCTGGGTACTCGAAAACTGCCCACGAGCGAAATGTTAGTGATAGAAATGTACCAGAATCAGGGACTTTTAAAAGCTTCAAACGCTCCTCATCTGATACTCTGATGTGAGGCATTTTCCATATTATCTCGTTGATTGTGATCATATTCTCCTCTTGAGCTCCCTGAATGTATGAGTTAACATATGTCACACTCTGAACCAGAATGAGTTCCTGTTGAGCATTCATAATAATCTGCTTTATGTCCTCAAAGTAGCCCATAAGCATTTTTAGAGGTATGCATGCTGTAATGCAGTAAATCGCTTGTACTCTGCAACTGTTCTATCGTCCAGATCGTCTATGCATCATCCTGCAATTTCTAAACCATTCAGAGCCGTCGGTGATGCAGGGACACATATTGGAAGGGTTGATGTTATGCTGATATTGCGTGTATGGTCGATCTCAGACCCACTGACTTCATAGTGTATCTCTTGAAACAGGAATGCTAAAGCGTTACGTGTAAGCTTTGATCCCACTGTACCGCTGCCATTGGTTTTCTTGAATGACCTCTGTAGATATATGAAACTCCTGCATGGAAGCGTCAGTGCGTCTTGGTGTTGGATGACAATCCTAATTTCATCATTCTTGTTAAATGTGGTTGAAGTGTAAAGTTTATGTGAGAAGTATTCCTGACGTACAATTCGCTCATCATACTCTACTGGACTGGTTATATTGAGTAAGGACGTCATTGCGCGGTTTTAAGCCAACTGATTTAAGAAACTCGTAGTTCATACGTGTTAGCACTTTGCGGTTCAACAGCAAAGTGATGTGCTGCTGATTGCGTACACTGGTTTTATACCGTACGTCCGTCTTGCTTTAGATGTAATCGTACTATGATGTCCTCACTGTGGAAGTCAACAAGTTGATTATTCTGGTCCACAATACGCAGCTCCAAATAGTCCAATGTCTGAACTGTGACTGGAAGGTATATTGAATTACTAGGGGTCTCAAAAATCTTATACCCCATTGCAACTGAGGGGAAGAATCGGCAAGTAGTATGAATCAGACTGTCGTTGAGATAGGAGTTCGTTGCTATATTACACTGGACGCGGATTGTGTTCACGGGCAGCATTCTGCAGTCTGATATGACTTGTAAAAGTTACTAGGATCCTTCTTCAAAATCTGCCCTTTTGTCAAACCCAGTAGGCATCTCATTGACCCTTTCTGGTTAAAGGCAATCGTTGCATTTACAGTCCTTACTTCAGATTAAAGTGTATTGATGTTTGCACGTAGCTCGATTCCTTTTTCAGACTGTTTTAAGACTTCATTTAAATCGTCGATATCGTATGCACCCGGTTCTGTTTCCACAATGTCTATTTCACCATTAATATCCGGATGCAGTTTATTGTTAGTCTCGGTGATATTTGGGATACTGTTGTACGTCTTCAGTCCAATCAATGCAATACTCCATTCACCAATGCTCAAATAAATAATAATTTGCACACAATACAGATGATCGTTCTCATAACGTCAAAGTGTATGACTCTGTATCTGAACCTCAACTGATGAAGAGATGTTTAAAGCTCCTTATATATTCTGCTTTTTCTTCTTTGTAATCGTCAAGAGAAACATGATGCATCGATGTCCGCATAGGTGTGTATTAAAGTCCTGATAGCGCCAAAAATTGTAGAACACACGTCTTCTGTGAATGAAGTATCGTTGTAATTCTTCTGGCGGTTGTAGGTTAGGTCACCAAATGAGTCGAAATAATAGATGATATCCGCATTTTTCATAACATATGACGCCCAGTGGGTTCCGGGGCCTCCAGCAACGTCTAGATTCACAATACTACTTTCACCAGTTTTGCACATAGCCTTCGGTAATGTATCCGGCATAAACACACCACGGAATCTTGGAATGCTGAATCTTTTTCTAACAAACATAAGAAGATCAGTATTTGTGAGTGGTCGATCTGGTAGGACCGCAAATGGCCTTTTTTTAATGAATAGGCCATGCCCTTTCCCGTACGGTTTCAAGTATGGTGCTATTCCGATGGCTGCAGGTTCCATCGTGCGGTTATGTCTTCTTGCCTCTTCTAACTGCGCTTGGGAGTATTGCGCATTCTTGACTTTCGAGCAATAGCTACAGCACCAACAGTGAGAGACCCTCCCGCCGACAGTGCGGAGAAGGCTGGGATGAGGAATGGAAGAAAACCACCAGACGTCTTGGTAGAACTTAAGGTACTTTTGTCGATTTCTTCTTCTTCTTCCTGCACCTCTCAGCTTCACAGCGTTTTTAGCTGCGTACATCTCTACCAGGATATAGTTCTTCAAACAGCTCTGCTTCCCGCCCTTGTCCTTCTTCTTTAGGGCACAACGTGTGGCATTCATAACTCGCTTGAAATTCATTACTTCTAAACCCAACTTAATTTTTCCTCGCAACTGCAAATGCTGCGATGCGTTGACCTACACCAATATCCTTCCTCCTCCGTATGGCCACTGCCTTATTAGCTACAATCCTATTTGCAATGTGACGACTCGAGAGATCTTTATTTGCAGCGTATGCAATGTCGTGTTCCATACATGCTTCGTCGAGCTGATTAACCCCCTTATCACCTCGTGCCAAGCGTTTCTGAAGCTTTGTTCCAGGTCCACAGATGTTATATCCCGGAATTTATAATTCCACCGGCAGTTTGTCTAGAGTACCATCACTTCCTCTAATGCGTCTCCTAGCATGTACTTTATACTGATGCAGTGGTTGTGGATTGTACGCAGTCATTATATAGCAAATCGTTAGCATCAAACCAACTGTTATGTGCAGCAGAAAAACCAAGCCATCTGACCAGTGCACTATTTCCCCGACATCTTGTGACTCTTTCCACGAGAAACACATCCGGTTCTAAGCTTTTCTACAACTCCTCGGTATAAAAGCAGCCTGAAATTTATTCGCCTTTACTATCCTCCAATATATATGTCCTAGGATTCGTTCTTTCCACCTTGGAAACTGTAAATATCTCTGTTGATCAGTTCGGTAGGTATGATTTCTCAAATGCAGTCTTCTGTTTTGAGATACGTACCAAATCACCTACATTAAATTTCTGTTTGCGTGGATCCAGCATTTTAATGCGATAGTACACCGTATCGATGAGTCCATTATCATGAACATCGATTGGTCTCATTTTTATTGTTCTATGTTTGGTTCGATTATACTGAGCAATTATTTCTGGGAGGATATCCGTCCATTTGCATGTGCCGCAAAGGTTAAAACGCATCCACATTCGACCTTTTATTGTTCTGTTCAGACGCTCCACGACAATTGCTAAAGGTGAGTGAATGCTGAGTAGTGACGTTTTCCATACCGCTACATCACGGTCTTGAAATACCTATGGTAAAACTCTCCACCGTGATCTGTTTGGAGGTTATCTGGCCATCGATTCGTCCCTGTTTGTAGCAAATGTTCAAACACATGTGCGGCATTTCTACCCACTTTTGTTTTAATACGTAATGCCCAGGCAAATTTGGAGTGTGTATCAATAACCATTATAATATATTTGAATCCATTATTATCATGTAAATATTCTCTCATATCTACAAGATGAGCTTGCCATAAGTCATTCGAACCTTTAATCATAACATGCCTACGAGGGGATGTTTTACGTGCTGGTTTGTGCAGTTCTCGAACTACTGTCTCCATACTTATTCGATAATACCTCTCCCCCCTCTAAGCTCAGAGATTAATGAAACAACCTCATTCGAATGAGCTGCATTACCTGCAGTAGCTGATGCCACGAGCAGCCGTAGTTGATCTATTAGCCCATTGGGATCGTCATAATATATGTTCTGCGGGATTCGACTGTTCACTGCTTTATGCCCAATGTCAATAGCATCGCCGCTGCTGCTATTATTGTTGTTGTTGTTGTTTTCGCCATCAAGTATTCTTTTTATAATGATTTTATATTTCTTGTTGCCCAGGCTTTTTGCGATCTTATGTACATCAGTCAAATGCAGTATTTCACGGCACATCTCCCTATCATTAACTGAGTAACTTATAGGTATTTTGGTAGGTCTTAGGAAAATGAGAGTCATTAAGCCAAGTGTTCTCTCAAAACGCCCATCTGTATTGTGTCATCAGTTACATTTATAGGATGCATGCCCAACATGTATGGTCTACCCCTGCTAACGGCAATTATTCTATCTATTTGAGCAGGGGCGTGACGGATAATAAATTCATCAATGGAAACACCATAGTTAACGTGTGGTTTTGGTTTTGCTGAGAGCTGCCTGAGAGATTCAGTAACCGGCTTAAATTTCTCTCTTAGTGTTTGCTGTCGGTCCATTTCCCCTAACCTTAGCAACCGTAGTTTCTCTTGAACCGCTTTCCGCGCTTAAGTGACTTTCTGCTTCGTTGACATCTCGGTGTATACTAATCAGACGTCTCCGCAGCGTTAGGCTTTATACAGGGCTATTACAAATGATTGAAGCGATTTCATAAATTCACTTTAGCTCCATTCATTGACATATGGTCACGACACACTACAGATACGTAGAAAAACTCATGAAGTTTTGTTCGGCTGAAGCCGCACTTCAGGTTTCCGCCGCCAGAGCGCTCGAGAGCGCAGTGAGAAAATGGCGACAGGAGCCGAGAAAGCGTATGTCGTGCTTGAAATGCACTCACATCAGTCAGTCATAACAGTGCAACGACACTTCAGGACGAAGTTCAATAAAGATCCACCAACTGCTAACTCCATTCGGCGATGGTATGCGCGGTTTAAAGCTTCTGGATGCCTCTGTAAGGGGAAATCAACGGGTCGGCCTGCAGTGAGCGAAGAAACGGTTGAACGCGTGCGGGCAAGTTACACGCGTAGCCCGCGGAAGTCGACGAATAAAGCAAGCAGGGAGCTAAACGTACCACAGCCGACGGTTTGGAAAATCTTATGGAAAAGGCTAAAGCAGAAACCTTACCGTTTACAATTGCTACAAGCCCTGACGCCCGATGACAAACTCAAACGCTTTGAATTTTCGGCGCGGTTGCAACAGCTCATGGAAGAGGATGCGTTCCGTGCGAAACTTGTTTTCAGTGATGAAGCAACATTTTTTCTTAATGGTGAAGTGAACAGACATAACGTGCGAATCTGGGCGGTAGAGAATTCTCACGCATTCGTGCAGCAAATTCGCAATTCACCAAAAGTTAACGTGTTTTGTGCAATCTCACGGTTTAAGGTTTACGATCCCTTTTTCTTCTGCGAAAAAAAACGTTACAGGACACGTGTATCTGGACATGCTGGAAAATTGGCTCATGCCACAACTGGAGACCGACAGCGCCGACTTCATCTTTCAACAGGATGGTGCTCCACCGCACTTCCATCATGATGTTCGGCATTTCTTAAACAGGAGATTGGAAAACCGATGGATGGGTCGTGGTGGAGATCATGATCAGCAATTCATGTCATGGCCTCCACGCTCTCCCGACTTAACCCCATGCGATTTCTTTCTGTGGGGTTATGTGAAAGATTCAGTGTTTAAACCTTTTCTACCAAGAAACGTGCCAGAACTGCGAGCTCGCATCAACGATGCTTTCGAACTCATTGATGGGGACATGCCGCGCCGAGTGTGGGAGGAACTTGATTATCGGCTTGATGTCAGCCGAATCACTAAAGGGGCACATATCGAACATTTGTGAATGCCTAAAAAAACTTTTTGAGTTTTTGTACGTGTGTGCAAAGCATTGTGAAAATATCTCAAATAATAAAGTTATTGTAGAGCTGTGAAATCGCTTCAATCATTTGTAATAACCCTGTATATCTGATCTTCTTCCCCTTACTATATGTCTGCTCCCCCTTCTCAACAACAACAAGGAACTCTGCATCAGTTTTCCCCGTAATAGCCATGACCTTTTCAGTTAAGTCTGTTACTTTCTTACCGATTTCATTAACTAACTCATTTAACACATTGACCATTCTCAAAAGAGTTTGGTAATACGTCTCTAGTTCGCTGCACATACTTCTAACTTTATGCACAGCAGCCTGAATTTTCGCATCTACGTGCACGCGAATGTTCTGTCTGTGTACACCCATTCTCTCGGGTTGAGAGCTTGACAATGTGCGAATTTGTCCATGGTGCGGCGTATACTTATGTACTAACCTCTTCTTACCGTGCTTTATATGCAGAAACTCGAAAATTTCGCCTGTGCCTACTATCATTCAGTTTTCTTGTTTTATCAATAACTAGAAACCCATACTGTGAATGATTCCAGCAATCAGCACATATCTTTACAAAATAATTGAACGACATGTCAGTTCCTACATGTGCCTGGTAAACGTGTTTTAAATTCAAATTGTCTTGTTTTAAGGCTATAATGTGGTTTACTTTATTCCTAACCAACTGTTTCGGGATTCGGGAATATGTTTGGCTTAGGTAAAATACATCTACCGAAACAGAAATATTTTCGAATTTGTCTTGGTTTTCCACAGCAACATCGTCAAATATGAACACAGTGTTTGGCTTTGATTTTTCAGGTGGAGGGATATAACCGCTTTCACTGAATGTCGTGTGTGTGACACCATCTACACCGCGCAATATCTCTCTGATACTTGGATTGAAACAGTGTCTTTGAGAATACACAAAAGTTCAAATCGGACTCCATCTACACGTGTTAGCAGCGTCATGAGGAGATTAGTCTTGCCACAATTGAATGGACCTACAATAATTGCTCGTAAATTGTCAGGAAGGAGTATTCCGTTCTTCTTCTTTTTCTTCTTCTTCAGGTCTTGTTTTACATCTTCACAGGACCAGTGACCGACAACAAAGTCCTTGCGAAGAGGATGTTTCACTCACCCTGCCATGATACTGACTACGGAAGGGACTGACAAGTGGTCGACATATATAGAAAGATATACTTGAAGGGACGGTAGTTGAATTTGCAGCCGCTGTATCTCCATCACTGAACCAACTGAGCTACACTGGCTACACAGAGAAATCGGCAATATATGTTTTTCCCATGAAGAGAAACTTCATCATTCAGTTTGTCAGTGACTAGTGAGGAGATGTTTGGGGCAGTTGTCCGCTGCTGCTGCATCATTATAGGTGTAGAATTGAAAAATAATGAAATTAATGGGCGTAATACTTGGACAATAATGAGAGAGGTGTGAAATAAAACACAAACACAGTTTGAGATTATATATACATACATTATTTAAATACCATTCTACATCTGCATACATACTGCGCACGCCACCTGACGGTGCGTGGCGGAGGGTACCTTGAGTACCTCCATCGGTTCTCCTTTCTATTCCAGTCTCGTATTGTTCGTGGAAAGAAAGATTGTCGATATGCCTTTGTGTGGGTTCCAATCTCTCTGATTTTATCCTCTTGGTCTCTTCGCGAGATATACGTAGGAGAGATCAATATATTGCTTGACTCCTCAGTGAGGGTATATTATCGAAGCTTCAACAAACGCCTGTACCGAGCTACTGAGCGTCTCTCTTGCAGAGTCTTCCACGGGAGTTTATCTATCATCTCCGTAAAGCTTTCGCGATTACTAAATGATCCTGTAACGAAGCGTGCTGCTCTCCGTTGGATCTTCTCTATCTCTCCTATCAACCCTATCTGGTACGGATCCCACACCTGTTAGCAGTATTCAAGCAGTGGGCGAACAAGTGTACTGTAACCTACTTCCTTTGTTTTCAGACTGCATTTCCTTAGGATTCTTCCAATGAATATCAGTCTGGCATCTGTTTTACTGGCGACTAATTTTATATGGTCATTCCATTTTAAATCCCTCCTAATGCCTACTCCCAGATAATTTATGGAATTAACTGCTATATTCTAGCTAAACGACAAAGGATCTTTCTTTCTATGTATTCGCAGCAGATTACACTTGTCTACATTGAGATTCAGTTGCCATACCCTGCATCATTCGTCAATTCGTTCCTGCCTTTCAGTACAATTTTCCATTGTTACAACGTTTCGATATACTACAGCATCATACAGAAAAAGCCTCAGTGAACTTCCCATGTTATCCACAAGGTCATTTATACATATTGTGAATAGCAACGGTCCTACGACACTCCCCTGTGACCACACCTAAAATCACTCTTAGTTCGGAAGACTTCTCTCCATTGACAATGACATGCTGCGTTCTGTTATCTAAGAACTCTTCAATCCAATCACACAATTTGTCTGATAGTCAATATACTCTTACTTTGTTCATTAAACGACGCTGGGGAACTGTATCAAACACCTTGTGGAAGTAAAGAAAAATGGCATCTACCTGCGAACCCGTGTCTATGGCCCTCTGTCTCGTGGATGAATACCGTGAGCTGGTTTTCACACGATCGTCTTTTTCGAAACCAATGCTGATTCCTACAGCATAGATTTCTAGTCTCCAGAAAGGTCATTATACTCGAACATAATATGTGTTCTGAAATGACATTAAAAGATACTGCCATCCTGCTGGCTGAAGTCTAACATGTGACTGGATTAAGTTTTCCTATTGGTTCCTGCCATTTTACCGCAGACTGCCCACTTGGATTACGTCACAGGAGGGATGACAGCGCCCTCTGGTGGTAGTACTGTGTACTAGGTCAGTTGGATTCCAGAGTTCATGGTGAACAAACCAGATTAAGCTACTGCTTATGACAACCCAATCTGTTTAAATAAACACTGTGTGCACAATAAAGACTTATGGCCATCCTATCAAGCACAGACTGAGTCCTTTTCCCGCCAATTCCAAGGAAGAGGTGGTGATTGGATGACTTACATTAGTGTAGGTAGCCCAAGTGACCTTTTTCCCACCAGAATTTGAACTTCCCGCCATTTTCTGGCGGAGCGGGAGGGAGGGTGGGAATGAGGGGGCTGGGATAGTTGAAGTAGCCCAATTGACCTATTTTCCCTCCAAAATTTGAACATCCTGCCATGACGTCATTGCAATGTTACCACATCTGTCGCCGCCATCTTGGATCAGCCATCTTGAATAAATTTGACAACAATGCAACTTGGGGTGGTGGCGACTTTGCCCTACTATTGTCAAGGAGTGCAAAACAAAGTTTGCACAAATGTTTCTCTTCTTAAAAATATTCTGAAGAATGTCTACACTCGATTCAGATGTTCAGTTCGTTGGTTCACTACTTAACACTGCCTGCTCACGACTGACTGGTCGAATGCCATCTGTTTTTTAAAGTACTCACTTCAAGCTGCTACAGTTGTTATTGCGTTGACGTCGTCATATGGCCCCAAACAAAATTATTTGCACGGACGATGCAAACTGCAATAACGTAATGCCAGGATGGCTTGCCATGAAGGACAACAATGCTATGAGAAGAAATAGCACCCCAGACCATCGCTCCTGGTTGCTGGGCTCTACGACGAGCGAGAAGCAGGTTGGTATACTTCCGCTGTCTGGGACGTCTCCAGATACATCTTTGGCCTGGAATCTCATTGACTGGAACAGAATTGTTTTTAGTGATGAATTTCCGCTTTGAACTGAGCCTCGATAACCAGCGAAGAAGGGTCTGGAGATGCCCTGGACAGTGGTGGAATGCCAACCTGCCTGTCACCTACCATACGGTCTGACAGCGAGGAGTGATGGTCTGAAGAGCTATTTTTTCCCGTAGTAGGACTTCTTTGGTTGTCACCTGCTGCTCCCTTACAGCACAGCGGTACATAGACGATATTCTACGCCATTTTTTGTTGCCCTCGATGCCAAGTCATCCTGGCCTTACACTTCAGCACGGTAATGCACGCCCGCACACGGCGAGGGTTTTTCCTGCTTATTTTCGTGCATGCCAGTTCCTACCTTGGCCAGTAAGGCCGCCGAGTCTCTGCCCAACTGAGAACGTTTGCAGCATTATGGGCATTAGCGTCCAACCAGCTCGGGATTTTGACGATATAACGCACAAATTGGACAGAATTTAACACGATATTCCTCAGGACAAGTGGGCCAACGGATTATTGAATTTCTCAATTTTTGAACCACTTAAATTTTACGAAATTGTAATGATTTGTTTGTCTCTACATGTACATCACGTTTATCGATTTCCGCCCCGTTCGGATAATTTCTTCGTGTTACGTCGTTTATTTTATTTTTTTTGTTTGTTAATGTTTTTGAGTGTTCCTTCTTATTCCACTCTCACTAGGTGTCCAAACCGAAGGAGGTGTCTGTTTCCTGTTTCATCCATTTGGTGTATGTCCTGTGTGTGTCCGGTTAGTGCGGAGTCACGCGGTTAAGTGGATTGCCGTAAGATTAAGCCTTCCTTACGCGTCCTTGTCGTATCCTTCGGCAATGTATGTTACGAAGCAGAGGGAAGGGGGCAAAAGGCGATTTTCCGGCCCCTTAAAACTGCAACAAATCGTCTAAGGGAATAAACCCGTAGAGAAAATTCTGCTCGTCCAGGTTGGAACTTGAGGCGTTGGGCTAGTATCCGATAGCTTGCAAAACAGTGAATCGCTACTGAAAATCTCAGCACTAAACCTCTGAAACAGGACGGAATTTAGGACAAAAGATTCAGCCAAAAGAAGAGGTTAACGACCATCACAAACGCAATTAACGTACAGATAAATCGCCACAGGTCGTGTATTATTTGATTTAATTGATAACACAAAACTTCGTGTTAAGGATAGTGCGGAGCGTTGCTTGAAACCTTTAACGTGTTGCTACTGTAGTAATGAATATTTGAGGATGAACACGTCTAACGGGCGATACCATACAAATAAATCACATTATACGCAGCATGCGGCGATATATTCATACGTTACGGTACAGTATGTATTAAAATTTGCGGAGCTCAGCTGCTCGGCTGCTTCCTTTTTAACTGACCTATCTAGACTACTAAACGGCTATCCCCTTTCGTGGTTCATGGTTCGCTGTGCCAACTGCAGGTTGCCTGGGTAACGCCTTCTAGGAGCAACACAAGTTTGGTTTTCAACATTTCACGCAATTATTGACCTAATTAAAGATTTTAAATTGATGTTATAATCTACTCATACAGAGTCCTGTTTCCGAGGCTTAATGCTGAGATTTTCAGGAGGGATTCATCGTTTTCCAAGTGATGCGTTATTAGCTCAACGCCTTTTCCCCAGCTTAGAGGAGCAGAATTTTCTGTAGTGGTTTATTCCCCTAAGCGATTTTTTCCAGTTCTTAAGGCTTAGGAAACTTGCCTTTTACCTCATTCAGTTTTCTGCATACCGCACATTGCCCGGAGGATACGACAAAGACGAGGAAGCAGGGCTTAATCTTCTGTTAAAGGCTTTACACAGTAAGACAAGTATTACAGTTAGAAGCTGTGCGTGTGTTTTGAGCGCAAATTACATAGAATGTACTCATCCAGCACCTGAGAATGAGAACACTTAGCACCATCCAACAAATTTAAAACTTAATTTCAAACCTTTCCTACACTTTTCTAGCTTACATGCTTAACGTCAAATATCTAACATATTAAATCATTTGTAAAGCAGTCAGCTGGTTTCAGCCGTTTTATACAAGGGAGCTCGATTCTTTAAGGAGTCTGTGTGTTGCTGTCTGTTCAGTCACCGAAAACAGATGGCCAGGCGTACGAATAGGCAGTGCCCGCTAATGAAGGCGCGTTTGAAGTCTGTGGTAGTCTATACATGTTGCGCGGACCTTGCAGACAAACTGTGTGTTCGTGCCTCAAAGTGAGAAGTAACGTTACTAATGATTCCACACGTCGATTATTCTTTTCATGATTAACGAGGAACGTTCGAAGGGCACTTTCCCTCTGATCGCAACATCGCGATAACGAACTCGTCACGGGGTAATGATCCTCATTGGCCCGACACACATTTTTTATTCTCTCTGGTTGCTCTTTGACACATCTTTATCGAAACAAAGTCACCCCGGGTGCTGTTCTTTGTTCCTAAGTTTATTGGTTCTTTCTAAGTGAGAGCAAATATGTATCGAAAGCAACCCTTATAGCCCAGAATCCACCGAGATTTAACTCCAGTCAACTGGAATGCATATTTGTAATAGCCGCCTTCCGTGAGATTCAGTGTAGGCGAAACAATACGGTGTCCGACTGAGGAGGCGCCATGATGATGTGCTAATTTATTATTTTTTGGCAAGTAAAGTGAAACTCCACAAAGTTTTCTCTTGAGGGCAGTTAAAGTATTATACAGTTTCTTCATCTGCTTGCGTTAGGTTCTCGCTTCACACGCCCGGGTTCCCGGGTTCGATTCCCGGCGGGGTCAGGGATTTTCTCTGCCTCGTGATGGCTGGGTGTTGTGTGCTGTCCTTAGGTTAGTTAGTTTTAAGTAGTTCTAAGTTCTAAGGGACTGATGACCATAGCTGTTAAGTCCCATAGTGCTCAGAGCCATTTGGCCTTGCGTCAGGAAACATGTGATAAGTGTTAATCATGTTCATATAAAAATTATTTATTTATAATTAATTAATTTCGTAATATTTATGTCCAAAGTGATTCGATAGTCCCAGGTCGCTTTTCCTAAGTTTTATTCCCAAGGCACCAATGCAGATCTGATCATAGGTATGTTTGTGTGAATGAAAGCTTTACAGCACTGCAATAATCTTGAAACTCTGGCGTTTCGTAGTGTGTTCACGAGTCTCTCGAGGTTAATTTTCTAGACCAACAACATAGTAATCAGAGTTTCTTTTTATTTTCTCACTTTCGACTTCTTTCCCATTCTCCTGTATGTTATTCTTGTCAGCAACTGGAATGGCTGACCTGCTAAGCTGCTTGTGAGACAATTCTTGCTCTTGTGAGCTCATGCAGTCTCTGGAATTGTGTGGATGATATTTTTCCGAAAGTCAAATGGTATGTCGTCAGACTCATACATTCTACACACCAACCTGAATAGTCGATTTTTGCCACTCCCCCAAATGATTTTAGAAATTCTGATGGAATGTTATCTATCCTTTCTGCCTCATCTAATCTTAAGTTCTCCAAAGCTCTTCCAAATTTCGACTCTAATACTGGATCCCCTATCTCTTCGACACCTACTCCAGTCCGTTATTCTATCACATCAGACAAATCTTGCCCCTCATAGAGGCCTTCCACCTATCAGTTATCTTCTCTGCGTTTAACAGTGGAATACCAGTTCCACTCTTAATGTTAGCACCTTAGTTTTAATTTCACGGAAGGTTTTTTTGACCTTGCTATATGCTGAGTCAGTACTTCCGACAATAATTTCTTTTTCCATTTCTTCACATTTTCCATGCAGCCATTTCGTCTTAGCTTCTCTGCTCTTCCTGTTTATTTCATTTGTCAGCAACTTGTATGTCTGTACTCCCGAATTTCCCTGAACATTTATGTACTTCCTTTTTTCATCGATCAACTGAAGTATTTCTTTTGTTACCCATGGTTTCTTCGCAGTTACCCTCTTTGCGCCTATGTTTTTGTTTCCAAGTTCTATGATTGCCCTTTTTGTAGATGTCCATTCCTCTTCAACTGTACTGCCTACTGAGCTGCTTCTTATTGCTGTACCTAGAGAACTTCAAGCGTATCTCGTCATTCCTTAATACTTCCGTATCCCATTTCCTTGTGTATTGATTCTTCCTGACTAATCTTTTAAACTTCAGCCTACTCTTCATCACTAATACATTGTAATTTGAGTCTATATCTGCTCCTGAGTACGCCTTACAATCCGGTATGTAATTTGGCCATGATGTAATCTAACTGAAATGTTCCCGTATCACCCGGCCTTTTCCAAGTATACCTCCTCCTCGTTTGATTCTTGAACAGAGTACTCGCTATTACTGAACTCAATTAGTCTTTCTCCTCTTTCATTGCTTGTCCTAAGCCCACATTCTCCTGTAAGGTCTCCTTCGGCTCCTTCCCCCACAACTGTACTTCAGTCCCTCACGACTGTTAGATTTTCATCTCCATTTATGTATTGTATTATCCTTTCTGTGTCCTCATACACTTTCTCTATCTCTTCATCTTTAGCTTGCGACGTCGGAAGTATACCTGAACTATTGGTGTCGGTCTTGGTTTTCTTTGGGTTCTGATAAGAAGAACAATATCACTGAACTATTCACAGTAACACACTCTCTGCCCTACCTTATTACTCATAACGAATCCTATTCCCGTTATACCATTTTCTACTGCTGTTGATATTACCCTATACTCATCTGACCAGAAATCTTTGTCTTCTTTCCATTTCACCTCACCTATCCCTACTTTATCTAGATTGAGCCTTAGCATTTCCCTTGTCAGATTTTCTAGCTTCCATACCACGTTCAAGGTTTATTCCACGCACCGCCTCGTAGACCATAATCCTTTCGCTGGTTATTCAATCTTTTTCTCATGGTCTCCTCTCCCTTGGTAGTCTCCTCCCGGAATCTGTTGCCAATGTAGAAAACACCACGACATTTTTTTCAGTTACAGGCCACATGTCTTCTAAATACACGCTATGTGTCTTTAATGCAGTGGTTTCTGTCGCCTTCTGCATCCTCATGCCGTTGATCATTGCTGATTCTTCCGCCTTTAGGGCCAGTTTCCCACTCCCAAGGACAAGATAGTGCCCTGAACCTCTGTCGACTCCTCCGCCCTCTTTGACACGGCCATGGGCAGAATGAGGGTGATTTCTTATGCCGGAAGTCCTCGGCCGCTAATGCTGAATATTAACTAAAATTTATTCTGTTATTAACATTGTATATCTTTATTCTTCATGCTTCAGTCTTCCTGGAGATGAACACTTTTTCCTCAACTAGATACCAATTTGTTGATACCGTCACTGTAGAATGTTTGTCGGAGCTACATCACCATTTCCGCTTGCACCACTTCATCAACATTAAAATGAAGTGGTCCACGGTAGTCTGCAAGATGAAAATCGGATGGAGACAAGTCGGAACTCTGTGGAGAATGATCGATAACAGGGGACCCAAGGGGTCCGATTGTTGCAGATGCTTCTGCACTCGTGTGTGGTCTGGTATTGTCATTTTGAAGGAGAGGGAGCTCTATGTGTCAACGAACTGTTAGAATTCGAAACTCTATTACAGAATGCTGTTTCTCATTGACCGACAGAGTAACATTATACGCTACCATGTTACACGCTACAGTTCGATTCCCTCTAGCGGCAGATGGCTGCAAATATGGACAATAAAGATGTAAAGATGTAGAATGTTAGTAAAGTTTGCCCCGCCAGAAGTTCGAGACCTCCCTCGGGCATGGGTGTGTGTGTTGTTGTTAGCATAAGTTAGTTTAAGTAGTGTGTAAGTATAGAGACCAATGACCTCAGCAGTTTGGTTCCTTAGAAATTCACACACATTTGAACATTCTGAATAAAGTTTGTTTTATTTAAAAAGCTTTGAGAGTTTTCACATAAAATAGTAGGAGGCATTACCTTTCAACCCGCTCTCGTATGTATTAATTATATATGTATTCAGCAGTGGATCGCCGTGATGCACAGCTCAGTGGAAAAGAGTGTCAGAATAGTCCCTGCGCTCCACACGAAAAGGACAAGTATGCTAAAGGGTTACATAGTGCTCTCACTGTAGCGGACGAAACAAATTTCGAACAAGTAGTCCATCAAATTTTCAATCCACCGCTTCGCCCGCCTCAAGTTATTATTTCCTGAGAGACTCCGTCTGTCAGGACTTCCCAACTTAATTCCTCACTGCGGCTCCAGTAGAATAAACGAGAAGTTTGTTTACTAATTTTCCGTGCGGGTACGAGGTAAATCTCGGCTGGGCTCGCTCCCTTTCCTCCGGCAATTACGCGGAAACGAATGTCTGCGCCGCCTACGTCACGGAGGCGCCGCGATCCTGGGAATGGAGTAACCTCCGCGCGCGGTCGCCCTCGTCCATCATCCCGGCCCCGCCTGGCTCGGTGGAGGGCTCTGTTTTTCCGCCGCCGGACCCCTGGCCTGGCCGGCTCGAGACCCGCCCCGGGGCATTAAGCCCGGAATCTGGAGTACGCGGCGCTGGCCAGGTAATTGCCGCCTCTGCAGCCCAGGAGTAATCTGCCCGCGCAGTCCGCCTGGCGCCATTTAGCGCGAGGGGTTCTGGGGTCTCGCAGTCGCATAGCCGGGGGCGGGCAGAGGGCACTGCACTGCGATACACTGCAGTGCACGGGGAGCTCCGGGCTGCAACAGACTTCGCATGCTGCTTACCCACGCGAACCCAGAGACAAATGGCTGGGATGTCGGGGGGCGTACAGGGCATCCCACCGAGCCACTAGGCTAGAGCTGTTGACTGTCGTATGTATTCGCTACTGAGTAACGAGGATACGAGGATTACGCGGGACTGTCCGCCACTGTCTGGAACGTTTCGTTACTTGAGTCTGTTCTTTCCCGCACGCAGTTCGTATCCTACTCCTGCCGAGTCGGTAGCTTTTGCGTGCTTCCAATTCGTTACCTTCGGCAAACTCAGAATACTGCGAACGTTTCATCATTTCGACGTTAGTCCTGGCTTTATTCACTCATTCATTTCATTCATACAGTAATTGAGGCCACCCATGTATGTGACAGGTCTCATAAGCACCTGTTATGATAGTGTTATACAGGATGTTTCGAAAATACTTTTAAAAACTTTGGGGACAGGTGATATGAACTTATGTCCAAAAAACTTTCCTTTTTGAATTAGTAATGAAAGCTGACGATCAACGGCTTTCCACTTACAGCCCATCAACTTCACGTAACTAGGTTATCTTTTGGTGTTCAATGTAACTGATGAGAGCTCTACTTTTATTGGATGTGACATATTTATTATTTGTATACTGGATATTTTTCAAACACGAGCCTTCAATAGCTTATATGCTACACCACAGAGGTTCGGAATACAAGCAATGTATTACGTCTGCCACAGACGGCCCCTGCCAGGCAGACTACACTCAAGACACCCCTGTGAACCATATAACATACACAAGCACTTGCAGGCGCAGTCAAGGGGAAAACAATTCTTCAAAACAAACAGAACTTGCTAGAGACTAATGCGAACCTTCTTCTGCAGAGGTCGCCTCACAGATACAGGAAAAGTTGGAGTACTCTACCGGCTTTATAAGGCCAGCGCAGTAGCAGTACAACCAGTTCTTCGCCGAGCTAGGATCAGCTCTGACGGACCTCACCGATGCTCTTGATGAATGGTCGTCTACAAGTTATTTGTTTTTGTCTGTATATAGTGATTGTTCGAGAAGTGTAGTTTAGTTTCAATAAACTACATTATGCTGATTGTTCTACAATACTGACACAATGTGATCTTTGGTTGTCAGTAGCATTGTCATTCCCAGTAGCATTCAGTGGACTGAGAGAGGTGGCGCAGTGGTAGCACACTGGACTCTTATTCGGGAGGACGACGGTTCAAACCTGCGTCCATCCATCCAGATATAGGTTTTCCGTGATTTCCCTAAACCACTGCTGGCAAATGCTGGGATGGTTCCTTTGGAGCTAGTGCTCCGTCTCTAACGACCTCGATGTCGGAGAGACGTTAAACTCTATCTTCCGTCCTTTCAGCATTCAGTGAGAAGTAAGTGAAGGAATCAGGTGTTGGTTACGCTGCTGAGTGGTCTGGAAATATCTAGCAGAACACAGAGATGCAAATACAGAGGATGCTGCTTTTTGGAAATATGATTTTGTAAAGACTGATTTGAGAAGTGTGAAAATTTTCAGGTAATGTTGTCACTGCACTGCTTGTAATTTATGATGAGATTGCAAAAGGCAAACTTTCGATGATTTTTCTGGGATGATTTGAGTTAGTTATTTTGATTGTCTAAACGTGATTAAACAAAGGTATCTGTTCTTATGATTTGGACCAATACAAACGCAACGCCTTGAACATTTCAGTAATGCACTATATACCAGAGTAATATTTTTTTTAATGAGAAGCGATCTTTGTAAATATGGTTGCATTTATCATCTCATTGAGATCGGATGTTCTGCCAGTGGTCCGTGTATTTCCAACACGATATCTCGACAATGTAACTCTATGCCCTCGTCAGATGTTCTCTGAGACAGTCTCAGGGACACCAGATGAACAAGGAGTCATGGCGTCAAGATATCGTCTTGGGAAAACGCGGACCTTCGGGAGAACACCCGATCTCAACGAGGTGACAACGAATTGCCGAGAAAGTCTACGAGACGATTGGACTTGTTAAGGAATCAGAACTTCACAATACAGTTTCTGAATGCTAGTTTCTTTCAGTCATTTAGTACAGGGTGTTTCAAAAATGATCGGTATATTTGAAACGGCAATAAAAACTAAAAGAGCAGCGATAGAAATACACCGTTCGTTGCAATATGCTTGGGACAACAGTACATTTTCAGGCGACAAACTTTCGAAATTACAGTAGTTACAATTTTCAACAACAGATGGCGCTGCAAGTGATGTGAAAGATATAGAAGACAACGCAGTCTGTGGGTGCGCCATTCTGTACGTCGTCTTTCTGCTGTAAGCGTGTGCTGTTCACAACGTGCAAGTGTGCTGCAGACAACATGGTTTATTCCTTAGAACAGAGGATTTTTCTGGTGTTGGAATTCCACCGCCTAGACACAGTGTTGTTGCAACAAGACGAAGTTTTCAACGGAGGTTTAATGTAACCAAAGGACCGAAAAGCGATACCATAAAGGATCTGTTTGAAAAATTTCAACGGACTGGGAACGTGACGGATGAACGTGCTGGAAAGGTAGGGCGACCGCGTACGGCAACCACAGAGGGCAACGCGCAGCTCGTGCAGCAGGTGATCCAACAGCGGCCTCGGGTTTCCGTTCGCCGTGTTGCAGCTGCGGTCCAAATGACGCCAACGTCCACGTATCGTCTCATGCGCCAGAGTTTACACCTCTATCCATACAAAATTCAAACGCGGCAACCCCTCAGCGCCGCTACCATTCCTGCACGATAGACATTCGCTAACGATATAGTGCACAGGATTGATGACGGCGATATGCATGTGGGCAGCATTTGGTTTACTGACGAAGCTTATTTTTACCTGGACGGCTTCGTCAATAAACAGAACTGGCGCATATGGGGAACCGAAAATCCCCATGTTGCAGTCCCATCGTCCCTGCATCCTCAAAAAGTACTGGTCTGGGCCGCCATTTCTTCCAATGGAATCATTGGCCCATTTTTCAGATACGAAACGATTACTGCATCACTATCTGGACATTTTTCGTGAATTTGTGGCGGTACAAACTGCCTTAGACGACACTGCGAACACCTCGTGGTTTATGCAAGATGGTGCCCGGCCACATCGCACGGCCGACGTCTTTAATTTCCTGAATGAATATTTCGATGATCGTGTGATTGCTTTGGGCTATCCGAAACATACAGGAGGCGGCGTGGATTGGCCTCCCTATTCACCAGACATGAACGCCTGTGACTTCTTTCTGTGGGGACACTTGAAAGACCAGGTGTACCGCCAGAATCCAGAAACAATTGAACAGCTGAAGCAGTACATCTCATCTGCATGTGAAGCCATTCCGCCAGACACGTTGTCAAAGGTTTCGGGTAATTTCATTCAGAGACTACGCCATATTATTGCATATGCGGAAAATATCGTACTATAGAGTTTCCCAGACCGCAGCGCCATCTGTTGTTGAAAATTGTAACTACTGTAATTTCGAAAGTTTGTCTGCCTGAAAATTTACTGTTGTCCCAAGCATATCGCAACAAACGGTGTATTTCTATCGCTGCTCGTTTAGTTTTTATTGCCGTTTCAAATATACCGGTCATTTTTGAAACACCCTGTAAGATGAGTTTGTACCACTGTCTCCTCACGTAAATTTTGTTTCTGCACTGAGCGGATCATATATTTTCCGGGTGCGCTGTGTGTGGCAGTCGGTCGGTTGTGGGAGAGCATCGAGGAAGTCTCCATGGCGTGTAGTCAGGCCGGAGCCACTGGCGGTGTGCATGCGCGGTTGGAGATGTGAGGCGCTTCTTGCGAGGGTTACGAAGTTCGTCGCCCACCGATCCTGGACACTAAAGCTGAGTGCTCACTTAAGCTACTATCAAGCCTCAACTGCTATCACATATCTTCGTTTGGTCCTGGTTCTCGCTTTCTGAGAGATTCAAGCAAGCAACAACGTGTGTATTTTGAAGTTGGGTAGAATTGCAGCCATCTTCCTGTCTGGTGTTTAACTTAATTTAATTCATTGCTTCATTAATGAAGTGTACCAGCTGTATCTTCTGCTTTGTGGCCGTTGACGTTTCGGTTAGCTGCCCTGATCGTTGACGTAGTTTTCGGCAGTGTATTTTCCTCATCGTGTTGATGCTGTCTAGCACGGCGTGTAGTTCAACAGCTGAGGTGTTGGTAGTTTTGAGCGTTTATTCTGACGTGGCTGGATTGGGCACCAGTATCCAGAACGTTGTGCTATTGACATCTTGTTGTCGTTTTGCTGGTCGGGTGGAGTAGAATTGATCTTGTTGGTTGGTTCGTCGGCTGGCTTTCGGTTGGGTTACCTTCCGATTAAAAGGTTGTCTGGCTGCTTGTCTCATCTAAACGTGCTTTAGTGTTACCTTCCCAGGCCGACCCCTGGAACCTTCTGAGCACAGCTCCTTGTGTTTTATGTAGTGATTTCCTTTTTAGTCTTAAGTACTCTGTGTAGCCTTCAGCCGAATTTTAGATTAAAATTGCAAGGCTTTTCTTCCTAGGCCTTAAGCCATAAAAAAATTTTTTCTTGTTTGGTATGCGGCCTTTAGCTGTGTATCAGCATTTCAGAATTAAAATTGAAAATTCCTTGTGCCTAGGCCTTAAGCCGGGTTTCAATTTGGTATGAGGCCTTCAGCCGAGTTTTACATGAAATATTTTAAGATAAAGCCTTCAGCCTTTTCAAATAGAAAGCTCTTCTTCCTAGGCCTTAAGCCATTAAATTGTTTTGTTGATATGCGGCCTTCAGCCGAGTTTTCACCCTATTTTGATTAAACATTGAAAATCTTTGTCTCAGCCTTAAGCCGTAACACTGTTCTTGATTAATGTGAGGCCTTCAGCCGAGTTCTATGAAAACATTTAAGCTAAGGCTTTCAGCTTATTTATATTCAAGATTAAAAAAAATTTTTTTGGAGAAGTGAAACCTCCCGAAGAACTCCTGTATCTCAATTCCTTGCTTAGGCCTTGTGCCTTGGATGTTCGACGTGGCCTTCAGACGACCTAAATTAAATCAAAGGAAGTCTTTCGTTAAAACCTTGAGAGTTTTTGATTCTTGCTTGTATGATCGTGTGTTTTAGTAAATAAAGTTTATATGTTGAGAACAACTGACAGTAACTTATTTTCGTCCCTTTCCACAACTATAACCTCATCCGCTCTGTCCTGATAGCCCAGAGATTTCACAACTTTTGCAAGGCTTTTTCTTTTCTTTAGCATGGTATACTGCGGCGCTGTGTTTTAATATTCATCACTTTGGACCAGTACCAAGTTCCCGTTGCCTAAAGGTACGTACTGAAAATTTGAGATGGCCAGTTTAATATTACAGTCAGGACACAGTAAAATCATTCACCCTCATGTGTTGCATTTCAAAATTGTCGTCAGAGTCAGCTTAGGTAAAGTTCAGTTCACATCTCCTTCCTTATGCACACTTATTTTTTCAACGTCTTGTTATAATGTTTGAAATTGTATTCGGTTATTTTACATATGTAAAATAACAAGGAATTTTAAAAGAAGAATTTTCGACACTTATTTTTTCAAAATTCGATGTGAAATTTTGTGTAGAATTTTTGTTCTGTTGTAACTGCAAGTCACATAATGTGACGACACGCATGTGGCACTGTTCCCTTGCACTGCAAAAATGCAGAACTTCGCATAATAGTTTATTTGTTATACAGTTTTACGTTTTCTAATTATTTTAGGAAAAGTGAGTTGCAAAACATTTATGCAATTTCAGACATTTGGTGCCTCTCTTTATCAAATAGCGTTTACGTAATCGCACCATTTGCGTTTTTCAGGTTCACATTCAATGGAAACACACATGAAAGTTTAAGAATAGGAAACCAATTTAGTTTACAACAACAATACAAAAAACAATAACATAAAACGTAACAGCTACACAGTTTGATTCATTGCTTCCGGAGTGCCTTGTGTTGCTAGGGACACCTGTTTATTTTTAGTGACTTGTCTGTGTTCAGCGTGTCCAACTGTACACATTACAATGAATTAACTGAAGATGCGCCAGTCAAATATGGAAGGATAATCATTTCCTGAGCAGGTGGACAGGATGCTTAGGAATGGCCGCACAAATGGTAATGATGTGTCAGATAGCGTTTCCACATCAAAGGCAGCCAAATCGTCCCCCCTTTGGTGCTCTGTATATCGTCGCGTTACGCGTATAAGGTTGACAGTGCTACCGTCTATGACCAAGGAAGACCATGTATTGCTCGTAAGCCTGACCACAAAGAGCATGTTCTACGGGCTGTCGAAGAAGAGCCAGGTGCAAGGGAAAGTGGCCCTGGCTTGTGGTACATCTCCAAGTTCAGCCTGAAGGACATTTCAGGAGCGCCTCATGCATCTGTATCATCTTCAACGTCTACAGGGTCTTACACCTGCTGATCATCCACCATAGGAAAGTTTTTCCGATGGTTTGTTGCACGAACTGCCAATCCGTTGTTTGTCTCTTTAGTTTTGTTTACAAACAACATAATGTCCAGAAGAAATGGAATAACGGATTTTCACAACCAACACATACGGGCCGCCAGCAGTCCTCATACTACAGTACAGGCTAGACATCTACATCATTTTAAGGTTAATGTTTGGACTGGAATTGGAGGTGGCTCGTAGTACCATACATCCGTTCTCCCAGCACGTCTTACAGGCGCTCCCTACAGGGACTCACTCTATTCAGAACATGCTCCATGACCTAATAGAATATGTGCCCCTGCAAATACGAAGAAACATGTGTTTATGCACGATGGAGCTCCAGCACGTTTCAGTGTTCGAAATGCACTGGCTGATGTCTACCATAAAATATGGATAGATATACACTCCTGGAAATGGAAAAAAGAACACATTGACACCGGTGTGTCAGACCCACCATACTTGCTCTGGACACTGCGAGAGGGCTGTACAAGCAATGATCACACGCACGGCACAGCGGACACACCAGGAATCGTGGTGTTGGCCGTCGAATGGCGCTAGCTGCGCAGCATTTGTGCACCGCCGCCGTCAGTGTCAGCCAGTTTGCCGTGGCATACGGAGCTCCATCGCAGTCTTTAACACTGGTAGCATGCCGCGACAGCGTGGACGTGAACCGTATGTGCAGTTGACGGACTTTGAGCGAGGGCGTATAGTGGGCATGCGGGAGGCCGGGTGGACGTACCGCCGAATTGCTCAACACGTGGGGCGTGAGGTCTCCACAGTACATCGATGTTGTCGCCAGTGGTCGGCGGAAGGTGCACGTGGCCGTCGACCTGGGACCGGACCGCAGCGACGCACGGATGCACGCCAAGACCGTAGGATCCTACGCAGTGCCGTAGGGGACCGCACCGCCACTTCCCAGCAAATTAGGGACACTGTTGCTCCTGGGGTATCGGCGAGGACCATTCGCAACCGTCTCCATGAAGCTGGGCTACGGTCCCGCACACCGTTAGGCCGTCTTCCGCTCACGCCCCAACATCGTGCAGCCCGCCTCCAGTGGTGTCGCGACAGGCGTGAATGGAGGGACGAATGGAGACGTGTCGTCTTCAGCGATGAGAGTCGCTCCTGCCTTCGTGCCAATGATGGTCGTACGCGTGTTTGGCGCCGTGCAGGTGAGCGCCACAATCAGGACTGCATACGACCGAGGCACACAGGGCCAACACCCGGCATCATGGTGTGGGGAGCGATCTCCTACACTGGCCGTACACCACTGGTGATCGTCGAGGGGACACTGAATAGTGCACGGTACATCCAAACCGTCATCGAACCCATCGTTCTACCATTCCTAGACCGGCAAGGGAACGTGCTGTTCCAACAGGACAATGCACGTCCGCATGTATCCCGTGCCACCCAACGTGCTCTAGAAGGTGTAAGTCAACTACCCTGGCCAGCAAGATCTCCGGATCTGTCCCCCATTGAGCATGTTTGGGACTGGATGAAGCGTCGTCTCACGCGGTCTGCACGTCCAGCACGAACGCTGGTCCAACTGAGGCGCCAGGTGGAAATGGCATGGCAAGCCGTTCCACAGGACTACATCCAGCATCTCTACGATCGTCTCCATGGGAGAATAGCAGCCTGCATTGCGGCGAAAGGTGGATATACACTGTACTAGTGCCGACATTGTGCATGCTCTGTTGCCTGTGTCTATGTGCCTGTGGTTCTGTCAGTGTGATCATGTGATGTATCTGACCCCAGGAATGTGTCAATAAAGTTTCCCCTTCCTGGGACAATGAATTCACGGTGTTCTTATTTCAATTTCCAGGAGTGTAGAAGGGCCAGTTCCGTGGCCTGGACGTTCCCCCGACCTCCGTCCTTTGCACTGAGGTCTACGGGGGCACCTTAAACAATTGGTCGGATTCGTCCATATTCAAGATTCAGTGAAGAAGAATAAACAACAACTCTTATGGTGTACTGCGCTGAAGAACTATTGAGACCCAACAGTAATGAAATATCGAAGTGTGACATCGAAAGAAACATACAATCTGCACTCACTTGTCAGTTAGAAGAACAACAGTGTAACAACAGTGCAATTAATCAAGTCTCAACAAACATACTTTAGGTTAAGTAGTGTGTAAGCTTAGGGACTACTGACCTTAGCAGTTAAGTCCCATAAGATTTCACACACATTTGAACATTTTGGAGGAGGCGGCGTGCTCTCCAGAAGTCGATGACCCAGACGTTGGCGCAATGTAGTGGTGATCTTCACGTTGCTGGTTGTGACAGAACTGCTCTCCGTGGCTTTTGTGCCGGCCTGAATAGGCACGAAGAGGTGCCATTTGCCAACTATCTCTACCATCGCCGTATATCCTACCTGGTGAAATGGCTTGAGTGCTGTTGACGTCAGAGTCACAGAGTTCTGGGGACCGCGAAGTTTCATGTTGTCTGCCACTGTAGTGGCTGAGCACGCTGCAACCTGCACGACGCTTAAGTTGTACGCGGTGCCATCGGCGCCTGATATCTAGGCCGTCACGGCAACCTCACTTCTGCCAGTACTATCGTTTTACTGTTCATTTCTTCTTTCCCGACCTTTATAGAGTCTTGCTATTGTACCCTTATGGATAGCAACCCTGGAGGAATGGTTACTGTGGATGTAACTGAATCTCGTGAATAATACATATTACTAATGATAGTACAACCATTACACCATGAGGCAACGCCAGAAAGAATTAGGCACCATTGTTCTACATCTACATTTATACTCCGCGAGCCACCCAACGGTGTTTGGCGGAGGGCACTTTACATGCCACTGTCATTACCTCCCTTTCCTGTTAAAGTCGCGTATGGTTCGCGGGAAGAACGACTGCCGGAAAGCCTCCGTGCGCGCTCGAATCTCTCTAATTTTACATTCGTGATCTCCTCGGGAGGTATAAGTAGGGGGAAGCAATATATTCGATACCTCATCCAGAAATGCACCCTCTCGAAACCTGGCGAGCAAGCTACACCGCGATGCAGAGCGCCTCTCTTGCAGAGTCTGCCACTTGAGTTTGCTAAACATCTACGTAACCCTATCACGCTTACCAAATAACCCTGTGACGAAACGCGCCGCTCTTCTTTGGATCTTCTCTATCTCCTCCGTCAACCCGACCTAGTACGGATCCCATACTGATGAGCAATACTCAAGTACAGGTCGAACGAGTGCTTTGTAAGCCACCTCCTTTGTTGATGGACTACATTTTCTAAGGACTCTCCCAATGAATCTCAACCTGGCACCCGCCTCACCAGCAGTTAATTTTATATGATCATTCCACTTCAAATCGTTCCGTACGCATACTCCCAGATATTTTACAGAAGTAACTGCTACCACGGTTTGTTGCCGTATATTACGTGGATTAGATGAGTTAAATATTTTTCTTTTGGTTAAAAGTGCAGGTGGGTTGCTAGCTGAACAGTGTAAACATTCAATAATTTCTTCGAAAATCTACTGAGAACAGCTGCGGTACTAGTATATATACCTGCTACGTCGTCCGTATTGTATCGTGAAAACAAAGATGCAAGTTACAGATACATCTGTACCGCATGCCACCTATCAGCGTGTGCTGAAGGTACTTTTTGTACCACTATCATTCCCCCTTCCCTCTTCCACTCGTGGAAAGTTCGCAGGAGGAACGATTGTTGGGAAACTCGAGTCTAATTCTACCTTAATGGCTTTTTGCGAGATATACGTAGGAGGAAGCAATACGTGTATATTGGTTGAATGTTCAAACCATAGCGTTATGCAGACATCTATCTTGCAGCGTCTGTCAGTAGAGTTTGCCTTGCACCTCCGTAACGCCTTCGCATTACTAAATGAACCAGAAAAGAAATGCTCTTTTCTTCTAAGGATTTCTTCTTCTTTCAGTAGTAATCCTATCTGCCAAGGATCCCAAACTGACGACCAATATTCAAGTATACCTCAAACAAGGATTTTTTAAGTAAACATCCCTGTGTGGACTATACTTCCTGAGGATTATTCCAGTGAATATCAGTGTGGCATCTGCCTTGCCTGCGATTACTTTTATGCGGTGGTTCCACTGTAAACCAGTCCGTGCTCATACTCCTAGATATCTTATGGAATTGACTGCTTCCAGTGATTGTTCTGCAATCGTGTAAACATGCAATAATGAGTTTTCCGCCTATTTATATCCAATACTTTAGACTTATTTATGTTGAGAGTAAACTGCCAGTGTCGATCTTTTCCAGGTCTTCCTGCATGTCACAATTTTCGAGCGTTGAGACTTCTCTGTAAAACAGAACAGCAGCATCCGCGAAAGGCCTCACGGGAATTTCGACATTATCCACTACGTCGTTTACACACAGTGTGAATCTTAATGCACCTACAATGTTCCCTCAGGGTACCCCCGAAATTACTTTTACCTCTGAAGATTTTCCTCCGTTGAGAGCGATATGGTGTTTCACACTACTGGTCTGATGTTCCATACGCTCGTGTATGTTCATTAGGTGGTAGTGTGGTAGTATCGAAACTGAACTAAACTCCACTCAAACAGGCCATGGAGGCCCAACGGAACCGACCGACCGCCGTATCATTCTCAACCCGTAGGCGTCACTGGATGCGGATATGGAGGGGCATGTGGTTAGCACACCGCTCTCTCGTCCGTATGTCAGTTTCCGAGACCAGAGACGCTACTTCTCAATCAAGTAGCTCCTCAGTTTGTCTCACAAGGGCTGAGTGCACCCCACTTGCCAACAGCGCTCGGCAGACCGGATGGTCTTCCATCCAAGTGCTAGCCCAGCCCGACAGCACTTAACTTCGGTGATCTGACAGGAACCGGTGTTACCACTGCGGCAAGGCCGTTGGTGGAAATGTATCGAACCAAATTTTAAACTCTGTAGACAGAAATATAATTTTTTCGTTGGAGACCGCTGTGTTTTTACCTCTTACAACTCTTATAGTATTGTCACAAGGTTACGTAACATTTGTATCGTCAAATGTGAAGTGGTACGGGGTGCTGGAGAATCGATACGAACTGATTTTTCAGTTTCTTGAGAAGCTGCAAAAAGGTTAAAGTGGCATTGCTCACATGATATGGCATTCAAAATACATCCACGTTTTAAACTCATGTATTCGTTTTATGCTTACTTGACAGAAGGGAAGTGCTGAAATTCTGCGAAATAACAATCAGTTGACAGTTAGATGCTTGTTTTTAAACCTGCTATAGCTCTGTTGGTTGTATCTGACAGCAGTACGAACTTGAGATGTGCGTCATGTACTGCCATCGAATGTCGTATAACAACAATTGCTACCGAAAGCTGGAGATATCCATCATTGAAGTGCATCATTTATCGAGTTATCCTCGTGCAATCTAAACAAATAGTAAAACTGTAATATTATCGTGTCCAGCTATTTGAGCACGCTTCCCCAAAACTACGAGACGAATTTTCATGGTGTTTTCTAAGTAACTTGATCATAAGTTCGGGCACTGTATAGGCTTTATTTCATCAAAATCGGATCACAAAAAATATCCGTATATACACTACTGGCCATTAAAATTGCTACACCACGAAGACGACGTGCTACAGACGCGAAATTTAACCGACATGAAGAAGATGCTGTGATATGGAAATGATTAGCTTTTCAGAGCATTCACAAAAGGTTAGCGCCGGTGGCGACACCTACAACGTGCTGACATGAGGAAAGTTTCCAACCGATTCCTCATACACAAACAGCAGTTGACCGGCGTTGCCTGGTGAAACGCTGTTGTGATGCCTCGTGTAAGGAAGAGAAATGCGTACCATCACGTTTCCGACTTTGATAAAGGTCGGATTGTAACCTATCGCGATTGCGGTTTGTCGTATTGCGTTGGTCGAGATCGTACGACTGTTAGTAGAATATGGAATCGGTGGGTTCAGGAGGGTAATGCGGAACGCCGTGCTGGATCCCAACGGCCTCGTATCACTAGCAGTCGAGATGATCCACATGGCTGTAACGGATCGTGCAGCCACGTCTCGATCCCTGAGTCAACCCCTCGACGCTGCATCACTGACAGGAGCGCCTGCGATGGTGCACTCAAGGACGAACCTGGGTGCACAAATGGCAAAACGTCATTTTT
Organism: Schistocerca piceifrons; assembly: GCF_021461385.2. NCBI lineage: Eukaryota > Metazoa > Arthropoda > Insecta > Orthoptera > Acrididae > Schistocerca > Schistocerca piceifrons. The sequence continues at coordinate 399,712,672 of NC_060145.1, forward strand.
TCGGATGAATCCAGGTTCTGTTCACACCATCATGATGGTCGCATCCGTGTTTGGCGACATCGCGGTGAACTCACATTGGAAGCGTGTTTTCGTCATCCCCATACTGGCGTATCACCTGACGTGATGGTATGGGGTGCCATTGGTTACACCTGTCGGTCACTTCTTGTTCACACTGACGCCACTTTGAACAGTGGACGTTACATTTCAGTTGTGTTACGACCCGTGGCTCTACCCTTCATTCTATCTCTGCGAAACCCTACATTTCAGCAGGATAATGCGCAATCGCATGTTGCAGGTCCTGTACGGGCCTTTCTGGATACAGAAAATGTTCGACTGCTGCCCCGGCCAGCACATTCTCCAGATCTCTCACCAACTGAAAACGTCTGGTCAATGGTGGCCGAGCAACTGGCTCGTTACAGTACTCCAGTCACTACTCTTGATGAACTGTGGTATCGTGTTGAAGCTGCATGGGCAGCTGTGATTGTACACACCATCCAAGCTCTGTTTGACTCAATGCGCATGCGTATCAAGGCCGTTATTACGGCCAGTGGTGGTTGTTCTGGGTATTGATTTCTCAGAATCTGTGCACTCATATTGCGTGAAAACGTAATCACATGCAGTTCTAGTATAATCTATTTGTCCAGTGAATAACCGTTTATCATCTGCATTTTTTCTTGGTGTAGCAATTTTAATGGCCAGTAGTGTATTATAAGAATGTTTGTATTTATGTACATATGTTTGTATGTTCAGCATCTCCTCCGAAATCACAGGGCCGATTTCAACCGAACTTGGTTGACAAGACGCTTTAACGTATTCCTTCTTTGCTACTAAATGTATTGGCGACACATTTTGCAGACAATATGCACATATACGACTGAATCTATCTGCAAAATTACATCATTGTACGACACATAGTTCACGATATATGACGTCATAAACAATCAGCTGCATGAGAAACTGCCGCAGCAAGCGTGATGTTTAAATTTATGGCTTTTTTGCTACTAATTTTATTGGCAAACATTTCGCAGACGCTATCCACATAATGAGATTTTCACTCTGCAGCGGAGTGTGCGCTGATATGAAACTTCCTGGCAGATTAAAACTGTGTGCCGGACCGAGACTTGAACTCGGGACCTTTGCCTTTCGCAGGCAAGTGCTGTACCAACTTTTTTCATTTGCGTTTTGGTCGTTGTTCATCGTTGTGTTTGGTCGTTGCTGACGTCACATGATATCCGTTCAAGTTCGTTTGTTCATCCTTCCACTCAGTTTTTTATTACAGAGGCCAATCGGCTCTCTGACCGAACACGATGATGTACCGTGCCGGCGGAGTTACCCAAGCACTACTCATGATCTGCCCTCACAGCTCTAATTCCGCCAGTACCTCGTCTCCTACGAGGTTCAAAATGGCTATGAGCACTATGGGACTTAACATCTGTGGTCATCAGTCCCCTAGAACTTAGAACTACTTAAACCTAATTAACCTAAGGACATCACACACACCCATGCCCGAAGCAGGATTCGAACCTGCGACCGTAGCGGTCCCGCGGTTCCAGACTGAAGCGCCTAGAACCGCACAGCCACACCGGCCGGCTCTTACGAGGTACTACAGTTTTAATCCGCCAGGAAGTTTCATACCAGCGCACACTCCGCTGCAGAGTGAAAATCTCATTCTGGAAACATCCCCCATTCTGTGCCTCCGCAATATCCTTTCTTCCGGGAGTGCTAGTTCTGCAAGGTATGCAGGAGAGCTTCTGTGAAGTTTGGAAGGTAGGAGACGAGGTACTGGCGGAATTACAGCTCTGAGGACGGGCCATGAGTGATGCTTGGGTAGCTCAGTTGGTAGAGCACTTTTCCGCGAAAGGCAAATGTCTCGAGTTCGAGTCTCGGTCCAGCACACAGTTTTAATCTGCCAGGAAGTTTGGTATCCACATATGTCCGTATTTCTACCTCCAAAATGATATCATTGTACGACACATAGTTCAGGATGTATGACGTCATAATCAATGAGCAGCGCGACGTCAGCAACGGCACTTACTTTGAAATAGGTGGTGAAATGGTTTAACCTGATTATGTTTGCCATACAGTTCTTTCATTTCCTAATAATACTTTAGAATGTGTGTAGTACAAGATAATTTGAAGACTATTACGCACGTCAGGTAAAAATATTTACTCTTTGGGAAAGCTATTTACTCTTTGAAAAAGCTCTTGGCTTTATCATAATTGCGATAAAGCTTTTACTGGTTGATTTGTGCTACGTGGTATGATCAAAAGTAATGAACACAATGCTTGTAGAATCTTCAGTGTGCAGCACACACTTTTAATCTTCCAGGAAGTTTCACATTAGCACACACTCCGCTGCAGTGTGAAAATTTAATTCTCGAAACATCCCCTGGCTGTGGCTAAGCCATGTCTCTGCAGTACCAGTTTTTTTTCAGGAGTGCTAGTACTGTAAGTTTCGCAGGAGAGCTTGGAAGGTAGGAGATGAGGTACTGGTGGAAGTAAGGCTGTGAGAACTGGTCGTGAGTCGTGCTTGGGTAGCTCCGTGGGTAGATCACAGCAAAAGAGCAAAGGTCCTGAGTTCGGGTCTTAGCCCAGCAGCCGTTTTTATTTTGCCACGAAGGTTTTAATCTGCCACGAAGTTTAAATCTTCTAAGTATTTAATCTATACTTCCACACCATTTTTGTTCGATATGTACGCGCTGAATAATGTAAAGCTACTTTGCAGCAGGATGCATAGATGCATGCTCCTGCCCAAGCCACTCAGTAGCACACACAGCTCGGCAGGGACCCTGCACATACCGAAGTACAGTGCGTTGGGACAGCTCAGCTAAGGAGGGGTGGAGGGAGTACATAACGAGCTATGTCTACCAAAACAGGCAAACAGGTGAGGGCAGCTGACGATATTCCACTTACAGTAGCTTCCTTACTCACCAATACTCATAATAACAGAACTTCTGATATGCGAGCACAGCTGTGGGTAACAGCTAGTAATGAATAAAACTTTTAGTCTCCAGCATCATGCACACTACAACGAAGTTGCCAGACAATTTAAATCTAGGGATCCCTTCAGGTGTAAACACACCTCACAAATCGACTCAGAGCCTCAGAAACTGTTTCCCACAAGCGCCAAATAAGGATGATGGGCCTGTAAACAGGAAAAGCTGACACAGAACTCTGTAAATCACATCTACAGCCAATTGAAGATTTGTTTTTGAGATATTCAAATCTGTGGCTTCCCTTCTTTCTTTCTAACCCGAATTTAATATTATATCTACAGTCACAGAATTCCACAATATCTATAAACAGATGAAACAGTTTATGCATATTTAATGTGCATAAATGCAGGGTAATACCTGTGTCAGGTAGGAAATGCCCAATAATATTTGAGTGGTGCACATCCCGAACATGTCACAACGTTTAAACTTTTGAGGGTAACACTGAGAAGCAATGTTAAAACACGTAAATCAATAACAAGGATTTCGATTGAAAGAGATTTTTACTAATAATGAAGTGCTTTCTGAAAAAGGCTGTATAAATATCCAGTCAGCCCTTAAAAAGATTTCAAAGTGGTGGAAATGTCGGCAACTTGCTTTAAATGTTCAGTAATGTGAAATTTAGCACATTCCGAAAAGGAAACGTAGTATTCTACAAATACCAGTGAGTTATAACTGGAACCAGTCGACTTATACAAGTACCTGGGTGTAACAGTTTATAGGGATATGAAGTGACAGTTGATTCTAAACAATACAAAGTGGGATCATCGTCAAGAGTATTAAGAGGAATACGTTAAATTTCGGTTACACGATAAATCACACAGATATAATGGCTGTAGACAACAATTACGAACATCTTAAATTGGTAATGTTACTTAAAATCCGTCTCGATTGCAATTTTTTTTTATTATTCAGATGACCGGTTTCGGTTCATTCAGAACCATCTTCAGATCTGATATTTCAGTTACAGGAGTAACCCGTCCAAATCCAGCAACTTTCACATGCTATGTGACGTAGTAACCCGTCCAAATCCAGCAACTTTCACATGCTATGTGACGTAGCATGTGAAAGTTGCTGGATTTGGACGGGTTACTCCTGTAACTGAAATATCAGATCTGAAGATGGTTCTGAATGAACCGAAACCGGTCATATGAATAATAAAAAAAAAAATTTGCAATCAAGACGGATTTTAAGTAACATTATAAAATCACTGATTGCTGTTATCCCATAAGACATTATGTCTGTTTTTGCAAAATCTTAAATTGGATCGATCACATGAATAATTTTGTGGGAAAGGAGAACTAAAGATTGTGTTTCATTGGCAGAACACTTTGAAGATCTAACAAGGGTACTAAATAGACTGCCTACACTATGCTTGTCCGTTCTCTGCTAGAGTATTGCTCTGTAGTATTGGAACTTAAACAGGTAGGATTGACAGAAGGCATCGAAAAAGTTCAAAGAAGGGCAGCACGAAATAATGGTCTCTCGGGTCCGATATGCGAGGTGGGGTGACAGTCATTAGAACAAGGCGAGATCCTTTCATGAAAATTTAGTCAACAATTTTCTCCTCCGAATGCGAAAATATTTTGTTGACGCCCAAGAACATAGGGAGAAATGATCGTCGTCTTAAAATAAGAGAAACCGGAGCTCGCACGGCAAGATTTAAGTGTTCATTTTTCCATGCGGCGTTAGAATGGTACGGTAGAGAAATAGTCTGCAGGTGGTTTGATGTACTCTCAGTCAAGCACTTAAGTGTGAACTGCAGAGTGGTAATACAGATGTAGTCCTTGGAGAAATGAAACGCATGACCTGTTTCTCCTTCGCAGCTCGCAACAGGTTACTGCAGCATCCGTTCGACTGTATTTTCCGGCAGCTAGCGTGAGTGGTTCCTGCCACAGCTTCTTGCCGCTACATTACTTGCGCGAATCCACGAACCTGACCGTTGTGTGCTTCCGCCAGATCAAGATCAAACTTGCGGAGATAAACGGGGCCGAAGGAGGAAAGTGGAAAACGAAAAGCGGGGGTGTGATAAAAAAAAAAAAAAAAAGAAACTGGGGAGGGGAATTCCACGGGGTTTCTCAGCAGAGGGAGCGAGTGACCGGAAGTGACGCACGGGTCTAACGCGATAAGCTGTCGGTCCGGGCTAATTCCAATTTCCGTCGTCGGCGGCGCTGCTGGCGCTCGTCGGTTTTCTATCTGCTGGCGGCATCCGGCAGGGAGAGTCGGGAGGAGAAGGACTCAGGGGAAAACGAGAGGAAAGGGAGAGACCGGGTGAAGACGAGCAGCCGCTTATCTCGACTGCGGAAGCGTTGTTGTGTTTCAGCAGCGTCAGTATGGTCCCCGGGCTGCAAGGGCGAAGGTGTCAGGGATAGATTTTTCTATAACTCCATCTGCAGCGGTGGAACAAAAGAATATCAACAGCCTCGTAGAACTTCGATTTCCGGAGCTTGTTTTCTGACTGATCTGTACTTCACTTCCTTACGTCTTCCGTCTTGCACGGGACGTTGGAAGCGTTGTAAGCATTTTTGAGTGTATACAGGGTGGTCCATTGATCCTGACAGGGACAAATATCTCACGAAATAAGCATCAAACGAAAAAACTACAAAGAACGAAACTCGTCTAGCTTGAAGGGGGAAACCAGATGGCGCTATGGGTGGACCGCTAGATGGCGCTGCCATAGGTCAAACGGATATCAACTACGTTTTTTTAAAATAGGAACCCCCATTTTTGTTACATATTCGTGTAGTACGTAAAGAAATATGAATGTTTCAGTTGGACCACTTTTTTCGCTTTGGGATAGATGGCGCTGTATTAGTCACAAACATATGGCTCACAATTTTAGACGAACAGTTGGTAACAGGTAGGTTTTTTAAATTAAAATACAGAACGTAGGTACGTTTGAACGTTTTATTACGGTTGTTCCAAAGTGATACATGTACCTGTGTGAATTTATCATTTCTGACAACGCATGCTGTTACAGCGTGATTACCTGTAAATACCACATTAATGCAATAAATGCTCAAAATGATGTCCGTCAACCTCAATGCATTTGCCAATACGTGTAACCACATTCCTCTCAACAGAGAATAGTTCGCCTTCCGTAATGTTCGCACATGCATTGGCAGTGTGCTGACGCATGTTGTCAGGCGTTGTCGGTGGAGCACGATAGCAAATATCCTTCAACTTTCCCCACAGAAAGAAATACGGGGACGTCAGCTCCGGTGAACGTGCGGGCCACGGTATGGTGCTTCGACGACCAATGCACCTGTCATGAACTATGGTATTCAATACCGCTTCAACCGCACGCGAGCTATATACCAGACATCCATCATGTTGGAAGTACATCGCCATTATGTCATGCAGTGAAACATCTTGTAGTAACAATGGTAGAACATTACGTAGGAAATCAGCATACATTGAACCATTTAGATTGCCATCGATAAAATGGGGGCCAATTATCCTTCCTTCCATAATGCCGCACCATACATTAACCCGCCAAGGTCGCTGATGTTCCACTTGTCGCAGCCATCGTGGATTTTCCGTTGCCCAATAGTGCATATTATGCCGGTTTCGTTACCGCTGGTGAATGACGCTTCGTCGCGTGCAAAAAATCTGTCATCGTCACGTAATTTCTCTTGTGCCCAGTGGAAGAACAGTACACGACGTTAAAAGTAGTTGCCATGCAATTCCTGGTGCATAGAAATACGGTACGGGTAGCATTGTCAACACCGATGTTTTTGAGATTCCCAATTATCGCGCAATTTGTCTGCTACTGATGTACGGATTAGTCGCGACAGCAGCTAAAACACCCAGTTGGGCGTCATCATTTGTTGCAGGTAGCAGTTGACGTTTCACATGTGGCTCAACACTTCCTGTTTCCTTAAATAACGTAACTATCCGGCGAACGGTCCGAACACTTGGATGATGTCGCCCAGGATACCGAGCAGCATACATAGCACACGCCCTTTGGGCAATTTGATCACAATAGCCATACACCGACACGATATCGACCTTTTCCGCAATTGGTAAACACCCCATTTTAACACGGGTAATGTATCACGAAGAAAATACCGTCCGCACGGGCGGAATGTTGTGATACCACGTACTTATACGTTTGTGGCTATTACAGCGCCATGTATCACAAAGCGAAAAAAGTGGTCCAACTAAAACATTCATATTTCTTTACGTACTACACGAATATGTAATAAAAAATCGGGGGTTCCTATTTGAAACAAAAAAAAGCAGTTGATATCCGTTTGACCTATGGCAGCGCCATCTAGAGGGGTAACCATACCGCCATCTGGTTTCCCTCCTTCTACGTAGTTTTTTCGTTTGATGCTTATTTCGTGAGATATTTGGCCCGGTCACTATCAATGGACCACCCTGTATACTGTCTAAAATTTAAACTGTAAGAAATATACCACTGAGCTGCTCAAAAAATTATGTTCAGGTACTTGTACTCTTCACATATTTGCTAGTCTTGCTAGGAAGGAGGATTGGGTTCAATGTCCGGTCGAAATCGAGGTCATTAGAGACGGAGCACAAGCTCAGATTGTTTCAGGGATGGGGAAGAAAGTCATACGTGCCTTTTCAGAGGAAGCATCGAGGCATTTGCTTAGAGCGATTTAGGGAAATCACGGAAAACCTAAATATGGATGACTGTACTCGGATTTGAACTATAGTCCTCCTGAACACGAGCCCAGTATGCTATCCGCTCCCCAACTTGCACGGTGCTAGTCTTGGAAACAAACGAATCAACTTCCTAACGTATTTTGGATATTTCCATTCGGTAATGGTTTGTATGCCTTATGGGATACCTTTCTCGGGTTACAGACATTCGAGCAGTGAAAATTATATGGAGTGTTCGCTTGCAGTCACGTATCTTGTAGGTACCTCTTCATGGATTTACGCCTTCGCAATATACATATTTTCGTAATTCCAACAATGTGTTGGCATCAGGATCAGAAACTCAATATATCTGTAATTTATTAACTAGGTTTCGATCAGAGCTGCAAATGATGTTTTTATTAGTAACTGCTTTTGAACAGTGTAAACAACTAAATAAGACTATCGAATTTTGAATGTATTACGTCAGTCGTAATACAGAATATTTGTTGTTTTGATATGACGTAAAAACAAACGTATTGTGTACATGCAGGTAGGTCATTAAATATTCCTTCCAATGCTGTAATCTGGCACACAATATGTTTGAAAAACGTTATATTTCATGTTTTGTTAATAACATAGTACCTTCTAATGTAGATACTGATTTGATAATGAATGAAATTGTTCGAAACCAGTCACTAATAAAAATATTATTTGCAACTCTGATAGAAACCCTAATTAATAAATTACAGATGTACATATTTTCAACTAAATTTGTCATAAATAATGCATAATAAGAGAAGCGATGTCCACATCTTCAACATTAGAAGAAAAAATGACACGAGTTATTCATTAGTGAAAACATCGGTGGCTCATAGACGAGTTAAATATGCACTCAAAAAAATCGCTTATCAATTTTTCCAATAACAAAAATATCTGAGAGATATTTAACGAAGTTTTGAACCTAAAAAAATCATTTCTCACGGACAACTCCTGTTTTACACATGAATTTTTCTTTAAAACTAGCAGTCTGAAAAACGTAGTTGTAAACGTAGCTGCATGAGTAGTGCCGAAAAAGGTGTTACTGACGTGAAATTTAGGCCAAAGTGCAAGTTAGGAACTCTAAAATGGGCAGCATACAGTCAGCCACTGAAACTAATCATGTATACATACCCTTTACCCCAGGTTCGTTCCACATAAGTTCGGTAAAAAATTGCTTAAATGATATAAAGAAGAATTAACTAACAGTGCGTCTGTGTCCGTTGTGATGTAATTATCTATTGCCATGTCGGATTTTACAGACTTCAAAGAGGGCAATTTGACGGTATGTCTTCAGTTGGTGTGTCTGTGGCACTAGTCGCAAGCAACGATACCCACGGTATGTTGTTAACTGAGAAAAGGCAGCTGAAGCAGCTGATCAGTTGTTGTCGATGCAACATTTACTGGACGGGCATGAGAGATCAGTGGGACATCGGGGGCAAGGCAGGTTGAGGAGTAGCCATATTTTATGGCTAAACAATACTGACAAACTTCGAGCTGTTGTAGAAAGTTTCTTTAGGAACAAACTGAGGAATGTCTGCAGCTGCGGTACAAGGCGCGGGAGTTCGGGCGTGACCGCTTGCCCATAGGCCACCCATCTGCTGGCAGACAATGGTTTGCAAGTTCGCTGATGGCAGGCGGAGCTTCTCGCATTAGACCTGACAACATTCAGGACGCTAGATGGCGTAAACGCTCGCAATATGGAGACTGTTAAGTGCAGTGGCTTACAAGGTTGAGAGCAAGGTAATTTCGAAGAAACGTTGGGTAACAGATGAAATACTTAAATTGATCGACGAAAGAAAGAAGTACAAAAATGTTCAGAAAACAACAGTAATAAGTCACTGAGGAATAAAGTGAATAGGAAGTGCAGAGAAGCAATTGTTACAGGAAAATGCGAAAAAAACGGAAAAAGAAACAGTTGACGGTAGGACTGATGCCGTACGCAGAAAAATCAAAACAGCCTTCGGTTGCATACATCAAAATTATGAGTACATTACGGAATTCAATGTTAAATGCAGAGGACAGGTGGTGGTGGTGGTGGTGGTGGTGATGGTGATTGGTGTTTAACGTCCCGTCGACAACGAGGTCATTAGAGATGGAGCGCAAGCTCGGGTTACGGAAGGATGTGGAAGGAAATCGGCCGTGCCCTTTCAAAGGAACCATCCCGGCATTTGCCTGAAACGATTTAGGGAAATCACGGAAAATCTAAATCAGGATGGCCGGAGACGGGATTGAACCGTCGTCCTCGCGAATGCGAGTCCAGTGTGCTACAGAGGACAGGATGGATAGGTGAAACGAGTATACTGCAGGGCTTTACGATGGGGAGGAAATGTCTGATGATATGGGAATAAATGGGAACCGATAAGGAAAACACAGCGAATGCAGTATTATAGTCAGAATTTAACAGCACTTTAGAGGCTTCTTTTTAGACATATTTTAGATTTTAAAAATCATTAGCGAACTGGTAACAAAACGACTATTCAAGTTGGTACAGTAGAGTCTTTGACACTGCAGACTTACAGAAAAATTATACACACTATCCAGAAGACAGCAATGGCAGGTAAGTGCAAGAAGTGTCCAAAAAATCTGCTTAACAGTTCATGTATTCGAGTTGCTGACAATAATAATATACTGAAGAACGGGAAATAAAATTGATGATCTGTTAGTTGAAAATGCATTTGGCTTTAGGAAAGCTAAAGGCACCAAAGAGACAGTTCTGATGTCACGTCTGATAATAGAACCAAGACTTAAGAAAAATCGAGACACCTTCATAGGATTTATAAATTCGCAAAAACAGCAATGAAAATGATGTTCAAGAACCAAGAGGGAAAAATATAGAATACCAAGAACAAAGTGCTCAAATTGGAAAGGATGCAAAACAGGGACTTAGTCTTTCGAGTCTACTGTTCTCTCTATACGCCGGAGAAGCGATTAAGGAAAGAAAAGAAATGTCCAGGAGCGGGATTAAAATTCAGGGTGAAACGGTGTCATAGATAAGATAGGCTGCTGAAACTGGCAACCTGAGTGAATGACAGGAAAAACTGCCTGTCCTCTTGTAAGGAATGGTCAAATTAATGACTACAGCTATAGATTGAGAGTAAGAAAGACCTAACGAAACAGATTAAATAAAGCAACCTTTTTACCACCTGAATTGCGTACCACCTTATTGGCCCTCAACCCACACAACGTAACTTACTTACGGGTCCTCTAATCACTTTTCGGTGCAGTCGTTTGATGATGATGTTTGGTTTGTGGGGCGCTCAACTGCGCGGCCATCAGCGCCCGTACGAAGTCCCAGTTTTTACACAGTTCAGTCGAGCCACTGTCATGAATGATGATTATGGTGATGAAATGATGAGGACACCACAAACACCCAATACCCGGGTGGAGAAAATCTCCAACCTGGCCAGGAATCAAATCCAGGACACTGTGATCCAGAGGTAGCAACGATAGCCACTAGAACACGAGCTGCGGACACAGTCGTTTGACTATTCAAAATCGGTATCACAAGTGACGACTGCTGTGTACCACACTTGCTCCAGACGCAAATTAATACCGCGGTACCATAAATATCAGGAAACAACTTATTAAAGATGAGATGGTCCTCAACGCTTACAATAAGTGACATTTCAAAATGTTAGCTCTCTCGTTAGTATCTGAGACAATAAAGCAAATCATTCCGTAATCCATATTCAGAACTAATTTCTTTGGAATAACAGATTTTTCAAGATCATCTGAACTCCAAACGTTGTATGATAATTCAAAGTATTCTTGCACTTTAAAAGGTTTTCCAACGACCTATCAACCATCGTTCTCTTGGCAGGTGATTTTTTTATAAACTGCAGTTAAGAGTGTCAAGCGCTTTCGGACACCTCACCGTCAACACCGTGTCGCTAGTAACATCACTTTGTTCATGACGACGCATGGATCTATGTGCAGTTCGACAGCCCTCATTGCCTTGTCGTTAGATTTAGATGTTAACCGTTTCAATTCCTTCATTGTAATTGTATTTGAGATAATCTGAACTACCTGTTGTAGTAAGCTGTGCCTTCCTGTCTTTGAAAGACCGGGTCATTTTTGTCTTGTAATAAGTGCTCAAACGAAATGTTTTAAAACTTTTCTTCAGAGCTGCCTTTATAACTGAGAAGCAGTTTAAATTTTGATAAATTAACAGCCAACTGTCACCAGGGCTTAAGTCAGAATAAGATTGTCAAACGGGTCGGGTTGGGATCCAGTCGGACCTTGATAGCTGATTGCAATGAAAAGGTTGCTAAGCAAGCCTTATCATTGTCATAATTGTTCCCTAATTTGTTTAACCTTTAAGCATACGGGTGCATCTTAACCCCAAACCATTCGACATACAGTTTTCGAATTAAAAAAAAAAATTACGTCATCTGTTTCTCTTGCAAAAGCTTATGCATTTCATAAATTTGTTAATTTGTGGATAAAACAAATTTATGATTATATATTGTTAAATAAACTGGTGCCGGCCGCGGTGGTCTAGCGGTTCTAGGCGCGCAGTCCGGAACCGCGCTACTGCTACGGTCGCAGGTTCGAATCCTGCCTCGGGCATGGATGTGTGTAATGTCCTTAGGTTAGTTAGGTTTAAGTAGTTCTAAGTTCTAGGGGACTGATGACCACAGTAGTTAAGTCCCATAGTGCTCAGAGCCATTTGAACCATTTTAAATAAACTGGTAGTGTGAAAAGTTTGGTGTCACTTCCAGACACCACACTTGCTAGGTGGTAGCCTTTAAATCGGCCGCGGTCCGTTAGTATACGTCCGACCGGAGTGTCGCCACTATCAGTGATTGCAGACCGAGCGCCGCCACACGGCAGGTCTAGTCTAGAGAGACTCCCTAGCACTCGCCCCAGTTGTACACTGACTTTGTTAGCGATGGTTCACTGTCTACATACGCTCTCAATTACAGAGACGACAGTTTAGCATAGCCTTCAGCTACGTCATTTGCTACGACCTAGCAAGGCGCCATATTCAGTTACTATTGATATTGATATTGAGAATCATGTACCGTCAAGAGCGACGTTCATCATTAATGGATTAAAGTTAAGTATCAAACTAATTATGTCCTCTTTCTGAATTCTAATTCCTTGTCATGTTCCAGACCTCACGTCAGTATAGTTCTTCCCTCCTCACGCCAACCTGCGTGAACTAAAACGCGTGCATTTCGGCCTCCGCTCGTAACACGGTGTTGGCTCTTCTGCTAACACAAAAAAAAGAAAGTTAGATTGGTGGGTCCTCCCTTCCACGTTTTTCTTAATACAAGTAAATACCACGTCTCAGTCAGGACTGTTACATTATCATTACATACATTCAGATCACTTTTTATTCTATTAACTTTCTTACTCTTCCTCGTATCATAATTACTGTCACTTATTAAGTATCTATGATATTTAAAAAATGTCAAAGTACCTAGTTCGATGCAGTAACGAGAAATATTATGTGTAGATTAGCAAAGCTGTAAAATCTCACCAATCTAACTTCTAACTTCTGAAACCAAGTTCAGATTTTCTAAGTTCGGTGGGTGAATGTCGCGGTTGTTAATTGATACTGTATGCATAATACTGAAAATTTGCACGCCTTTTTCATTTAATATGAAATTGATTCTGCAATTAGAGGTTGATAACGGTTTGAATTTCATTGGCAATCTTTTTACTAAAGTATATCTCGTCACAGTAACGCCACCTCGTCCACAACCGGAGAGCCACTCGCACAAAGGCGGAGGTCACGATGGTAGTCGGTGAATAATCTACGGTGCGAAAATAAATAGCAGGACCGGTGTGACAGAGCATTCTTGGTTCGCACTCACGGAGTTGAGTGATCACCGGTCTCAGGTCCTACTTTGTTGAATTAAGTGTATGAGCTTGTTAACACCCACTGCTTTTCGTTTGAGGTTACCGAGGTTGTACATATTAAATTTATAGCTTAGATCCAAAAGGTGTTGCTAGCACACGATTAATTTTGTGTACCAGTGTGAACTTTTACTCACAAGGGATTTCACAGTATACAAAACCTCAAATTTTTATACAATTTTTGGTGTAATTGTATGCTATGATGTTGGCAGTTGCTGACGAAATGTGATGAAAGTCGCTTGGCGATGTAGGTAGTACTAATGGCAAAACATTATGACTCGTTGTTGAGAAGGAGCAACTGACCGAAAAATACGGACGTCCTCATTTCTTAAATTACTTTTACCATCGCCATCCTCCTACTTGTTGCAACGTTTTCCTTATAGACTTCGATTTTTATTCCAGTTTTGCTAATGTGCAATTTATCGGCGGAAGTTGCTAGGAACCAGCTGGAGGCGATGTATGAATTTTTCGTGATGTACATATGCTGGTCCAGTAGCTGAATCTCTGAATATTCGTGAGAGTAGTTACATAGCTACAACCTTCTTAGACTGACTTCAAAATAGTGAGAGATTTAACCATCTCATGGATCAAAGCGAGGCTTGTGATCCTTTCTTATAGTGATTTCGCATGTGAACAATGTAGAGAAACCGTATTCACCAATAAACGATTCAGATTAAATCTCGAGCAATACATGACATAATTCCTCTTTAACGCCACACATCGCCAAAAGTGCGTGATATCTGGCTGCGCCCACTTGTGAAAATTTGTATGACACTACGAACGCAGAGGAACGGACGGACGGACGGAACGTTTCAACACATTGTGCATAAATAGACCGAGAACGCCATCACTGTTCGATTGCCCTATTCGCGATAAATTTCTCGAACCACTAATAACCGTAAAATACGAGGCATAACAGTCCAGAGCCCTTTAAAGTGGAAGGGTGCCAATACTAGTAATATTGAAACCATTGCGAGGCAGAGTTTAACTGGAGGAATATTAAGGAACTCAAATCCATCCACAAAAGCGGTGGGTTACAAAACACTCGTGCCACAGACCATGAGTATTGCTCATCAATCTGGGAACATTATCGAGTTGGACAAATAGAAGAGAGAAGATTCAACAAAGTTCGAGAGCATAAGGGAACGATTGATAAACTCTAGTGGCAGAAATTTTAATATTTTCAACATTTTGCGTCCCTGTCAGCAACTGTATAAATATTAATTTTAAATTAACAACAGCCTCAGTTGAAATGTTTACCTACATTTACCTAGGTTTCATTTGGGATAACCCAACCTTCTTCAGAGTAAAAGAATTATAGTTTTTGACGTTGTCAATTATGGACAAATCGTAGTTCCTTTTATTCTGAAGAAGGTTGGGTTATACCAACTGAAACCTAGGTAAATCTAGGTAAACATTGCAACTGACGCTGTTGTTAATTTAAAATTTCTAGTGGCAGAGGTTACCAGAGAGCCGTTGTACAACACAGAGAGGTTGTAAACCTGCCGTCGACTTGAAAAATATTGCAAAACGTTCAATTAAAGTTTTGAGACGAGTCTTACTCTGATTTTCAGCTAGTATTCAGATATGTCGCCATGATAACGCAATCTGAGCGGAAATTCTAACGGCAACGATAGTGCTCTCTAAGTGCAAGGGGAATTTCTCGTAAAAGCTCTTGAAAGAAACGGATTGATAAGTTCTGATCAGAACTGCTGTTGCGTTAATGCATGTCTAGTTAACGAGCTTCATGTTGTGGACAAAATCCGTGCTATCAAAACAAATAACTCAGAATGAGACCTTTCAAATCCTAACAAACTATGGTGAAATTTATGTATGCGGTATTGATCTGAAGGCGTCATTGCTCCGAACTATGTACATCGGCTTACCTGATGGCTGTAAATCCCACGAAAGACAGGAGTTGAATGATGGCGAAGCAAAGGAAATGCATTTCCCAGTGAAGCAAAACAGTTAAAAAGAACTAGGTTCATGAGGAAACCGAGTACTGGTGCATACATAATATCCACGTGGTTGGAAAGTTCAAAAAAGGAAACTTCTTAATCTGATGAAAAGGTTAATTCAAAGTGCTCTAGAAACAGTTTCTGGTGTTCCAAAAAAATTCTTTACGAGATAGGAAACCTGATGTATGTGATTAAAATTTGTCTCAATACTGCATCAGAATTTATCAGTAGCGTCTGCATGTAACAAGACCAAAAAATAATGAAATTAAATCGCTCTCCCTACCTTTAACTGAGAGAGACAGAGGGACTGATTTGCTCGAGGGTTCATGGATATGAGAAGCACAACTACATATCTGTATTCACGTGGGCTCATGTTTCCTCACCTAACACAAAGGAATATTGTGTTCAATCCAATTTAAACAAGCATGTGACGCGAGAAATCAACTCCCAAGAAACATAAATAAAAAAGATCACGTCCAGTCGGAACTATGAGTGCAGTTCGCTCGAAAATGCGGTTTAAGCCATGAACATAAAGCGGACTCAGCCAGTCATTATGAAACGGCAGATCAGCGTCCATACAGAATCTAGCGGACAAGTGTGTCTACTGCCTTGACTACGATCTCCCTTGATAGCGTAACCTCTGACTGGCTCTCAAAAATCAAGAGACGTTGAGTTCCACGAGAGATTCCATGCACGGCAACACAGAGATGACTGTTGCATTCAACCAAGTCAGAGCACTGTACTATGGAAGGTAACAGAAGACAGGCGCAGGCCGCACTTGCACGCATGTAAAAGGAGCGGTAACACGTAAGGGGCACACGAAATATTCTTGACGTCACCTGCTTTGTTGAAGACGGGAAGAGCTGTCTATAGACTTTCACATCGTTCTGTTCGCAACACGCAAGGCTCAATGGCGTTGAAAACAATAACATTCGCCTCAATTAGAGAAAACTGGAGGCTACATTTTTTCTTTACTGGGTGATACATTTAGTTCGAAATTACGTCGTTTATGAATGTCGATAATGCTTTCCTTTCGACTAGGCTATGGATAAGGGAGACATTAAAGCGTTCTTAAAAATTTAATTTTGGAACATACTGAAGAATTGGTTCTAACTGTGTTTCCTAATATGCGCTCATCAACTGCTGATTTACAGGCATCAAATTGAAGCCATCCAGCACTGAATCCAATTATGTATACATGTGTATCCGAGATTGTTCATTAAGATGTCTCAGCAACATGTTTATTTGTAGAAACTTAGAAAATTGATTTCAGGAGTTGTCCGGTAATTGGAATGGGTGGGTAGCAATTCTAGCAGACGAATTAAAGTGGAAGCTTATTTAACTTACGCCAATGAATAAATGCTGTTTCAAAACATCAGCACATCAGCGATCTCTCGAAAACGCAATGCTATTGGTACAATTTGTTGTAATAATATGAGGAAGAACGTCATACGGTGGTTAAAGAGGTACTTTTACTGATGACATTCTTGTTTGCTATTACAGGCGTCTAAGTTCCCTTTTCATTCTTTTGCAGATATGTCAACGTCATCAAGCTTTTGTTCGCAGTGGTAACTTCTTTTACCAGATGATCAATGCGCTGAATGTTTTTCGCATTTGCATTTTTCACACTTAATTTGTAAATTATTGACAGTGATAACTTACTCCGGAGACAGAAATGGTTCAAATGGCTCTGAGAACTATGGGACTTAACATCTGAGGTCATCAGTCCCCTAGAATTTAGAACTACTTAAACCTGCCCGAGGCAGGATTCGAACCTGCTACCGTAGCGGTAGCACGGTTCCAGACTGAAGCGCCTAGAACCGCACGGTCACACCGGCCGGCTTACTCCGGAGACAGAAAGAGAGAGCGAGAGAGAGAGCTGTTATAAGTACGTAACATCGAATATTATAGACAATACTTGTATTAAATCAATAAGAAAGTCCCAGAATATTTTAGGAACGCCAAGGTGAAAAAATGAAACCAGCATGACACGAACTATCTGCTTTACATATTCTAACTCCATTTTAATGAATTCGCGAAACATTTGACTCCTACATGTCACTACATGTCGTTTAATTGTACCAAATCGTACCTGAAACGGCTGTTTTTATTCATGTTAAATGTGCCGTTGCCTTGAAATAGCACACTTTCATAATATGTAAGCTATGACATGAAAACAGTCAAATACGAAAATTCTTTAACAACAAATATGTCATTCGTCATTTCATAACAACAAACTGTACCAATACGGATGTATTTCGAGAGATCCTCGTTATCTCGTTGTTTTCAATCGGCATTTATTCATAGGATACAAGTTATTATACAAGATTCCCGAAATACGACCTTAATTTAAAAACTGCTAAATCCAATATGGTATTTCCCAAGTTACCAACGATGACAGCTGACGTCTTGGACATAGAGTGAGACGTCAAAATGATAACGTGAGCCTGAGATGTGAGTTTAATGTTACCCTAAAAGGAGTCGGCGCAGATAGCCGAGGCCTTTCAAAATTTAGCGCTGAAATTCCGAGCATGTTAAGTTTCAAAAAGGAAATTAGCGAAATTAGAGCGCAGTCAGAGGCTCGTGGACAATCGTTCTTTACACAGACCATTCGGGTATGGAATAAGGAGGGGTTAAAATAATTGTGGTACGAGGTGTACCTTCCGGCACAGACTTGTAAAATACGAAACGTCTTTTATTGCATTTTTTTTCTTTCATTTTATGACGAATTACGACTTTATAGGATCGTCGTCAGGCATTCCTCTCATTCTACTGTAAACTAGTACATAAAATATATAAAAAAAAATAGTGAAATAGATACCGTTCAAGGACGTAAAAACGTAATAAAACTGCGATAAACAAACACATTTGATCCTGAACGATACTAAAAGAACGCGCAGGGCCATTTAAAATGTGTTTGATGGGCAGGATTCTCAGCTCGAAAAGCGA
The DNA here is from genome assembly GCF_021461385.2 of Schistocerca piceifrons. Lineage (NCBI taxonomy): Eukaryota > Metazoa > Arthropoda > Insecta > Orthoptera > Acrididae > Schistocerca > Schistocerca piceifrons. Next base: position 399,731,084 of record NC_060145.1, read on the forward strand.
ATGTTGGTGCCGGCGGCGCGGTACTCTAAATTGACAACAATAGGATTAACAGGAGATTCTCAGATGCTCATTTATCATCATTTGTGGAACTGGCAGGCTAATTCGTCTGAGTAATTTACATCCGTTTTAAAGCCAGTGGAGGACCATCATGGAGAATAAATCACAGCAATGAAGGGGAGGAACAAAAGGGATTCGCCATTTGTCAACCGCAGTCTGAACGGCTGCTTATCGAATTAACGGAGACATAAACTCTTGTGAGAAGTCAAACTTCGTAACTGCGTCCCAGCGGTTGGTGAAGCTGAATGTCTGGGAGCTAAAACAACACACACAGTCTCTCTCTCTCTCTCTCTCTCTCTCTCTCTCTCTCTCTCTCTCTCTCTCTCTCTTTCTCTCACACACACACCCACCCACCCACCAACATGCACACATGTACACGGTGCCCAGCGAGTAGTTTCTGGAAAAGTATTACTAAGGAGACATTTGAAATGCCAGTTATACCAAATCTCTTTAATCGGAATGTGGGTTTACTGTGAGTGCTGCTTGGCAATCTTCATCGGAAACCTTAAAACAGGAAAGACATACCCCATTTCGAGAGGCAGCTATGGACGGGGACTGTTACATCCGGTGACTGAGGGACTATCGTGAGGATTTAAATGTACAGCGCCGCTGACGAGACGAACTGCGAGACTCCAGTTCTCTTCAAAGTTCCCCTTCTTCGCACTCACAGTGAATACCTGCGTACAAATTATATAATCTGCAAACTGACCTTAATAGTCTTGTTCTTCCTCTCTAATTTCTAATCCTGTTACCCTATACTAACAAATTCCACTAACCCTACACCTACATACTCCCCATCATCTCCCTACGAAATTTTAACCGTCTGCCTCTCCCACACAACGAAATACGTCCCGATATTTATCCATTCTATCAACTGTAATTTCATGCCCCCTATCACATGTCATAATGGCTTCCCCCTTTACCTTTCTCTCCCACACATTTTCCCTTTCATATTCCCCCCCCCCCCTCCCCCCCGACGCCTCCCCAAACCCCCTCTCAAGCTACTCCTTTCTCACCATCCGTCGATACTTCCTATCAGAGGTCTGTACTTATACACACGCCTTTCTATCCCACTAAACATCTAACTTCCTCCCGCTACCCAAAAACAATTTTTTCCCACCGCTGGTACAACCTTTATAGAATGCTCAGTGCTCCTCTTGTCATCTTTTCTGCAAAGTGTTTTAAATGTGTTCTTGACGTTTTTACACCAGTTTTTCAGAAAGTAAGTTACGCATTATTATAGCAGGCCGAGTGGTTTTTATTGAATGCTGTGCTACAATTAAAAATGAGATACATGACACTATTTCTCAACACAATGATGAGCTGTTTGTAAACAACGGTCAGAACATTCAGCTAATCCTTCAGTTCCTCGACCATAGAAATCTGTTCCTTGATCATCGAGCCATTCGAAAGCCGTTGTGCGATTACTGCGAATTAGTTCTTCGATTGCCTGGACATTGCCGTCTGTTGTCGACGTCACCGTCCTGCCCTCCCTATAACCATTACCCACGTCTCCCCCGCCCTGGACAAGATGTTGCCACCATTTCGCTAGGGCTGTATGCGACACCACATTCAGTCCACACACCGCCTGAATTCCACTGTGAACTTGAGTGCAATTTAGATGTTTCGTCCAGAGGAATCGCACTGTCCCGGTCATTTCAAGTTTGGGTAATACAATATTTGTTGTAAAGTTTAGTGCATAATAGTTACTTTTGTTCTTCATTTATTTATCAGAAAACACATTGGTGCAAGGCTACTGGCCGTGACATCAAAGTTAAGAAGAATATTGTATTGGTTTTATATAAAAGAATTTAACGTTTATTGTGTAATGGATATTATTGTTACTTTATTTAGAGCGTGAAATTGGTCAAGCTTTGATTATTAAAATATGTTAAAATGTAAAGCAATGTAGAATAAGCTGTAGCCAATCAGATGGAAGGCTTCAGGAAAGGGAACTGCGCTAGTCAGTTGAGCGAAGATGCTCGGCGCGCGGGAAACGCGGTCGGAGACGGGCAGCGGGCAGTTCTGGTCTAGAGACCAAAGAGTACAGTTCGGCTGGAGACACCAAAGGGTATACAGTTCGGTTTGAGACGCGAAAGCGGACGGTCGGTCTTAGGCAGCTAGGAAGTGACACGACTAAGAAAATTTCGCGTTGTGTGGTATCGCGGGACTTGGTCTCTGAGCGGTGAGCAGCCGCGCGCCTGTTGTGAACTGTAACTTTGCGCGTAAATAATTTGTATTTCGCGATGAGATTGTGAATGATAGAACTATGTCAAATAGGTATGCGCTCGAGTGTAACAGTAACTCTAAATACAACCACCTTCGCTATTAGTTTGATTTCTGAATAAACTTTATATTCTAACCAAATCTCAACTGTCTGGCCTACATAATTTATTGGTCGTTAATTTAGTTCCCGATATTATTATTACTGTTGTTATATGTTATTTTATCTTTGTACATCGCAAACTTGCCATCAGCCAGACAATTTAACCAAATGGTCACAAGTGTCTAATTTAGGGCGTGTAATGCGACACGTGCGGTTCAACCCCTAGACGAGCTTGAGCCAAGACATCTCGACGAAGAGGAACCACATGTGAGCCCGAACATTTTTCGGATTTTAGCTCGCAATGCGACGGCCTTACGCTACGTTACTAGGAGGGCCTGTATGCAGTCTTGGTGCCATTCATGATCGACGTTGATGCCAACGTCTTGCTGCATCAATAAATTTCCCGTCATTCATATACTGCTTCTCGCGAAGTGCATCCTTCGTTGGGCCAAACAGATGGAAGTCGGAAGGTACGAGACACCAGGAAAACGCAATGGGCCCACACCTTTGAGAAGCCCAACTGCTGGTCCAGAGGGTCAGTGCTAGCAACAGAGACATCCAGTTCAGGAGCGAGCTGTTTGGTCGTGATCGGTCAATCAACTTGAATGACAGTGATAATACTGTACCAACAGCTGTTATTTTGATTTTGTTTTATTAGACGACCAGTTCCGACGCTCCAGTTACGTCATCTTCACGCCCGTCGCATTAATGACACCAAGCACCACTTGCGCATGTGCAAGACAAGGCACCAATATTCGTATCTGGTTCCGTAGATGTCACAATTTCACGAGCATGAGCATGATGCTGTCAAATGTGTGAAGAAAACACATGAAGTTCGAACATCTACGGAACCAAATACGAAAATTGGTGCCCTGTCTTATACAAGCAAGAGAGGTACTTGGTGTCCTCCATGTGACAGGCCGGAAGACCTCGTAATTGGAACGATGAAATTGTTTGCTTAATAAAATCAAATCAAAATCAGGGCTGTTGGAACAGTATTATTAAATTTCATCGACCAGACGCTGTCCAACGCCCCTCGGCCCAAGATGGAGTTACATTTATCGAATGAGAGTGTCCGCACGTTGCAACACTGCAGGAGTCCCAGCTGTGTGCAGCTGGCCGGCAGGCGGGAGATCGGACAGGTACGTGATAGGGATAGATGTCTCGCCCAACGACTCACCGCGCTTTTCGTCACTGCCAGGTCTCAGAAGACATTCTGGAAGCGCCTAGGAATATCTGCGATGCCCTGGTTTTCGCCAAAAGTAACACAATGACAGCTCTCTGCTTGCAACGCACCTCCGTCACAGACGCCATTTTGAAGGTTATGTATAGCGACTCCACCTATCTGAACTTCATGAAGCTATAGAGATTGAGGTAGGAATATTCTACTACGTCCCACAATAAATTTCGCATTTTTTTCAACCGAAATTGGCGGAGAAAATAATTGTTGCGTTCCTTGTACGAAGCCTTTGGCTGAACAGTGGCTTGACGGTACCGCTACAGCCATATCCCTGCCCGTATGGGGGGGAAGGAGATAAAACAAATGAAAAGAAGAGACTCTGGCACTTCACCAGAACATGGTTCTTATAGCACTGAAGCGCTAAATCTGCGCTGTATCTGCTGTAGACTCACCGGCGAGCGCGAGGTGCATGATGAAGAAGTTCATGCGCGACTTGCGCGCCTTGTTGACGAGCAACGCGACGAGCACGGCGGCGTTGCCCAGCACGATGCTGGCGAACAGGATCCACAGCACGGTGAACTGCTCCGTCTGAAACACACAAGCGCCGGCGTAGGGTGACGTGGGGCTGCTGAAACCAGCTCACCTCCTCCTGGCCAACACACAGTGTTATTACAGCGTGCGTTGTTTCTAATTTTATGCCTCTCTCTCCACAGTCTGTCTCAATGGGAAGCGTGTTAGAATCCAAAATGAATCACTCTATATTGGAGTGTGCTCTGCTTTGAAACTTCCTGGCACAGTGTATACCAGACCAGGACTCGAACCCAGAATTTTTGTATTTCGCACGGAGTACTCTTACCGACCAAGCTACCTATCCTCTTCTTTTATTTTAGAAGTTTTTCTCATTGGCAGATAAAATTTTTTTGGGGTAAGGATTTTCTTGACTGTCAAACATTTGAGAAACTAAACTCTGCTTGTGCAATTGGAATACCTCATGCGAAATAATCTTCTTCGAAGCTGAGGACAAATCAAACTTTCATCCACTATGGCGACGAAGCAAGTCCAGATATGAAAACCCGTGGGGAATATGGAAACAACAGATTAAGTAACATCTGCAACGGACGGTAGCAGAAAAATCATTCTATTTTACACATCGCTAATACACTGAAGCGCCAAAGAAACTCATAAGGACAAGCATGTTTAAATACAGAGATATCTAAACGGGCTGAATACGGCGCTGCGGTCGGCAACGCCTTTATAAGACAACGAGTGTCGGCGCGGTTGTCAGATGAGTTACTGCTGCTACAATGGCAGGTTATCAAGATTCAAGTAAGCTGGAATGTGGTGTTATAGTCGGCTCACGAGCGATGCAACACAACATCTCCGAGGAGTGATGAAATGGGGATTTTCCTGTACGACCATTTCACGAATGTACCGTGAATATCAGGAATCCGGTAAAACATCAGATCTCCGACATCTGTAAGGTGTCAGGCAAATCCAACACCTTCCATGAAAACCCTGACATGATAAGCAAATCCAGTAGTATGTCACATAGCTCCGAATAAATCGTGAGATTAAATTAACCAAAGTAATACGAGTAACGAGTGAGCAAGTGGAATACCACAGACTAACACAAGAATGCCTAAATGCATTTCATACCTTCCCACCGTGAGACAGACGCAGTTCCGAGGGGAGAAACGAGAACAGAAGCCCATAGCAGAACCGTGTTAAGCTAGAAGGCCCTACGATAAGGGACGGACACCCACGTCGCCAGCTAACCGCTAAGACCATCCCCCAGCCCATGTTAAAAGCTAGAGCCCTCCAGAAGAACAGTATAGATCTTACGATAACACTAAAAGGACCACACCAGCTGCAAGTTTTAGCGTGAGACTTTTTCGCGTCTCTGTTACGTTGCAATCTTTAAAAACATTGCCCCACAACGAAAAGTATAACGTTTCTCATTGGACAGACAGAATTTTTGTAGGTGGAGCTTAAGGTTAACATGGAGACCCTCATTGGTCAGATGAAAACACAGCCAGATAGTTTTTTTAAAACCAACTTTGGTAAATTGTAGTAAGGAGAAGTTAGGAGAGAGTTGCTTCCGAGACAGAGAGGTGAGCGGAGCTGTGCTGTCCGCTGCCCCCTGACGAACACCGACAAGGTAATGAACGCACACGATGCCGCATAACAGCGCATAAAGCTTCACTCAGAACTGCAGAAGTCTCATCTGTTACATCCCCTTTTTGCGTAATACTAGTGTCAATCATCAATTAAAGGTCATGGTGTTCACATTTGCCACTTGAAGTAAAAATCTGAAACGCGATGAATTTTCTGTTATATAGTTATTGAGAAGCCACATCAGCCACTGTAATTTACGACAAGTTAGATAAGTAATTAAAGATAATTGAGGGTCACCGTAGACCATTTTGATATTTTTCTCTTTTGTGAAACTTAATTTAAAGCTAGATTATAGATGTAATATGGCATAGATCACCCTTCGATCCATTGTAGAACTTGGAAACCCATTCAGGGGATATTCGTTCACATTTTTGTTGAACGCAGTTGGTTTTTACCATCCTGTATTAAAACATTTCCTTTTATCAATAGCGCAATTTATAAACAATGTTTTGTGAGTAGAATAAAATTTCCAATGGTAAACTTAACTGCTTTTTCGACGTTATTTTACCAGTTAACTAAAAATAGGAAAGCCTTGAACCCCTTCCACTAAATTTAGTTAGTATTAAGATTCCTTTACAGGGAGTACAGTGGAGCTGACGCTGAAATCATTAAGTATTTGGTTATATCATCGCTAGTCTCACTGAACACTTCTGAATTCTACATGTCATGTGTGGTCTGCCGTCTCCTTAGCAGCAACAGGTCCCAGGTTCAAACTAGTCAATTCCCTAAAAAACACGCTCAGAGCGTCGTTGCGCGAAAGTGGTAGGGAGACACGATATGGAACAAACAGACACCACGCAGCATGTTTAGACATTGTTGCGGCTGGAAAAAGATCCTGCAAGAACGGGACCAACGACGACTGAAAAGAAATGTTTTGCTTCACAGAGGTTCAACCGCAAATTGCTGCAGATTTCAATGCTGGACCATCAACAAGTGTCAGCGTGCGAACCGTTCATCGATGTGGGCTTTCGGAGCCGAAGGCTCATTCGTGTACCCTTGATGAATGCACGACACAAACCTTTACACCTCGCCCGGGCCCGTCAACACCGATATTGGACTGTTGATGACTGCAAACATTTTGCCTGGTTGGACGAGTCTCGTTTCAAATTGTATCTAGCGGATGGACGTGTGCGGTTATGGAGACATCATGAATCGCTGGACCCTGCATGTCAGCAGGGGACTGTTCAAGCTGCTGGTGGCTTTGCAATTGTGTGGGGCGTGTGCAGTTCGATTGATATGGGACCCCTGCCACGTCTAGACGCGACTCTGACAGGTGACACGTATGCAAACATCCTGTGTGTTCACTTGCATCCATTCGTATCCATTGTGCATTGCGATGGGCTTGGGCAATTACAGTAGGACCATGCGACACCCAAAACATCCAGAATTGCTACTGAGTGACTCCAAGAACGCTCTTCTGAGTTTCAACAGCTCCACTGGCCAACAAACTCCCCAGGCATGAACATTATTGTGCATATCTGGGATGCCCTACAACATTCTGTTCGGAAGAGATCTCCACCCCTTCGTACTTTTACGGATTTATGGACAGCCCTGCAGAATTCTTGGTGTCAGTTCCCTCCAGTACTACTTCAGACATGCCGTGTTGCGGCACTTCTGCGTGTTCGCAGGGGCCCTACACGATATTATGCACGTGTACCTGTTCTTTTGGCTCCTCAGTGTATAAACAAATGTATTAAATTAATTTCTTGCTTGCCTTTGCTGGTTTGGCTAGAACCGTTTGTTATACCTGGAACTGTCCATGTCCCTGTTCCTTGTACTAGCAATCCTGGCGCGATTCGTTCTCTGCTACCTCGCAATCTTACCAAAAATCCTAGTGTATACCTTGCGGAAATAGCACTGCTGGAGAAAAGCAGGTCACCACTTCCCGCTACCGTAAAATTTAAATGCAGGCAGATATTTCTATATTTCTACTGGTAACTTAGCACGGCATTCTGAACAACATTATGTCAACATTTACTCATTTGCTGACTGATAACTGCAGCTGTTAGGAGTAATGTGTTTTTAGGCCGGTTAGTACCTCCAAGTACATGCGACAAGAGCATGCTCATCTTCTACCGGGCAACAGGTCGGGTGTTGAAATGTGGACGTATGGACGCAAAACGGAAGTCCATATTGACAGGCGTAGTCCACTTAGCGGTGCAGTTACGGACTTGCAGGAAAATGAGACCGTAAAGTTTGTGACGTGTTTGTGGGAAGACTGTTCGACGCAGAGAAAAAACAACCGACACACTGATGTGTGTACGTACTAAGGTACCCCATATATCTGCACTTAACAACCGTTACACCCTGTCTGTATATACACTCTAAGATACAAAAGAAAGACGCTTGAGGGAGCGCTTATCCGAACGGGACGGAAATCGGTAGACGTGGTATATATGTGTACAAAGAAAGAAACGATTACGATTTCAGAAAAATTGAATGATTTATTCTAGAGAAAGACCTTCACAAACTGAGCAAGTCAGTAATATGCTGGTCCACCTCTGGCCCTTGTACAAGCAGTTATTTGACTTGGCATTGGTTGATAGAGTTGATGGCTGCCTCCAGAAGCATATCGTGGCAAGTTCTGTCCAACTGGGGAGAAATACGGCGACATTTCTGGCCAAGATAGGGCTCGGCAATGGTGAAGACAGGCAGTAGAAACTCTTACCGTGTGTAGGCGAGCATTATTTTGATATGAAATGAGATGACACTCCAGATCATCATCATTCCTTGGTGTCGGGCCGCACCATGTGCGACAATCTGCTTGATATCCCACCGCTCTCTGGGGCGTCTCCAGATACGTCTTCGTCCTGGAATCTAATTGGCTGGTATAGAATTGTCTCCAGTGGTGAGATAAGCTTCGAAATGAACCCCGATGACAAGCGAAAACGTATCTGGAGACGCCAGAAACAACCTGAATGTCTCCCAGCATACGGCCAAGGAAGTAGCAGTGATCACGTTTAAGAGATGGCCCCATTTCTCATCTCTTCTTAGGGCGTCCGTTTATTCCCACTACCACTTCAAAAATCGAAACTTTGAAACTGTTAAAGCTAAAGTATCGTAATTTGTTGAAAACATTTAGTAGGTCTCAAAGTTTTTATATCTTCGTACTCTGTTAACCTGAAGTGCTTGAAAATGGCAACAAACTAGGGAAGGCGTCATAAGGTATGCAGAATCCAAATCTATGAAAATGTTAGTGCGGAATTATCTGCGCCTGTATGGGAGGGCAGATGCCGCAACAATAAGCATAATGAGGGACGGGGAGTGTCAAAGATTTACCTCGAAGTGGACGTCCCACTGTGTCAGCACGTGCTGACAGAGTGAAAGCTGCCTTTCAACGAAGACCTTAGAAGTCAATTCGTGGTGCATTACGCAAACGGCAGGAAGCAAAATCAACTATCTTACATCAGTTGGTATGCCTCTTTCGGTGAAAGGTGTGAATGATCTAAACATTGCAGCCAAACGATCGTCCTCTGCAATAAGCATTCTGGCTCCATAGATGCTTACAATCAATACCCGAAAAAGTCCTGTTTTCAGATGAAGCAACGTTTCACACTTCTGGTCATGCGAAACGCCAAAAATTAGGATCTAGAGCTCTTCACACCCACGAAATGGACGAGAACAGGTCCATGGCAGCCCAAAGCTTAATGTTTGGAGTGACCTAATGCACGGTTTTCCTTTTCAGAGAAAGCCATAACAGCGAATCTTTCACTGGACATGCTCGAAAAGTTCCTGCTGCCACAGGCCCATGAACTTCCAGCACAATAGCGCCTTATAACATTCGAGTCTGAACGTGCGGGATGTGCAGAATGACAGGTCTACTGATGGGTGGATGAGTCATGATGGTTCAGTGCATGACCCACGGACTCGTCCGATCTCACGCTTTTAGATTCCTCTGTTACTGAGGCGTGCTGTGAGGTCGATAGCTTGCGCGCTGAGACTTGAGCACTTTCTTTGCCGCTACTGGGTTCTTTGGTCTCTCCTTGTGAAACGGAGGAAGGAGTGGACCGAGCGAGATGGAGGTGGTCGAAGCTGGCGATGGTTGGTAGGGGTGTCCGACGGAACGTACGTGCTTCTTAGGGAAAATTGGTCAGTATTGCTGGCATGCGGATCTTCTGGTGGGAGCGTCATGAGCTGCTGTTTACCGTTGCTGACGTGACGTGACGTGTCCGGTGAGGCTACCCCTGTCCTGGATGAGCTAGTCCGCGTGCGTTTGGGGTTCCCCCTGAAGAAGTCAGCGCGGCTCGGCGAAGCCTATGGGTTGTGTCCCTCGCTGCCGTAGCGCTCAGAACGCCTTCATCGTGGGATTTCGCGGAACACCGGGTCAACGCCTACTTTGGTTTTTCGGCTCCTTCTGTTTGTGGGTGTCTCGGTTGCCTGCAGTTTGTCTGCAGCACCATGGCGCTTGCCTTTCACTTGGTTTTAAAATTCAATGGTGCTGCGTTTCCGCATTTTGCAATTAATTGGTGATTGTTTGAAGGGGCCGCTAACATATGCTCAACTCTCTCCCGTATGGATGTGTCGTATCTCTTTAGAGTACACTTAAAAAAAATTCGGGTGCCAGATTTTAAGTAAAAGAGTGAACTGTTGTTTTCTTGTAATTTTGATTTTAAGGCCGTGCGGCTTGTGCTAAATTTTGCCATTGTGTTGAAATTATGAAAGGGCATCCACTTTAATCAGTGGGAATGACTTGGTACGTGCAGCCCTTAGTATATCTCTCTCCTTACTCTTTAGCGGAGTAACAGGAATATTTCATGTGATAGTCAGATACTTCTTTTACATTATAAATAACCTTTGATACTTGGTTACTCTCGTGTTCACATGCGGTCTATGTGTGATATCTTTCAGAACTGGGCCAAAAGCTTTAGTTTTGATTAACCGTGTCTATGTCGTAGCGGTCAACTTACTCCTGCTTGCTTTGTTGTCGTCGGGGGCTGGACTCCAGGTCTACGCTTGGGGCCTGTTGTGCCGGCAGCAGGCTTGTGCCCCGATCTGACGCCGGACTGGTCAGTTTTAATTCTTTAATATTTAATGTGTTTGACCTCCTGTAATCCTTTTAAATCGTGAAGCTTGTCTACACTGTTTAACATGTGATTTTTGTAGTGTAATAATTTTTCTTAATGCTGATACTTATTTTTTTTAAATGGGAAAGGAAACATTGATGGCTGTTCCTTGCTACTGTTTTGGAAAAGAATTTCTTGTTGGTTAATACGTTTTTGGAGGAGATACTTAATAACAAATGACGTTCAATCGGTTTCCTCATCTCTTCCTCTGGGACCTGATTGTTTGACACCTCTAACTAGGTACATTCCCTTCCTCCGTGTTCCAGTTACGTCAAGGATCGCGTGTATATAACCCCAGTCAATGATACTGCTGACCTTCCTGCACGAATCCCTGAAGCAAATAGAACGACCGTCGCAGGTAGCAAGGGGAAGACCGCAGCCGTAATAACCATGGAAAAGCCCATTGCGCGCCAGGTACATATAATCTGTGGCCGCGAGCTCGACTCCTGACCACCACCAGCAATGGAGGGTGAAACTTCGACAATGCCAGCCGCTCGTGCTTACGAGATGTCAGAAATATCATTAAACAAACGTCGGCAAAAGAACTCAAGACAGAAGCCAACGGTAATTTGTCAACAAGTGGACACGAAAGCCTTAACAGTCATTGATACTGCAATGTTGACCCACACATGGGTGGAACTCGAGTATCGCTTTGATGTTCTACAAGTGACGAGTGGGGTACACCTGAAATTCTGCTATTATAGGAAAAAGAACCCTTGAGAGCTGCTAAACGTTTCACAACAAACCACGAAGTTCTAGCTGCAATGGTTTCCAAGTTATGATCTTTTTGAAATGATAGTGGGGCTCTATGGGTACTCTGTATTGGTCTCAAGCCAGTATAGCCACGAATTTTAAAGAATTGAACTCCCATGTGGAAAGCAGTTTCAAGTGAGTTGATGTGTTGAATATTTGACTTTCAGCATGTAAGCAACCAAAAGTTTAGAAAAGGTTTGAAACTATGTTTAAAATTTGTTGGAAGTCGCTAAGGTCTCTCATTATCAAACACTGGATGAGTATATTCTGGGTAATTTGCGCTCCGTTTCAAGCAAAATGTAGTTTTTATGTATGTCATTGTTTATGATATGGTGGCGCCTGAAACATCGGTCGTACATTGATATAATATTGCCGGTATATTCACTGCTGTACGTGGCCACTTTCTCCAAAAAGTTCTGCGAATACAGTTAGTAGTAAACAGGCAATAAACTGAAACATCGCGCCTGATGAGACAAATTACTGCATGAACAGCGAAAATAAAGTGCGGGATAAACTTCTTTTGTTTCATCAGTTTTGGATAGTGTGAGCAGAAATAGTTTGGTACAGATTTGGAATTATGTGTAAAGTTTGTTGCAAGACATTAAGTGTGTAAGTGGGCTGCTTCTGTGATGGCAGCGCTGTGCAGCGCTTTGCATTGGCTCTCTGACTGCGCTTTCTTTGTAAAAGACTCTGTGGTTGGTTGGACTCGTTTTTAAATTAATCACCAGTACTGTTGGGCAGCTGGAAGTTAGTCGCCAGCGGTACTGGAAGTACTGTTGGGCAGTTGGAGGCGAACAGCCAGTACTGATGGATGTTAAATGTGAGAAGTTAGCATTGATGGAGGGTAGAGGTCTGAAGTGGTAGCATAGGCCAACGATCTGAAAGTATCCGACTTGGAGATTGAAAATTATTCATGATTATATACCTTTGTACTGGATGTCAATGATGATTTGTATTCGTGTTTGAACTGGATGTCACCTTATTAAGGTAAAAAATACATTATTTGGTTTGCAACAAAATCTTTCCTTTGCTAACCACATGCCTATTAGTAGTTAGTGGCTTCAGTAGTTAGAATCTTTTATTTAGCTGGCAGTATTGACGCTCGCTGTATTGCAGTAGTTCGCGTAATGAAGATTTTTGTGAGGTAAGTGCTTAATGAAATGTATAGGTTATTGTCAGGATTGCTTCTTATTCAGGGCCATTATTTTGTATTAATTATTCGAAGTCAGGTTGTAATTTTTTTTTCGTGCAGTCAGATTGCGTTACGCTAGAATGCTGTGGGTCACTGTTGACATGATAAGAAAAAGTAAGGAGAAAGTAGGCTCAGAACGTTCAGTTTTACTCAGCTGTTTCAGAATCAAATAACGTTGAAGTTTCATCTTCTCAGTCATTCAGCAATTTAAGTATAGATTCACACACTTAAATAAAGAAGCTTCAAGTGTTTTCATTCTCAAATACTGGATACATATAGTCAGCGTATTTGCGCTTTGTGAAGTACGCTACCTCAAAAGTATGTAGTCTATAACAATAATACTTGCCTTACTGTGTTGAAACTTTCACATAAATTATATCTCTTAATAAGTAATATTATTTCCACTACATTCTGGCTAAGTGATGAAGCAATCTGTTGTGAATATTTTTAAAAGAACTGCATTTATTAATGACAAATACGCATTCCACCCTTCTAAGGCATCATCAAAAAATGGTTCAAATGACTCTGAGCACTATGGGACTTAACATCTGAGGTCACCAGTCCCCTAGAACTTTTAAACCGAACTAACCTAAGGACATCACACACATCCATGGCCGAGGCAGGATTCGAACCTGCGACCGTAGCGGTCGCGCGGTTCCAGGAAGCGTAAGGCATCATCAGATTATACGTAAGTATAGCAGGATAAGCTACATCCGACAAACGCCTGTGAAGGGCATTAGAAAAAATGTCTGGCTATAACATCTGGCCATCATATCTTTTATCAAATATATGAGATCCTTTGAGTGTTTGATAAGACATGTGACTACCGGATGTTGCATCTAGACGATTTTTATTCTTATTTAATGCCCTGCAGAGGCAATTGACGGATGAAGGTTATCCTGCTATATTTACACATAATCTGATGAATCCTGAGGTCAAAATGCGTAACTGTTACCAATAAATACAGTTTAGCCATCGAGACTGTTTTATTCGAAACGCTTAATAAATAGACTACGTCAGCATTCCAAATTCTGAAATTCGTGCTCTATTATAGTAGATACGCAATCCGCAACGGCATTAAGAAATCTGTGCCCTGGGGTAGTAGTTTAGTAATATATAGGGTTTTCCGTGATAATGTGCAAACTGCCAGGGATGACGGAGAAGGATAAATGTATCAATTTGAGGTAAGGAACACTGTGGTGGAAACGAGTGAGTCCAATGTTATAAGTAAAAGTCATTCTGACGCCTATGACATGTAACGGTACTGTCATTGCTAAGACGGCAGGATAGGCAACTTTCGCAGGTGGTAGTACGCACCAACATGAGAAAAAAATATCTAGTAAGGTTGGGCTGTAAAACGCATAGCTTTAAAGGTATAGACACTTGTTCAGTGGAATACATGTATTTCACCTCATCGAGGTACAATAAATGCTCATAGCTCTGAAGGATTTATATAATTGCGTAGGCTTCCGCGGCCAGAGTCAGTCGACATAAAAGTTTTCTGGGTATGGTACCGCGTCATAATGTAAAAAAAAAAAAAAAAAAAAAAAAAAAAAAAACTACTACTGCTGGAGAAAAACCAACGTTTCGGCCACGGTTGCAGCGTTCTTCTTCTGGGTCTAATGGTACGTTCTAGCTATGCAGTGTCCATTATATTTTGTTGTTACTGTTCACTGCGCATGCCATTACGTCATAATTTTAAAAAGGTAGTTAGTTTCATTGGTCACTTACGGAAGAAGGAGAGGGAACTTTATTTTCATAGGTTATTGCGGTGGAGGGAGAACGTGACCTCTGTTGTCTATTGGCTCTTGTGTTATGTACCATTATTGGTGGTCACCATCGAATGAGAAGTTTGCTGCTGTTTACCAACTGCTGGACGTTGGCCGCGCGGCGCCAGTTACTCGCCAGTAGTGCTCGTTCCTCGTGTTGACAGTGCGGTCTGTTGGGCTCTGATTGCTGGCAGCCAAGATGGTGCAGCCCGAGTCCATCCTCCCTGTTCATATTTTAGGGTGTTTGAGTATTTCGATGGCCTCTCTGATTCTGCGTTTCGTCATAATTGGCTGCTTGGCCAACACACAGGCTTCACAGAATTTTATGTCTTTTCCGCAGTCTTGTTGATGTTCTGCCACTGTGGATTTGTTGTGCTGCCCTAGACGAATACAGCGCTCGTGTTTCCGAAGGCGCGTTGCTATTGGCCTCCCAGTCTCGCCGATGTGTGCCTCTCCACATTCGCATTCCACCTTGTAAAGGCCTGCAGTGTGTAATGCATCCACCTTGTCCTTGGTGGAGCCTAGCACATCCTGGATCCTACGACCACCGCAATAACCTATTAAAATAAAGTTCCCTCTCCTTCTTCCTTAAGTGACCAATGAAACTAACTACCTTTTTAAAATTATGGCGTAATGGCATGCACAGTGTAATGGTACTGGAATTACGTAACCATTACGGTACCTCACCTGAACCTCTCGATACGAGCAATATTTTACTGAGTTTCTGTAAAGTAGTTAACATATTTCTGAGACAACATTCAGATTTGATTTCATTAATGTAGAGGTATTTTGATACATCGATATGTTTATATTGCGATGATATTATCCTTATGTGTATTCTTTCTTTTGTCACTATGACCTTTGAAGTACTTGTAACTGTTGACTTTTGGGCGCGTAAGCGATTATTAGTTAGTTAGAGAGTCGGACCTTGAAAAAGTCAAGTCTTGGACGTCATGTTGGAAAGACGTATATTGTAGCCAGTTTATAAAATGTCAACTCTAACAGTGAGGAAGATGTTTTCAAGTATGTTTTGTATTGTCAAGTGATGTTTTGTGTGTTACGTGATATTGCAGCAAAAGTAATAAAAAAGAAGTGTAACTTAAATTCGGAGTGCTGATTACTTTTTTACATCACCATTGTGCTAACTTTCAAAGGTTTAATCTTTAAGAATGGTTTGTAAAGCGCATCTACCAAACTTTTCAATATAGCAGAATAAAACCTAGGCCTCTTTGCATCCGAGCTTGGAATCATCACGACCTAGATTTTCGACGATTGAGCCATGATTTTACAACGAGACCAGCGTGGGAAACACGAAAAGATGAGTGCCTAGTTTATTCATTATTACATGAAATGACTTTATTAACTGTGCCCTAATGACACCTGCCACATAATATAACTTTGTTGTTGCCCGAAAATGCAGTATTTAGCAGCGTGAGCAACACCACAATCATTATCAAATGTTGACCTTTGTTGTGGCAGGGTTGTTAGAACACTGAACAGTAACAACAAAATATGAAGGACACTGCTTAGCTAGAACGCACCATTAGACCCAGAAGAAGGCCGCTGCAATCGTGGTCGAAACGGTTTTTTTCTCCAGCAGCAGTAGTTTTTTACGTTATGAAACGGAACCATACCCAGAAAACTTTTAGGCCTCTGAAGGATTCTTTGTCACTGTCTTTGCTGTAGGCAGTACCGCACATTTATCCACATTAAAGGAGAGCTGTCATTCATTACATGGACGATTACCGAGAACCGCCCACGCGTTCGCCGGCGCTCCGGCAGGCTGACGACCTGGCGTTTCCTTGTCGCACACTCTGCCCTCCTCGAGCCAATGAGGAGCTGTTAATTTGCGCCGCAGAAGTGGCGCCTCCTCTCATCAGTAATTAATGTTAATCTCGGCTGAGAGCGGCGCGTCTGTCTGCCGCGCGCCCCTGGGTGGGTGAGTAATTTATGGTCGCAGGTAGCGGGCGAAGCGGAACGGCACGGGACGGATTGCGGCTGCGCGGCGGCAGGGGGACACGCAGAGCGTCGCGCCGCCGCTCCGCGCCAATATTGGAGCCGGGGCGCGCGTTAATTGCGCGTCTCTGTTCCACATAATTAGGCGGCCTGACTGCTTCCGCCTTCCTTCCTTCCTCTCCAGTAATGAAGACCCCGCGCCACGAGTCGCGCGAGCCGCAATTAAAGGCCCAACGGGACACCACACACCACGCCACCGCTGTAAGGGGAAAGTTGTCTCCGTGCGCACTCAAATGACGACCAGTATTTTGTATAGTTTTTTTTACAGGACTGTTTTTCCGGGAACAGTGTCCTAGCGTATGCAGATCCGCAAAGGGAATCCCATTTGATCGAAATACTTAATTGACCCGGAAGGACGTGATAAACGGCTGTACAGCTGGAAGTTGGAACCAAATTAAGTTTGTGCCGGGCCGACACTCGATCACGGGGCCTTCGCCTTTCGCGTGTAAATGCTTTACCAACTGAGTCACCGAAGCACGACTCACGACGCGTCCTCACAGCAGTACTTCCGTCAGTATCTCATCTCTTACCTTCCAAATTGCTGGCCGGCCGGAGTGGCCGTGCGATTCTAGGCGCTTCAGTCTGGAACCGCGCGACGGCTACGGTCGCAGGTTCGAATCGTGCCTCGGTCATGGATGTGTGTGATGTCCTTAGGTTAGTTAGGTTTAAGTAGTTCTAAGTTCTAGGGAACTAATGACCTCATCTGTTACGTCCCGTAGTGCCCAGAGCCATTTGAACCATTTGAACCAAACTGCTGAGTGAAAGTTTCATTTCCATAGCCTGTGACTAAGCTACGTCCCCGCATTATCCTTTCTTCCAGAAGCGCTAGTCTTGCAAGTTCCGTAGGAGAACTTCTGTGAAGTTTGGAAGGTAGGAGATGAGGTACTGCCGGAAGTAAAGCTGTGACGACGGGTCGTGAGTCGCCCCTGGGTCGCTCAGTTTGGTAGAGCACTTGCATGAGAAGGCAAAGGCCCGAGGTCGAGTCTTGGTCTGGCACACAGTATTAATTTGCAAGGAACTTTCGTACCGGCACACACCCCGCTGTAGAGTGAAAATCTTACTCTCGAAACATCCTCCAGGCTGTGGATAACCCATGTCTCCACAATATCCTTTATTCTAAGAGTGCTAATCGTGCAAGTTACGTAGAACAACTTCTGGGAAGTTTGGAAGGTAAGAGATGAGGTACTGGCGGAAGTAAAGCTGTGATGAGGGGTCGTGAGTCGTGCATGGGTACATCACTGGATAGAGCACTTGCCCGCGGAAGGCAACGGTCTCGAGTTCAAGTCTCGGCCAGACAAACAGTTTTAATTTGCCTCGAAGTTTCATATCTCCACACACTCCTCTGCAGAATGATAAATCTCATGCTGCAGTACTAGTGAATGCCGGTAAATAGCTAATGCAGCCTTATTATTCTTTTACTCCGAATTAGCATTCTGCATGCCCTGTAGATGTGGGAACACGTTGAAAGCAACCAACCTGAAAAGGCACGCGGATCAACATAAACAGCAACGTCAGTCGCCCGTCATTGCCAGTTCTGAGAAGGACACAGGATGAGCGCCGACTGTCAGTGGCCTTCAGGTCAATGGCTGTTGCCGCGGAGCATAGTCTGAGACTGTCAGATAACATCTCTCGCAGAGCGAAGTCCTGGAGAAAATATTTACGAAATTGAATGCTGAGGATCGGAGAAAATATTTACGAAATGCTGAGGATCGCCCTTTTTAGCAGAAGATGCCATTGTCCTTGAAATGTAGAAATCTTGCCATCTCCCTAGAAAGCACTGAAATATAGAAGTAAACGTCTTGAAGACGGGAAGGAGACCCATAGTCATGGAGCTTTGAAAATGTGAGAGATAGGCGAATGACTGCAAAAAGCAAATGCTTACGCAATGTAAGACCCACCAGCAATGGCTCATGTAAATAAATTATGTTAAAAAGAGATACCGGACAGTGACGATGCAGAAAACCTCATTCGTCCAAGAAAGATACAGAGAGAACGAGGAGACGCGAATTGTTTTGTGCAGAGGACGGTGGGACACAAGTTTTCGGTTAACTAGTCAGAGAAGCCGTTTGATCGATCTGCACTCAGAAGATCCAGAGTTGAGCCAACCAAAAGCCAATAAGAGACAATGGCGACCCACCACTCGGTCCAGTTAGTGGTGTGTAAAGGTGGTGATGTGTCAACTAAGGACGAGTATCAATCTTGTCATCCGATCTTACTCACTTCTTGAATATTTCATGTAGTGCCCCTGCGCTTCTAATTTAATTCAAGGTATTGTGTATGGAGCTGGTCATTGTTGCCAGCACCGACAAAGGCAGTCAGCGTGTATTGGGTCATTTACGTCTACATCTATCCTCTTCAAACCACTGTGCACTGCATGGCGGAACGTACACTAATGAGCCAAAGCATTATGAGCACCTGCTGAACAAAATACATTACTGATTTTGCGTATCACGGATCCGACAGTTTGTTGGTAGGTTTGCAGAGGTATATGGCATTAGCTGCCTACACTCAGGTCATGTAATTCGCATAAATAAGTGACCGACTTTGGTGGCCGGGACATCAATGTGAGTTCATTGTAATGTTCCTCAAACCACTGTTCCACGGTTCTGGGTCAGAGACACATTACACTGCTGAAAGATGACATCATCGTCGGGGAAGATATCAAGCACAGGTGGCCGGGGTGGCCGAGCGGTTCTAGGCGCTTCAGTCTGGAACTGCGCGACCGCTACGGTCGCAGGTTCGACTCCTGCCTTGGGCATGTATGTGTGTGATGTCCTTAGGTTAGTTAGGTTTAAGTAGTTCTAAGTTCTAGGGGACTGATAACCTCAGATATTAAGTCCCATTATGCTCAGAGCCACATCAAGCACAGACGGATGCAGGTGGTGCGTAACTGTCAGCGTGTCATCGATTATTACCAGAGCTTCCATGAAAGAGCATGTGAATGGCTCCCATAGCATATTACTGACCCCACCAATCTGCGTCCGTGGCGCGCTGCACGTTTCGAGGCGCCGTTCACCTCTACGACGGCGTTTGTGGAGACGACCAGCGACCTAGTGTAGCAAAAACGTGATTCACTCAAAGAGCCGACAGTTTCCATTGATTGAAGGTCGAATCTCGATGGTCCCGTGCGCACTGCAATCATAATTGACGATGTCATTGGGTCAACGACACGTGAACTCGTAGGTGTGGTCTGCTGTAGAGCTTCATTTCAACAATGTACGATGAACGGTGTGCTCCGAAACATTTATGCCGGCATCAGCATTGTGCTCTTTCGACAGAGATGCCACAGATCAGCATCCATCCTACTTTACAGAGCAGACAAGCTTCCGAACCTCACGTTCTGCGAAGAGTCGTGAACGTCCAACCATTTAGCGCCTAGCAGTAGTTTCGCTGTCCTACTATCTCTTTCCGTAGATGCCCACGACAGTAGCACGTAAACATTCGATCAGCTTCGCCATTTTCAAGATACTCATACACATGTTCTGCGTAATAATAATCTTCCCTTTGTTATAGTCGCTTATCTCAATGGGTTTCCCCATTTGCAGAGCATATCTTCGCTAGGGTGATCCCCCGCCGGTGTCTGCTCCGCTTACGTACTTTTGTTACGGGGTCACGTGCCCGCAACACCACCAGCAGCATCCAACGTCGCTGTGGACAGTGGTCATAACGTTTTAGCTAATCAGCGTATGGCTCATTGTACCAATTATTAGGGATTTCTCCCTTTCCATTCACTTGTGAGTGGTGGGAAGATTGATTGCCTAAATTGTGCATACTGCAATTAGTCTCATCTTGTTTGTATGATCTCTATGAGATGGGGTTGTAATATATATCTGTGGTTCTACGCTGCACTTCGTTTGGTGGCGTTCACGATTTCCCAGGTAATTGTTCGTTAGTTCAATCGTTTTGTAAAGACTGTTTTTTACTTCTGCCATTTTATGCTTTGTTTATTCCTACTATGGACTTATTTCGGAGGATCTAGCCCGACATAAATGTCTTTTAGATGGTTTATTCACCATAAGCCTCCCTAGGGGTGATATGAAATGCTCTTAATAGCTTTTCGTGAGTATTTACTTGTTGTCTCGTTGTCTGAAAAACTTTTTAAAATAACTTTTTAGCACAGCTTAGAACCTTGCTCTAGGGCTATATTTTTGTATGACTACTGCCTTACTTTTCTATTCCTTTGTAAATAAAATCTAATGAAGCAGTAGCCAGGCGAAACGCGTTGTTTGTAATAAAAATAACTGTGCAACTGAGACTGTTTCTTTATACAAGTAAACACATTTGTCCTTTGTCATTTTAAAAGTAAAACTGTCGAAATAAAATTCGTTTTTAATTCTTAAGTTTAGTTAGGCTCTTTCAATGGTTGCGGGATGGGGGCCGGGAGGGTGGTGGTTGGGGAGGGGGGGGGGGGGGAGAGGGATGGTGTTACCAACTAACATTTGACTGCATTCGAAGTGACGGTCTCAGAGAGGTTGCGGAACACTGAGCTTGACAATGCTGCATCGGAATGTAAATCGTATTACATGGAATGTAATAACATTTTACTAATGCTCTTTTGCAATGAGGTTTAAACATCGCGAAGAATCGAATGAAAGTATTTTAATAGATGTCTACCGTATTCACTAAAAGAAGAAAGGTATTTTCAACCACAGGGTTTATATAAGTGCGAACATGAATTGTTATCAAGATATTTGTGACTCTATATGTAAGAAACATCATTAACAATATTATACTAAACTGTGTTCCTTACTGACAGTACGACGGTAATACTCATAGAGTTTACTACAGTATTAGGTCGTAAAATATTCTGTACTTGTACAATAACGAACAATCAAGGATTAGATCTAGCCATTCACATGCCATATGTACAGCACAATTCGTTATTTCAGTGAAGGATTTTCCAAAAATACGCAGTAGTATTTCTGGGTGTGTTTTACGTTATTCGGAACTCGCCTTGCTATCTACGTAGTTAACTCTGTTAGGTACGGTTGGTTGCAGCATGGCCAGTGAGTGACTACAACACATGTACAGTCAAAAGGTGAGTGACTGATATAAAACATCAGTAAGTAGACAAAGACACTGCGTACGTTTTACTTCGTAATGCGCCATGTACACATATAGGCATTGCTGTCAAATGTAATAAAAGACAATCGTGATTCACATTTCATTTCTGAAGTACGTCATTGTTAGACCAGACCCCCACACATACATGCAAGCAAAACAGTACAAGCATTTGTATTCCGACGTATATAAATTGTGTTTTTCAAATATTCAAAAATTTGAAAAACACAATCCTGCAACTTGGCAACAAAATTGCGCCGAATTTTCGATGTAAGTACCATAACCACTTAACCTCACATATTTATTTACTCTGTATTTCATCGTTTGGAGGTTAGTTATGTTCACATTGGGTGCTCCTCACTGTTTTCTACCGTAGGGCACCAACATACGAAGAACATTTCCCCACAGTGGAAGAATAAAAATCGGAAACTGACGATTATGGAAAGTATGTAAAGTGCATCTTGTAAATCGTGTGAAGAGCCGTCTGATGAAGAACTTGTCAGTTCGAAATCGGTTACGGCGCTATTTACTTAAAGAAATAGAAGTATTAATAGTGGGCCGGCCGCGGTGGTCTAGCGGTTCTAGGCGCTCAGTCTGGAGCCGCGCGACTGCTACGGTCGCAGGTTCGAATCCTGCCTCGGGCATGGATGTGTGTGATGTCCTTAGGTTAGTTAGGTTTAAGTAGTTCTAAGTTCTAGGGGACTGATGACCATAGATGTTAAGTCCCATAGTGCTCAGAGTCATTTGAACCATTAATAGTGGCTGGTCGCTGTCTTCTTTTTAAGAATCAACCTACATTAATTGTACACAGCCACGGTCTCACAATGTCAGTTTTAGACAAAACAGCAGTACCGTGTAACATCCTTGAGATCCATTCAGTCGGATCTTACTAAACATTCAAAGTGGTGCAAAGATTGGCAGCCTACTTTAAATGTTCAGAAATGTAGTACTGTGCACTTTGTAAAACGGAAAAAACGTATTACTGTACGATTACACTATCAAAGAGCCACAACTGGAACCGATCAACTCATACAAACACCTGGGTGTAACAGTTTGTAGGGGTATGAAACGGAACAATCACATAGGGTCAGTAATGGGTAATACAAGCCAGACCTATTGGACTTGTGTTACATCGAAAACCATCAATATTAGTACATGATGATGTTCCAGCAGCTTTCCCATTGTAATTTTTATATCATTTGAAGGACATGCTGACCAAGTTGATGGGGCTCTGCATGAGACAGGCCGCATAGTCACAGGATGCCTAAGACCAACCCCAATCAATAACGTCTTTCCACTCATGAGAGTAGTACCTCCATACCTAAGAAGATAGGTAGTAGCAGGCAATGACAGGAAGAACTAAGAAACAGCTCCAAGTCATCCACTGTTTGGAACTGATGTCTACCCATCATGACTGGGATTCAGAAAAAGCTTCCTTACAACAGCACCAGTTCAAAGTGCAGCAGGAGCCCACCGGGAGCTGATCTGTGAGGAATAATCTCCTGGAGCATTACAGACAGCAAAAGATATTCTACCATCAGTGTACAATCTCCAATACGGGACGTGCCGCAAAAGCTTAAGAGCAGGGGTGACAAGGTGCAAGACTAATTTGAAGAAGTGGGATATCAGTGATGATGAGTTGTGTGAATGTGAGGCTAGGCAGGACTCTGAACGCTTGTTAGTCTGCACTAACGTGAGCGATCCCTGTGACATGCAATGACCGTGCCATTCTGGTTGCTGAACACTGGACTCATAAAGTGTGAAATTCTTAGTAATTAATATCAGTTTGTAACTTTTATTATATTCTGTTTTAGCGTTCTTTGCACTCTGATAAATAAATAAAATATAATCGAATACCATTTGGAAAGTTGTAAAATAAAGTGACAGTTACGTTTATGTCTTCATTGTGTGGATCTACATTCCATTACCCAACCTCATTAATTTTTAATAATAACAGTAAGCTGTAAATTTTAGACGGAGATTCTGTTACACCGACCTTGGTGGCCGAGCGGTTCTAGGCGCTTCAGTCCGAATCCGCGCCACTGCTACGGTCACAGGTTCGATTCCTGCCTCGGGAATGGATGTGTGTGATGTCCTTAGGTTAGTTAGGTTTAAGTATTTCTAAGCTCTAGGGGACTGATGACCTCAGAAGTTAAGTCCCGTAATGCTCAGAGCCATTTGAACCATTTGATTCTGTTACCGCGTAAGAGCTAATCACGTGGATCTTCATTCTGCGAGTTTTCTACACTATGCGGCATCTCTCTCATCCAAGTTTCCTTCTCGTCCTTTCAGTCCTCTTCCTGCATAGTCCTGTCCTGTATCACACGCCTAATTCAATCGTTCCAATGTAGCCGGGGTCTTCCTTTTTTTCCTGTGTCGGAGAGGTCCATCATATTTTAGAGGGTAATCTTCCCTCTGGCATGCTTCTACATTTTCATATGTCGTTAACCGATTTTCGTCAGTTGTGTCTACAATATATTTTGTAGCTCCCATATTTTCTCGTACAGAATGGATCTGTAATTACTAATTCAGCGCTATGAAATAGTATTTGTAATGAGTGTTTTTTTTTCTCAAAGGGCAGTGAGATGACAAAATGTGTGACAACGTATCGATTTCTGGTGACGATATAATTTGATTGTTAATTTTTTAATGACCGTAATTCTGTCAGTGACAGGAACGTAATGATTGTAGTGGTTGTAGCTTTATTTTTTATTTGTTTAGCGTATATGGCATGTATCATCGTAGTGTTTATACATATCTGGCACGTCAGAATTATTCTCAGAGAGTTACACCATATGATCAGAATAATTCGGACACAAGTACGTAATGTGAAATTGGTCACTGGGCGTCACGAGAGGCCGACCCGCGACTAAAAGAGGAGGTTAAGTCGCCAATAGAGATGCAGTAACAGCAGCACGGTGTGGTCAGGAGGCTCAGTGACTTCGAATGTGGACTAGTCACTAAATGTGACGCCAGTAACAAATCCCCCAGGGTTATTTGAAACCTTCTAAAGTTGCTCAAGTCGGCTGATGGTGATGTTATTGTGAAGTGAAAACGCGAAAGAATGACAGCAGCTAAAGCAAGACTAGCCAGACCTCATGTAGTGACGGACAGAGACCGTCGAGCATCGCGGTGGGCGATTGTGAAAAATCGCACGAAATCAACGAAAGGAATCTTTCGTGAGTTGCAGAGCGCTACCAGCAGTCTGACTAGCAGAACTACTATGCGAAGGGTCTTAAAAAGAATGGCTTACAATACTGGAGTAGCTCTTCAGAATCCACACTCTTCTGCAATCAGTGCTAAGCGCCGTTTGAGGTGCAGTAAAGACAGACACCATTGGGCAGTGGAAGAGTGGAAACCAGTCGTTTCCAGTGATGAATCACGGAGTATCCCGTGGCAATCCGGGGGAAGGGACTCGGTTCTTTGGAATTCTTGGAGAACAGTCCTGCCATCATTCGTAGTACCAATACTGAAGTTCGGACTAGGTGATGTTACGGTATGTGGGTATTTTTCGAGTTTATGGTGCCGTCCCCTTATTGCGCTTAAGAAATCTCTGTGGAAGGACATGAACACATTTTACGGTATTGAATGCAGGGTGGTTATAACTAAACTTTCGCTACTTCACTGTAGATTGAGAGGTATTTGCATTATGGGTACCCAACTTTACAGGAATAATGTTCAGATTGTACGCTGCAATATTTGCGTTATTAGAAGTGTTAGTGTCATGATTTGCTGTTAGGCGCCGGAACTGGTACGATGATGTAGGACTGAAACGGAAGTACCAGTGTGCATTTCACTAACAGACAGTCTACATGCGTCTGGGCCAGGTGAACAGGGCTTTACTCGTAAAGCTGCTTTATCAAGCCAGCCGGAGTGGCCGTGCGGTTCTAGGCGCTACAGTCTGGAACCGAGCGACCCCTATGGTCGCAGGTTCGAATCCTGCCTCGGGTATGGATGTGTGTGATGTCCTTAGGTTAGTTAGGTTTAACTAGTTCTAAGTTTTAGGCGACTGATGACCTCAGAAGTTAGTGCTCAGAGCCATTTGAACCATTTTTGCTTCATCAAAACAATAGCAATAGTGCTACTGCTCTTTGCGATTATCGGCGCATTAAAGAAATACGGACAGCTCATCTTTCACGGACCGAGGCTGAAGAGCATTATTGAGAAATTCGAATTAACTGGCGATATGGAACTTTCTCCTGGAAGAAGCCGACGGTCAAGGCGGGGAGCCACTCGGTCTAGGACGCTTCGTCACGCTTCGTGCGGTTCCCCCTTTGGAGGTTCGAGTGCTCCCTCGGGCGTGGGCGTTTGTGTTGTCCTTACTGTAGGTTAGTTTAAGTTAAATTAAATAGTGTGTAATCCTAGGCACCGATGACCTCAGCAGTTTGGTCCCATAAGAACTTACCACCACCAACTCAGCCACAAATTTTCGAAGAGCTGCTGTTACCGTGGCTGAGAATGTTGGACGTAATGAATGTACGATCTTCGAGCAGTGTGACGAAAATTGAACATTCCGCAGTTCTGAGAGTGCTGCGAACAGTTCTGAAATGGTGTTCAGACATTCACGTAGACTTTATTTTTACGTTTCTTGTACATCTACACCTACATCTACATAGATACTCCACAAACCACCTTAAGATGTGTGGCGAAAGGCACCATGCACTAATACTAGCCATTCCCTCCCTTGCTCCACTCTCAAATGGAGCGAGACAGAAACGACTGTCTTTATGCCTCCGTGTAAACCCAAATTTCTCGTATCTTATCTTCGCTGTCCTTACGCGCATTGTGTGTTGGCAACATTAGAATCGTGCCTGTTCTATAAATTTTCTCAATAGCGTTCCTCGAAAAGAAGGGTTGGAGTTGACGACATGGGGCACTGGAACATTTTGTACACTGATGAAGCACACTTTACACTCACTGGGGCAGTAAACACTCACGACTGTCGCATTTGGGGATCACCACCTCCAACGATCCTTCATGAAGTTTCCCTGCATACTGAACGTGTCACTGTGTGGTTTTGGCTTCATTGCGCAGTTCACAATTGGTCCATTTTTTCTTTGAGGGAATTGCGCCCCAAGGACGAATGACATGGAGCATGACTGGCCCACTTTTCTGTGATCTGATCTCCCAACGTGTGATACGTGCTCTACGGGAGAGAGGTGCTTTGGACTCAGTTGTTTTGATGCACGACGGAACTCCACATTGCTTGTGAGGTCGCTCAGTAACTCAGTAATACATTTGGTGAAAATCGAACCATTGGCTGTTCGTTCCAAACTGCGTGGCCACCAAGGTCAGTAGATTCGAACCCGTATGATTTCTGGCTATGGGCTTACTTGAGGTACAGGGTTTATCAAAGGGACATTAACACCTTTTAATCTGAAGATGAGCATAGCCAAGGAGGTGGCCAACAGCCCACCTGAAATGTTCCGGGCAGCAACAGAGCAATCTAGTGCGGTTCTAGACTGTCGTGGATGTTTATGGTCGCCGCACTGAGCAGCGTTTGTAACCTGGGGCGTAAACATGCTACGCATTTAAGAAACTCGATTTTCTCATGTAGAAATTAAAACGTATTTCTTTCAATGGTTTATTCGTTATTTCTCTTCCGCATGTCATAACAAATATTATCACAAAGTTTTATTGTTCTATGATCTCTCGTTTTTCATTAAGGCCCACTCAAAGAGCGTAATTTTAATTACAGCCACCCAATACTACATGGAGTAGAGGAACAGTTCAGAGGCGATGACTATCTCAGCATGACGATACAGCCTCTCTTGTAACAGCATCGGCGGGGCAGTAGTTTGTCGACAACAACATTTCTAAAATGGACTGGCTGGCCAAGACTACCGTCCTGAACCGAATGGGACACCTTTGAAATGAGTTAGAGCGTTGATTTCGTTGCAGACCACATCGTTTCGGCTCTTGAGGGTGAATAGATTGCCATTCCTCAATAGAGATTCAGACGCCTCATTGGGAGTACCCATAGCATGGTTCAAGCCATCGTAAAGGCGAAGGGTAGGACGCATCGCATATCCATGTCCACTAATATGCGTCCGAATACTTTTCACCAGATGACGCACTTTTTATGACTGTACGTCCCTGCATTTTTTCCTTTCTTTCAAATATCTGTAGTGACTCCATCTTTTACGCACTTCCGTTGTTATGACGACGAGAATCGGTCTGCCTGCGGACTGTAGTCGGCTACAGACCTATTTCGAGCAGCGCAGCTGACACACGACGCCGGTGGCCGCGTATTAATTTCCGGCTGTTGCACCGCGCTTCAGCACGGCGATGCCCGAGGTTTTTTATGAATGTGATTTATTCGCCCTGGCGGAATTAGGGCTCCGTGCCTTTCGTCAGCGCACGCAGTGGGCTGATAAATGCAGCAGAAATTTGTTCGACGGCCGGCGTCCCGGTTTCGCGTGTAGGCGATCGGTCACTGCCTTGAGCGTCGTGTCCCAGCCCGCTCCCCTTCTGCTGTACGCCACGAATAGAGCGGTCCCCGTGCCGCACCGCACCACACCGCCTCTCGATTGCCATTAAATATAGCTCTCACACTGGAGATTATATCCTGGTGGTTTAAGCCTGTAGAGTTTTCCACAATGCGAACACCGAGTCACCCATAGCTTCAAGAGAATTGAATCTTTGCCGACTGACGCCCAGGGTTTCGCAGGAGTTCGCTGTAATATGCTTAATGTTCTTTTATTTATAGCGTACTGCTACTGCATGTATTTTTGTATCACTAAAGGACCAGTTTTATGATTTAGTTTTTAGTTATTAATGGATCTGGGAACGACCTCAAAAGGAGCCGAAACCAGTTGCCCATGAAAATAAAAAAAATTATCGTGACAATATTTGTCTTCTTACACACTGGAAGTGGTCAGGGTGTCCTTGTAACCCGGAAACTTCTCGAAGACTGTTTACAGCAGGTGGAGAAGGCTCAGAAACTGTTCAGTGCAGTCTCGTTACAACGAAAGAGATATAAAATTAAACTGCATTTCCAGTAGGAGATTCGTACTGCTTATGCAGTTACGAGTATTACTTTCATGTTGCATGTATTTGAAAAGCAAAAGGTCAAAAATTGTCTTTCTTTGTGATAATAATATGTTATGTTGTGTCATGTTAACCGGGGACCTAGAAACGACGGAGAGGCTCCGTCCCCGCCGCAGCCGCAGTGGTCCACAACCCCACCACGACTACCGCAGTCCACTTCACCCCTCCACCGCCCCACACCAAACCCAGGGTTATTGTGCGGTTCGGCCCCCGGTGGACCCCCCAGGGAACGTCTCACACCAGACGAGTGTAACCCCTGTGTTTGCGTGGTACAGTAATGGTTGTGTACGCGCACGTGGAGAACTTGTTTGCGCAGCAATCGCCGACGCTGGATCCAGTATGCAGTGTGGACAAAAAGAGTGTCACCTGAGATACGAAATGAGATAGTGACAACAGTCTTTTTACGACCGACTGAAAACATTATGGCAAATGAAACATATGAAATGAGCAGCCCAACATACGCAAATAATAATTTTGTGCTAACGTAACTGACACACGTAATAAACTGAACAGCTAAAACAGCGACCTGGCTTCAGTTTCAAGTGGTCTATTTAATGATTTCCAGAGGCATCAAAATTTCGATTGTCAGCATTTCACATAATGTTGGCCAAATTTAAAAAGTAAAATGCTGTCATAACCGGTTCGTTAAGATACGAGGCATATTCGGAAAGCAAAGTCCGATCGGTCGCTAAGTGGATGCATCTCGAACGCATCTTGTCGCTCTTTTCAGTTATGAGCGCACGGTGAGTACCAAAAGATGCCTAGAAAATAATGTCTTCCGCCAAGTACGAGGGACGTGAGAAATTTTGCCGGAAGCGATGCAGCCCACATCAAATAACTGTCATGCGTTTTCTTCTTCAAGAAAGTTCTCAGACGCATTATGCAGGGGCAATGAAGGTCCTCTACCAACTGAGCTACCCGTCCTCACAGCCTCAATTCTGCCAGTACCTCGTCTACTACCTTCCAAGTTGTAAGTGTTTGACTACCCACAATAGAGCCCGTAAATGGCTCCCTCTGAGTTTCATCTCTGCTCACTTGAAACGCTGGGTATGAAGAAAACATTTTGGCACCGACACCGCAGCGTAGAGAATTGGCAGAAAGCACAGGCCGATGCGTTTTATGATGAGGTTCAAATGGCTCTGAGCACTATGGGACAACATCTGAGGTCATCAGTCCCCTAGAACTTAGAACTACTTAAACATAACTAACCTAAGGACATCACACACATCCATGCCCGAGGCACGATTCGAACCTGCGACCGTAGCAGTCGCGCGGTTCCGGACTGAAGCGCCTAGAACCGCTCGGCCACCGCGGCCGGCCTTACGACGAGGGTATTGGAAAGTTTGTACAACGCTACGACAAACATCTAAACCGGATCGGCAACTATGTAGATAAGTAGCTGGAAGCTGTAGCTAACTGTTGCAAATAAAACATTTTTGATTTCCGCAGTAATTTCTATTTCGCCACCGATCGGACCTTACTTTCCGAATACACTTCGTATAATCTTACATTAAAGCTATAACACAACCACTCTAGCATTAAATTTAGAAACTGCGTGTTTGTCTTGAGACAGACTAGGCGCTCAAATTACCCTGGCTATATTCACCGAATATTTCAGATCGAAAGCACTTAACGACGTCCAACAAATTTTACACATAATTTCAAACTTTTACGAAACTTTCTCTCTCTGACATTCCGACACCCCACTTACCTCCCTCTCCTCCCATCCCTCTTCCCCCGCCCCGCCCCCCACCCACAGAGGAACGCAAATAAAAGGAAAAAATAAAGTTTATCAGCTACTTATTTCATCTTTGGTACAAACTCTAGTCACAAAGCACAGGAGATTTGACGGCATAAACATTGATATGCATGGAAAATTGTTTAATGCATGGAAGTTCGAGTCCTTAAAGAATCTACAATGGCTGGGATGCTGGTAAAGTTTATTAGGTTGCAAGAGGAAGTGAATTACCAATTTTCAGCTCGTATATATTTGCAATAGGTTATATTACCAGGTTGAGCTGTCGGCAAATTTCTTTATTTACACAAACAGTTTCGGTTGTGTGAGCATCATGACGTTCGTAAAAGTATTCGCAGCTTGATGTTAGGGGAAATATAAAATCATTATCGTCAAGTGATAAAATCGTGAATTAGAAAATATCCTTTTATAAATGAGTACAGTACCTAGCACGCATTTTGTAGATTAAAGATGCATTTCGCCTAATGAAGCCTGATGATGGCCAATCGACCGAAACTGGATGTGTAAATAAAGAAGTTTACAGCAGTTCAAAGCGGAAAAGTGAAATTTTTCGAATTAATAATTATTGAATGGAGGGTCACTCCTTCGACGTGTACCTCACTTAGGTGCGGAGGTACACTTTCTAGTCTTCGCTCTACACGATGACTACTTAGTGTTCTCTGCACTACAGTCTGGAACCGCGCGACCGCTACGAGCGCAGGTTCAAATCCTGCCTCGGGCATGGATGTATGTGATGTCTTTAGGTTAGTTAGGCTTAAGTAGTTCTAAGTTCTAGGGGACTGATGATCTTAGAAGTTAAGTCCCATAGTGCTCAGAGCCATTTGCACCATTTTTTTTTTTTTTGTTCTCTGCATTCGGAGGAAAACGGTCTTAAAGGAGGAATTATGTGTAGAGTGATGAAAGGAAGATTATGGTTTCACTTCGACGGCTGTGTTCCCTCATAAGAGCCAACCAGCCAAGGAAATTTAAACCTGTATGGCTGCCGGAGATCTTAACTGCCGTCCGCTTCAGTGTACGTCCAGTGCCTTACAACTGCTACACGTTGATCGTCGGAATGGCGTAGCTTCAGGCATTTTGTATTATGACATATATGGACTCTGAGTTATCCGTGTTAAATACTGTAATGTAAGTAAGATACAGAGACAGCGTTATTAAGTGGCAGTGTAATGAATCAGAGAATCATTAAAAAAGAATATCTTTGACTCTCTGCGGCTCTGAAACATGGTACCGTAGTTATGGAGATAATTTTTGATGTTGTGTGTATTAATCAAGAATTTGAAAATAAATCGGTGCACAGTATAGAATAATATGTGAGGCTGCATTTTAACAACTTTCTTATCAACTTATTTCTTATAGACCAGTTAAAGAACTTTTACGAGAACATGGTGTCGGAAAGAAGATAATAGACATTGCAAGGGAGCTGCACTACAACACGGCGACTCGTCACGAACTGTGAGATTAAAACTGTTTAGCTCTACAGCATTACTATACAGCATTACGAAGTACAACACCAAGTGCAACATGTGAATTGAATAGAGAAATAAAGCAATAACAAGGAAATATTTTAATTGCCACTGGGTGGATACTTTACTGTCTCCGCTATTCTATAATCCACACTGTAGGGAAAGATGATTCACTGGAAAGCTGCAGGGTTTCCTACATCGACATCACTACTCTACAATTTACGATTAAGTCCCTGTCAGAGTGTTCATCGAACGATCTTCAAGATATCTCTCTACCGTTCCAGTCTCCAGCAGCCCGCGCGGAAAAGGAACACTTAAATATTTCCATGCGGTCTTTGATTTCTCGTGCGTGTGTGTGTGTGTGTGTGTGTGTGTGTGTGTGTGTGTGTGTGTGTGTGTGTGATTGTAAATGCGACTAAGAAGCTCAGTAGCAGGTTACAAATGAAAATTGTTCTTGCTTCGATGTGTGTAAGGTTCAAGGACGTGACGTGATCGATACTGAAACAATAGAGTCGCATCACTTCATTATGGACCATTTGTCTGAGGGTTGTCTAGAAGTTCTGTAGTTGTATATTCATTAAAACTGAGCACACGGATTGTCTGTGTAAACGTCGAGTTTCAATCATGTATCATAATTCGTCTATCTTGATTAATTCAAATGCCTTTCAATGACGGTGAAAGAGAAGCTATATGGCTCGGAGTTAAGTAGTGTTGAACACTAACACCAGTAATGACAGGTTGATAGGTGTCTTGTGTAATTTTGGTATATGAATTTTTGGTAACTAAATCGATTGTGAGCGAGCAGTGATGTTGTAAGCTGTATCGCAGAAGTTAAGCTAACATCTTTGAGCTGTGCGAGGGCGCACTGGGGCAGACATGTTTAGCTCTGGTAGCCAGTGAAGTCGAAGTTCAACTGTGTTGGAGTTTAGCTGATAATGTTAACCAGTGTTAGTGACGAAGCTGCTTACACAATACGACAGCTGATTTATTATCACAGCTGAGGCTTACAATCAGAAACCGAATACTTCAGGCAATATTTCTATTTATTTAGATAACTTTCAAGTTGAAAGAAAAAAATAGTTATTTACCTTTTGTCCACAAACGTAAAGGTTCACAGTTCAATTCTCCTTCAACGTTAGGATTTTTTGTCACTTATCACGTACTGTACCTCCGACAATGATTTTTATATGTGAAAATGCCAAGTTTCGTCCTCCTTCCAGTTCATCCTATAACTGGCTGGGTAAGTTAGTTAGACGTTAGAAGGGAGCAAGAGCATACCACTCCCAGTCAGGCTTTTCGTAGTAAAGCTCTACAGCGTTCAATGCGCTCTTGAGGTCGAGTGTAGTTTTTTACCCGGCTTGTGCATGCCACTCGTGTAGTACACGTGACATAGCCTTGTCTTTCCTACAGGCACGGAGAACGTAGGGTTAGCCTGTCTAAAGTTTTATGTGTGTGATTATGTACCTGGTGCCTACTGTACTCCTGCTTAAAATAGTTGGCATTTGACTGGGAGTGGGCTGGACGGTTCCCGCCAGTAATACAGCAATGGGAGAAAATCCAAAGAAATTTTGGTCTTATGTCAAAGCGGTGGATGGATCCAAACAAAATGTCCATACACTCTGTGACCAAAATGGTACTGAAACAGAAGATGACAGACTAAAGGCCGAAACACCAAATGTCTTTTTACAAAGCTGTTTCACAGAGGAAGACTGCACAGTAGTTCCTTCTCCAGATTGTCGCACAGATGACAAAATGGTAGATCTCGAAATAGATGACTGAGGGATAGAAAAACAATTAAAATCGCTCAAAAGAGGAAAGGCCGCTGGACCTAATGGGATACCAGTTAGATTTTACACAGAGTACGCGAAGGAACTTGCCCCCCCTTCTCGCAGCGGTGTACCATAGGTCTCTAGAAGAGCGTAAAGTTCCAAAGGATTGGAAAAGGGCACAGGTCATCCCCGTTTTCAAGAAGGGACGTCGAACAGATGTGCAAAACTATAGACCTATATCTCTAACGTCGATCAGTTGTAGAATTTTGGAACACGTATTGTGTTCGAGTATAATGACTTTTCTGGAAACTAGATATCTACTCTGTAGGAATCAGAATGGGTTTCGAAAAAGACGATCGTGTGAAACCCAGCTCGCGCTATTCGTCCACGAGACTCAGAGGGCCATAGAACGGGTTCCCAAGTAGATGCCGTGTTTCTTGAGTTCCGCAAGGCGTTCGATACAGTTCCCCACAGCCGTTTAATGAACAAAGTAAGAGCATATGGACTATCAGACCAATTGTGTGATTGGATTGAAGAGTTCCTAGATAACAGAAGGCAGCATGTCATTCTCACTGGAGAGAAGTCTTTCGAAGTAAGAGTGATTTCAGGTGTGCTGCAGGGGACTGTCGTAGGACCGTTGCTATTCACAATATACGTAAATGACCTTGTGGATCACATCGGAAGTTCAGTGAGGCTTTTTGCGGATGAGAGGTTGTAACAATGTAAAACGTACTGAAATCCAGGAGGATCTGCAGCGAATTGACGCATGGTGCAGGGAATGGCAATTGAATCTGAATGTAGACAAGTGTAATGTGCTGCGACTACATAGAAAGAAAGATCCCTTATCATTTAGCTACAATATAGCAGGTCAGCAACTGGAAGCAGTTAATTCCATAAATTATCTGGGAGTACGCGTTAGGAGTGATTTAAAATGGAATGATCATATAAACTTGATCGTCGGTAAAGCAGATGCCAGACAGATTCATTGGAAGAATCCTAAGGAAATGCAATCCGAAAACAAAGGAAGTAGGTTACAGTACGCTTGTTCACCCACTGCTTGAATACTGCTCAGCGGTGTGGGATCCGTACCAGATAGGGTTGATAGAAGAGATAGAGAAGAACCAACGGAGAGCAGCGCGCTTCGTTACAGTATCATTTAGTAATCGCGAAAGCGTTACGGAGATAATAGATAAAGTCCAGTGGAAGACTCTGCAGGAGAGACGCTCAGTAGCTCGGTACGGGCTTTTGTTGAAGTTTCGAGAACATACCTTCACCGAGGAGTCAAGCAGTATATTGCTCCCTCCTACGTATATCTCGCGAAGAGACCATGAGGATAAAATCAGAGAGATTAGAGCCCACACAGAGGCATACCGACAATCCTTCTTTCCATGAACGATACGAGACTGGAATAGAAGGGAGAACCGATAGAGGTACTCAAGGTACCCTCCGACACACACGGTCAGGTGGCTTGCGGAGTATGGATGTAGATGTAGATGTAGAATGGGAGCTGTACTGTACTGTACTGTACTGGCACTGGCGGCTCAAACCAACTGCGTTCCTACTTTCGCTCTGGAAAGCTTTGTTCCTGCCTGTTCTCAAGCGGTAAACTTTTCTATATGCGAAAATTTCTGCTATTGTAGGAACCAAACACAGCCTTAGCTGCAATTAAAATTAAGGACAAATTACTGACATGAATTTGTGTTTTGATTCATAGCTGTTATTTCTTTAGCAACTGCAATATACTTATATATAATTTTTAAATATAATTCAGTCATCGTCTGCACGATTGAAATATTTTGTTGCAGTTAATCGGTTTCGACAGATTAAACCATCATCTTTGGAAGTCTACAAAATTTAGAAAAATATAAATAACCAGAATGAAAAGTGCTGTTATCGTAGTACAAACAAAAAGCGAATATATCCCGGTTAGAGTTAGGGAAATATTCGCAGGTTTTTACTTGCTAATATTAGCAGCCACGTCGTGTAATTAAATGTATCGTGTGAAGTAAAGTAACATGATGCGCGATGTCGTGTCCTACAACGCGATACATGCCATCATCTCATCCAACATGGCATTTGTCATGTAGTGTGACACAACGTGTCATTAAAGTTTATAATGGAAGCATCCTCATTCTGGAATACGTCCTATTATGGGTGTACCCAACTCTTGCATACTTTCTATTGCAGATGCATCCCGCTTTCTAGAAGCACATAAGTTTGCATCTATTTGTTCTTACACCCATTACTATAGATTTAACAAGGTCGCGCTAAGGGAGCTCACTGCACTGAAGAAGTAGGGTTAGCTCGTAAAAAGCGCGAATATGTCAAGATGTTTTGATTTAAATATCTTTGAAGCTGCCAGATCAGTCGAAAAGCTAGTTCCCTTCTTTTACATCCCTAAGTCTGCCGGGACATATTAGCCTTTTTTGTGCTATGACATGGTCATTTTTCATACTGGTTCCCAATTTCTACTCTACAGTAACTCTCACATTAGACCGCCATAGTGTGGCAACCGATGTAGAGTTTTGTTGGCTCGAGCGGCGACTGATGCGGTAAAGGCTTTTTTATTGCCTTCGAATCACGCTGCTTATATCGTGGCAACGGTTAAATTTTTCATCGACACGATGACCATTAATTACATGTGTCTGTCAATTTTCTTGCAAGATTTGAACCGATTCTCACAAGTTTGTAACACAGAGGCGGTGCGTGTATAAACTCACAAAAACGAGTTCTTTGCGCCTAAAACCCGAATGAAACTACGTATTTGAAAGCGAGTTTTCAGTTTTATCGTAACAATACATTTTTTATTTATTTTATTCACTTTAAACCGTTTCTACACATTCAGCTCACTTAAGAAAGAATTTTAGTGCTACATTTAGCTCGACCTTAAACCATCGTATCTCGACAACGGATAAAGAATTGACTTTATCCATTTACATACCTTCCTGTAAAGTTCGAACAGATATGTACAAGTCTAAAGTGTAGAAGTAGCAAGCTTCAGAAACATCCCAGGAAAACATGTTTCTTGCACTTGAAATCCAAACGAAGCGCCGGCTGCTGTGGCCTAGCGGTTCTAAGCGCTTCAGTACGGAACCGCACGACTGCTACGGTCGCAGGTTCGAATTCTGCCTGGGCCATGGATGTGTGTGATGTCCTTAGGTTAGTTAGGTTTAAGTAGTGTTAAGTCCTAGGGGCCGATGACCTCCGAAGTTAAGTCCCATAGTGCTCAGAGCCATTTGAACCAAACGAAGCAAATTTTTTCAAATGATTAAAACATATCTTAGAACAAGGTCGGATACAGTAGTGGATCAAATTTGAGCCATCAGTCTAGCTCCAGTCTGAAGTTATTTAAAGGTGATCGGTTTTTCACGTAAAATCAGAACGGTGCACATAAAAATAGTGCTATTAGCTGAGCATTAATTTCAGTCCAATTAAAATCTTTTCTAGAGGAGGAAACTGATTTCCACCATTTGCCTCGGCACCAGCTCCATTCGCCGTTAAAACTTTGTTTAATATACTGTAACACGGCTACAGTAAGACAGATGTTCGAATGGCTATACAAATGGCTGCTAGTCCGGGCTAGACCAGGCTAGACCGGGACTGACAGGAGCGCCGATGCTATTGTCTGCTTCTACAATCACGTCTCAATGTGTGAATTACATCAACTGCGACTACCGTCTGAATCCAGTTTCCGTTATATTCGATCCTTCAAATACCTTTTATTCCGGACATTCTCTCATGCCCAAGTAAAAAAAAAAAAAAAAAAACCCACGCCCATCTTCTGTGTAGCTAAATTGACTGTATATGCCAATTTCCTTCCATATTTAGTCCACCTGGTTGTTTCAATAATCTTGTTCTTAGCAACAGGGCAAGTAGGCCTCTAAGACTGAATGTATGGCTTGTTAGGTGATTATTGATAACTTCAAATATCTACAGCTATAAATTGGCCTGCTAATCCTACTTGATGTTCTAGCCAGACCCAGCTGATATCGGACTCAACACTGTCCAAAAAGTTCCGAGAATCACTTAAATACTGCGCATAAGCGGCGTCACTGCAGTAACAACGATAGCAACTTGAACGAACAATTGTAAACAGATGAGGTGCGTTCGACCAGTCAGTTGAAGGCAGGCAGTTACAAGTAGTGCGGCCATAGTGTATCAACATCGTTGGGTCACAAATCGCGTCAAGCAACATCCTTAAATCAAGCATTCAAAACATTCTCCATAACATAGAAGGAAAGTCAGCGTTGGCCGTAATTTTGATGGTTTATTGACAGAAAAATCGATTTTCGATCACATAGTGATTATCGAAATTACGGCCAACGTTGACTTTCCTTCTAATTTCACGTATATGGTTGATGGTTGTTGTGCACTCAGCGCTCTATGGAGTCGCCAGTTAATTCTCCATAACGTTATGAAGAAGAGAAAAATATATCCTCACCCCACCACTAAGGTCAATGTCATGCCAGTCATTGGTGTGCTAAGTTTTAATAGAAATTACGCCAGAAATTCCAAAGCTATCCTGAAAATTAAAAAAAAAAAAAAACACACACACACGCACAAATTTGTGCTAAGTAGTCAACTTGTAGTGTTAGCAGTTAGCCAACACTACGAACACTACCTGAGTGAGGAAGCCGATATGCACGCGTTAACCCACGCAGGCTAGAGTTAGGTCTGAAACAGGATACGTAATGAATGCTATAAAGAAAAGTACGTAGCTGCTGGAATACTTAACTTTAATCCATCATTGTTGTACATCGCTCTTGACGATACAAGTGAGACTCTGTAGATACATGCAATGTTACTAATGGCGCCTTGCTAGGTCGTAGCCATTGACTTAGCTGAAGGCTATTCTAACTATCTGCTCTGCAAATGAGCGAGGCTTCGTCAGTGTGCATCGCTAGCGAAGTCGTCCGTACAACTGGGGCGAGTGCTGGTAAGCCTCTCGAGACCTGCCGTGTGGTGGCGCTCGGTCTGCGATCACTGACAGTGGCGACACGCGGGTCCGTCGTATACTAGCGGACAGCGGCCGATTTAAAGCTACCACCTAGCAAGTGTGGTGTCTGGCGGTGACACCACACAACTATAATCCAAATGTGAAATAATTACGTGTGGTGTCCTACAAAGTTCCACATTAAAGCCATTACTTTTTCTTCTGCACATTAATGATCTTTCCTTTCATCAGTAACGTTATCAGATGTAAGGTGTCAGGCAAATCCAACACCTTCCATGAAAACCCTGACGTGATAAGCAAATCCAGTAGTATGTCACATAGCTCCGAATAAATCGTGACATTAAATTAACCAAAATAATTCAAGTAACGAGTGAGCAAGTGGAATACCACAGACTAACACAAGAATGCCTAAATGCATGTCATACCTTCCCACCGTGAGACAGACGCAGTTCCGAGGGGAGAAACGAGAACAGAAGCCGAGAGCAGAACTGTGTTAAGCTGACGGACATCCACGTCGCCAGCTAACCGCTAGGACCACCCCCCCAGCCCATGTTAAAAGCTAGAGCCCTCCAGAAGAAGTGTGTAGATATTACGATAACACTAAAAGGACCACCCCAGTCGCAAGTTTTAGCGTGAGACATTTTCGCGTCCCTGTTACGTCAGGACCACCCCTCCGCCCATGTTAAAAGATAGAGCCCTCCAGAAGAACAGTATAGATCTTACGATAACACTAAAAGGACCACACCAGCTGCAAGTTTTAGCTTGAGACTTTTTCGCGTCTCTGTTACGTTGCAAACTTTAAAAACATTGCCCCACCATGAAAAGTATAACGTTTCTCATTGGACAGACAGAATTTTTGTAGGCGGAGCTTAAGGTTAACATTGAGATCCTGATTGGTCAGATGAAAACACAGCCAGACAGTTTTTTTAAAACCAACTTCGCTAAATTGTAGTAAGGAGAAGTTAGGAGAGAGTTGCTTCCGAGACGGCGAGGTGAGCGGAGCTGTGCTGTCCGCCGCCCCCTGACAAACACCGACAAGGTAATGAACGCACACGATGCCTCATAACAGCGCATAAAGCTTCACTCAGAACTGCAGAAGTCTCATCTGTTACATCCCCTTTTTGCGTAATACTAGTGTCGATCGTCAATTAAAGCTCATGGTGTTCACATTTTCCACTTGAAGTAAAAATGTGAAACACGATGATTTTTCTGTTATATAGTTATTGAGAAGCCACATCAGCCACTGTAATTTACGACAAGTTAGATAAGTAATTAAAGAAAATTGAGGGTCACTGTAGACCATTTTGATAGTTTTCTCTTTTGTGAAACTTAATTTAAACCTAGATTATAGATGTGATATGGCATAGGTCATCCTTCGATCCATTGTAGAACTTGGAAACCCATTCAGGGAATATTCGTTCACATTTTTGTTGAACGCAGTCGGTTTTTACCATCCTGTATTAAAGCATTTCCTTTTATCAATAGTGCAATTTATAAACAATGTTTTGTGAGTAGAATAAAATTTCCAATGGTAAACTTAACTGCTTTTTCGACGTTATTTTACCAGCTAACTAAAAATAAGAAAGCCTTGAACCCCTTTCACTAAATTTAGTTAGTATTGATTCTTTTACAGGGAGTGCAGTGGAGCTGACGCTGAAATCATTAAGTATTTGGTTATATCATCGCTAGTCTCACTGAACTCTTCTGAACTCTACATGTCATGTGTGGTCTGACATCTCCTTAGCAGCAACAGGTCCCAGGTTCAAACTAGTCAATTCCCTAAAAAACACGCTTAGAGCGTCGTTGCGCCAAAGTGGTAGGGAGACACGATATAGAACAACAGACACCACGCAGAATGTTAGACAGATGCCAAGTGTGTTTCGTTCGTAGTTGTTAAAAACATTGCATTAAACTGCAAATGAAGTATGGTCATATAATAAATGTTTAATGAAATTTTATGGTTATTAATAAATGGTTCTTATCCAATTATTTGTACCAGAACTAAAAAGACACAAGATATGCATGTTTAAAAAACACCAGTCAGTTGCAAAAATTCGTGATTTACTGCAGATCAAGGTTTCGACTATAACAAAGTCTTCATTGGTTCTAAAATATAAGAACAGGTAGAATCAGAACAGAGGGACACCAAGGTATGTACAAGCAATGCTCAACAACAATTTCTTAAATGGGTGTATGAACAAATATAAAGGGACACGTGAAGCAACTCTATGCCAAGTGAAATCAGGGTGATGCTTATTTTCTAAAAAAGTGATTAATTTACATCTTGAATTGGCTGGGCACGTAACACAATTAGTTTGTCACAATCTTCTTGGATGTCTAAGGGACATGGTTGAAAAAACTGCTAATGAAAACAGACTAATGCGCATTAGTAAATTCCTGAGGTTAGCTATTGAGCCAATTGATGCTTATGGATATAATGTTCCAAAGGTTAGCTGTTTCCCACTCACGCTAAACCTGGAAAATACTAGTTCCAACAAGCAAGAACATTTAATGCTAAACAAAGGCCTAAAGTATAATATAAATCCCAGGACAGATCACTGGCTATTGAAGATTCCATATTAAATGTGAAAATTGCAATTGGCACTCTGGAAGCAACAAAACTACAACAAAATAGGATTACAATTGCAGTAAACAAAGTTATCAAGAATCAGTCTAATAAACTGTTAAAACTGAACTAAAGAAAAAGTAATTCTAGGTAGTATAAACTAGACACTACTTGAGAGAGGAAGTAGTTATCACAAAAGCTGACAAGGGCAGCTCAGTGGTGATTATACAACGGGTAGAATGCTTAAACAAAACTAAATTTTTTTCTGTGAATTGGTTGGGACTTAGCTGCAGAAGCCCATCAAAATTTGAATGATAAACTCAAAATATATAAGGAAATAATTTCTCCAAGACAAAAATAATTTAGGATTACAAACCGACACACATCTACATTAAGAGCATAACTTAAAGTTCACAACGAGAATATGCCTGTGAGGCCGTAGTTAATAATATTGGAGGCCTCTTCAGCAGAGTCACTTGAAAATGTTTAAATTTCATGAAGACACGTCACCTTTACAGTCGGCAGTATACTGTAAAAACAGCTTCGAATTGGGCAAGTATATCCATAACATTCCAGTAACTACCAACATAAAGTTCGTGTCTTCAGATATTGTAAATCAATATACTAATATTCCAACTGACAATACTAATGAGGGGTAATCAAGTAGCTCAGAACATGTTATCACAATGTGAAATACACAGTTTTCTAGATTTGCTGTCTTTGATCTTGAAATATACCTATTTTAAATTTAACAATGAAATTTATCATCAAAAAGATGGCCTAAGAATAGGAAGTGCCATCTCAATTCTTCAGGTCGATATTTTTATGAATCTCCTTGACAGCGATTTTTTTTGAGAATTCCGCTTTCACTAAGAAAGGTGTGCATGTTGATGGTACATTTCTACTAGTGCTTGGTAATGATGACGAAATTAAAAAAGATTAAATTTAATGACCAGTGTGAGAAAACTAATTTTACATATGGGGTAGAAAATGATAGTTCCATTAACTTTCGCGATTTAAGGGGAGCTGGAACGATCTATCTCCTCCATGTTAATTTTCGCAAATAGAAGGAACATTTTTTCTAAAACTATTAAAGGTATTGCTCTGAAATTTGGACTAGATGTTCAGAAATGTTTATTGGTTTTTGTTTTACAATTTTTTTTAAACAGATGCTTATTTTTTTCTCTAAAATTTTGCACTTTTTCTTCTATAACTCTTCAATTATACAATATTTTTTACAATTTGTTATATAAATGAAGGAAAAGAAGTAAACAATATTGTGTATCAATTTCATTGCTATAGTGGTAGCATTTTTTGAGAAAATGATCCTCAAAAATGAAAATTTTAAAATTGCGAGAAATGGCTTCCAAAGTTTTTAATAGATTCCTGCCCCATATGATGGATTATTAGCATTCTCTTGTTTTTCTGATGTTAGTTTCCTTTTCACCGGTCTTTCTTCCCTTTCGTTGCATGTTGTAGGCTCTTGTCTCTTCTTCCTGTACCTCTTAGTCTTTCTTCATCAATTAGGTGTATTGTCGAAATGGTGTGTCCTGGTTGGAATTCTAAACGTTTCAGCACATAACATTTGATAATGTTTCCTTCGTAGTATGTTGCCACTGCATCACACAATCCAAAAAGCGATGTTTTTATCTGTACAAACACTCTTTTGGGAACCCTAATCCAGATTAAATTATTTAGAGTTTCATTTGGATTTTGTATTTTCCCATGTAAAAATTTTCCAATAAACTTGGCTGTGATGAATCTCTGAATATGAATCAATTACAGCGTTTGGCAAATTGTTTTTATGGACACATTAATTTCCTGATTGGTACTTACACCATGAGTCATCATCTGTGGGGCACAGTGCATGTTGTGGGTGCTCCCTCATTTGTTGATGCAGTATGAAAAAATAATGGCCATACTGCTCTCCTCATATGATCAATGCTTCTTGTATTTTGCCTAATTGCACACCCATAGTACCTCTGCAATCTATCAATTGCTTCATCTGTCAATCTTCCTCTTCCTCCAAGGGTCTTACCACCACTGAGCTTCTGGG
The DNA here is from genome assembly GCF_021461385.2 of Schistocerca piceifrons. NCBI lineage: Eukaryota > Metazoa > Arthropoda > Insecta > Orthoptera > Acrididae > Schistocerca > Schistocerca piceifrons. The sequence goes on from NC_060145.1 coordinate 399,774,290, forward strand.
ATCCTAATGTCTGCTTTAGTTTGCGCAAGTGAGTCCCCATGCGCTTCTGCACATGTCCAATGCACTCCTGTTTTTTGATGTGAATTTCATTGCCATAAGGTTTGAGTTCCTCTACAGCTTTACATCCCTTAGAATCACCATCTCCTAGATAGTTAGTGTACCATACATTATACCACTCCTGTGATCTGGAAAAAATTGCTTTCACTCCCTCTACTTCCATTGCTCCACTCGTGCCATTAAAATCTGCTTCACAACTTTCACTATGTTCATCCTTGGTATTGCTCTTACATCTACAATGTTTTGAGAGAATAACAACATCAGTTACTTTGCAACTGTCTCCACTGATAGCTGTTACAACTCCATTTAGACATGTATGACCTCTACGTTGCCATGATTCATCTAAAGTAGGGTGTCCATTTCATTTTCATTGAAAAAGGGGACATTTAAAATAAATTAGCGAAAAACCTGGGCAATGAATAAAAAAAACGGGACATAAATACTGTATTGACTAAATTTAATACACATACAAGTTTACGTTTACAATGTGCACTCAGATGACCCCAAATCACTTTTTACAATTATTTTGCCACACTATTGCCGTACTTTTCACTTTTATGTACTTTATCGAGAAGTGCATTTTCGTTGAAATTGTATCATAAAAGTCAGTACACGATACACCATTAAAGTGTGTTTCGACAATGAGTAAGGCCCTCACTGTTTCAACTTTCATTCTGTTTTTTTCATCTGACCACAAAGAGTTCACTAACGAAAACACACATTCCACAGCAGCATTTGACCCAGGAATTGCCGGACAAAACTCCACCAAATGAATCATGTTTTTCATGTTAATGATTTTACTTTCAAAATAAGAAAATATTTTACACCACGTTGCACTAACACTTTCTTTGTCTCCTTCTTCACTTTTTATGAAGTTCTGTGCACATGAAATTTCATCAAACAGTTCATCTTCATCAACAGGAAAATTTGGTACAATAATTTTAACAAAAACACAACAGTCCTGAATATCCTTCCACTGTAGCTCCCCCTTTTCAGTATTAACCCAGTCAAGTGCTTTAAAAGGTGTGAGAAATGGTAAATACCATACTTTAATATACTCAATGCAAGAGTCATAGAAGATGTCAGCATAAATATGAAATTGTTTTACAATAATTTCACCCTCTTCTTCCAGCTTTCTTAGAGTCTCATGTACAAAGGAGGTGAGAAATCTTTCAGATTTTCTACATTGTAATTTGCCCAATAATTTGTTTATTTCTTGATAAACTTCCATTATTATGATTTCTTGTTTCTCAATACATTTAATTATTGTGGAGAAAGGTTTTAGCTGGCTAACAAGAAAATGTAGAAGAACAATAGACACAAGGTTATCAAAGAATTGTTTAAGGATAACAGGACACTTATCAAGGGAAATGAAATATTATTTCAAAGCAGGAAATATCTCTACAATTCTTTCCAATGCTGGTAGCAGAGATAGCCACCTTGTCTTGCTGTGCCCAAGTACAGTTTTGTATTCAGTTTCAGTAAACTTACAGAATTACTTCAGAGATTCAACCCTTACTGTATATATGTGGAAATGCTGGTAGATTTTGTTTACAGTTAATTAGCAGTCGATGGGTAGGCAATCTGAGCCAGTTTGTAAGGAATTGTGCACCACATGTGCTGGACAGCCAACACCTACTATGTTATTCACTGTGTTCTGTTGCAGTTTATAGAACAAATTGTTTTTTCCTTTCCTCTGCTTACCTCCAAAATTGGTGTTAGTGATGTCTGCAGAAACTACAATCACCTTTCCCTCAAGATCATATTCCTTTAAAACCTCCAGCACGTAATTCTGAAGTAAATCTGAAGTTTCTCCAGCTAAATTAACCAATTCGAGCACTTTCACCATGATGCCATTTTCAGGGTAAAAATACCTTATAAGGAGAGGAACCAACTTCAAATCCAGATGATTCGATGTATCAATCATTACAGAAATGAATCGAGCACTTTTCAGTTTATTTAAAACCTGCTGAGCTGCATACGGTGCAATAACATTTGAAATGATTGCATTACATTTTGTGTCTCCACATGTGAATTTAGGATTGAAAAGTTTTTTAACAACTGCTGTAGTCCAGTCTATTGACTTAAAACTTTGGTTATGCATTGCACTGTGGTATGCAAACGTAGCTTCATGTGCTGCCAACTGCCTATCCATTTCTGTTACTGATTTTAAGTTTACATAGTAGTCACACACGGATTTATTTGATCTTTTCGTTTGATCACTCATGCGATGTTTCTTAGTCTTAATGTGATTGACAATTTCATACCTTCCACTACAGCCAATAGCAAATTTTGATCTGCACAACGTACATTCTACAGTTTCTCCACTACCACTGATATGAGGAAACTTGCTTTTTATATTGCTGTTAAAATTACACTTTCGTTTTGGCATAATGAAACAGTGATTGCACTGTGCAAAACATTAACAGTGTGGTGACGAAAGCCAGAGAGCAAATATTAGTGGTGTAGAGTATCTCTGGACCGAAAGGACGGATTCAGTGGATCGATTTAGAAGAGAAGAATCTTCGTTATTATTCGTAACCTATAGTGCGTTTAAATTCACTTGCGATTTTTGACAGTTCGGTACATGTTTGGGGTATGCTGAAAGTCGTCACACGCTTCCTAGCGTAAATAATTGAGCAGTTAATAGCAAGTGAAACAACCAGTAGCGTAAAATACTCTAGCCAAGCGGAATCATAAAAAACGGGACATTTGAGCGTCCCCAAAAAAACTTTCGGGACAGCGGGACATTTTGGTCAAAAACGGGACTGTCCCGGGAAAAACTGGACGAATGGACACCCCAATCTAAAGCAACAGTTAAATCTCTACAATTCCCATTATATGTCACAGCTTCTTCAACTGCTTTCTTCATTGTTGCTTGAGCAATATCGTCAGCAGAAGACCCCACCAATTCATTATAAAATCCAAACTAGGTTGGTGGTTTTGGCAAGTTCATAATTCCACACAACATTGTCCCTGCAGCACTGCCCTTGACAATGCAACGCAAGCCATATACTAGCTTAACATTTATATCAGACATCTTCTTTCCACTATTACTACTACGAGGAATACCGTTAGAATTAGAAAACGAAACTTCTGCAGCACATTTGTTACACTTCAATAACATTTTACAAGCCAAACCAATGTGTGAAATTATTTTCAATTCCAGTCATCTTTCTTTGCAAACTTGGTATAATAGGTTATGTTTCAAAATATTAGAGAGCAAGGAAATGTTAATTATTTCATTCACATCATTTCTGTCACTTTCATAGTTTTCAAATTTTTTCTTTGCTGTCACGAAGTTTCTTGCTGGAAGAAGTTCTATCACCTTCATTTGGAGTAGTCGGTGAAGCGGTCTGAGCAGCATCTCCCTTTGAAACAACAAAAGATTTCTTCTTCCACTCATTGTGCCTTTTCTTAAGCACTCGATTTCTGAAACGGGGCATATTGATATCCACAAACGAAATACGTAAAACAGGTACGAGCAAAATTCGTCAAATACGAAAAATTGAACAGCTAAACAACACAAAGAAAACTTCACAACTCAACAAATATGGTATAGTGTTTATGTTTACCGATATGAACAGTCACTTGTCACAGAGATAAAGCCATAAAACGTTGGAAAGCAAAACACTATCTAATTCAGCAAAGATACCCTGCTTGCAGTCAGCGGCAGCGCCGTCAGAGATGACACAAGTCGCTACAAACGTCTACGCGGCGCGTCAGCTTTGCAGCGATAAAAAAACACACTTAGAATTCACTTCGAAGGGTGAAACTTGATTTGTTTTATTTAAAAAACTCCGAATAATTTTGTAACAAAAAAAAACAAAAAAAGTTAATTTTGTCATTTTCATCGTTCCGGCTCCCCTCAAGTGTCAGTAATGTAAACCTTAAACGCAGTTTTAGCATTTACTGTAAGACAACCTAGATGGGCTGCATAGGCAACTATGATTCATGTCACACACATAAATTTTTAAATTTTTCTTTCAGCTGTTTATTGAAACTCCTCCCGTCTCAGAAAGAGCGAGAATTAGAAACGAACACAGCAAACTATATAGCCAGAATGAACTACCCACCAAATTATGTACTTAATATTTATAATAAAATTATTAGGGGATATAAGAAAGAAACAGCACAAGTGCGAGCATTAATTTGGAACCCAAGAATAACAAAAAATACATCTCCTTGCCATATTGTGGAATGTTTAGTGCTGAGACTGTAGGTACTTAACGTTTCATTTTCAACAACAAACACTCGGTTTTGGCTAATGGTATCGACACGAAAGATATATTTCATGGGTGTGGTGTGTACAAAATCCAGTGTCGCAATTGCGATGCATGCCACATGGCGCAGATCGGGTGTAGAATTGAAGTTCGATTGGGCAAACACGTAGCTCTGTAGAGGAGGGATACAGCGGATAAATCTAATTTTGCCACCTGCCTCGGAGAGAGCAGACATGGTTTCCATCTATCTCATCGCATATAAAGTTGCAGTATCGAGCGGAGAAGATATGGTTTAAAGACCTTCTGGAGGAAATCGAGATATTTTAGCATCAACGGTATTCTGGTGTCCACTTGATTAATGAACAGGTGCTAGTAAAAAATAACAATTTTTGGGGATTCTTTGAAAACCACTTTGTCAAAAAAATAAAATCAAAAAGGTGTCTCGAAGACTGCATTGACTGTCCCTTATACAACATATTACCAAAGTATCATATGAATGTGCTGCTTGTATTAATTTAAGTTTTGTTTTTATATAATCCGAATTATTGTTCACTGAAATCTTCACTAGTTTCAACATCAACTGACACAATAATAATGCAACTCCTTTCTATATTTGACTTAACAAGTCTGTTTTTACGTATTAGTTGATGACTTGATTTTTATGCCACCAGAAGGGTGGAGCTCTATCAGATAAGGAAAATGGCTTAATTTTTTGTCTATGATTTGTATGTTGCTATATCGCGTCAGACTCCTTCAGAACAACGTTTAAAATTTTTTTATAATGTTTGTAATGGCATACAGAAGAAACAGAAATATGAAAGTTTGTAAATGAATATTTGTTCATATATTTGGTTTTTTAACATAAAGCTGTTTATTTTATTACCTCATTCAAATGTAATCGCAAAGAGGTCGTCCTTTACTCTTTTGGCACAGTTCTGTGTTACTGTACTGCAGATTTTCCTTTTTTCTTCATAGCTTTTGGCACATATTAATGAAATAAGTTGTAAAAACCTTTGTAAATGGATTTTAATCGCTTAGTCTTATTACAAGACTCAAAATGCTTTGTCGCAATGTAATCTCGCAGAGGACGCCATCGGTCCTTTATGACTTTATTTGCATATAAAATCTGTTGTTTATTTTTACGCATTTATGTATTCAATGTGTAATTTGTATATCTCAGATACACAGTATTTTAAAATTCATTTACCGGCTACAATCTTCAATAAAATTAAAATGTAACTTCTTGGATGTATATTCCAATAGAGCGCACTACCAGTCCTCGATGATGGACATTCATGTCGTCTGCACTGGTTGTAATCAATAGCCTCCGCTTCGTTTCTGGCATGTAAAGGCTAGTGTCACTTGTCACAATTTTATGCTCTGGTATGGTGGTACCTGTGCGGCTGTTCTAGTAATGGAATGTTATTGGTATGTTTACCTTTATATGGTTTATATGCGATATATACAAGTTTCGAAGCTTTTCTGGTTCTACCTGTTCTTGCAATTTTCCACTGATGATGACTATGCTATAATCAAAAGCTAGATCTGCAATAAATTGCGTATTTTTGTGACTGAGTGCTGTCCTCCTTTAAATCTGAATATTCAACAGTTGCTGTGCCCACAAGCATCCAATAGATTCCAATTTAGTTGTATTATATACAGTTTAGGATTTGTAGGAGGTGCCCTCCAAGCATATGTCTAAAATTTAATTACACGCATATAAAAGAGGTTAACATTTTTAAATTACTGGCATTACAACTCAGAAGTTTTCTTCAGAGCTGCTGAAGGGCGTTAACAAATCTATTTTGGTAATGCGTTTTCAGCCTCTGTCGGAATGCGCGCTGTCTGTTCAATAAGTAACTTTTCTGTGGCAGTTATAACTGTCAGACTGCGCGTCATTTATGGAAATAACCGTCAGTAGATGAGTATACATGTGAATTATTTATCTGTAACAGTTACATTTCGCCTACAGTTCTTTTCCTTTGGGAGTTATGAGCTTCAATTACAGGTAATATGGAAGTTGATAACTGTGTCCCGGACTCCAGTAGGTGGTAGTAGACGACGATATTTTCGAACAGATGCTGGAGTAAAACAAATATTTTCGTACCTGTAAGAAAACAACCGCCGGCCATCAGGCAGTTCCAAAGATTTGGTTTCAGATAAATTTCCCGATGAGTTAGAGACCTGTAACTCACAACATAAGTCAGAACCGACGACAGTGCAATATTAAATCGCTTTTCCGTCTGGTGTGTTGTGGAGGGTAGTTGTGTACCACTGCTGTTTCCCCCCTTTCATGTTCCAGACGCGAATGTTTTTGGTAAGCCTCCGAGTGGGCTCGAGTCTCTGCAGGTTTTACCTTCGCGCTCTTTTCGCCGTATATTCGTAATAGAAAGCATTATACTGGTTCACCCACATGAAGAGAGACTGAAATAAACTCGAAACCCACCTTATGTTTCTGTTGTAAACTTACCAAAATATTCGAAGTCGATTGAAAAACTTCACATACACAAGATTAAAAGACATAAAATAATTCATTAAATAAAAATCTTTTTAACATAACACCCTTTTAAAATAGACTTCTCCCTTGCACCATTAGGACTAGGACCTTCTTAGGTCTCGCGGTCTCCTCACATTTCTCTTACCTCATAGATTATAATCCAGTGCTAGTTTAGGAAGTCTTTCTGGTGACATTAGAAGTACATATTCTTGGTACTGGATTTCCTTTTGCGTCTTAGGTTCTGTCCCTAATTCTTTCCTTATTACGTCGTCTGATTTTGTCTTTCTTAGTGCAGCGTTACACAGATCTCGGAAATGTCTTATTTCTGATACTTCTAGTTGTAGTAAATCTTTATTTCTCAGTCTCCCAACTCTGTGCCCCATATAGTAAAGTAGGAATTTCGATAACTTTCCTTCGTTTACTCTTGTTCTCCTTATTGTGTCACATATATGCTCATAAGCCTCCCGTGAGACACGAAATCTCAACTTATACCTCACACTACTGATGCAGTGTCGCTGCTCATTAGCCACGTTCCTCGCGGCATCTCGCGGATTCCCGTAAGACCTGGAGCTTGGTTTTCATCTGCACCGAAGGGATCACTGACTTCGTCACGTTAACTATTGTGTATGTATGTGGCGTCTGCCCTTTAGGACAGAGCAGATACCACATATATAATTCATTTATTGGTTTGCTGCAATATTCAGGATACTTGTACCCCTGTGGTGAGATGTATTACTTCTTTCGTCTTTCATGCATACTGAAATGATCTTCGCTATTTTCCGCTCTCCAGCGTTTCATATTTTACCCAGTACATGTTGAAGAGATGTAGCATTCTTAATTCTAAGATAATTTCTCCGTGTTTAATCAATTCGGTATATATTCCATCTAGTCATCTAGTCCTGGTGATTTTCTGTTTTTCATTTCTTTTAAAACTGTCTTCAATTCCGTCAGTTCAATATGGTCTTTTCTTTGCAGTTGTTGTGCCGTGACGCTTGTGGGCTGAGGATGACACGGCGGCCGGTTGGTACCGTTGGACCTTCCAAGGCCTTTTCGGACGAAGTTTAGTTTTTTCTTTGATGTCTGTATTGTACCATAGCTATTTATCAAATGTCATCCGGTCAGAAAGTTGTATTACATTTAGATTTATGGTATCTAGTCCTTTTTGTTGAGATGTTTCATAAATTTGCATGCTATTTCTTGTCTCCTACGGATATTATGTTCAACATTGCTTATAAACACATTCCAAGATGTACTAAGTGCTGATATTACTATCGCTTTTGCTTCGTTTCTTTTCCGATGGTTTTCCTCTTTAGTTCTAATGATTTCTTCTGTAAGTGTTAATTATATGCTTTCTGTTTATCATTTATGGCTTTTTCACTTTCGCTTTGTTTCATAGCGTTTTTAATATCTTTACTAGTCGGTATTTCATTGAGCAATTGTGCGAATATGATACTGATGTCCTATGCTCTCTTGTTGCAACAGATGTACCTTAAATTTAAATTCTTTTCATCATTACTTTTAGATTTTATTGATTGCTTTTCCCATCCAGACCAAAGTTGGAGTTTTTGTTTTACAAGGGGATGGTCTGTATTTATATTTTTACCTGCGTATATCGAAGTAAAATGTATATAACAACTTTCCCTTGCCCCGTGCAGATATAGAATACCATACAGATAATCCGGAAAATCTGTGCTTGTGAATTTTTAATAGCTGTGATAATACTTGTAAAATTTAAAACTAGAAATATGGGGCGCATGCAATAGAGCGCAGAGAGTAGCGGTCATTGGCAAAAATCAAATATCAATTTATACCTTTTGCACTGCAATAAAATTGTTGGTGACTGAGGCGAACTTTGATGCATCAACTATCTATTCCGCGCGCAAAACGTTTTTCATATTATTTTCACAAGTATTGTCATAGCTATTAAAATACACAAGAAGAAATTTTCACAACTGTCAGTATAGGATTAGGAATTTGTATGGGGCTTGGGGGAGTTATTCATTTTAGCCTGTTTTAAAAAAAAGTGAAGTAATTTTGCAGGAATCGAGCAGTTTTCCATGTCCCGCACAAAAATTCAATACCATACTCTTAATTTTCTCGCCTTGTGCGAGAGGGAACGAATCTACACTCCTGGAAATGGAAAAAAGAACACATTGACACCGGTGTGTCAGACCCACCATACTTGCTCCGGACACTGCGAGAGGGCTGTACAAGCAATGATCACACGCACGGCACAGCGGACACACCAGGAACCGCGGTGTTGGCCGTCGAATGGCGCTAGCTGCGCAGCATTTGTGCACCGCCGCCGTCAGTGTCAGCCAGTTTGCCGTGGCATACGGAGCTCCATCGCAGTCTTTAACACTGGTAGCATGCCGCGACAGCGTGGACGTGAACCGTATGTGCAGTTGACGGACTTTGAGCGAGGGCGTATAGTGGGCATGCGGGAGGCCGGGTGGACGTACCGCCGAATTGCTCAACACGTGGGGCGTGAGGTCTCCACAGTACATCGATGTTCTCGCCAGTGGTCGGCGGGAGGTGCACGTGCCCGTCGACCTGGGACCGGACCGCAGCGACGCACGGATGCACGCCAAGACCGTAGGATCCTACGCAGTGCCGTAGGGGACCGCACCGCCACTTCCCAGCAAATTAGGGACACTGTTGCTCCTGGGGTATCGGCGAGGACCATTCGCAACCGTCTCCATGAAGCTGGGCTACGGTCCCGCACACCGTTAGGCCGTCTTCCGCTCACGCCCCAACATCGTGCAGCCCGCCTCCAGTGGTGTCGCGACAGGCGTGAATGGAGGGACGAGACGTGTTGTCCTCAGCGATGAGAGTCGCTTCTGCCTTGGTGCCAATGATGGTCGTATGCGTGTTTGGCGCCGTGCAGGTGAGCGCCACAATCAGGACTGCATACGACCGAGGCACACAGGGCCAACACCCGGCATCATGGTGTGGGGAGCGATCTCCTACACTGGCCGTACACCACTGGTGATCGTCGAGGGGACACTGAATAGTGCACGGTACATCCAAACCGTCATCGAACCCATCGTTCTACCATTCCTAGACCGGCAAGGGAACGTGCTGTTCCAACAGGACAATGCACGTCCGCATGTATCCCGTGCCACCCAACGTGCTCTAGAAGGTGTAAGTCAAATACCCTGGCCAGCAAGATCTCCGGATCTGTCCCCCATTGAGCATGTTTGGGACTGGATGAAGCGTCGTCTCACGCGGTCTGCACGTCCAGCACGAACGCTGGTCCAACTGAGGCGCCAGGTGGAAATGGCATGGCAAGCCGTTCCACAGGACTACATCCAGCATCTCTACGATCGTCTCGATGGGAGAATAGCAGCCTGCATTGCTGCGAAGGGTGGATATACACTGTACTAGTGCCGACATTGTGCATGCTCTGTTGCCTGTGTCTATGTGCCTGTGGTTCTGTCAGTGTGATCATGTGATGTATCTGACCCCAGGAATGTGTCAATAAAGTTTCCCCTTCCTGGGACAATGAATTCACGGTGTTCTTATTTCAATTTCCAGGAGTGTATTACGTTACGTCTATTTTTGTGTTGCATTTAATGGCCCTACACTTACGCAGTAAGTGAACAGCATCAGAAACTAACATTCGAATTTTTCCTACAGCATTCAACTTATACCAGCTGTAGAAGTATGAAACCGTGCTAGCCGTCAGTGTAGGGTCCGCGAGACCGCGTCTGCAACGCCATCTGCTTCCTATAACGGCTGGCAACGAATGTCAATACACAGTAAACCATCCATCAGCATCTATTTCAAACCTGTAAACATGTCGAATTTTGTGCCTGCCAACTACTATTTGGGGACAAAATTGGTTTTCTGTTATCATTTGAAGAAAACTGCTGCAGAATAGCCTCGAATGCTTGTCGAAGCTTTCCGCGAACATGCCCTTGGGAAAGCACAGTGCTTCGAGTGGTTCAAAAAATTCAAAAGTGGTGATTTTGACGTGAGAAACGTCGAGTGGAGGAAAATCACCGAAAAAGTGGGAAGACAACTAATTGGAGGCCTTATTGGATGAAGATGATACTCAGAGTCAACAGACTCAACCAATTTCTCTTCTGCTGAAAGCTATGGGAAAGGTGCAGAAAGAGGGAAAATGGGTTCCGCATGAACTGAATGAAAGACAGCAAGCAAATCGAATGATCACTTGTGAACTGCTGCTCGACAGATACAAAGGAAAGTCGTTTCACCGTCGAACAGTGACAAGTGATGAAAAATGGATATATTTTGAGAATCTTAAGCGTCGTGAATCATGGGTGAATCCAGGCAAACCATCGACATCCCGTGCAAGACCAAATCGTTTTGAAAATAAGACAATGCTTTGTGTTTGGTGGGATCAGAAGGGCTTGATATATTACGAGCTGCTAAGACCTGGCGAAACCGTTAACATTGATACCTGCCAACAGCAAATGATCGATTTGAATCGAGCATTAAGTGAAAAACTACCGGAATATGGGAAAACGCAACACAAAACGTCACATTGCTCCATGATAACGCCCCATCACAGACAGCAAAACCGGTCAGGGAAACAATCGAGGCTATCAGTTGGGAGATAGTAGGGCATGCGGCTTATATTCAGACTTGGCTCCGTTCTATTATCATCTATTTGCATCACTGGCTCACGCTTTAGCTGAACAACGCTACAGTTCGTATGAAAATGTACAAAAATGGCTCGCTGGCTGGTTATCTTCAAAAGTTTTTTTTTTTGCGCGGCATTCATAGCCTGCTGGAGAGGTGGGAGAAACGTATAAATAGCAATGGAGATTGTTTTGAATAGAATATTCCTAATCAGTTTCAAACAACAGACATGTAATTATTGCAATCAAATTCCGCTTTCATACTTCTACATCTGGTATATTACTTTGTACTTGCAAAACCACGTCCTTAATACTTCATTTTTAAAAATGATTTGCTAAATTTCGTGTACTCTCTGTTGTAGTTTCCAAAACTATATTTCTAACAGCGACAGATAAACTACATTCATATGAAATGAAACGCCGATAATCCTGCAAACACCTATTGAAATATAATGGACAGTTAATTGGCTAAGGTTGTAAGCGATTCAGCCGACATTCCTGCCAGTTCGCAGTATCTGCCGTTTTAATTGTACTGTTAATAATTATTTAACTGTACCCCGATCTGGAGAATTCGGCAGTTGAAATAGTCGACAGTTTAGTTAATTGCTAAAAGTAGCAGCGCGGAGTGGGCGTGCGGTTGGAGGAGCCATGTCACTAATCGTGCGACCCCTCCCGCCAAGGGTTCGAGTCCTTCCTCGGGCATGGGTGTGTGTGTGTTATCCTTAGCTTTAAGTTAGTTTAAGTAGTGTGTAAGTCTAGGGACCTATGACCTCAGCAGTTTGGTTCCCTAGGAATTCACACACATTTGAACATTTGCTAAAAGAAAATGTTGTAAAAAAGCAACCGAAACCACGATAACTAATACTCCGTAACAGCCGCTTGGCCCATCTCTTATGTGCAGCATAAGTGCTCAGTATCGAACGGAGATACCTGTCGTACATGTGAATACAATGTTGCTCAATTGCTATTCTTCTTCATTCATTTTCTAACGAAAGTATGAATTGGATGAAATTTTGTTACAAATGGTTTGGTACGGTTAATATCCAAGGAATGGCGCTGAGGTGGTATGAGTGTGAGGATTATGGTTCACTCTATTTATGGTATCCATGATAACTGCAAATGTCGACATTGTCGGGTCTCGAGAAGTTTAGCACTAGCTTAAGTGTTATGGATTGGAAAGCGATGTTTTCAGGACAGTCCTAGGATTCGCAACTCTGTGGCGCAGTCCGCGCGTTCAGTGTGCACAAAACTTGCTGGGGGAAAGCGCGAAGGTATAAAATGTAAGAGCGCCTCATCGGCGGCGCCTGCATTTACGGCAGTGGTTTCCCGCGCGACGCCGTCTCCCTTTAAGGGCGCCGCCTCTGCCGACGCCTCCACACCCCGCTATCTCCCCAGAGGGCCTTTAAGGCGGCCGCCTCGCCTACCGCAAGCGACTCGCTAATGCCGGGGTTAGTGGACCGACCCCCACCGCCTGAAAGAGGAACGACGGGCGGAGGGACCTCGGGGCCAACGGCCCGTGCAGTGGCGCTGGCTGGGTGGCGTGGCAGCAGGGGCAACTGCGAGCACTTAGCGCGCGTCGCGGGACTGTCTGCAGGCACAGGGGAAGGGGCGAGGGAGAGTGGGAGGGGGTGACGTGGAGGGGGGAGGGCGTCAAGAAGCGGTGGGGCATTCTCTGGCGATGGCGGCCGCCGACTGGCCGAAGCAGTTTAATCGCCGCCGTAGTAGTTCTGGTCTCCCTTCACTGTCGGCTCTAACACGACTTCTCAGATTATACTGCAAGAGCAGCTAAACGGCCGATTCACTTCAGAGGTCACACAATTTCACATGAAAACATTTAACTGTGAATTTAAATAGTGTCATCTACAGGAGTGATGGACCAAAATTATGAGGATCCTGAGTGTCATGTTGCATTAAATATTCCTTGCAAGGAAGTTTTATAAGGGGCATTCAACAAAAATGAGCCAGAGGCATAATTACAGAAACCAATACCTGTATATTAGAATTATTGACCCTGGCTATTGGGCCACATGTCCCACTATGACACAAGGCAATGAATGGCTGTCTCATAAAATTCCCCAGGCTGTGGTTTAACCAGTTCTGCATGTACAGCTGGACGTCGTCCTCAGTGGTGAATCGTTTGCACTTCAGAGCCGTTTTAAGGGGACCAAAAATGGCGTAATGACAGAGGGAGAGGTCCTGACTGTATGAAGGGTGGCCAAGAACCTCACATTTGAATTTCTGCAAGAGTGCTGTGACTGTGTTGGCTGCATGAGGCTCTTCATTGTCATGGAGCACAGGTGAGATTGCCTAGTCGTTTTGATTTGATTGCTTGGCGAAAGGTGGTCAAGGTTTGTGAGTAACGCTAAGCCTTCACTGTTGTCCCGTGCTGCAGGAAGTGATCAGAAGGGGGCCTTCATGGCCAAAGAATAATGTCAGCATTACCCTTCCTCCACTTGTGTGGATGGCCTTGGCTTTTTTTGGTAGTGGTGATCCTGGATGCTTCCACTAGAGACTTCGTCATTTTGATTCTAGTTTGAAGTGGTGACAACATGACTCATCTCTAGCCACCACTGAGACCAGGAACACATTCCCTTCCTGAGCATAGTAATGCAGATGAGCAAGACAGTTGGCCATTCAACATGCTGCCTGGTGTGGTTGAAGACTTTGGGGCACCCATTGGCCACACACTTTGTACACGCGCAGTCATTCCTTCATGATGGTGTGAACGCTTCTGATGGTTAATCCGACCATGGTGGCTATGGCTTTCACTGTCAGTCGGGTAACGAGTGCATCCAGCAGCTGGACAATGTCATCAGTAATGCAGTGTGGTGCTCCAGCTAACAAAACCTGTCCTTCCCTGAAGCACTTGTGCCACACATTAATCCTTGAAAGGGACATGCAGTGTTTGCCTTACACTTCTGACATTCTTCGATGAATGTCCATTCCTCCAACTTCTTCTGCTGTCAAAAAATGAACAACACCTCTTTGCTCTTCATTTGACGCTTCCATGTCACTGTGTGCAATGCGACTGGCAACGTTGGACGATTGATGCATGCTGCTGTTAGCTCTGTGTAGTCACATGACGTGTACGTGTGTCCTCTAGCGACTGGCTGTGAACTTCGATCGGAACCACACCTTGTTACACACACCATAATATTACCCTCCTGTCACCAGTTTGCGCATACCAGATTCCGGCTTGTTTCTTTTTGAATGCCCTTTATATATAGTGTCTTCACAGAAGCACATGATATCTAGCAGCCAAAATTTTTTCAGAACTTTTTTTAACTGTCTACAAATCTAAATACAGTATTAGGATCATTCTTCCATCTATGGAAATGATCTGTTGATGTGACAAAGTTCCATTATGGAGCCGAGCCCACGTTAAACCATGTGTCTCCCTATAAATTGATCTGCTAGGTCGAAAACAGAATAAGAAGATACTGAGGTACTCTAATATGAAATTCCTAAACACAGGATGGAATAGGACAAGGAAAGCATGAAAGGGTTAAATGGTTACATTTATTTAACCACCACATAATAGCATAAATAAATAAATATAATAATCACAAATAATTATGAATGACTGTAATTCTAATTAGTTGATTATGGAAACAATAAGCTTTAACACATTATTTTATCTCAACAAGCCACAAAACACAGTGCCAGAGTAAATATCAAACAGTAATAATTACTTTTTAATCAAACAGGGGCTTAACACATAACAGGGCAAAGCACACTGCTAAAATCAGTATAAAATTTGCTAAAAGTTTTATCAAGTACCGAAACAGATTAAGGTTGTTCACACCTGAGTCAAGTAAATTCCCAGTTTATGCTCAAACCAGCAATTACAGTTAAATGATTTGGAAATATTCATGTAGCACGATGTGAAGATGATACCTTGTACTTAAGCAAGCTTAGAAAAAACTGAGCTGCCTGAAATTTGTAACATGTGTGATATAAGCATATTCCAAAGGAGATGTACAAAGTTAAGTAAAAATTTCAATAAGGTTCCTTGGATCAGAACTTAAGGTAATACAGCCACTACTTAAAATTTATTAGCAGGCAGCACAAACCAGCACAGTAATGCAATCTTGGATGTGCCTCAAAGGCTTTACCTGCATTCAAAGGAACAGGGTGCCGACATAAACGACTGCAGTAAAAGCACGGTGTTAGTGGGGCGACAAGCGCGTTTTTTTCTGGAGAACGGTGAGGAGACATTTCCAGATGGCCACGTGCAGTGGTGGCATTGTGCAAAACACATTATCTTGGTGCCAGACAGGGGGCAGACGTCCATGTGTATGGCCTAGCGCCGAAAAGTCGCCGACAACGCATTGTAGACCTTGTTAGGGAGCAAGCCACCAAAAGAAATGTAATCGTTTCCATGGGACAGGGAAAATGGTAATATTATTGGTATTTCCGTCCTATGAAAGCTTTGAGTACCCTTTGAAAGACATTTGTTTTGTATAATTTACATAACTGTAAAGATGCGCATCTAGCGCGGACGCTAATACATCGATTGCGCAGTCAAAGAAACATTTTAACAGAAGCTGAACTGTCGTTCCGCTTCGATCTAAATAAAAGATGACAGTAAAAAACGTTTGTAGATCTTCAGATTTTAATGTGCTTCTGCTTGTTATGTGAAAACGTAAAGGAGGTCGACTTTAAGTTAAAAAAGTGAGGGGTCTTGCTAGTGTGCAGACAACATTATTAATTAATAAAATTAAAGTAATTCATGTTCGAAACTGTAAATCAGCAAGTTATTGTTATCGGAGGTGTTGAACAGTGCAAGAATTGTCTTCAACGAAAGGAGAAAAGTAGTGACTATAATTTGTGACAAAAAAAACGTGAACCAAGGAGACAGCACAGGACAGGCTGAAATCTGATCGCACCATACTGTTAGAAAAGTAATTATGTAAGTTGTATTGTTTATAAATAAGACCTAATTTGCTAGTGAGAATTGTTTGAATATATTTAGTGTTTACCAGACTTCTTATTCTGTTCTTTTCCTTTATACTTTTTTATCCTCCGTGCAATATTATTTTTATAAATGTCAAACAGCCTTTACTAGAGCAGAGAATACTGCGGCATCCTGGTCGTAGACAGAAGGCCGCTCCTTGTCTTCTATACAACTCATAGCTGCCCCATTTATTAATGATTTCATTTGCAAAAGCAATTTTTTTTACTATTCATTGTTAAAGGTCCCTTAGGTAATTATAAAATTCATACTGATTACGTAAAGAAACCCGGGTTGTTCTTTTCCAAATAATAGAAGTCTTTGCGTAATCAGAAACTAGCCTCCTTCTGACAACGATCAGGAGCCGACCAGAAGACGGACGTCTTCGACCGCTTTCGTGTCTCCTGTGGCAAAGCTGTGCCAAACTGGGAACACGGCATTCTAGTATGAAATACAGTTTTAAATTGATAGAATTGAAATATATTTAACGTAATAATAATAATAATAATAGTAATAATTTTTT
This sequence comes from Schistocerca piceifrons, assembly GCF_021461385.2. Classification (NCBI taxonomy): domain Eukaryota; kingdom Metazoa; phylum Arthropoda; class Insecta; order Orthoptera; family Acrididae; genus Schistocerca; species Schistocerca piceifrons. Next base: position 399,791,151 of record NC_060145.1, read on the forward strand.
TATCATACTAGAGGGGCAGACGTCCATGTGTATGGCCTAGCGCCGAAAAGTCGCCAACAACGCATTGTAGGCCTTGTTAGGGAGCAAGCCACCAAAAGAAATGTAAACGTTTCCATGGGACAGGGAAAATGGCGCCCAGACGTCCAGACACTATTTCAAAACATGCTTTGTCAATTCATGAAAGTGTTTGTGTGTTTATGGCCGTTCTTTGCAAACTCTGAAATGGACACAACAGGGGAGATAACAAGCTGTTTATGGAGGGCTGTCCTTCCACCCTGTATTGTGTTAGCAAAAGACATGGCAAACGTGTGGGAAAGAGGCTGTGAAGCTGAATTTTTCCCGTTTTCTGCCAATTACCTTTAAAGTCTCTGATTGGTCAAATTGGTTTGCAGTGCAAAGTCCATTCTCCGAGCTGAGAATGCCGGGCTCCAGATTGTGATTGGCTTGTGCAAAGTGAGGGAAGTCAAAAAAGAGAAATGTTCTTTTGGAACCGAGCTGAGGAGGAAACAGGGAGAAAGGAAGAAAGTCACTCTTGTACAAGTCTCTGGTAGTGGCGCTTCGCTAGTGAAGAACTGCAGGTCTCTACCTAAATGGTGAGACTTGTGTCCTTTGCTAGTGTGCGACTTAGAGCCTGTTCCAGTCACCTTCTGAACCGTCAGATGTACTGCTTATATCGTCACGGTCACAACAAGTGACGCATGCGTGTACTTATTTGTCTTGAGTCAGCTGTCTATACTTTTGATGTATTCCGACATGCACAGTCGTGGTACGGAGTCATATTGGTTTAGCAGACCAGCAAACGGGTCCACCTGCACACTGGAATCCATCGGGGTTTCAGAGGCACTTAGGGAAGTACTTGCATTTTTTGGGAATGCGTATTTAATAACAGATTGCCACCGTCTATGACTTCAGTCGCCGAATGCATTGTCGCCTTGACCAGTAGGATGGTAATGTATTTGCTGTTGCGACGTAGGGCTATAATATCTATATCTCAGCACCCTGTTCTTTCGAACCATATTTTTTCTTTTTTTTTGTATGGTAGAATATAGATGCTTGGTGTTGGCGTAGTTTGATGCCGTAATCTGGATTCACGTGTATGAAGTGAGATAGAGGGAGTAGTGTTCTGGTTAGTGTCGTGTGTCGATCCCCAGCACTCGGGCATGGATGTGTGTGATGTCCTTAGGTTAGTTAGGTTTAAGTAGTTCTAAGTTCTAGGGGACTGATGACCACAGCTGTTAAGTCCCATAGTGCTCAGAGCCATTTGAACCATTTCATCCCCAGCAGATCACTTTGTCCACCATAGATCCCATTTTAGTAAGGCTTTTGTTAAATAAATATTTTTTGTATGATGTTTCTTTAATAATTTTGTTGTCTTGTCATGTTTAAGATCAATAAATCGATTGTGAATTAGACTACAACTTCTCCCCGAGTTGTGATTAACAGTTCCTTCGCATTTTTATGCCAGTCTAGATCAGAAACATAAGGAGTAGCTTTTTCACTTGGTGTCCACTGCATGGATCTTTACTTCATTAACAATAATCCTCTTTCATTGTATCAACAGCAATTGAGAGATATATATCACATAAATTAATAAGTGTTTGTACTGATCCCCCATGATACACAAAACGGGTCAGATCGTTGTTGCAGAAGCAACGAAAAAACATGCCAAATTTAAAAGAACGCAAAATCCCCAAGATTGCGAAAGTTTTACAGAAGTGCGTACTTCAATGTGAGATGCTTTTAATAATTTCCACAACAAAATTCTGTCTCGATATCTGGCAGAAAACCCAAAGAGACTCTGGACATACATCAAGCACACCAGTGGCAAGACGCAATCAATACCTTCACTGCGCGATAACAATGGTGAAGTCACTGATGACAGCGCCACTAAAACAGAGTTATTAAACACGGTTTTCCGAAACTCCTTCATCAAAGAAGATGAAGTAAATATTCCTGAATTCCAATCAAGAACAACTGCCAAGATGAGAACATAGAAGTAGATATCGTCGGTGTAACAAAGCAGCTTAAATCACTTAATAAAGGCCTCCGGTCCAGATTGTATACCAGTCAGGTTCCTCTCAGAGTAAGCTGATAAAATAGCTCCATATTTAGCAATTATATACAACCACTCGCTCACAGAAATATCTGTACCTAAAGACTGGAAAATTGCTCAAGTCACACCGATACTCAAAAAGGGAAATAGGAGTAATTCGCTGAATTACAGGCCTATATCACTAACATTGATTTGCAGTTGGGTTTTGGAACATATGCTGTATTCAAACATTTTGACGTACCTCGAAGAAAACAATTTCTTGACACATTGTCAGCACGGATTCAGAAAATATCGTTCTTGTGAAACACAACTAGCTCTTTATGCTCATGAAGTAATAAATGCTATCAACGGGGGATGTCAAATTGATTCCATATTTTTAGGTTTCCAGAAGGCTTTCGATACCGTTCCTCACAAGCATCTTCTAACTAAACTGCGTGCGTACGGAGTATTGCCTCAGTTGTGCGACTGGATTCGTGATTTCCTGTCAGAAAGGTCACAGTTCGTAGTAATAAACGGAAAGTCATCGTTTAAAGCCGAAGTAATATCCAGCATTCTCCAAGGAAGTGTTATAGGCCCTCTATTGTTCCTGATGTATATGAACGACATAGGAGACAATCTGAGTAGCCGTCTTAGATTGTTTGCAGATGATGCTGTCATTTACCGTCTTGTAAAGTCATCAGATGATCAGAACGACTTGCAAAACGACTTAGATAAGAAATCTGTATGGTGCAAAAAGTGTCAATTGACCCTGACTAAGGAAATGTGTGAAGAAATCAGTTAAATTTCGATAACGCGGTAAGTCACACAAATCTGAAGGCTGTAAATTCAAGTAAATTGGAAGTATCAAATGGCTCTGAGCACTATGGGACTTAACTTCTGGGGTCATCAGTCCCCTAGAACTCAGAACTACTTAAACCTAACTAACCTAAGGACATCACACACATCCATGCCCGAGGCAGGATTCGAACCTGCGACCGTAGCGATCGCGCGGTTCCAGACTGTAGCGCCTAGACTTGCTCGGCCACTCTGGCCGGCTTGGAAGTATCACATAGTTAATATTGTGGGTAGAGCAAACCAGACTGCGATTCATTGGCAGAACACTTAGAATGTGCAACAGGTCTACTATAGAGACTGCTTTCACCACGCTTGTCCACCCTATTCTGGAGTACTGGTGTGCAGTGTGGGATCTGCATCAGGTGGGACTGACAGATGACATCGAAAAAGTACAAAGGGCAGTTCGTTTTGTATTATTGCGAAATAGGGGAGACAGTGTCACAGACATGATACATGAATTGGAGTGGCAATCATTAAAACAAAGGCGTTTTTCGTTGCGACGAGATCTCATGAAATTTCAATCACTAGTTTTCTCCTCTGATTGAGAAAACATTGTGTTGCCATCCACCTACATAGGGAGAAATGATCATCACAATAAAATAAGAGAAATCAGGGCCCACACAGAAAAAATTAAGTGCTCGTTTTTCCCGTGTGCCGTTAGAGAGTGGAATGGTAGAGAGAGACAGCTTCAAGGTGGTTCATTGAACCTTCTGCCAGGCACTTTATTGTGAATAGCAGAGGAATCACATACACGTAGATGTAGATGTAGATAGGACATTTGGTGTTGTGTCATGACAGCCTCTTGTAATCTTTCCCTGTTAAGTAACATTACGATCACCTTGGATGTAAAATTATCTGTTAGATATGTAAAGCAGAGTGTATATATGCACGTATGCCTGGGATCTCCTCTGAAACACCTGGATCGATATGTACCAAATTTTGTACAGAAATGTCAGGCATTACGAGTATTAGCCCTGTGGTGTTTATGATCACCTTGATCCAATAAGAATGGAGATAAGGGCAAAAATGTGTTTTTTCAAGCCCCTGGTGAATAGGATGTTCTGCACAACAGGCATGTCATGTGGGAACAATACTTGCGTGCTATATCAACCTGATTTGCGGGGCAGCCTACATGTCAGGACAAGGAATAGATTTCTGGACTCCGATATGTAAGCTGACCTGCATGACAGACATATTATGTTGGAGTAATGTCAGCATGCTTTATCAACCTCCTTAGCATGGTGGTCTTTATGTCAGTGCCAAATAATGATATTCAAGCCCCTGATGTGTAGCCTGTCTTACATGAGAGGCGTGTTGTGGGAGTAGTATCAGCCTGCTTTATCGAACTGTATTGCAGGAGCTGCATGTGCCAATAAGCATGGGTGGGGGGACAGGTTGAGATGGATAGAGGGGATGGACAAAGCGAGGAGCAGTAGGAAATGTGCAGAGAGGAGGGTAAGAAGCACTAGCAGATGGAAGATATAGAGAGGTAGTGGGCAGATGAGAAAGAAATAGGGGAAGGCTGCGATGGAGGGGGGAGGAGAATCTATTCAGATGGAGGGCGGAGAAAGATATGTTCAAAAAGATGGTGTGGAGAAAATGGGCAAACACGGGAGGATGAGGAGAAGATGAAGAGACAGTTTGGAGAGAAGGATATAGACAGAGGTGGGCACAGAAAGAGGGAGGGGGTGTGTTCAGTATATGTGTCAAATTCATATGTGGGCAACGTCGTAGGGAGAAGGCTATAATGTTTATAAAATTCACTATTGGAATTTCGACTGTGTAATTGTTATCAAGTGGAGTACTGTGAAATAGTGCTTCAGCACTGTTTAAAACCTGAAAATATGTCGGGAGATTTTGGTTGTATGCGCCTGTGACAGGCTGCACTTACGAACATAATTTATTATCAACACATTATGATAGTCCCAGAAAATTCTCAGCATCAGTATGCCTGATAATGGTTGACTCTTCACCCTTTTCTGCTTACTTTGCTCCATTGTTATGATAATACACTTAGTATCCACTCATGGTTATCAGGCGGTTAAAAACTTAATTTGGAAAGATCGACACTTCCTTCACACTAGCGATCACAGTGATTGAAAACCACAATGTGAGTTTTGCAGTGGTGGGGCTGAACCACGCACTTTTTTAATGAGCTGAGGATTGCCAATATCGATCGAAACCAGTCACTCTGTTAGAACTAAATTAATTTCAAGCCATTTGCATTAGCCTGACACAGCTGCAACTTTGCTCCTACTGTTTCAGTTTGGCAGGCTTTTTCAGGTCATTGTTGCACAGTTCCAGCAGCTCAGCAAGAAATGTCGCAACGGTGTTCCTTATCAAATGTAGAAAACGAATTGCCACAACATAGTCGAATTTGTCAATGGGCTGTGCCAATTTTTTTCGGTTCCTGTATAGGCAAACAGTGGTAACTCCAGTCCCAGCAGATCACTAAAGTAAGGGAACCCGTCACTGAACTGGCTGTGTTTTTAGCATTCACTTCCCCCTCACATTGTTGCTTGATGCATAAAGCAGAGGTAGCTCAAAATTTTTACAAACAGTTAGGGGCTGTTAGTCAACGCTGTCTCAGTGAGGTACCATTTTCTTTGGTATCACTGATTGCTCAGATTAGAAAATCATACAATATTCGTGGAAGTTGTAAGTAGGGTGTTTAGGTTTTTTTATTGGTAACGCCACCTCTGTATGAAAATCACTGGCTGTGCTGTGTGCAGTCTGTGGCTGCTTTGCATTGTTGTAATACTCGCCATTGTAGTGTTGGGCAGCGGCAGCTGGATGTGAACAGCGCGTAGCGTTGCGCAGTTGGAGGTGAGCCGCCAGCAGTGGTGGATGTGGGGAGAGAGATGGCGGAGATTTGTAATTTGTCATGAACTGCTATATTTATATATGATGATATCAAGGTAAATACATTGTTTGTTCTCTATTAATATCTTTCATTTGCTAACTATCCCTATCAGTAGTTAGTTCCTTCCATAGTTTGAATCTTTTATTTAGCTGGCAGTAGTGGCGCTCGCTGTATTGCAGTAGCTTGAGTAGCGAAGATTTTTGTGAGGTAAGTGATTTGTGAAACTTATAGCTTAATGTTACTCAGGGCCATTCTTTTGCAGGGATTTTTGAAAGTCAGATTGCGTTGCGCTAAAAATATTGTGTGTCAGTTTAAGCACAGTCATGTGTAATTGTTCAAAGGGGACGTTTCAAAGTATGTTATACCTCCAATTTCCTCTTCTGATAATAATCTGTGAAAAATGTACAAAATTTGTTTTCTCACGAGTAATATATTGAAAATTTTGGTACAGTAATCAGATACATCACCATCATGTCTTAAAATTTTTTGAAAATAGTAGGCGAGGCAGGTAGAGAAGGTTATTTTAAATATATTTGTCAATCTTGATGAATTTAACTTCATTTAGGAGAAAAGTGTACCTGAATGATAAAAATCCAGGTTTCTGCTAAATAGCAAAAGAAGGTTCACAAATTATTAACTTACCACTGCGTAGTTTTAGAATATTCGCGCTGCATCAGTTTCTTTTAAAATCCTCCATACTCCTTGTCTTCCTTTTTTTTATTTATCCGAGCCCCCTTGGTAACAGCTCTCTTCAATTCGGCTACTCACAGCTGAGTAATAACAACCAGAGCTGGAAACATTCCTACCAGTCTATGTATTTAATTTTTTCAGAACATGAATCCCAGAAATTGCACCATGTTTGAAAGTTATTACTGCAGCCACTGCACACACCAACACTCTCAATCCGACAAGTACTGTTTTAGTGTTCACTTACCTATGTAGCTGTTGGAAGTTTTTAGTGGATTCTGTAAAAGAGCATGGAGATATCTCGTAAGAAGATTTGTATCTGCCAGATCCAAGCCTTTATTGCCTTCATAATACCAAGGGATTCTTGTGAATGTGCTCTACAACTAAACGCCCAATTTCTGTAGGCTGGAAACCCCCATTTGGCGTTAAATATATTGAGTTTCGGTACTTCTAACACGGAAAACCTATACACTGGAACAGAACAACGCAGTACTACGAAGCACACGTGTATCAAATCCCGAAAGCAAGAAATGAACAAATATACCAAAAGATCTTTGGTTGCAACTAAGCCACAACCTTCGTGACGTACTGTACTTAGGTTCCAGTTGTCAGAGCCTTCTATACTACCCGTGTGTTTACGATTCATATCTAGAGTCTGAAACAGCAAGGAAAAGAAGAATATATCACGTATTCTGACGCGCTTTGAAATGACACAGATGCTTGGTACTTGTACAACATTACTTTCAAGCTACATTTACGAACAAACGCAAATTAAAATGTTCATGAACTACACGTTTTCATAATTGGCATGAAACGCTCTTCCATGTAGACGAGAATTTTTTTTCACATTTTTTTCTCATTTTTCACGATTAGGTTTCCTTTGGTCCGTTGGGCTTGGTTCGCACTTTGGTGGGTGACCATGGGAGTCCACCGAGCGCTGTTGTCAAGCGGGATGCACTCAGCTCTCGTACACATAGCAGAGAACTACTTCATTTGGAAGTAGCGACTTCGGTCACGAAAACTGACAGCAGCTGGGAGAGTGGTGTTTTGACTAAATTCCCCTCCAAGTCAGCATTCAGTGACGCGCCTCGGTGGAGGTTGACACGGCAGTCGGTCGGTAATGTTGGGCCTTCCAAGGCCTGCTCGGACGGAGTTTAGTTCTTTGTTTAGTCCTGTAGCTACGTGGAATGACACGGTGGTGCGAGGATTTCAGTGTCTGACAGGCCTGTAGACACGTAATTGCAAACTAAGAAATAAGAAAGTAACAACTTTTTTTTCGAGGTGATAATTAAATCTTCGTGCCTTCCCCTTGTAAGAAAAGTTGTATGCGCCTTATGACTACAAATCATGTGTATGTGAATTCCCAAGGGACCAAACTGCTGAGGTCATCGGTCCTTAGACTTACACACTACTTGAACTAACTTAAATAACGTACGCTAAGAACAACACACATACCCATACCCGAGGGAAGACTCGAACCTTCGGCAGGAGGGGCCGCGCAATCCGTGACATGGCGCCTCAAACCGCGCGGCGACTACGAATCGTTTTGTGTTGTGTGTATCAGTAATTTAACTCTTTATGTACTGTATTTCTCTTGTGGAAAAGGGAAACCACTAATTGAGCACGGCGGTACGAAGGGAAAAGGGGGAGAGAAATGAGACTGCTGTGGTGTGATACCATCTTCATATAGGTTAGGCTTACCGGCCAATGATCTTCAGTGCGGATGCACTCACATTGCCCGAACTCTTACGCGAATCGGTAGATTGACTACCTCGAGTAATGAGTGTAGTGGGTAGGGGCACTACAAATGTAGTGTGTGGACAGTAAGTTGGAAGTGTGGGTCTCACGGGGAGCCTGCCAGAGATAAGTAAGTCCCTGCAGTCTTACTATCCTGTGAGTCCTCGGTCGCTCAGTCGGATAGAACGTCTGCCATGAAAGCAGGAGATCCCGGCTTCGAGTCCCGGTCGGGGTAGACATTTTCAACTGTCCCCGTTGATATTTATCAACGCCTGTAATCAGCTAATGGTCTAGATTTCATTGTAATTTCCTCCTTTAAAATCGTCTTTGTGGAAACAGAATTATATTCCGAAAACATTTGAAGTGACCAGCCCAGCTGAAACGCGAAGTGTAGCCTCTATGCTATACCTCGTGGGTTTGTATAGTGCATAATTTTCTGATGTGGTACCCTGAATATGATAAAACAATACTACTACTACTACTACTACTAATAATAATAATAATAATAATACCAACAAGAATAACAAACTGAATATGTCTGACGAGGGGAGTTACATCAACGCAGAAAGCATTGTGTTGTACCTTGAATCGGGCGATGTGAAACAAATTTTGTATTCATGATTATCAAAGTGCGCTTCAGGTGAACGCCATTTTTATATAATCCTTGGAAACAAAAGAGCAGTGTACGAGAAACAACCCACAGCCATTTAAATAAGTGTAGCTAAGAACAATCAGCTTGTAGCCTAGAGGGAAGAGTTCCACCTGATTCTGTATGCATGGAACGCTTTCATACAGCACATGTCGAGTATAGCTGTCTAAAGAGCCCGTTCACGGCTATGACGAGTGGGCGGACGGGGGCTACAGAGCAAAACGACTCTTGCTGACATAACTGTTGGTGCACTATTCTGGTAAACAGGTGTGTGGCAGATTACGTGGTGGAATGAGAATATCTGTAACGGCGGTAGAAACGGGAACGCAAGGGAAGAGCTTTCAGTAAAGCGTAAAGAGAGAGAGAGAGAGAGAGATGAGAGAGAGAGAGAGAGAGAGAGAGAGAGAGATAGGGAGGGATTTATTCTTCCACTGCTGGTGGGTTTCTACTTTAGCTTTTATGTGAGTTTTTGGATTAAGTAAATATACATTGCATAACTGTTATTCCTAACGGGCATTATTCCGAAGCCCGATGCCTCATAATGACCAGCAGATTAGTGAAATTACATGTCAGCTCTACGGGTGAACAAAGTGGTCAGCTCACAACAAACTATTACAGTTCGTTAGTGACGAAATGTGACATCAATTCTCACTCTTCTTCATTGTGAAGAAGTACAGGATGTCCACGTGACATACAACACGGGAAAACATATGACACAGACCCTTGCGGTTTTCGGCATCATGTAATGTAATTGAATACCTTTTGTGTAAATTTTTTACAAATGATTGCGTTGTTAGTTTCAAGAGCTAAATAATTGCTAGAATTGACTACACTTCAACAGAGAAGCCACTGTGTAGTGTAGTATACGCAAATAGATTCACCCGTTGTTGCTCAAAGAAATTTCCTTAGTGAATTTCAAAGGAAGCCCCCAAACTTTAAGACGATTAAGGCTCAGTATGTCAAGTTCCTAACACAATCAAATTATGGCAGAAAATGCAATTTGATGAAATAGCTGAGGAATCAGGGAGACCTTGCAAACAAGCCCATCAACGTTAATTCACCAAGGACCAAGAGAAATAAACACCCCTTGTTCAACAGTTTGCAAGATGCGGCATAAACGTCTTCGCTTGAAAGCTTACAAAATTCAAATTGTGGAAGCACTGATGTGAAACAATTTGCAGTTTCACCACTAATTTGCTTTTGAGCTGTTGCACCGGATCGGGCAAAACCCTAGCTATCTAGGAAATATTTTTTCTGCGACACAATAGCGTTATACAGGTTAATAGGCACAACGTTCGCATCTAGGATTTGGAAAATCCGTACACGTATTTCGGGATCATGTTAGAGACAGGGAGAAAGTGAATTTATGATATGAGCTGATGAGAGACAACATATTTGGACCATTTTTCTTGATCGAGCTGACGGTAACAGGTACTGTTGACGCGGACGTACTTGAGCAATGTACTGGAAAGAACCGGCTTTCCCCTAAAGTTGAACTTCCAGCACTGGAATCTACATCTTTATGACTTCCTGGACATTTTCTCAAAGATGAATAGGATGTGTTGGACCAGCCAAGTGGCCACCGCGAACTGTGGAAAAAACCCCCCCACTGTATTCCTTTTGTGCGGTTATGTGGAAGACAACGTGTATGCATCGCCTGTACCTGAGCTTGCGATCTCTGCACGCGAGAATTGTCGCTGCAATAGCCACCATCTCCGAGACATGCTTGTGCTCACATTCGTTGATACAGAATGTCGTCTAGACATTTTACGCGATAAGAAAAGACCCAAGCGAAATTGTAATAATTTTTTGTGCAGAACGTTTATGAGTTACTTTACATGATGCCACAAACCGCAAGTAGCTATGTCTCGTAACATATTTAATTGCACTTGGTGAAAGTAGGATATTTCACGAAGACGCCCTTTACATTTAAAGTCGAATTAGAGAGTACTAAAAAGAAAAATGTTCAGATGTGTGTGAAATCTTATGGCGACTTAACTGCTAAGGTCACCAGTCCGTAAGCTTACACACTACTTAACATAAATTATCCTAAGGACAAACACACACACCCATGCCCGAGGGAGGACTCGAACCTCCGCCGGGACCAGCCGCACAGTCCATGACTGTAGCGCCCAAGGCCGCTCGGCTAATCCCGCGCGGCTTAGAGAGTACTGTTGGAGGGACATGACTCGGTAATAGAGTAGGGATGATTTTCATGACGCAGTTTATAATTAGCTTATCTGACAGGAAAATTGCGTTTTTACGGTGGTATGAGATTAGGATGCTGTGCGTATTTCAGTATGAGGTATGCGCTCGCGACCGCGTTGTATGTGAAACTGTGGGAGGGTATCAATGTAATAAAAGATTAGTTCACCGGAAAGCGATATGTGCTATAGACTGCGGTCGTCAATGCGGTCTTGATCACAGTACTCTACTCGAGCTTATAGGTCGAAACCTTTCTCACAGCTGTTACATTCGGGCCGCGCTTTTAGCCTACGGATAGATGGAGAACAGCGTTTGAAAGACACATAAAAGTGTACGTATTAATAACAGAAATATATTTTTGATAGGCCAAGCAACAAGAATTGAAGGACGTTGGGAAGGGAGTGAGGCATGTAGCCTGTTTTCGATGTTATTCAATCTGTATTATTTATGCACAGTTTTAAGGAAACAAAGGAGAAATTTGAAAAATGAATTAAAGTTTTGGCGAAAGGTATATAGACTTTGAGATTTGCCGGTGGCATTGTAAATCAGTCACACGGAAATGCATTCGCAAAAAAGGTAATGGAATGTATTCGAATTGAAAGAGGTGTCGCTGAGAGAATTAGATAAGGAAATTTGACATTAAATGGTACAGGAGGAGCGTTCTTATTTAAAAAGCAAAATAAGTGACGATGGCAGAAGTAGACAGGAAATAAAGCGAAGACTGGCAATAGCAAGAAAAGAATACCTGATATCGAATATTGAGTTCGAAAATGTTCAAAATGTGTGATATCTTATGGGACTTAATTGCTAAAGTCATCAATCCCTAAGCTTACACACTACTTAACCTAAATTGTCCTAAGGACAAACACACAATTCTCATCTCTTACCTTATCAGTCTAACTAATTTTCAACATTCTACTGTAGCACCACATCTCAAAGGGTTCGTTTCTCTTCTGCTCTGATTTTCCCACAGTCCATTTCTCACTACCATATAATGCTGTGCTCCAGACGTACATTCTCCGAAATTTCTTCCTCAGATTAAGACCTATGTATGATACTAGCAGACTTCTCTTGGGAAGGAATGCCCTTTTCACCAGTGCTAGTCTGCTTTTTGTGCCGTCATTACTCCGTCCGTCACAAGTTATTTTGCTGCCTAGGTAACAGAATTCCTTAACTTCGTCTACTTCATTTATATCTACATCATCCTGCACAAGCCACCTAATGGTGTGTGGCGAAGGGTAGTTTCAGTACCGCTATCTGATCTCTCCAGCCTGTTCCACTCGCGAATAATGCGTGGGAAAAATAATTGTCGGTAAGCCTCTGTATTGGCTCTAATTTCTCGAATTTTCTCCTCGTGGTCAAAACGAGAGATGTATTGGGGGGTGGGGGGGGGGGGGGGGGGAGGGGGGAAGTAATATGCTGCCCGACTCCTCCTGAAAAGCGCTGCCCCGAAACTCCAACAGTGTATGTCTTCGTGATGCACAATGCTTCTCTTATAACGTCTGGCAGAGGAGTTTGTAGTTTGTTTAGCATCTCCGTAACGCTCTACCGCCAGCTAAACGATCCCGTGACGAAACTCGCCGTTCTTCGTTGGATATACTCCATCTCCTCTATCAGCCCTACCTGATACATTTCCCAGACAGATTAACAATACTCCAAGAATCGGGACGAGCAAGAGCCTTATAAGCCACTTCTTTTGTGGGTGAGTTATATTTCCTTATGATTCTTACGATGAATCTGAGTCTGGTGCCTGCTTTTCCAATTTCTGTTTTATATGGTAATGCCACTTAAGGTCGCTCTGGTTAGTTACGCCTAGATATTTTACGGCAGACGTTGTCTCCAGCATCAATAATGTAGTTGTACAGTAGTGGTTTCTTTTCTGGTGTATGCGCATATGTTACATTTATTTACGTTCAATGTCAACTGCCAGAGTCTGCATTATTCATCAATGCTCTGCAAGTCGCTCTGCAAATTCTTACTATCTTCTCGCGTTGCTACTTTGGTATAGGCAACTGCATCATCTGCGAATAGCCTTAACGTGCTCCGACGCTTTCTGCTAAATTATTCATGTATATTGTAACAGCAACGATCCTGTCACACTTCCCTGTGATACTCCGGATATTACCTTTACACCTGTCGATTTAGTTCCGTTATGAGCGACGTGTTGAGTTCTATCTGTAAGTCAGTCTTGAATCCAATCGCAGGTCCGATACTCCGTAAGCTCGTATTTCTTTCATTAAACGTCAATGCGGGACGGTATCAAATGCCTCTGCACTGAATCAAGGAATACGGCATCAAACTGACCGCCATTGTCCACTGCGCTGTGGGTCTCATGGAGGAACAGAGCGAGCTGAGTTTCACAGGATCTCGTTTGCGGAATTGATGTTGATTTTTATAGAGGAGATGTTCTTTTTCAAAAACGTCATAATTCTTGAGCACAACGTGTTCCATACTTTTACAAGAGATTTACGTCAACGATATACACTATGTGTTCAAAAGTATCCTGACCTCCCCTAAACATACGTTTTTCATATTAGGTGCATTCTGCTGCCGTCTACTGCCATGTAATATCCATATCAGCAACCTCATACTCAGAAATCGTGAGAAAGCAGAATGTGGCGCTCCGCGGAACTCACGGACTTCGAAAGTGGTCAGGTGATTGGGAGTCACTTGTGTGAAACATCTGTACGCGAGATATCCACACACCTGAACATCCTAGATCCACTGTTTCCGATGTGATAGTGAAGTGGAAAATGTGAAGGGACACGTGCAGCACTAAAACGTACAGGCCGACCTCGTCTGTTGACTGACAGCGACCGCCGACAGCTGAAGAGGGTCGTAGTGCGTATAGGCAGACATCTACCCAGACCATCACACAGGAATTCAGAATTGCATCAGGTTCCACTGCAAGTACTATGGCAGTTAGGCGGGAGGTGAGACACTTGGAATTTCATGGACGAGACACTATGCAACACCGGTAAGTGTCAAACGACGTCTCGCTTGGTGTAAGAAGCGGTAAACATTGGACGATTCAACAGTGGAAAAACGTTGCATGGAGTGACGAATCACGGTACACAATGTCCGATGCCAGGTTGTGGGCACCGCGAATGCCCGGTGAACGCCCATCTGCCAGCGTGTGTAGTGCGAACAGTAAATTCGAAGGTGGGTGGTGGTACGACCGACATCGATACCTCTCCTCAGTGCAGCACTCCGTGAAGAATGGGCTGCCATTACCAAAGAAACCTTCCAGCACATGATTGAATGTATGCCTGCGAGAGTGGAAGCTGCCATTAAGGCTGAGGCTGGGCCAATTTTATCATACCGATGGAGGGTGCCACGAACTTGTAAGTCATTTTTAGCTAGGTGTAAGGATACTTTTGATCACACAGTGTAGGTCTATAATTGTGTGGATCTGTCTTACGGCCTTTCTTAAAAACTGGAATGACCTGCTATTTTTCCAGTCCTTAGGTACCTTTCGTTGCTCGTGATCTACGACAAATTAATGCTAGAAGGGGAGCAAGTTCTTTTGCATGATCTTTATAAATCTGGTCCTGAATCCTTTTCACTACTAAGCGATTGTAGCTGCTTTTCAACTCCGCGATCGGTTATCTCAGTATCTGGCATTTCGATGTTCGTACGACGATTGAAAGCAAGCACAGTGTTTCTTCCGTGGTGAAACAACTTCAGAAGACCGAATTCAGTATTTCGGCCTTGTCTCTGTTATCTTCCGTTTCGGTGCCGGCGTGGTCGCTGAGAGAATGAATAGATGACTTTGAGCAACTTCCTGATTTTACATACGACCAAAATCTCTTACGGTTTTTACTCAATTCGTGATGCCCACTTTTGATGTTAAGTTTCTCTCTGTTATCAATTCTAAATAGATTGAACAAAAAGAGCGGAAGACCATATCCTTGTTTCACATCCTCTTAATCCTTCGTTCTTTGGCTTCCTATCTTACTGTACGTTCTTGGTTCTTGAAAATATCGTATATTACCCGCCTTTCCCTATAGGTAATATTTTCCTCAGCACTCTGAAATCTTGCCCCATTTTACATTGTGGAACGCTTTTCCCAGGTCGACAAATCCTACGATCGTATCTGGATTTTTTTTTCAGGACTGCTTCCACTATTAACCGCAACTACAGAACTGCCTCTCTGGTGCCTTTACTTTTCCTAAAGCCAAACTCGTCGTCATCCAACACATCTGCATTTTTCTTTTCCGTTCTTCCGTATGCTATCTTTGTCAGAAACTTCGATGCATGAGCTGTTAAGCTGATTGTTGGATAATTCTCCTACTTATCGGTTCTTGCTACCTTCGGAATTGTGTGGACGAAGTTCTTCCGAAACTCAGAAGGTATATCGCCAATCTCATTCATTCTACACGCAGAAAAAAATGTGAATAGTCGTTTTATTGCCACTTCCTATCAATTCTTTTAAAACTTCCGATGGAATGTTATGTAAACCTTCTGCCTTATTAAGTCTTCCGAAGGTCTATTAAATTCTGATTGTAATACTGGACACCTTATCTCTTCCCTGTCGACTCCTGTTTCACCCTGCGCCACGTCAGCAGCCAGGTCACTCCTCTCGTCGAGGCCTTCAGTGTGCTCTTGTCAGCTATCCGCTGTCTCCTCTGCATTTAATGGTGGAATTACCACTTGATTCTTAAGTTACCGCCCTTGCATTTAATTTCACTTTAGGTTGTTTTGGCTTCTCTATGTGCTGAATCTGTCCTTCCGACATTCATTTCTTTATCGATTTCTTCACTTTTTTTTGTTATTTTGCTTTAGCTTTCCTGTACTTCCTATTTATTTCGTCCGTAACTGACTTGTATTTCTGTATTCCTGAGTTTCCCTGCACATTTTTCTACCTACTTCTTTCACCGAGCAGCTGAAGTATTTCATTTGTTTCTTCGCAGATGCTTTTCTTGCTCCTACGATTTGCATTCCAACTTCTGTGATAAAGATGTTCATTTCTCTTGCTTAGTACTTCCATATCCTACTTCTTTGCCGATTGATTCTTCCCCATTAGCCTCTTAAATTTCAGACTATTTTTTATCGTTACAAAATTGTGGTATGACTCTATATCTACTAGTGGGTACGCCTTTCAATCCATTATCTGATTTCGGAATCTCTGCTTGACTAGGATGTATCTAACTGAAATCTTCCCGTATCTCCCAGCCGTTTCCAAGTATACCTTCTCGTCCTATGATTGCTGAATAGAGTATTCACCATTTCTAGCTGAAATTTATTGCAGAACTCAATTAATATTTCTCTTCTCTCGTTACTATTACCACCCCCATATTCTCCCGTAATATTTTCTTTTACTCCCTCCTCTACAACCACGTTCCATTTCCCCGCCCACACGACCATGGCTATTAGATTTTCATCTCTGTTTAAGCACTGAATTGCCCGTGCAATATCCTCATCTACTTTCTCTCTCTTCATTCTCTGCTTGCGACGTCGGCATGTATACCTGAACTATTGTTGTATACCGTTTTCTGCAGCTGTTGATATTAACCTATACTCGTTCGACCAGAAATTCTTTTCTTACTTCCATTTGACTTCAATGACCCCCACTAATATCTAGATTGAGCTTTAACATTTTGTTTTTCAGACTTTCAAGCTTTCCTTCCACGTTCATGTCATTCCACGCCCCAACTCGTAGGACGTTGTCCTTTCGTTGGTTATTCAATAGCTTTCTCACAGTCACCTCCTGTTTGGCAGTCCCCTCCCTGAGATCTGAATGGGGGACTAGTCCTGGATTCTTTTGCCAATGGAGAGATTATCATGGAACTTCCTCAGTTATACGCCACATGTCCTGTGGATACCTATAAAGTGTCTTTAATGCAATGGTTTCCATTACCTTCTGCATCCTCATGCCGTTGACCATTGCTGATAATTGCACCTTTAGGGACTGTTTCCCACCTCAAGGGCAAGAAATTGTTTTGAACCTCTATCCGCTCCTCCACCCGTTTTGATAAGTTCGTTGGTTGAATGAGGGTTACTTCTTATGCCGGAAGTCTTCTCTACGCACATCTTGTGCATATAATCCCCTCAGGATTATCATTGACTCACTGGTATTAACTGTACTTTCACATCAGTCTCTGCAATTCCCGCAAAACAGAAACATTTAAGCAGGAGGAAGAAGGTGTGGGAGACCAGAGGCACGCCTTAGAGCGTCAGGTGCCAGAAGATGAAAACAGTTCAGCGGCGATAATCGTTCGTTCCAAAAACAAATAGCTGTTCCCCAGCTGGGAGAGTTAAAAACGCAACAGCAAACTGCAGCCGGTGTCTGGCCACCACTTAGCTAGCGTCACTAATGACCGCTTCCGGCAGCCAGTTGGCGGGCTCCGCTGACGAAGAGCGGGACTCAGCAGTCACTTCTGTAGCTGCCAAAGCCAACAGCTGGCGAAGCGGAGTGGAACGTCCAGGCTCCCACCTGGCGGGCAAACCGCCTGACCTGACACACGGCAGCCAGCGTCAGTGGTACTGTTTCTCTGAATCCTCTATACGCTTACCGATATCAGGGAATTCTTGTATGTAGTCGTACGTGAAAGGGTATTCAGCTGCACCTACCGATTCGTCTTATGCAACCCGCGTTACATTTGTACCAGCAACGTTATCTATACAGGTAACAGCCACATAGTCAATACATGTGCTGTCTCAGAGACTTAGGCAACTGTTAGCAAATGGAATCGTGCTGTACAAAACACAAGTGAGAATCGGCCATGAGTTACGCAGTGTTTTTGGACCAAGATACACCTTACTTCTGCCATACTTATCCAAGTGTGTCCCATATTTCTTTGTGTAATGGCGGTGTGGCCATACAGGTTTTGGATATCTCTGTAAGTTTCTTCCCTTTGTATTACTTAATCTTTCGTAAATGGTTCGGAGGTTATATACTGGAGCGTTGTTATCTCCATACTTCCCGTATTGATATCTCCTGTTAACTTCATTGTTTCCATTGGCGTAACACAATTTATAAGGCAAATATTTACCAAACATTGAGTACTATAGACAGAATAAATTTACAGAGAAGTTCAAAACCTGTGTTACTAGACTGCCAATTTCACAAAGAAAGACTGGAGACAGTTTGAATAAATGTAGCAGAAGTAAGCTACATCTTGGTCCAAAAATACTGTGTTAATTCATGGCCAGTCCTCACTTACGTTATTTACAGTACGGATTCCGTTTGCTAAGACTCGTTCAAAGCTCTGAGAGAGAATTTATATCGATTACGTGGCTGGATACCATTCTCCATACAGATATAGTGTGGGTTGCATAAAAGAAATCGGTAGGATAGGGGAATTACCTTACATATATAGTTTTTCTAAACAGAAAACCAAATAAAATACAAACATTAGCACGTGTAATTTTCAAACAGACATTTAAAGTTTCAATATAATTAATTCCATCGTTAGTTGCCATCAGGAAAGCAGGGAACCGAAAGTTCGACGAAATGCTTTGCTCGGACATTCTGTAAGAATGTGGGAAACGGTTTGTCTGCCTGTTCCACAAGAGGTTTTTGGAGATGGAGCCTTATCCCCCTACAAAGAGATTCCACCCTTCTGCCAATATTGGTACGTATTATTTTAATCGTTGTCCATATTCTGCACGATTGTTCGACGGCATTTCTTTCTTATGCAGGGCAAGTTCTGGTAATGTGAAGGGCAAGCCTCTATCTATTCTCGTTCCAGTGAGTCGGTTAAGCTGAACTGAGACGCGTTCAGTTGTGCGGCTGATTTCATAGTTGGGTTTCGGGACTGAAGCCAGTTTTTTTCTATCTAGCATATCCAACATCTTGATGGACAAGGGATTGTGTACTGCGCTGTATGCGTTTAAACATACGCAGAAGAGCTGATTTTCAAGCTGGAAGATAGTAATAACAATAATAATAATAATAATAATAATAATGTAATCGATGGCTGTAATTTATCCTGAGTGTTTATATCGTCTTTACCCACAGCCCATACGATCTCGAATGCACCAAGATATTATCAACCCGAGGAGATACTATACGAGAGCAGCGTGAAATAAATCCCGTAGTATTGCCCAACCATCCTAACACCTGTTTCAGCCGCGCTAGCAAGTGGCTGTTGCTGACTGCTGCGCTGCACTTCCGTGTTTACATCTCTGTACTTGTGCTTCGCCGACTGCCGTCAGTCCGTTAATCTCCGTTCATATTCCTTGTGATCTGATCGCTCCTTCTGGTCGTGCTGCTGCTAATTGGAATTTCGGTTGTTTAACCGAAATTTCGTCGCTAGATTAACTATGGCTACAAACCTCAGGAAGAATAATCTGGCATTTGCTTTTGATAAGGAATCCCGTCCTTTTGCCGGTCAGTGTGCCCGAGCGGTTCTAGGCACTTCAGTCTGGAACCGCGCGACCACTACGGTCGCAGGTTCGAACCCTGCCTCGGGCATGGATGTGTGTGATGTCCTTAGGTTAGTTAGGTTTAAGGAGTTCTACTAGGGGATTCTATGTTTTAGGGGACTGATGACCTCAGATGTTAAGTCCCATAGTGCTCAGAGACATTTTTGAACCTTCACGATAACAGTCAATTTGCCCCGTTAACAACAAAGGGAAATCCTGTTACCACTACTCGTGAAATTGAAATCCAACCGAAAAAACGACCTCTGGAGACAACTGATAGTTGCTCAGAGGACGAGCTGTTCTGTACAACTCCCTTAATTCGCAAGCATAAACAGTGCAATGCGGAGGCAGAGGAACCGGAAGGCAGAATGCGAATGGAAACAGATGAACAGAAACATAATAATAAACATAATGCACCAGAAAAGGAACAGGGTGTAGTCAGTACTAACTTGCAAGCAACAACAGGTGAGTTAGCTGATTGCAAAGATCAGCAGCTATCTGTTAGTAAACAAATTCAAGGAGAGGTTGCTAAACTGCCGTCTCCGTTTCTTTCTCTCGATAAGGAAGTAAGTGTTATTAGTAAAGAACGAGGAAGTGGTGGTCAAAATGAAATCACGGTCACCACCGCACGGCAGGCGCCAGCAACAGAAATTGCGAAAGCGTCTGCTGGTGTTCCAGACGAGCAGCGAAGTAAAATAAACACGCGACCAGATGTGAATGTAACTCGTCACCAAGGGAAGGCAAAATCCGGAAAGGGCGACCGAAGCCCAGAGAATGTTCGGTACGAAACGGTCCTACACGGATCACTGGAGGAAAAATCATAAAGTTTACAAGGAAATCATTCTGCTAGTGGTAATAGAGAAAACCTCAGAAGTAGGAAAAAAAAGGGACAGTAATTAATAAAGTGATTGAAGTATTATTCCATGTTCAGCCTTCCGAGAAAACTGTTAATAGTTTAACTGGACCCTGAACCACAGAAAACTAAATTAGTTCATCAAAACAACTACGTTGTGATAGCGCAATGACGCAGTCTGATTCTGTCACCACTAGAAACATAAATAAAATTACGATTACATCCGGTTTGAAATTAACGGAACATAAGGAACTTTTGTAGAAATCGGAGTCTGACATTGCCGTGTGACAAGATGTTCCAAAGTCGGATTTAATAATTCCCGGTTATGTTAGTTACATAAATGCGTCTCACGAAACAAGTGTTGGAACAGCTGTTTTGCTGAGGGAAGGCTCTGAGCACTATGGGACTTAACATCTTAGGTCATCAGTCCCCTAGAACTTAGAACTACTTAAACCTAACTAATCTAAGGAAATCACACACATCCATGCCCGAGGCAGGATTCGAACCTGCGACGTTGCGGTCGCGCGGTTCCAGGCTGTAGCGCCTAGAACCGCTTGGGCACCCCGCCCGGCGCTGAGGGATGGGATTCCAGTAATTAAGGTGGAACGACTGGAATCCGGAAGGGGAACAGGACTAAATATCTATGACGTGACTATTATCAACTTGTATGCCACTTTCGGAAGTTCTCGCCGAGCTGACAGAGCACGTTTCTTCAAAGGTGAACTGTTATACTTGTTACGGAAAAATCCAAGACAGTTAATATTTGGAGGTGATTTTAATTGTTTTAAATCGAAAAGATCAGTTACCTAATTTTAATTTCTCAAGTAAACTAAAATAACTAGTCACTGGTATAGACTTAAAAGATTTGTGGGAGATCAAATACCCCTCCATTATTGAGTTCACTTATGTTACGGCAACATCTCGTAGCAGGATTGATAGATTATATGTTTCTATAAATCTTGAAACTTCCGTGACAAAAGTAGAAACCCTTCCTACGTACTTTCAGACCATTCAAGTGTCTTAGCTTCCATAAATCTAACATGATAGCCAGTTTGCCGATTCAAGAATCAGTGGAATTTGAACGTTTCCTTGTTAGTAAATCATAATTTAGAAGACCTCATTAAAGAAGCATGGGCAATATACCTGAGTGCTCGTAGTAGATATGCCACTGCTATCGACTGGCGGGTTAAAATGGCGAAGCCAAAGTTGAGGAAGTTTCTTATTCAATACAGTGCCCAGAGCCCAGGAGAAATGAAATGACCTAATGAACTATAGAATATTACTATTCCGTTTTGAAAGATCTATATGATCATGTCTCTCACTTCAGATAGCAAACATAAAAAAAGTCAAAGCCAAGTTACTTAATATCAAAAGAAATCAAATGGATGGTTTGAAAATAAAATCAAAGGCAAATCGGTGTCAGAAGACGAAACTACTTCCCTGTATCATTTAGTGAAGTATACGAAAAACGGAAGAAGGACTTTTATTGATGAAATTCGAACAAAAAACGGTACGATTCTCATAACCCAGCAGGACATCATGGACGAGTATTTCGCTATTATTGCGAGCTATATTCTGTAAATCAAAGTAGTAATGCATCCTTGGAAGAATTCCTTGACATTCTAGCCCCCCCCCCCCCCACCCCAGTTGACAGAAGATGCCAACGAAAATTTTCTCCATGTAGTCGGTGAAGAAGACGTGTATGAAACTCTGTGCTCCTCACCATCAAAAAAATCCCCAGGACCGGACGGTCTGCCAAAAGAGTTTTACACCCGTTACTGGCCAAGAGGGTGCGAGAATCACGGACGTTGTAAATGAGGCTAATTCAGGGTAAAATGATTCCGGCTGAGTGTAAGGAGAATAAAATTGTTCTTGTGACAAAAAAAATTGAAACAAAGATTGAAACAATTTTCGTCCAATTTCACTGCCGAATTCTAATTATAAATTAATAGCTAGAATCGTAAACAAGTCAATTTCATGCCTTACAGATAAAATTATTAGTAAACACCAGAATTGCGTTCAAGGCAGTACCATTTTTCAAAATCTAGCAGAATTCAGGGACATCATTGCAATAACTTCTCTAATAAACATAAAGTGTGCTTTATTTTTTAGATTTTTATAAAGCCTTCGATGTAGAAATCATGAATATCTTCCACCGACGTTGAAGAAAATCGGTTTCAACGATAGGGTCACACAGTTGATAACGCAACTGGATTCAAGCAACTGGAATAAATGCAAAAATAGTGGTGAATTATCAACGGTCGAGGCCGATGCAAATAAAACGAGGTGTTCCACAAGGAAGCCCTCTGTCCATGTAAAATGGTTCAAATGGCCCTAAGCACTATGGGACTTAACATCTGAGGTCATCAGTTCCCGAGACTTAGAACTACTTAAACTTAACTAACCTAAGGACATCACACACATCCATGCCCGAGGCAGGATTCGATCTTGCGATCGTAGCAGCCGCGTGGTTCAGGACTGAAGCGCCTAGAACCGCTCGGTCACAGCGGCCGGCTCTGTCCATGTCGCTCTTCGCCATTTTACTGGAACCTTTCCTCCGAGATGTCCATGCTGGATTAAAAGGCTTATCATTATCAGGAAATAAGTTATAACAGCCTTTGCGGACGATGTAGGGGTCATTATAAGGAATAATGAAGAGGTCACCACGTTAGCAACAGTGACTGATACGTACTGTAGAGCATCTGGAGCCAATGCAAACGAAAAAAAGTAAGATGTTTCATCTTAGAGGTTTCGGTAATATCAATGTCGAGTGGGCAAAGTAAGTCCGACAATATAAAACACTTGGAATAACCCTGATAGCATGACCCATGAAAATGACGGCTTTAAATTGGAAAGTTGCAGCACCGCCAGACACCACACTTGCTAGGTGGTAGCCTTTAAATCGGCCGCGGTCCGTTAGTATACGTCGGACCCGCGTGTCGCCACTATCAGTGATTGCAGACCGAGCGCCGCCACACGGCAGGTCTAGAGAGACTTCCTAGCACTCGCCCCAGTTGTACAGCCGACTTTGCTAGCGATGGTTCACTGACAAATTACGTTCTCATTTGCCGAGACGATAGTTAGCATAGCCTTCAGCTACGTCATTTGCTACGACCTAGCAAAGCGCCATTACCAGTTACTATTGATGCTGTAAAACATGTACCGTCAAGAGCGATGTTCACCATTTACGGATTAAAGTTAAGTATTCCAACAGCTACGTCCTTTTTTGCTAAAGTCTAACTTCCTTGTCCTGTTCCAGACCTCACGCCAGCCTGCGTGAGCTAAAACGCGTGCCTTTCGGCTTCCTCTCATAGTGGGTTGGCTCTCTTGCCAATCCACAACACATTATATGGAATTTAGCTCGATATATGAACCAAGTTCAAAGGACAAAGTATATCTCCACTCATGGATCCTGGCTAAAGCTTATTATACTGCCCAGCTGTTTCCAATACCGAGAATGACAGCGAGGAGGATAATGTCCAAAATCACAAACTTTTACTGGAAAGGTTAAGTGTCCGAAGTACCAGCTAAAGTAGCCATTTTAGCTCCTAAAAATGGTGGACTAGGATTAACTGATATAACGAATAAAGCCACTGCACTTTTTATCAACAGGCAAGTTAATTTAATAAGAGAGTCGCGAGGAAGCATAACCAGGCAACTTTTCGAAGTCATTAAACCCCAAAGCCTGCTTCCCCCGATTGACGTGTGGAATATTAACTGTCGTACACAGTATGTAAGGGTTTTCTATGTTGAGGTCAGTTATGTAAGTGCTGAAATAAGTCACGACACTTAACATCAAGGACCATAATGTGGGAACGAAAGAAAGGTGAAGGAAGGAGCAAAATAGAACGACAGTTTCCAAACATTGACTGGACTGAGATTTGGAGAAAAACATTAATTTTAATGTGCTCACGTCTCATATAAAAACGTCATGGTATAAGGCAGTTGACAACATAGTTAGCACCAATGAAAGACTGTACGCTATTGGCCTCTGTGAAACAAATTTATATCAACAATGCCATCTAGTTGACACAATAATTCATAGATACACTTGCAGCGGTGACATGAGTAGTTGGAAGTGGATCCGAGAGCAAATAGCTCTGATGACAAGGACTTCCCCTGAGAGTATATCGCTGTCATTGATACACAGGCCTGAAGCACGCTATTTCCCAGAGACAAAAAATAACGCTGTGTACTGGTTGCTGGGAAATTTTGTTAATTACGTCATTAACAAAATAGGATCAGACAGCACCATAGAGTTCAAGGTACACATGCTGTGCGAATATCACAAAATTAAAAAGTATTCGAATCACAAGGAAAAGTTCGGTAATATGTTAAAAATTATATTTGAAAGAATGGGCATTGGTAATACAAGAAAAAAAGACTGTTTTGGCAGCGATGTATTGTAGTTACCTTAAGGATATTATTTAAATTTTTATTGTAAATTTTCGGTGTGTGCTTTTTCGACTTCAGAAAGTAGTTTTTGAAATTTTATAAGCTAATGTACAGAACTTATGTGACAGTCATCAGATTGTGTGTTTAATAGTGTCCAAACACAAAACGTTAAAGCTACATTACTGGTTTACAGTATAAATATGAAATTTGACAGTTTTTATGTAAATGTCTTTATCGATTGAGATTGTATCTGATATAATGCAATATTCAATGGCTGGCAAATTGTCCTGTTCATTTTTTCACTGTGATGTGTAAGTCAGTTTTCCAGTGACATCTATTATATAGGCCTGATCACTTCAGATAATTAACATTCCATTAATGTTCAGAAAGTGTAGTTGGAAGGCTAGTCAGTTTTATAGCATCTCTTTCCTGCCATTCTCAAGTATTTGAGAGATGGTCAATATGATAATTCAATTGTTTTTATGTGCGATGGGCATAAATCATCCACATTCTGTACACGTTTTTTGCGACTTCCATACAATTGTGTGAAATTCTCGCAGCTAGTCTGACAGAGCTGAGAAGATTAAACATCAGTTTCTTCCCTTAACGTGTCTCTCACTGAGACGATGTATAGGTACATAAAGGAAAAGCCCCGACACGCAACGATAAAAGTTACTACCAATGTCTTGTCTGAATAATAATTTTATGAACATATGAAGGTTGAGAGTTCGTTTTTGTGCAAAACCACGAAAGTTTTCTTTTCTTCCGCGCATTATCGTAATGTCATGTCGCTGTAGCTGCCTGCATCAGAAGAGTAAGTAGATTAAGAATCACTAATGTACATACGGTCAAGAATGAGAACTAATTATGGCGGAAGGAGAACCATTTAACCAATTAAGCCGGCCGTGTGGCCGAGCGGTTCTAGAAGCTTCAGTCCGCAACCGCGCTGCTGCTACGGTCGCAGGTTCGAATCCTTCCTCGGGCATGGATGTGTGTGATGTCCTTAGGTTAGTTTGGTTTAAGTAGTTCTAAGTCTAGGAGACTGATGACCTCAGATGTTAAGTGCTTAGAGCCATCTGAACCATTTTGAACCATTTAACCAACTTGTGTAAATATCAACAGCAAAGCGAATATAGGAATCGATGTAAGTTAAAAGTGAAGGACATTGCATTCGCTTAAAAATCTATAAGGAATCAAAATGATAAAAAGTACTAAGAAATCAATTTGATTCTTAATTATATTACATTTTTTTAACATATATTTGCACAACGATATGCTTGTGTACACTATATATTAAAAGTTATCCCAAAAATTTGCTGATATTCTTCATAAAGTGATATTACGCTTCTGTAAAGATTGGAGCACATGTAATTCAAAGTGCAGTTTTTTATTTATTCTTGTTTGAAGAAGTCTGAATGTCTTTTAAAAACTCTTCTTTATGTTCAAATTAATTCTTTCTGGTAATTTAGTCAGTAACGCAGTCTTCTTTTGTATTTATTTAACATCAGCATAACTGCAACGATCAAATTGTTTTTGTTTAAATCATTTCATGTATAACATGTGTGGTTGGTCAGTACATGTACTCAGTATGTATTTTGAATGTGTAACATTCTTCCGTAAATAAATATTTTTTTTAAAAGAAGGTGGTCAGCGTAGATGGCTACGATGTTGAGGACCCGTGTTCTATTCCCAGTATGGTCAAATATTTTTCCTCTGTGGGAGGACTGTTACGGGGTGCACTCAGCTTCTTGATGCCAACTGAGGAGCTACTTGACCGATTAGTATCGGATCCGTGGTCTGGAAAGTCTGAAAAACGGCCGGAAGAGCTGTGTGGTGACCACACGCCCCTCCATACCATATCCGCATGATGCCACTAGGCAGAGGATGATACGGCGGTCGATAGACAGCCATTGGGCGATCACGGCCTGACAAGGAGTTTGTATTT
Organism: Schistocerca piceifrons; assembly: GCF_021461385.2. Classification (NCBI taxonomy): domain Eukaryota; kingdom Metazoa; phylum Arthropoda; class Insecta; order Orthoptera; family Acrididae; genus Schistocerca; species Schistocerca piceifrons. The sequence goes on from NC_060145.1 coordinate 399,817,742, forward strand.
TAATAATTAACCAGCCCTGATATAATTAAGTCATCTGACTACGCATTTTATGGTAGAGAGATATTATACGAGAGCTAAAAATTGCAGCTTTTACGTAATCTATAGCTCTTCCTAAGAGAAAACAAACTGTCACTTTCACGTAAATATTTTCTCACTCAGTAAAGAATGTAATTGATCATATTAACCTCCAAGGGCAATCTCAAATAAATCAGCACTCCAGATAATAATAGTTCCCCAGATCTACAATGTCGCTAACTTTTTATATAGTAGGGTTGATGTATAGGGCTATTGCACCGTGATTCCCTATCCAGCTTCAGTCGTTTCGGTTTCAGGCAGTGCCATAGTACGTAAGCTTTTGCTTCACGAAATTATCTAGTTTCTATACAATGCAAGAATTTGTACAAGACTGGTTTTTCACAATATAATCAAACATTTTCAGACAACCGTAGGCTCTGTCTGGCGTTCCTTGAACGCCGTTGCATTATCGCGCCGCTGTAGTTGAACAGCCCGCTGCTAACTGGCATTTAGTTACTGTTGCTCCAATGGTTGCATCACTGGCGGCGTAGCTCGAGCGGTTACAACAATGTGAAGCAGTTTCAGTACCTTTGACATTCTGAAAAACCCCAAGCCGCTTCTTCGTTGGCCTCCCCGCAATCGTGTTATTAAGAAATCCGGGAACTAGATCACGTACTTACACAGGACGATTCAACTGTCCCAACCACTGTAGTCATATGAAACCCGCAGTGTTACACTCAGTATTAAAAAAAATGTTCAAATGTGTGTGAATTCCTAAGGGACCAAACTGCTGATGTCATCGGTCCCTAGACTTGCACACTAATTAGACAAAGTTACGCTAAGAACAACACGCACACCCCCATGCCCGAGGGCGGACTCGGAATCCGACGGGAGGGGCCGCGCAATCAGTGATGCGGCGCCTCTGGACGCGCGGCCACTCTCCGCGGCTGACATTCAAAAACCATTTGCAGAGTTTTCAGATTCTCTATCTCGCGATAATCAAACTATTAGTCCTACAGAAAAATGAACAGGACCTTTCTGTAGGAAATTTAGTGTAGCTAAATTTTATGCTGGATACGTTTACACCAGAGACAGTAGTTTTCGAGTAAGTCAAGAAAAGTGACCCTCAAACACTCTCCACCCCCCCCCCCCCCCAACCCCCCCGCCACGATCCCCAGCCCAGACAGGATTTCTAGTAAGTTGTTCGTGGCACTCCCTCCTACTACAGTATAAGTATTTGAGACTGCACTAATTAGTTCCTAGATTCAACCATTTCTCGTTCAATGGCTCTGAGCACTATGGGACTCAACTGCTGAGGTCATTAGTCCCCTAGAACTTAGAACTAGTTAAACCTAACTAACCTAAGGACATCACAAACATCCATGCCCGAGGCAGGATTCGAACCCGCGACCGTAGCGGTCTTGCGGTTCCAGACTGCAGCGCCTTTAACCGCACGGCCACTTCGGCCGGCCCATTTCTCGTCTTAATTGACTGGCCTCATAATGTCACCGGCTTAGTCCAGCACAAACTGTAATTAACGCTCGTGTAAATTTTATCTAACTATTTTGTGAATTTCAACAGCATAAAATAAATAACTGCATCGTTGTATTCGTGAGGCTTCCTGACTACGAAGAGGCTGTCGTTCTAAGAGATACATTTGGATCGAATTGTCAACGTAATTAGTTTTAGCGTAACGTTTACAAAAGTAATTTTTCTTTCATTACCCTCACAGGCACGTTTAAATTAATAATTCTAACGAAATAGCGGACAATGTTGATTACGTAATAGGCCAATCATTACGGATAAAAAAGTACAAATATCGGGAATAGTTCGTGTAGTCGTAAACTTTTGTGCAGTTGTAGGAGGGAGTGCCACGAACAACGTACTAGAAACCTTGACTGGTGAAGGATTTGTGGAGTGGAAGTGCGTTTGAATGTCACTTTATCTTGAATAACTCGAAAACTGTGGCGCGCGTGATTTACGAACGCAGATTAACTTTACGGGTTGCATAAAACGACAGCACTAGGAGCAGCTGATCATACTGTAGTTCTTGACGGTCGTTATAGGCTATCCGTCATTGGGTTTGTTATCCCAATTAACTTTGTTTTTGTGCAACTACCTTCACAACAAGCAAAAAGCCTGAGATTGACCCTCACCAAACATACAACACGAAACAACGTATGCACACTACTGGCCATTAAAATTGCTACACCAATAAGAAATGCAGATGACCAACGGGTATTCATTGGACAAATATATTATACTAGAACCGACATGTGATTACATTTTCACGCAATTTGGTTGCATAGATCCTGAGAAATCAGTACCCAGAACAACTACCTCTGGCCGTAATAACGGCTTTGATACGCCTGGGCATTGAGTCAAACAGAGCTTGGATGGCGTGTACAGGTACAGCTGCCCATGCAGCTTCAACACAATGCTACAGTTCATCAAGAGGAGTGACTGTCGTATTGTGACGAGTCAGTTGCTCGGCCACCATTGACCAGACGTTTTCAATTGGTGAGAGATCTGAAGAATGTGCTGGCCAGGGCAGCAGTCGAACATTTTCTGTATCCAGAGAGGCCCGTAGAGGACCTGCAACATGCGGTCGTTCATTATCCTGCTGAAATGTAGAGTTTCACAGGGATCGAATGAAGGTAGAGCCACGGGTCGTAACACACCTGAAATGTAACGTCCACTGTTCAAAGTGTCGTCAATACGAACAAGAGGTGACCGAGACGTGTAACCAATGGCACTCCATACCATCACGCCGGGTGATACCCGAGTATGGCGATGACGAATACACGCTTCCAATGTGCGTTCACCGCAGTGTCACCAAGCATGGATGCGACCAGCATGATGCTGTAAACAGAACCTGGATTCATCCGAAAAAATGACATTTTGCTATTCGTGCACCCAGGTTCGTCGTTGAGTACACCATCGCAGGTGCTCCTGTCTGTGACGTAGCGTCAAGGGTAACCACAGTCATGGTCTCCGAGCTGATAGTCCATCCTGCTGTAAACGTCGTCGAACTGTTCGTGCAGACTGTTTTTGTGTTGCAAACGTCCACATCTGTCGACTCAGGGATCGAGACGAGGCTGCACGATCCGCTATAGCCATGCGGATAAGATGCCTCTCATCTCGACTGCTAGTGGTACGAGGCCATTGGGATCCAGCACGGCGATCCGCATTACCCTCCTGAACCCACCGATTCCATATTCGGTAACAGTCATTGGATCTCGACCAACGCGAGAAGCAATGTCGCGATACGATAAACCTCAATCGGGATAGGTTACAATCCGACCTTTATCAAAGTCGGAAACGTGATGGTGCGCATTTCTGCTGCTTGCACCAGGCATCTCAACAACGTTTCACCAGGCAACGCCGGTCAACTGCTGTTTGTTTATGAGAAATCGGTTGGAAACTTTGGTCATGTCAGCACGTTGTAGGTGTCGCTACCGGCGCCAAACTTGTGTGATTGCTCTGAAAAGCTAATCATTCGCATATCACAGCATCTTCTTCCATTCGGTTAAATTTCGCGTCTGTAGCTCGTCATCTTCGTGGTGTAGCAATTTTAATGACCAGTATTGTTAAATGAAATTGTACTGTGATGTGGTAGTCATTGTTGCGGAAACAGCTCGTCACAGTGTCGCTTTACATTTAGTGAACTAATACGCGCCGGCCGCGGTGGCCGAGCGGTTCTAGGCGCTTCAGTCCGGAAACGTGCGACTGATACAGTCACAGGTTTGAAGCCTGCCTCGGGCATGGATGTTGAGATGTTCTTAGGTTAGCTAGGTTTAAGTAGTTCTAAGTTTTAGGGGACTGATGACCTCAGATGTTAAGTCCCATAGTTTTCAGATCCATTTCAACCATTTGAACTAATAAGCGAGGTGTATATCGGCTCAGTCTCCGTCGGTAAAGTTATTCATACTGCTGTGTACCACTATTAATGTACAAGTAACACTATTGGAACAACGAATCCGAGGCAAGACCGAGCAGCACTGATTGCAAGCTGGAGAGCGAAGGGTAGAGAGAGAGAGCTTTTTTATTGCCCACAGCAATTACTGCAAGGAAACAGATACAAGTATGTTCCCAAACGAGCCACAAGGCACATACCATCGACATTTATACTGTTGTGCAGATACTTTCATTGAAATAAATTGGAGATAAGAAACCTAATAAAATGCTATTACTGGCCGCGCGGGATTAGCCGAGCGGTCAAAGGGGCTGCAGTCATGGACTGTGCCGCTGATCCCGGCGGATGTTCGAGTCCTCCCTCGGGCATGAGTGTGTGTGTGATTGTCCTTAGGATAATTTAGGTTAAGTAGTGTGTAAGTTTAGGGACGACTTAGCAGTTAAGTCCCATAAGATTTCACACACATTTGAACTTTTTTTTTTGTGATTACTGTGTAATGACCCATCGGAGACCGCGGGTCCGTTATACTAAAGTTAAGTCGCACGTTTCACATTGGATGTGAGCGTTACAAATTTAATTAACAATCATTTGCACATGAACAGGTGTTTTGAAGCTCAATTAAATGCTCGAGGGGTCTCGTTAGCATTCTTGGGTATGTTCCTTGTTTAGTTTCTTCTTTCAGTAGAGTACGGTGATCAATAACATTCGATTTTATATGTTCGTTGAGATAAGAACTCAACTGGAAGACCTACAATCGCTCATCGTAAGAGGATTACGCTCTGAGAGATTTCTGGTATATGACGTGGGATTACAAGGTGGCGAAATCGAGAAAAAACGACATTGGACCGAAACGACATACCATGTGCCGAGTTTCTAACTAAATATTCTTCAGTAAGAGTATTGAATGCGCTTGTTTCGGCCCTATTTCATATAATTGTCACTTGCAATACCTAGCTTTCTGTTTCGGCCTAGCATACTGGTCTTTCGCTACATTTCTGTTATTTTATTTGTATTCTGGGAGAAGGATTGCGTAGGGACCCATTTTTTTCGATTATGAGTTTGTGTTTCATATTAGCAACCTGTTTTGCCCGTTTTCCGCAATTCCCACCACGAACAAGCTCTGCGATGTGTAGATGTGCGGGTAACTGGGTGTGCGTATGTACAGTGGTCAAAGTAGTTTTTCTTTCTCTTTGTGGAGTCTTGGGATTTTTGTGTTGAATCTCGTTCAAACATGGTCTTCAGTCTGATATGTCCGAGGTTAAAGAACGATCGGCCTTACTGAGGGGACGCAGGCGACTTGGCGAGTGAGGCACGCTTAGCATTAAGTTTCAGTTCTGCTCGATATTTACTACATATTTCGCTTTCAGATGCAGGCAACCTTCCCGTTAGGTTAAATTATCAACCAAGAGAATAAATACAATGTGGGTATTTGCTTAGATTCTTTGTCTCCTTTTTGCGAGCCGTGAGTATAATCTTTGCATCAAATTATCACCCTAATAAACAGTACCTTATTTCCTTGCTGAGCGGATATGCCAGGATATAAATCCAAATTTGCGTGTGTCGAATTTTAGCAATCTTAATCTACTTTTAACGGTTTGAATTTGAAGTTGGTGTCCACCCACAACAGGGCAAAACAATCTTATCGTACTCAATTTCCCGGTCAGAATGAGCACAACACAAGCTAGAGAATGTTTTGATAGGTTGGAATTTATTGTAATCTTTAGACCTCTAGTCATTATGAGATCTGTCTGTGATGCCGTAAAGCTGGTATGCAAATGTTGTGCAGCATCCTCCCCCCCCCCTTCCCCCTCCCCCGTATTTTTTACTCATACGTCTGATGTGAGTTGCGTTCCAACAGTATCCATATCCTGTTACCGTTTGAACAAAGATCCATTGCTCATATTAAATGTAATAAATACTTAACGGACATTCCCTCCACCCTTAAGGGGCCATATTAATAAGACTGTTCCTGGTACATCTACAGCTACGTGATTACTCTGCAATGCACAATTAAGTGCCTGGCACAGGGTTCATCGAACCACCTTCCAGGTATTTCTGTAGTGCCCCACTCTCGAAGAGCGCGTGGGCAAAACGAAGACTGAAATCTTTTCCTGCGAGCTCCGATTTATTTCATTTTATTATGATGATCATTTTTATCTGTGTAGGTAGGCGACAACAAAATATTTTCACACTCTGAGGAGAAATTTTTTGATTGCAATTTCATGAGAAGATCCTGCCGCAACAGGAAAAAAACATCAAAAACTTCCATTTTTCGCAACAGATATCTTGTCTGAATCATTTTACAGTTGGTTTCGATCATCTGATTACTTTGCAAAACGGTAAATGACAGCAACATTTCCAAACAATCTCAGAGGGCTGCTCAGATTGTCCGCTACGTCGTTTACAGGGATCAGGAACAGCGGAGGACGTATAAAACTTCCTTGGGGAACGCTATATATTAGTTCTGTTTTTCTCGATAACTTTCTGTCATTCACTACGAACTGTGACCTTGCTCCCAGGAAATCACGAATCTAATCTTATAGCTGAGACGATAGTCCACGGGCACTTTCCAATTTAGCCTGCCCATACTTGCCGGTTAGCCAGACAGGCAAGCTGCCGAACGTTATCAGCAGAACGGGCAGGATACTTTACTCCCACCCGAGCCAAGCTGTGCCCTACACGTAAGGGGTCTTGCTTGCCTGCCAGTCTTTCCGCTGTGCTACGCTAGACAGCAGTTTATTCTGTACGCATTCAGTGTAGGCTCCGAAAGCTGATGAAAAGTTTTTTTACATCCAAGTATCATGCGTTATGGTAGCACTACGTTCCTCTAACCATTATCATCACATCCACTTTTGTGTAAGACACACCTGCTTGTTGCAATTTTAAGCAGATTGTAACTGATCTTTCCGTCTCTTCTTACGTTGCTCAACATTTCTTTTCCTTTTAAGTATATATTTGAAAGTTTATTTAGATATTCATTCACCTGATAGCTTCTGAATGTGTTCATGCCATTAATTTCCACACTTATCTATATTCTTTAGCATGTATTTGATGCCCAGATCATTTGTAATTTCACTCTCCCTTTTCTGACCTATGAGTTTGTAACCAGCTAAAGTTCTTAGCCGTCTCGTACCTGCTGCTTCAATCCTCTTCCGTTGACTGACGATTAGAGTCTAAATCCCTGACTCCCACATTAGAATTGCTACCTGATCACATTACAAAATTTTAGTACCGTCTCTTTCCTAACTTTTTTTGAGGAGACTGCAATTTATGGTGTCAACCAAGTGTTGAAATTTTGCAGTTTGAATTCTTCATCATTGGATGTAATATGTGACAACTCTGATCCCACGTATTTAAATCATTTTTTTCTAATTGTTTGACATCAATTATTACTTTTGGTACTGTTGTAAGTAGGCTGTTTATGTCTTTATGTTGCTAACGCCACGTAGCGCTCTGTATGAAAAATCACTGACTCTGCTGTGAGCAGTCTGTGTCTGGTTTGCATTGTTGGAACATTTGCTATTGTAGTGTTGGGCAGCTGGATGTGAACAGCACGTAGCGTTGTGCAGTTGGAGGTGAGCCGCCAGTAGTGGTGGATGTGGGAAGAGAGCTGGCAGAGTTTTGAGAGTGGACGATCTGGACGTGAGTCCGTCAGAAAAAGGAAATTTGTAAGACTGAATGTCATGAACATATATATAGGGTTTTACAAAAACGTACGGCCAAACTTTCAGGAAACATTCCTCACACACAAATCAAGAAAAGATGTTATGTGGACATGTGTCCGGAAACGCTTAATTTCCATGTTAGAGCTCATTTTAGTTTCGTCCACCTACGCTCAATGGAGCACGTTATCTTGATTTCATACGGGATACTCTACCTGTGCTGCTAGAACATGTGCCTTTACAAGTACAACATGTGGTTCATGCACGATGGAGCTCCTGCACATTTCAGTCGAAGTGTTCGTATGCTTCTCAACAACAGATTCGGTGACCGATGGATTGGTAGAGGCGGACCAATTCCATGGCATCCACGCTCTCCTGACCTCAACCCTCTTGACTTTCATTTATGGGGGCATTTGAAAGCTCTTGTCTATGCAACCCCGGTACCAAATGTAGAGACTCTTCATGCTCGTAATGCGGACGGCTGTGATACAGTACGCCATTCTCCAGGGCTGCATCAGCGCATCAGGGATTCCATGCGACGGAGGGTGGATGTATGTATCCTCGCTAACGGAGGACATTTTGAACATTTCCTGTAACAGAGTGTTTGAAGTCACGCTGGTACGTTCTGTTGCTGTGTGTTTCCATTCCGTGATTAATGTGATTTGAAGAGAAGTAATAAAATGAGCTCTAACATGTAAAGTAAGCGTTTCCGGACACATGTCCACATAACATATTTTCTTTCTTTGTGTGTGAGGAATGTTTCCTGAAAGTTTGGCCGTACCTTTTTGTAACTATATAACTTTTGAACACTATTATGGTAAATACTTTGTTTGTTCTCCATCAAAGTCTTTCATTTGCTAACTATGCCTATCAGTAGTTAGTGCCTTCAGTAGTTTCATTTATCTGGCAGTATTGGCGCTCGCTGTATTGCAGTAGTTCGAGTAACGAAGATTTTTGTGAGGTAAGTGATTCATCAAAGGTATAGGTTATTGTCAGTCAGGGCCATTCTTTTGTGGGGATTATTGAAAGTCAGATTGCGTTGCGCTAAAAAAATGTTGTGTGTCAGTTTACTGATGATCAGAATAAGTAAAGAGAGAAATGTCTGAGTACGTTCAGTTTTGCTCAGCTGTTTGAAAATCAAATAACGTAAGAGGTTTATCAGCACAGTTGTTGCTCTTGAATGCTCTTTATCATGGAATGCCACTATCATAATTTTATTTTTACATATTATCATATTATGATGGTTTGCTACCTTGTGCAAGGACATAATTGATCTTCGTAATTTATCTTACCAGTCCGCTAACTTTATTTGACCAACTGCATGCAGAAGTCTGACTATAACGGTGCACTACATTATTCTGTCATCTCTGTAGAACGTCGGCTATGTACGTATTAAACAATGCGAGCAATGCGGGTGATATAGGAGACCTTTGTGTCCAATTTTTATATCAAGTGTCAGATGTACTAAGTTCTAATTACGCGTTTTTTGTGCTAATTTTAACTTCAAATTCTTCGCTTTTCCTGTAATGAGTGATTAAGAGATTCAAGTAGTGGAATATTGAGTTGATTTTTAATTATTATTTCCTTTAACGGTTGGAATTTACTGTGATGTATGAGTTTCTGGAAACTGTTACTCTGGGCAGAAGTTCTGTTTTTCTCTTGTGCTGGAGTAAATAAAGACTGTTGCTAGCTCCTCATGGGTGAGTAGATCGGAAAGGAAAGTCAAGGACACAGGCAGACAGCATCGCCGAAAAGTGTGCTACGGGCCGTTTTCGCCATCGGATATGATGCCACAGCTGGCCGTATCTGATCGCCTCACTTACGTGCCTACATTTCGAAAACAGGAGAGTACAATGGAGCATGGACTCGAATCTCAGAATAGTTAACGCGGAGTCCAGAAATTAGTAATTTGTCAGCAGTGGAAAAGAAAAATCGAGCTTGTAGCTGTAAACATCACCTACTCTTGACTTTTCTTAAATTTTTCGAGTCAAACAGTTATTCATTGCTCAGTTAGAATGAATTTTCGTTATCAGATGATGAGATAAGTTACGGCATTTGTTCCCTTTCTTTGAATTTTACCATAGCCTTGCCCCTTCATTTTAAATCAGATATCTTGAAGTTTTTCCTCATATTTGATGTTATATTCATGTACTATTATTTTGCTTTGCACTAAAGATGGTGCGAATCTTTTTCAAGCGTGTTAGTCACCCTAATTTTGTGATTCCTTCTTAATCAGTAAAATGCTACTCACTGTATCACATATCTCATTTAATACTCAGCTGAGTTATTACAGTTACTGACTTCAGCATGATCCTGCAGCCACAACTTAGCGTTACAGCCACTATTAATTGCAGATCAAATTCTAATTAACCTCTTAGTAGCGTTTTCCTTACGCGGACAGACACAGTGAGCGCTAAAGTTCGAGAAAGACCCTGCGTCGCGGGATAAAGCGTATCTGGGTTTGGTACGAGCATTAAGTTACGTACAACTTGAGCAAACATACTGGGAGAATCACTCGTTGCGAGATGATTCTCACAGACGTGCTTCTTGTACTCTGATTCTGTCGTGTATGTACATTCTTTGAATAACACTTTCTATTATTTAAAAAATTCCCCATAATTCATCTATGTTAACTTCATCAACGGCTTTCTCATTGTAGATAAGGGTTATGAATGAGGGTTTTGCATTCTGTGTGTTTTTCAATAATTCTGAGGAGTGGAAAACACTGTCTAAGCAAGATCTTTCCCTCCAATATCTATTGTGTTCTTCTGTAAGAGTCATATAGCTATGAAACACGTAAGCAGAAAACTTGTGTTTACTGATTTTACTGATATTTGACCATCTAGAGTTATTACAGCCATATACACAGAAGAGACAAAGAAACTGGTACTCCTGCCTAACATCGTGTACGGCCCCCGGTAGCACGCAGAAGTGCCACAACACGACGTGGCAAGGATTCGACTAATGTCTGAAGTAGTGCTGGAGGGAACTGACACCATTAAGCCTGCAGAGCTGTCCATAAATCCGTAAGAGTAGGAGAGCGTGAAGATCTGAACTGGCCAAGTCCGTTGGTATGCTGAATGCAAATGAATGGATGCAGATAATCAGACAGGATGCTTACGTACGTGTCACCTGTCAGAATCGTAACTAGACGTATCAGAGGTTCCATATCACTCCAACTGTACACGCTTCACACCATTACAGAGCGTCCACCAGCTTGGACAGTCCCCCTGCTGACATGTATGATCCACTGATGCATGAGGTTGTCTCCATACCCTTACACGCCTATCCCCTCTATACAATTTGAAACGAGAACTTTCCGACCAGGCAACATGTTTTGAGTCATCAACAGTCCCAATATTGGTGTTCACGGGCCCAGGCGACGCGTAAAGCTTTGTGTCGAGCAGTCATCAAGGCTACACGAGTGGTCCTTTGGCTCCAAAAGCCCATAACGATGAAGTTTCGTTGAATGGTTCGCACGCTAACTCTTGTTGATGACCTAGCATTGAAATCTGCAACAGTTTGCAGAAGGGATCCACTTCTGTCGCGTTGAGCTACTCTCTTCAATCGTCGTTGGTTCCGTTCTTGCAGGATCTTTTTCCAGCCGCAGCGATGTCGGGGATCTGATGTTTTGCCGGATTCTTGATATTCACGGTACACTCGTGAAATGGTCGTACGGGAAATTCCTCACTTCATCGCTACCTCGGAGATGCTGTGTTCCATCGCTCGTGCTCCAACTATACCATCACGTTCAAAATCAATTAAAACTTGGTAACCTGCCATTGTAGCAGCCGTAACCGATCTAACAATAGCGCCAGACACTTGTTGTCTTATATAGGCGTTGCCGACCGAAGCGCCGTATTCTGCCTGTTTACGTACACTATGTGATCAAAAGTATCGAGACACCTGGCTGAAAATGACTTACGTCACGCTCTCCATCTAATGCTGGAATTCAATATCGTGTTGGCCCACCCTTAGGCTTCATGATAGCTTCGATTCGCGCAGGCATACGTTCAATCAGGTGCTGGAAGGCTTCTGGGGTAATGGCAGCCCATCCTTCGCGGAGTGCTGCACTGAGGAGAGGTATCGATGTCGGTCGGTGAGGTCTGGCACGAAGTCAGCGTTCCAAAACATTCCAAAGGTTTTCTATAGAGTCTGGCCAGGACTCTGTGCAGGCCAGTCCATTACAGGGATGTTATTTTCGTGTAACCACTCCGCTACAGGCCGTGCATTAAGAACAGATGCAATAGCCATTCCCGAATTGTTCTTCAACAGTGGGACGCAAGAAGGTGCTTAAAACATCAATGCAGGCCTGTGCTGTGATAGTGCCACGCAAAACAACAAGGGGTGCAAGCCCCCTCCACGAAAAACACGACCTCACTATAACACCACCGCCTTCGAATTTTGCTGTTGGCGCTACACAAGGTGGCGGATGACGTTCACCGGACATTCGACATACCCACACCCTGCCATCGGATCACCACATTGTGTACCGTGATTCGTCACTCCACACAACGTTTTTTCACTGCTCAATAGTCCAATATTTACGCTCCTTACACCAAGCAAGGCGTCGTTTGACATTTACCGGCCTGATGTGTGGCTTATGAGCAGCTGCTTTAACACAAAATCCAAGTTTTCTCGCCTCCCACCTGTCATAGTACTTGCAGTGGATCTTAATGCAGTTTCGAATTCCTATGTGATGATCTGGACCTAATATTCATTACGACCATCTTCAACTGTCGGCGGTCTCTGTCAGTCAACAGACGAGGTCGGCTGTACGCTTTCGTGCTGTACGTGTCCCTTCACGTTTCCACTTTACTAAGAGCACCCCATTGTGGTCTCTCACGATGTCTAATGACTATTGAGGTCGCTGATATGGAGTACCTGGCAGTAGATGTCAGCACAATGCACCTAATATGAAAAAACGTATGTTTTTGGGGGTGTCCGGACACTTTTGATCTCATAGTGTATCTCTGTATTTAAATACTCATGCCTTGGCTCGTCAGCGTACAATTCCATGGATACCGCAAAAAACTATCATTATGGCTTGGAATCTTGTTCTTCGAGCTTTTCTCGCTCTCAATGATGTTGGGCCTTTCTAGTGCATGGACTAGCGTTTAATTTCTGGATCATGAGTGAAAAAACAAAATTCGTCACCTGTTATCACTTTTTCCAAGAAATTATGATAATTTTCATTGGTGTCAGTGTGACAGTACAAATATTTTGATGAGCTTGCTTTCGTTCAGTAGTGAGGGGATTTTGACATCAGTTTCGAAAACGCCTTTCCCATGTTAAATTGGTTACGTAAAATTTGCCTTGCTCATTCTTTGTAAATTCGTACATTTTCAGCAATCAATCGAATATTCAGCCGACGGTCAGATAGACTCAGAATACCTACTTTTTTCATATTTTGATCCGTTCTTGGTTTTGAAGGGATTCCCGGGCGTGATTCATCTTGGACGTCTTCTCAGCCACTTAAAAACTGGCAAACATGATTTTTTGCCGTACAATTCTTTCAGTAGACTGTAATAGCATTTTTTCCAAGTTTCGTGTGAAACTTCACAAAAAGACGTAGTTCTATTATTACACTAATTATCATGTTTCTGGCAAAGCAACAGCTCACTGATTTGTCCACAAACACCAGACATGCCACTACCTTCGACTGAGAAGGCTCCACGCTTCACACCTATTGGTCGTTCATCTTTGGTGCATCCGTGCTTACTGTGTAACAGCATCAGTCCCGTTATTTTATGGCCATCCAGATATTTTTTCTCCAATTTTACTTAGGTAGCACCGAAAGTAAGAAGATGATTATGTAGCGTTTCTAGTAAATAGTTTCTGTGTAGAACTTTCGCTCCTCAGTAGTACAGACTAGAAGGAACACGATCCGCTGTAGGCAGTACTCGGGGCAGAGGCTAAAATTACTGCGGGTTGCTGTCTGTCTGTCTGTCTCTTTCCCCTGGCAGGGCAGCGACACCGCACCGGCCGCTGACGAGTCGCAGCCAGCGTTCTGTGTTCCTGTGGTGCGCCTGCCGGACCCCGGCCAAGAACTCGCACTCTTAAGTAAACAACGCGTGGGGCGCTGCTCTTGAATTACACACCCACTGCGTTGGGCGAAGAGTGATCGGTACTGGTTTGGGCAGGCATAAATGAGCGTGTGCACTGAGCAACGGCCTATCACGGTTTCGTGGGAACGTGCCAGGGATATTACCGTGCATACCCACCGACGAGGAATTTCTCCGCCACGAGGTCGTTAGAAACGGAACACGAATTGGGATTAGACAAGCACGGGGAAGGAATCCCCTTTAAGAATGATAATAATCTTTCGCATTGGCTGTTGTAATTTGGATTAGAAAATCCTTTTATTTCGTGTTTCTTCCCATCTACACAGCTATGGCGGCGTAACCATTTTCATATGTGAAAAATGTTGTATTACCACCTTGAGCTGCTGCTAAAATACTTTATTTATACATCCAGTTTCAGTCGTCTGACCATCATTAGATTCTCACATAAAAGTATTCACAGCGTCATGTTAGGCGAAATATAAACTCATTACAGTCAGGTGATAAAACCATGGTTCAAATGGCTCTGAGCACTATGGGACTTAAGATCTGAGGTCATCAGTCCCCTAGTTCTTAGAACTACTTAAACCTAACTAACCTAAGGACATCACACCCATCCATGCCCGAGGCAGGATTCGAACCTAAGACCGTATCAGTCGCGCGGTTACTGACTGAAGCGCCTAGAACCGCTCGGCCACCGAGGCCGGCGATAAAACCATGAATCGTTTGCATGCCGTAATACAAATTACGTCGTCAGTCTACCAAACCTGTGCTAGGGAGTGTGCTCATTCATGTTAAAACTGTAATCGCCGTTAATTTTGTGAACAGATTCATACCGCATTTTATATTTCGCCTGACATGATGCTGTGAATACTTTTATGTAAAAACTCGAAGATAGTCAGACGACTGAAAATGGTTGTAAAAATAAAGTATTTTACCAGCAGCTGAAGGCGGTAATGTGACATTTTTTAAGTATGTAAGAGCTCTGGGGCACTGCCTCCTGAAAGTTTGCAAGTCTTCTGCGTAATCCGTTAAACGTACATATTCGGGTTACAGTAAAATATAACGTTGGTCGTACATTGTCAAAATACTGAGGTTACATTGAAAAATTACGTTGGTGATACGTTTTTATAATATTGGGGATACAGTCAAAAATTACGTTGGTCATTCACTATTAAAATGACCAACGCAGTTTTGGACGATAACCCAAATAACTCCGTTTGACGGTTTATACCATATAACTGACAAACTAAAGAATTAAAACTACGCGCTGTACCGGGACTCTAACCCAGAACTTTGACTTTTGCTGCGAAATGCTCTACCGTAACGATTGAGCTTTTTTTCTTGCCTTAATCAATAAGCAGCAGGCGCATGCTACAGGTCATAATGTTTAGAGTAATAGTCTTCATTTAAACATCAAAAAGATGGATTGCGGCGGGATGTGTGCATGCTCCTGACATCTGTTGAGCTTGGGGGTCAACCAGTTTTATCAGTGCTGTACCCCCTACGCTGTCTGTACGAATATTTGCGAAAAGTTGTCTGACCTATTTCTCTGACATTCACTTCGATATGGGCCCAAAGCACAAATTTTCGCTGCTATAGGAACGCTCACTGGCTACACTGACTCTTATTTCTTCATAAGAGTTGCATGCTGCTGACGGAATGATCCACCGCAACCTAACGCTCCATAGTTTCAGTATTTTAGCCTACGTAAAGGGCGCTCATGATTTCAGAACGTTTAAGTATGTTACCAACCTGACTACTAAACAAAAAGTTGAAGCTCGTTTTAACATCGTACATTTCATGAATTGTAAACTTATGACGTTTTCAGTAGATTGCTATGAACTGTCGTTTAAAGTAGCATATTCTTTACTGGAGTCGTGGGTGGCCACCATTTTTTCAAGTCACATCGAGGGAGATCACAGTTTGTTATTTTCACACAGTTTGTCAGTGATTTGCAAAAACTAGTGACCAAATACGTAGTTGAAAGGGAAATATAAACGCTGAAACAAAGACTTAACAAAGCTACTAGACCAACCTCGAAACACGTAAATACTATATTTCATGCCTGAAGTGCACAGTTTCATCTGAACTTCAAGGCAGAGAATGAGGTTAATGAAAATGATTATAACAAGGATCATGAAGTGTTGTAACAGGTCATAATTGTGCGCGTGGTACATTTAGTAACTGTTCTTTATGTTATGTTCTATTTTAACATGAATTAGAAACTACAAAACAGTCAAAAAATGCTATTACCACTAGCCTATATATGAAAATTTTGTACATTAACATTAATAATAATAATCCTAAATATTAATTAGAGTTAAATAAAATAATACAAAATGGGTATAAAATTTTTTTTAGGAAATATGGGATGTCGAGGCTTGATTAAAAAACTAGTCAAACCCATGAGACTGGCAATTGCATATAAACTTGATTTTCACAAACATTTGTTTTTCCCACAGTTTTGTGTCTGTGCTTTGCACCATTATTGTTTTCAGTACCTCAACTGATTTTGCACTGTGAACATCGTGACCCTCCCGGATAGCCGCCGCCTTAGTTGGATACTTCTGGAGTTCCAAGAGGTGCGCTGTTCCCGCACAGAATCCGTACGGCGGCCAGCCTGGATGTGGATTTTAGGCGGTGTTTCACATTCTAATAGGTGAATGCCGGGCTGGTACGTATGTACGGCTGCAGTTCCACAATTCGCAAACATTTGGAACATTTAAGCAGTCGTTCTATATTTTCTCAGGTCGTCTAACGTATATCACAGGATAATGGCGTCGGGCGCCGCGAAACCGGTCGTGGTTTTTAACACAAAAAGAAGAGAACCACTGGTGCTGGAAACTTATTCAAAATACACTACAGTTGCGGAACCTGCATCAATATGCTGCAAACGCACTGTTCCCCTCTCTCTTTCCAGGAGGGGAGATCCAATGACTAACATGCCGATCCCCTGACGACACAGGATAAACCGAGGAATAAGAAGAAGGCTACGAACATTTTGAAGGACACCTTTCCAAACAGTATCAAAATTTCAAGAAATTTCAAGGAGAAACTTAGACCATGAAAATCCTATGCTAGCGGTCGTCACAGCCTTACTTCCGCCAGTACCTCTTCTCCTACTTTCCAAAACATCACACAGCTTCTTCTGCATGCTCCTCACCTCATATAGCACACCTGGAAGAAAGGATATTGCGGGAAAATGGCATAGCTACAGTCTAGGGAATCGTTTCCTCAATAAATTTTCACCCGATAGCAGAGTTACCGGCCGGAGTGACCGAGTAGTTCTAGGCGCTATAGTCTGGAACCGCGCGACCGCCACGGTCGCAGGTTCGAATCCTGCCTCGGCCATGGATGTGTGTGATGACCTTAGGTTAGTTAGGTTTAAGTAGTTCTAGGTGACTGATGACCTCAGCAGTTAAGTCCCATAGTGCTCAGAGCCATTTGAACCATTATTGGCAGCAGAGTTAGCGCAGATCTGCAACTTCCAGACAGACTAAAACTACGGACCGAGACATGTACCTGGAGTTTTTCCAGGAGATTTTCGAACCCTGGTTCGGCACACAATCTTAATAGACCAGAAAATTTCAAGTCAAATACTTTCATAAGATTTGCACACCTATAAAAAGCTTATAAACTGAAAGGTAGCAATGGAAGACCAAGACAGACGGTTCTAGGCGCTTCAGTCTGGAACCGCACGACCGCTACGGTCGCAGGTTCGAATCCTGGCTCGGGCATGGATGCGTGTGATGTCCTTAGGTTAGTTTAAGTAGTTCTAAGTTCTAGGGGACTGATGACCTCAGATGTTAAGTCCCATAGTGCTCAGAGCCATTTTTGAACCAAGACAGAAGTGCTCGAATTGGAAACGGCTTAAGGCATGTTGCAGTATTTTCCCCTATTGTTCAGCTAGTACATCGAAGAAACAATGAATGAAATAAAAGAAAGTTTCAGAAGTGAGATCCAAATGCAGGATGAATGAACACTGGTTACAAAATTCGCCATTGTCACCGAATGAAGAATTACAGGACTTTTTAGATGAACTGGTCTAATGAGCATAGACTGTGGAACCCATGTTGTAGACGAAATAAGGAAACCGGCTACCTTTATAGCAAAGGACAGATGCAGCAACGGGGAAGTGAGAAGCACTCTAGTGCAAGGGGAGAGGGTATTCAGGGACAGAACAAGTCTGCTAGTATTGCCATTAATTAGAGGGAAAAATTTCTGAGAATGCACGTCTGTATCCGAGCCTTATGTGTTAGCCTTGGCGGCGCTCTGGCTATCGAACCTTGCCCTCTGTTTTGGTATTTGGTCGTCGGTTGCGACACGAGAGCGAGGTGGAGAGCGAGGTGGCGCGCTGTGGCGGGGTTGCTGAAGAGAGATGAGGGCAGTGGAAGCCCAGCAAGTGTCTCTCGAAGTGGTCGTGGATTTAACCGGCGTCGTCTGTTCTTGGGATATGTTGTGGGCTAGAGGGGGAACCTAGGCCCTTGGGGCCGTTGACGGCTGTTGCTATGTGGACCTGGTTCACTTACCTACCTATTGGAGAATCACGCTGTGAGACGTAGACTCTTTGGAAATGTTTGAAGGTGATTTTCCTGTTCTGACACAGTTTGATTTGAACATGGCCTCTATACCTGCAGGTGTGTTTACTCTCGAGTTGTTTTAAGTGCAGTTCCTGAACTCTGAATTCGTATTCATGTTTTATTGTGCAGGTCGGTGTTAAGACCTGTTAAGTTCACAGTGGTGCTGAATAGCAATTCAAGTTATCTGCACCAGGGTTTGAGTTGTTTCACTGACATGTTATTACCCGTTAAGTCCAGAGAGGTGCTGAATTGTAGATCATTTTATCCGCACTCAGGTTTCAGTTGTTTCACTGACAGTGTTACATTGGAAATCTGTGGCCATTGCGGGTGGTTGTTGCTTTACCCTCTCTCAGAGTTGGCACTTAGTATGCTCCAGGCAGTATTGTGTATTGCCGAGCAGAGGTCGTATTTGACAGCCGTTTTATTGCAAGATCTACGATGTCGTGGCTGCCTGGACAGGATGTTGGACTGAAAAACGGGAGATCCGTGTTCAAAACTTCCTCGTGCCTCATTTTTTTCACAAACTTTTGAAGAGTCATTGACGTGTCTGTTCTTCTGCAGTCTTGGCGATTGTCATATTATATATTGGTTACAGAATGTGAATCATGTGGTAAGAACATATTACTGTCGCAAGTAAATGTGATGAATAGTGAGAGCAAGAGAGATGCCGCATAGACCTCACACAGAAGTGAAAACAACAAATAAACGGGTGTGAAATACGTTACTAGAACAGAATTCAAAAATCAAAAGCCGCGCGGAGTGGCCGCGCGGTTAGAGGCGTCATGTCACGGATTGTGCGGCTCCTCCCGCCGGAGGTTCGAGCCCTCCCTCGGACATTGGGGTGTGTGTGTTCTTCTTAGCGTAAGTTGGTTTAAGTAGTGTGTAAGTCTAGGGACCGATGACCTCAACAGTTTGGTCCCTTAAAAATTCACACACATTTGAACATTTTTTGAAAAATCAAAACTTCCGTACCGGAACGCAAGTGTCATAACATGTGGTAGTTTTGTGGAACAAATAGGAGGCACGTACGTCTGGAGGTGCCTCCTTCACAACTCGCTGTTGGAAACGGACGTTACACAACGGCAGTGACAAAAATATGAACAAGCGAACAGCCACGTCAGTGACGGACAGTTCATAATTTTGTGGGAAAAAGAGGAAAGCGGGGCATGAGGGATATTTGAACAGGGATATCCTCCTTTGTAGTCCAACACCGTGACCACACAACCACGAAGCCAGGCATGTCCAAATTCGACCGATATTCATTGTTTCTATTTTGCTTCTTTTTGCACGGTTTAGTACATCTTCTTCCTGTTTTCGTGGTTGATTTGCGCTCAGTTTTTGACAGTTCTCTTATAAGAAGCGAAGTGAAATTGGACGATCACGTAATATGGGCAGTATGGAAGGCAAAGCGTTGTGGGCAAGTTCCGTCCATATGTAAAGAAAAACGCATAGAAACCCTAGTGCAACCAACTGTATCAAAAATGGCTCTAAGCACTATGGGACTTAACATCTGAGGTCATCAGACCCATAGACTTAGAAACTAACCTGACCGAGGTAGGATTCGAACCTGCGTCCGTAGCAGGTGCGCGGTTCCGGACTGAAGCGCCCAGAATCACTCGGCGACAGCGGCCGGCCAGCTGTATTGTCCCACTATCAATGAGACGTGGGGACAGACATCGAACGAATTTAGAGACTTATTGCTAGGATCTTAACAGACCGTTATAGTCCCTATCAAAGTATAACACAGATTCTAGGCCAGCATAAATGGGAACCCTTTGAAGAAAGGTTTTGTTGTTAACGCGAAACCCTGAAGGGTAAATTTAGAGAAGCGTGCGACAATTCTGCTGCCGCCATCGTATATCTCCCAGGGTTCATGAGATTAGAGCAGGCACGTACAGTGGCGTACATGCATAAGGGGTACAGTGATTTTCGTCTTGTTCGATACGAAAAGGCAGCAGAATACAAATTCGTTAACATTGGTACGTACTACGTTGTGCCACGCTCTTTATAATTGTGGTGGAATGTATATGCAATCGTAGAATTAACAGGGCGTTGGCAGTACGAAATGAAGTGCTTAGAAGAATAGGTGGAATCTGCATCAACAGAAGATGATCAAAACATATATGACGAAAGAGTATCGAAACTGTCGACAGCAAATAAACAAATGAAAGACCTGTTCTAGGTTAGAGATGGAGGATAGAATTAACGAGTTATAAAGAGTATGGTGAAAAGAAACGAGAAACATTAGGCAGTTTCTTAAAATGTGCGCAGAAGAGGAATATAAAGCGGGAATGCACAAAATGTCGTCGATTACTTTAGCAATCCGAGCAACTATTCACTGTTGTACAGGAGAAGTAAAAGGGCAACAGCGTGGTGTAACCTCGCAGCGAGGAACAACTGGGACGGGCGACAAAACCTAGAGGGAGAGCAGCCCGGAATCTGATTGGAAAATTCCCCGTACTACGTAAGCAATTACTGGTAATCTTCTCTTTATTTAAAAGCAGATAAATTCAATTAAAACCCTTTGAGGGGATGTAAAGCTCTTGGATTGCGTAAGCAATTATTGGAAAGTGCATTTTCATTTAAAAGTTTTTAAGTCCTTTGAGAAAAGAATTAAAGTCGCGTTCTTGTTTAACTTAATCGAACAGCTTGACAAATGACAAGTACTTGTCATTCAGCTGCGCTACGGTCCGCCGCTAAATTTAGAAGTTTGAGTACAGTCCGTATCTTCCAGATGATGGAACGACAAAGCAACGTAGCTCGTCAATGGCAGCAGCTATGTGAAAAGCAGAAACTTACTGCTGTCGCCCGTTACAGTTCCCATTCAAAACTGTGGGGAATATATACCGGGTGATCAAAAAGTCAGTATAAATTTAAAAACTTAATAAACCACAGAATAATGTAGACAGAGAGGTAGAAATTGATACACATGCTTGGAATGACATGAGGTTTTATTACAACCAAAATGCAGGATGGCGCTCCACCCCATATTGCTAGACGCATGAAAGATCTCTTAAGCGCGTCGTTTGGTGATGATTGTGTGCTCAGCCGCCACTTTCGTCATGCTTGGCCTCCCAGGTCCCCAGACCTCAGTCCGTGCGATTATTGGCTTTGGGGTTACCTGAAGTCGCAAGTGTATCGTGACCGACCGACGTCTCTAGGTATGCTGAAAGACAACATCCGACGCCAATGCCTCACCATAACTCCGGACATGCTTTACAGTGCTGTTCACAACATTATTCCTCGACTACAGCTATTGTTGGGGAAAGATGGTGGACATATTGAGCATTTCCTGTAAAGAACATTATTTTTGCTTTGTCTTACTTTGTTATGCTAATTATTGCTATTCTGATCAGATGAAGCGCCATATGTCGGATATTTTTTGAGCTTCTGTATATTTTGGTTCTGATAAAACCCATGTCATTCCAGGCATGTGTGTCAATTTGTAGCTCTCTATCTATTCTGTGATTTATTCAGTTTTCAAATTTATACTGACTTTTTGATCACCCAGTATTTTGTCGAATCAGAAGTATCTGGGCACCTATTAGTGGACATTAAAACAGCGTATGTCTGCCATTCGCCTTTATGACGACTTCAACTCTACTGGCGACACTTGGAATGAGGTCTGTGGAGCAACGACAGCCCATTCTTCCTCGAGTACCGAAACCAAAGAGGTAGCTGGACGCTGGGGTCTGGAGCGAAATGTGCGATCTAACATAGCAAAGGTGTCCCATTGGGTTCAGGTCGGAGCTCTATTTCAGGAAATGTTATTGTCCGTAAAGTATTCCCTTGCGTTGCAGACAAAGTGCATTGGAGCAATCATCGTCGCCGAACTGTTCCTGTACTATATTACACAATGCTGTAAAACGTGTTCACATCCTTCCGCATTTAGCTTTTTTTAAGCACAATAAGTAACGTCACCCCAAAACGTTAACACCAATTCCATCGCTGTTGGTAATGTTTTCCAGGCATTCGCCAAACCCAAATCGTTCCATAGTATTGCACAAGTACAGCGTGATTCATCACTCCAAATTACTCGTTTACAATAACCCACTGTCACGTAGCGTCGCCCTTTACACCACCACAAGCTTAGTATAGACTACAGAAATGTATGGCTTCTGCAGAGCTGCCCGACCATTGTACTGTGATATTAACTGCATAAACACAGTCACTGTGTTAGCTGGACTACTCGTAGCATTTTGGAACTCACGAGTGATTCCTTTCGCTGATATCATGCGATTCTCTGTGACCAAACTTCACAATGGTTGACGATCCCTGCTGATCAGCACGTGAGGCTTGCCTCGTTTTGGTTTAGCTTCACAGTCACGTGATCAACAGTCTACTTGGGCAGCTTTAGAAATGTTGAAATGTCTACAAGTCACTGAACTCTGCTGGCCGAACAATTCTGCTGTTGCTCCGTCTCACCGTCAACATAATGTGTGACGTCGCAAGTTATCACGAGACAACATTCCTTGCAGTACACCGAGCGAGGTGGCGCAGTGGTTAGCACACTGGAC
This sequence comes from Schistocerca piceifrons, assembly GCF_021461385.2. Classification (NCBI taxonomy): domain Eukaryota; kingdom Metazoa; phylum Arthropoda; class Insecta; order Orthoptera; family Acrididae; genus Schistocerca; species Schistocerca piceifrons. Next base: position 399,840,497 of record NC_060145.1, read on the forward strand.
TCGCATTCGGGGGGACGACGGTTCAATCCCGTCTCCGGCCATCCTGATTTAGGTTTTCCGTGATTTCCCTAAATCGTTTCAGGCAAATGCCGGGATGGTTCCTTTGAAAGGGCACGGCCGATTTCCTTCCCAATCCTTCCCTAACCCGAGCTTGCGCTCCGTCTCTAATGACCCCGTTGTCGACGGGACGTTAAACACTAACAACCACCACCACCTTGCAGTATAGCCCGCTGTATTTGAGCTTCGGAGGCTGCAGATTTGTGTCTTAGCGATGACACATTCGCACCTGTCGCTTACTACTAGCCGTGAGAAACGGTATCCGTGTCACTAACAAGGGGAGGCCACGACGTTTGGAACGCGGATTTACTGCAAACGTCGTACGCTCGTAGTACTCCATTAAGACAACAAAATGTGTAAGCAGTAGCGTGTACTTCTCAAGCGTTATTGAGAAAATCGCAAGATAATTTCGATCGTCAAATGTATAAAACTGTGCGTGGCCGTTTTTACCAGGAATCGCCGGGAACCGAGTGGTAGCCAGCACGGTAGCTCAGCGTGTTTGGTCAGAGGGTTACGTGCCCTCTGTAATAAAAAAACTGAGTTAATCGTGCACTAACGAACTTAAAAGGATGTCTTACGACGTCCGCCCCAAGCAGATTAAGCGAACAAAATGAGATTTAAAAAAAAAAAAAAAAATAGAGGTTGGCGTTCAAGCCCCGTAATCGCTGGGTCGCTGGATCGAGTCCCGCTCGTCAGTTTTTTTATTTCTAACACAGTCATTTTCTTTGCTATTTATATTACAGTTGTTGTAATGGGAAAAATAAGTGTAATCGGATGAGCCTTTATTAAATTTACGATGTTATTCGGCAGTCTACAAATTTTTATTATCACAACAAATAATATAATATTCAGAACTACCGACTAATAAATGGCCAAATGCATAAAGTGATACTGAAAATGTATGCTTGTCCGTGATTTGATAAATCCCTTATACCTGGTAGGAGCCCGAAATGACTTGTTACCTCCAAGTTTTGATCGGCACAGACGGCTTTCGAAAGATGTACAATTAATCGTCGCTTTCGACATTACGATTACAAGTTGCGGGATGCTATTTTTCGTAAAAACATGAAAAACGAAGTTAAACAGCACCAGCTGCATTGAATAAATGCTTTTGTTTCGGCACACGCAAGATGTTTTGAGGTTTTCCGTGGAAAAATAAACCTCGTTAACATTTTCAAAAACCTCTCTTTCAGCCGATAATTAGGAAGCAAACCATGCATAACGCAGCACTTCCTTAAATATCGGCGCTGATCATTGGTCATGCAGTATCGGGTGTATGTTAATAGCGTCTTCACGAGAAGAAATTTCTCGTTCTCTTTCAATTAAATACGAACAATTTTGAAACCACCGACAAGCATACATTTTCAGTATCACTTTATGCGTTTGGTCGTTTACTAGTCGGTGAATATTACGTTATTTGTGATAATAAAAATTTGTAAACTGCCAAAGAACGTTGTAAATGTAATAAAAGTTCATCCGATCACACGTATTTTTCCCATTACATCAACTGTAATATAAATAGTAAAGGAAATGGCTGTGTTAGAAATTAAAAAAAAACTGACTAGTGGGACTCGATCCAGCGACCCAGCTATTACAGGACTTGAACGCTAACCACTTTTCGGCTTCAGGCGCTTCCTGGTAAAAATGGCCACCAACAGGCGTATATATTTGACGACATTCGACGGTCGAAATTATCTTGCGATTTTCTCAATAACGCTTGAGAAGTACGCGCTATTGCTTACACATTTTTTTGTCCAATGCAGTACTACGAGTGTACGAAGATTGCAGTAAATCCGCGTTCCAAACGTAGTGGCCTCTCCTTGTAAGTAGCGGCCATATATTTAAACCCGCTACGAATCTAAATAAACTATATTAAATATTATTCAGTCATTTTCAGAATCGATACACGAGCTTTTGTTATTCGGGAAAAGACTGTATAAAAATTTCATCGTTGTAACTCAGAAACCGACACTTAGGGAATTAAATTCAGTTAGTAACTATAGCAGTTTATCTTTTGGTGTCATTTAAAAACGTAACCAGAACTCTCAATGGGCAGAATTATTTAATTGAGATTTTAATATAAAAACTTTAACTACTTTTCATTTTTCGTAATATAAAAATTTTATGTAATGCATTACGTAATCATAGCGTGGGAAAGATGTTTGTACTTACATTGAGGATGACCTTTGCCTAAGTGTACTTGCTTTTGTAAGGAGGCAGCCAGAATATCTGTATAAAGTAAAATCGACTTCTGAATTTATTTCTAGATTATCTGTTCGTTGGTTTATTAAATCTTATATTAATATTTGCATGTTGGAATGACGTAAATGCATCTGTGAATAGTGATTGGCACAAGCCGGTTTTGGCGTGAGAATGATCACGAACAATTCTCCTGATTGGCCAGACAAAATTATCGGCCAATCAGAGTTAGGCAGTTTCCCGCGCACTGCAAGATAGATACGCTGTGGAAGAAGCAGCATCAAGAGAGTCGCTAGTCAGCTATTGGACGTGCAGGTCCTGTTGAACGTTTCAGTCTTCATTATGTGCAAAATGAGGAAGTAACTGGTTTCTCGCGTCCACATTGTGTTGCCCTGAAAGCAGTTGCATTTACGGACAGTTTGGTGAAAGTTGGAAGTTTTGGAATTGTTTTGTTGAAAAGGTAAGCAGGTGTGAACTTCCGGTCTGTGTGTAAATTCGGCGTGGCATGTTCTGTTTTCGTATGTGGAATATTTGGCGAGCAGTTTCTTTTTAAGAAATCCACTGAAAAGGAACCGAATGTGAAACTCACTATAAGTAACGGAACTTTAACTGTAAGACAGTGTAATTATTTGGGTCGAACTTAGGTAAAATTCTAGCTGCTTTGCGTGTGATCTGGATTGCATGCACTGTGAACTGAGAACAGTAGTTTTGTTAGTTAAGTACTTGCGGGCTTGATGGCGAGTTTTTTTTCCATTTGAGCTAAAGGAAGTAAAAAGACTTTTATTAGAGTTTTGACATTTTACTGAAGGAATGAAGTGACCACCTTCCGCCCGAAAATTACACGGACTTTGCAACGTAAGTATAGGCGTCGTTTTATCAACGCTGCTTTTTCGACGTACTAATAGTACCTACGTTTGCAGAGAAACGGGATGGTGAACTGACGCCGTACTGAGGTAGGTGGAACTTTTACAAGTGAATAGTACGACGAAAGACAGTGACAATTTCAAAGATGCTCTCTGCCTCTCTTGATGCTGGTGGGCCTCCCCTCGTGACGTCTAGTGGTCATTTCCGCAGTGGTGGCCGGATACTTCTGATCAAATAGCGTATACGAAGCTGTGGAGCAGTTGATTGCTTCTGGTATTACAGGTTCTTTTAAGGGGAGTGTGGTTCATATGGCTCTGAGCACTATGAGACTTAACTTAGGAGCTCATAAGTTCCATAGAACTTAGAACTACTTAAACCTAACTAACCTAAGGACATCACACACATCCATGCCCGAGGCAGGATTCGAACCTGCGACCGTATCGGTCGCGCGGTTCCGGACTGTAGCGCCTAGAACCGCTCGACCGCCTTGGCCGCCTAAGAGGAGTGTGTGATTAGCCTTAAAACACAAAAACTCTGTATGGTTTAAAACTCCTTTTTAATTCTAGTTCAGTAGACTTAAATTGTTCATTAGGGTGGTCATAGTCGCAGTTGATTTACTGTTATTTACTCTCACCTTTGCAGCCTTACATGTTGTACTGATATACAGAGCGACAGTTATTGAACTACATAAAAAAGAGAAACGTAAATTAGTTACGAGCCAAGGCGTGCACACACTTTATTGCACATATTTACGTCACTTCACATAGACGGATTTAGGTTATGACTTGTTGGAAATGCCTGCCATTATTTTCGATGATTTGGCGCAGACAAATAGCGCTGAAGTATCGGAACATCGCTGCTGTCGATGACCTCCTGAATGGCTGTTTTCAGCTCGGCAGTGGTTTTGGGGTTATTGCTATAGACCTTGTCATTAATATAGCCCCACAAAAAGGAGTCGCATGTGTTCAGATTCGGAGAATATGGCTGCTAATCGAGGGCCTTGCCAGGGACCTCTGGGGTACCCCAGAGCTAAAATGTGGTCCCCAAAGTGCTCCTCCAGACATCAAACATTCTCCTGCTTCAATGGGTCGAGCTCCGTTTTGCATGAAACACATCTTGTCGAAATCAGGGTCACTTTGGATAACGAGGATGAAATCATCATCTGAAACCTTCACATACCGCTCGGTTGTCAACGTGCCAGCGAAGCAATATCGCACCGATTACCCCGTGACTGGGCATCGCACACCACAGAGTCACCCGTCGAGAGTGAAGAGACTTCTCGATCGCGAAATGCGGATTCTCAGTCACCCAAATGCGCCAGTTTTGCTTATTGAGGAATCCATCCAAATGAAAGTGGGCTTCGTCACTAAACTAAACCATATAGCGCATACTAATTCCCATCATGCCCCGCGGCCAACTGAGCAGTTTGAATGTCCTAACGCAAACCGTTCAGAAGTTATGACGATTTTATTTCACATAGCTCGTTAACTGTCACCCTGTAAAACCTCATCATTGATCTGGAATGAACATATTTACAATTCCGGTTTGCTTTCGAGGTCTAAAACAGTTGTTAACCAATACATCAATGTGTAATTTATAATTACAAAATTTTTTCCCATATTTACGCTTACATTTGTAGACGTCACCTAATTGCACATTCCATGGGTATTGTTGGCTTATTTTCGTGTTGGTTTACCGAGGGTGGTGGCACAATGGTTAGCGCACTGGATTTGTATTCGGAAGGACGACGGTTCAAACCCGCGTCCGGTCATTTAGATATAGGTTTTCCGTGATTTCCCTAAATCGCTCCACGCAAATGCCGGGTTGGGCATAGCCGACTTTCTTCCTCACTCTTGATACAACCCGAGGCATTGCTCCGTCTCTAATGACCTTGATGTCAACGGGACGTTAATCCCGATATTGCTTCCTTTTTTGTTTTTTGTATTTTTTTGCAACAGAATATATTTCTTGACGTGAAATACAATGAAATATTGCACCTACTCAGCATTTAGATTTTTGATCGTCAGGTTCAACAACATTCTTCATCTCAGTTACTTACAGTATACGAGGGCTGTTCAGAGAGTAAAGAATGATCGGTCTCAAAATGGAAACCAAAATCAAAACTGTTTTCTTTTCCCCAATAGTTAGCTTCACCTTCGAGCTGTATACCATCGAAGTAAAATATGACCATATATGACGGTAGTATCTGTTCCCGAAAGAACAGTTACTGTGGATGACCATGCAGCTTTGCTAGAAATGACATGATAATTAAATAGACACCCTAGCTGCAAGCAGGCGTTGATACACTTCATTGGGGACATGTTGAAAATGTGTGCCCCGTCCGGGACTCGAACCCGGGATCTCCTGCTTACATGGCAGACGCTCTATCCATCTGAGCCACCGCGGGCACAGAGGATAGTGCGTCTGCAGGGACTTATCCCTTGCACGCTCACCGTGAGATCAACATTCCCAACATGTCCACAACACTACATTCGTAGTGCGCCTAATAGATGTTTGCCCATCATACTCATTACTCGTGGCAGATTAATCTACCAAGTCCCGTACGAGTTCGGGCATAGCGTGTGCGTTCGCACAAGAAGGTCAAAGGCCGGGAACCCATATTTTTATGGGCAAACATCTATTAGGCGCACTACGAATGTAGTGTTGTGGACATGTTGGGAATGTGGATCTCACGGGGAGCGTGCAAGGGATAAGTCCCTGCAGACCCACTATCCTCTATGCCCGCGGTGGCTCAGATGGATAGAGCGTCTGCCATGTAAGCAGGAGATCCCGGGTTCGAGTCCCGGTCGGGGCACACATTTTCAACATGTCCCCAACGAAGTGTATCAACGCCTGCTTGCAGCTAGGGTGTCTATTTAATTATCATTTCATTTAAAATATGACCATTTGTATCGTGGTGGGTGACTAGAGCGCTCATTGATAACTAAAGCTGTACACGTTTCTTTTCTGAATATGCTAAATTCATGCTTTTCATATTTATTTATTAGTGTTAAATTTAAGTAATCCATACGGTTGTCTTCCTCAAAATCCATAGTGAATCTAATTTTCAGGTGTTGAGAGTTCATTTTTTGTGCTACGTTTTCGATACATTTTTATCTCCTTTGTATAATAAAATAAAGTCGTCAACATATCTCCTGTAATATACGATTTTCTCAGCGATATCAGGATTTTCACCAAAGAATTCATTTTCCAAGTAATTTACAAAAATGTCAGCCAGCGTCCCAGCTAAACTGTTCCCCATTGCCAACGTGTCTTTCTGTTGATAAATTTTACCATTGAAAGTAAGAAATTGAACGACAAGACATTTTCCAACTTTTCCACTAATTCAATTACTTCCCCCAATGCCAATTTCCTCAACGAGCAAACCGAGCTCAATCATAACGCCTATTTTAGTATTTATGACGACTTACTGAAATGACAACTGTTACGTGTGGAGGTCCAGACAGAGGGATGAGAGATGGTGCTTAGTGGGGAAGATGGAAGATGCGTGCAGCGCCTGGCGTCGTTGACGGGGCGCTTCTGCGCGGCCCTCTTGCCCACCGAGATGGACGTCAGACGACTGGGCGGATCGCGGCACAACAACGAAATGGCGGGAACCACGGAAGTACACCATGGAGGAAAACAAGTCTATACCAGCGCCATGGATATAGAAATCGCCCTTTGTTTTTAGATCGTATAAAAATGACAATTTTACTGTATATTTTAATGTTGACAAGCACAGATTTTAACCTTGACATCTACAGATTTTAATTAAGTATTTTTAAAGATAAAAGTAAATTACAAAAATCTACTTAATACAGTATGTGCTTACGTAATGTAACAAATGTACCAGACGCCACCTATCGGTAATAGTTTCATAATTAATATAAGTGAGGTGCATTCTGCCAACCAGTTTTATGTGACGCAACAAATGAAGGTTACTGAGTATGGACAGCTTACTCTTGTAACTGTAATTGCAGGTACGTTCTGGTACATTTGATGTTTATTGGATAGGATGAAAAAGGTTTGCATATGTGAAATAGCAAATTAGTATCATTATCGTTTACAGATCTGAAGATGGTTCTAGATGAAACGAAACCGGTCATGTGATTGAACATTTTTTTGAAATCAAGAGGGGTTATAAATAACATCGACAACTTAGAAATTTCACGTAAAAATGTGTGTTATGGTGCAAACCAATACGAAGTAGGTTTTATGCAGCTGCAAGCCCGGAATTTAATGTAGCAGTCATTGCACCGCGAAAATACGAAGATTCACAGTATCAAATTAAGCCAAAAGATCAGAGTGCTCCAGAAGAATATCTGGAAAATGTACGAGCAGACGACAGCTACAGTCGTCAGTGGAAACCAGCACATGATGTAAGTAACATTTGCGTGTCAATATCTATCTTTTGTAGTGAACTGTTTTAGTATAGAAAGCAAACCAATATATTTCATTCCAGACTAATTACAAGTTTTATTTCATTAAAATGAAATGCAAGTAGTGATATAAATACGGATGTTTTAATACTCGTAAGAAGCATTTTAAATACCTTTAACGCTGTTCGATCCTTCGTTATGGTCATTCACTCCTGCTTGAAATGGGAACACCCACAAGAGTCTTGAGAGATGACATCAGAAAGAACCTTCTCATTTTGAAAAGGACAGTGTGCGTCTTGAGAACGCACGTGCTTCACGGAAGCGGCGGAGCCGTCTGCTCGGAGCGTCGGGTCGTTATCCGTCCCTGGGACCGGTTTGCTGTGCCACAGTCTGGTGCGCAGACACGCAACACCGGAAAGATGCGTTCCGGCGATAGTGCGTCCTCCCACCACTCCCAAACGCGCCCCGCGAGACTCACGCAGACGCCTGACAGCGTTCTGGATACTGCGGGCTCCGTCCGCAGCAGAAGACGCCGCCGCAATGCGTCCGCAAAGCGGGAAGCATAGGAGGGCCACGAGACCGTCTCTCCACATGGCGGCTCTTACGGCCTTTGATAACCGGACAGAAGCCGTTCGTATGCTTTGTCGACCTAGAAAAAGCATTCGACAATGTAAACCGTGAAAGACGTGCCCAGAAAAATAAGTGTTTGCAAGACAACAACCATCTGCACGAACAGTTTGACGACGTTTGCAGCAGCGTGGACTATCAGCTCTGAGACAATGGCTGAGGTTACCCTTGACGCTGCATCACAGGCAGGAGCGCCTGCGATGGTGTACTCAACGACGAACCTGGGTGCACGAATGGCAAGAAGTCATTTTTTCGGATGAATCCAGGTTCTGTTTACAGCATCATGATGGTCGCATCCGTGTTATCGACACCGCGGCGAACGCACATTGGAAGCGTGTATTCGTCATCGCCATACTGGCGTATCACCCGTCGTGATGGTATGGGGTTACACGTCTCGGTCACCTCTTGTTCGCATTGACGGCACTTGGAACAGTGGACGTTACATTTCAGATGTGTTACGACCCGTGGCTCTAGCCTTCATTCGATCCCTGCGAAACCCTACATTTCAACAGGATAATGCACGACCGCTGCTCACTGCACGTTCTTATGAAGAAGTATAGGCTTTCCTGGCTTCTGATTAGCTAAGAGTTCAGAACGGTAAGAGTTAAGAACACACACACCAGGAACGTGGAGTTACTCCGGACAACGAGGTGGGTCTGAGCAAGAGTGTGGACTGAGACAGACACAAATACAATGCACTTCTATTCAGAATGTATTGTGTATAAGCATTGCATTGTGATTTTGATGAAGCGCAGTGGCACACATTACAGCATGGCATTAAACATATTGTTGCGTCCTTGAAAACTATGGTTTCATTCAGCAGATTTAGAGAATAATAGTTCTTTACAGGGACCTAAAATCTACTAGGGGCTCAGCTTTAAAAGAAGCGAAGTGAGTGGACAGAAGTTTTGACAGACGCGCCTGAAGTGTAAACATGGACGACCTCGTGTGAGAGAGGTCACAACATTTCGTAGTAATTGGCGGAAAGTGAGCAGTGAGCAGCGGACGGGAGACGAGATACGACCATTATGTCATCTCCCACAGATTCAGTAAGTTATCACAACGCAACAAGCAACCCTGTAGGTAAGTTTAAGCAACACTGCCCCATGTTACCTTTCCAAAAGGGCCAACTAGCCACATACACTACTGGCCATTGAAATTCCTACACCAAGAAGAAATGCAGATGATAAACGGGAATTCATTGGACAAATATATAATAATAGAACTGACATGTGATTACATTTTCACGCAATTTGGGTGCATAGATCTCTGGAGTTCCCCAAGGTAGTGTTATAGGCCCTATGATCTTCCTCATCTATATAACCTATTTATGAGACAATCTGAACAACCGTCTTAGGTTATTTGCAGATGAGGCTGTCGTTTATCGACTAGTAAAGTCATCAAAAGGTCAAAAAACTGCAAAGCGACTTAGAAAAGATAATTTTATGGTGTGAAAATTGACAATTGACCATAAGTAACGAAAAGTGTGAGGTCATCACATGACTGCGAAAAGGAATCCTTTAAACTTCGGTTACACGATAAATCTCTCAAATATAAAGGCTGTAAATTCAACCAATTACCTAGGGAATACAATTATGAACAACTTAAATTGGAAGGAACACATAGAAAATGTTGTGGGGAAGGCTAATCAAAGACTGCGTTCTATTGGCAGGACACTTACAAAATGTAACAGATCTGCTAAAGACACTACCTACACCACGCTTGTCCGTCCTCTTTTAGAATACTGCTGCATGGTGTGGGATAGTTACCAGACAGAGTTGACGGAGTATATCGAAAAAGTCGAAGAAGGGCAGCACGCTTTGTATTATGGCGAAATAGGGGAGAGAGTGTCAATGAAATGATACAGGATTTCGACTGGTCATCATTAAAACAAAGGCGTTTTTCGTTGCGGCGTAATCTTCTCACGAAATTCCAATCACCAACTCTCTCCTCGAAAGCGAAAATATTTTGTTGACACCGACCTACAAAGGTAGAAACAATGACCATGACAAAAGATATAGGTGTTCGTTTTTTCCGCGCTCTGTTCGGGAGTGGAATAATAGAGCATTGTTGTGAAGGTGGTTCGATGAACCCTCTGCCAGGCACTTAAATTTGATTTGCAGAGTTTCCACGTGGATGTGGATCTAGATGTAGACGGTCAGGCTGTTACAACCACTCCACATCATTTTTGCAAGGTAATTGCGAGTGGAGATGTTGCATATTGTTGACTGTGTTGAATTCATACATCGAAGAAAGACTGACATAAATGGAAGAAAGTTCCTTAAAATTCACGGCCAATGCTATCAATAGCAATAACTGATGACAATGCTAAGTGTAATGAAAGTGAGGAAGAATTGCAGGACCTGATGAATGGAACGAACAATCGAGTGACTAGACGGATCGAGAGTAAACCGAAGAAAGACGAAAGTAATGAAGACCAGCAGAAATGAGAGTAGCGGCAGACATAAAAAATGGTGCAAAAAAGTGGAAGGAATTCAGCTATTCCGGAAACAAAGTAACACATGACAGACGAAGAAAGAAGTACATAATAAGCAGGCACAGAGGGCATTCCTGATCAAAAGAATTTTATTAGTATCAAACATGGGCTCCATTTGAAGAATAAATTTCTGGGAATGTACGTTCGAAGCACAGCGTTGTGTAGAAGTGAATCATGGACTGTGAAAAAACAGGAAAATAAGACAGAGTTTGAGGTGTTTTGCTAAAGAAGCAGTGAAGGTAAATTTTTCTAGGATAGTGAACAACAGAAGATCCTGGAGAAAATCCCAGCAAGGGGGAGCGGGTGGGCGGGGGTGGGAACGTTGATCGTGTAGAAGATACTGAAGAGGAATGTGACGCGAGCTAATCGTATAGTCACTACGAATGCCTGCAAACTTACTTTAGATTGACAGATGCGATAAAAGAAAAAAAAAAAAAAGAAAAACACGAGGTTCTCCTCAGAATCGTAGAGGAGAGGAACAAGTGAAAAAGTTTGACAAGGACAAGGTACAGGGTGATAGGACATCAGCAAATAACTTTCATGGCAGTTATAGGAGCTGAAGAGAGTAGAAGCTGGTATACTTTGTGTCGATTTATTTTAATAAGTAACTGCCCTTCTCACATAAAAAATTTTGCAGCTATGTTTCTTATCACCATGTTAGACTTCTTCAACGCAGGTGAAGCTTAACTGGAGGACTACGAGGCCCACCAAACCAGAGTTTAAAATGTTGTAATGTTACAGTAATGTCGTGTTCATTGCACAACACTCATTCATTACATTACTTACACACACACACACACACACACACACACACACACACAGTTATTTTGTTTTTATCTACAATGATGAACAATATTGTTGCAGAAATAAATTGAAATTAGCTCCATTTCTCCAGTTCAGGCCAAGGTTTTTGGATACCTTCCCTTGATTAAAGGCAAATGCTGAAATTGATATCCCCCTACATTTATTCCCAGTTGGAAACCCTCTTTGTATCTCTACCAATTCATTTGGAATCTTCTGTGGCGAACGGAGACTCTGCAACGAGCTGGATTTCCAGCACTCGTTGGAGTCATCATGATCGCAATTCGTGTGCTCATTGTTGAGGGTGGTGAACTCACGTACAAACATCTTCAACCGGACGGTTACAAGCTTCTCTTAGAGCCTACTGAAGAGGTAGAATGCAGATCTTGATTACAGAGTTCAAAGAACAACATGTTTTGTATTATCGGGAAATAGGGGAGAGGATGTCACTGACATGATACAACATTTGGAGTGTGCATCATTAAAACAAAGGAGTTTCTCGTTGCGGCTGAATCTTTTCACGAAATTTCAGTCACTACCTTTCTCGTCCTAACACCTGAAATATTTTGTTGACGCCGACTTACATAGAGAGAAACGATCGTCATAATAAAATAAGGAAAATCACACGGAAAGATATAGGTGTTTGTTTTTTCCGCGCACTTTTTGAGATTGGAATAAAAGACAATTATTGTGAAGGTGGTTCGACGAACCATCTGCCAGGAACTTTAGTGTGACTTGCACAGTGTTCATTTATTTGTAGATGTAGATGTAGAGTCCTGCTTGCTTCTCTTCCCCCTCTCTGCCCCCTCCGGTCTCTTACTCTCGATCTTCCTTCCACGATTAATTTCCTTAGGTTTTCTCCATTCTTCTCACGATATGACCAAAGAACAGGAGAATCTTTTGGTTGATACAAGAAGAAAAGCTCCTGGAGACAATGAGTTGCTCAACAATGGACACAGATGTTCTTATTTCAGTCCAATTTATCTGCAGCATCCTGGGCCAGCGCAAAAGCTTAAATGCATCAATACGCTTCTTCAGGGTCCGTGTTTTGCAACTATAAAAGAAGATAGAAAACACGAGTGCTTCACAAGTTGATGTAGGAAAAAAATGTCGAGCAAATCATCGAATTTACTCTCTTACACGCACTAACAGACCTACAATCACTAGCCTCTACTTTACTGTCTGGGTTAAAATGACGCTGACACTAATTAAAAATGCCCCAATACCCATGATCAACTTTTCTGGAGGTTTCACTTACTTGTAAGGCAAACAGGAAATGCCCAAACATAAGGTCCCATTTGGGAACTTCTCTGGCCTGTACTCTGTCACTAGAATTAGGATGAACATGCTACACAATGGGCAGGGAAGTGCAAGGAATGAAATGTGTAAGATCATTGTGCATTTTATGATTTTATTTTCGGTTTTATCCATGTTTTCCACGTTTTAAATGAAAACTATATTGTAACAGCCCCTACGTACGCTATATTTCCCTGGGACGAGTATTGTAACACTCTCATAGAGACTAATGAAGAATGAAGAATACTTCTTCTGCGTAAAGTTCCAAGGTCACACATGTTCTGTCGCATACAGAGCTGGAGATCTTGTTGGCCATGAGAGTACCTCAACTTTACGCAGACAGTTCACAGAGACAACCCTCTTGTGAGACGAGCGTTGTCGTGTTGAAAAATGGCGCCATGGTACTGTCACATCTGTGGTCACATGAACACACTGGGTATCGTTGACGTACAGTTGTGTCGTCGAGTCCCACCATTCACCACCAGCCGTGACCTCGAGTCACACACGATGGATCCTCACACTACGACGCCAGGAGTAACGCCGTTGTGCCTCCCCAAAACTTGAGAAGAACGGAATACTCCCTCAGGTCGCCGCGACACTCGCCGACAGTGGTCATCCGGGATTGTGCAGAATCGTGATTCATCGGTGAATGCGATGCAACGCAATTCATCAGCAGCACATGCTTCCCAGTAAAGGCACCACTCCAAGCGCAGCAGTTTCTGTTGGGGTGTTAACGGCCTGCTGCTAGTATCCGACCAATATACACGGTGTAACAAAAACGTACGGCATAAATTGCAGAACACATTCCTCACAAGCAGAAGAAATTATGTTATACACTACTGGCCATTAAAATTGCTACACCGAGAAGAAATGCAGATGATAAACGGGTATTCATTGGACAAATATATTATACTAGAACCGACATGTGATTACATTTTCACGCAATTTGGGTGCATTCATCCTGAGAAATCAGTACCGAGAACAACTACCTCTGGCCGTAATAACGCCCTTGATACGCCTGGGAATTTACTCGAACAGAGCTTGGATGGCGTGTACAGGTACAGCTGCCCACGCAGCTTCAACACGATACCACAGTTCATCAAGAGTAGTGACTGGCGTATTGTGACGAGCCAGTTGCTCGGCCACCATTGACCAGAAGTTTTCAATTGGTGAGAGATCTGGAGAATGTGCTGGTCAGGGCAGCCGTCGAACATTTTCTGTATCCAGAAAGGCCCGAACAGGACCTGCAACATGCGGTCGTGCTTTATCCTGCTGAAATGTAGGGTTTCGCAGGGATCGAATGAAGGATAGAGCCACGGGTCGTAACACATGTGAAATGTAACGTCAACTGTTCAAAGTGCCGTCAATGCGAACAAGAGGTGACCAAGACGTGTAACCAATGGCACCCCATACCATCACGCCGGGTGATACGCCAGTATGGCGATGACGAATACACGCTTCCAATGTGCGTTCACCGCAGTGTCACCAAACATGGATGCGACCATCATGATGCTGTAAACAGAACCTGGATTCATCCGAAAAAATGACGTTTTGCCATTGATGCACCCAGGTTCGTCGTTGAGTACACCATCGCAGGCACTCCGGACTGTGATGCAGCGTCAAGGGTAACCGCAGCCATGGTCTCTGAGCTGACAGTCCATACTTCTGCAAACATCGTCGAACTGTTCGTGCAGATGGTTGTTGTCTTGCAAACGTCCCCATGTGTTGACTCTGGGATCGAAACGTGGCTACACGATTCGTTACAGCCATGCGGAGAAGATGCCTGTCATCTCGACTGCTAGTGATACGAGTCCGTTGGGATCCAGCAAGGCGTTCCGTATTACCCTCCTGAACACACCGATTCCATATTCTGCTAATAGTCATTGGATCTCGACCAACGAGAGCAGCAATTTTGCGATACTATAAACCGCAATTGCGATAGGCTACAATCCGACCTTTATCAAAGTCGGAAACGTGATGGTACTCATTTTTCCTCCTTACACGAGGCATCGCAACGTTTCACCAGGCAACGCCGGTCAACTGCTGTTTTTGTATGAGATATCGGTTGGAACCTTTCCTCATGTCAGCACGTTGTAGGTGTCGCCACCGGCGCCAACCTTGTGTGAATGTTCTGAAAAGTTAATCATTTGCATATCACAGCATCTTCTTCCTGTCGATTAAATATCGCGTCTGTAGCACGTCATCTTCGTAGTGTAGAATTTTTAATGGGCAGTATTGTGTGAACATGGGTCTGCAAACAGTTCGTTTCCGTATTACAACTTATTTTCTCCAACTCATCAATAACAGGAAAACACAGAAGAACAGAACGTTATAACCGTGGAGAACATGCACTCCTGATGACGTCAGGTTACGTTGTGCACCGTCAGTGTTTATTTTATTTGTCCCTGTTGCCAAGCGAAGTACGTCACAGCTTGTTTACAGGTAACATCAACTGCTTCAGCGATCAGTACGATCGTTGCAAGCATTCTGGTTACTACGTAGAGTTAATCATAGACTTGACACTTGCAATAATAGTGTACACAAATGCAGAGATGGTAGATGAGCATTTGCTGTACGGCTGAGCTGACGATAATGGCGCTCGCGCTCAACGTTTGTACCGGGAGAGATTTCGAGGACGAAGGAAAACGTCGTCTTGGGACGATCAGGAATTTAAGCCTCATACCCGCGATCGGAGGAGACCTGGTACAACGAGCACGCCGCAGTGGGAGATGGCAGTTCTTCATGCAGTTGACGACGACCCACAGGGTCTGTACAAGAGATGTAGCTGCAACATTGAATGTTGAAGACATGGCTGTCTGGCGAGTGTTACACGTGGACCAGCTGTATCCATACGATTCACAGCGTATGCAGACACAATCAGCAGCTGATTTTCCTGCGTGGGTACTTTTCAGCGAATGGTTTATTCGTTTATTCAGAAAGTGGTAATCCTAGCCGGCCGCTGTGGCCGAGTGGTTCTAGGCGCTTCATTCCGGAACCGCGCTGCTGCTACGGTCACAAGTTTGAATCCTGTCCCGGGCATGGATTTGTGTGATGTGCTTAGGTTAGTTAGGTTCAAGTAGTTCTAAGTCGAAGGGACTGATGACCTCTGATATTAAGTCCCAGAGCCATTTGAACCGTTTTTGTTAATCCTAATTTTAGTGCAAAAGTGCTGTTCACAGATGAGGCGTCGGTTCAACGAGGTGAAATTGTAAATTTTCACAATGGGCGTGTATGGACAGACCTCAATCCTTATGCAACTGTTGAAGGAAGTCATCCACAAAGATTTTCTGTCAATTTGACTCTTCAAGCTTTCCCAGCGGGTGTGTTGTAAATAGTCTTCACGGGTTTGTCTCCGGACCACATTACACAAATATCTGACATCGCTATTGGGACCTCTCGTAGGTAAGTACGACCATCATATTCGAAACTCTGAAGATTTCATAGGTCTCTTGAAAACTCTTAGATTCCAACAGTGGATCTCTTAGTAAGTTTCGATGTTGTGTCTTTATTTACAAAGGTGCCCTTGCAGGAACTCTTTACAGCTCATTAGCAACAAGTTTGAGGACGACATAGTGGCATTATTTAAACATGTGCTTTTTTCAACATACTTCTTATTTCATGACCAATATTTTGAACAAGTGAACGGTGTCGCCATGGGATGCCCTTTGTCTCCTGTGGTGGCCAATTATTTTATGGAAGACTGAAGGAAAAACACTATAGTCAGCCATTCTCCATCTTGTTTTCTGCGGTATGTGGATGATACATTTGTGATGTGGCCTCGTGGACTTGGTACTTTGTTACGTTTTTTCAGCATCTGAATTCACTCAATCCGAAAATAAGCTTCACAATGGAAGTGGAAAAAGATGGTACTTCACCTTTTTTTGATGTTTTGGTACAGAGGAAATCAGATGGGACCTTGGGACACAGCGTCTACCACAAGCCAACACACACACATTTATCTGCAGGTCAGAAGCTGCCATCATCCTGCACAATGCGGTAGTGCATTACGTACGTTAGTACACAGATCGCATGTGGTATCTGATCCTGAAAGCCTGTCGAGGAAAATACAACATTTGAAGACAGTGTTCCGACAGAACGGTTATTCTGAGAGACAGATACGTAATGCATTAGGGCCAACCGAGTTCAATCTATGCAGCAGAATGAAGATACGAAGACACCCACCACTTTGGCCTCTTTGCAGTATTTTCGTGCCATGTCGTCAAGAATCGGAGCAGTCCTCGGAAGATATGACATTAATTGTGTTTTTCGACCATCTGCAAAACTCAGAAACCTGCTGGGTTCCGTTAAGGATGACCCTGGCCTGAGGAAATGTGGTGTGTAAAATATTCCTTGTCAGTGCAGGGCAGCGTATAAAGGCCAGACATGTCGCACAGTACAAGAACGCTGCGATGAACATCAGCGTCATACGCACCTAAACTCTCCTCCCGCACAGGCCATGAAGGCCCAAAGGTACCGACTGGCCGCTGTGCATCCTCAGGGCACACGCCTCTCTGGATGCCGATATGAAGGGGCATGTGCTCAGCACACCGTTCTCTCGGCAGTAGGTCAGTTTCCGAGACCGGAGCCGCTACTTTTCAGTCAAGTAGCTCCTCAGTTTCATACGCATCTAGGGGTCAACCGGAGAATTCGGAAATTGCGGAACACTGAATACAGCACATCGCATGATTTTTGAAAAGACGGAAGTTTTATCACCAGTATCAGCTTTCTGGGATTGCGTCATTAAGAAAGCAATACATATCCGCACAGCCGATAATCTCATCAACAGGTATGCGTGATGTCAATTTAGCACAGCCTGGAATCCTGCATTGGCTGCTATTAAATCACGACGTGAAAATTAAGTTTTTTTCGACGAGAGATCCGTCATAACATTCGCCTAGTATAGTTTTTTAGTGAGTGACGTTTGGCCGCACTGTTAGTAAACACAGCGTACAGCGAACGCGCAGGAGGGTCGCTCTGCGAGTTTCGGCAGAGGGCGTTTTAATATGCTACCACCTACCTGCGAATCATTGGGCATGCGTGATTTCCGCGCATACGCCTTCTTCGCGGGCGTGTTCTATATACAGGGCGTCGGCGTGCGGCTACCGTCAGTCGTACCTAGCCACCAGCAAGGCTGAACCACCTGAAGATGTCGGACAGTTGCTCTGAGGAAATATTGTAGAATTTGCACAACGTGATCCAGCTGAAAACCCGTGAAGACCATTTTCCGTCAGTGTTTAGGTCGGCATTGTTGGTGACTGTTTGGTAGGGCCTCACTTTCTCCCAACCAGGTCCAATGGGCAAAGTTATCATAATTTCGTTGAGGATGTTCTACCTAACCTGTCAGCAGATGTGTCTTTAGCTGAGCGACAAAACATGTACGATGGAGCACCTCCTCATTTTAGTGTTAACGTCCGTCGGCTTCTAAATAGCAGATTAGGTAACAGGTGGGTAGGTAGAGATGGACTAACTATCTTGCCTCCTCGCTCTCCGAACCTATTTCCACTGGAAATCTGCGCGGACATTTGAAAGCTTTTGTGTATGGAACTCCAGTGCAAGCTGTCTCCATGCCCGTTTTATGGAAGGCTGCGAAACCATACGCAATACTCCAGGGACACATCAACGCATCCGAGATTCATTACGACGGCGGGTTGGTGCATGTGTCAATGACTACGGAGGACAAATTGAATGTGCTGTGAAAGCGTTGCATTTGGTATGCTGGTGCGTTCTGTTCGTGCGCTTTTCCTTTGATTAATGAGTTGGAGAAAATGAGTTGTAACAAGTAAACAAAGCGTTTCCACATCTATGTTAAAAAAAATAAAAATAAATGTTCAAATGTGTGTGAAATCTAATGGGTCTTAACTGCTAAGGTCATCAGTCCCTATGTTTACACTCTACTTAACCTAAATTATCCTAAGGACAAACACACACGCACATACCCATGCCCGAGGGAAGACTCGAACCTCCGCCGGGACCAGCCGCACGGTCCATGACTGCAGCGCCTAAGACCGCTCGGCTAATCCAGCGCGGCCATCTATGTTCATAATCCAATTACTGGAAACCAGATATACTACGAAGTCTAAAGAACAAGGTCAGTACGACTTTTTCGTCTCTCGTAGCGCAAAAACTGTGGTCTATGGTGTATCAAGAGCATTCTGTACGTTTGAGAGGGTCTCAGTTGTATGCATAACGAAAACGTCTGGTAAAAATCTGTTCCTTTTATCAGAACAGATACTGACAAACCGAACTCACTGCGTTTCTGAAACCATGCAACTGTTGGACTCATTTTTTTTATCAGTTTGTGCTTTTTTACATTTCTGGTGGAATGTGTGATACGCTTCCATAAAAGTGGTGTTTTGTTAATTGTTTTTTAAATCATAAATCCTTTATTAAATGTCAGTGAATAGTACGAAAGTAATCTCCGTGTATCTGTCAAATCGTTTTTAGAGCACATTATTTGTGTATATAACGCACAGTAATGTCTACTCTTTGAAATCGTTTGCTCAAATTTACACATATTACTCTTTCTTATCGTTAAAAATAACTTCGAATCTACAGCAAACGACGAGAAACGCATTCGTGTGTATACTTAAAATTCGAAGCTCGTGGATTCGTGACGTGCACGGGCATTTATCAAGGTACACGTTAATGCTAACGTGATGGTTCATGCTCGACAGATTCACAGAAACGTTCCCGGACGGGTGGAATATAAATGAGTAATTAATCACATAAGCAAGTACGTTTTATATAATGATAACTTAGCAGTGAAGCCAGGGCGTTGTCGCTTAGTTGCACTTGAGATGGATCACGCGTGAAAGAGTGGAATAAACGTGGGAGATTAATGAAGTTCTCCATCTGTCTGCTGGCGGACGCCAAATACAAGCTCTGCCGAAAGTGGTGGCAGAAACTGGTTGTCGGAACATTTTTCAGACATAAACTGAATCAGGGATGTAAGTTCATATGCTTTCGCTACCACACCAATTTCCATAAAATTCTTCAGGCTTTCACAAAAGAAGTTATAGTGGATTAAAGCTGAGATATTTGACAAATTAAATTGCATTTTCAAGCGAAGGATTATTTTTCAAAATCTCTGGAATATAAGGAAGTAAAGAAACTCTTGCTGTCTAATAAAGTCGTGTGTATATACCAGTTGATAGGAACTATTAGTCTCTTCACGCATTAGACTGAAATCATGGTAGCCTGACTGAACTGTTGGAACAGACATTTTTCTCAACAAATTATGGCATAAATAACTGCGTTACAAGAGATATGTGGTAGAAACATTTTATCCATTGGCGAAAATGATGAAATAGACAGTTTTGCAAAATAGCTATGAAATTTCTGTAACAATGCGCAACAGAACGTGAAACTAATAACAGCGTTGACATTACAGTAGTTAACAAAAATAAAAAATCAATAAATACTGATATAAACAGAAACGACACTCCTTGTCATCCTCAACAATATGAAACAGTGTGTTTCATATTGAAGACAATTTGAAGACAATTAGATACAACCTGATAAAACTGAAGACATGGCCCAATATTAATGAATCAGGAAGCTTTTGTTAAAAGACAGCCATTTTATTCAAATTTCAAAAATAGGAATAAGTTTTTCAGAAAAAATAAGCTGCAGCACAACCTGCGCTACCTTACCCAGCTGTTCCCCGCAGCTCCTGCGATCCGAGGCCCTTGTTAGCAGGCATGGTTGAACATTAACAGGTTGCCGGGATATAAAATTTATTTCTGCATTCGACCTTGTAAAGAGTAGTCCACGTTCCTACTTGCAGTGTGCCCATGATTTCTTGGTTCTGGTAAAGATGGGAGTATGTGTTAACACTAATTAGAAAGAAATTAAGGGGTAAGAAAAGTAGAGATATGTTCTGAAATCAGAATTTAGCGAAACGCAATATTAAGCCACAGGCAGCCTCCATTGACGTTGCACAAAGACAATTGAATCATAGCTAGATACACCACTAGGCAGACAGGACTACAGTCAGATCGGAGAAAGGATGTTGAACCATGTTAAGCAGATCAAGATGACAGAGGGGGAGATTTTGGTGAATCTTACCACAAGGCTGGCGCCGTAAGCTTGCAGTCGGTGCGAGGTATTCAAGCTCACAATGGTGATGACACTGCAACTGCTGGTCTGTCTCGAATCTCAAACTGAGCGGCAGATCGTGGCGAATCCCGGAGCTTTTATGAGCTCACTGGCGCACCATTCTGATAGTCTTCCGACTTATAAAATAGATCCTTTGCAAAGAATGTGGGAGGCCAGGTGCCTAGCTTGCCTGCTGAGCTATAAGAAAATAACTGATCACGTCGTTTTTCAGACAGAGGTTTACTATACTGGCACAGTCCGAAGTATCGGAAAGACGGTTTCCACTGTAACACTATAGCTCCTGCATGGAAGAAGATGCCTGTTGGTAGCAGGTAGTCTACTGCATGTGTTTCCTACGCAAGAGTGGTTGCTATTGGAATAACGTCATTGGAATATGGGTTTCACCTGATAGATAACAATTTTCAATCACACACGGCTGTCCTCGTTGGAGAGAATCTGCTCCACGAAGACATCACGAATAGCCCACTTCTCAGACAAATCATGTGCGTGGATCACTCTACGTTCAAGGATTGCAGGCGTTAACACAATCATCTACCATACATAGGGTGTTTGTGGAAACTATGTCGAGCCTTTGCGTATCCTATATTGCTCCGCGAGGACATCAGACACCGTACAGACGGTATGTACACCACCGGTGATAGAGATGCCACATATCCACGGTCCATGGCCGGTTACTCCGCTGTATCTTGTATCCACGTAGCGGTTTGTCATGCTACAACTGCTGGCAGAAAACCTTTTGTCGTCGCTTGACAACCGTACCACTATTTTTCGGGGTTACTGGGTACAATAACAGCACTGCCTCCATTATCGCAATAAACCATGCGAGCAGGCGTGGGTGAAGGGTCAGTCCCCCAGTTGCTACACCTTCGAGCTACGAGCTTGTTTTAGTATGGGTGGATGGAAGCGGTGCTTCGGTAAAACAAGTAGGCACTGTATCTGTACAAATACCCATCATTTTTAGCCAGAGGCATCTAAGTTTGGTCGCACCATCCACGAGGGTAGGGCTTGAAACCCGGTTAGTAGGTACTCAGATAAGGTTACGATTGTGGATTGGGACGTAAACAATTACTGTGAGTTGCACAATCAAACAAACAACTTTATTTTTCTAAGAACCACATATTTACACATTGCTTTCAAAGATCACAATTAGACAATACGGCTGAAGGCCTAGTTAAAGGAAATTTGAGATGCTTTCTGGGCTGAAGGCCCAAAACCACACCAAAAACAAGAACGGCTGAAGGGCTGGCTTAGAAATAAAAAACAATGAAAAATAGAAGGTAAAACTTTTTTTAGAAAACTTGCAATTGAAAAAATTAGCAGCTGAAGGCCTACACTACACGTCTGAAGGACAACTATAATTAAAACACATTAATAAACCTTTTTTCTAACAAAGAAATTTCTTTTTAAACTTACAACAGAACGGCCGAAAGCTTAATTAAAGAAATATTAACTTATTGCTCGGCTGAAGGCCACAAACAAATTTGAAACAATGGCTGAAGGCCTGAGCAACAAGTCAGACAAATAATTTAAAATAAATCCCTTCCTTCTTATAAAAATTTTTCCTTTAAAGAATACACACGGCTGAAGGCTTTATTATAAGGGGTTTACTTAAATCTTCAGCGGATAGACACACATAACGCATCGAACAACTAACGGCTTAGGGCCTGGATTACAAACAATTTCGGATAGAACAAATTTTAAGGTAAAATAATTTTGTAATAAAATCGGTCTTCAAAATTTTAATTTAACACGGTTGAAGGCCTTTATGTAAAATTTAAAGGCTGAAATAATACACGGTCAAAGGCCTCGCACAATACTTAAAACTAAAATGAAAATCACAATCTAAAACAAACACAAGTAGTGCTCAGAAGTGTTCCAAGGGTCGGCCTGAGAATGTACCTCAGAGGAAAGGTGAGGTGATACAGGCAGCCATAAGTTGAAGTTAAATAATCGGATGGCAACCCAAACTAGGGATGGCCCAAGGACCGGCTTGCAATTTAACCAATTCCCTTCCGTCCGATCAAGATGGAAAATATCGGCAGAGGAAGAGGATACGAACAGCACTGTGTCGTCAGAAATTGGCGTCTAAAAGCAGCCAAGGGAACAATAACCACTCTAAGCAAAATATAAACCAAACAACTTAAAAGGCTGTCGAACTACACGCCGTGCTGGACAGCATCAACACGACGAGGAAAGGCACACTGCCGGAAAACTACGCTATCGACCAGGGCAGGTAACTGGGGAGTTAACGGCCACAGTGCAGAAAATACCGCTGGTGCACTTTACTGGGAAGTAACAGTCAATTTAATAATTAATCACATTATAGGAAGATGGATGCAAGATTTAGCTGAAACATCGCATACATTGCTACTAGCCTGAATGGCCCAGGGAGCAACAAACTGCAAATGAACGAAGAGATGTCACAATAGTTGAGGTTTCATGACAGGTTAACTGATCATTCAACTTCAGTTTCCAGGTTCGGTGGGCAACGAACTTTGTCACTGTCGCAGCTAGCGCCTCACGATCTGACAGCGCGTGCACGCCACCAGCAGTCCCAGTCTGGCCTCACGCTGCGGAGACTTCCTTGCTGCTCCGTCCCAACTGACTGACCACACCACACACCCACTACCCAGAAATACTAGTGGTCACACCAAAGATAATGCGACAGTGCTAGTATCGATAAGCGCTGCTGCTGCCACTCAAGGAGGCAAGCCAGTAAGTAAGGAAGAAGCAAGATGCAACTTGATGTGACAAAATGCCAAAGAACAAGTGGCATGAATGAGAGCCGCACACGGCTCAGGGCTATAGTGTCCGACGGGGTGTTACGGTTCTGCAAGCCACCATCACCAGACTGTACTTCTGCTAGTGATGGGCATAGCTGCTATGGTCAACACTTGTGATGCTGTGCTTTCCGACCAGTGGGTCTCCCTAGGCCAAACGTCAGATGCTGTCGTCCTCATATCTTGACGCCTACAGTTCGAACCAGGGGCAGTGTAGCTGCTCATTCATCTTTTTCGGACAGGCAAACCCTGATGCTGCTAGCTGCTACTCGCATGATCAAAGTTTGTAAAAGAAGGCTTCCTCATGCCAAGAAATAAGAGCGACTCCGTGAGATGCAGGTCACTACCTCCTGGGCAGGCGGGCTATCTTCCACCTGCACCATGAGTTGCCTCCGCTGCTGGGTCGGTGTCTTGGTAGACCTCTGCTCCTCCGCCCAGACGCTACGTGATCCCGCGTGGAGCAAACTACCGACGGCTCACCACTATGCACACTATAAACAGTGTTCGTCCTGAGCGTTGAGGGCTTGACGAAGTTCGGTCACTGCTGTGTATGCAAGGAGAAACAAAAAGTCTCATTAATAATGGTGTTCCCGTGAACAGCCAACGGACGTCGTTACGCTGATAACAGCCCGCTGCCTTAACCCTGCCACTGTAGTGATCATCCACGCCGTTCCGCAACAAATGCTTAACATTTCTAGTCAGTGTCACAAATCCATGATATGTAGGATACTGTTTGAATCTGACGACTTATCGTACCATACGAGGTGTATCGTATGGCCTGTTGGCTACTGTCTCAAGATTTCAGGCTAAAGTTTGTTTAACGATTTTAATGGCGTTTCGCTGTGAGCGTGGCTGGCACTGTGAAACGTTCACCCTCCACTACTGGTAGAAATCTGGAGTGCGCGGTTGGAGACTGTGTGTACCTGTGACGCCAACGTCTGAGAGCTTTTCTCCGGTCATTACTACTGTGGATCTTCCTTCACTGCCTGTAACGAGCACTTCGCTGCCGCTTGGGACTCAAGGATCTATTACCGTAAGGCCTTCTTCTTTCGTATTGAAACAATTCCAAGTACACATAATGGTCAGTCGCGGGCTTGATTCCACTCTGCCACCAGCAGTGGAATGTCAAAATTTAACAATGAAAGCCATTCGTGCTGCCGAAACCTCACGGAAATCCTTAAACAAACGCTTGTCGAAGATCCCGAGACGGAAACCAACAGGCAGTACAGCAGGGCGCCACTAAATCCCCAACAGTCATGTTTTACTAGGTATGTTCAGAAAGTACAGAAACCTTTCTCTCGTGAATCAATGATGCACGGGAAATGTTTTCACGTGCAGACGTGCAGCGGGAGCTAGACGGGTTCCATTTACGCTGTAGAACGGCGGAACGAACTACGCGCAGCGACCAGTATAATATTTTGCCAGCAGATTGACAACACCGGAGTAGGAGCCATTCACAAGGTTAATCAGCCAAAGATTGAAGCGTCACTGTAGGAAATAAATAAGCAACAAAATAAAAGCAAATCCACTGCAATGTCACGGTCATATTGATAGTATTTTACGAGTCTCTTACGGAGGTGCGTAAGTAGCAAGCAGCATAAGAACAAATAATTACAAAGGAGTACCACTCGATGGTCCTTATTGCCTTTGGGATGCTGTGAGCAGCAAAAACTGGGAGGCACTATCATGATAACGCGACCACACAATTCGCACGTTTGATTCAGACTTACCACGCTAAACGCATCCTTCTAGTTGCTAATGAGGCTCCCTTCAAACGGATCTAAGCATTATGGGACTTAACATATGAGTTCATCAGCCCCCTAGACTTAGAACTACTTAAACTACTACTTAAACTAACTAACCTAAGACATCACACACATCCATGCCCGAGGCAGGATTCGAACCTCTGACCGCAGCAGCCGCGTGGTTCCGGACCGAAGCGCCTAGAACCTATTGGCCACAGCGGCCGGCTAATGAGGCTCCCTTCTCTTGCGACATAGATCCATGCAATTTTTGGCCATTTTCCAAGCTGAAATTTCATTGAGATTTGAGTCAAGAAGAGAAGATATCGCGCGGAATGCGACGGATCGACTGATCACCATTTAAGAAGAAGCGTCCCAGAAGTGCGTTCAACAGTGGTGGAAGCTTTGGGAGAACAGTGTCGATTACAGACAGACTACTTTGAAGGCGAACGTGGTTCTGTACCCCGAATCAATCAATATGTTTCATCTAACCAAAGGTTACATACTTTTCGAAAACACCTTCAACAGCTTTTCTAGCCCCACTGGGGTGCTTCCTTGGCAACAGTCGCAAATCCGCTAGACACATCTACGCTACTGTATCCATTGCCAAGTTAATGGAGATGTTGTATGAAATGTTCGTGTGCCATACAAAATAACAGAAGAAAGAAATGAATGTAACGGTAATAATGAATGGAATGCATGGAGGATATTATTATCTGTAGCAACAGAGCCACCCCAACAAAACTGAGTTTTATAGAGATCTATAGCAAGCAGTATCACCGAGAACTTGTTAATCCCACACTTAAAGTGAAAGATGAAAAGCAGAGACTTTAATGGAGCAAGGAGAACAGAACTTAGATTTACTAAGAGCGGGCATTGTCCGGAGGGGGAGCGACTGTTAGAAGTAAGTTTTCGAAAACAGCCACAAATCGCACTTTGTATCTTTTCTTATGACCGATTTCACTCTTTGGCGCTGTAAATGTGTCATAATTTACCAAGCACTTTAAACATACTTTAAACGTATGTTGAAGTACTGTAGTACAGCCAAATTAATCTGTAGAGCTGTCAGCAAACTGTGAAAGCAACCTTTAATGCTGTCAGCCAACTTTAAACTGCAGATTCTGGTGATGCTCTTGTTCATTTGAAGAGCGAGACGGGTCATAATAAAAAATACATAGTGCTTCCTATGACTGTTTTCGAAAACTTAAAACCTAAATTACTGACTAATAGAAATATATAATGTAGTT
This sequence comes from Schistocerca piceifrons, assembly GCF_021461385.2. Taxonomy (NCBI): domain Eukaryota; kingdom Metazoa; phylum Arthropoda; class Insecta; order Orthoptera; family Acrididae; genus Schistocerca; species Schistocerca piceifrons. The sequence continues at coordinate 399,867,104 of NC_060145.1, forward strand.
TTATGAGTTTTCTTCTGCCCTATTTCCTTACTCAGGGCCTACTTAAGTGCAGAGAACATGAGAGGAGGCGTATGTTGCAAACCACCTTTCTCGAAGTGTGAAGCGTGGTGCAGGATATTCGATGGCTTGGTTTACGACAGCGCGTTCTTAGTTGAGTCCTTTGCATAAATACATCATATGGTAAGGTACATGAAACAATTTGAGTCGCCTTTCAAACACAAGTGACTAGCGATCAGAGATATCCTAGATTGATTTGACGGTTATAATGATAAAATACAACGTTTTTCGTAGTTTATAATCTTACAGGTACGTTGTGGTATGTATTGGATGCAAAGTTAAGGGCACAGTACCTTCTATAGAGAAATAGGATGAAGGGAATTGAAGGCAGGAGTTTTGGTTACACTCGTTTGAAAGATGATTTTGTGTGTAAGGGTTTAGGATTACATTTAAGAGGAAATTTACCTCACAGAATACTGTCAAAAATACACTCCTGGAAATGGAAAAAAGAACACATTGACACCGGTGTGTCAGACCCACCATACTTGCTCCGGACACTGCGAGAGGGCTGTACAAGCAATGATCACACGCACGGCACAGCGGACACACCAGGAACCGCGGTGTTGGCCGTCGAATGGCGCTAGCTGCGCAGCATTTGTGCACCGCCGCCGTCAGTGTCAGCCAGTTTGCCGTGGCATACGGAGCTCCATCGCAGTCTTTAACACTGGTAGCATGCCGCGACAGCGTGGACGTGAACCGTATGTGCAGTTGATGGACTTTGAGCGAGGGCGTATAGTGGGCATGCGGGAGACCGGGTGGACGTACCGCCGAATTGCTCAACACGTGGGGCGTGAGGTCTCCACAGTACATCGATGTTGTCGCCAGTGGTCGGCGGAAGGTGCACGTGCCCGTCGACCTGGGACCGGACCGCAGCGACGCACGGATGCACGCCAAGACCGTAGGATCCTACGCAGTGCCGTAGGGGACCGCACCGCCACTTCCCAGCAATTTAGGGACACTGTTGCTCCTGGGGTATCGGCGAGGACCATTCGCAACCGTCTCCATGAAGCTGGGCTACGGTCCCGCACACCGTTAGGCCGTCTTCCGCTCACGCCCCAACATCGTGCAGCCCGCCTCCAGTGGTGTCGCGACAGGCGTGAATGGAGGGACGAATGGAGACGTGTCGTCTTCAGCGATGAGAGTCGCTTCTGCCTTGGTGCCAATGATGGTCGTATGCGTGTTTGGCGCCGTGCAGGTGAGCGCCACAATCAGGACTGCATACGACCGAGGCACACAGGGCCAACACCCGGCATCATGGTGTGGGGAGCGATCTCCTACACTGGCCGTACACCACTGGTGATCGTCGAGGGGACACTGAATAGTGCACGGTACATCCAAACCGTCATCGAACCCATCGTTCTACCATTCCTAGACCGGCAAGGGAACTTGCTGTTCCAACAGGACAATGCACGTCCGCATGTATCCCGTGCCACCCAACGTGCTCTAGAAGGTGTAAGCCAACTACCCTGGCCAGCAAGATCTCCGGATCCGTCCCCCATTGAGCATGTTTGGGACTGGATGAAGCGTCGTCTCACGCGGTCTGCACATCCAGCACGAACGCTGGTCCAACTGAGGCGCCAGGTGGAAATGGCATGGCAAGCTGTTCCACAGGACTACATCCAGCATCTCTACGATCGTCTCCATGGGACAATAGCAGCCTGCATTGCTGCGAAAGGTGGATATACACTGTACTAGTGCCGACATTGTGCATGCTCTGTTGCCTGTGTCTATGTGCCTGTGGTTCTGTCAGTGTGATCATGTGATGTATCTGACCCCAGGAATGTGTCAATAAAGTTTCCCCTTCCTGGGACAATGAATTCACGGTGTTCTTATTTCAATTTCCAGGAGTGTATCTTGCTTCCAGTGAACTTGCGATATGAAGCAGTGGTGTCGCTGTAAACGTTATATCTTCGATGCTTGGCGCAAGACGTCTGCTTATCTAAGGCAAGGGAATTGGTTCAAAAAATGGTTGAAATGGCTCTGAACACTATGGGACTTAACATCTTAGGTCATCAGTCCCCTAGAACTTAGAACTACTTAAACCTAACTAACCTAAGGACATCACACACATCCATGCCCGAGGCAGGATTCGAACCTGCAACCGTAGCAGTCCCGCGGTTCCGGACTGCAGCGCCTAGAACCGCACGGAAGGGAATTGGCAGTCAGAGCCTACTCGCTGAAGGGTTTTAGCGCTTCATAAACAAGTTAACAGCTAAAGTAATTTACCACTGAAGGCTAATTTCTGCAACTGATCGAAGTTGGAAGGGGTGAATGTCATCGGTCGAAGATGGTGTAGAAAACGTAATTTACCTACATTTTCATGGGCGACATTCAGCGATATCCACGTTCGATCTACTGCAGAAATTCTCCATCAGTTGTGAAAGGCCTGTACAAGAGTTGAGGAACTCAACTCGGAAATGATTTATTTATTCACTGCTTCTGGGCAGCTTAGACTGCGAACTATGGACCTTATTTCTTACGTGTAATAGTTCCACGTACTTGACTATGATGAGTGCTCGTAGATTATATTGTTGAGTTTTTGTTATTACTGACGGTAAGAGAAAGAAGGGTCAGGTTAAAAAGGAAAAATCACAATACGGAAACACAAGAACCTACATGTTGAATGTAAGGAGCTTTGATAAAGTGTGGACCACATGACTAGTTATACATGAAAAATATGAATACTATTCTGCATACAGGATTTGTCTTTGAGCTTAGAACAAATTTGAAATTTAGAACACTGATCAGTGACTTAGTCAAGTTCAAGTATCGATGTGATTATCCAGAGCAGCTCTGCAGCGCTATAGCACCAACTATGAAGCATTATGATATCAATTATGCTGCGTAATAGATCCATACAATGATAGTTCAGGTTTTCAACTCGACGTCGCAAGCTAAAAATGAAGAAACAGAGGGAGTATCTGAGGATATTGAACGGGTAATTCATTACGTATAGGGAGATGAAAATCGAATAACCGCAGGGGATTGGAATGCGGTTATAGGGGAAGGAGCAGAAGGGGCCTAGTACTTGCAATAAGGGAGGAGAAAGACTAATTGAGTTCTGCAATAAATTTCAGCTAGTAATAACGAATACTGTCTTGAAGTATCACAAGAGGAGGAGGTGTGCTTGGAAAAGGCCGGAAGATACGGGAAGATTTAAGTTGCACGACAAGTCAGAGATTCTGAAATCTAATACTGGATCGTAAAGCTTACCCAAGAGAAGACACAGATCGAGATCACAATTTAGTGGTGATGAAGATTGGGAGACTATCAGGAAGAGTCAATGCACAAAGAAGTGGGATACAGAAATAATAAGGGATGGAGAGATACACTTTAATTTCTCTGAGACTATAGATACTGTGATAAGGAACGGCTCAGTGGTCAATTCAGTTGAGCGGATACCTCTGAAAAGGGTAATCACAGAAGTTGGAAAGAAAAATATGGATATAAAGAAGGTAACTACGAGGAGACCGTGGGTAACAGAAGAATTACTTCAATCGATCGATGAAAGAAGGAAGTACAAAAATGTTCAGGAATATTCAAGAATACTGAAATACAAGTCACTTAGGAATAAAATAAATATGAAATGCAGGGAAGCTAAGGCGAAATGGCTGCATGAAAAATGTGAAGAAATCGAAAAAGAAATGACTGTCGGAAAGACTGTCTCAGCATTGTAAAAAAAGTAAAACAACCTTCGCTAAAATTAAAAGCAAGGTGGTGGAAACGGAATTGCACTGTTAAATGCAGAAGAGAGAGCGGATAGGTGTAAAGAATACTTTGAAGTCCTCTATGAGGGGGCAGATTTGTCTGATGACGTGATAGAAGAAGAAGTAGGAGTCGATACAGGAGGGACGGGAGACCCAGTATTAGAATCACAATTTCTAAAACCACTGGGGGAAGTGGCAACAAAACGCATAGTCACGTTGGTCTGTAGAATGTATGAGTCTGGCAATAGACCATCTGACTTTCGGAAAAGCATCATCCAATTCCGAAGATTGCAAAGGACGACAAGTGGAGAATTATCGCACAATCAGCGTTACAGCATATGTATACAAATTGCTGACAAGAATAATATACAGAAGAATGGAAAATAAAATTGAGGATGTATTAAATGACGATCAGTTTGGATTTGGGAAAGGTAAAGGCACACAGGGGCAGTCGTGACGTTGCAGTTGTTAACGGAAACAAGACTAAAGAAAACTGAAGACAAGTTCGTAGGATCTGTCGGTCTGGAGAAAGCGTTCGGCATGTGAAATGGTGCAAGATATTCGAAACTCTGAGAAAAATAGGCGTAAGCCATAGGGAGAAACGAGTAATATACACTACTGATCATTAAAATTGCTACACCAAGAAGAAATGCAGATTATAAACGGGTATTCCTTGGACAAATATACTATACTAGAACTGATATATGATTACATTTTCAGGCAATTTGGGTCCATAGATACTGAGAAATCTCTGGAACCGCGCGACCGCTACGGTCGCAGGTTCGAATCCAACCTAGGGCATGGCTGTGTGTGATGTCCTTAGGTTAGTTAGGTTTAAGTAGTTCTAAGTTCTAGGGGACTGATGACCTCAGCAGTTGAGTCCCATAGTGCTCAGAGGCATTTGAACCATTTGAACCTGAGAAATCAGTACCCAGAAGAACCACCTCTATCCGTAATAACGGCCTTGATACGCCTGGGCATTGAGTCAAACAGAGCTTGGATGGCGTGTACAGGTACAGCTGCCCATGCAGCTTCAACACGATGCCACAGTTAATCAAGAGTAGTGACTGGCGTATTCTGACGAGCCAGTTGCTCGGCCACCATTGACCAGAAGTTTTCAGTTGGTGACAGATCTGGAGAATGCGCTGGTCAGGGTAGCAGTCGAACATTTTCTGTATCCAGAAAGGCCCGTACAGGACCTGCAACATGGGGTCGTGCATTATCCTGCTGAAACGTAATGTTTCGCAGGGATCGAATGAAGGCAGAGCCACGGGTCGTAACACATCTGAAATGTAACGTCCGCTGTTCAAAGTGCCGTCAATGCGAACAAGAGGTGACCGAGACGTAACCAATGGCACCCCATACCATCACGCCGGGTGATACGCCAGTATGGCGATGACGAATACACGCTTCTAGTGTGCGTTCACCACGATGTCGCCAAACACGGATGTGACCATCATGATGCTGTAAACAGAACCTGGATTCATCCGAAAAAATAACTTTTTGCCATTCGTCCACACAGATTCTTCGGTGAGTATACCATCGCAGGCGCTCCTATCTGTGACGCAGCGTCAAGGGTAACCGCAGCCATGATCTCCGAGCTGATAGTCCATGATGCTGCAAACGTCGTCGAACTGTTCGTGCAGATGGTTGTTGTCTTGCAAACGTCCCCATCTGTTGACTTAGGGATCGAGACGTGGCTGCACGATCCGTTACAGCCATGCGGATAAGTTGCCTGTCATCTCGACTGCCAGTCATACGAGGCCATTAGGATTCAGCACGGCGTTCCGTATTACCCACCTGAACCCACCGATTCCATATTTTGCTAACGGTCATTGGCTCTCGACCATCGCGAGGAGCAATGTCGCGATACGATAAACGGCAATCGCGATAGGCTACAATCCGACCTTTATCTAAGTCGGAAACGTGATGGTACGCATTTCTCCTCCTTACATGAGGCATCACAACAACATTTCACCAGGCAACGCCGGTCAACTGCTGTTTGTGTATGAGAAATCGGTTGGAAACTTTCCTCATATCAGCACGTTGTAGGTGTCACGACCAGCGCCAACCTTGTGTGAATGCTCTGAAAAGCTAATCATTTGCATATCACAGCATCTTCTTCCTGTCGGTTAAATTTCGCGTCTGTAGCACGTCATCTACGCGGTGTAGCAATTTTAATGGCCAGTAGTGTGCAATATGTACAAGAGTCAAGAGGGAATAAAAAGAAATGGAATACGAAGAACGAAGCGCTCGGATTGAAAAGGATGTAAGACAGGGGTGTAGTTTTCGCCCCTACTGTGCGATGTATACACGGAAGAAGCAATAATGGAAATAAATGAAAGGTACAATTGTAGAATTAAAATTCAAGGTAAAAGGATATAAATGATAAGATTCGCTGATGATATTGCTATTCTCAGTGAAACTGAAGAAGTATTACTCGTCTGCTGAATGGAATGAACAACCTAATGAGCACAGAATATGAATTGAAAGTGAATCGAGGAAAATCTAAAGTAATAAGAAGTAGCAGAAATAAGAACAGCGACAAATTTAACATCAGGGCCACAAAGTAAATGAAGTTAAGGAATTCTGCTACCTAAGCAGCGAAACAACCCAAGATGGATGGAGCAAGGAGGGTATAAAAAGCAGACTAGCACTGGCAAAAATGGCGTTCTTGGTCAAGAAAAGTCTACTAATATTCAACATAGGCCTTAATTTAAGGTAGAAATTGTTGAGAATATACGTTGGGAGCACATCACTGTATGGTAGTGAAACATAGATTGTTGGAAAACCGGAACAGAAGAGAAACGTAGCATTTCAGATGGGGTGCTACAGGTGAATGTTGGAAATTAGGTGGTCTGGAATGAGGTGGTTCTTCGTAGAATCAGCGAGGAAAGGAGTATATGGAAAACACTGACAAGAAGAGGGGACAGGATAGTAGAACATCTGTTAAGTCATCAAGAAATAACTTACATGGGACTAGGAGGAGCTGTAGAGGGAAAAAACTGTAGAGGAAGACAGACATTGGAATACATCAAGCAGATAATTGAGGATGTAGATTGCAGGTGCTACTCGGAGATGAAGAGATTGGCACAGGTGAGGAATTCGTGGCGGGCCGCATAAAACTAGTCAGAAGACTGATGACTCAAAATAAAAATAAAAATAATATAAAATAAAAAAAGAAATCCATAGAAAGTGAGTCTTCTTATTCCTGTAGGAGGTTGTGTTATAGCATACGATACTTCTATCGAAGCGCGCCAAGGACTGCGATGTAACGAATTATTGCTACGTAGTTGACCAGGAAACTTTACGCCATTATTTATTCCCCACTGTAGTGAAACAGCGGCGAAATTAATTTCCTGTCCAACCACGAACAGAACCACTTCCCTACTACTGGAGTAACACTGGGCAAACGTATATTAACTATCTGGGATACGAAGCCAAATACAGTCTGGTTGGTAACTGCAGAGAGCGTGGGTGGAAATAGTGACCTGTAGGGCTTGTAGGGTCTCGTGTTGCACTCAGTAGAGCGTGGGTGAGAATGAGAGGTCTGGCGGGCGCCGTGAAGTCTTATGATGCGCTCTTAGAGGCGAGCGTGGGTGGGTTCCTCTAGAGTAAGTGAGTCGCTGCGCAGATTTCGTGGAAAGTTTGTGAAATCCACGAATCCCGAGTTGGCTTTAGAGACTGGTCAAGTTACCTTCTATTAAGGAACGTAACCTGGCGTTAGTCGAAAGAGAAAATGGGAGATAAGAAAATTTTCGTTGAAAACAGACACAGCTTCAGTAGAGCCTGCATGAAACCAATACTTTTTGCTTTTGTCAGTATTGATTATATGACAGTCAGAGATCGCCGTCACTTAAAATTGCAACGGTGTTTTAAAGCAGTCGGTCTATAAATAAATTTCTTTCCTACAACGTTTGGGTATTGCCAGTGGTGAAAGGTACTGCCTGTATATTTGAAAAAGATTTGTAACATCTGATACTGTACATGCATCTTGAATTTTCTGATGTGTTATGTCATATTCCGTTGATCATTTTTACTATTATTTTATCGATATGATGTGGAAAAAGTCAGATTACAAGATATATGCCTGAGTAGTGATAATATTAATATTACTTAATTTTTAGTTCTACACATGCAACTACATTTAGAGGTGCAATTTTTTTTACCAGTTCTGAAACATGGAATAGAAGTAGCTGTCCCAAGGACATGATTTGAAGCTAGATTTAAAACTTGATCTGCTACCTGCCAGGCACTTTATGTTGTTGGGTAGATGATCAAAGATTTTTGTTGCTGAATAATGTACTCCTTTTTGAGCAACTGACAGCTTCAATAACGGATAGGAAAGGTCATTTTTCCCTCTAATATTGTCCGTATGAACAACACTGTTCTTCGCGAATTAAGATGGATTATTTATAACGAATTTCATTAGCGAATATATGTACTCTGATGGTGCAATTAAAACACCTAACTCCTTGAATAGGTGCCTACATGACGTTCTTGGGTGAACACCACTAATTATTCTCACTGCTCTCTTTTGTGCAGTCAGTACTTTATGTCTAATTGGTGGGTTACCCCAGAAAACTATTCCATAAGACATTATTGAGTGGAAATATGCGAAGTACGTCAGAAGGCTGATCTGTTTATTACCCAGACTAGCGATTATACGAAGAGCGAAAGAAGCTGAACTTAATCGTTTGATAAGATCAGTAATATGCTTCTTCCAGTTCAAGTTGTCATCAATGTGAACACCCAAAAATATGGAGAAATCTACCCTGTTAACTGAGCCCTGTTCATATGCTACATCAATTGTCGGTATGACTATTCGGTGTACCGAACTGGAGATAGTGACTTTTTTCAAAATTAAGGGAGAGTCCATTTTCTGAGAACCACTTAACAATTCTTTGAAAGATATCCTCAACAATATCTTCAGCTGCTTTTTCTGGAATGGGTTTTTCTATAAAACTCATGTCATCTGCAAAAAGTACCAGTTATGCTTGCTGAACGTTAAGTGAGAAGTTATTCACGTGAATAAGGAACAGCAGAGGGCCCAAAATTTTACCTTGTGGGACCCCCTTTGTAATAATCCCCATTCACTAGAAGTTACCACCTTCCCAATATTATTTGTCTTATTCAGCACAACGTTTTGCTTTCTGTTCGTTAAGTAGGATTCAAATCAGCTGTGTGTATAGACTTCCATAAAACCTGAGTTTTTCTATGAGTTTGGCATGATCCACACAGTAAAATACCGTGGAAAGATCACAAAGATCATTTCGGTATATTCACTGCGGCATACGGCACGTACGGCTAACAATCATACGACACTGCGGAGAGACTTTTTGAACACCCCATATAAGAGTCAGTACATAGCTAAATGTCATACAAGCGAACACTGTCTACATCTACATATACATATATACTCCACTAGCCACCAAGCGGTGTGTGGCGGAGGGCACAATTCGCGCCAAAGTCATATTTGCCCCCCTCTGTTCCACTCGCTGATCGCGCGAGGGAAAAACGACTGTCTGAACGCCTCAGTACGAGCTCTTATTTCCCTTATCTTTGAATGATGATCATTACACGATTTGAAAGTTGGTAGTAATAATATATGTTCTACATCCTCGGTGAAGATTGGATTTCCGGATTTAGAGAGCAGCCCCTTCTGTTTAGCGCCGTATATCTGCAAGTGTGTCACACTTCAAACTTTCTATGAGATTTGTAACGCTCTCGCGACGGCTAAATGTACCAGTCACGAATCTTGCCGCTCTTCTTTGGACCTTCTCAATCTCTTGAATCAGACCCAACTGGATAACTGCCAGTCATTACACCACGCATTTATTTTCTGCAAATCCTCATTGATTTGTTCACAACTTTCGTGTGATACTACTTTCCTGTAGACTACAGCATCATCGACAAACAGTCTAAGGCCGCTGTCAATACCATCAACCAGATCGTTTATATAAATCATAAAAAGCAGAGGACCTATTACGCTGCCCTGGGGCAGTTACTCTTGTTTCTGTTGAAGTTACCCCGTTCAGGACGACATACTGCTCCCTGTCTGTTAGAAAACTTTCTGCCCAACCGCATATGTCATTGGATAGACCGTAAGCGCGCACTTTTTGTAGCAAGCGACAGTGCGGGACTGAGTCGAACGCCTTTCGAAAGTCGAGAAATATGGCATCAACCTGGGAGCCGGTATCTAGGGCCTGTTGTATATCATGCACAAAGAGGGCCAACTGTGTCTCGCATGGCCGCTGTTTCCTAAAACGGTGCTGGTTTCTGCAGATGACCTTCTCAGAGTCTAGAAAGGTCATTATGTCTGAACACAAAATATGTTTCATGATTCTACAACAAATCGATGTCAGTGAAATTGGCCGGTAATTATGTGCATCCGATTTTCTACACTTTTTATAGATTTCTATGACCTGGGCCTTCTTCCAGTCCCGTGGAACTTTCCGCCTTTCCGATGATCTCTGATAGATGACGGATAAGAATGGTGCTATATTTGTAGCATAGACAACACAAAATCTTACGGGGATACCGTCTGGAGCAGATGCCTTTCTGGGTTCTAAGGATCTTAACTGTTTTACAATCCCAGATACACTAAACACTATGTCAGCCATCCTTTAGTTTGTTCGATAATTGAAAGAGGGAATGATGCTGCAGTCCTCTATCGTAAACGAGTTTTTTAAAGACAAAGGAGGTCCATAAGCTCATAAATCATACAAATTCCCGTAACAGGAAAACGGGATCAGAATCCGTATGACCTGCAGTAAGGAACAAAGTCATTTGGCCGTGTTTTCGTCCCAAGAGTTAAACAGGGCCGGGCGTTCGGTGATGATTTGAGCAGCTATATCGTGGTATTCCACGGGCTCCATGGTTTCTCTGTAATGTCGCACTACTGCCAAGGACTGTGTGACAATTTTAGTTGATCAGTTCTATCCAATGAAACAAAGTTTGGTTCCCAATGATGGTCGTTCCAAGACGACAGGGCCCATGTTCACACAGTCTGCATCTCCTGCCATCACAGTCACCATACCTCAGTATTATTGAAGCTTTGTGGTTTACTTTGGACAGAAGGGTGCGTGATCCACTTCCATCACAGTTACGTGAACTTGGCATTATTTTGCAGGAGGAATGGTATAAGATTCCACTGAAAACCATAAAGGACCCGTATTTATCCTTTTCGAGATGACTAGAAGTGTTTTCAATGCCACTCGTTTTCATACACCGAATTAGGCATGGTTATTGTTTGTGTCTTTAGTGTTTCCACTTTTTTCCACCCACTGCACGTGTTTACATTCGGTTAAGCACGTTAGCCCATCCTGTTGTCAATTACAGTGCATGGGACCGCATAGACGATGTGAGTTTTCACGAACTGTTTTATTCGCTAGTTCCTTAGTCACCGGTGTCTTCAGTTCATCTCTTCGCACGTATATATATTATTATTCATTACTACATGTCACACGCTCAGCACCTTTGCTGTACCTACAATTATCACGAAAACTTTCTCCGCCTCCTTTTGCATTTCAGTGGTACGCCTTTGGAACAAATTACTCCGTAACGTGTATCCGTTTGGGTGTATGTATGTGGGCTAGGGCAGCTCAACGACGAGGTCATCAGCGCTCAGCTGTATCCTGCCCAATACCACTCTGGATTCAAGATGAGATTAAAATTTATTATCTGTGTTAGTTTCTCAGCCGGTATATCCCAAGTGGCTGCCTTCTGTCTAACACCGAACTAGTACATCTGTCGCAGTGTTAACGCTATCCACTTCTTCCTCGTCCTTATTCATGAGGGGAATTACAGGAAATGGGTAAGATGGGTTGCTGAAGTGAAACACACAAACACACACACACACACACACACACACACACACACAAACAAACAAAACTCCATACAAATTATAAAAATAAATGTACATATCTACGAATGTATGCATGTCCCACATCTCCTCCTAAACCGCTGGACTGATTTCAGCCACACTAGGTACAAATATATTTACTGCCCGGAAGAATCACTGCGAAAGTGAGAAATCAGTATAATCCAGGACAGTATCTGAGCCTGAGAGCTGTTAGTGACTTGCAACGAACTTTACACATAATTGCAAACTTTTACGGGAATTATTCATGCTCACACACCCCACAAAATGACTGAAGGAAAAAAATATCTCGTACTACTTTTTCGTTGGACGTACAGTAAAACTGGCGTTTTAATTTATTACTTCTTTATTATTAACTGTATTTACGACACATTTTGGAGAAAGTGTTTGCATACTCCACTGAATGCACCTCCAAAATTATATCAGTGTACAACATATGGATCAGAAGATATGACGTCATAAACACTGAAATGCTTCAAAAACTGCTGCATCATGCATTACGTTTAAATTGATTACTTCTCTGTTACTATCTCCATCCGAAACACATTTGGCATCTGCCATTCGATGTACCGGCAAAATTATATCATTGTACGACACATAGTTCAGGAGCTATGCTGTCATAAACATTCAGCTGCGTGAAAACAAAACTCCAGAGTGAAGTATGCTAGAGATACGTTTGAAATATATTAAATATATGTGTCACGTACGCATGGGGGCAAAGCGTCGGGTAAAACTCTGCTTCTAAACCTATGGATCGATTTCAACCAAACTTGGTACACATTTTACATACTATCCGCGGAGAAATACTATCGGGTAAGAACTAAAAACCTCCTATTGGGGTGGGAGTTATAACGTGGAGAGAGAAGGGGGAAGAGATGGTCAGACAGAGAGGGTGAAGGAGGAGTTGGACGGAGGGGAGAGGAGAAGACTGAGAGAAGGGGGAGGAGGTGGTCTTAGAGGTAGTGAGGAAGAGATAGAAGGTGCAGGAGGATAAAGGGGGAAGGAAGGTGGACAAAGAGAGGAGGGTGGACAGAGATGGGGGGGGGGAGAGGAGAAGATGTGCAGAGGCAGGGGGAAGGACGAGGTGGTCTAATAGAACTGGAATAAATACATAGCCTGGCAATGCCAGAGAGTTAGCCTATAGTGACAACAACAATAACAGTAGTAACAACAATAATAAATTTCCTTTACTTCACGTCTACTGTCACAAATTTTTATGTCATCAGGCTACCGGTTCTGGTCTATAATGACCATCTTCCGAACTGTTTTATAAAACAAAATAATAATAATAATAATACTAATAATCTACTTTAACGTTCATTCGATACTGTAATATTTACTGTTATATTCTTCTTCTTATTGTTATTATTATATTACGTACTATTCAGATACTGAAACTTCCTGGCAGATTAAAACTGTGTGCCCGACCGAGACTCGAACTCGGGACCTTTGCCTTTCGCGGGCAAGTGCTCTACTAACTGAGCTACCGAAGCACGACTCACGGCCGGTACTCACAGCTTTACTTCTGCCAGTACCTCGTCTCCTACCTTCCAAACTTTACAGAAGCTCTCCTGCGAACCTTGCAGAACTAGCACTCCTGAAAGAAAGCGCACACTCCGCTGCAGAGTGAAAATCTCATTCTGGAAACATCCCCCAGGCTGTGGCTAAGCCATGTCTCCGCAATATCCTTTCTTTCAGGAGTGCTAGTTCTGAAAGGTTCGCAGGAGAGCTTCTGTAAAGTTTGGAAGGTAGGAGACGAGGTACTGGCAGAAGTAAAGCTGTGAGTACCGGCCGTGAGTCGTGCTTCGGTAGCTCAGTTGGTAGAGCACTTGCCCGCGAAAGGCAAAGGTCCCGAGTTCGAGTCTCGGTCGGGCACACAGTTTTAATCTGCCAGGAAGTTTCATATCAGCGCACACTCCGCTGCAGAGTGAAAATCTCATTCTGGAAACATCCCCTAGGCTGTGGCTAAGCCATGTCTCCGCAATATCCTTTCTTTCAGGAGTGCTAGTTCTGCAAGGTTCGCAGGAGAGCTTCTGTAAAGTTTGGAAGGTAGGAGACGAGGTACTGGCAGAAGTAAAGCTGTGAGTACCGGCCGTGAGTCGTGCTTCGGTAGCTCAGTTGGTAGAGCACTTGCCCGCGAAAGGCAAAGGTCCCGAGTTCGAGTCTCGGTCGGGCACACAGTTTTAATCTGCCAGGAAGTTTCATATCAGCGCACACTCCGCTGCAGAGTGAAAATCTCATTCTATTCAGATACTGTACATATTGTACAGTTACGGATATCTTGCTGGATGAAAGAAGTAGTATGTGCGCCTTAATATTGCTAGGTAAAATAAATAAATAATTTCTAATGCATCGTTGCTGATTCACCATCAAAAACAACAAAAGATCTTCAAATTTTGTTGTGCATTTTTAAAAATGTATTTTTTCCTTAAATTATTTCATGTAATCTTCAAATTATTTGCAACCATTTAACGTTGTGTTTACATTAACAGAAATTATTTAGCGACATATTAGAGAACAAAATAGTATAAATATTGATGTATAACTTCACCCTGAATGATACCAATAATAACGTATGTCTGTCGGGGGGAGTACTGAAGACGTGGAAGGCAAGATAAGCTATCGCGCGCGCCAGAGCGGACAGAAACAAGTATACCGGCTGCAGTATTCCTGCATTGGAGTAACATGTAGTGATCGTGGTCGAAATGCAAAGTCAGAAGTGTGGGTAATTTGTTGTGGATTCGGGGCGTCCACTTTGATGAAAGACTCGCTGCCGCTAAAAAAGGCTAATAAAGGTGTCCCGGTAGGACGGACGCTATTCTAATGAAAATAACACAGAATAATAAATAGTAAAATATATTACTCAATAAAATTGCAATGCATTACAAACATCAGCAGTGTACTGGACGTTGACAGAAATCAACGGGGAGAGCTGAAAATGTGCGTCTGACGGGGATTCGAACCCGCGCTCTCCTCCTTAGTAAGGAGGCGCTCTAACGTCTAAGCCACCGAAAACACAGGAATTGGCGCGGCTGCGCGGACTTATCCTAAGCATGCTCCCCAGCAGACCCACATTCTCAACTTACTCCACACACTACGAAAGTAGTGCTCCTTACCCATTAATCTCAAAGCTCGTGGCAAGGTATATTCACGCGTGAGTTCGAGCGCATGTGTGCATCCGCAAGGAAATGATCCGTGGCTTGTGATCCCCAAATTATATGTGTATGCTGTCTGTTGTCAGACACCATACACATATATATTTTACTCAAGTTTGGTGACTGTGGTTACAGCAATTCAGGTTCAGACTATCTGTCCTCCGTTGACTAGAGTTCCACGAACAAAAACTAAAGAATGTCCTCCGAACTAATGTCGAAAGAAAACTAATCTTCCGTCTTGATGTACTATTAGAAGGACGGTTCTAAACTTATTCAGTTAGATCTCTAGGCAGACGGTCTCTGTACATGCACGATAATCCTAATTACTGTTCTGTTTCTATTGAAGACTGACTACTGTCTACGTATCGGCTATTCTTTCTATCTCACTCGACTCTTGAAGGCACGACGAACGTTCTGCAGGAACTCCCCAGCAAGACTCTGACTGACTTACATCTTGCAACTCACAGCTTCTGTTCGTGCTGCCGCTCCAGGGATGTGACTCTCGCGGGCAGCATGTTTGGTTTGCGCGCAGCGATGTTGCTGCTGCGGACGGACGCCCACGGTACTTCTGTTACCAGCTGTCGTAAAACTCTTCTTGTGTCGTATCCCACTACACCCCACAATTAGTAGTCTGACCACACCAAATGAGGTACGGAATGTTCAAATGTTCTAATGTGTGTGAATTCCTAAGGGACCAAACTGCTGAGGTCATCGGTCCCTAGACTTACTCACTACTTAAACTAACTTATGCTAAGAACAACACAGACACCTATGTCCGAGGGAGGACTCGAATTTCGGGCGGGAGAAAACGCGCAATCAGTGACAAGGCCCCTCTAACCGCGCTGCCACTCAGAGCTGCGGCACGTAATGTCTCGACAAATGATTGAGCTGTTCTCTGTGATCATATTTTATATTTAAAGTGCACTTTTACGAGTGATACTATGATGTGTGCTACTGTCCAAGCGTGGCTGATCTGCGGTCCGAAGCAAGGAAGTGTTTGAAGAGAGGCATGCTGAAATTTCCTGCTGTAAACACTAATTACCAGTCTTCAGTAAATGGTTTATATCACGTAGAGCAAGAGGAAACCATGGCACATATTAGTACATCAAGAGGAATAAGTGCGTACTTGTATGGGAGCAGTTTTAAATGAAGCCACTGTAAAGAGCAGCTACAATACGAGCCCACATCTCGTCAGCTACGACCATCGCAAGGCAACATCTAAGATTTGTATACGCAGAAATATTACAAGATGAAATTAAGGCACGACCTGCTTATTCGAACAATATATGGCTTAAAGACCATTAGTGTTTGTTATTCCATGAGAATTTCTGAGGAAGAGGATGTGGAACAAAAATGGAAAAAATTCAGAAACATCGTCCAGTACGCCTTAGATAAGTTCGTACCGACTAAGGTCCAAAGCGAGGGGAAAGATCCACCGTGGTATAACAATCATGTACGAAAGGTACTACGGAAACAAAGAAAGCTTCATCATAGGTTTAAGAGTAGTCGAATCATAGCTGATAAGGAAAAGCTGAACGAAGCGAAAAAGAGTGTAAAGAGAGCAATGAGAGAAGCATTCAACGAATTCGAACATAAAACATTGGCAAACAATCTAAACAAGAACCCTAAAAAGTTTTGGCCATATGTAAAATCGGTAAGCGGATCTAAATCCCCTATTCAGTCACTCGTTGACCACGATGGCACCGAAACAGAGGACGACCGAACAAAGGCAGAAATACTGAATTCAGTGTTCCGAAACTGTTTCACTGCGGAAAATCGTAACACGGTCCCTGACTTCAGCCGTCGCACGGACGCCAAAATGGAAAATATTGAAATAAACGATATCGGAATTGAAAAACAACTGCTATCACTTAGTAGCGGAAAAGCATCCGGACCAGACGAGATACCCTTAAGATTCTACAGTGATTATGCTAAAGAACTTGCCCCCTTTCTATCAGCAATTTATCGTAGATCGCTGGAAGAACGTAAAGTACCTAGCGACTGGAAGAAAGCGCAGGTCGTTCCCATTTTCAAGAAGGGTCATAAATCAGATGCGAATAATTATAGGCCTATTTCGCTTACGTCAATCTGTTGTAGAATAATGGAACATGTTTTGTGTTCTCGTATTATGACGTTCTTAGATAATACAAATCTCCTTCATCATAACCAACATGGATTCCGCAAACAGAGATCATGTGAAACTCAGCTCGCCCTATTTGCCCAAGAAATTCACAGTGCCGTAGACACTGGCGAGCAGATTGATGCCGTATTCCTGGACTTCAGGAAGGCATTTGATACGGTTCCGCACTTACGTTTAGTGAAAAAAATACGAGCTTACGGAATATCGGACCAGGTTTGTGATTGGATTCAGGATTTCCTAGAAGAAAGAACACAACATGTCATTCTTAACGGTTCAAAATCTGCAGATGTAGAGGTAATTTCGGGAGTACCGCAGGGAAGCGTGATAGGACCTTTATTGTTTACAATATACATAAATGACTTAGTTGACAACATCGGTAGCTCCGTGAGGCTATTTGCAGATGACACGGTTGTCTACAAGAAAGTAGCAACATCAGAAGACTCGTACGTACTCCAGGAGGACCTGCAGAGGATTAATGCATGGTGCGACAGCTGGCAGCTTTCCCTAAACGTAGATAAATGTAATATAATGCGCATACATAGGGGCAGAAATCCATTCCAGTACGATAATGCCATAGGTTGTAAATCATTGGAAGCGGTAACGACCGTAAAATACTTAGGAGTTACTATCCGGAGCGATCTGAAGTGGAATGATCACATAAAACAAATAGTGGGAAAAGCAGGCGCCAGGTTGAGATTCATAGGAAGAATTCTAAGAAAATGTGACTCATCGACGAAAGAAGTAGCTTACAAAACGCTTGTTCGTCCGATTCTTGAGTATTGCTCATCAGTATGGGACCCTTACCAGGTTGGATTAATAGAAGAGATAGACATGATCCAGCGAAAAGCAGCGCGATTCGTCATGGGGACATTTAGTCAGCGCGAGAGCGTTACGGAGATGCTGAACAAGCTCCAGTGGCGGACACTTCAAGAAAGGCGTTACGCAATACGGAGAGGTTTATTATCGAAATTACGAGAGAGCACATTCCGGGAAGAGATGGGCAACATATTACTACCGCCCACATATATCTCGCGTAATGATCACAACGAAAAGATCCGAGAAATTAGAGCAAATACGGAGACTTACAAGCAGTCGTTCTTCCCACGCACAATTCGTGAATGGAACAGGGAAGGGGGGATCAGATAGTGGTACAATAAGTACCCTCCGCCACACACCGTAAGGTGGCTCGCGGAGTATAGATGTAGATGTAGATGTAGAATTATCCTTTAAATACTTTCAGGGCAACCAAATTAGTGCCTTAAAGTGATGAACTTTATTTACGTAAATAGCGAATTAAATTTCAGAACTGCTTAAAGCTAGTGAGAATAGTGTGCAAATCTCTGAATGATTATCTGTACATGTTAGTCTGTGTGGTTCGTATACCAAAGGTCTCCAGCATTATAACACTAATTCAGAAACCAGTAAAGTAGTAGGTAATTTGCCGAAAGTATTTAACACCAAGTATGTACAATTGCTTAACTGTCGATGCAGAGAAAGTGGTTAGTTTACTATTCAGCGAAGCTAGCGGAAGTTAAGACACATGCGCACCTAGGTAATTAAAGCTATATATGCTACTTTGTTTTTACTGTTTGAAAGTGAACGCTACAGAGAAGGAATGAAGCGATTTTCTGTTGGTCCATGAAGGTTAACACTTAATATGCCTGCACATTTCAAAGTTAGTGTACGTACCTACAATACAGTTAATGTCTGACTGTTGCTTTGCTTGTACTAGACCAGATGTAGTGGTTTTTTCTCGAATTATGAAGTTTAACCGTTTTGTATCTGCACAAATTTAGCATTAGTTGTAAATAAACAGTTAGTGGTGTATTAAATTAAGGCTGAGAAATAACTGTGTACACCCTGTTTTACTTGATATAATGCTGGATATTTGGTCAAACAATAATAACACTGGTTTCCCATGTCTGAAGACACATATACAGTTTCTATAGTTGTCAGAGTTTATGCTTGTTTACACAGTACTGACATTACTTTTCAACATTATAGTTGAAATCTGCAACCAGACAGTGCTACAGTTACTCCTATCAAATCAAGAACCTTCACAGTATCTTTAGCTTAATCAAACTTTCAGGTGAAAAGCGTAACTCTCGGCTTCTATATTATCCATGTATACTGTGCTGCCATCACTTTTACTGCAGAAGAAGGAGGAAAAGCATGTAGGAAGTGATGATATTGAACAGCTGCCATTTTTCAATGTTTTTCGTGTCTTCGGACACTAATTACCCATACTGTAGCGAGATCGCATTCTAGGCACGCTGTAATTATTTGAGTAGTTTGCTATTGTGTACCGACAGAGCAGCTTTCGTGTATTTATTCATATCATAACCAGAAATAATTAACTGCATTATTTAATATTATTAAACAAAGTGTTTCTTCACTACCACTTTGTAAAGGCGACCGTGCATTTGAAATAAATGAGAGCGCTTAATTAATTAACATAAGTACATATTACTAATTAGTTAACTGAAAGCAAGATGACATTAAATCAGTTTCAAAGTGAACATAAAGGACTGAGTAAAGGCTGTTTATATGTCTTCTGAGCGATAGGGCTTCATATAATTCACGTAAGACTTCTAAATTCTAAATCTGGATCGTAAGATTGTCGATTTCGGTGAACACGGAAGAAAGGATATGCCCGTTAGAAACACGTCTTACAATGCCTATTGATGTTAATTGAATGTCGCCTACATTATGTAGTGTATCTAATGTTCCTTCAAGCCAGAAGTGAGTTAAATCGGATTGTCTATATATCTTCTAAGCAATTCTGCAAGTGTCAAAAGCTCTTACTCCACACATTGATGAATATAGCCCTTGGATCCTCAGCAAGCACAGTTGCAAAATACATGGGACAGGGGAGAGATGTACATTACATTCCCGCGAATACTTTATGGCCACTAATGGAGATGAAATAAGCTGTTTAACGATGTGTTCACCACTAGCGAAAGCCCTATGTAGCCAGCGCAATAATTCAAGCAGTGCCGTCAGCGCCACCTGTATATCAAATGATGCAGTGTGGCATTCACTCGTTTAGCCACTGCATCATCGCGACTCAACAGTACCGACAGTTCTACGTTCGAGTACCATCTGGTGCTTTATAATTCTCTTGCAGGTGCTCAATATTTCGTGGATTTTTTCTCCGCTTGAGAGAGAACATCAAAATTTGCACGCTTGGTACACAGGATGAATCATGTAAAACCTTCACCGCAGATATTGCGGAAACGGAATGCGCTGATGGCGTGCGGTTGTCACAGAATGATTTGGTAGTCGGGGGCACGTATTGTTAGCCGATAAACAGATTGTATTAATACTTTTTTCTGTAAAGACTTACAGTTTTTGAATGGAGCAATGCCTATTGACAGCAACAAACTAAAAGTAGGGTAAATGGTGTTTGTTGCAGGAGTCCAGTGTGAGTCGCTCACGAGACGTCGTGTTTTTAAAAGTTTTCACATTGACACTTGTTTGTGCCATTTAACCTGCGTAATTGTTTGCGTGTTCATTGAGTGCACAGCACCTTGCTAGTCAGTTAATGTGTGACAGTCCAAGTAGTAGATTGTTAGTGGACGATGGGATTTACCAATGCATGCTCATGGCGTATGAAGAGTATAGGAAGACTGCAGTTGGTTCATGTACCGCATATGCGGGAAGGTATACCAACATATGTCAACCATCTCGGCAGTTATTTACCAATCTCTTCAACCAGTTACGTGAAGTGGTAGTGTAACATCTAGACAACGTAACAGAGGGAAAGAAATGACGATAGAAGAGGGGGAAATTAATGTTCTTGCTTCTGTTGCAGTTGATCCGTACGTTGGCCCCCGAGCAATCGATGGAGGAAGTGGCTTCAGTCAGGTAAATGTGCCACGTATTCTAATTCAAGATCTGCATGGAAACTATTATGATAATCGTGTTAACTTCTGTACACGGCCATTAAAACAGGATATTCCAGATGTTTCACGTATCTTGTTTGGTGATGAAGCCACAGTCACCAATCATCGCCAGGTAAACCACCGAAACATGCGCTACTGGTCTGTTGACAGTCCCCGTTGACTTCGTCAGGTGGAACGTCAGCATCATGGCTTGTAAACGTGGGGTGTGGGATAGTGAACCACCAGTTCATAGGCTCGTTTTTGATAGACGGAACACCAAACGAGCACGAATATCGCAGCCTCCTAACAGACCATGTTCTACGGATGCTAGTATAAGTAGGCTGTTTATGTTTTCTTATTGGCAACGTCACGTAGCGCTCTGTATGAAAATCACTGGCTGTGCTGTGTGCAGTCTGTGGCTAGTTTGCATTGTTGTCTGCCATTGTAGTGTTGGGCAGTTGGATGTTCACAGCGCGTAGCGCTGTGCAGTTGGAGGTGAGCCGCCAGCAGTGGTGGATGTGGGGAGAGAGCTGGCGGAGTTTTGAAATTTGTAAGACTGGATGTCATGAACTCCTATATATATTATGACTATTAAGGTAAATACATTGTTTGTTCTCTATTAAAATCTTTCATTTTCTAACTATCCCTATCAGTACTTAGTGCCTTCCGTAGTTTGAATCTTTTATTTAGCTGGCAGTAGTGGCGCTCACTGTATTGCATTAGTTCGAGTAACGAAGATTTTTGTGAGGTAAGTGATTTGTGAAAGGTATAGGTTAATGTTAGTCAGGGCCATTCTTTTGTAGGGATTACTGAAAGTCAGATTGCGTTGCGCTAAAAAAAAATATTGTATGTCAGTTTAAGCACAGTCATGTATAAATTGTTCAAAGGGGACGTTTCATACTAGAAGACGTTCCTCTTCAGACTAGGCAGTATCTCTGGTAATAACATGATGGCTGTCCAACCCATATTGCACGAAGCACTACAGTTTTCAAAACGTTGGATTGGACGTAGAGGACCTGTACCTCGCCAGGACCGTTCACAAGATTTGACATCTATAGACTTTTTTCTGTGGGGAAAGACTCTGTCTAAAAGGACGTACCAACTACACCCGGCGATATGTAACGACATATTACTGCAGACTGCTCAGACATCTCCGCTGAAATGCTATCATGTATGTAGCGGTCGTTCAGTACCAGGCTGGAGGCATATATTGCGGCTGCCTGTAGCAATTTTCAACACAGGCTGTGATGGTCAGATGTCTGGTTACTGGTCGGAATCCACATAACTAGTGTATGAATTTGTGTTGTTCTCTAGTGTGTGTTACCACAGATACTGTAGAAGTGTAAGTGTGGGGACATTTCAAAATACGATATCTCGTAATCGCCTCGCACTGCAATCCTGTAATACCCACCAAACACCACTGCCATTCTAATTTACCCTACTTTTACTTTGTTAAAATATATAGGCAATGTTCCGTTTAAAATCCGTTCACTTCCCAAGTATTATTATACTCTGTTAATTTCTGTTGACGAGCTCAGGACCAACATCTCGTTCTGTGAAACCGCACATCAGTAGCACTTTCCATTTCCGTAACATTTCCAGTGCAGATTTTAGGTGATTCACTCCGTATATATGTCGAAAAATTTCCTCTATCGAAAATGATTGCTTTAGCAAGTGTGTGAAATCAAAGTGTCCCTTTGTGAATAGGTGGTCTGTCGTTTGAAATAATCCATTTGCCAAAAATTAAGATTAATTTAATTGAAAAAATATTACCCTCACGTAGAGGATCAAATAAATTAGCACAGAAGCGTCAGAAGGATTAGCAAGGGCACCAGGAAAAGTTTCCTCCTGATGCATCTGGAAAAATGCTCTTGTCCTTCGGCACTGGTAAGTAATACCAGTCAAGAACTATAGGACTTACAAAACTTTAAAACGTCAGCTTGTTTTACGTGTTCGAGCGCATCCTCAGAACTAAGCTGCTGCTGCTGCTGCTGCTGAGATAGGCACGCTTATTGAGGTCGTAATAGCTAGTAGGCTGTGTAAGTGGCGCCTACGCTACAGGATGAACTACCAACATTGGCCGGATTACCGCTGTAAAATTGAGACGAGTAATATTGTCCGTAAGGACTAGGCTACTCGTGTTGCGAATGCTGGTACAGTACGAATGACAACTTCGACTTAAATATAATAAATAGTCATACTGTAAGGTTTTCATATGTTTTCCGCTATTGTAGATAATTCACCTTTACTGCGCGGGGTCAAAGATGACTGAGAGCTCTGCACGAGTAGTGCATTAGATTCTTGACTCTGTGTTTACGTTTATCCGTGGTTCGCTATATCGCCTGTCAGTTATGCAGCACTGGGATGTTCTTATTTGAGTAGCAGCGAGCAGTTGAGCTTTTAGAGAAGGAGATTTCATAATTGTGAATATGAGAGAAATTATCTAGAATACTTTATTAAGGGGATGAAAACTCCTTTGTAAATTCGTGTTGCTGATTCCATTGATGAAGATGATCTTTTGGAGGAATTTTTCAAGGTAACCAAATAAGAATGAAATGTTTGTTTGTGAGAATTGTTAAGTGAAGGAAATCGTTGTGCCTCAAAATTGCTAACAACATTCATGATTAGTATTATTTTGATTCTCCCATGAACCGTAGACCTTGCCGTTGGTGGGGAGGCTTGCGTGCCTCAGCGATACAGATAGCCCTACCGCAGGTGCAACCACAACGGAGGGGTATCTGTTGAGAGGCCAGACAGACGTATGGTTCCTGAAGAGGGGCAGCAGCCTTTTCAGTAGTTGCAGGGGCAACAGTCTGGATGATTGACTAATCTGGCCTTGTAACACTAACCAAAACGGCCTTGCTGTGCTGGTACTACGAACGGCTGAAAGCAAGGGGAAACTACGGCCGTAATTTTTCCCGAGGGCATGCAGCTTTACTGTATGGATAAATGATGATGGCGTCCTCTTGGGTAAAATATTCCGGAGGTAAAATAGTCCCTCATTCGGATCTCCGGGTGGGGACTACTCAGGAGGACGTCGTTATCAGGAGAAAGAAAACTGGCGTTTTACGGATCGGAGCGTGGAATGTCAGAACCCTTAATCGGGCAGGTAGGTTAGACAATTCAAAAAGGGAAATGGGTAGGTTAAAGTTGGATATAGTAGGAATTAGTGAAGTTCGGTGGCAGGAGGAACAAGACTTTTGGTCAGGTGAATACAGGGTTATAAATACAAAATTAAATAGGGGTAAGCCGGCCGGTGTGGCCGTGCGGCTCTGGGCGCTTCAGTCTGGAACCGCGTGACCGCTACGGTCGCAGGTTCGAATCCTGCCTCGGGCATGGATGTGTGTGATGTCATTAGGTTAGCGGCGAGGTTTAAGTAGTTCTAAGTTCTAGGGGACTCATGACCACCGAGGTTGTCCCATAGTGATCAGAGCCATTTGAACCATTTGAAATAGGGTTATTGCAGGAGTAGGTTTAATAATGAATAAAACAATAGGAATGCGGGTAAGCTACTACAAACAGCACAGCGAACGCATTGTTGTGGCCAAGATAGACACGAAGCCCACGCCTGCGATGGTAATACAAGTCTATATGCCAACTAGCTCTGCAGATGACGAAGAAATTGAAGAAATGTACGATGAAATAAAAGAAATTATTCAGATAGTGAAGGGAGACGAAAATTTAATAGTCATGGGTGACTGTAATTCGGTAGTAGGAAAAGGGAGAGAAGGAAACGTAGTAGGTGAATATGGATTGGGGGTAAGAAATGAACGAGGAAGCCGCCTGGTAGAATTTTGCACAGAGCATAACTTAATCATAGCTAACACTTGGTTCAAGAATCACCAAAGAAGGTTGTATACATGGAAGAACCCTGGAGATACTAAAAGGTATCAGACAGATTATATAATGGTAAGACAGAGATTTAGGAACCAGGTTTTAAATTGTAAGACATTTCCAGGGGCAGATGTGGACTCTGACCACAATCTATTGGTTATGAACTGTAGATTAAAACTGAAGAAACTGCAAAAAGGTGGGAATTTAAGGAGATGGGACCTGGATAAACTGACTAAACCAGAGGTTGCACAGAGTTTCAGGGAGAGCATAAGGGAACAATTGACAAGAATGGGGGAAAGAAATACAGTAGAAGAAGAATGGGTAGCTTTGAGGGATGAAGTAATAAAGGCAGCAGAGGATAAGGTAGGTAAAAAGATGAGGGCTAATAGAAATCCTTGGGTGAGAGAAGAAATATTGAATTTAATTGACGAAAGGAGAAAATATAAAAATGCAGTAAATGAAGCAGGCAAAAAGGAATACAAACGTCTCAAAAATGAGATCGACAGGAAGTGCAAAGTGGCTAAGCAGGCATGGCTAGAGGACAAATGTAAGGATGTAGAGGCTTATCTCACTAGGGGTAAGATAGATACAGCCTACAGGAAAATTAAAGAGACCTTTGGAAAAAAGAGAACGACTTGTATGAATATCAAGAGCTCAGATGGAAACCCAGTTCTAAGCAAAGAAGGGAAAGCAGAAAGGTGGAAAGAGTATATACAGGGTCGATGTACTTGAGGACAATATTATGGAAATGGAAGAGGATGTAGATGAAGACGAAATGGGAGATATGATACTGCGTGAAGAGTATGACAGAGCACTGAAAGACCTGAGTCGAAACAAGGCCCCGTGAGTAGACAACATTCCATTAGAACTACTGACAGCCTTGGGAGAGCCAGTCCTGACAAAACTCTACCATCTGGTGAGCAAAATGTATGAGACAGGCGAAATACTCTCAGACTTCACGAAGAATATAATAATTCCAATCTCAAAGAAAGCAGGCGTTGACAGATGTGAAAATTACCGAACTATCTGTTTAATAATAAGGAAGTACAAACATGTTCCGGGAAAATCAGGAATACAGAAATACAAGTCGCTGAGGAATGAAATAAATAGGAAGTGCAGGGAAGCTAAGACGACATGGCTGCAGGAAAAATGTGAAGACATCGAAAAAGATATGACTGTCGGAAGGACAGACTCAGTATACAGGAAAGTCAAAACAACCTTTGGTGACATTGAAAGCAACGGTGGTAACATTAAGAGTGCAACGGGAATTCCACTGTTAAATGCAGAGGAGAGAGGAGATAGGTGGAAAGAATACATTGAAAGCCTCTATGAGGATGAAGATTTGTCTGATGTGATAGAAGAAGAAACAGGAGTCGATTTAGAAGAGAGAGGGGGTCCAGTATTAGAATCGGAATTTAAAAGAGCTTTGGAGGACTTACGGTCAAATAAGACAGAAGGGATATATAACATTCCATCAGAATTTCTAAAATCATTGGGGGAAGTGGCAACAAAACGACTATTCACGTTGGTGTGTAGAATATATGAGTCTGGCGATATACCATCTGACTTTCGGAAAAGCATCATCCACACATTCCGAAGACGGCAAGAGCTGACAAGTGCGAGAATTATCGCACAATCAGCTTAACAGCTCATGCATCGAAGCTGCTTACAAGAATAATATCAGAAGAATGGAAAAGAAAATTGAGAATGCGCTAGGTGACGATCAGTTTGGCTTTAGGAAAAGTAAAGGGACGAGAGAGGCAATTCTGACGTTACGGCTAATAATGGAAGCAAGGCTAAAGAAAAATCAAGACACTTTCATAGGATTTGTCGACCTGGAAAAAGCGTTCGACAATATAAAATGGTGCAAGCTGTTCGAGATTCTGAAAAAAGTAGGGGTAAGCTATAGGGAGAGACGGGTCATATACAATATGTACAACAACCAAGAGGGAATAATAAGAGTGGACGATCAAGAACGAAGTGCTCGTATTAAGAAGGGTGTAAGACAAGGCTGTAGCCTTTCACCCCTACTCTTCAATCTGCATATCGAGGAAGCAATGATGGAAATAAAAGACAGGTTCAGGAGTGGAATTAAAATACAAGGTGAAAGGATATCAATGATACGATTCGCTGATGACATTGCTATCCTGAGTGAAAGTGAGGAAGAATTAAATGATCTGCTGAACGGAATGAACAGTCTAATGAGTACACAGTATGGTTTGAGAGTAAATCGGAGAAAGACGAAGGTAATGAGAAGTAGTAGAAATGAGAACAGCGAGAAACTTAACGTCAGGATTGATGGTCACGAAGTCAATGAAGTTAAGGAATTCTGCTACCTAGGCAGTAAAATAACCAATGACGGACGGAGCAAGGAGGACATCAAAAGCAGACTCGCGATGGTAAAAAAGGCATTTCTGGCCAAGAGAAGTCTACTAATAGCAAATACCGGCCTTAATTTGAGGAAGAAATTTCTGAGGATGTACGTCTGGAGTACAAGATTGTATGGTAGTGAAACATGGACTGTGGGAAAACCGGAACAGAAGAGAATCGAAGCATTTGAGATGTGGTGCAATAGACGAATGTTGAAAATTAGGTGGACTGATAAGGTAAGGAATGAGGAGGTTCTACGCAGAATCGGAGAGGAAAGGAATATGTGGAAAACACTGATAAGGAGAAGGGACAGGATGATAGGACATCTGCTAAGACATGAGGGAATGACTTCCATGGTACTAGAGGGAGCTGTAGAGGGCAAAAACTGTAGAGGAAGACAGAGATTGGAATATGTCAAGCAAATAATTGAGGACCTAGGTTGCAAGTGCTACTCTGAGATGAAGAGGTTAGCACAGGAAAGGAATTTGTGGCGGACCGCATCAAACCAGTCAGCGGACTGATGACCAAAAGAATAAAAAAAAGTCACGGCTGCAAAATACTAACGCGAATTCTTTGCAGACGAATGGAAAAACTTGTAGAAGCCGACCTTTGGGAAGATCAGTTTGGATTCCGTAGAAATATGGGGACACGTGAGGCAATACTGACCCTACGACTTATTTTAGAAGCTAGATTAAGAAAAGGCAAACCTACGTTTCTAGCATTTGTAGACTTAGAGAAAGCTTTTGACAATGTTGACTGGAATACTCTCTTTCAAATTCTGAAGGTGGCAGGAGTAAAATACAGGGAGCGAAAGGCTATTTACAATTTGTACAGAAACCAGATGGCAGTTATAAGAGTCGAGGGACATGAAAGGGAAGCAGTGGTTGGGGAGGGAGTGAGACAGGGTTGTAGCCTCTCCCCGATGTTATTCAATCTGTATATTGAGCAAGCAGTAAAGGAAACAAAAGAAAAATTCGGAGTAGGTATTAAAATCCATGGAGAAGAAATAAAAACTTTAAGGTTCGCCGATGACATTGTAATTCTGTTAGAGACAGCAAAGGACTTGGAAGAGCAGTTTAACGGAATGGACAGTGTCTTAAAAGGAGGATATAAGATGAACACCAACAAAAGGAAAACGAGGATAATGGAATGTAGTCGAATTAAATCGGGCGATGCTGAGGGAATTAGATTAGGAAATGAGACACTTAAAGCAGTAAAGGAGTTTTGCTATTTGGGGAGCAAAATAACTGATGATGGTCGAAGTAGAGAGGATATAAAATGTAGACTGGCAATGGCAAGGAAAGCGTTTCTGAAAAAGAGAAATTTGTTAACATCGGGTGTAGATTTAAGTGTCAGGAAGTCGTTTCTGAAAGTATATGTATGGAGTGTACCCATGTATGGAAGTGAAACATGGACGATACCTAGTTTGGACAAGAATAGAAGCTTTCGAAATGTGGTGTTACAGAAGAATGCTGAAGATTAGATGGGTAGATCACGTAACTATTGAGGAGCTACTGAGTAGGATTGGGGAGGAGTTTGTGGCACAACTTGACTAGAAGAAGGGATCGGTTGGTAGGACATGTTCTGAGGCATCAAGGGATGACAAATTTAGTATTGGAGGGCAGCGTGGAGGGTAAAAGTCGTAGAGGGAGACCAAGAGATGAATACACTAAGCACAGTAAGAAGGATGTAGGTTGCAGTAGGTACTGTGAGACGAAGGAGCTTGCACAGGATAGAGTAGCGTGGAGAGCTGCATCAAACCAGTCTCAGGACTGAAGACCACAACAACAACAATTATTTTGATATATTTGTTTTCATGAGCTCATAAATAACACATGCGGTTGGAACGTCTGTAGTTTCTGTATTGAGAGAATTTACCAATTGTTAGCGTCTTTTTGTGTTGTACAGTGTTTTTGACAATAGTCAGAGTTTAATTTTTCAAGGACGACTTTTCTCAAACCCTCCTTCGTCATACATAGTAAAGTTTTGAATATTTTGTTGTGTGTGCGTTGCATCTTACGCCACACGTAACGAGAGATTGTTTCTGACAAGCAAAAACCAAATTTTGTAGTGAGTAGTTTTTTTTGTTTAGATGCTGCGTCTGCTGATTGCTATTTGCTCTCAAGAACGCCAGAAAACCAGACACAAAACAATATGCTGAGCATGTGGTAAATTACTTTTTTTTCAGATCGGATCTCACTTTGGAATCTTATGAGAAAACAGTTCGTAGTAAGAATTATTAGGTGTTGTACTAATTAAGTACATTAATTTGAAGTTAACAGTGAAGGTAAGCCCAAACAGTGACTTTTCTTCTTAGTACAGCAGTATTTTATTTCTGTGGACTTTTCAAGTCAGAAATTGGACTTTATGGCAAGTAATTTTCATAACGCACTTCAGCAGTTCAGAGTTTCTGAGGAATCAGGAACTACTGTCACTCTGGAAAAATCAGAATCTGGCGAGATCAGAGTAAAGTTCCTAGAAGGCTTCATCTCGTCTGGGGGCATAGAGCCTGATCCTGAACAACTTGAGGCATTCAGATTTATTCCAGTTCCTGCCACCAAAAGACAAGTTCGTATCTTCCTTGGTTTAATAAACTTCTACCGTCGCTTCTTGAGTATGAAAATTCTTGCCACCCCAGAACTTTGTTCTTTTACTGTTAAAAACACAGTACGGCATTGAGATGAATGTGTACATGTAGGGTACCTAAGTTTAAAGGATGCTCTTCTGTATGCTCCAGTTCTTGGACAGCTAGATCTGTCACCTGATTTTTGTTTGGCTACAGAGTCATCAAAGATTGGGTTATGTGTTCATCTATTCCAGGAATTTGAGGAAAATGGGTATAATTGCAGAAAGAACTATAGCTTTTCTAGGTGTGTTCTAACAAAATCAGAAAGGAATTATTCAGTAACTGAACTAGTAGTCATTTGGGCAGTTTCCAAATTTCGTTTCTTGTTTGCAAAGCACATTAAAGTCTATGCACTATAATGTCTTCACAACTCAATCATGACAGATTCCAACGTTGGGCAACGTATGTTCAAGAACTGCATTTTACTATAGTTCATATTCTTGGCTCACAAAATGTTGCTGACACTTTGTTATTGTTGTTGTCCTTGTGGTGGTATGTCCAAATACTGGTTTGAAACAGCTCTCCATAGTACTCTATCCTGTGCAAGCCTCTTCATCTCCGAGTAACTACTGCAACCTACATCCTTATGAATCTGCTTACTGTATTCATCTCTTTTTTTCCCCTCTCCCGCGCAACCAACCAGAACTAAATTGGTGATCCCTTGATGTCGCAGAATGTTTCTTACCAATCGATCCCGTCTTCTAGTCAGACTCTGTCACAAATTTCTTTTCTCCCCAATTCTATTCAGTACCCCCTCGTTAGTTATGTGATCACCCATATAATCTTCAGCATTCTTCTGTAGCACCACATTTCAAAAGCTTCTATTCTCTTCTTGTCCAAACGTGGCTACACGCCATGCAAATACTTTCAGAAAAGACTTCCTGATAGTTAAACCTATACTCGATGTTAACAAATTTTTATTCTTCAGAAACGCTTTTCTTGCCATTCGTAGTGTACATTTTGTACCCTGTCTACTTCGACCACCATCACTTATTTTATTACCTAAACACTACTTTAAGTGTCTCATTTCCTAATCTAATTCCCTCAGCATCACCTGGTTTAGTTCGACTACATTCCATTATCCTCATTTTGCTTTTGTTGATGTTCATCTTATATTCGTCTTTCAAGACACTGTCTATTCCGTTCTACTCTTCTTGCAAGTCCTTTGCTGTCTGTGACAGAATTACAATGTTATCGGCCAACCTCAAAGTTTTTATTTCTCCTTCTGCAAATTTCTCTTTGGTTTCCTTTACTGCTTGCTCAGTATACAGACTGAATAACACCGGGATAGGCTACAGCCCTGTGTCACTCCCTTCTCAACCACTGCTTCCCTTTCATCCCTCTCGACTCTTATAATTGCCATCTGGTTTCTGTACAAATTGTAAACAGCCTTTCGCTCCATGTATGTTACCCCTGCCACCATTAGAGCTTGAAAGATAGTATTCCAGGCAATGTTGTCAAAAGCTATCACTAAGTATATGATTGCTGTAAACGTAGGTTCAACTTTCCTTAACCTATCGTCTTTCAGAAGTCGTAGGATCAGTATTACCCCGCGTGTTCCTACGTTTCTCCGAAATCCAAAGTGATCTTTCCTGAGGTCGGCTTCTACTAGTTTTTCCATTCTCCTGTAAGAACTCGAGGCAGTATTTTGCAACCGTGACTTATTGAACTGACAGTTCAGTAGTTTTCACAACTGTCAGCACCTGCTTTCCACGGAATTGAAATTATTTTATTCTTCTTGAAGTGTGAGGGTATTTCGTCTGCTGACACTTTATCTCATGCAAAATGTATTATAGAAACGAATTTTGAGGAGAAGTTCAGTATCCTGTATAAAGTTTACTTTGAGGACTTTATGGCTTCCTCTTCAAAAGATATTGCATTGGAATAGGATAAGCATCCCACCTGGAGAGACCTGAAAAATAAGTGGCACGGCAAAACAAACTCGGAGATAACATAGGATTACCTTGTGCACAAGAACATTCTCTTTAAGCGATGTATTATCAGTGACCCACCTTTAGGTCTTATGTATTTCCAATGATTTCATAAACTAACTCATTTGGTACATACATCTCAGTTACGCTCATTTTGTACCACATAATTGTTTCAACAAACTCTGCACAATCTGTTACTTCAATATCATGGAAAAGAGAAGCAGGAAAGATTCAGACGTATAGAAATTGTGCCAAAGAGCAAAGTCATCTACTGCTACACACCGTGCTCCAATATCTCCCATCACACCTACACAGTTAAAAGAACTAGCAGCTGTAGACCTTTAGGGCCACCCAAAAGAAATCAGACCGGATTTTCATACGTTTGTGTTGCCATGGAGCTAACTTCTAAATTTGTCTCACTCAGTCCATTATGCAAAGCAACTGAAAATACTGTTCACATGTATTTGTAATGCAATTTCATATGTGAAGTACGACAGGCTGACAAGGTAATCTTGGACAATGGTCCCCAGTTTTGGTCATGTATCTGAGCAAGAACATCAAGAAATCACAAAATTAAACACATATTCATCTTTCTCTATCGGCCTCAAGTTGATTCTTCTGAACACCTGCTGCGAGAAATCAAGAAACTTTGCAGATTATACTGTCACCGACAATATCACACTTGGGATAGGCACGTACACATGTTTGAGAGCATTTTAAACAAAATGCAACTGATTCTACATCATTGTCTCCCTTAATTGTACTTAAGAACAAACTGCCACCAGACCAAATAAGTGAGCTTGCATTATTTTCTCAGCCAAACTACATCAGGAGAGATGTAGAGTGAAGGAAAAAGTCGCAACAGGGTAAGACAAATGTCAAAAAGCTATACAATGGCCAGAAAGTGCTTGTGAAAACCCATCCTTTATCATACATCTTGGTGTACAAAGCACCTTACAGAATTCGTCGAATAGCTCATGAGAACGTGGTAGAAATGGAAACAATACCTACTAAAAAGAGTGAAGGTCTCCATCATATAACACATATCCATATTTCTTTGCTGTTGATGACGTACGAGAGCATTGTTCTGTTGAAGTATGTACCTTTTCTTGTAACTAACTACACACCTTTCTGTCTTCAGATCGTATTATGACAGATATGATATATACATAAATATTAAAACCAATTTGGCTATTATGAATATACTTATTAGAAATATTTGCTCATGGGAATGTACCACTGAATTTAAGGTTGTTTTACTACTACATGATGACAGTAGGAATGGATGGAAAGCGCGAATGAGAAGAATATTGATTGAAATGCTGATTTATTTTTGTGGCAAAGTGAATATTTTAGTGAACAATATACTATCAATCCACAATGTCTTTTCCCTTTTTTACACTTTTAGCACTTATTAATTATTTTTCTTGCCATGGATCAGGGTAATGTTGTGAAACGTATATAATTTTGTTGCATGATACAACTATTGCTCAACATAGCTAGTGCCTTATGTGAACTTCTGCATTACACAGTTATTGTTGCATCAACATAACTTAGTGACTTCTTATTGACATTTTGTAATAAAACTGATATCTTGCATTTTTGTGATGACATGCTTTGCTTTGATTGCTGCATTGTTTTTATGATGAAACTTTTTGTGTATGATTTGTTTTAGCTTAAAATGTGTACTTCATTTTTGTACTGGTTTACCATAATGATTTTTTGCCGTTTATACATAAGATGAGATACTGTGCTTCACTGCCTTTCTGATGAAATATTTGTCTTGTTCATATGGATTTGATAATGTATTTGATGAAATATTTTCGTGCATTTATGTATATCACAGTGGCTATAGTTTCATGAGAGCTCACTTAGGATAAGTATTTATTGTTAGAGGTTATAAATGATGTAAATGTCAATAATAATAAGAGAATTATAAAAATGAGCTTAAGAAGACAGTAAATGGATAATATAGCAGGTACACCTAGAAATGAGAAAGAAATTAGTACTGAGAAATGGAAGGAGTAAAATATGTGAGTAGGTTAGTCAAATAAAGTTGCATATATGCTATGGTTGAAGAAAGGTGATGATTGTAATGTGGAAATATAAATGAGTATAGGCAGGTTGAATAGTAGTTGTATTATTTGGTTATGATGATGTGATAACGAAATATTTGAGAGAACTTTGAGTATGATGCTTTTGGCAAGTGAACTGACATTATGTTTTTAACAGGCAAATTGATGTGAACTGTGTTATGTGAATAAGATGGTTTTGGCAGGTAATGTGAGACAAAAGATATAATGAGAAAAGTGTGAGGTTTTAGCGAAAATATAAATTCATGAAGTATGCATACAGTACAGATGTTAGAAAACTGCTCAGTTCGTTGGAATAGTACATGACGCTGGGATAAAATATCACACAGACTAATTGTGAATTTGACTTTGAAATGCACTCAATTCCTTCACATTTCTGTGATACATTTGTTTGTTTTTCCTTTATTTGTGGTCCACACACCTTCTTAGTCTGACTCTGCGTGAGAGTTTTTCACATCTGTATTTTTATTACCACTGTTCCTATGTTTTATATGTTAGTCGTTAGTTCTGTGTAACAAGACATTTTCTGCGTGATCAAGTAAATTAACATCTACTATCGCGTGAACTCTAGATCTTCATGTACGTTTTCATGGCCATTTTTCACCATAAGAAGAAGCTGATTTTTTTTGTCAACTGCTCCACTTGTTAAACTTTTCTTTTCTATCTTGCTTAGACTATTGCGTAGTTATTTGTGCCTATAGATGTTTCCTGATCACACTGATTATTGTAATATACAAATATTCATGTTTTATGTAGAAGCTTCATCTTACATTTCCTTGCAGTGCTCTTGTACTATTTCATATATTTGCTAGGAATAAGGTCATATTTTTAATATATATGAAAGCTTCATATTTTTTGGTTATTTCACATAGACATTCATGGGTCATTTCCTAGAGAGAGATACCACATATGCAATTCAGATTTTTGTAATGTATTGTAAAAAAAAGCACTGAAGTTGTCAAGGACTTATTAATTTTTGCGCACACTTAAAGGAAATTGTAGTACTGAGATGAGAGATTTCAAGTGGACATACAAGTTGTGAGTGGAAAATTACTTCCCTTAGACTGTTCACATCTGATTGTACATTAAGCACAAATCTTCAGTGTGTTGCAAGTGATGGACAATTAATTTCTATACGGAATCTACCTCTGACATGAATTCATCAATGCCTCAAAAAATGTCTCATTACTGTGCTGGTAGCGTTCTCTTTCTTAGCCACAGGGTTAATGACACTAGACATTAAACAGTACGTTAGTTGGTGCTAAGTGATGCAACGTTTTACCTTAAGTTGTATTTCAATAGTAGCCTCAGGATTAATGAAATGAGACATGAAAGCAAATTTTCGATGGTTGTAAGTGACGCAATATTTACCTACAATGCACAACATTCGGCAGATAGTGTGTGTGCTCTCTAACTGTGCAAAGACCATCTTCATATGTTTGCACTCTGTGGCTGGCATAATGTCCTTGTTATTGTATAGTTCAATATCTTATTGCAGTACAAATTAAGTCCAGAATCCCCTCTACTTTTAGTCATAAATTTATAGCCTTGCTTGTGACTGTTTCACATCGTCTGTTACAGTAGACTGGATCACGGTCGAGTGGTTACCATGAACAGTGTGGTTACAATTAAGCTTTTATCTCTTGAGACAGTGCAGACATAACATTATTTACAGTATCGGTATTTATTTAATTATTTATTTTATGTATTTACTGAAAATATAAACATTTGTTACCTAATATTTTAAAAACGGTCGTACATGCTACGGTCCTCATTTGTCAGCTTTTTTGTAGTTCTTTGTTTTGTTTTTATATGCAACATTTGACAAAGAATAATACTTTTCTGAAATAATATTTGAGGTTGAAATATAAATAAAATTTTGTTGTTTTAAGTAGAATGTAAGAAGATGATAGGACAGAGAAGAGATTTGTTAGTGCTGTCACTGATTGTGACTGGCAGTGAATACTTCGAATTGTTTCTTCGATCTGTTGACCGCCAGTAACAAAAAAATATTTTATAGTTAGTAGCAGAGAAATGGTGTTGCTAAATCCATGCATTAACATTAGGTGCTCATCAGTGTACGACATTGGGTGTTTTCTTGGCTACATTGCCAGCACCTTACACTACATTTAGTATTCGCTATCCTTAACTGTTATTTGACTGATATCTACAGTTTGTCAGTGCATTTTAGCAAATATCTGATTCATAATTCTAGATAACTTATTTACTGGTGCGTCTCAACTTTCTCCTCTTCCTCTTTCTAATCGGTGTCACTATTTTTGCTGTCTCTGTGGGTGTCGCTGTCCACCCTCTACAGATTACTGTTGTGCTGCATATAGGCAAGTCTGTTACGTAGCGTCCGTATGTACGCTTCATTTGTTATTGAAATGTTGTCTTTTAATGCATTTATTTGTGTCCATTGCGCTTCGTCTGGTTCTGTGTAGTGTAAGTGGAGTGTACGTCTATTGTTCGCGTATTGCCCACAGAAGAAGAAAGTGTGTTCTGCGGAATCTTCTTCCCTGCATGACCATGTAGGTGTCTGTCTCAGACACATGCGGTTTAGGTCCATGGGATAAGCTCGGTGTCCGGTTAAGAAATGCACTGTATCGCAGCTAGGATCGATATGTTTCACCCTCAACCGCACGCCAGTGTTAGGGAGGAAGTTGTGCAGTCTACGTCCCTTATAAATTACATGCCACTCATCTTGACAAGAGTCCAAACGCCTATTTTTAAGGTGACGTGTGGTCTGTATCGGTAGAATAGTTATTACGTGTACTTTGTCTAGTCTTCCTATCTTTAACCAGTACCTTGCAGCACTATAATTGATCGTGATATCCGTGTGGCATATTCTGAGCACCACACAGTGAGATGATGTATAAGGCTCCAGGTAGCCTAAGTAGGACACTTCTGTGCCCTCGTCTGACTGATGCTTTGTTGGTATCCATGACCGGTCTGTCTGTCCAGTGTGGGTTCCAAACATTATAGGAATGTTGTTAGAATGAGCGCTCCATGATTTGCTTTATTAGTAGTGTTAGTGTTATGATTTGCTGATAGGCGCAGGTACTGGTACGACGACGGAGATTGAAACACAAGGGGCAGTGTGCATCACAGTTGAAGACAGTCAACATTGATCTCGACAAAGTGATCAGGTTTTTTTTTTTTTTTTTTTTTTTTTTTTTTTTTTTTTTTTTTTTTTTTTTTTAAAAAAAAAGATCAGCAATACTGCTGCTCTTCGCGAGTATCCTGGGAGAGGCCGATGTCCAGTTGCGACACAAATTGTTGAACAAGTTACTGCTGCCATGGCAGAGGATCACGGACCCAATGTACGATCTTCAAGCAGTGCACGATCTGTGTCACGACACTAACGCTGTAAAGGCGACTCGCCAATCGGAATGCTCAGCCGACAGAACACTTGGTCACGAATGATCTGGTACACAGTGTTAATATGCCAGGAAGTTTAGTTTCGACACTGTTTTCCCAGGTGTCGGTAGGGGAGTACACAGTGTCGAACATATATATGGTCGTGAAGTCAGTGGTTCGAGTCTCAAGAAACTTTTTCTTTACTTCTTTTAAATTTGGTATCTATTATCAAATAGAAATGATTAAAATAGCATTGAATCATGATTTTACAATAAAAATGATGCGTTTCACTTTTAAAATTATAATAACTTTATAATAAAACTATATTGTTATTAATTCATTATGGGTGGAGAGCACTGCTCTTATTTTCGTAAGCTTTACTGTAGGAAATAATTCAACCAGCAACAAGTTTTTAGAAGTGATTTTATTGTACTAATTTCGGGACTGAGCCCATTGTGAGATGGTATCGTCGATTTCTTGGTAAGTTTTAAATGTGTGTGGAAAATATAACAAAATTTTTGTGATTAAATAATTTGCAGAAGGTTCTATATTTTCTCCGAAAACATAATATTTTTGTAATTACATAGTTTATTATATCTCTGTACATTGTACTTGCTTCATGAAAAGCTCACCTTTGTGTGTTGTAGGTGAGAAGTTTGATTCTCTTCTTCGATCCATGCTGACCCATGACCTAAACTAAATACATGATGGCGGATATATTCATTTACATCTTCCGCTGATTTGATGTGCCAAATAATATGATATATGAACAGATGTGGTATACTTCTGCAAAGAAACTTCTTTGTCGTACAGATCAATTTAAAGCTGCACATTTAGTTACTTAGGTTTGATACCTGCTGCTAATAACCAATAAAGAATATTCTCTCTGTGAGTTAATTATTATTTCTAGCATTTCAAATTATAAGACTTGTATGAAATTTTGGAGTTACATTTGGTTTCTTAGCTCTAGCTCATCATTCAGGATGCAGTCAAGTATACTGTGAAAGTTGCTGTATATTTTTAATTTTCTAACAAATTCATTTATACTCCTTTTTCCGCAAAATTTAATATTTTCAAGTTTTCTTCAATGCATATCTCTTTGCCAATTGAGCAGCAAAACGGTCGATTTAGATTGTTTAGCCTGAGAGTACCCGTGTGTTCCCAGTATCGTACATTGAAAGCCGTCTTAATTTGGTCACTGTAAAACTTGGGGCACGCATAACAGTTGATATAAATTCCAGACTTTTGGCGTATTTCATTCTTAAAATTCAAATTATGAACAATTTTGTCTCTCATTCTCTTGTTTATGTGGAAACTAATGTTGATATTTTTCGCACAGAATAATTCTGCAGTATGATATGGCACTTTACCAATGGATGCAGACGTGTGTCACAGAGTTTTGACAACTGTTTGTGCGAAACTGTTTTGATGTGGACATAGTGCTATCTTTGTTACTGTATTTGTTGTAAATTCCATTGTGAAATTTATCGATGGTGTCAGAGCTGTAACTGATAATAGCATAAATTTATTGGCCTTACAAATTAGTAAATACAATGGTGAACATATATTTGAAATATATGGAAAACTGGGGCTTTGCTCAACAGAACTGAAAAAATCCCGTTGGACACTAAAGGTTAACTATGGGAACTAAAAGCAGTTAAACACATAGCCCATAATAACGGTTATAGTTCTGACACCATCGAACTGATGTAACCAAATGTCTCACTCATTTCGTATTTCGTTTAGTTAATGGATCAGCATGGATCGAAGAAGAGGATCTAACCTTTCTC
The DNA here is from genome assembly GCF_021461385.2 of Schistocerca piceifrons. Classification (NCBI taxonomy): domain Eukaryota; kingdom Metazoa; phylum Arthropoda; class Insecta; order Orthoptera; family Acrididae; genus Schistocerca; species Schistocerca piceifrons. Next base: position 399,905,933 of record NC_060145.1, read on the forward strand.
TTACAATATATATAAAGCAGAGTTTTTCATGAAGTTAGTGCAGTGTAGAGTGCCCATGAACAATGTAAAGCCTTTTGTAAACTATGTAATCACAAAAACTTTGTTACATTTAAGTACACAAATGTAAAACTTGACAAGTGACAACGATACCGTCTGACGATGGGCTCAGGTTCGAAACTAGCAACGGTACAATAAAACCATTTCTAAAAGAAAAAATGGCTGGTTGCAGTATTTCCAACAATGTAATACTTCTATTTTTTAAATTACTGGCCACATAAAAATGAATAAAAATATCACAGACATGATAAATGCCTTATTAGTAACGCAAAACCGATATTCATCAATAATAGTTTCACTCTCTAGAAATAAAAAAGTACTTTTCTATTTGCTGTTTGGCAGTTTTGTACGAAATTTTGATTTATCGTGATTTTGCTTCTGCCAATTTTTCTCGAGGTTCGAATCTTTTTTGTACAAAACGCACAACGAAATTACGATTGAATGTATTGGCCATCAGTGGGCACTACTCTCTACCGTCTTTCAGGCATATGAACCCAGTTGTGGGAGAACCGGGCATCTTTCCAAGAAATCCATGAATCGATTCAAATCTGAACTTGTCCATGTGATCAGAGCTACTGGTCGGCTAGGTCGTGAGGACTAGTCGAACAAGGAGGTAATGCGGAGGAGCAATGTCTGGAGAATACGATGTGTTGGGTTGTTGTTCTTGTTGTTGTTGTCTTCAGTCCAGAGACTGGTTTGATGAGCTCTTCATGCTACTCTATCCTGTACAAGCTTCTTCATCTCCCAGTACCTACTGCAACCTACATCCTTCTGAATCTCCTTAGTGTATTCGTCTCTTGGTCTCCCTATACGATTTTTACTCTCCACGCTGCCCTCCAATACAAAATTGGTGATCCATTGATGACTCAGAATATGCCCTACCAACCGATCCGTTCTTCTAGTCAAGTTGCGCCACAAATTTCTCTCCAATTCTATTCAATACCACCTTATGTGATCTACCCATCTAATCTTCAGCATTGTTCTGTAGCACCACATTTCGAAAGCTTCTATTCTCTTCTTGTCTAAACTATTTATCGTCCACGTTGGGTAGGACTTACATTTCTGACGGGATTTGAGACATGGTATCCAGCATTGTCAAGCTGAAAAATCTCCTTTTCATGTCTATCGCTGTATTGTGCCAGTTTGTCTTTCAGTGCTAGGCCCAAATGCTTTCGATAGCGATCTCCTGTGATTGTTTCCGTCAGTTTCTGTAGCTTCGGAAACCGTCTCTCTTCCGCCACTATGCCGGTATTCGACATCAAACTCACCATTCTTGAAGTTTTGAAACCATTCTGTGAATGTTCTTTCACTAACAGATGCCTCGCCTTAGGTCTTACTAAGAATCTTATCAGCATCAGCCGCAGATTTCTTCATGACAAATCAGAAAATTCAAACTTCCCGGAAATAACGAGAATTAAGCTGATATGCTTAATCAATCGAGATTAACTATATGATGCAATCACAAATCGACTACTATTTTTATGGCGTTGTATTTACAAATGCCTAAGCGTATTGTATGACACTTACGACCTAAAGCTGCACCACCACTTGGCGCTACTGCTATCTATCGCAAACCGGATGAAGCAAAGTTTTAAACGTAATATTATTTCTGTTAAAAATTTATGATTAGATATTTGATTATGATGATTTTCATTTGTTAAGCCGTTAAACTAAACACTCAGTCAGCGGTGACTTTTGTAAATGATAGAAATATTCTGTACTCTAAGATGATTGGATATCCACGTGTGCCTGCTGAAAAGTAAGGCCTCCAATTTTTTTAACTTGAAAACTCTTAAGGATTTTTAACTAAAACAACCTGCATTAAAATTCTACATTTTTAATCTTCTTGTATGTATATTTATTTCTCAAAACACTCTTCCTGGTGACGAAGAAATTACTCCCAACGAGAAAGAATTTCGTTGATACTCTCACTTTAGAACCGACTTTGCTGACTGAACCACAAACTCACCTCTGCTTGCGCCGCTTCATTGCTGTAAAACGGAAGTTATGGAAACAGTCGAAGCTCTGTCACACACGTTGAGGCTACCACTGTCATTTTCTGCATTTAGAGCACCAATAACCCAACGCAGCACATTGCTAATGCCGATACAATCGATATAGTATGCAGCTTTCTTTGTTGTATGGATTTTAATTGGAGGCACATTTTCTGCGATTAGAAACACGGTTACAGCGCACTATTTCTCACGAGATAGTTACGTTACACACCTCTACATATCCAAGTCCTTAGTGGCAGATGGTTTTAATTTGCGTCAGCGAAAGGGAAAGCTGATGGAGTAATATGCATGACAGATAATACCTCAACCGATATTCAGAACAGAATAAAAAAATTGGGAGGCATTAAACTGCAGCAAAACGTCATCGTAACATTCAAGAAAAATTTATTTAAGAAAAGTATCGTACCGATTTTGAAACTTGCTGTCCTTGGATTGACCTTCAAATCGTAATGCACACATCAAAAGACTCCCAGAACTCCTGAATATAGACGTTGACTGTGGATATTGTATCACAGACACAGTCCCTTTGACTGTTCAGAGAGCCGGCCGGAGTGGCCGTGCGGTTTTGGCGTTACAGTATGGAGCCGAGCGACCGCTGCGGTCGCAGGTTCGAATCCTGCCTCGGGCATAGATGTGTGTGATGTCCTTAGGTTAGTTAGGTTTAATTAGTTCTATGTTCTAGGCGACTGATGACCTCAGAAGTTAAGTCGCATAGTGCTCAGAGCCATTTTGAACTGCTCAGAGATGTCATTAAACCCGTCCAAAGATCTAAACATCCATGCATGAGCAGCTCCTATTAATCAGAGGGCGTCCGACAGCTGATCAGTTCCAGTCGTTCCACCAGGAAAGAGGTACACGGCTCGTGTCGTTTGTAGCTCAACCACACCTAGACGGTCAATACCACGGTTTGATCGCGTCCGCATTGTTACTTTGTGCCAGAAAGGGCTCTCAGTAAGTGAAGTGTCCAGGCATCTCAGAGTGAACCAAAGTGATGCTGTTCGGACATAGAAGAGTCTCTCTAGACAGAACCTGTCGATGACATGCCCAAGGGCTACTACTGCAGTGGATGACCGCTACCTACGGATTATGGCTCGGAGAAACCCTGACAGCAACGCCACCATGTTGAATATTGCTTTTCGTGCAGCCACAGGACCTCGTGTTACCACTCAAACTGTGCGCAATAGGCTGCATGATGCGCAACTTCACTCCCGAAGTCCACGGTGTAAGGGGTTCACCACCTTGCTGGAGAAAATGTGATATCCATTTATTGCTCACTTGCTAGAATTCACAGGCGCTGCCTGAGACATAAAATATCTTTGCTCCTGTTAAAAGAGAGCTGCAGTAGAGTCGCAGGTCAGAGCAGTCTCTGCCACAGCTGCAGTCGCTCGCTGCTACAGTGTAGTTGCAGTCTGTCGCTGGTACAGCGCAGTTTACAGTTAGTAGTTGTTAAAGTCACACTGCAGAACGAATTGTAAAATGTTATTATATGGAACTGAATAATAATTGTGATCAGCCGCAGAGCTCAATGAAACCATGGAATGAGATGATGATGAACAAATGAATAATTGTTAATACAATGAAAACTCAACAGTGTAATTAAATCAACCATCTACTGTAAGGTAAATCTTATTATCTTTTTGGCATGCGCGTAGTTAAGTCACTTGTCTGAGATGTTAATATGAATTTGTTGACGCAGATTTGTAATATATGCAATTTTTCCCTGTAATGGATTGTATATCTTTGTTATTAACCTAAAATTTTTTAAGGATATAATTGTTTTTACCAGTCAACTATAAAAGTATAATTTCTCTTAAGTCATTGCCAGTCCCGATCGAGTCATTTATCTAAATAAAAATATTCCAGAATTTTATGTCAGATCGCAGTCATGTGTTCTTTAGTAATCGGACGACCAGCTATGCAGCTGTGTCACTAAGTCAAGTCCGTTTTTCTAGTAATTCAGATCTCAGGCAAATGTTGTCCAGTATTAGTAGATAGGCCAGCATTGCACTAAGCTGTGCCATTTACGAGCTGATATGTAGACAGCGTTATCCGGAGACACCATCACGAAGTAAGAATTTTTCAGTTTATTTCTCACGGACAGATTCAGACTGATTTCACAGGGCCATGGCGTAGGGCTGCTTGCGTCAAAATTTATCAGTTTTTCATGAACTAAGATTAGTGTAACCTTCCCATATAAATAAAAACAACATAAAATAATGATGTATAACCTTCCCAAATGGAAAATAAAAGTAATTAAATTTGGATAATTAAATTCTGACGTATGAAAACTGATAAATCTTAACTCTAAGTTCTAGGGGACTCATGAGCTCAGATGTTAAGTCCCATAGTGCTGAGAACCATTTCAACAATTCGAGCGAGTGATTTAGCCACCGAAGTCGTCGGCCGTGAATCCCACCGAACATTTATGGGACATAATCGAGAGGTCAGTTCGTACACAAAATCCTGCACCGGCAACACTTTCGCAATTATGGACGTCTATAGAAGCAACGTGACTCCGTACTACTGCAGAGGCTTCCAGCGACATGTTGAGTCCGTGCGGCGTCGGGTTCCTGCACTACGTCGGGCAAAAGGAGGTCCGACATGGTATTAGGAGGTATTCCGTGACTTTTGTTACATCAGTGTATGTATACAGTGAATAGCAGCTCACTCAGACACACTGGCAAATTTACCTAGCACTTGTCTCGTGAACACATGGCCATGATATCACAGAAATTATCTCTACAATACAAGACGTGTCTCAATATCTTTAAACATGTAAAGTGCAGCCGGCCGGAGTGGCTGTGATTTCCTTAGGTTAGTTAGGTTTAAGTAGTTCTAGGCGACTGATGACCTCAGAAGTTAAGTCGCATAGTGCTCAGAGCCATTTGTAAAGTGCATCCGCGTGGTCTATGCGCCTTGTCACGGTCCGTGCGGCTGTCCCCGTCGGAGGTTCGAGTCCTCCCTCGGGCATGGGTGTGTGTGTTGTCCATAGCGTAACTTAGTTTAAATTAGATTAAGTAATGTGTAGGCTTCGGGAGCGATGACCTAAGTAGTTTGGTCCCATAAGACCTTACGACAAATTTCAATTTTTCATGTAAAGTGCCTCATAAATATGACATTTAGAATTATACAAACGCACCAAAAGTATCTGGTCCTACTTTCACATGCTGCTCTTTTAGGTCCGTAGTAACGAAAAAATTGCCCCACAACTGTCACTAAAACTCAAACGTGCAGAAATGTATATAAAAAAAGGCGAATACAGGCAGTATTCAAGTTCCGCTATTATCGTATATTGTAGACTAGCAACATTGTCCAAGCCGTCCGGAGTGGCCGAGGGGTTCTAGGCGCTACAGTCTCGAACCGCGCGACCCCTGCGGTCGCAGGTTCGAATCCTGCCTCGGGCATGGATGTGTGTGATGTCCTTAGGTTAGTTAAAGTTCTAGGGGACTGATGACCTCAGAAGTTAAGTACCATAGTGCTCAGAGCCAATTGAACCATTTTGAACATTGTCCAAAATCACGTGACTAACGCCGTTTGATGCTAATAACACGCACAAACGGCTATGCTCATTCCATAGATATACATACTTTATGGTTGTGCCAGGCAATCATGTTGCAGACCGCAGACGCCTCGCGCTGCACGGCATGACAGATGCGGAGGGCGTGCAGTGCTCGTTGCGGTCAGCGCAGCGCAGCGCGTGCTGAGATCAGCTGAGCGCCGACCCGCCCCCTGCGGCTGCCGCCGACAAATTGCGGGTGTCAGCCGCGGCCGGCGCGCCGTATCATTAGGAGCGCGCCCTGAGTAATCGCGGCGACACTTGCTCGCCCCATCATCTGCCGAGCAGCTCTCTCGATTTTTAATTTCCATCACGCCGCGCGCGTAACCCGTGATTAATGCACTTCCCACTTAAAAGCCGACTTCCCACGATTTGTTGAATGCTTGTGTGTGTGTGTGTGTGTGTGTGTGTGTGTGTGTGTGTGTGTGCAAGTTAGCATCTGCGATAAACAACTTGTCCGCTTGACGCGTATAATTATTCTGCGCTTAACTCGGCGGAATAAATTAGCTTGTTGGCCGCGCACGCCGGCAGGTCCGTCGGCGCGATTGGGGCTCGGAGCGCCTCGGCGACTCAGCGAGTGAGCGTCTCCTCCAGCCGCGTCACGGGTTTCGCTCGTCGGTATTGAATAATTTGCATAAGCTAATAACTTCTATATCCAGGTTAACGTTTAGTAATCTGCCGAGAGGAGTTTCTTACCAGCTCATCTTCTCTTTTTTCGGTTGTCGCTTGCAGAAACTTAAGCAGATAACTTTTCAAAGTTTTCACCACGAGAAATTTAAGTGACAGATTATTACAGCCTCGAAGAAAAGTCTTTACCATTAGTGTTGCACGGGTACAAAGATGAAATGAAAATGTGACCGAAAGAGAATAGGCAGTGCTGTAAATAAATAAATAACGAGATAGGTTTTTACAAGAGTAAAGTAAGAGTGATTTCAGGTGCGCCGCAGGGGAGTGTCGTAGGACCGTTGCTATTCACAATACACATAAATGACCTTGTGGATGATATCGGAAGTACACTGAAGCTTTTTGTGGATATCGAGAGGTTGTAACAATGGAAAATTGTACTGAAATGCAGGAGGATCTCCAGCGAATTGACGCATGGTGCAGGGAATGGCATTTGAATCTCAATGTAGACAAGTGTAATGTGCTGCGAATACATAGAAAGAAAGATCCCTTATCATTTAGCTACAATATAGCAGGTCAGCAACCGTAAGCAGTTTAATTCCATAAATTACTGGGAGTACGCATTAGCAGTGATTTAAAATGGAATGATCATATAAAGTTGATCGTCGAAAAGCAGATGCCAGACTGAGATTCATTGGAAGAATCCTAAGGAAATGCAATCCGAAAACAAAGGGAGTAGGTTACAGTACGCTTGTTCGCCCACTGCTTGAATACTGCTCAGCAGTGTGGGATCCGTACCAGGATAGAGAAGATCGAACGGAGAGCAGCGCGCTTCGTTACAGGATCATTTAGTATTCGCGAAAGCGTTACGGAGATGATAGATAAACTTCAATGGAAGTCTCTGCAGGAGAGACGCTCAGTAGCTCGGTAAGGGCTTTTGTTGAAGTTTCAAGAACATACCTTCACCGAGGAGTCAAGCAGTATATTGCTCCCTCCTACGTATATCTCGCGAAGAGACCATGAGGATAAAATCAGAGAGATTAGAGTCCACACAGAGGCATACCGACAATCCTTCTTTCCACGAACAATACGAGACTGGAATAGAGGGGAGAACCGATAGAGGTACTCAAGGCACCCTCCGCCACACACCGTCAGGTGGCTTGCAGAGTATGGATGTAGATGTAGATGTAGAACATGAAGTGAGGACAGGAGCAGCAACTTGTATAACAAATTCTTTATTGTACGAGGTGCCACAATAAAGTAATCAGACTGATTTTCTTTGCAAGATGTGTCAACCCTACAGGCTTGCGTAGGCACAATGTCTTTGACCTTGGTCTATAAGCTGCTTCCAGTCCAAGCGGCACGTCGATGCAACTGCTCAGTCGTGAGTTGTGCTGCAATAAGTTAACACGTGTTTGTGTCTAGTTACGGAAATGGAACCGCATAATATTGTGCAACAGTATGCCATTCCTTTTTGCGTTAAATTGGGTGACTACAACTTACGGTAAGCCTCAGAAGCCTTTTGGAGAGGAGGTTATGTCAAGAGCTCACGTTTTTCATTGGCATAAAATATTTAGTGAAGGCAGAGCGAACGTTGAAGACCGCAGTGGACGACCATCAAAATCACGGACGGATGTCAACTTCGCCAGGGTGCGTGAACTGGGTGCGTGAACTCGTACGATCTGGTCGAAGATTATCCGTGAAAATGATTTCAGAAGAACTGAACACCAGTCGAGAAACGATTCGTCTAATAATAAATGAAGATCTTGGTATGAGAAAGATTTGTGCAAAAATGGTCCCCGAAAATCTCACACCACAACAGCGAGAAACACGGAAAAATGTGGCAGCCGATCTGTTAGAGCAAACGCAAATCAATCCAGAATTGTTGAGCCGTGTTATCACTGGTGATGAAAGTGGGGTTTTCAGTACGATCCTGAGACAAAATACCAAATTTCGCAATGGTGCTCAAAGGGATAACCCAGATCAAAAAAAGCTCGCATGTCAAAGTCAAAAGTGAAATGCATGCTTGTGTGCTTCTTTGATCCCAAGGGAAATGTTCATAAAGAGTGGGTGCCTCCTAGACAAACAGTTAACCAATATTACTGCAAAGAAATTTTAGAAAGACTTCGTAAAACAGTTCTTCGTGTCCGTGCCAACATTGCTGATAGTTGGCTTCTGCATCACGATAATGCGCCATCCTATACTGCTCTGTCAGTACAGCGAACCTCAAAACAAATTTCAGTACTACCATAGTCACCTTATTCACTACATATCGCTCCGTGCGATTCTTTTCTTTTTCCAAGTGTCAAAACGGCGGTCAAGGGATATCATTTTCAAACAATACAAGATGTCCAAAAAGCTGTGACGAGGGTCTTGGAGGATATTACAAAAGATGAGTTCCACAAATGTTACCATCAATGGCAGAAGCGCTGGAAAAAGTGTGTGCAATCAGAAGGGAACTACTTTGATGGAGACAACACTTAACTTGACTAAAACGGTAAGCAACATTTTTTTTCACATCAGTCTCATTACTTTGTTGTTGCACCTCGTAATTCCAACACAGTTGCGTTTTATTAAACTAGAGACTAGTTTCGAACCACCAAGGTCTTTTGCAAGCCAGGCCTCTTAAAGCTGAAATGCAACACATTTAAAAGAACACATAAAAAGAAAATTTAGAAAACAAAGTACATTTCATAAGATTTCAATACTTGTTCACTGAAGTGCAACATACCTGCACCAACAGTTCTTGGTTTGGCGACAATCAGTTCACACATAGGTAATACACATGATACATAGTCACATGATCCACCAGACCAGTTTCGCAGTGGAGGTGTATTCATGAAACACAGTTGGACTAGACAACGGACTAGCGGTGGAGACAGTTCCATTGGCAAACAGCTCACCTCCATAGCGTCTGGTTTGATGTCCGTGAGCGTGCATCGAACCAACGGTGTGTCGCATCTCAAATCCAAACTGTTCATGAGGAACTTTATATAGCGCTTTACATATCTTACATGACAGATATCAACGTTCGCTCCAATATCAAAACTTACAGCGGTCTCTACAAATAAATAACCAATTTGTAACATTCCTATTCGCATGTCTACGTTAGCACAATTGCACTTACATAGTTTACAGTAACATTTACTGAATAGTAGTAGTTAATATGACGAAACTTTATGGAAAACATGGACGTCAGTGTTTACATCCTTAATTTACAGCCGGCAGTCATTGCATTAGACTGCTGTTACTCTTTCATAATGGACACACATGTCAAACGTCTAGTATTGTTCCGATGTAAAGGTGTAAACACTGAATTCTATGTTTCCAACAGAGTTTCATTATTTTGACAAATCAACTCCTGGTGACAAGTAAATGATGCTATAAACTGCATAAATGAAATTGTGTCAGCGTAGACTGTTTAATACGAATGTTGTATAATTGATTTTATATGTACAAACTACTGTAAGTTTTGGTAACGAAGCTAACATTGCCATTTGTTACTGGTCATGTCAGATTTGTAACGCGCTGTATAAATATGCGCATGAACAGTTTGGATATGAGATGCCAAGTACCGCTGACTGTAGCGTGCACACGGCTACGAAACGAGACACTAAGGACATTAGCTGTTTTCCAATGGAACTATCTCCACCGGTAGTCCGTAGTCTAGTTTAGCTGCGCTTCATGAATACATCTGCACTGCTAAATTGGTCTGGCATTCCATGTGACTATGTGTCATGTGTGTTACGTATATGTGTACTGACTCGCCTGACCAAGAACTATTAGTGCAGGTATGTTACAGTTCAGTGTAGAGGTACTGAAATCATAAGAAATGTTATTTTTTCTAAAATTTCTTTTATGTGTTCTTATATTTGTTTCGTATTTTAGCTGTAATACGCCTGGTTTGTAAATAAATTTGGTAGTTCGAAAGTACTAGCCAGTTAAATACTGCAAAATATGGGTAAAATTAAAAAAATAAAACGTAACCGTGACGTAACCACATTAAAGAATTTTTAAATAATAAGCGATGATTTTCCGTTAACAGATACGTCCCTCTGTATTTAAGGGTGACAAATTACAAAAAATTTCATTTTTGTGGTAGTACCGTATTTATTTAGTTACAAACCGGTTTTTGACCTAAAAATAACAGTCGGGCACTGAATGGCCGATTGCACGTTTTCGCTCTTCTAAGTTTCACTGATGATTACTTTTTGAGTACAACATTCCGACTTCTAATGTGGTCTTCTTCAGACGCTCCGAGCAGTGTTCGCTGATTGACCACGTTGGTCTGTGAAGCTAAGAATAACCAGTAACATTTTTTTTTTTTTCGTGTCAGCAGTCTTATGACTGGTTTGATGCGATCTGCTACGAATTCCTCTCCTGTACCAACAGCTGGATGTGTTCCAGTCTCTGTCTCCCTCTACAGTTTTTACCCTCTACTGCTACCTGTAGCAGCTATTGTGTTACTTCCTCGTGTCTTATAGATGTCCTATCATCAACTGTTCAAATGTGTGTGACTTCCTAAGGGACCAAACTGCTGAGGTCATCGGTCCCTAGGCTTACACACTACTTAAACTATGAACAACACACACACCCATGCCCGAGGGAGGACGCGAACCTCCGGTGGGAGGGGCCGCGCAATCCGTGACATGGCGCCTCACACAGCACGGCCACTCCGCGTGGTTCCTGTCCCTTCTTGTTGACAGTATTTTCCACATATTCCTTTCCTCATCGATTATGCCCAAAACTCCTCATTCCTTATCTTATCAGACCATCTAATTTTCAACATTCGTCAGTAGCACCACATCTAAGATGCTTCGATTCTCTTCTGTTCCGGTTTTCCCACAGTCCATATTTCAGTACCAATAAAATTCTGTGCCCCAAACGTACATTCTCAGGAATTTCCTCCTCAAATTAAGGCCTATGTATGATAATAGTAGACTTCTCTTGTCCAGGAATGATCATTTTGTGAGTGCTAGTCTGCTTTTCATGTCCTCCTTGCTCCATCCGTCATTGGTTGTTTTGCTACCTAAGCAGCAGAATTCCTTGACAACATCTACTTTGTGATCAGCAATTCTGATGTTAAGTTTCTCACTGTTCTCATTTCTGCTACTTCTCATTACCTTCGTCTTCCTTAGATTTACTATCAGTCTACTATCCGTACTCATTGGACTGTACATTCCATTCAGCAGATCATGTAGTTTTTCTTCTCTTTCACTGAGGATAGCTATGACATCAGCGAATCGTGTCACTGATATCCTTTCCCCTTGAGTTGTAATTCCACTCCTGAACCTTTCTTCTGTTTCCATCATTGCTTCTTCGATATGTAGAATGAGCAGTAGAGCCGAAAGACTCCAACTTCTGCCATACTATAGTTCCTCATAACTGCGAACATTCGCGGAAATCCACAGTAATACAAATATGTGAAAAACTTAAGGATGAAAATAACTTTCGTGTGTTGCTAAGTAACGTAGCTCAATGGAATTTGAACCATACATAGAAAGAACTGCTACAATATAGTGCAGAAAATAATTGAAAGAAATACTCAATGAGACGAACAGAAATGATACTTTCATCTAAATATAATGATTATACTGAAGTTATCGTCCTTGACGTTGGTCACTTGGACATTACAGAAGGGTCGACGTGGTTCTTAATAGCATGTGTGATCACCACGGACGGCAGTATATGCTCTGTAACGTGCTTACATGCTCGCCACAAGGTTGAGCGCGGTTTTCCATTGCTGGATGGTCGTTGGTGCAGGTGAATATGCTGCAATACAGAACTGGCTGGCCAGTCATTCGCCGAATATCCTGTCACTGCAACAGCCCCTCCATCTGTACTGTTCGATGCGGTTCGCATTGTCATCCATAAAAATGAATTCAAGTCTGATCCAGCACTGAAAATAGGCAGTTAGGGAAGTAGTACAGTGTAACAATAACGTCTACCGTGGTTGTACCGTGTTCAAAGATTTGGAGGTCACAGCGCCCATGCAACATTATGCCTTCCCATACGATAACAACTGGACAACCACAACGGATATGTTCGACATGTTCCTGAGTGCATTAAGTATTCCCACTTCTCACCATATGCGAGTACGCCCAGCATAAGTGCATGTTGCAGGAGGATTTATGGTGCTGCAAATGATGCAAGTTTTACTTATGTAACTGGAAATTTGCTTCTTTTTTACCGTCCTCTTGCGAGATAATGGTTTACAACCTCTCCTGTTCACGGTGAAAGTTTTAACTTCATACTGTCACAATGTATTTCATTTCATTATCTCATTTAATGATGATGCTTTTCAGAACTGGGGGAACAATCACGAATGGGGTGCCGCAAGGTTAGATCTTGGGTCCTTTGCTGTTCTTAATATATATTAATGACTTGACATTCTATATTCACGAAGATGCAGAGCTGGTACTTTTTGCCGATGATACAAGTATAGCTGTCACACCCAACAAACAAGAATTAACTGGTGAAATTGTAAACGATGTTTTTCAGAAAATCATCAAGTGGTTCTCTGCAAATAGGCTCTCATTACACTCTGACAAAACACAGTATATACAGTTCCACACAGTAAATATAATGATACCATTAATAAATATGGACTTTGATCAGAAATCGATAGCTAAGGTAGAATATTCAAAATTCTTAGGTATATGCATCGATGAGAGGTTGAAATGGAAAAAACACACTGAAGATCTGCTGAAGCGTTTGAGTTCAGCTACTTATGCTATTAGGGTCATTAAAAATTTTGGCGATGTACATCTCAGTAAATTAGCTTACTACACCTATTTTCATTTTCTGTTTTCATATGGCATCATATTCAGGGATAACTCATCATTGAGTAAAATAGTTTTCATTGCACAAAAGTGTGTAATCAGAATAATTGCTGGAACTCATCCAAGATCATCCTGCAGACACTTATTTAAGGAGCTAGGGATCTTCACTGTAACCTCACAATATATTTATTCACTTATGAAATTTGTTATTAACAATCCGAACGAATTCAAAAGTAATAACAATGTACATGGCTACAACACTAGGAGAAATGATGATCTTCACTACTCAAGGTTAACTCTAACTTTGGCACAGAAGGGGTAAATTATGCTGCCACAAAAGTCATTGGTCACTTACCTAATAGCATCAAAAGTCTGAAAGATACTCATATAGCATTTAAAAGGAAATTAAAAGAATTTCTGAATGGCAACTCCTTCTACTCATTAGATGCATTTTTGGATATAGTAAGTGGGTAATTTCCCAGTCTCCCACCCCAAAAAAAATCGTGTCGTGATGACACACTCCATCAAGAATCATACTCCGCCCTTTGCAATGGTCGGGGCCCATCATCAATCACGGTGACTCCAGTTTAATATTTTGTGTAACGTAATATCTTATATAGACACCTTTTATTAACCTGACACGTTCCACATCATTACGAAGTGTTGTATTGATGATCTATGGAACAAGTACTAATTTAATCTAATCAACGCATGTCCACCGCTTTTTTACGATAACGATCTGAAGATAGTTGTAAAAAGCAACTGAAACTAGTTATCAAGCCGTAATTGTGTACTGAAAATTTCAGTCTAGGCATAAAAATTATTTTACATGAAAATATTTTTTTATGTATAAAATTACATGACCGTTTTCGAGGTCTGGGTGTTACGGTGTGGGGAAGTAAAGTATTGCAAGGGCGTAATGACTTCAAAATCTTTGAACGCGGTACACCCACGAGTGGCGCTTCTCCTTTCCCGTGTGCATCTTTTCAGGGGCGCATTCGACTCTTGATTACATTTTTGTGGCCGCACAGTTTGAGGCGCCATGTCACGGGCTGCGCGGCCCCTCCCGCCGGAGGTTCGAGTTCTCTCTCGGGTATGGGTGTGTGTGTTGTTCTCAGCATAAGTTAGTTTAAATTAGTTTAAGTAGTGTGTAAGACTACGGACCGATGAAAAAATGGTTCAAATGGCTCTGAGCACTATGGGACTTAACATCGGAGGTCATCAGTCCCCTAGACTTAGAACTACTTAAACCTAACTAACCTAAGGACATCACTAACATCCATGCCCGAGGCAGGATTCGAACCTGCTACCGTAGCACCAGCGCGGTTCCGGACTGAAGCGCCTATACCCGCTCGGTCACAGCGGCCGGTTAGGGACCGATGACCTCAGCAGTTTGGTCGCTTAGGAATTCACACACATTTGAACACACATTTTTGGGGATGAAAATGCGCATGTGGAGGAGCTCTTGGAATGAGAGGATATTCCGCGAATTGACTTGTCTGCCCTTTTCCCGGGCTTAAACGTCATTGAGCATGTTGAGATGCGTCGGGGAGAGGTATTATAGCACGTCCACATGTACCAACGACCGTCCAGCAGTCCTCAACTGCGCTGCTGGAGGAATGGAAAATCCTACCGCAAGAACTCTTTACCAACCTAGTGAGCTGCATGGAAGCACGTTGCAGGGTATGCACTGACGCCCGTCGTGATTACACACCCCATCAAGAATCATATTCCGCCCTTTGCAATGGTCGGCGCCCATCATCAATCACGGTGACTCCAGTTTAATTATTGTCTTTGAACAGAATCGTCGTTTATGTTCGTGTCACTATGTATTTCTTCCTGTTTCCTACTGTACTGTACTATAGTGTAGCAGTTCGTACTCGACAGTGATACATGATCTGGAAGTTACTTTCATCCTTGCGGTTTGCACGCCAGTGTACTTACTTTGCAGATAACAGCTTGCACAGATTTGATTACCCTTCTATATATTTCCGGTTGCCGCCGATAAGGATTACTTTTTAGAATGAGATTTTCACTCTGCAGCGGAATGTGCGCTTATATGAACTTCCTGGCAGATTTAAACTGTGTGCCGGACCGAGGCTCGACCTCTGGACCTTTGCCTTTCGCGGGCAAGTGCTCTACCATCTGAGCTACCCAAGCACGACTCACGCCCCGTTCTCACAGCTTTACTTCCGCCAGGACCTCGTCTCCTACTTTCCAAACTTCACAGAAGCTCTCCTGCGAACACTTCTTCCAGTAATGCTAGTTCTGGTTCGCAGGAGAGCTTCTGTGAAGTTTGGAAAGTAGGAGACGAGGTCCTGGCGGAAGTAAAGCTGTGAGGACGGGGCGTGAGTCGTGCTTGGGTAGCTCAGTTGGCGCCGGCACGGTAGCTCAGCGTGTTCGGTCTGAGGGTTACCTGCCCTCTGTAAGGAACAAACTGAGTTAATCGATCAACAACGAACTTAAACGGATGTCTTACGACGTCCGCCCCGAGCAGATGCAACGAAGATAAAAAAAAAAAAAAAAAAAGATTGTAGAGCACTTCCCCGCGAAAGGTAAAGGTCCCGAGTTGGAGTCTCGGTCCGGCACACAGTTTTAATCTGCCAGGAAGTTTCACGATCACTTTTTGATGAAAAGATAATTTCACTACAAATGATTAATAGTACATTAATTTTCTTGCGAGTCATCAGTCTCTTGACTTGTTTGATGTGGCCCACCACGAAATCCTCTCTACTGGTAACCTCTTCAGCTCAGAGTAGGACTTGCAGTCTGCGACCTCAATTATTTGCTGGATGTATTCCAATCTCTGCCAACGGCCTTCCTAATGTGCTAATACCGGTTCCCATCAGTTCACTGAAGTTAAGCGCTGTCGGGCTTGGCTAGCACTTGGATGGGTCACTATACGGGCCCTCAGGGTGCTGCTGGCAAGCGGGATGCACTCAGCCGTTGTTAGGCCAGTTGAGGAACCATATGGTTGAGAAGTAGGAGCACCGGTCACAAAAACTGACAACGGCCGGGAGAACGGTGTGCTGACCACGTGCCCCTCCGTATCCGCGTCCGGTGACGTCTAAGAGCTGAGGATGACACTGCAGCCGGTCGGTACTGTTGAACCTTCATGGCCCCTTCGGACGGTGTTTGTTTCTTATTCCAGTTACTGTCTTTCTCTGCAGTTTTCACCCTCTACGGCACCCTGCAATACCATCGAACCAATTCCCGTTGTCTTAACAGATGCCCTACCGTCCTGTCCCTTCTTTTTGTCAGTGCTTTGCGTACATTCGTATCCTCGTCGATTATGCAGAGAACCTCCTTATAGCTTACCTTATCATTCTACCTAATCTTCAGCATTTGTCTGTAACATGACACCTCAAACGCTTAGATTCTCTTCCATTCCGTTTTCCTGTAGTCCATGTCTCACTACCACACAATGCCTTTCTCCAAACCTACATTCTCAGAAATTTCTTCCTCAAGACCTATGTTTCATAGTAGAAGACTTCTTTCTCTTGATCAGGAATGTATTTTGGCTAGTGCTAATTTACTTTTTATGTCTTCCTTGTCCCGTTTCCACGGTGAACACAATCTCCAGATCTCCCAGCTATCCAAAACATCTGCTCATCGGTAACCACCACTGGCAGTCACTATGATGTTTTCTGGTTTATATAGAGTTGAAGCTTTTCCTCGATGCCCAGATGAGATGGGCAGGTAGCAGAATTCCTTATCTTCGTCTGCTTCGTGATTCCCAAATCTGCTGTTGAGTTTCTCGCTTCTCAATTTAGGACACGGAGCTGACATCTGTTGCATCAGAAAATGCCCCATCTCCTTTGGGCATCGAGGAGAAGAGAATTTGGATTTGATATACTGGTATTCCAATCCATCCAGCTTCAACGCTACAGGGTGGTCCATTGATCGTAACCGGGCCAAATATCTCACAAAATAAGTATCAAACGAAAAATCTACAAAGATCAAAACTTGTCTAGCTTGAAGGGGAAACCAGATGGCGCTATCGTTGGCCCGCTAGATGGCGCTGCCATAGGTCAAACGGATATCAACTGCGTTTTTAAAAAATAGGAACCCCCATTTTTATTACATATTCTGGAAGCACATAGAGAAATATGAATTAGTTGGACCAACTTTTTTCGCTTTGCTTCTGGATGCGCCTTACGAGCCAATTCCTCATTTCGGAACCTCTGTGTAACTCCGATGTGATCCAACGGGAAACTTCCCTAGTCTATGGGCCCTTTTCAAGTATACTAAATCCTTTTGTGATTTTCTGTCAGCGTGTTCTTGTTACTAACTGAAGTTTACGGCACAGAATTAGTCTTTCTTTTCTCTTATTCCTACTACCGAACCCACATTCTCCAGTAACTCTTCCTCCATTCTCTTTCCTTACTCCGACATACACGTAGAGCGTTAACGATTCGTTGGTTATTCAGTCTTTTTCTCACGTTTATCCATGCGTTGGCAGTTCCCTACCGGAGATCCGAAAGGGGGTACTAATCCGGAATCTTTCACTAATGAAGAGATTATTATGACAGTTTTTCAAGCGCAGGCCACATGTCCTGTGGATACACATTATGTTTCGTTAATGTAGTGGTTGTCGATGTGGTGGTCTTTCACTAATGAAGAGATTATTATGACAGTTTTTCAAGCGCAGGCCACATGTCCTGTGGATACACATTATGTTTCGTTAATGTAGTGGTTGTCGATTTGGTGGTCTTGCTGCACAGCGCATGTCTGAAAACCGAGAGGTCTTGGTAATGGATCGTGGTCGCAACGCGAATGATATAAGGAGTCTCCATGAATGTGATTCGGATTCCACGGTATCTTTAGGTCCCCTTTCCTTGATTTGGAAACTGGAGTAGATTAGGGTACGCATGTCACCGGAATGGCTTGCAACTAAACAAATGCCATTGAGTAGCACGCAATAATTGTAATAATAACAACAATAATAATCATAATGTAGTGGTTTCCATTGTTTTCTTTATCCTCATACCATTTTCCTACTATTGATGAAAGTAATTTTGTTATGTGCTTGGGACATTTGTCCGCTTCTGAGGTATTGTGCGGTAGAATGAGCACTTTGAATTTTGACCTCTGGTTATGGTGTGGTACGGGATGTGGAAGGAAGAAAGTAAAATTAGAGCTTAATGTTGTGAGAAAAAAGATAATTATCACAGACATTGTAAATTAACTGCGTAAATTTAGAGGTACTGCCGCTGTCACTGTATAACGTAAATGTTAATGCACTCTTGTAATGGGAGTTACCATGAGGCCTATCCACTGGTGCATAAACAGGTATTTACTTGGCTGGCGGGAGAGTACCTTTGATCCACGCAATGGGAGAGGCGCTTGCGTGGTAGTGGCTGGACACCCTGCTCCACTGTGAATCTCGTCACAGAAAGCAATTTCGCAGCAGGGGGCTTCTAATCTGGCCACTGTCGCATAGCATTAACACCGCACGCGACGCCCTGCGCTCGCTGCCTGTCTCTGGTTACAAGGCAGCACAGGGTGGTCGGGCGCTTCACTGGCCAGCGACCGCTGCTCTGTCTGAAGCTTTCCCATCGCCAGCAAAGGGTCACTATATCTTTTTCAAGGAAGTGGTTCCCGTCACAGGAAATAGCTTTCGTTAAGAGATAAAATGTCAACTGACGCTTCCCAGTCACTCTGGGAGTCCTTGAGCTCTGGGAAGACGAGATCGATCCAGTGCGTGTTACGTATTCTCACAGATATTCAGGTCTGTTCACTATTTTGCTCAGTGCCTTCTGGTGCTTTTCAATTCACAGTGGTATTCAGTACCATTATCTTGTTGTTGGTGTACCTCAGAGCCAGCCTCTGGCTGGTCTGCTAAGACTGTCAAGCTATTTCTTTGCGCCTTCTTCTGCTTGACTTGCTTTTTCATCTGCAAGTGCTAGAAAGTCTAACTGTGCCCTATCGTCCTTCTTGTCCCCCATTTTTGTCCCCCATGTTTCCTCGTTTACAGCGTTCCACTGGTTGATTACTTCGCCCAGCACTACGGTGAACAAAAGTAGTGACAGACCATCTCCCTGTTTACCCCCGGCCTTGTTCTAAAACTTTTCCGATAGTTGCTCCTCTACCTTTACCAATTTCTATTACCTGTTTTAGTGTAGTGCTGTAAATTCTTCTATTCTTCAAGGTCCTCCCAAGCGTCTGTCTGTCACTAGAGTCGTTTTCTTCTTTAAAACCCTATGTTCTGTCAGTTGTTTCAGAGTAAAAATCCGTTGTATACATCATTTTCCCTTCCTAAAGCCCGCTTTATAATATCCAGCTGTAACTTCAATCCCTCTCTGCAGGACGAGATACGACAGCATATTGTAGCCAAACTCTAGTAGCAATATTCCTCTGTAGAACGCTTGAATGCAAACCAAACAGTCTTGCAACTGCGCTAACCCTCTCGTGAGGCTATCGTGAAAATACCCTCATCGGTTTCGAATTACATCTCCACATCCTCATCCGTATGGTACCATAATACAATAGCCATCGTTAAAAAGGATGAAAGGCTGTTAGTTCCAGTGGCTGTTCCACCGTCACAATTAATGCAGCGAATTGGTTTACCCTGGAATTCTCTACCTGACAAAAAATTGAATCTTCCTGAAGGAGAGAAGGAAACGAAGCTCAAGTCTACAGGATGAATGCGTATGCGATGTTATTTCTCTGATTATCGAGTAAAATTTACAAAGAATATGGCAGTAGAATCTGCCAGGAAGTTTCATATCAGCGCACACTCCGCTGTGGAGTGAAAATTTCATTCTAGAAACATCCCCCAGGCTGTGGCTAAGCCATGTCTCCGCAATATCCTTTCTTCCAGGGTGCTAGTTCTGCTTGGTTCCCAGAAGAGCTTCTGTGAAGTTTGGAAGGTAGGAGGAGAGGTACTTGCACAATTAAAGCTGTCAGGACGGGGCGTGAGTCGTGCTTGGTTAGCTCAGTTGATAGAGCACTTGCCCGCGAACGGAAAAGGTCCCGAGTTCGAGTCTCGGTCCGGCACAAAGTTTTAATCTGCCAGGAAGTTTCAAAGCATATGGCACTTTGAGCCCACTTCTCAGACTGACGCTACATCCGCTCTGCCCTGGAAGCATGAACTGATTCGGCCTTTGCTCCACTCGCGAGAAAAGGTGGCTCACAAAACAGATCCTCGATATATAATATACTGGCACATTGACGGAGTCGACGCCCGGGATAATCCCATATAGGCTCTCTAAGCACTATGGGACTGAACATCAGTCCCCTAGAACTTAGAACTACTTATATCTAACTAACCTAAGGAGATCACACACATCCATTCCCGAGGCAGAATTCGAACCTCCGACCGTAGCGGTCACGCGGTTCCAGACTGTAGCGCCTAGAACCGCACGGCCATAGTACCTCAACATCACGCATATAATTCAAAGACACGCGTGCCTTGTGTGGACGAGCATTGTCCTGCTGAAAATGACAGCGCCGTACTGTCGCTTGAGAAATACCACACCAGAACGCAGCATGTCTGTGACATTCCGTTGTGCCATCAGAGTTCGGTCAGTCACAGCCAGGCGTGACCTAAAGTGATACCTGGAGGCCCGCCACGTCATGACCTAGCACGCTGTTGTTTTCCAAAACATTGGAAGAATGGGTGCTCTCCCCACGTCGCCACCATACTCGGTGACAAAGGTCATCCAGGATGGCGGAGAACTGTTATTCCTCGCTGAACGCATTGCGGCGTCATTCATCAGCAGTACATGGTTTCCAGTCAGGGCACAACTACAAACGCAACCATTTATGTTGTGGTGATCCTGGAACCCTACGCATTGCGCTATAATTCCCTAGTACGGCTGCTGCTAGTATGCAAACAATGGTCAGGGATGACACAGAACGTTGATTACTTGTTCTCGGATGGCAGACGCAGATGTGAAGGGTTTACTATGTGTTAGGTGCAGAATACAGCGACCCTCCATGGCGATGGCCAGGTAGTCTGGATATTGCGCGATTCGACCAACCGACCATACAGAGACCTAAAATGAGGCCTCTTAATAAACTGTCAGATGCTGATGACGCTGTTTCACACAATTACGCGACAGCTCCGTGTTCTTCACGGACCGAGACTCGAACTCGGGACCTTTGCCTTTCGAGGGCAAGTGATCTACCGACTGAGGTAGAGGTACTGGCGGAATTAAAGCTGCGAGGGTGGGTCTTGAATCGTTCTTAGGTAGCTCAGTCGGTAGAGCTTGCCCGCGAAAGGCAAAGGTCTCGACTTCGAGTCTCGGTGCGGCACACAGTTCTAATCTTTCATGATGTTTCATACTAGCGCACACTCCACTGCGGAGCTAAAATTTCGTTCTGGAAACATTCTCCAGGCTGTGGCAAAGCCATATCTCCGCAATATCCTTTCTTCCAGGAGTGTTAGTTCTGCAAGTTTCGCAGGAGAGTTTCTGTGAAGTTTGGAAAGTAGGAGAGGAGGTACTGGCGGAATTTTGCGTCCTGAGTTATTTGCTGGATGTCTTCCAATCTCTACCTTCCTCTACAGCTCCATCCAGTACCGTGCAAGTTATTTCCTGATGTCTTCACACATGTCGTATCATCCTACCCCTTCTTGTTGTCAGTGTATTTCGTATATGCCTTTTCTCGTCGATTCTGTGGAGGACTTCCTCATTCTGCATCTTATCAGCTCAACTGGCTTTCAACATTCTTCTCTAGTACCATATTTCAAAAGCTTCGATTCTGTCTGTCCGGTTTTTTCACAGTCTTTCACTACCATAAAACGCTGTGCAGCGGCGATTGAAAATTTGTACTAAGGCCGGGAATCGAACCCGGTTTCCTCCTCCTTAAGCAGGTGCGTTAGCCACTAAGCCACCCTGGCATATCGGTTCACACAACTGAACGGATTATCCTGGCACGTCTCCTTCCTCGATCCAAATTCTCACTCCTGCCCCAATCTACTTTAAATTTCCAACCACACGCGAACAGAATTGCCGATGTTCCCCATGTTCTGGTGTGCCAGGGTAATCCATGCAGCTGTGTGAACCACTACGCCACCTGCCAAGGAAGATGGAGACCCGGGTTCAGTTCCCAGCTTTGTACAAATTTTCACTCTCCACTTCAGACTATATACACGAAATCATATCCGTATGAATCCAGTAAAATGTCTGAAATTTGTCACTTCATTTTCCCTTTCTGAGAAATTCCTTCTTCAAATTAAGGGCTATGTTAGATACTAGCAACCTTTTCTTGGTCTAAAATGCCCTTTTGGCAGTGTTAGTCTACTTTTTATATCCTGCTTACTCCATCCATAATGGGTTATTTTGCTGCCTAGGTAGCAGAATACATTAACTTCATCTACTTCCTGATCACCATTACGATACTATGAAATGATAATGGAACCAAGACCCTAAGCTGTCGACAGGCGTTGATATACATCAACGGGGGCAGTTGAAAATGTGTGCCGCGACCGGGATTTGAATCCGGGATCTCCTGCTCTCATGGCAGACGCTCTATCCATCTGAGCCACCGAGGGCACTGAGGATAGTGCGACTGCAGGGATTTATCCCGTGCACGCTTCGCGTGAGATCCACATTCCCAACTTAATGTTCACACACGACATTCGTAGTGCCCCTGCCCATTACACTCATTACTCGCGGCAGACAATCTTACGGAGTCCCGTAAGAGTTCGGACAATGCGTGTCCATCCAGCACAGAAGAAGGGTGTCAATGGCCGGTTAGCCTGAACTTTATAGAGATGGTACATGTTCTTTCGCACATGTCCGAAAGAACAGATACCGTCTTCATATATTATGATATGGTACATCATTCTTCGACTTACTCTCAATCCATATTATGTATTTATATGGCCATTCTATTCAGAACCTCCAGTAATTCTTCTTAACTGTCACTGAGGATAGCAATGTCACAAGCGAATCTTGTTGGTATATTACCACCTTGGATTTTAATCCCAATCTTGAATCTTCCTTTTATTTCCTGCATAGCTCCTTCGATGTATAGATTGAACACTAGGAGCGAGAGACTACCTCCTCCCTTGCACCTTTTTAACACGAGCACTTCGTTCTTTGTCCTCCAGTGTTACTCTTGCTCCTTGTTCATGTTGTATATTATCCGTCTTTCGCTATACTTTACCCCTATTTTTCTCAGAATTTCGAACTGCTTGCATAATTTGACATTGCCGAACGCTTCTTCGTGGTTGACAAATCTTATGACAGTGTCTTGATTTTTCTTCAGTCTTACTTCCGTTATCAACCACAGCGTCAGAAATGTCTCTCTGCTGTCTTTACCTTTCCTAAGCGAAACTGATCGTCATCTAACAGATCCTCAATTTTCTTTTCCATCGTTCTATGTATTTTTCTTGTCAGTAGAGTAGCTTGGACATATGAGCTGTTTATGCGGTAATTGTCTCACTTGCCAGCTTTTGTTCGGAATTATGTGGATGATATTTCTACGACAGTCCGATGATGTATCGCTAGTCTCACGGATTCTACACACCACCGTGAATAGTAGTTTTGTTTCCACTTATCCCGATGACTTTAGAAATTCCGATGGTCTGTTATGTACCCCTTCTGCCTTATTTGATCTTGTCTTCCGAAGCTCTTTTAACTGCGTTCGCCATTAAGCTCATCACAGTTACTGCTTGCAGAGTCAAAACAGAGTGTGTATAGACAGGCCCCCGAGCGTCACCTGAACGTCGTTGACAGTGTCAAGTGAATCAGCAGCACTACAATTCCTCAGAATGCGCATATTATGCGCTGGTGCCATTGAACACAGTCTTTGAGGGTGTTGCATTTCTTTTTCGGCGTCCGGATGAAAACGGCGTTTCTTGTGGCTCGCACCCGACCGACACCCCAGTCATTAGCAACGAAGCAATTTGCTCGGACTGTCCCGAATCCGCGAGGAAGTGGTACGCACCTGCCGCTTCCTCATTAGCGGTGATCGATTTACGAACGGCGACGCCGAAGCCGCCCCCAAACGACGGTAGCCGAGGAATGGAAACCTCAAAGCGGGCAGCGGCGCGGGACACCTAGCGAATCCTCCAATTACGGGTCGCGGCGGGAATAACGAGAGGGCCCGGCGAGACGTCTCAATAGAGCCCGCAGATAGCGCCGATAGGCCGCCGTAACGAGACGTGGCGCGGCACGGCGCGGCGCGGCCGGCTGACCTCGCCGCTGCGGCCCGAACAAATTAGCGGCCGACTTTGTGCTGTCCGCGAGCGGCCGGCCGGACAATGCGGCCGTTTGTTTGCGAGGCCGGCAGACGGACAGCCGCCGTCGCCAGTAGCTCTGTCAGCGGTCACCCGCCGGTCGGTCGCCGCCGCCAGCCGCTTTAATTGCGTTGCTGACCCGCCCGGCCGGCTGCTACACTGTACTCCAGGTACCGCACAACACAAGAGTTCGATCACGTACGACGTCATTGCCGAAAAAAAAAAAAACGAGATGAAACACCCTCAACGACAAGTTCATTTATTTTGGTAAGTTCATAAATGCAGGAGTACACTTATAGACTTATAAGCGAAACATTATGACCACTGCCCACCATGGCGTTTCATGCCGTCAGGTGGCTTTGTCGTCACGTGACGTGGTAAGAAAAGTACTTTAGCGGAACAGGCGCGGACGGAGAATCACACTAGTGAAGACATAGGCAGCAAATGGGGAAATCCACTGCGATAAGCAACTTTGACAAAGGGCAGAGCCTGTGGATTAGTATCTCGGAAACGGCGAATCTGGTCGAATGTTCACGTGCTACTGTAGTGAGCATCTACAGCAAGATGTAGAAGGTCTGTGAAACTAGCACTAGGCGCTAAATGACTCGACGTCCACGGCTATTTACAGAACGTAGGGTCTGGAGGCTTCTCTCCCCTGTAAAGTAGGATACACGGTCATCTGTGACATCTCTGCTGAAAGAGCACAGTGCTCGTGGATGCACAAGTGCTACGGAGCAGCGCCGGCCTGTGTGGGCGAGCGGTTCTAGGTGCTTCAGTCTGGAACCGCGAGACCGCTACGGTCGCAAGTTCGAATCCTGCCTCGGGCATGAATGTGTGTGATGTCCTTAGGTTAGTTAGGTTTAAGTAGTTCTAAGTTCTAGGGGACTGATGACTTCAGATGTTAAGTCCCATAGTGCTTAGAGCCATTTGAACCAGATACGGAGACTACCATTCATCGTACATTGTTGAGGATGGAGCTCCGCAGCAGACCACCCCCTGTGTGTTCATATGTTGATCCAACGCCATCGTCAATTACGATTGCAGCGTGCACAGGACCATCACGAGTTGACTGTCGATCAATGGAAACGTGTCGACTCTTCGGGTGAATCACATTTCTCCTACACCTGGTCGATGGTCGTCTCGACAAACGCTGTTATCGACCTGAACGGCGGTTCGAAACGTGCAGCGCGCCACGGACGAAGGCTGATGGGACCAGTATTATGCTATGGGAAACATTCTTCTGCGCTTATATGGGGCCCGTGGTAACAATCGAAGATACGCTGACAACTGCGAACCACCTGCGTCCCTTCATGTTGATGTCTTCCCCGACGGCGATATCATCTTTCAGCACTACATTTGTTCATATCGGAGCCAGAACAGTGCTACAATGGTTTGAAGAGCATTATAGTGAACTCACTTTGATGTCTTGGCTACAAAATTCGCCTGTTGTGAATCCTATAGTCCCCATCTGGCTCCTTATCGGGCGCCATCATGGCGTACGCAGATCAGCGGCCCGCCACGTAGGCGGACTAAATGACCTGTGCGTTGACATCTAATGCCACATACCTTCACAAACCTACTAACGAACTGTCGAATCTCTGATTTGCAGAATCAGTGATGTATCTCGTTCTAAAGCCGGACAACAAGCTATTAAGAAGGTGGTCATAATTTTTTGGCTCGTCAGTTAATATGATACCAAATTCAAAACAAATGAAAGAGGTATGTCAGTGTGAGGGCTGCGCGGACAATCGCATTAGTCCCTCGCTCGGGTGGCAACGCATGCTCATATTCTCGCAAGAAAACGACCATAAAGCTGCCGAATGGTATGCTGTGTAAGTAGCCTGTTTATATGTTTGTATGTTGGCAGCGCTATAGACTGTAATTGATATCGCTTACAGCGCTCTGCGCCCTCGGTAAGAAACCCTGTGCTTGGACGGCTTAGCTGTTAGTGAGCGGACAGCTTGGACGTGTGTCCCTAAATATGCTGGAAATGGCTCTGAGCACTATGGGACTTAACATCTGAATTCATCAGTCCCCTAGACTTAGAACTACTTAAACCTAAATAACATAAGGACATCTCACACACCCATGCCCGAGGCAGGATTCGAACCTGCGACCGTAGCAGCAGCGCGGTTCCGGATGAAGCGCCTACAACCGCTCGGCCACAACGTCCAGCCGCATCCTTCATGGAGACTCAGTGTTGGTAGGATATACATTGTAAAATGATGATGGATGTAGTTGGTAATGTTTGGGTTGTACAATTATTGACGACTATATAATTTTTGGAGCTGGATGTCACATGAATAAGGTAAAATCTGCTAATTACATTGTTTACTCTACAACAAAATCTTTCTTTTACTTAACATATGCCTCCTAGTAGTTAGAGCCTACAGCTGTTAGAATCTTTTGATTTATCTGACTGTAGTTGCTCCCTGCTGTAATTGCTGTAGTTCGTGTTATGAAGATTCTCTGTGAGATAAGTGACTTATGAAAAAGCATGGATTATTATTAGGATTTCTTCCAATTCAGGGCCACTCTTTTGTGTTAATTATTTGAAGTCATATTGTCATTTTAGAGCAGTCAGATTGCGTTGCGCTTGTATATTGTGGGTAATAAATGGTTAAGTTTGAGTTGGCTTTGTGAGGGAGAATTTTGTAGGTCAGTGTTGAAATGATAAAAATAAGTAACGAGACAGAAAGTTCAGTTGCATTCAGTATTTTAACACTCAAATAAAGAAGTTTCAGGTTCTATGGACTGTCTCAAGCACCTCGTACCTTTTGTTGTAATTCGGCAGTGGTTCTTGCAAGCTCTGAAGAACGAATAAGTTACCACTTCATCATCTTCTCATCGTGTTCAGCTGGTGAGGGATCTGATCTTGCTGGCCAGTACAGTTATTCTACACCTCAAAGAGTACGTTGTGTCGCAGCAGCCGACAACGTGGACGTACACTATATTGTTCTCTTCCTGTCGAAGAGATGACAGTACCGCGGAGATAAGAGTCTGTGCAGTTTGGGCCCTGGTTACTTTACCCTGCAGAAACTGCAAATATGACCACAAGTTGTAGTTTTCCCCCTCCTGTCACTATGAAGCCTGGGACAGGACTTGTGTCTCTTGGGATAATGCACTCTGGAATAGGCAGATCACCAGGCACACACGTGTGCGTTAATCACTTGCAAGCACACCGTACCTATTTTATTTCCCAGTCAACTACACACGTCAAAAAAGTTTTGCATGGCCTCTGCTCCGAGAGTTCCGTCACCTGTACAGAAAATTGGAATAGAGATCAACGTAAACATCATTCCCTCCCTTTTTATTGCACATGGAAACCACACATTGCATGTTGTACCCCCATACAGCAAACCCTTCAGAGGTGATGGTCCAGATTGCTGTGCACACCAGTACCTCTAATACCCAGTAGCACGTCCTCTTACGTTGATGCATGCCTGTATTCATTTTGGCGTATTAGCCACAAGTTCATCAAGGCACTGTTCGTCCGGATTGTCCCACTCCTCAACGGCGATTCGGCGTAGATCCCTCAGAGTGGTTGGTGGGTCACATCGTCGATGAACAGCCCTTTTCAATCTACCCCAGGCATGTTGACTAGGTTCATGTCCGGAGAACATGCTGACCATTCTAGTCGAGTGATGTCGTTATCCTGAACGAAGTGATTCACAGGATGTGCACGATAGGGGGCGCGAATTGTCGTCCATGAAGACGAATGCCTCGCCAATATGCTGCCGATATGGTTGTACTAACGTCGGAGGATGACATTCACATATTGCACAGGCGCCGTCAGTCGCTACGGCGTCTGGCATGACCATTAGCGGCTTGCGTCGGCCCGGGCTCCCTCCGAACACCGTCGATTGTCTGGTTTGAAGGCATACGCGACACTCATCGGTGAAGAAAACGTGATGCCAATCCTGAGCGGTCCATTCGGCATGTTTCTGGGCCCATGTGTACCGCGCCGCACGGTAACGTGGTTGCAAAGAAGGACCTCGCTATGGACGTCGGAAGTGAAGTTGCGCATCATGCAGCCTATCGCGCACAGTTTGAGTCGTAACACGACGTCCTATGCCTGCACGAAAGGCGTTATTCAACATCGTGGCATTGCTGTCAGGGTTCCTCCGAGCCATAATCCGTAGGTAGCGGTCATCAACTGCAGTAGTAGCCCTTGGACGGCCTGAACGAGGCATGTCATCGACAGTTCCTGTCTCTCTGTATCTCCTCCATGTCCGGACAACATCGCTTTGGTTCACTCCGAGATGACTGGACATTTCCCTTATTGAGAGCCCTTCCTGCCACAAAGTAACAATGTGGACGCGATCGAACCGCAGTATCGATCGTCTAGGCATTGTTGAACTATAGACAAAACGAGCCGTGTCCATGCTTCCCTGTGGAATGACTGGAACTGATTGGCTGTCGGACCTCCACCGTCTAATAGGCGCTGCTCATGCATGGTTGTTTACATCTTTTGGCGGGCTTAGTGACATCTATGAACAGTCAAGGGGACTGTGTCTCTGATACAATACCCACAGTCAACGCCTATCTTCAGAAGTTCTGGGAACTGGGGTGATGAAAAACTTTTTTTGATGTGCGTATTTTACAATACCAGAGTGGCGATACTTGGCGGTGTAGGTTTGTCAGTGGTAACTCGCACAGAGCCACATGTAATCTTAGTCCTTCTGCAAGCAGACTGCCCCCAATAGTTTGTGATTACAGGCAGGTGCAACACATGACTGGATCTCGTCCCTGGATGATGTTTGGTCTGCCTCTGCTGCTCACACAATGCGTCGATCTTGGCGTGTGTCTTTACTACGCGGACGCCCAGAACCTGGTCCACATGTATAGGAATTTTTTCAAAGATCCATGTTGAAAGCAGCGGCAAACCACCGATACATCGTACGACCCAACATTTGCAGCAATCAGTCGATACGTCTATCCAGTTTCCCACAGGTTCAAAAAATGCGACAGAGTTCAAATGGGTCACGCTGTTCAGCAGGGCTAAATACTCGTCGCTGGAGCATGGTTGTATCCTAGAGTCAATGTTGCAAACACTGTTCGCCGATAAACTATCTACAGCTACTGCCTGCAAAGTCAAAACAGTGTGCACAGATAGGCCTCCTGAAAGCCATCTGATAGCCGATACTCGTGACAAAATCAATCACTAACACTACAACCTATTAGTATACACATACACTGACGTAAAAAAAAATCCCAACACCATGAAATAATGAAATTTCTGGATTACATTTGTCTAGGTAACACATGTATGTGATCAAAGAAAGCGCGACATAAAACATTGTAAATGTGAAATGCTGGTACATTAATAATCGGTGCAGCCTCTAGAATGTCCGTAAACACGCAAACGCGCACGCATTGCGTTGTACAGGTGACGCATGTGAGCTTGTGGGTTGTAGTTCCAGGCCTGATGCACTTGGTCGGTGATTTAGGGACGAGCTGTTTGTGGTTGACGCTGGAGTTGTATTCCGACGATGTCCGATATGCTCTCGATTGGAGACAGATGTGGTGACAGAGCAAGGCAAGGTAACAGGTGAACATCCTGTAGAGCATGTTGGGTTACAACAGCTGTATGTGGGCGAGCGTTACCCTGTTGTAAAACACCTCTGGGATGCTGTTCATGAATGGCATCAGAGCACGCCGAATCACCGGACTGACGTACAGATTGACAATCAGACGATAACTCCAGTTGTAGGTCCAGCGTGTTTAGCACGCAGACGGGTTGGCTGCAGGCTCTCAACTGATCTCCTTTTAACTCATGTGCGACCTGTGCGAAATTTGAATAGATACCATATTTTAGATGTAGAAACACGCTTGCCAAGTTTAGTTTATGTCGCACAACTCCTACTTGCTGCTGCGATTTCTTCTTTTCCGTCAGTGTACTAAATACAGGTGTCATTAAAGGCAGCCCTTGAAGATGTTGCATTTTTTTGTCGACAGTGTAGCTGCAGGTAAGATGGTAACAACGCCAAAAAGCTATAGCGAAATGCAAGGTGGTTTATAGAGTATCGACGTTTCAGCGAAGTTGATCCTGAACGTAAGTAAATGAAACGTATTGCTCATAAATTGGCGGATAACTCCATTACTGTTGGATTATACTCGTACTATTGGTGACAGATCACTGAAAACAGCAACTACAATTAAATACCTTTTAGTAACGATCCAGAACGTTCTAGATCGAACTATCACTGTAGCACATACCAGGCTGAAGAGTGCCACAAGACTTAGCCCTGGGTCCACTACTGTTTCTCAACACAAACGACTTTCTGTGTAATGCACAAGCAGAATTACTTATTTTCACAGATGACATTATTATTGTAATCAATAAAAGCTCACAGCAACTGAAGAAATAGTAAAAAATGTTCTTAATATTATTATTGCATGGTGTTCTGCAAATGGTTCATTCTCAGTTTAAAAAAGACAAATCATATTCAGTTATATAAATTCAGAGGTACTAAACAAATGATTAATGTATCACATGGCGAAGAAATAACAACTAGACTGAAAACTTCAAGATTTTTTGGTATCCGTATTGAAGATAATTTAAAATCACATTTTCGAACTCCTGAATTTGCCTTTTGTTTAAGCAGATGGACTAATTAGTGTGTTTAATGCTTTATGAACTTTTTCGTAAATAACCCACTGCGGTTCAAGAAGGACAATGCTGTACGTAACTTCAAAACCGAAAAAAATGCATTCATTATTCCACATTAAAATTGTCTTTAGCACAAAAAGCAGATGCAAATAGCTTTCGGTTACCTACCAAACGATATGAAATGATTGACAGAAAACAAAGTTAAATACGAAAACAAAGTGTAAAAGTTTCTCCTTGTTAACTCCTCGTATCCTGTGCAATAATTTCTGTTTGGATAATCTGTAGAAGGCGTCGGAGTAGAAATTACTAATTCAAACCTTTATTTCAGTAAAATTAAAATTTTAGGGTAGCCACAAGTTGTTTGCTACTTTCTTTTGTTATTTGTTTCACTCGTCAGACTCGAGCGTCTTCATGTATTTAGTAGCCAACGGCCACACTTCAAACGTTTCTGGTTGTATACTGCGCCGACGTCGGACGTTAAAAAATTGTCGGCATGGAGACACATTTACATATGAATGTGTAATATAAATGTGAAATGACTTGCTCTACAGTATTACGATGAACGGTACAGATGATCTATGGAACTTAAAACTAACTATTGAAAGTCTCTTAATGAAAATAATGTAATTCATCACCGAAACTAGTGGTTTAAAAAGCAGTTTTTCGACGGATTATTGTTCACCAGTACCATCTGCTATTAACAGATGAGTTAGTGGAGATGACATGAAGAACGGCGCGTCCCTTCACGAGATCGTTTCGTCGGTGCCAGAGCGGTTTCTGACTGCTCAACGCATTCCAGTGTCAGACGCTGTAAGAGAGGCGTTGGGCATCACGGAGACGTTAAGTAATAAAATTTATAGTGAGTACGCTCCGGAGAGTCGGACAACGTACGACGCTGGCATGATAAAAGTAATGGCTCCAAATTTTTTATGTGAAAAACTCTTAAAGATTAAAAAAACATTATTAAAATTCTACCTCTTTTCTTCATGTCTTCATATTTATTTGTCACCATAGTTCTCCTGGCCCCCCCATGAACCATGGACCTTGCCGTTGGTGGGGAGGCTTGCGTGCCTCAGCGATACAGATAGCCGTACCGTAGGTGCAACCACAACGGAGGGGTATCTGTTGAGAGGCCAGACAAACGTGTGGTTCCTGAAGAGGGGCAGCAGCCTTTTCAGTAGTTGCAAGGGCAACAGTCTGGATGATTGACTGATCTGGCCTTGTAACAATAACCAAAACGGCCTTGCTGTGCTGGTACTGCGAACGGCTGAAAGCAAGGGGAAACTACAGCCGTAATTTTTCCCGAGGGCATGCAGCTTTACTGTATGATTACATGATGATGGCGTCCTCTTGGGTAAAATATTCCGGAGGTAAAATAGTCCCCCATTCGGATCTCCGGGTGGGGACTACTCAAGAGGATGTCGTTATCAGGAGAAAGAAAACTGGCGTTCTACGGATCGGAGCGTGGAATGTCAGATCCCTTAATCGGGCAGGTAGGTTAGAAAATTTAAAAAGGGAAATGGATAGGTTGAAGTTGGATATAGTGGGAATTAGTGAAGTTCGGTGGCAGGAGGAACAAGACTTCTGGTGATGTGACTACAGGGTTATAAACACAAAGTCAAATAGGGGTAATGCAGGAGTAGGTTTAATAATGAATAGGAAAATAGGAATGCGGGTAAGCTACTACAAACAGCATAGTGAACGCACTATTGTGGCCAAGATAGACACGAAGCCCACACCTACTACAGTAGTACAAGTTTATATGCCAACTAGCTCTGCAGATGACGAAGAAATAGAAGAAATGTATGATGAAATAAAAGAAATTATTCAGATTGTGAAGGGAGACGAAAATTTAATAGTCATGGGTGACTGGAATTCGAGTGTAGGAAAAGGGAGAGAAGGAAACATAGTAGGTGAATATGGATTGGGGGACAGAAATGAAAGAGGAAGCCGCCTGGTAGAATTTTGCACAGAGCACAACATAATCATATCTAACACTTGGTTTAAGAATCATGAAAGAAGGTTGTATACATGGAAGAACCCTGGAGATACTAAAAGGTATCAGATAGATTATATAATGGTAAGACAGAGATTTAGGAACCAGGTTTTAAATTGTAAGACATTTCCAGGGGCAGATGTGGACTCTGACCACAATCTATTGGTTATGACCTGTAGATTAAAACTGAAGAAACTGCAAAAAGGTGGGAATTTAAGGAGATGGGACCTGGATAAACTAAAAGAACCAGAGGTTGTACAGAGATTCAGGGAGAGCATAAGGGAGCAATTGACAGGAATGGGGGAAGTAAATACAGTAGAAGAAGAATGGGTAGCTTTGAGGGATGAAGTAGTGAAGGCAGCAGAGGATCAAGTAGGTAAAAAGACGAGGGCTAGTAGAAATCCTTGGGTAACAGAAGAAATACTGAATTTAATTGATGAAAGGAGAAAATATAAAAATGCAGTAAGTGAAACAGGCAAAAAGGAATACAAACGTCTCAAAAATGAGATCGACAGGAAGTGCAAAATGGCTAAGCAGGGATGGCTAGAGGACAAATGTAAGGATGTAGAGGCCTATCTCACTAGGGGTAAGATAGATACCGCCTACAGGAAAATTAAAGAGACCTTTGGAGATAAGAGAACGACTTGTATGAATATCAAGAGCTCAGATGGAAACCCAGTTCTAAGCAAAGAAGGGAAAGCAGAAAGGTGGAAGGAGTATATAGAGGGTCTATACAAGGGCGATGTACTTGAGGACAATATTATGGAAATGGAAGAGGATGTAGATGAAGATGAAATGGGAGATATGATACTGCGTGAAGAGTTTGACAGAGCACTGAAAGACCTGAGTCGAAACAAGGCCCCCGGAGTAGACAATATTCCATTGGAACTACTGACGGCCGTGGGAGAGCCAGTCGTGACAAAACTCTACCATCTGGTGAGCAAGATGTATGAAACAGGCGAAATACCCTCAGACTTCAAGAAGAATATAATAATTCCAATCCCAAAGAAAGCAGGTGTTGACAGATGTGAAAATTACCAAACTATCAGCTTAATAAGTCACAGCTGCAAAATACTAACACGAATTCTTTACAGACGAATGGAAAAACTAGTAGAAGCCAACCTCGGGGAAGATCAGTTTGGATACCGTAGAAACACTGGAACACGTGAGGCAATACTGACCTTACGACTTATCTTAGAAGAAAGATTAAGGAAAGGCAAACCTACGTTTCTAGCATTTGTAGACTTAGAGAAAGCTTTTGACAATGTTGACTGGAATACTCTCTTTCAAATTCTAAAGGTGGCAGGGGTAAAATACAGGGAGCGAAAGGCTATTTACAATTTGTACAGAAACCAGATGGCAGTTTTAAGAGTCGAGGGACATGAAAGGGAAGCAGTGGTTGGGAAGGGAGTAAGACAGGGTTGTAGCCTCTCCCCGATGTTGTTCAATCTGTATATTGAGCAAGCAGTAAAGGAAACAAAAGAAAAATTCGGAGTAGGTATTAAAATTCATGGAGAAGAAATAAAAACTTTGAGGTTCGCCGATGACATTGTAATTCTGTCAGAGACAGCAAAGGACTTGGAAGAGCAGTTGAATGGAATGGACAGGGTCTTGAAAGGAGGATATAAGATGAACATCAACAAAAGCAAAACAAGGATAATGGAATGTAGTCTAATTAAGTCGGGTGATGCTGAGGGAATTAGATTAGGAAATGAGGCACTTAAAGTAGTAAATGAGTTTTGCTATTTGGGGAGCAAAATAACTGATGATGGTCGAAGTAGAGAGGATATAAAATGTAGGCTGGCAATGGCAAGGAAAGCGTTTCTGAAGAAGAGAAATTTGTTAATATCCAGTATTGATTTAAGTGTCAGGAAGTCATTTCTGAAAGTATTCGTATGGAGTGTAGCCATGTATGGAAGTGAAACATGGACGATAAATAGTTTGGACAAGAAGAGAATAGAAGCTTTTGAAATGTGGTGCTACAGAAGAATGCTGAAGATTAGATGGGTAGATCACATAACTAATGAGGAAGTATT
The DNA here is from genome assembly GCF_021461385.2 of Schistocerca piceifrons. Lineage (NCBI taxonomy): Eukaryota > Metazoa > Arthropoda > Insecta > Orthoptera > Acrididae > Schistocerca > Schistocerca piceifrons. Next base: position 399,940,803 of record NC_060145.1, read on the forward strand.
GAATAGGATTGAGGAGAAGAGAAGTTTGTGGCACAACTTGACCAGAAGAAGGGATCGGTTGGTAGGACATGTTCTGAGGCATCAAGGGATCACCAATTTAGTATTGGAGGGCAGCGTGGAGGGTAAAAATCGTAGAGGGAGACCAAGAGATGAATACACTAAGCAGATTCAAAAGGATGTAGGTTGCAGTACGTACTGGGAGATGAAAAAGCTTGCACAGGATAGAGTAGCATGGAGAGCTGCATCAAACCAGTCTCAGGACTGAAGACCACAACAACAACAACAACAGTTCTCCTGGCCAAGAAAAAATTTCTCCTAACTAAAGACCAGTTTGTTGATATCGTCCATATAAAATGTTCTAGTTCTTTGACGGAACCACAACCTCATCTAAGTTTGCACAGCTTCATTAGCACCAAAGTGAAGACTTGGAAAGTGTTCTTTAATTTTTGGAAACAAATGAAATCGGATGGGGCCATGCCGGGACCATGTGGAGGATGATCGATGACAGTGAACCCAAGGCTAATGACTGTTACACATATCACTGAGTTCCTCTCTGGTCTGTCACTGATATGCTGAAGGAGAGGATCATGTGTGGATGAACTCCTCGAATTGGAAACTCAATTACAGCACGCTTTTCTCACGCATCGACGTAGTTACGTTACACGCCGCCATGTTAGACGCTACAATTAGAATACCTCTAGCGGCAGAGGACTGCAAATATGTGACCATGAAGAATAAAGATTAAGAATGTTAATACCATTTGTTTATTTAAAAAGCTTTAAGAGTTTTCGCATAAGAAATTCGGATGCATTACTTTCCAGCATGCACTCGTACTTCATTTCATAAACGCTACGTCTCGCGAAATGAAGAGAATGAGGAAATCAAAGAAATTGGAGCTCATACGGAGTTGTACAGACAGTCATTCTCGCCACGCACGATTCACGAATGGAACAAAGAAAGGTGTTACTCTAAATACCCACCGGTACACATGGAGTACTGATGTAGATATAGCCGCTGCACGTGTACAAGAAGACAGAGTACGACTATGGATGGTTAGAAATGGGTTTGTAGAAAGATTATGTGTCTGTTTCATGTGCGAGTGTTTACTGAATGCTGAACAGTCCATTGTTATCAATATTAATTTGCACTTTTGTGACACATCATGTAAAATATCATCTTAATCTAAAGACTTTTCAAGCGGTGTTCGTTTCTTTCCACACATTTTCCCCACTCGATATCGATGCTTAGTCCTTCGCGGCCGCTGTAAATTTGTATAAAGTTCTTTTTGGAATGTAATTTCTACCAAAGAGCAGTTTAATATAGTTTTAATTGAAGCCTCAAACTGATGACGAGCTACGATCACGAACAGATAGCTGCAGAATTATTGCAAATATGGTTCTGCACCCATTTCCGCGCGGATGTATAATTAGGCAAGCTGTCATGACGTCACAAACTCGAAGCCAACGTCCGCCATGTCTGTTGCCTCAAGATCTACATCTTCATGGATACTCTTCAAATCACATTTACGTGCCTGGCAGAGGTTTCATCGAGCCACCTTCACAATTCACAATTCTCAATAGCGTGCGGAAAGAATGAAAACCTATATCTTTCCGTACGAGCTCTGATTTTTCTTATTTTATCTTGGTGATCGTTCCTACCTATGTAAGTCGGTGTCAACAAAATATTTTCGACTTCGGAGGAGAAAGTTAGTGATTGGAATTTCTTGACAAGATTCTGTCGCAACGAAAAACGCTTTTCTTTTAATGATGTCCAGCCCAAATCCTGTATCATTTCTGTGACACTCTCCCATATTTCGCGATAATGCAAAACGTGCTGCCTTTCTTTGAACTTTTTCGATGTACTCCGTCAGTTCAGGATCAGCTTCTGGTGGATGCGTTTTATCAAAAATGCCAGCTGCATCATTTAACCGTGTATTATTCGTTATCATAACAGTCTAAAGTATAAGGAATCACATTTCATTCGGATTTGGAGTTGTCCAAGTGATAATTTCTTTTATACACATGAATTTTTTATCAATTGAAGACGTAAAGTATGAAAATGAGTCTCTGATCATGTTTTTGGCACTTTATTTTACAGGTCTGTCTTGATCACGCAAACTTTTACAATTCACTATTACCGGTTTCAGCTACTGTCTTGTTCAGATCATAAAATATTCTGATGTAGTGCACCAACTATGTACCTGCATGTTTAGTTGACGTTGATGCTACATCAGACTATTTTATGATCTGAATGTGGCAGTAGCCGAAACCGGCAATAGTGAATTGTAAAAGTTCGTGTGATCAACATGGACCTGTAAAATAAAGTGACATGAATTTTTGTTGCGCTGTTTACTTTCACTGTAATGGTTCTATTTCTGTCATTTCACTTTATATTTCCTGTCAGTCCAACTCTAAAAGCTCTCAGTGTGAATTCTATGAGAAGGAAAGAATAGCAACCGACGAAACACAGCAAACCATATACTCAGCATTTTCGAGAGAAGGACATAGGCCGAACATCTGTTTCGTCAGCCTGTATTAAGGAAAATGCTGGATTACGTAAGTAGCCTTTTCACATCACATACTTCTGGTCTTTCGAACGTGTAACGAACTGGAAATTACCGGACCGAATGTGCATTAATGGCCAGGAAAACGTCTGGAAATGCCTTTCTTATACTGTTGTTCACGGAAAAACTATAACATTTACAATTTAAAACAACTATCGCGTGCTTACGACAGATATGAAGAAGGAGAAGCAATCGTAAACAGTTGTCTGCTCTTTTGGGGCATCTAACATAGCGGCGCCGGCTTAAAAGCAACGTACATTGCAGGCCTGTAGCGCAGTCCCCATTATTATACATCTATTATACCTCCATGACTAAAAATACTGGTTATTTTTGTAGTTTTTCTCTGTGAGGTTTGCGGAAGGCATAGTCTGACACTTACCGGTGCCTGGGCCAATGAGAGCTATGTCAGCTCACAAATCAACTTGGAACTACCTCATTCTGACGTAGGTGGTTGCGAGGTGAAGACATACTTGATTTTGAGAGCAACTGTTCACTGAGTTGCTATTTTGGTGATATGATTCATGTTATTAGGGTTATGCGTACGTATTGCATATTTGCAATATTATTTAGTTAAATCATTCGTGGAGTACTTACATTTCGTGGTAAAATTTACATTAATTACAGTTGCAAAACTGCAACGCGGGTGGGCTTACGTTCCACATGTCATAACTAACTCTTTATTTCCTTGTGAAATCGATAGCTGCGAGGACTGGTACAGAATCTGAGTTTAGGCAATTATCCTCATTTTCATACATTATGTCTTCAATTGATAAAAAGTTCATGTGCATGAAAGAAATTATCGCTTGAACAAGTCCAAATCCGAATTCAGTCACTCTTTCCATCGGTTTACCTTAACGGTGACTTGTATGAGGACGTATCGGATTCTATCTAAAAAATGTACGTTTGTGCCTTGAGAGGACATGTATTACACAGCTGACATCATTTTTAAGTATATCATATAAAGTGGTATTTAAATGTTCCCTCTTATTTCGATTTCTTTGGGTATTTTTTTCATTATTTAAATGCATTAACGAGACACACTTTGCAGCCATCATGCGGTCGCGCAATGCAATACGTAACCTTTGACAGTACTAAATGATACATAGCATGATCTTCATATTATATTTGACACCAAAAATACCTTCCACTATCCCGAATTCTGGTAGAATTTTGCACAGAGCATAACTTAATCATAGCTAACACTTGGTTCAAGAATCATAAAAGAAGGTTGTATATATGGAAGAATCCTGGAGATACTAAAAGGTATCAGACAGATTATATAATGGTAAGACAGAGATTTAGGAATCAGGTTTTAAATTGTAAGACATTTCCAGGGGCAGATGTGGACTCTGACCACAATCTATTGGTTATGAACTGTAGATTAAAACTGAAGAAACTACAAAAAGGTGCTAATTTAAGGAGATGGGACCTGGATAAACTGACTAATCCAGAGGTTGTACAGAGTTTCAGGGAGAGCATAAGAGAACAAGTGACAGGAATGGGGGAAAGAAATACAGTAGAAGAAGAATGGGTAGTTTTGAGGGTTGAAGTAGTGAAGGCAGCAGACGATCAAGTAGGTAAAAAGACGAGGGCTAATAGAAATCCTTGGGTAACAGAAGAAATATTGAATTTAATTGATGGAAGGAGAAAATATAAAAATGCAGTAAATGAAACAGGCAAAAAGGAATACAAACGTCTCAAAAATGAGATCGACAGGAAGTGCAAAATGGCTAAGCAGGGATGGCTAGAGGACAAATGTAAGGATGTAGAGGCTTATCTCACTAGGGGTAAGATAGATATTGCCTACAGGAAAATTAAAGAGACCTTTGGAGAGAAGAGAACCACTTGTATGAATATCAAGAGCTCAGATGGAAACCCAGTTCTAAGCAAAGAAGGGAAGGCAGAAAGGTGGATGGAGTATATAGAGGGTTTATACAAGGGCGATGTACTTGAGAACAATATTATGGAAATGGAAGAGGATGTAGACGAAGGCGAAATGGGAGATACGATACTGCGTCAAGAGTTTGACAGAGCACTGTAAGACCTGAGTCGAAACAAGGCCCCGGGAGTAGACAACATTCTATTAGAACTACTGACGGCCTTGGGAGAGCCAGTCGTGACAAAACTCTACCATCTGGTGAGCAAGATGTATGAGACAGGCGAAATACCCTCAGACTTCAAGAAGAATCCCAAAGAAAGCAGGTGTTGACAGATGTGAAAATTACCGAACTATCAGTTTAATAAGTCACAGCTGCAAAATACTAACGCGAATTCTTTACAGACGAATGGAAAAACTGGTAGAAGCCGACCTCGGCGAAGATCAGTTTGGATTCCGCAGAAATGTTGGAACACGTGAGGCAATACTAACCTTAAGACTTCTCTTAGAAGCTAGATTAAGAAAACGCAAACCTACGTTTCTAGCATTTGTAGACTTAGAGAAAGCTTTTGACAATGTTAACTGGAATACTTTCTTTCAAATTCTGAAGGTGGCAGGGGTAAAATACAGGGAGTGAAAGGATATTTACAATTTATACAGAAACCAGATGGCAGTTATAAGAGTCGAGGGACATGAAAGGGAAGCAGTGGTTGGGAAGGGAGTGAGACAGGTTTGTAGCCTATCACCAATGTTATTCAATCTGTATACTGAGCAAGCAGTAAAGGAAACAAAAGAAAAGTTCGGAGTAGGTATTAAAATTCATGGAGAAGAAATAAAAACTTTGAGGTTCGCAGATGACATTGTAATTCTGTCAGAGACAGCAAAGGACTTGGAAGAGCATTTGAACGGAATGGACAGTGTCTTGAAAGGAGGATATAAGATGAACATCAACAAAATCAAAACGAGGATAATGGAATGTAGTCAAATTAAATCGGGTGATGCGGAGGGAATTAGATTAGGAAATGAGACACTTAAAGTAGTAAAGGAGTTTTGCTATTTAGGGAGTAAAATAATTGATGATAGTCGAAGTAGAGAGGATATAAAATGTAGACTGGAAATGGCAAGGAAAGCGTTTCTGAAGAAGAGAAATTTGTTAACATCGAGTATAGATGTAAGTGTCAGGAAGTCGTTTCTGAAAGTATTTGCATGGAGTGTAGCCATGTATGGAAGTGAAACATGGACGATAAATAGTTTGGACAAGAAGAGAATAGAAGCTTTCGAAATGTGGTGCTACAAAAGAATGCTGAAGATTAGATGGGTAGATCACATAACTAATGAGGAGGTATTGAATAGAATTGGGGAGAAGAGGAGTTTGTGGCACAACCTGACGAAAAGAAGGGACAGGTTGGTAGGACATGTTTTGAGGTACCAAGGGATCACAAATTTAGCATTGGAGGGCAGCGTGGAGGGTAAAAATCGTAGAGGGAGACCAAGAGACGAATACACTAAGCAGATTCAGAAGGATCTAGGTTGCAGTAAGTACAGGGAGATGAAGAAGCTTGCACAGGATAGAGTAGCATGGAGAGTTGCATCAAACCAGTTTCAGGGTTGAAGACCACAACAACAACAAAATTTTGAATATTACCTATCGTGTTCTATGAATGTATACTTCAGTGAATAAGTGTGATGCTAGTGCGTCTTATAGAGGGCTGTACTTTACTCTGCTGAAGTGCATATGTTCAACGTCTCGTGTTTCCCTTTTATAATTACCAGTCGAGGTTCATGTCATCTCCGTACAGTGATTGATTACAAGTTGAGATGCTAAAAGATATTCACTACTGCCGGAATATAAAAGATGTTTTGTCATACTCACTTATGTTCAGTTATCATTCACTGTGCCAACTAACTACCGTCGTGCTCTTAGTGTGAATTGCTTAAGTCACTTTCATTGTTCGTGTTGTAGTCAAACTGCGTTCATTAAGTAACTACATTTGCCATAACATGATAGAGAATAGCTTTTCCAAACCAGGCGATGTTAGGATTTACTTGCACTGTTAATACAATTTCAAACAGAGCAATCACCTTACATTTGCCGACTTTTCGACCGGATCTGTTCCTGGAAATCTTCTGATGTTCAGTACCTGATGTTCACTTCCTGTCTGTACAGCCGAGAGCTTGAATGGTGGTACTTTTGACTGTACAGGTGTGGAAATATTATTGAATTTTCATTCAAATGCTGTAGTTATTTCATGTTTTCACCTGTGAGTAAATGTAAATCGTGCTTGGTCATTCAATTTCTACAGCTAGCACTATGGTAAAACTTCAGATTCTAAAAATGACGAGAAGTGACCATTGACAGCAGCAGCAAAACACAAAACAGCTTACAGCGTAACAGTCCTAAGTCTACACCACGTTGTAATACAATACAGAGTGACAGCGACCTAAGACAGTATTTGGAAGTAAGCACCAAATTTGTATTTCCGAAAATATAATTGCCGTATTATTACAATAAAATAAAAAAAAGAAAATTTGGTCTGAAGATGGAAATGCAGCCGAGATGGATCCATCGTATTAAGAAGATTAAACTACTATAGCTGCAATCTGGATTGTGTTACATAATGGGTCTAAGGAATGTGAGGTAATTTTCTGTTAGTCAGTTGATAACCCTTATGCGACAGGTTTTCGATCTATTCGCTGTTCTTGGCAGGTACAGTGGTTTTGGTTTTTCGCTGATAAAAATTCTCACTGCCCCGTAAATCTTACACACTGAACTCCGTTGAGATCGTCATTTTTTTGCACTGGAAAAAAAGCTTGTTGATTAGTTGTCCAAGAAAGAAAGAGGAGCGTTAATGATAAAAATCAACACGTAGTTAGTTTGAGACGTTGTGGAGCTTTTTGTCCGTCAGAATTCTCAATGAGAAGCGTTGAAGAACGGGAAACGAACCTACAACTGGAACAAAGACATCTCTAGTCTCCTCGAGTCGGATGTTTTCACAGACCAGTTTCCACAAACACCTCAGTCGGTGTATCGCAAATTCGCCGCCGCTGACGTGTAGGCCTTGCTCGTAATTTGTGTGTCAGTGCCTCCCCAGACGGATAAGTCGGCTGGAGGAGGCCTGGAGCGCCGGCAGCACCACGGGGCACGGGACGGCCGAGACAGTACGCGCTGACAGTGGGCGTTTAAGTCGTTAGCAGGCGCGCCTCCGCAGCGTATCATTACGGAACAATGAAAAGCTGCTGCGGGCTGAGTACATCTCCATCCCAGACCCGTTCTGTCGCTTCAGGCAGGATTGCAGTGCAGTGCAATCCACGCAGCCAGCAAAAACTGTGGGATCTTGCGAGAAAGTCCGCTGTATACACTTCCAGCCACCACTTCTTTCACACAACACTTTTGACGTATACGAAACAATGTTAACAGCGGGAATATTGTCCCGAAGATTGTGTATAAGTTATTTTTCTAAAAAAAGTCACATTATTTGATTGTCTGCTCACGTATTTACTGGACGTCCAAGGCTTCAGAGTCAGTTTAAACAAATGGGTTTCTAATTGCGTGACACGGCATGGAATGGTGTGAATCTTATTAAACACTTCATCTGGTCGAGATCGCAATTTAGAAAACAGTGATTATTTGCTTCAGCCACGTAAATGGCCACCTTCAGATCAGGATACAAACATGTGTCACAATCAAGAACGTAAGACACTTGGTCAAGACAATGTTAACATCCTTAAGGAAATGTGAAACATATTGTAAAAACATCGCTGTAGTAATCTGAATACTCCATAAGGCAAGTCGTAGTGCAGTCACATAAGGAACCCCTTGAGAGCGAGGTCTCAAAAGGCCAGTGATGTTCACGCCATTCGACGCCCCCATTTTGTCTACCATGCAACCACAATATTGGCTCCTAAGGGCATCAGGGGGCGGTTACTGGAGGTATCAACTGGCGAGCACAGCATGGATCTACGGAGTATAGCTGAACTGCTCAGTCGAAGAGTAACTCACAACAGTGCCACACTCTAGTGGTGTTGCCACGCGGGGTGGCCGCGTGGTCTCAGGCGTCTTGTCACGTTTCGTGCGGCTCCTCCCGTCGGAGGTTCGAGTTCTCCCTCGGGCATGGGGGTGTGTATATAGTCCTTAGTGTAAGTTTAAGTTAGATTAAGTAGTGTGTAAGCTTAGGGACCGATGACCTCAACAGTTTGGTCCCATAAGATCTTACCACAAATTTAAATTTCTAGTGTGTTGATACAAAGCAAAGCTATGCCACTAATAATCAAAGGAGCCATTGCGTTGTATCTATAAGAACAGTTGCCGAAGTTCACAGTTCGTCAGAAAGGAACCCAAGGGAATTTTGCAGAGTGAGAAAGAAGTGGCAGATGAAATATTTGCGTTTCTACAAGATAAGTCAGTGGAACGTGTGGTGTCGCATTGCTCGACTGTGCGAACAATGTACATGAGTAGTACAATGAAGTGATATTGAAACAGATGTCGTGCCATCGTTGTAGGACGTGGGGCCACAGATCTCGCCTCCAGCAAAACGTAGTAAAATACAATCGGTTACAGGAACTGCTGTTTGCGTATTTCAAGGATGCCCGACACGGCTCATAGGATCTGCGTGATAGTGACCTACTACGTTATTCACATCAACCGGCGCGCGACGTATTACAGAGATTTCAAGGGAAGCAATGGGTGGTTGCAAAACTTCAAACATTGCTACAGAGTTGGAAGACGTAAGACAACGAAATTTCAAAGTATCAACTTGACGATGCAGAGCGAACTGTGAAATAGGCCCGAAAATTTGTGGATGAGATAAACAAAATTATCCCATCACTCAGTAAGGAATTTGTTTTCAACTCCGACCAATCGAGATTTGAAAAGGAAATGCATGTCAAAGAAACCCTGGAAATTAGATGTACCAAGAGAGTTGTATGAAGATCGGCTAATATCAGTGTCTTAATGATTCATATACAATTATGCCGAATATTAATCTGGATAGTAAAGTGGCTGGAAACTTACTTACTGTGATGTGAGAAGTTCGAGTTGCTCTGCCCCTTGGGACTCTTTCTTGTGTGCCTGATCTTGCAAGGGCAGCAGGGAATATTTACGTCACTGCAAGCAAGGGGGGAAAATTGGCGTAAGAGAACTGCAACAATGGTATGAGCTCTGCTTTTGGCCAGGAGCTGGTCAAAGTAACTTGCTTTTGCTTGATTCTTGGTCTGCGTATAAAAATCATACTCTTTTAGCGCATACTAAAAGTATGTGACATTGAGGTTCATACTCATTGGAATCCCTGAACAAATTCAGCCTCTGGATGTTCGCTTTTTCGGTGCCTATAAAATGTATTATCGCACCACCTGCAAATATGCCTTAAAGGATAACCAGTTTCACGATAAGTTCGTTGCAGACTGTTTCGCATTCGGTTGTATGCATCACATTCCATCATTTCTCATCACCCCGTTAAACAAATATGATTCGACATGCCGTCTTTAAGAGTGGATACCTAGCTGAGCGTCCTGCACAGATAGCAACTCCCGAGGAGTCAGCCTTCGATCTTGATGGTGCGAACGTTTGTGATCACTGTGGCGGGTCATTATTCGTTTGGTGTTCATGGTGCAAGTGAATAGTCTGTTTTCAACATTCCTTGAATGTTGGCGATGCCCATTTTGAGAAGTGCAGTACACACTGTGGTGTCACCGCCAGACACCACACTTGCTAGGTGGTAGCCTTTAAATCGGCCGCGGTCGGTTAGTATACGTCGGACCCGCGTGTCGCCACTATCAGTGATTGCAGACCGAGCGCCGCCACACGGCAGGTCTAGAAAGACTTACTAGCACTCGCCCCAGTTGTACAGCCGACTTTGCTAGCGAAGCTGCACTGACCAATACGCTCTCATTTGCCGAGACGATAGTTAGCTTAGCCTTCAGCTACGTCATTTGCTACGACCTAGCAAGGCGCCATATTCAGTTACTATAATTACTATCTTCAAGAATGTATTATGAACAGATAATATTGTGAATCATGTACCGTCAAGAGCAACGTTCGTCATTAACGGATTAAAGTTAAGTATCAAACTAATTACGTCCGCTTTCTGAATTCTCATTCCTTGTCATGTTCCAGACCTCACTTTAGTATAGTTCTTCCCTCCTCCCGCCAGCCTGCGTGAGCTAAATTGCGTGCATTTCGGCCTCCATTCGTAACACGGTGTTGGCTCTTCTGCTAACACAAAACACACATTCCATAGACGGTTGATATCCGTACCTCCCAGTTGTTCATTTTCTGTCTCGTTCCTAACACATATGGTGAGCCATTAGCAGCTAATATTTTACCTGACATAGTTGTTAACTTCTGTGGTACTAAAGGGAGCTGTAGAGGGCAAAAACTGTAGAGGAAGACCGAAATTGGAAAATATCCAACAGATAACTGAGGACGTATTTTGCAAGTGCTACTCTGAGATGAAGAGGTTGGCTTAAGAGAGAAAATAGTGGCGGGCCGCATCAAACCAATCAGAAGGCTGATAACTCAGCAACAACAATTGTTAACACAATACTTTCAAATGAGTCTTACTAAAGACTGAACCTGAAACCTCGCACTGAAGGGGTTCCTTGACATTCTTAGTCGCTTTACCCAAAACAAGGTAAGGTTCTACCAGGCGTAATGTCGTACGGAAATTTCTACAGCAATGATTGTACAGTGTGTTTTATACACAAAACACACACACTATATATATATATATATATATATATATATATATATATATATATATATATATATATATATATATATAGCGTGGTCCATTGATAGTGATCGGGCCAAATATCTCACGAAATAAGCATCAAACGAAAAAACACATAATACGAAACTCGTCTAGCTTGAAGGGAGAAACCAGATGGCGCTATGGTTGGCCCGCTAGATGGCGCTGCCATAGGACAAACGGATATCAACTGCGTTTTCTTAAATAGCAACCCCCATTTTTTATTACATATTTGTGTAGTACCTAAAGAAATATGAATGTTTTAGTTGGACCACTTTTTGCGCTTTGTGACAGAAGGCACTGTAATAGTTACAAACGTATAAGTACATAGTATCACGTAACATTCCGCCAGTGCGGATGGTATTTGCTTCGTCATACATTAACCGTGTTAAAATGGCCCGTTTACCAATTGCGGAAAAGGTCGATATCGTGTTGATGTATGGCTATTGTGATCAAAATGCCCAACGGGCATGTGCTATGTAAGCTGCTCAGTATCCTGGACGACATCATCCAAGTGTCCGGACCGTTCGCCGGATAGTTACATTATTTAAGGAAACAGGAAGTGTTCAGCCACATGAGAAACGTCAACCACGACCTGCAACAAACGATGATGCCCAAGTAGGTGTTTTAGCTGCTGTCGCGGCTAATCCGCACATCAGTAGCAGACAAATTGCGCGAGAATCTGGAATCTCAAAAACGTCGGTGTTGAGAATGCTACATCAACATCGACTGGATCCGTACCATATTTCTACGCACCAGGAATTGCATGGCGACGACTTTGAACGTCTGCCATTGGGCACAAGAGAAATTACTGAACGATGACAGATTTTTTGCACGCGTTCTATTTAGCGACGAAGCGTCATTCACTAACAGCGGTAACGTAAACCGGCATAGTATGCACTTTTGGGCAAAGGAAAATCCACGATGGCTGCGACAAGTGGAACATCAGCTACCTTGGCGGCAAGAAGGACAATTTTATCGATGGCAATCTAAATGGCGCACTGTATGCTGATTTCCTATGTAATGTTGTACCGATGTTAATACAAAATGTTTTACTGCATGACAGAATGGTGATGTACTTCCAACATGATGGATGTCCGGCACATAGCTCGCGTGCGGTTGAAGCGGTATTGAATAGCATATTTCATGACAGGTGGTTTGGTCGGGAAGCACCATACCATGGCCCGCACGTTCACCGGATCTGACGTTCCCAGATTTCTTTCTATGAGGAAAGTTGAAGGATATTTGCTATCGTGATCCACCGACAACGCCTGACAACATGCGTCAGCGCATTGTCAAACAATGTGCGAACATTACGGAAGGCGAACTACTCACTGTTGAGAGGAATGTCGTTACACGTATTGCCAAATGCACTGAGGTTGACGGACATCATTTTGAGCATTTATTTCATTAATATGGTATTTACAGGTAATCACGCTGTAACAGCATGCGTTCTCAGAAATGATAAGTTCACAAAGGTACATGTATCACATCGGAACAACCGAAATAAAATGTTCAAACGTAACTACGTTCTGCGTTTTAATTTAAAAAACCTACCTGTTACCAACTGTTCGTCTAAAATTGTGAGCCATATGTTTGTGACCATTACAGCGTCACCTATCACAAAGCGATAAAAGTGGTCCAACTAAAACATTCATTACGTACTACACGAATATGTAATAAAATGGGGGTTCCTATTTAAAAAAAAAAAAAAAAAAAAAAACGCCGTTGATATCCGTTTGACCTATGGCAGCGTCATCTAGCGGACCAACCATAGCGCCATCTGGTTTCCCCCTTCAAGCTAGACAAGTTTCGTTCTTTGTAGTTTTTTCGTTTGGCGCTTATTTCGTGAGATATTTGGCCCGGTCACGATCAATGGACCACCCTGTGTGTGTGTGTGTGTGTGTGTGTGTGTGTGTGTGTGTGTGTGTGTGTGTGTGTGTCTTGTTGTTGTTGTTGTTGTTGTTGTTGAAGCCAGTAATCATTGTATTTTAGACAGAAATTCTGGCCAAATAAACGGCTTAATAAAATCTACAACATTCAAATGGTTTCATTTTTGAGTCATCAGTCTTCGGATTGAGTTGACGCGGCCTACCGCTATTTGTGCTCCAGTGTCTTTCTCTTCGTGTCATAATGTTAACGAAAATCGGTACAGATATTTACGTGTATACAGGGTGTTACAAAAAGGTACGGCCAAACTTTCAGGAAACATTCCTCACACACAAACAAAGAAAATATGTTACGTGGACATGTGTTCGGAAACGCTTACTTTCCATGTTAGAGCTCATTTTATTACTTCCTTTCAAATCACATTAATCATGAAATGGAAACACACAGCAACAGAACGTACCAGCGTGACTTCAAACACTTTGTTACAGGAAATGTTCATAATGTCCTCCGTTAGCGAGGATACATGCATCCACCCTCCGTCGCATGGAATCCCTGATGCGCTGATGGAGCCCTGGAGAATGGCGTATTGTATCACAGCCGTCCACAATACGAGCACGAAGAGTCTCTACATTTGGTACCGGGGTTGCGTAGACAAGAGCTTTCAAATGCCCCCATAAATGAAAGTCAAGAGGGTTGAGGTCAGGAGAGCGTGGAGGCCATGGAATTGGTCCGCCTCTACCAATCCATCGGTCACCGAATCTGTTGTTGAGAAGCGTACGAACACTTCGACTGAAATGTGCAGGAGCTCCATCGTGCATGAACCACATGTTGTGTCGTACTTGTAAAGGCACATGTTCTAGCAGCACAGGTAGAGTATCCCGTATGAAATCAAGATAACGTGCTCCATTGAGCGTAGGTGGAAGAACATGGGGCCCAATCAAGACATCACCAACAATGCCTGCTCAAACGTTCACTGTGTTGATGACGTGATTGCACAATTGCGTGCGTATTCTCGTCAGCCCACTCATGTTGAGTGTGAAAATTTACAATTTGATCACGTTGGAAGGAAGCCTCATCCGTAAAGAGAACATTTGCACTAAAATGAGGATTGACACATTGTTGGATGAACCATTCGCAGAAGTGTACCCGTGGAGGCCAATCAGCTGCTGATAGTGCCTGCACACGTTGTACATGGTACGGAAACAACTGGTTCTCCCGTAGCACTCTCCACACAGTGACGTGGTCAACGTTACCTTCTGCAGCAGCAACTTCTCTGACGCTGACATTAGGTTTATCGTCAAGTGCACGAAGAATTGCCTCGTCCATTGCAGGTGTCCCCGTCGTTCTAGGTCTTCCCCAGTCGCGATCCATAGGCTGGAATGTTCCGTGCCGATCAATTGCTTCGAACGTCTTCCTGCCGGGACACTTTCGTTCTGGAAATCTGTCTCGATACAAAAGTACCGCGCCACGGCTATTGCCCCGTGCTAATCCATACATCAAATGGGCATCTGCCAACTCAGCATTTGTAGACATTGCACTGACTGCAGAACCACGTTCGTGATGAACACTAACCTGTTGATGCTAGTACTGTAGAGCAATGAGTCGCATGTCAACACAAGCAGCGAAGTCAACATTACCTTCCTTCAATTGTGCCAACTGGCGGTGAATAGAGGAAGTACAGTACATACTGACGAAACTAAAATGAGCTCTAACATGGAAATTAAGCGTTTCCGGACACATGTCCACATAACATGTTTCCTTTATTTGTGTGTGAGGAATGTTTCCTGAAAGTTTGGCCGTACCTTTTTGTAACACCCTATATATAATGTTAAAGAATAACTCCCCAAGAGTATGTTATGGAATGTCACAGTAGGGGTGAATTGGTGATTGATACTGAAGGGAACCTCGGAAGAGTGGAAAAATATTTAAATTCAGTTACGTAGAACGAAAGAATACCAATTGCAGTATTCAGTGCTGCTGAACCAAAGAGAACGCGAACGCAGTTCGGCTGCATAATAACATGTTACAAGCCTATTTTTCTTAGAAGACATTGATACGATAGAAAGTTGAGAGCGTTCCAGGAAATGTTATTTAGCTTTTAACAAAGTATAAATACGTGTATGCAAATTATTGTGAAAAGATGCACACGGAAAAATAATGAATATACACGCTGATTTAACTGCAATATCAGTCTTTGTGTAGAATGACGGATTTCGACGTATTTCTATCATGTTTGTTAGTTTGCATTAACGTCTGTTTTTAAAGACATAAAATGTAAAATAAATCTAAAAACTAATAGATATGGGCAAATAATATTTTCATGGTATATCTATTGATTATATAAATAACATAAACAACTAGCGATCCCAGCAGTGTTCGCACTTGCTAAATGCATGTGGGAATAGGATGTGCGTCTTATCAGAGGTGTCCCTGGAATCGTGCCAGGACGCAAAATTCGTTTCATCGTTGAAACTTCGCCCAATTTGAAGTTTCTGAACTCGAAACTGTAATAGATCATACAGAATATCAATGAAAAAGATCTAGAAAATTTCTTGACCGATTTACTTCAAATTTTTTACAATACTGTAATTAACATATGCTTCGGCGGAGGCTCTACACTGTTTTAAACAACAATGTACCACTTTTCTGCTAAAAACGACTGCGAGGAAAAAATTCTCTGGTATGCTGTGAGAATACGCTGTTGCGATTCCTCCCTCACAGTCAGTTTTAACTATGTTGGCAGTGCATTCAAACCACCAAATTGTCCCTGCCATACGTATTGTTTCTCCGTACTCCCTTGGTGCATGAGGTCGTAGCGTTTTATCATAAGTTTAATTAACATAACAGGTACACTTAACAAACACTTTAATCATCAGTAACATATCCTCCTTCACTATTTATAACAGTCTGCCACCGCTGAGGTAATTTTTCGATTCCGCGACTGTACAAAGAAATCGTCGAGGTGTGTTCGCAGCGCCGTTTCATCCGGAAAGGACGTTTCTTGAAGGTAGTTCGATAGAGAGTGTAGAAGGTGAAAATTTGAAGGCGCAAGGTCAGGTGAATAAAGTGAGTGTCAGCCTAGGACACTGCTGGCGGGCGATATCTTGGAGTGGCATCACTTCACGCAGTCTTCCTGATCGTTGTTCTTTGGGTTGCGTCTGCATGGCGTCTCAGTTGTTGACAATAAATGTCGCCGAAGCAATTCGTAAAACATCACACCGTTGTTGTTCTGCCAGATGTATAACATCATCTTTTGTGGATACGTATACGTACATGTCTTTGTACGAAGAGTTGCCGCTTTATTTGGGCTTAACCATTTCTCATCACCAGTAACGATAGAAGGCGGGAATGGGTGGTGTTACTGACGAGACAATTGATGACGGGCAAGCAGGGATGCACATATGACAACCCACTGATTTTTGTGATTTTGCTTACCGCATGCGGTACCCATAACCCGATTTTTGAACCTTCCTCATGACATTAAAATGACGGACGATAGTGGAATAATCACAGTTCATCACATTCTCGAGTACACTGGGTGCATCATTATGGATTGAAGCATTTAAACGATTTTCATCAAACCCCAAATGTCTTCCTGAATGTGGAGAGTTACTAATATCAAAATGATGCTCCTTAAAACGAGAAAATCATTTTCTTGCCGTGCTCTGTCCAATGGCAATATCCCCATACACGTCGCAACTGTTTCTAACTGGCCTCACTACTGTCATTTCTCTACTGGAATCGAACAGAACAAAATGTCCAAAATTTTCTATTTCTCCTCTTAGCACTCAGTTTTCTAGCGTCTACAGCTCCACTCGCTATCTCCAAATGGCAATGCGTTAACTCAAATAGCAATGGTTGTATTCTCCTCCCTCCTTCCTAACTCCAGTTATTGTCCACAATAAGCAAAGTCTGTTATGAAACATTTGAATGGAGCGAAGGTAACGCTTAAGTTTGTAGTTTACTTCGCTTTTCGTGTAGAGTTGGCTCCAGTTCTTGCTGAGTAGGGGTCTGATTCTTGAAGCTCAAATTCTCACATTTTAGATTCTCATGGTTGAGTTGATCTAAATAAATACGAAGATCGTTGTTGCATAATTTTTAATATACTTTTCCTCATTTTGGTATGTCATACAGTCTTTTTGAATTTTCACATTAACAAAGCCGAAATTACATTGTTCGCCCAAAATACAAAAATACGTCCGATCACATCATAGGCATGCTTACTACTGCCTCTCAGCGGAAATAGCAATATTCCAAAGGGTTTACAATTTTTCTTGACAAAAGAATTTCTGTTAGTTTCGATTATTATTTTATAAATGAATCCAGAAATAAACATTATAAACTGATTGCGTAATTAATAATAAAAATTTTGTGTGTGCCAAATAATCCGTAATTTAAAATGTTTCAAAAAAAATAATTTTAACTGTATATTCAGAGCTAGTACTTATCGAAAATAACTAATTCCCTTTCATAAGAATTTTAGCTTGAAATATTACATGATGAATCCGTTTGCATGAAAACTTACAGAAAACCAGCTAAGATAATACTGACGTGCACACATTCGAAAAATAATACTGGTATCGACAACTACTATTGAGGAAAAGTAATGCTAGAGGAAGATGTCCCGTTATGTGGTGAACTATAAATAAAAAAATGACAATCGATAAATGTGCCCATAGCAACCGGAATACCAACATGAAAAACAGAAACACTACAATTGATGCAATAACTTTATATAATTTTTACGAAAATTGTGTATACAACAATGTGCGGATTTGTTTGCATTCCCCACATTCGGCTATAACAGAAAACTTGTATATTAGGAATGTTGCACTTTTAGAATGGTATTAGACAATCTGAATCGTCCAAAACCCAGTCTGAAATCGTCTTACCCCATGTGCCCATGGTTACTACATCCATATCCGAATGATACCAATCAACAGGCCCATTCAGTTTTTGGTATGGTAGGTAAAACCACAGCGAGAAATAAATGAAGCCACACATTTCCACAGGAAAGCACAGAAAAATGTCAGCGTAGGAGAGCACACCATTTTCTATCTCGCATCGGGTTCCAACAAAAAAACTGTATGTCATTATTATTTTATAAAATTGTAGCCCATATCCACCCGAATGTTTTCTAGGACACCGTGTAAAAATTTGAAATAAATCGGTCAAGAAGTGTTGACGATATTTGCAAAAAGTGGTTCCCTTTGTATGTTACATACATTTTTATATATTAAATATATAAAAACCATATATAGGCTATGTCAGTCCAAACGTTTACTACAATATCGCAAAAAAATTGATCAGTTAAGATCTTTCAGAGATTTTTTGCTAACAACGTTTCTCATTTATATATTAGCTGGTTGAAACCTGAAATTGATAGCAGTGAGATTTTAGGGGAAATTTGAATGTAAATCGAAAGAATGGACAAATGGGAAATTAAGTTGGCTTACTTGTCACGGTAGACAAGAAGCTAAAATCCACCGAGATAGAAATTGAAGCTGCATGTGAGTTTGTCTGAACAAGACTGAGTATCAGGGATGGACATAAAATGGTAACTGGATCCTTGTTTCACCCACCAGACTCATCTCCTGATGTAATCGAAAACTTTAGATAAAACCTCAGTTCACTTGTACGTAAGTTCGCAGTCGTACTGTAATCACTGGTGGTCTAATCGACCAACAATTAGTTGGGAAAATTACAGTTTTGTTACTGGTGCGCGTGATAAGACTTCCTGTGAAGCTTCAGTAAAAACCTTCTCTGAAACCTACCTAGAACAGATAGGAACCCCACTCGTGATGCAGATATACCGGATCTAATGTCAACAAATAGATTTATTCTCTTTCAGCATGTTCACACCGAATCTGGTGTCGGTGAACATTTAGCGACTTTGGCAGTAATGCTTACTAAAGCACAAAAAAATGGTTCAAATGGCTCTGAGCACTATGGGACTTAACTTCTAAGGTTATCAGTCCCCTAGAACTTAGAACTACTTAAACCTAACTAACCTAAGGACATCACACACATCCATGCCCGAGGCAGCATTCGAACCTGCGACCGTAGCGGTCACACGGTTCCAGACTGCAGCGCCTTTAACCGCTTGGCCACACCGGCCGGCACTAAAGCACAAAGGACAACTAAATAAGATATATATGTTCAGCGAACTAAATAAAAAATCAGTAGTGTCATATCTCAATGACGAACTTGAAACTTTCAGCACAGGTCAGCAGCTTGTGTAGGAACTGCGGCTCACGTTTAAAAGAATAGTTGACCATGTACTGAACAGATATGTACGCAGTAGTACAGTTTATAATGGGAGCGACCCTCTATGGTATATAGTCACTTTAAATAAACTTCTAAGGAAACAGAGATTACTGCATAATAGGTGTAAAACAAAGCATAGGCTGTAGATAAAGAGATGTTGAATGAAACACGTTTGGATGTCAAGAGGGCATGTGTGATGCCTTCAGTGACTACCACAGCAGAATATTGTCAAATGATTTATCACAAAACCCAAAGAAATTCTGGTTTACGTAAAGGCTGTTAGTGGCATCACAGCTAGTGTCCAGTCCCTAGCGAATGAGACAGAAACTGAAATTGAGGGTGGCAAAGCAAAAGCTGAAATGCTTAACCCCGTTTTCAAATATTCCTTTCCAAAGGAAAACACGGGAGAACTTCCCCAATTTAATCGTCGTATCACTGAAAAGGTGGATGAGATATTACTGTTAGTGGTGTAGAGAAGAAGCTGAAATCTTAAAACTGAACAAAGTTCCAGGATCCGATGGAATCCGTATCAAATTCTATACTCAATTTTCCCCTCTTGTAACTATAATCTATCGTAGATCCCTCGAACAAGAAACTGTTCCCTGTTCTTGTGTAAAAGCACAGTTCACACCCGTCTACAAGGAGAACAGTAGAAGTGATCCACAAAATTACTGTCCAATATCCTTGACATCGACTTCTTGTAGAATCTTAGAACATTTGTTGAGCTCAAACGTACTGAGGATAAGATTAGAAAAATTACTGCACCACAGAAGCATTCGAACACTCATTATTCCAGCGCTCCATACTTGAATGGAGTGGGTAGAAACCCTAATAACCGGTACAATGGGACGTACCATCCACCATGCACCTCGTGGTGGTTCGCAGAATATAGAAGTAGACACAGGAGGATGTTATAGGAATTAAAAATGTATGCCCTATGTTTGTCCGAATTTTTATTACAATATCGTGTAAAAATCATAAGTATATAGGTCAATAACATTTCGAGACTTTTAGAAACGACGTTTACCCTTAACATATTACTGTCGTTAGGTATTATTAACATATTTACTAATAATACAGAAGCAGTTATAATAATGCCGTATCTTATAATTCTAGTACTGAATAAAGGCATTCTATTCTGCAAGCTAGAAGGAGTGTTTCTTTTTTTGCGAAAAGTATCACAAGATAAAATAGGAACGATTGGAGGCAGATTTGTCCATAGCAATTAATCATTGCGGCACTGACTCTATTCCCGACATAAAGAAAGCATTTCGAAATTAAAAATTAAAAGTGCACGTCGTTTCAAGGAAATTGGATTACTTTTTGGAAAAAATAAGGACTGGCTCAATACTAAGCTATCGTTTTAATAATTCATTGTCACGAATGCCCATGCCAACTAAAGTGGGTCGTCCGGAATCGAAGTTCCATTCTAGAAGCGAACTGTCTAATCATGGGAATATAGAACGATGTGCATTCGCGGAATTTTCATATGCATGTTCTTTATATGATATCTCGGACTATAAAAGAAATTCGGTTTCTTAAGTAAAACACAGACAGCTTTGTCACTGATTCTGAATTTTCTTAATCTTAAACATCAACCGTATATTTGTAACATGTCTGAGTAAACTACGTACCATTTACTTTTGGTCACACTTTTGATCTTACATTTCACTTTGTTAGTACTTACTAACATCAGAGATAGAACAGTGAGTAACAGTTAAAGGCTTTGTTGGCTGTGTCAACAAATCTCGTGTTTTTCCGTGACATCCAAATAACCGGTGGTATACATGGCGGAAACCTGTATCTTAGGTTATTTTCTTGTTGCTTAGTTTGTTTTAATTTATGGGATGCTTTCTTATCTTTATTGTTGTCGAATATTTCTTTTAACTCGTTGTTAAGTGTGGTTTTCAAACTTTTTCTTTATGCATTTGAAATAGGGGTGTAACAGAATATGTAAGTTAGGAATAAAACGACCAGTTTTGTACTTCAGTACCGTTAAACATGAAAATCGATGACCGATTTTAGTTTAGCGGGTATGGGGTTCACACATCTACAGCAAAGCAAATAAATTGCCGCCAGCAGATAAATGATACTACCCTGGGGAATCTAATAAGTTTCTATGGCGAATATGAATGATTAGATTCCAGCAAGTGCACCAACAGCAGTCGATCCGTGTCTTAGAATCATACATAAAGCTTTAAACTACATATGCGTAAAGTCTAGTCCAGTTCTGTTTTGTTTTCCTGTGTGCTGATATGTATAACTAATACACCCCTTCCTGTTATACATTTTATTGTTGCATCTTTTATATTGTTTGTGGCAGTTAATTCATTTGAAATACGCATGAAAGAAAGGACATTTCGTATGCGAATTGCAACGGAACGTTATGGCTAAACTTTCAGGAAACACTCCTCATCTACAGCAAAAGATAATATTTCGGCTTGGGCCAGCAGTCGCTTTGTGCCTATGTTAGAATTCATTTTACTCAGCTCTTCAGAGGACGTAGTTGTAAACTCCAGTCCGAAGACTGCTTTGACGCAGCTCTCCACGTGTAGCCTGCGCAAGCCTTTTCAAATCTGCATAACTACTGCAACGTAGATCCATTTTAACCTGCTAACTATAATGAAGTCCTGTCTCTCAAAATTTTTAACTCTACCATTCCCACATTACCAAATAAACGATTCGTTGATACCTCACGATGTATTCTGTCAACTGAGACCTTCTTTTTCTTTGGTCGTGCCATAAACTTCGTTTTTCCCCAATTCGATACATTAATTATGAGAAACATACGGCTATGCAACGTACCAGCATATCACATTAACTTTTTCTCAGATGAAATGTTATAGACACTTACGTTGTTCTATGCGTTGTTCTATTGTTCTACCAGTTACAAAACTATATTCAGCTGTAGTATGATTCGTTTTTACTCATATTGTCCTTCTGCTCTTTATCTTTGAATGCAGATGCACGCACTCACACACAAACTCTCTCTCTCTCTCTCTCTCTCTCTCTCTCTCTGCCTCTCTCTCTCTCTCACACACACACACACACACACACAGTTTTCCACTTTATTCCTTTCAAATTTATTTCGTATTTAAAAATATTCAGTTACGCTCAACAGTTGCTCTGCTCTTGCACCATAGTTCTTCACCTGTACCATTACCTTGCTTGATATTGATTGTCAGTTGTAACCGATGGAGGTGGCGCAGTAGTTAATACACTGGACTCGCATTCGGGAGTACGACGGTTCAAACCCGCGGCAATCCTAATTTAAGTTTTGCGTGATTTCCCTAAGTCACTTCAGGCAAATGCCAGGATGGTTCCCCTTTGAAAGGGCACGGCCGAAATACATCCTCATTCTTCCCTAATCCGATGGGACAGATGACCTCGCTGTTTTGTCTCCTCCAGCAATCAGCAAAAGAACCAATTGTCAATTGCAGACTGATGATGGCCGTTTAAGCATAAAACTGATTAATTAAATTAATTAAAAATTACTATATAACATCAAAGTTTAGTGTGTTTCATTTATAAAGAGAAAATCCTATGTTCATTGAGACACTGATGTTACGGTTGTACCACATGAAAAATCTTAAGGATTGTGGTTTCTTTTGTTACAGTGTTTAGCCTATAGCGTGACTAGGTTTCTCTGTTCTTGACAAACGAGCAGTTTCGACTGTTGGCCATAATTATAATTGATAAAACGAAACAAAATAAATATACAGATACATATAAGGCAATTAGTGTACCTCATTTTCAAGCCTAATAACAAAAACTGAATAATATGATTAATATGCTTTTACAGGACCACACTTTACTAAATCACATTTTAACAGAAAAAATTCAACTTTGGAGCCTCATTTTATACGAAAGTAAATAATTTATATTTCTGCTATTAAGCATATTAATCTACACGGTTTACGTACTGTGTTTTCAGTCTACTGTGATAATTCTAGGCTACATGTCTATCGAAACAACAT
This sequence comes from Schistocerca piceifrons, assembly GCF_021461385.2. Taxonomy (NCBI): domain Eukaryota; kingdom Metazoa; phylum Arthropoda; class Insecta; order Orthoptera; family Acrididae; genus Schistocerca; species Schistocerca piceifrons. Next base: position 399,964,122 of record NC_060145.1, read on the forward strand.
TTGATGATACTATGGATATCAGTATTACGTCAAATTTTTATTAGTGCGTAATAATATTTTCTTAACTAACACATCGTTGTGCCCTGCAAGACACACGTGTATGCAGAGCGTTGTGAGCATGATTAGAGCACTTCTCTATAGCCACCTGCACGTAGTGTATTTTGCAGCGTGTGGCGACACACATTGTAGCAGAAAGTATTCGTCGAGATCGACTATCAGCGTACATTAGTCATTCCCAAAGTGTACAATACAGGCTTAAACACGATTCAGAATTGTGTTAAGTGTGCCACATAAGAATCGCTGTCTCTTAATCGGGCTTTATGTCTTTCTATGTGACAACTGATTTCTTACTACTTCTAACAACATATAATCCTGTGAAATAATACAGAGAAAGAGCCTAAACGGGCGTCCGATTTTACAGAATAACGAGGCTCTATGTACCCGAAAGTGAGAGCTGTCGTGAACGCATATCCCGAAAGCTCGTTGCATAATTAATTACCGTCCGCATTGCGCCTATGCTTTGACGTCACGCGTCTGTTAACATATTTTGAAACTGCTGTAATGTAGCTTCAGTGCGCATTAAAGTCAAACTACATCGGTAAGCTTTGCGTCACTGCTGTGCAATGAAGCTCTTTTTTATAAAATAAACCATCGCATGTTCCCGCGTGCGCGTGTATTCAACTCAAATCTCGCCTGTGAACTTCATATTTATTCAACGTTAAATCGTATTAAATCTCAGGCTGATTCATGAACGTATTTTAGAGTGGGACATAGAGAAGCGACTGCTGTTATGTGAAGCCAAAAATCTAGGAATTTACTGCTGCTATCCGAGAGCATGTCGGTGCCCACTAAGGAGGGATGCTGCGAGTTCCAGCTGTTTCGTTAGAAAGTGGACAATTAGATGTATTCCTCTTTGTGTCTCGACGTATAGCATCCACACAGGAACTAGGCAGATCTGTTTCACACGTTAGGATTTTCACCGTACGGCAATTGCTTTGCGAAGTGTCACGTTGGGCTCTCACACGTACGATTCCGGCAACTGCAAGCTATTTTATGTAAATGACAGTTTGCCGAATATGTTACCGGAATTACGACTTAAGTCAAAAATTTTTAGACGAAATTTAGAAAAAAATTTATTTGCAAAATAACTGTTACAACTGATCAAAATACTGTCCATGTTAACATATTTACTTTTCCATCCTTTCAAACAACTTCCAAAATGTTTCAGAGTAAACTTCCTTAGGGAAGGTACTTACAGTACTGTTGCGAGCTGCAATGGGCTTTTCATCCAATGAAAAACGCTGCCCACGAATATTTTCCTTCGTCTTTCGGATAAGGACGACGTCGCACTGGTCCACTTCAGGCGAAGAGTGTGAGTGCGGCAACGCACTTTTTCCTTCTCCAAGGAACCCATTTTTCTGGCAGCGGCGTGTGGTGAGGCTTTGTCACGATGCAGAAGAGAGTGTCGAAGGTCATAGAGATGATATGATCCTTCTTGGTAAAGAAAGTGGCCATTAGCTTCTTTCAAGAGCTCCTGCTTTTCCAACCTTCCGTGGGTGGCTCGCCTGAAAAGCACCATACTGAAGACAGCCTCTTCGTTTCGAGGTCATAACAGTACATCCACATGTCAGTGTGCGATTGAACCGTCGTTTGTAGAACTTTACGAGCAAAAAATGACACCAATCTATCCTTGTGTCATTTTGGGCTTCTGTCATTCAACGTAGCAGACAAAGGGTGCAGCTCTTGCTTAAGCCTAATCAGCAGATCTATGAACTGCGCTGCAGTCGATCCAATATTTAGAGTCCCTTCAATGTCACTGAATATGAGATGAAGATCACGTTCGTTTATTTTTCTTACAGCATCAATTTATTGAGTCAGTGTCGTTGCTGCGCTACCAGAAGGGTTCAAGAGACTCCCGAACTATTGACACATCAACGAAAACAATTTCCAACGGTGGCCTTAGAAGGGACAGACTCACACAAAAACGAGTATCGGAACAGGAAAATTTTTCTGACTTCAATTTTTTTTTTTGTAGCCATAATACACTGTCCACTAACATTAATGTGACCACCTGCCAAATGCTGAATGACTACCTTTCGTGGCGCGGCCCGCTGCGAGATGTCCAGGATGAGATTGAAGTTCTGGGAGGTACCGACAGGGATGTGGAGCCATGTCTACTCAGGTATCGTGACCAGGTGCGCAAGGTTTCTCGGTTAAGGATCCATGGCGCGAAGAGCCCGATCAAGATGGTTCCACAGACTCTCTACTGGGTTTAAATCTGAGGTGTTTGATGGCCACGAAAGTAGGGTAAACTGATGCTGATGATATCCGAACTACGCAAGTATTTGTAACCGAGAAATCAAATAGCAATTTTTATATATGTAGTTTTAAAAAGGCTTTAATAGTTCCTTAATGATGATATATTTTCAAAAAACTTTCAGACAAAATTTCGTCCCCATAGGGGTTCAATTTCCAACATGCTGAAAAATGCATTTTTTCTGAGAAACCAAATACCGATTTTCGAATTCCTAGCTTCAAAATTGCCTTAATAGCGACATATTTTCAGAAAGCGTTTTATCTTCTATTTACCCCTCCACCTAGGAGTGGAATTTCGATAAATCCGTTCTTGAACGGCAGTATAAGATCAACACCCTCTTCAAGTACTAAGTTTCTAGCGGTTTGGGCTGGGGGATGAGTCAGTGGATCAGTCAGGACAGATTTCGTCCCTTTAGGGATGGAATTTTCAAAAACACTGAAACACGTATCTTTTATTTGTGATATACAGGGTAAATACCAACTTTCACACATATAACTTTAAAAATGCATTCTCAACGTAATTTTTTTCATAAATCTATTTCGACCCGCTTTGGGGTTAAAATGCTGTAGTAGTTCTTTAATCACGGTTTATTTTCAAAACATCTTGCACCATTATTTTGTCCCCCACAGGCATTAAATTTGCAAAAATGCTGAAATACGTATTTTTTATTTCTGACCGAGAAATCGCGCACCAATTTTCGTAGTCCTAGCTTCTAAATTGCATTAATACCAACATATTTTCATAACAATATCCTTAGCGGTGTTTGGGCTGGATGATGAGGCTGTCAGTCAGTCAGTACATTTCCTTTCATATATAGAGATTGACCAGAATGATTGATCATATTAGACAAGATGTGCATTATGTTGCAGACATCCATAGTGAGGAGATTCTCGGAGATGTAGGAAAAAAGAATACATAATCCATATTTACAGAACAATAAAAGAAAAGGAATATATTGTTGTCCCTTGCATAAATTCCAGGTGAAATACTCAGAAGGCGGAATAAGTTACGAAAACTTAAGGAATATATTTCATTGAATAGAAAGTAAAGTAAAAAAAAAAAAAAAAATCCGCTCTACATATGATGATTCTTAGGCTACTTTAGCCGCACAACATCAAGGAGAAACTCAGTTTGCAACGTTTATTTACAATGATCACATTGCTGCACTGGATATATGCAGAAGTCAAATTTTAAGTAAAACTCACGTTATTTGATATTAATAGGAATATATACGTACATATATACATATACATACATACATACATACATACATACATACTGAGCTGTGGCTGCCTCGCATCATGGCTTGTTTTTTTATCTTTGGTTACGTTCCAGTGGTGTCTTAATTCTTCATCGGTTACCGCAATAACGTTCCCGTCTTCTCTCTGTGAGTGGCAGCAGCAGCGTGTATCGATACTAGTACTGCTGTACTGTCTTTGGTGTGGCGGATATATTTTCTGGGTTTTCTGTGTGTGAGCCGGCTGGGGTGGCCGAGCGGTTCTAGGCGCTACAGTCTGGAACCGCGCGACCGCTACGGTCGCATGTTCGAATCCTGCCTCGGGCATGGGTGTGTGCGATGTCCTTAGGTTTAAGTAGTTCTAAGTTCTAGGGGACTGATGAACTCAGAGGTTAAGTCCCATAGTGCTCAGAGCCATTTGAACGACTTTTTTGCTGTGTGTGGCAGTTCGTCGGTTGGGGGAGAGCAGTGAGGAAGTCTCCATGGCGTGTAGTCAGGCTCGAGCTGCTGGCGGCGTACACGCGCGGTTGGAGTTGTGAGGCGCTTCTTACAAGGATTACGAAATTCGTCGCCCACCGATACTGGACACTAAAGTTGAGTGCCCACTTAACCTACTATCAAGCCTCCACTGCTATCACATCTCTTCGTTTGATCCTGATTGTCGCTCCGTAGGAGATTCCCACGAGCAACAACGTGTGTGCATTGAAGTTGGCGAGAATTGCAACCATCTTCCTGTTTGGTGTTTAACTTAATTTAATTTATTCCTTCATTCATGAAATGTACCAGCGGTATCTTCTGCCTTGTGTCCGTTGGCATTCCGGTTGCCTGCCCAGATCGTTGACGTAGTTTTCGGCAGTGTATTTTCCTCGTCGTGCTGATGCTATCCAGCACGGCGTGTAGTTCGACAGCTGAGGTAGTTTTGGGCGTTTATTCTGACTTTGCTGGATTGGGCACCAGTATCCAGAACGTTGTGCTATTGACATCTTGTTGTCGTTTTGCTGGTCGAGTGGAGCAGAACTGATCTTGTTGGTTGGCTCGTCGGCTGGCTTTTGGTTGTGTTGCTTTCCGATTAAGAAGTTGTTGGTCTGGCTGCCTGTCTCACCTAAACGTGCGGTAGTGTTACCTTCCCAGGCCGACCCTTGGAACCTTCTGAGCGCCGCTCCTTGTGTTTTACATAGTGATTTCCTTTTAAGTCTTAAGTAATCTGTGTGGCCTTCAGCCAACTTTTAGCTTATTAAAATTGGAAGGCTTTTCTTCCGTAGGTCTTAAGCAGTAAAAAAAAAAAGTTTCTTGTTTGGTATGTGGCCTTCAGCCGAGTATCAGCCTTTCAAAATTAAAATTGAAAATTCCTTGCGCCTAGGCCTTAAGCCATAAAATTGTTTCAAGTTGGTATGTGGCCTTAAGGCGAGTTTTCAGCCTTTTCAGATCAAATGTTGAAAAATTTTGTCTAGGCATTAAACCGTAAGAAATACTTTCTAGTTCGCATGTGGCCTTCAGCCAAGTTTTCCAGCTTAAAATTTAGAAATTTCTTTGTCTGGGCTTTAAGCTGCGAGATTGTTTGTGTTTCGTATGTGGCCTTCAGACGAGTTTTATGTGAAGCATTTTAGGGTAAAGCCTTTAGCCTATTTTAGTTGAAATTTAGAAGCTCTTCCCTTTAGGCTTTAAGCCGTAGAATAGTTTTTGCTGCTGTGTGGCCTTCAGTCGAGTTTTAATCCCTCTCAAATTAAAAATTCAAAATCCTTGTCTTGCCTTTAAGTCATTAAATTGTTATTCCTTAGTATGAGGCCTTCAGCCGAGTTTTACACGAAATATTTTAGGACAAGGCCTTCAGCCTTTTCAAATTGAAAGCTCTTCTGCCTAGGCCTGAAGACTTGAAATTGTTTTGCTGATATGCGACCTTCAGCCGAGTTTTCACGCTATTTAGATTAGACATTGAAAATCTTTGTCTTGGTCTTAAGCCGTTACACTGTTCTTGATTGATGTGACCTTCAGCCGAGTTCCACAAAAAAAATTTAAGCTAATGCTTTCAGCCTATTTATATTGAAGATAAAATTTGTATTGAAGAAGTGAAAATTGCAGAACAAGTCTGTACCTCAATTCCTAGCTTAGGCCTTGTGCCTTGAATCTTCGATGTGGCCTTCAGCCGATCTAAATTAAATCAAAGGAGGTCCTTCGTTAAAACCTTGAGTGTTTTTGATTCTTGCTTGTGTGACAGTGTGTTTGCAGAAATAAAGTTTGTATGTTGAGTGCAACTGACAGTAACTTATTTTGGCCCCTTCCCCACAAATGTAACCTCATCCGCTCTGTACTGTTAGCCAGGGATTTCACATATACACATACATACATACATATATACATACATACATACATTCAGTGGTGTAGAAGGAGTTGCCCACCAACAATTCCATTAGAATTCTCTTAAACTAAACATTATAGCACTTTTATGGAGATGACAAGTTATTAAAAATGTATGTTCATGAATAATAGACATCATTCTGGACCAAAGTAAGTGACTTTAAATGTTTGTGAAAAATTTTCTTAATCCTGGCATTGATTCCATGGACTGAGCAGTTGGTTTGAAAAAGAGATATATAATCTACGATAAATTTTATAAAGGAATAAATATACTGGACACTGGCACGAAATTTAGTATCAAAGAAATGTGAGGGATCCATTTATTAATGTCCATCAAAATTCCACTAACCAATATTTCTATGACTATATTTTACTGGTTGTTTAGTGCAATGTTTGTCACATGCAAACAAAACAAAACTGAGACCTTTGGAAGATTTGGTATAGAATGCTGGTGATGCTGTAGTAACAGCGATGATGGGACATACTCCTGGCTGCGCTATCTGATCAAAAGTGTCCACAAGCCCCTACATAATGTCGCGAGAGATGGACCTACCAGTACAAAAGCGTGTGGGGAGTTCCATGTTGTCAGTAGAGCTGCCATAACAGTAGAATGTGCCGAATTTATCAGCCTTTCTTCCTTTGAGGCACACCAAAGTACGTTTCAAACTTTCATGACAACCCTACACATAAAGTACATAAAGTACAAATTCAAATTTTACAAAAGTATAATGTCAGACTCTTGAAAAGGAACATATTAACATAAACATAAGACATGCAGTGAGATAAACCATTACTATTCTTGGTATATAGATTATTAACGTGCTATAACTATTATTGACATTAAATTACTTAAAATTTAATATGAAGATATACCAAAGTGTATATAGGTATATCTTTTTAGATGAGTTGGCCATGGGAAGGCCAGTAGCTGTAACTTTCTGAAACTTTTGTGACAGAAATGGAGTACGGGATTTTTGAAACGTTGCCTGCATAAAATTTATACTTATATGTAGTATAAAAGGTATGTCGACAACATGATTTTGTTGTTTAGAGATGATCATGAAGAAATGGAACACATGATGGCGAACTTTAACAGTAAGCATCTGAAACTAAATTTACTTTCAAATATGAAAATGTTTAGATGTAAAGAAAGAAGACAGTAGACATGCTTTCGAAATTTTTACAAAATTGACAACCATGGACTCTACTACTAGTGCTGGTTCGACCCATCCACAAGAACAGAAAATGGCAGGCTTCTCTGCTATGTTCCATGGAATTCTGAAATTGCCACTTACTAATCATCAGAAAATAATAGAGGTGAACATTTTAAAGTGAACTGCAAAGGCTAATGGTTATTGGCCTGAGGAAATTGAAAGCCAGTAGAAAGCTATGAAAACTGAGGTTAACCAAAATTCAAGTGCTAAAAACAATTTAAAAAATTTAAGCATGGCATGCATGAGAGGCATTTCAGATAAAACAGTGAGGTTGTTTAGGAAGGAAAAGGTTAATATAAACTTCAAAATCAAAAGTTCATTTCGTAACATGCATTCCCATAACTTTTATTCCAATAGAAAGATCTTAAAATCCAGGTATTTACAAAATCTCTTTTGTTGAGCTTAACAAGTTTTATATTAGACAGTGGGGTGCAGCTTTTCTACTTGGTTTAAGGACAATATTCCAGGGGCATACAAAGAAAACACTGCGTCTGGTAATCACCTTATTTAAAATAACTAAGTGTCACAAGACATGGGGAATAATATTGAAATTTTACATATTGCTCCTAAAAGCCCATTGATGAACATCTTGGAGGAAGCGGAAGTCTACAGTCACATGGAAAGGAAAACGGGTAAGTCACTCAATGATGAAACACATTTGAGGGAAAAGGAATTCCTAGAACTGTTCATGAAACAATATGAGATGCAGGCAGTTGGGGAGTAGTAGGCAATTAAGCCCACATTTAATCAAAATTTCACCATTTTATTTAACACCAACGATTTACACAAAGCGCACTCTCATTTAATTGTGCAGTTGAGAAAATGAAAATTACCATCAGATTGTCTACAATACAACAAATACTATAAAAACTAAAAAGGTGGCAATGAAAGGTCGAATACAGCAACACAGAAACCAGTATTTACAGCGCAACTGATTAAAAAAAAGTCGATCCCAAGTATTTAATCATACAATTCAACATCAAAATTATTCAAAGAAGACGCCAATAATTGAATAAGAAGTCGCTATTAACAAAATACTTTTTACAGGCCAAAAAAGGATACTTGGCCTCAGAACCTTAACTCTAGTGTGCATACCCTGGGTCCAATGGATCCACGGAGAGTTTTAACATTAATTACTGTAGGGAAGACTTAAAATCAGTCCCCCTACGCATAATGTATGCTCTTTTTCAATATTCAGTAACACATCAAAGGTACTTTTAGAAATCTGCGTCATTAGCTTTAAGCATCACTTACATTTTCTTCTTTGTAACACACATTTACATAATCTCAATCTGTTGGACCCACTGGTTTACGCTGCAGTGTCGTTAAGTAGACTGTGTTGTAATCAAACAAGTTTTGTTGGAATTCAGAGTATAAATTACTGGAACACATAAGCATTGTTCTGATTGCAGAAAATACGTTGCTACAACTTGCAACTCTGTTCACCTCTCAGCGTTCTCTTGTGTTGTGTAAGAGAGTGAAATATTGCAGTACAGGGTTATGAATGTGTGAAGCAGTATAGTGACGTAGGAGTTTACTATACAACAGTGTTGTGTTTGATATTCGATACGCATCTGGAAGAAAGGTAAGGGTCATATGTAATACTAAACAATAACATGAACAGCAATCCACAGGCAGAATATAGGAATCTACATTTAAAAGGGAGCAGCAAAGAAAACCGCATTCGTTATTCAAGCTAAAATATTGATTCAGTTGTTACTTAATGGGTAGCTGAAGAGATTTCCTTTAGATATAAGTGTTGCTTCGGATGAAAACAGCGAAGTTGTTCCTGAGGCAGCGCCATGGAACTCTTTGGATGAAGAACAACGTAGTGATGATGATGATGACGATGACGATGATGATGAAGACGATGATGATGAAGTGCTAATACATATATACTGCTCCAAATGGTACGCTATAGAGTAAAAGCTCGCCCCCCCCCCCAAAGCAAAACATAACGCCTGCACAAAAATTAGTGAAATGTATACCACAACCAGCCAGGGGCATGATCACTTACACCTCTAAAGATGCCTTGGGTTTATTTATTCCTCTAGCCACTGTACAAGAAAATGTGAGACGGACAAATCTAGAGGCAAGAAAAATAAACTGGAATGATGTAACCAGAGAAGAAACGGTAACCTGCTGCATATTGGAGCAGATAATGGCTGGGATGTTCCAGTGATGGACTTTTCCAGTCCATTATATAGAGCTACAATGTCTGTCAATCGGTTTGAAGCAATAAGAAGATTAATTTGATGACAAAAGAACAAAAGAGACGAGGTTACAAGCTGATAAGCTTTCTGCTATATCCTAGATATGAAAAACATTTGTAGGACTGTACAGAAAAGTAATGATATATAAAATTAACGTTACGGTGGACGAACAACTAGTTTCATTTAGGGGTCGTTGTGGGTTCAAGCAAAATTCGTATATGTCAAAAAGCATGGAATGTATCGAGTGGCCGACCGAGGTAGCCGATCGGTTCTAGGCGCTTCAGTCTGGAACCGCGCGACCGCTACGGTCCCAGATTCGAATCCTGCCTCGGGCATGGATGTGTGTGATGCCCTTAGGTTAGTTAGGTTTAAGTAGTTCTACGTTCTAAGGGACTGATGACCTCAGATGTTAAGTCCCATAGTGCTCAGAGCCATTTGAACCATCTGTATAGAGTGAAAATATTTTGGATGTGAGAAGCTGAAGCTGGTTATGACATTGATGGGATTGTGTTTACAGGAAGAGAACCAGGTGAGTTACACCAGAAAAATGAAACCTTTTCACAATGAAAGCCCTTGCAGGCAATGTTACTGATTCAGCCAGAAATGTAGACAATTATTTTACAGGTGTACCATTTGTGGAACATCTCTTGATTAAATACTGTTGTCCAAATAATGAAGAGGAATGAAGGATAAATTTCGAACGAAATAAAGTCAAATACTAGCAGACCAGTACATTCATGTATATTTGCATTTATGAAAGAAATGACTCTGGTTAGTTTTTCGGCTGGGAAAAACAAATGTAAACCTAAGTTCAATGCATTGTGATAGCTTAAAATGGGTGTCATGGATCAGCTAGAGGGCAATTATACGTGCAGAAGAGAAACTACTCACTGGTCCATGGGTCTCTGGTGCAATATAATATAAAATGACCGAGCGAGGTGGCGCAGTGGTTAGCACACTGGACTCGCATTCGGGATGACGACGGTTCAATCCCGTCTCCAACCATCCTGATTTAGGTTTTCCGTGATTTCCTTAAATCGTTTCAGGCAAATGCCGGGATGGTTCCTTTGAAAGGGCATGGCCGATTTCCTTCCCAATCCTTCCCTAACCCGAGCTTGCGCTCCGTCTCTAATGACCTCGTTGTCGACGGGACGTTAAACACTAACTACCTACCTGCAATATAATGGACATACGCACTCTCAATGTCTTTATGATTTGAACAACACAACATCCCACGTATCACGAAGGGCTTTTGTGTAAGAGGGGACTTTTCATAAAAGAACTTTCAATGGAGTTGACTCATCCGTTTGTGATGACATGTTTGCCAGGACCATAGCAGTGTTTGTGTTTGCGTGTGTGTTGTGTTGTGTGTGTGTGTGTGTGTGTGTGTGTGTGTGTATGTGTGTGTGTGTGTGCAACACGTGTAAAAATTAATGTGATGCTCTTTTGTTTGACGGTATGTTCTTTGTAAATACCATAATCACCAATATATAAACAGTTTGTCACAAATAATAATAATGACTTATATTTAGTTTTCATAATGTATTTTATTCAAAGAAAGTTATTCAGGATTAGAAACATACTCTTTTGAACTTAATAAAAACCATTAAAATGATCTCTCCTGTCTTACATTATACTGATAACCCTTAAAACAAAATATTCGTGCAGGATGTCTCACAGAAATCGTGTAAAATCTGGTACTAGACATAACAGGTGCAATGGACCCGGGTTATATAAATGAGTGGTGGAATTTCCAAACGCAGTGACATGCGTATGTTTTATTTCTAACAGAGAAGCCAAATACAAATTTTCGTAGGTTTAGCTTCAAAAATGCTTGCACAATGAAATATTTCCATAAAAACTTTCTCCCTCCAATTCACCACTGTAGAAATTGAATTTCCAAAAGTAGTGAAATACTTATTTTTTATTTCTAGTTAAAAAGTCAAATTTAAATTTTCATAGATTTGGCTTTAATATTAATATTTTTCGTTAAAAATCACATCCATTATTTCACCCCCTTAGGAGTTCAATTTCCAAAACCACTGAAACACATATTTTTTTATTTGGTAACCGAGAAGTCAGATACCAATGTTCATAAATGTAGATTTAAGAAAACATTAGTAGTTCTTTAATAATGATATATTTTCAAAAAAGCTTCCACCCGCTATTTCATCCTTATTGGATTAAATTTCCAAAAATGATGAAACACGTATTTATTTCTGACCACGAAACCAAATACCTTTTTGCCCTAATAATTTATTCCTAAAATATCTTCATTCCCTGTTCTACCCCCTTACGGTTGGAATTTCGAAAAATCCTGTCTTAAACGACGCCTACTGTACAAGATCCACACCTTTCCCAAATTTCAAGTTTCTGTTCTTATCGGTTTGGGCTGGGGGATGATGAATCAGTGAGTCAGACAGGACATTGCCTCCTTTTATATATATATATATACATTTATTTAAGTGGTGGCGGGGTTAGAACCCGGACCGAGCGCGTTTCATCACGTATCAAAGACACTACTTTAAACTACTTCGGAGGCCATCGACCTAGTGTAGCAAAAATGGGTTTCACCCGAGCAGCCGACAGGTTTCCATCTATCGACGGTCGAATCCTGACGGTCCGGAGCCCACTGCAGTCTTAACTGACGATGTCGTTGCATCAACTTGTGACCACGCAGGGTTGGTCTGCTGCGGAGCTTCATGTTCAACAATGTACGATGAACGGTGTGCTCCGAAACACTTGTGCATTAACCAGGTTTGTGCTCTTTCGGCAGAGATGCCACAGGTCGCCATCTATCCCACTTTACAGAGCAGACAAGCCTCCGAACCCCACGTTATGTGAAGAGACGTGGACGTCCAACAATTTAGCACCTAGTGGTGGTTTCACTGTCCTCCTACCTCTTCCCGTAGATGCTCACGACAGCAACACGTGAACATCCGACCAGCTTCACCATTTTCGAGATACTTGTTCACAGGCTCTGCGTAATAATAATCTGCCCTTTGTCAAAATCGGTTATCTCATTTGCAGCCAAAATCTTCGCTGGGACGATCAGTTGTCCGTGTCTGCTCCTCTTACATACATTTGTTCCAGCGTCACGTGCCCGCAGCGCCACGTAGCGGCATCGAAAGTTGCGGTGGGCAGTGGTCATAATGTTTTGGCTCATCAATAGATTTTGATAATCGCAAACTCACTCATCAAAACCTACAGGGTACTCTTCGCTGACCTAGAAGAATTTGATTCGGTAGTAAGCAAGATTTAGCAATACAAGTTCAGGAAAAAATTTGAAAATTTTTATTTTATAATTACATCAAAAGGAAAAAATATTTTTTGGCATTTGTTTTCTGAATGCTTTTCTGTGTGTTGAGATCGCTTTTCGTCAGGAACAGTTAGGTGTATCAAGTTAAGATTTATGTCACGTACTAATATCTACGGTCTATTGACAGTGAAATCAACAATTTTCATTTTTTCCCTTTATCTGCAGTGTGAAACTTTGCATGATTCTATGTCAGGCCTACGGGTTTTGATGAGTCAGTTTGCAAATGTCAAATATGTGACATCAATGTAATTGGCAGCTAGCACAGCATGTTAATACAACTCCAAAATTAATAAAATAAACGAAAAATTACAATAGCAAATGTGAAATTTCACAAAATACATACTTCACACTTAAGATTAAAACATTCTCGAAAGTCTTGGGATTCCTAGGAGTGATATCTTCCCAGTATCGGTATCCATAACAGCCAAAAAATGTCGAAATTCTCTGGATGGATGAATTATCTATACACATAATTATGTTAGTACTAACCCATCGGTGCATGAGTCGTATTTGCACTTACCCGTTTTTTTAGATATCGTTTATGTTTTGGCTCAATTAAACGGTAAAAATGAAACTACATACAAATACGGCACTCTCGTCATTGCTGGCCGCAGTTCTCTGTGTTTAAAGGCCAAAATTGATCTTAATTTTTAGTTTTAGAAATACCAACTTGGGAAGTGAGAGTGTCACCTGCATGCCAGGGGTAAGGGGCCACCTATACATTTTAATGTTACACTGTATACCATACTCTGCTGTGAAAGAGAAGAATGTTTTCAAAAATTTCCTTACATTGTTGTTTTACTATGTACTGGAATTTTTTTATAAGAAGGTAGCCTGAGGATGGTACAGTGTAATGAAACTGGCAGCCAGTAAACAAAATAAAAAGCAGTTGCGATGAAATACTAAAAACATATATTATTTCTAAACTTTATTATATGTTGCGTGGCTGTTCTGCCGGACATGTGTGCACCATATGAACCTTGACCGTAATTACACTACCGGCCATTACAATTGCTACACCAAGAAGAAATGCAGATGATAGACGGGTATTCATTGGACAAATATTATACTAGAACTGACATGTGATTACTTTTTCACGCAATTTGGGTGCATAGATCCTGAGAAATCGGTACCCAGAACAACCACCTCTGGTCATAATAACGTCCTTGATACGCCTGGGCATTGAGTCAAACAGAGCTTGGATGGCCTGTACAGGTACAGCTGCCCATGCAGCTTCAACTCGATACGACAGTTCATCAAGAGTAGTGACTGGCGTATTGTGACGAGCCAGTTGCTCGGCCACCATTGACCAGACATTTTCAATTGGTGAGAGATGTTGAGAATGTGCTGGCCAGGACAGCAGTCGAACATTTTATGTATTCAGACAGTCCCGTACAGGACCTGCAACATGCGATCGTGCATTATCCTGCTGAAATGTAGGGTTTCGGAGGGATCGAATGAAGGGTAGAGCTACGGGTCGTAACACATCTAAAATGTAAAGTCCACTGTTCAAAGTGCCGTCAAGAGGTGACTGAGAAGTGTAACCAATGGCACCCCATACCATCACGCCGGGTGATACGCCAGTATGGCGATGACGAATACATGCTTCCAATGTCCGTTCACCGCGATGTCGCCAAACACGGATGCGACCATCATGATGCTGTAAACAGAACCTGGATTCATCCGAAAAAAATTACGTTTTGCCATTCGTGCACTCAGGTTCGTTGTTGAGTACATACACCATCGCAAGCGCTCCTGTCTGTGATGCAGAGTCAAGGGTAACCGCAGTCACGGTCTCCGAGCTGATAGTCCATGCTGCGGCAAATGTCGACGAACTGTTCGTATAGATGGTTGTTATCTTTCAAACTTCCCCATCTGTTGACTCAGGGATCGAGACGTGGCTGCACGATCCGTTACAGCCATGCGGATAAGATGCCTGTCATCTCGACTGCTAGTGATACGAGGCCGTTGGGATCCAGCACGGCGCCCCGTATTACCCTCCAGAACTCACCGATTCCATATTCTGCCACCAGTCATTGGATCTCGACCAACGCGAGTAGCAATGTCGCGATACGATTATCCGTAATTGCGATAGGCTACAATCCGACCTTTATCAAAGTCGGAAACGAGATGGTACGCATTTCTCCTCCTTACACGACGCATCACAACAACGTTTCACCAGGCAACGCCGGTCAACTGCTGTTTGTGCATCTTCTTCCTGTCGGTTAAATTTCGCGTCTGTAGCACGTTATCTTCGTGGTGTAGCAATTTTAATGGCCAGTAGTGTATAATTTCAGTGCGGAAGCACATTATGTGTGAATATCTGCTGCAATCGAGTGAATCTGCTAGCAGCAACGAAAATGGACGGTGGACGCTTCATGTGTGCGTCAAGTTGAGAATTTGAGTTGGTTAAGGGAAGCGTGTTCGTATAGCCGCAGCGATAAAGGCGACTACGTTCGATTCCTCGTCGGGCACAAATTTTTGCCTGTCACCACTGACGAACTTGTAACTTGGGTCAGCAACTGCTGTTAATCAATAGAAGGAGAAACCAGTCCATGTTGCAAATATTTTATTTTCAATTCGATGACTGGTTTCGGGCTTAGACTTATTTTCAAGTCAACATCCGGAAATCAAAAATGGCGTTTCTGAAGAGGTCAAAAATGTGTAATGTACATTTACAGTGCATACAGATAATTCTGTTATCTCTGTGCACTGTAAATGTACATTAGACATTTTCTGACATCTTCGGAAATGCTATTTTTGCCTTAGTTATGTTGATTTGGAAAAGGGTGGCCGAACAAAGCGATCGAATGAAAAATAAAATATTTGCAACTTGGGCAGGTTTTTCATTCTGTTGTCAGCATCGAATTTAATTCAGTGCCTAACAGCGACTGAGATCTGTATTTTCTTAAATCATTTCTAAACTTATTGTTCTTAAGCAGGAACATAAAATTTTTATGTTCTATATATTTTGTCTACGGAAGATTGGAAGGCATTAAAAATCTGACATGCGTCCGTGACACACCACCTTGCCACGACACGGAGGTTAAGATGCTGGGTCAGGATGTGGACTGGTCTTTGGTTGTCACCTGAGAAACAAATCCATCAGGGCCGTTTCAGTCCTAAAGCTAGCCATGTCTGCAGTTGGTGATGTGAAGTGGAAACACAGAAAAACAACTGCAGCTAAACCAGGCAGATATCATGTACTGACGGATAGTCGATCATTCCGGAGTGTGGCTGTACAAAATCGCACGAAAGCAGTGGAAGAAATCGCTCGTAAGTTCCAAAACTCTACCAGCGCTCCAGCTACCACAACGAATGTGCATAGAGACTTAAAAAGAATGGTGTAAAATGGTGGAGGAGCTCCTGATAAGCCAAAGATTCGTGTAGTCAATGCTAGGAGACGCTTGAGGTAGTGTAAATAGCGAGATCACTTAACAGTGGATGACTGGAAGGGGGTTATTTGGAGCGATGGATCTGGTGGAAGATTTTGAATTTGGCGAATGTTTGGAGAACGCCACCTGCTATCGTGTGTAGTGCCAACACTGAAGTATGGAAGAGGTGATGTTACAGTAAGGGGATGTTTTGGTGGTAGGATCTTCTCCCATTATTGCGCTTAAGAGATGTTAAATGCAGAAGGATATGAACTCATTCTGCAGCACTGTGTACTGAGTGTACTGAGTTCAGTAAAGGAGCAGTTGGGAGGCGATGATTGTGTCAGCATGGCAATTCACCCTGTTGCAAAGCAGCATCTGGAGACTAATGGTTTATGAAAACTCGTGGAGTGACCCGCTTAGAATCCTGACCCGAAGCCAAAGGAATGTCTTTGATGAGGACAGATGCTGAAGTAATGAATTAAAATTTGCGCCAAGGTTGGGACTTGCACAAGGATCTGCTTATTAGACAGACACACTAAGCACTACACTATCTTGGCACTGTGGCTAAGGCAGCTGCATGCACTCCGTCTTCAGGTCACGAATAGCCTACCGGGACCATCCGACCGCCGTGTCATCCTCAGTGGAGGATGCAAACAGGAGGGGCGTGGGGTCAGCACACCGCTCTCCCGGTCGTTATGATGGTATTCTTGACCGAAGCCGCTACTATTCGGTCGAGTACAAACTGAATTGGTATCACGAGGCTGAGTGCACCCCGAAAAATGGCAACAGCGCATGGCGGCCTGGATGATCACCCATCCAAGTGGCGACCACGCCCGACAGCCCTTAACTTCGGTGGTCTCACGGGAACCGTGTACCCACTGCGGCAAGGCCGTTGCCAAGACAGCTGCATGGAACACTCTAATCCACTGACCTTCATAACATAGACTCTGACTCTAAACTCCCCTTCGTATAGCGAAGCCTCTCTGATACTGGAATAGCACCCCAGCATGTATGTAATGGGAAAATCCTACCTGTACCTCAGGCATATGTGATCTACTGATCTGATGAAACTGCACTTTTCTGGAGACTTACTGTCACAACTTTATCTTGACCAAGGATAGAAGCTGAAGCAATGCATTAAAATTTGTGCCAAACTGAGGACTTGAACCTGGGTCTACTGCTAGGAAGGTGTGTTGTCCATTACGTCATCCTAGTACTGTGGCTAACACACCTGCACAGAATACTCTAGTCCAATGAACTAACACAACGTAATACCTTTGAAATGAGCTAGAACGTCGACTTTGCTCCAGACCCAAGGGTCCACCATCACTCCCTTCTCTAGTTTCAGCTCTTGAGGAAGATTGAACTGCCATTCCTCCACAGACATTCAGACACCTCACCGAAAGTGTCCCCAGTAGAAGTCAGCAGGAAGGGAAACGGTGAACAAAACCCGAATTAATGTCTACTAATAGGCGTCCTGCTGGTTTTGACGAGGGAGTGCACGTCGCCAATTTCGTATCGAGACGAAGGCGTCGGCTACCGGCAATGCAGCGACTTGCCGGCAGAGGTCTCTGCACGCGCCCCGCCTGCGCATGCGCCGCCTCGCCCGTGTATCACGCGCGGTGCGGCGCCTGAACAAACCAATTACGAGCGCCGAGTGGCAGGCGGCAGCAGGAAGCGGCTCCCGCGCGGCTATCATTATCGTAAATACAGGGGCGGGGACAGCACAGTAGCGCAATTAAGCAGCGGCGCGGTCGCGTGGGCCGCCGTGTACAGCCGGGCGCGGCTGTATTTTCTGCCGCCGACCGGAATTCCTACGCCGCGTGTAACCGCCGGTCTAGCGAGTGCGCCTTAAAATACCTGATAATGCAACACTGGGTGGCATTGCGGGATAGACTTGGGCTGCATCCGTCCGCACAGATGTGTTCCCAGACGTGCTTGTAAAGGGTTTTTCATTTAGTGTGTTTTAATTGTAATTTACAGTTTCTAATACATTCTTTGTGTCCTTCCAGGTGTGGAAATATCCAATAAAATTTTCAGTTCCATCACACAGAGACTCACTATTCCTGAACGTTTCGAAATCATTAAAAAAATTATCAAAGTTGCTGCACAGTGGTGGGTCTCCAGCTTTTGTTCACCAGAGAACTGGGTCGCCATTACTGTTTCGCTGTTCAGTGTATATGGCACACTGGCTAAGTTTGAATGGGATTTCACTCCATGCTACTGAAGCCACCAAAAATATAAGGTACACTGAGATGACAAAAGTCATGAGATAGCGATATGGACATATACTGATGACGGTGTTGTCCGGTACAAAACGTATGAACGAGAAGTGCATTGGCGGAGCTATAATTATACCGGTGATTCACGTGAAAAGGTTTCCTATGTGATTATGACTACATGATGGGAATTACCAGGCTTCGAACACCAATGGTAATTGGAGCTAGACGCACAGGACATTCCACTTCGGAAATCGTTAGGTAATTCAATATTCCGAGATTCACCACGGACAACGCAGTGGCCTACAGCTTTCACTGGACGACTGACAGGAGCAGTGTTTGCGTGGAGTTGTCAGTGATAACAGACAAGAAACATTGCCTGAAATAATGCAGGCCGGCCGCTGTGGCCGAGCGGTTCAAGGCTCTTCAGTCCGGAACTGCGCTGCTGCTACGGTCACAGCTTCGAATCCTGCCTCGGCCATGGATGTGTGTGTTGTCCTTAGGTTAGTTAGCTTTAAGTAGTTCTAAGTCTAGGGGACTGATGATCTCTGATGTTAAGTCCCATTGTTCTTAGAGCCATCTGAACCAATTGAAATAACGCAGGAATCAATGCGGGAAGTACGACGAACGTATTCGTCAGCGGCGACGCCTCTCCAGGTCTCATGACCATTTCGGTTGCTCCCTAGATGACTGGGATACCGTCACACAGTCATATGGGTCTCGATATGAGTTGGTAAGAGCTCATGGTAGGGTTCGACTGTGACGCAGAGCTCACGAAGGCATCGATTCAGATTGTCAACAGCCGGCCGCTGGTGGCCGAGCGGTTCTGGCGCTACGGTCTGGATCCGCGCGACCGCTACGGTCGCAGGTTCGAATCCTGCCTCGGGCATGGATGTGTGTGTTGTCCTTAGGTTAGTTAGGTTTAAGTAGTTCTAAGTTCTAGGGGACTTATGACCTCAGAAGTTGAGTCCCATAGTGCTCAGAGCCATTTGAACCATTTTTTTTGATTGTCAACAAGGCACTGTCGAAGCTAGTGTAGGCTGTATTAAATGGAGTGGACTGGGTCCTCTCGCCGACTGAAACGATCATTGATTATAAATTTCATGTTCGGCTACCTGGAGATCATTTGCAGCCATTCATGGACTTCATGTTCTCAAACAGCGGTGGAACAATTGTTCGAGACTGGTTTGAAGAACATTCTGGACGATTCAATTTGGCCACCCAGATCGCCCGACATGAATCCTATCGAAGATATAAGGGACGTAATAGGGAGGTGAATGCTTGCACAAAATCCTGCACCGTCAACACTTTCGCAGTTATGGACGGCTATAGAAGTAAGATGGATAAATATTTTTGCAGTGATATTAAGGCGACTTGATGAGTCCATGCACATCGAGATGCAGCACTACGCCAGGCAAAAGAAGGTCCGACTGGATATTGGTTGTTATCCCAAGAATTTTGTCATCTCGGAGGAAAGTACGATGGGAGGACAATACCGCAGTTGTGGCAAGCAGTATTGAGGAAGAGCCGAATGTGTCCGTTTTGTAGACTTTCTCAACTGTTGCGGCTACTTAAGACATCAAGTTGGCGAATCTTGCGAAAGGATTTGGGCCTGCATCCACACAAGATTGTATGGATTGAATAGTTGAAGCCAAGATTACGTCGTGAGATCGCTGATTGGGCTGTTGGAGGCTTATCTATAATTCCGTGGAAAAAGCATTGTCTCAGACGAGGAGCATTATTATAGTGACTTCGTCGAAACGCAAAATTGTCGTTATTGGATCGAGAGAAACCCATAAGTGTCCAGGTGGTGCCAGTGCATTCAGAAAAACTCACTGTGTGGTGCGGTTTATGGCGAGGTGGCGAGATGATGACAGAAGAACCTTCAGTGGTAACCGCTACATATCCGTGTTACACGAATTTTTGTTTCTAGAACTAGAGATCATGATTTTGGAAACACGGCTGATTCTGCGCTCGATTTTCTGAGGGAGAATTTTGGCGACCAGATCATGTCAAGACGTGTGTCTGTGAATTGACTGACACATTTGTGCGATTTATCACCTATCAATTTTTTTCTTTGGGCCTACAACAAAGCCCAGGCCTATGCTGACAAGCCACAAACTTTGGAACATTTGGAGGCGGCGAGCATTCGTCAGGCTGCGCAGACATAACGCCACTAATGTAGGCAGAGTGATTAATATTGGAACCATGGTGCGCGTCAGTGTGTTCAAAGCTGCGGTGGACATCTGAATGATATTTTGTTTAGAACATAAGTGTATGCCCAAACTACAAAATAAAGCACAATTTACTTTGGTACGTTGAGTGTTTTCTGTTCAAATTAAAAAAAAAGTTACCTTTAATGGAAGATCCTTTATAGGGTGTAGAATGCTTACAGTTAGTGTCACACATTTCGTACATAAAGCTATTTAGGTGAAGGAGTAGGCTCCTTTTTAGGAAGAGCAAAGCTGAAATATTCACGTGATTTATTTGACTTGACAAATGTCGATATCCTGTGGACACTCTCTTTAAGAGCCTCACTATCGGTTCTATACGTTGGAAATGACCAGGGTAGATGCTGGTATCACGCTGTGCTGTCATCGGCACGATCCTAATGAAATTTGTTTGTATTTGCCTCCTTTCGACCTGTTATGGAATTTCAGGGTTGTATCCGTGCATTGGCGTAAAAGCTATATGATAGTGGGAAACGTGCCGTGGGTGCCATTTCCATGGGGACACACATTTGCGACGACGAACATCACGAGGAAGGACAACATAGGAGGGAAAGGAAGAGGAAGAAGAAGACGGGAAATTGTTAGAAGACACTAAAATGGGAAAGTGTCAGAGATACCTAAAAGAGAATCAAGAGGAAATTCGGACTGGACTATGTTGATCAGCAGTTCCCTAAAACCAACCTCTCCCTGCGACATCCCTGTTTGCTGTTTTTGGGAACTGAATAGAGGTACTTTCGCTATCCTAAGTGAGCCAACAGAAAGAAAAACTAATGATCGTATTTTATGTTTGTTGTTTTCATTGCTATGACTCATTGATCGCTAATGACAAAATTAAAAAGCAGTTTAGTTATTGTTGAAAGCTACACCACTTTGAACTTTATGTTGTTCCTAGTTTTGAACTGCGCAGTACAAAAACAGTTATTCATATATTTTCCTTTAACTTCATTGTACAGTCGTTTCGATCTTGATAAATGAATGACAAGATTAAGCAGCGATGAGGATCAAACAAAACAATTATTTACATAAAAAACTTTTAAATGTAATACGTTTATAAGGGGACTAAAAAGTAGAAAATACTTTCTCCTAGTTCCAATGTGTGTGAATTCCGAAGGGACCGAACTGCTGAGGTAATCAGTCCCTAGACTTATCCACCACTTAAACTAACTTATGCTAAGAACAACAAACACACATCCATGCCCGAAGGAAGACTCGAACCTCCGATGGGAGGGGCCGTGCAATCCGTGACATGGCGCCTCTAACCCCGCGGCCACTTCGAGCGGCTCTCCTAGTCCCATATACATTTTTAACTCCATAGAGGTAATCCTAAGAATTTGCGTGCGTGAATTTTTAATAGATATGGCAATACATCTAAGATTTAAAACGTAAAACGTGCGGTGCATGCAATAAATATTAAGGAGGTGAACTATTCGTGCGTCATTTATGTATTGCAGACGCCCCACGCTTTTCGTTTTAAATGTTACAGGTATTGCATAGCCTGAAAGTACCGCATCATTTGTAAGGTGCTTTTTATTTAAGACACGACCGGTTTCGGGCTCTTGTATGTCCATCATCAGGTGTTATAATTTTGTGCTGTGACTCGGAGCGCCACAGTGGATGACTGTATGACGCGGTTCCTCCAACAGGATTGTTTGGTTTACAAATATTCTCACAAGTACATTCACAAGTACGAAGAATGAGGTTAGGATTCTGTATGGAAATAGGAAGAATTATTTTTTACTTTTTAGTCCGTTTTAAAAACGTGTTATATCAGAATTTTTTAATTTAAATAATTACTTTCTTGTTTTTAATATTTGTGTGACATTTCTCAACCTATTTCAAACACTTTGATGAGATTGCAGCAGAGGGATCGACAACTTCAGGTTTATTTCAGTTTCTCTTCACGTAAGTCAGTGAGTACGTTGCTAGCTCCTATGTTCATGTCACGAGAAGACTGCGGAGGCGAAAGCTGAGAAAACCCAACTAACGTGGAGGCTTACCAGCAATTGTTCTCACCACGAAACAATGGCAACCGTAACAGGAAAAGGCGAAATAACAGTGCTACGCAAAATACCCTCCGTCACACACCAGTCTCGAAATTGCCTTGATACTGCTTTGTCGTTTACTTCTGAGCTATTGTGCGAGTTTTAACTCTCTAGCCCATCGGGAAAGTTGCCTAAAATCCAAATGGCACCCTACTGCTCTCATTAATTTCACGTCATCCGATGAACCTAAAAGTTGTTTTATGTAGATGAAGCAAAACTGCATCCATCTCTGTAGACAGTTTCTCAGTAAAGCTTTCACTTTTCACGCAAAATTTTAATACCACTGTTTTGGGATTCGTGCGTGTACTCTACTATGCATTCTCAGTTGATTTCGTGGAAATCATTTGACGAAAACAAATAAATAAATAAAAAATGAAAACATCGACATATGACGTCACAGCTTGATAGGAAACTGGTTCATTTTTACATTATCGCCCATAGTTACTCTAAAACGCGCCAAACAAGTAAACTACCGGGCGTATTTTCAAAAGTTTGCAGTGAAGAATGTAGTCGCTGCCCAGTCTACGATTGTTGCGTTCAGGGCATAGGTTGCTGCCTAAGAAATATAGCTAACATATCAAAATTGTTTTTAACGGTGGAAGGAGATCGATAACTCTTTCGATACCCGAATAAATAAAAGATACATTTTGACGTTTGGCCCTGACGAGCTAAGACATGCAACATTTGACGTTATGGCCGCGCGTTGTACGTATTTGTGGTTCGTGTTTCTCTTTCGTATGTGGTTTATTAAGTCAGTTACAATCCTATTTCCAGTTAATATAGCATTAAGAAACATTTTCGTTTTAAAATTAGAGGTAGAAAATCGCAGATCCAGTGGCAGAGTAGTATATATACTGTGTACGAAAATTTTTCTTGTCTATTATAACAGTTTCATTCATGAAACATTAAATAACTATTTTCATTCACAAACTGTTTTCCAGAGAGCAATGAATGAGAAATGGGATTATATTATTGATACAACTAAAGTATTCGGTGGTCTGTATACTTTACGCTTACCTATTTGCTTACCTATTTTATGCTTACATCTTTTGGTTTTATTGATGCAGGCCATGTATATTATGTAAAACATAATTTTGCATGTTTTCGTAACAGTTATTGCGTAATTACGTATGTTATCTTTGAAACAATAACAACATCTTTTTTTTATTTTCCTAGCCGAACAACGAAGGGCCTGTGCAGTTTCAACACTGAGAGACTGATTTTTCTGTGTTATTTACTGCGAAAATTGAAAACTTATTTTTAGAAAGTACAACAACACAGGTCAAAACACAGTGTTTAGTGCAAGACAAATATGCACAAACAGTAGGAGAAGATACCGAAAAATTTAACACTACTCCAGTTACAATTACACTACACATCTACAGTCAGCATTCCATTTTCTCTACTCAATCAGTGGGTTTTGTCAGAAAGACGTGCAAATCTATTATTATTGACTTGGTACTTGCTCATAGAAATCCTGTTTTCCAGCTGGAATATACTGTAAGACGTCAAGTAAGGCTTTTTTTCTTGGCGCTCTGTACTGGCAGAATTTTTATCACACAAGAATGTTGTCTAGCGGAAGATTTCTTTTCCCAGCAACTCTCGGCTTCTTTGCAATGCTTTGACAAATCGACGGTAGCAGGATGTTATGACTTCTCCTTCCCCTTAGTGTAGTAGAGTTGTCAAATGAAATGTGTAGATAGATAAACTCAGTTATTTTGAATGCGCTTTTGTGCTACTCGTTGTCGAGTCAAGATCCCTGACATCCTCCGGTTCCATTTTGCACAAATTGATTCCGTCCCCACTGCCGTTGGAAATGACCGGAATCCAGTTTTCTGGCTGAAAGAATGTCTTGCTCCTTTCTTTAAGGGCAAAATCTCTGTCACATGGTAGGAAACTATGAACCGTGACGAGGAATTTCTGGTCTGAAGCATTGAAATATTGACGGATGATCAGATTTTGGAAAAATTTCGAATATTTGGGACATCTATCACAAAATCAGTAACATTTAGGTTTGCGTTCAAATGAAAAATAGTAATAATGATCAAAACACTGCATTCCGTTGCTTTCCTCTGAATGTTGTCTTTCATTTTGTGTAACGCCGTATAGAAACACTTTTAAGACATTCTGTAAAAATGCTGGAAACATTCGAGATACTTGTTCAGTTCTTTCATTGCGTCGAAGGTGCCATATTTTTTCTCTTTCTTCAACCATAACTGATGTATCCAAGATATTGTTCGCTGCCCAATATTTACGAGGTACAGAAGATCCAGTGCATCAATATCCTGGTCTGATGAAGACGAGATATTCTGGTCCAGTCGTAGCAGGACCATTCCGCTCCTCTCTGACAGCGCCACCTCAGTGTGAATTGCTCACCTCTCGTCCGCGCCCCGTCCTTAACTTGCTTTCACCAGGCGTCCGCGCCACGCCATTTCTGCGTAAATTGGGCCTAAAGTGACATAAGAGTTTATTTTATGTCTATAAATACAAGTATGATGTCTTTTCGAAATTCTCATTTCTTTTCCACAGCCTGTTCTATTCTCCAGGACTGCCTCCTTCACCTGAGCTAGTGTTTTACGCCCTCCTCGTTCCGTCCGTCATGTGTTATTTTGCTGCCTACGTAGTCGAATCCCTGAAATTCATCTACTTCGTGATCACCAATTCTGATGTTAAAGTTTCTCGCTATTCTCTTTTCTGCTACTTCTCATTACTTCCATCTTTCGTTAATTTACTCTCAATGCACATTATGTATTCGTTAGACCATTTCATCCTTTAATTCCTCTTGACTTTCACTGAAGTTCGCCTGCTTAGCTGAGTGGTAACGCATTTGGCTGCCGTGCAACGGGCCCGGATTCGATTACCGACCTGGTTGGAGATTTTTTCTGCTCACAGACTGGATCTTATGTTGTCCCCATCATCATTTCATCATCATCGACACGCAAGTCACCCAATGTAGCGTCACCTGAAATAAGACTTGAAACTCGGCGGCTGAACTTCCCCAGATAGGGCCTCACAGCTATAATTTTATTTTCTTTCGCTGAGGATACCATTGTAATCAGCGAATTTTATCACCGATAGCTTTTCACCTTGAATTTTAGTTTTGAACCTTTTCGTCATAGTTTCCTCGATGTATAGATAGGCAGTAGGGGCGAAAGACTTCATCCCTGTATTACCCCCTTTTTAATTCAAGAACTCCGTTACATTAAGTAGTAAGTACTCTTATTTTTCCTCTTGGATCTTGCAGAAACTGTATATTAACCGTCTCTTCCTCTACCTTATTCCTATTACTCCAAGAATTTCGAACATCTTGTATCATTTAATATTGTCGGACAGTTCCCGCAGACTTTCCTTGCATTTGTTCTGATTTTTCTTCAGTCTTGCTTCCAATAACAAGCGCAACGTCAAAACTGCCTCTCTAGTGCCTTTGCCTTATCTCTTAAGGCATAACAATGAGACCAAATTGACGTCGCGCCTTCACTTACGGAAATCCTTCGATGGAGTCCAGAACCGTAGTCTTCGATGTCAAAACAAGTAAGTCATTGGATTGAGGACTTATTAAGGTGAACCGAGAAACTTGTTGTTCATCTCCATATCGTCGGAAGCTGAAGTACTATTGGTTGACTACGGTAAGAAACTGTGGTAAGTTATTTACTACTGAGTGTGTACTGTAGTTAGTAGATTCGCAGATGACATTGCCCATCTAGTCGGAGATAAGGAAGATTTATGAGACCTGTTGAAAGGAATGTCCAGTGTACTTTGGGCAGAGTATCGCTGACAGATAAAGCGAAGACTATAGCTAATGATCAACAATACTCAGTGATCATGAAATGCGGTGCCACCACAGTTATACAATTTAATGGAAACAAATGAAAATTTGTGTCCGGACCTCAACGCGAATCCACATTTCCAACTTTATATGAGTGGTCGCCTTAACGGCTTCGGCTATCCGAGCTCGCTTCAAGCCCAGCCCCAAACTTCCAGCTGTCCCAGTGTCTGCTTCCCATAATGCTCACACAATTACGTGATTCCAGTACAGGGAGAAAGTTGTCTTGGCTTTAAAATAAAATACATTAGTACAGTGTCTGTATTTTACAGTGCCTGTAGAGTCCGACCCCTGTTCCTTCGACCGTTCATTCATGTATCCGTATTTTACAGTGTCTGTAAAGTTACATGCTATGTGAAATGTTCCTTCGGACTGCACTAATGAATCTTAAGTGAGAAACGCCATTGGAGAGACCAAGTGTGCCACGTAAATGTTTCCGAGACCTACGTTGCAAGACGGGGTGCTGCTGTGGTCTGCAGTCGAAAGATAGGTTTGGTACAGCTATCTATGCTGCTCTAGCCAGTTCAACCGTCTGCAAGAACCTACTTACTGTTTTCATGTGTCGGTCTTGTTCTACGAATTTGTAATCACCCAACATTTCAATACTAAATTAGTTATCCCCTGATGTCTCAGAATATGTCCTATCAACCGATCCTTTCTTTTAGTAAGAAGCAAATTCCTTCGTCTCACATCTCACTTGTTGTCCACGATGGTAAAACTACGGACATTTAGATTTAAGCTGAGGTGTGCCGACAGCAGTTCTCCCAAGAACCATCAATGGAATAGTATAGAAGGATCTAGTACACGTCGTACCGTTTACCACACACCGAACGGTGTCTTGTGGTGTACTGTGTTGATTTGGAGTGACGTAAGCGTAGTTTCTCTTGTCTGCAGAGGACTGTCGCATCCAAAACATTATATGTAGTTGAGAGCTACAACTACTGCCTGTAGCCTGTAAAAAAAGATTCCGAGCTTTCCCTTCACTGCTACATCAAGCAGTGCCTAATTACAAGTATCTATCACCAAATTAAACAATTTTGCGCTAATCTATGATTTCGTTACCCACCTGTCTCAGTTATCATTTCCTTTCGTAGTTCATCACCTCATGCTTTTCATCGTTTGGCAGCACGAGTATCATGCCATATTTGTTTATTTCCACTCTCTCAGGATCAAACCTTCAGCTTCATACCATGCTGTATGTTTGTACCATTTAATGTTTCTCTTCCAATTCCTTTTTACTTTGAGATGGACAGTGCGTGTCATTTTGGAATCTCAACATTGCAATCCTTTTCTCTCCCACTTATTACTATATGTTTTATTTCTTTTATTAAGTGCCCTCATTGACAAACAGCCTCCAACAATTGTACTGTTTTCATGGTGTGAGAAATACAGTAAAGAAATGCAGTAACTGGCAGCAGTTGGAATTACTGTACTATACTCTGGAATGTACAACGCTGGTATGATACCCTCTGTTCTTTTGCGTATAGTATCAGTGCTAGCTCTGAGTACATTGATCACTATTATCTGTGAATGAAATGCAAATGAACCGGAACATCGAGAAAGTAGGCAAAAGATAAATACTCTGTAAAGCATTCTCGAATCAGTCTTTTAAGAACAAGTTTATGTATTTATGTTGTAAGCTTTCGTAAATAAGCTGCCACAAGGTGGCGGTGAGTTACAGCACTCCTTCCCTACTAGGACCCGCATCCTTACCCAGAAAACAGAAGCAAACAGTTTATACTGGCGATAATAAACCGCGTGAGACTCTGTAACGTGAAAGTAACATAGGCTACTCGAGAAAACCAGTTGTAAAAAAAAAAAAAAAAAAAAAGGACAATACTAAAACCTTCGCTTGATGTAAGGAAGAACACCACTGACTGCTAACGCTTTCTCTTGGAGCTCACATTATGACCAACCGCCGTCTTAGCGAGGGAGATCAGAGTTGCAACGACACGCTGCTATGCAGCTGCGAATAGAACATCGAGCGTTGCAACTGAAGGAACACTTGTTATACTTATCCCATTCGCTTTTTCAGTGCGATTGATACCTGACGAAACTACTCGTATACGTGTGTTTCCCAAAAATAATCACTTTTCGATCAGCGCTAAAATGACAGACATTATTCATGATTTGAACGAAAGTAATCAAAGTATTTCAATCAGAGACTAAGATTAAACACAACTGTATAGCCCTAATATTAATGATAATATCAGGGGTAGTTTCCTCAGTGTTAACTGTAACCTATTTTGAGATAAATAGAATTTTGCCAGATGGACTTTTAAGGCCTTGCTTTAGGGTGTATCATTATCATATGTTGTGTGGCCAGTGTCTTGCTATCATGCAATCTGCTGCTTTCTTATTGTGCATGAAGCATGAGTTAACTGCTGTTGCGGACAGGCACGATTAACTGAACTGGGCTGCAACCAACACTGACTCTGATTGTCAGCACCTAAGCTAGTGACTAAAATGTTTGGAACGGCTTTCCAGTAGATGAAACGTCTGGCGTTTGTTGCAGCAGTAAAGTGCTCCTCAGTGGGAGTATATTGAGATTTACTGGTTCAAATGGCTCTGAGCACTATGGGACTTAACATCTGAGGTCATCAGTCCCATAGAACATCACACACATCCATGCCCGAGGCAGGATTCGAACCTGCGACCGTAGCGGTCGCGCGGTTCCAGACTGAAGCGCCTAGAACCGCTCGGCCACACCGGCAGGCGAACTTTACTTTTTTGTTTTGTTTTGGTTTTAGGGCGCAAAACTTCTATGGTCAGTAGCGCCCGGTCCGTGACTTAGGAAACAGTAAAAAGCCGAAATTGAAAACCAGCAGCAATGGGAACGAAAGTCATAAAATTGGAGAAACTAAAAGCAGAAGGATGGCTTAAAAATCCACTACAGAAAGGGGTTGGTTGTCCCCAAAAAAAACTTCAAATAACTGACGTCATTTCACTGGCACTAATAAACTTGAGAACGCGGTCGGCTGAGCGCGTGTCATCTGCTAAAATCGACGATATATCAGGCGATAGCTGTAGACGGGAGCGTAACGGATTAAAATAGGGGCACTCAATTAAAAGGTGTCTTACCGTCCACAGCTGAGAGCAGTGGGGACAGAGTGGGGGAGGGTCGCCGCTTAAAAGATGTCGATGGCTAAAAAGACAGTGCCCTATCCGGAGTCTAGTTAAAATTACCTCCTCCCGACGACGCGTTCGGGAAGAAGAGGTCCAAGCACAAGGAAGAGCTTTCATGTCCCGCAATTTATTATGGGTAATGGTCGACCAATGCGTGTGCCATAAATGAACAACACGTCGACATAGAACGCTCCGTAGATCGGCGAAGGGAATCGATTGAATAGCTGGTCGAGGAAGAGCGACTGCAGCCTTGGCTGCAATATCGGCCGCCTCATTTCCACAGATACCAACGTGTCCCGGGAGCCAGAGGAACGCCACTGAGACGCCCCCCAGGTGGAGCAAGCGCAGACAGTCCTGAATCCGGTGGACCAGAGGGTGCACAGGGTAAAGAGCTTGAAGACTGAGGAGAGAGCTGAGAGAATCTGAGCAGATAACGTACTGTATCCGCTGATGGCGGCGGATGTAGTGGACAGCCTGGAGAACAGCGTAAAGCTCCGCAGTATAAACCGAACACTGGTCGGGAAGCCGAAAGTGATTTGAGGTGTCGCCAACAATATAGGCACTCCCTACACCTAACGATGTTTTCGAGCCGTCGGTGTAAATAAATGTGGCGTCCGTCATTTGTGCACATAGAGCAGCAAATGCCCGACGATAAACAAGTGAAGGGGTACCATCCTTGGGAAATCGACAAGGGTCACTGAGCAGGCAGATCCGGGGACGGAGCCAAGGCGGTGCTGTACCCCAAGTTGTCAAGAAGGTTTTAGGAAAGCGGAAGGAAAGAGAACGGAGCAGTTGACGGAAGCGGACTCCCGGTGGTAGTAGGGAGGAGGGGCGGCCTGCATACCCTACATCAAAGGAGGCGTCGAAAAAAATGTCATGGGCTGGATTAGCAGGCATGGAAGACAGATGGCTAGCATAACGACTCAGAAGGACTGCTCGCCGATTGGACAGCGGAGGTTCAGCAGTCTCAGCATAAAGGTTTTCCACAGGGCTGGTATAAAAAGCTCCAGACACTAAACGTAATCCACGGTGGTGGATAGAGTCGAGACGCCGAAGAATAGACGGCCGAGCAGAGGAGTAGACTATGCTTCCATAGTCCAATTTCGAGCGCACTAAGGCGCGATAGA
Source organism: Schistocerca piceifrons (assembly GCF_021461385.2). Taxonomy (NCBI): domain Eukaryota; kingdom Metazoa; phylum Arthropoda; class Insecta; order Orthoptera; family Acrididae; genus Schistocerca; species Schistocerca piceifrons. The sequence continues at coordinate 399,994,722 of NC_060145.1, forward strand.
GGCGGAGAAGGACCACTCGGTCCGCTCCCCAGGAGGTACCATTCAGGACACGGAGGGTGTTGAGGGATCGCAGACAGCGAGCCGAAAGATAGGAAACGTGGGAGGACCAGCACAGTTTTCTGTCAAACATAAGACCCAAGAATTTAGCGACGTCTGAAAACGGAAGGTTGACAGGACCTAGATGTAAGGAGGGCGGAAGAAACTCCTTACGTCGCCAAAAATTAACACAAACGGTCTTACTGGGAGAAAAACGGAAGCCGGTTTCGATGCTCCAAGAGTGGAGGCGATCGAGACATCCTTGAAGACGTCGTTCAAGAAGGCTGGTCCGTTGAGAGCTGTAGTAGATCGCAAAATCGTCCACAAAGAGGGAGCCCGAGACATCAGGAAGGAGACAATCCATAATTGGATTGATGGCAATGGCAAACAGTACAACACTCAGCACTGAGCCCTGGGGTACCCCTTTTTCTTGGGAGAAAGTACGGGAGAGAGTAGTGTTCACACGCACCCTAAATGTGCGCTCTGCCATAAATTCGATAAGAAAAAGGGGCAGCCGACCTCGAAAGCCCCAAGAGAACAGGTATCGTATGCTCTCTCCAGATCAAAAAATATTGCTACTGCTTGGCGTTTCCGGAGAAAATTGTTCATGATATAAGTGGAGAGAGCAACAAGATGGTCAACTGCAGAACGATGCTTTCGGAATCCGCATTGGGCAGGTGTTAAAAGACTGCGGGATTCCAGCTACCACGCTAAACGGTAATTCACCATACGCTCCAAAACCTTACAGACACTACTCGTGAGAGAAATGGGGCGATAGCTAGAGGGGAGATGTTTGTCCTTTCCAGGTTTCGGAACAGGAACGACGATAGCTTCCCGCCATCGTCTGGGAAAAGTACTGTCGGTCCAAATTCGATTATAAAGGTGAAGGAGGTAACGCAGACTATGGGTTGATAAATGCAGCAACGTTTGGACATGGATACCATCCGGTTCTGGGTCAGAGGAGCGAGAAGAAGAGAGTGCATGTTGGAGTTCCCGCAAGGAGAAAACAGTATTGTAGCTTTCGCAATTTTGAGAGGAGAAAGCAAGAGGTCGCACTTCCACTGCACGTTTCTTCGGGAGAAACGCTGGCGGGTAATTTGAAGAGCTAGAAATCTCAGCAAAGTGCTGTCCCAACGAGTTAGAAATTGCGACGGGGTCCACTAATGTGTCATGCGCGACAGTGAGCCAAGAGACCGGGGAGAAACTAGACGCGCCTGAGAACCGTCGAAGCCGACTCCAAACTTCCGAGGAGGGAGTGAAGGTGTTAAAGGAGCTAATAAAGAATTTCCAGCTTGCCTTCTTGCTATCGCGGATGACACGACGGCATCGCGCTCGGAACTGCTTATAGCGGATACAGTTGGCCAAAGTAGGATGGTGGCGGAAAACGCGGAGAGCACGTCGCCGCTCACGTATTGCATCACGGCATGCCTCGTTCCACCAAGGAACTGGGGGGCGCCGGGGCAATTCGGAAGTGCGTGGTATTGAATGTTCCGCAGCTGTAAGAATAACGTCGGTAATATGTGTGACCTCATCGTCGACGCTGGGAAAGTGACGGTCATCGAAAGTCGCTAGAGACGAAAAAAGTGTCCAATCGGCTTGGGCAAACTTCCAGCGTCGCGGGCGCATGTAGGGCAGTTGAGGCTGCAGTCTAAGGACACACGGAAAGTGGTCACTCGAGTGTGTATCATCAAGGGCGAACCATTCGAAGCGCCGAGCTAGCGGAACAGTACCGACCGCAAGGTCCAAATGAGATAAATTTGCCGTGGAGGCAGACAAAAATGTAGGGACCCCAGTGTTGAGGCAAACTAGATCTGCTTGGTGGAAGACGTCTAGCAATAGTGAGCCACGTGGACAAGGACGTGGAGATCCCCAAAGCGGGTGGTGGGCATTGAAGTCCCCAACTAGCAAATATGGGGGTGGAAGCTGACCAAGAAGATGAAGGAGATCAGCTCGTGCCATTGGTGTGGACGATGGAATGTATACAGTACAAAGAGAGAACGCGTATACGGAAAGGGAAAGACGGACGGCGACAGATTGGAAGGAAATGTTTAAATGGATTGGGTGATAATGGAGAGTTTCACGGAGAAGAATCATGAGTCCTCCATGTGCTGGAGTGCCTTCAACAGAGGGGAGATCATATCGGATGGACTGAAAATGAGGGAGAACAAAGTGGTCATGGGGATGCAGCTTTGTTTCCTGAAGACAGAAGATGACCGGCAAGTAGGATCGTAAGAGGATCGACAATTCATCCCGATTGGCTCGAATGCCGCGGATAATCCAGTGGATAATCGACATAGGGTGAACAGAAAATGGAGGAATGTGACTAAGGTCGCTGTCAACTCAACGACTGCTCTGAGTTTGCGACCGACAGCATGGAATGGCATTCAGCCGAAGGCAGAAGATCCTGATCCATAGGTTGGTCAGGAGCAGCTCCTGCCACCAGCGATCGGCCGGTTGATCGGCCGCCAGCAGTGCACCTCGGCGACACAGAAGACGGCCGAGGGCGATTTCCGCCAGGAGGTGCTGTAGATGGGACACGCCTTGGCGGAGAAGGAGAGGAACTGGGTTTCTTTGTAGCCTTCTTGGAAGTATGATGTTTAGAGGAAAGAGGAACCGATGGTTGGGAAGTTGCCATACATAAAAACTCTTCACGAGTATGCTCTTTTTTCGAAGTTTTGGTGTCTGACTTTTGGGCTCGAGATTTAGCAGAACTCGACGAAGGGTGAGCCAGACAGTGGGCAGGCGAAAGTGGTGAGGTTGAACGGGCGATCTTTGCACTGGCCGATCCGACGACCGTGGCACTAAAGGTGAGGTCGCAAGTCTGTGTGGCCGCCTCCTTTGTTGGCCGAGGAGAAGCAAGGACAGTGCTGTATTTTCCTTTCTGAGGCACGGTGGGCTGTCGACTGGCGAATAATTTTCGAGCAGCAAAGGTCGACACCTTTTCCTTTAATTTCCTGGATGAGCTTTTCGCCTTAAAAACGGGGCAATCTCGAGAGGAAGCAGCGTGGTCACCCATACAGTTGATGCAGCGAGGGGATGGAGGTGGACAAGCACCCTCATGGGTATCCTTGCCACACATAACACATTTGGCCGGATTGGAACAGGACCGGCTGGTGTGATTGAACCGCTGACACCGATAGCAACGCGTAGGGTTTGGGACGTAAGGGCGAACGGAAATTATCTCATAGCCTGCTTTGATTTTCGATGGGAGTTGAACTTTGTCAAATGTCAAGAAGACAGTGCGGGTTGGAATGATGTTCGTGTCATCCCTTTTCATAACCATATGAACAGCCGTTAAGCCCTGGTCAGACAGGTAGTGTTGAATTTCTTCGTCAGACAATCCATCGAGGGAGCGTGTATAAACGACTCCGCGCGAGGAATTTAAAGTACGGTGCGGTTCCACCCGGACAGGGAAGGTGTGTAGTAGTGAGGTACGCAGCAATTTTTGTGCCTGGAAGGCACTGACTGTTTCTAACAACAGGGTGCCATTCCGTAATCTGGAACAAGACTTTACAGGACCTGCAATTGCGTCGACACCTTTCTGAATAATAAAAGGGTTGACCGTGGAGAAGTCGTGACCTTCGTCAGACCGAGAAACAACAAGGAACTGTGGCAACGATGGAAGAACTGACTGTGGCTGAGACTCAGTGAACTTACGTTTGTGAGCAGACATAGTGGAAGGTGAGGAAACCATTGGGGAAGAATCCCCCATGATTACCGGCGTCCCCGATGGCGCGCTCCTCCCTTGTGGGGGCCCTCTCTGAGGGCACTCCCGCCTTAGGTGATTGTTCACACCTCAGGTCACACCTCCCGACAAACGGGCGGAGGGACCAATCGGCACTTTCGGAAGGTATCAGCTCGGGTAATCACCCCTCCCTGGGCCTGGCCGTTACCAGGGGGTACGTACGTGCCCTACCTGTCTACCCGGGGCGGCGAATTACGCGTTACCCCGTCACCGGCTACGCATGGAAGTGCGTGGGTCGGCCTTCAGACACGCACAGGGAGGAAGAAAGAGAAAGGGAAAGGAAAGAAGAGAGGTCTCAAACGCCTCAGCAGAGAAAAGGGTAAAGAGAAGAGGTAAGGAAAAGAGAAGGACAAAGGAAGGATGAAGACATACAAGCAAAGAAGGCGAAGAATGCGGTACATTTACAAGCGTCCGTCTCCGGACGTAGGCACAAACCATACTCCCAGAGGGGGAGAAAGGGAAGGAAAGAGCCAGAGGTGAGGGGGGGGGGGGAGAAGATGGGGGACAGGGAAGGATGCGGAAAGGGAGGGTATGCAGCCCGGAAAGGAAGACGTATCCACAAAAGAGTTGTGGACCCCCTGGTGGGAGCGAACTTTACTGTCTCACAGCATTATACAATATTTGCGTGAGCATGCCCTTTCTTTTCGTTAGCCATTTCGGCTTCTTTGTCTTGTCCATCGAATTATTTGTTAGGTAATTTCGTCACCATTGAGTAACACCGTTTCCTCTTAGAGAAAAAACACACAGCCTCCTAAAAACGCTTTGGTTTCTTTCCCGGGTTCTGCAGACTCCATACAAAACTGGATCATTAATTCTCTGATACATTGGCAGATATTCACAACCGCTGCGACATTTTCGTCGGTCTTCATACTATAGACAAATTAAAATTTCGCAGTTATTGTTATTTTTATCGTTTTGCCTCCGGTGTACAATCATATTTCTCTGAAAAGCACGCATTTTTGATGAAGACTCAAAAACGCAATAACCACTTGAATTACTGTTGATCATCCACCTGTGTCAATTTGTGTATATATAGTAGAGAATAACTAAAATACTGTGAGAATGACAGAAACAGAACGGTATACAATACGGTATACAATCTTTATATGAGACAATTCAGAGACAAGTGTACACAGCATAAATAAACTTAAGAACTCTGGTATAGTATAGTAGAACTGAAAGCAAACAGGGCGGTGTCTGAAATGTAAGAGTGATACTAACACAACGTTCTACCACAGGCTCGCTGATTTTACAAACATAGAGTCACAGAATTACAACAAGCAACAATCCATTATTGCACAGAAAGAAGGTCATGTCTTTTCTAATTACTGATAGTACAGGAAGGATTGTAGTGTAAGCATGTTTTTGCAGTTAACGTGTAGAAACTGATCCATTTGGTGCAGCGATGTATGAATCGCTGTAAATACTTATCCGATTGTCCACATGAGAGCTCTGTGATGAATCCCATCAGAACAAAAAATGTACAATAGAATGACTGTACTTAATCTCCAGAAAGCTAATTGTTCATAAGTGGGACACATCACAACGACGACAGCAGGAGCACATTAAAGGACATGAATACTTAAAATTTCACTGTTAAATAGTAACATAACTCCTAATTGGTCAAAGACGGCTCCTATGCCTGCATTTGTTTGGCGTTTCTTTCGGTATCATGTGCAGAGTCGTCACTGCGGATCAGAAAAGTTTGGTTACGGTGGACCGTAATAATACTGAGTAGAATGCACCTAACCGATTTGCATAATACAAAAACAGTAATCGAACCTCGTAATGAGAATATGAAATTGCAAGGTTCGTCTTGTAGAAGATGCAAATATGAATATGATGGCGCGAAATCGACACGTCACCGAACCAACTACTTTCCATCATAGTTGACATCTGAAAGATAAAAAATTCTGAATACATCATTAGTAAAGGGATTTAAACCTAGCTCCCACGAAATAAAATCATAAGTAACCTGAATATCATCGTTATTATCAGTGAAGTTATAAGTAACAAAGAAATGTATTCTTACTTGAAAACTGGCGGAAGGCAAAAGGCAATAGTGAGGAGACTTTTAGTACCTCAATTACTTTCAAAAAAATTCAAAAACTGAATTATAGCAGTGATTGCTGAACATTAGTAGAGGTACAGAGTATTATTTTATCCCTGACATAGTGAGATATCTTAATTTATTACAGCCTTTTAGACGTTTGTTGGAATAAAATCCACTGGAAATTTGTACGTGTTTCTTTTCGCGTCGACGAGCACGGAAAACCCTGCACATGTTACCAGACGTCCGTCTGCGCGTGCGATGCGGTTGGGGCAGAACGTACGCATTTGTTTTCTGATGCGTGACTGCACTGTGGTGCAAAAGTGAGAGAATATCCCGTACACAAACAAATTATGGAACAGAGCTGCAAGACTTCTTTTCTTTATTCTGAACTTCTCCCATCACTTGTTACAACCAGTTTACTCATTCAAAGCTGACAGCTTCTCCTTTGCTGTGGACATCCCGCAAGCTGCTTTACGATCAGCAGTTATTCAACTCTTGGGATTCATCGTCGATGTCTTTCTGGTTTGTATGAATTTTGTGTTCCGGAATTGATCGATGGGGCTGAAATCACTAAAGATGCAGTGAAGTGACCAGAAATACGAAAAACTGTGACATGTGCTGAACCTGCACCGTCGCTAGTTGCTCTCATTCTCCCATAATGGATGAATATAGTCTGGATAATTTGCGTGCCATGAGTTATGCAGCCTCAAGAGAAATACACTGTTTCTAACATTAATACTTGAACCATTACGTTAAACCTTGAACGTAAGTTTATAGTCCTTAATGTGTAGTTACGACAGAATTTTAAATTTCGATTAATAATTAATTAAATACTGAAAATCGAATATTTGTTGTCTCTGGAAGCCGTTAGAAAGGCAACCGGCATCTAGTGACCCTTTTAGCGATTTAGCAATGTAAATGTATCTTCATAGAAGTCAAGAAGAGGACTTCTCTTTCTGTTAATCTACTTTTCAACGAGACGCATGTCAATGACACAGACTTCAGCTCTTCTAACAAGAATAAATTTTTCACGAACCTTTAGTGAAAGAAGAGGAAAAAACAAAACACTGGGTTATGACAACTAAGAATGAAAATGAAGAAAAAAGTTTAAAAGTGACAGTTCGCGAGGAGCAGCAGATCTGTATTCGGTTCGCAGTGTGGCACAAATTATCAAGTGTCAGTATGTATTCATTTCTCGTACGTGTTAGCCTCATTGTCTTTGTATACACAACGAGATGAATAATCAGTTTTACATCTTTCAATCTTTCTTTTCTTCTGCAGCCTTTTCCTTCCACTGCACACTCCACCTAATAACCCTGGCATCGACTGGTTGCCATATTATAACCATCATCCCTTCCTCGCCGGCTGCGGTGGCCGAGCTGTCCTATGCGCTTCAGTCTGGAACCGTGTGACTGCTACGGTCGCAGGTTCGAATCCTGCCTTGGGCATGGATGTGTGTGATGTCCTTAGGTTAGTTAGGTTTAAGTAGTTCTAAGTTCTTGGGGGGCTGATGACCTCAGATGTAAAGTCCCATAGTGCTCAGAGCCATTTGAACCATTTAGACCATCATCCCTTTCTCACGTCAGTTTCCCCGAAGTAACATGTTGTCGGCGACGTAGTTAGTTATTCCCCTTTTTTATGGAGTTATAACTTGCTCTACTTCCTTGAATTTAAGATATTCTTCTTACTCTTCTATCTATCTATCTATCTATCGCTTGAGCCTTGTGCTGCAGTTACGCAGGGTCAGCCATCGTTAAACGGATTTGGCATGTTAATGTTTAAGGGGTGGCCGGATGCCCTTCTTGCCGCCACCCCGTACCCAGCGGGACGGAATTAATGTACCCCAACTGTCTGTGTCGAGTCTAATCCATGGAATAGGGCGAATGTGTTCAGATGTCTGCGAGCCATGTAACGGAGGCTGAATGTGGGGACCAGCCCGGTATTCACCTAGCGGGATGTGGAAAACCGCCTAAAAACCACATCCAGGTTGGCCGGCACATCGGCCCTCGTCGTTAATCCGCCGGGCGGATTCGATCTGGGGCCGGCGCGCCTACCCGAGTCCAGGAAGCAGCGCGTAAGCGTTCTCGACTACCCTGGCGGGCCTTCTTACTCCTCTATAGAAATATAATACAATACAAATACTTAGTTTCTCCTTCTTCAGTTTTCTAAGTACATTGCTGGTGACTAAATCTGCAAACAAAGAACGAAATTTTATTTGTTGTCCGTATATAGGGTGTACCAGTATGCAGGGGTATGACAGGAACTGTCATTCAAAGCAAAAATGTCTAGCGAAATGGGCTCTAAATGCATGCCTTGAGACCTCGAGCACTTGTTCACCTTCACTATTGTGAAACGTAGTTCTCCCAACCGAACGAGTGCACATAGCTCTCAAGGTATGCATTTTAGAGCCCATATTTACTTGACGATTTTTTCTTGTTGTGGTTCATACTACCTCCTCTCAAACTATAACAAGCTAATAGCTTGTTGTAGAAGAGATTTGTTTCACAGTGTCTAAGATGAAGAAGTGGTCAGAAGTCGAAAGACATGCGCTTTAGGGCCCGTGTTTACCAGACATATTTGCTCCGAATGATCGTTTCTGTCATATCATTGAATATTGTCCAGCCCTTCTGGGACACCCTGTACAGTATAGCAGGTGAAATAAATGAATAAAATTGGAACTGAATTACGGCTATACAGGAGGCGAATTGAGTACGCAGAACAGGCACGGCAACAATAGCTCAAACATGACTGGTCATCGAAACCGAGCTTCGTTGACAGGCACAGGGGCATCAGTTCTACGACAGAATTGTACAGTTGTAGTGGCAGGCTGTAATGGTCGACCAGTCTCTCGGCAACCCATGACCAGATGTCTTCATTGAGTGATACATCTTGAGAACGTGCTGGACAGGGCAAGATCCGAACTCTCCGAAGTAGCTCGGCATACCCCGTACAACAAGCGGATATCATACAGCCACCAGCCTTCACGCATCAGAAACGTCATGGCTGCTGTGGAAATTACCGGCTACGCGGGCCAGAGGTAGTCGTGCCGTTTATCCTATGGTATCCCACACCATCACGTTAAGTATTGGGCATGTACGACACTGACGAATACCATCTGGCAACGTTCTTTTTCCTCGGGACTTCCACATATGAGACTTCTTCTTGATGGTGTATGAAGACCTGGGAATCGTCTGGAAAAAGACGTGGTGCCATCCCTATCTCCAGCGTCATCATTGGGCATACCACCGTCGGCACACCTGTCTTTACTACTGCATCAAGGGAAGACACAACAATGGTGGACTTGCTGACAGTTTGTGGTGCTTCAGTATGCGTCTAATTTCCGTGCGGATACTTACATTGTTGCAAGCAAGCCTGTTCCTAAGGTACCTGACGTGGCTGTATGAGCCCGCACGCCCGAGTGGACACCGACACCGTGCCTGTACTCTCCAGTGACAGCCGCGTGAGTTCCTCCGTGGCTCAGTGTATGGCCCTCATGAACGCATCTATTCCATATTCCTTTCGGGAGGACGACGGTTCAATCCCGTCTCCGGCCATCCTGATTTAGGTTTTCCGTGATTTCCCTAAATCGCTTCAGGCAAATGCCGGGATGGTTCCTTTGAAAGGGCACGGCCGATTTCCTTCCCCATCCTTCCCTCACCCGAGCTTGCGCTCCGTCTCTAATGACCTCGTTGTCGACGGGACGTTAAACACTAATATCTTCCTAAATATTCCATATTCACAAGACAGTCTCGAAACACCACAATCTTGGCGCTGTGGAATCCCGACACGTGATGGTAGAAGTTTCTCCTTTTCACACAAGACACAAAGCGATATTCGCACAATTAATTAACACTCCAAGACAAATTCTGAATAAGAAGTCCGCTGAGTAATTTTTCCTTATGTACAGAAAGTAGATGACGTTACTAATACCTACTTTTTACGGTTACGCTGACATGTTCATCATTGGAATATCCAAGCATGTAGTTCACATGATGATATTTCCACGTTTGTTGCATACCCTCTTTATGGACTTACAATTTTGATATCGAGCAGTGAAGTTCCTTATTCCTTGAATAATAGCAAGTTCCACGTGGTGTTAATAAAAGGTTCTGGACGTATGTAAAGTACACCAGCGGAAAGGCGATATAAATATCCTCAGTGAATGATACTAATGTGAAGAATAAATCGAATCAAGAAAAACGGCCAGTATTAGTAACTTATATATTCCCAGGGTAGCGAAGTAGCTTAAATCTTTTAATAAAGGAAAGTTCCGGGCCAGATAGTATACCAATTAGGTTCCTTTGAGATCGCGCTGATACATCAGCCCCATACGTAGTAATCATATGCAACCTCCCTCTCTACGAAAGATCCGTACCTAAAAACTGAAAATTTGTACAGGACACATATCAGTACTCAAGAAAGGAAGTAGGAGAAATCCGATGAATTACACGCTTTCTCCATTGGCACCGATTTGCAGCAGGATTTTGGAACATATACTGCATTGTGAATTACCTTTAAGGTAACGGGGTATTGACACACAGTCAGCTCGGATTCTAGGAATAGCGTCCTTGTGAAACACAATTACCTCTTTATGCCCACCGATTCCATATTTCTAGATTTCCCGAAGGCTTCGACACTGTTCCTCACAAGAGACTTCTAATCAAACTGTGTGCCTATGGAGTATCGCTTCTGTTCTGTGACTAGATTCGTAATTTCCTGTCAGAAAGGTCACAGTACGTAGTAACCACGGAAAATCATCGAGTAAAACGTCAGTCATATCTGATGTTCTCCAAGAAAGTGTTATGGGGCCTCTGTTGTTCCTAATCTATATAAACGATTTAGGAGACGAACTGAGCAGTCATCATACTTTGCTTGCATATGGTGATGTCATTTACCGTCTAGTAAAGTCATGAGAAGTTCAAAAATAATTGAAAAATGGCTTGGCCAAGATATGAGTGTGGTTTAAAAAATGGAAATTGTTTCCGAATAAGGAAAAAAGTGAGGTGAGCCAGACGAGTACGAAAAGAAACCCGTTAAATTTCAGTTACACAGCAAATTTAACAGATTTAAAGCCTGTGAGTTCAACCAAATATTTAGCAACTACAACCACGAATAATTTAAATTGGAATGTTGTGGGGATGGCAAACCAAAGATTGCGTTATATTGGCGAATCAGTTACAACAAACACCTTGAGTGTGAGGTCCCAAGTTAAATATTTAACAACGTTCATTTCAAAGAGTTGTGTAAATAATTACGATAGGAAAACTGTTAGCTGCTAATCAAACTGTGTGCCTATGGAGTATCCGGAGGACGACAGAAAATGATTGTCCGGGAGGTGCAGACATCTAACTTCTACGGGCTGTACGTATTACACCTCACAAAATGGATATCGTCGACATCCAGGAAACGTTTAAAACAAACTAATAATTTTCACTATGAACACTGATTGAAAAATACCGCGCCATACTGATGGAAAGGTTCACACCATCAATGTCGAAGGCGGACTTATTGGGAGCCACAAACGTTGCAGAACGATCAGCTAGGTATCCACTCTTAAAGAATGCATACAGGAACGTATTGGTGTAACGGGTGATAAGAACAGATGGAATTTGATGGCATACAACGGAATGCGAAACAGTCTGTCGTGGAGCTTATTGTGAAACTGCCTGTCCTTTAAGGCGTAGCTGCTGATAGTGCGATAATATGTTTTATAGGCACCGAAAAAACAAACATCCAATGTCTGAATTTGTCCAGTGGTTCCAGATGGATTGAACTGCAATCTCACACAATATTTAGGAGGGATAGATGGCGCTAAAGAAGCACGATTTTTATATGCAGTAATTAAGCAAATGCAAGTTATTTTGACCAGCTGCTGACCAAAAGCAGTATTCATACCACAGTTATAATGTAAGTAGGCTGTTTATGTTTTCTCTATGTAAGTAGGCTGTTTATGTTTTCTTATTGGCAACGTTACGTAGCGCTCAATATGAAAATCACTGGCTGTGCTGTGTGCAGTCTGTGGCTAGTTTGCATTGTTGTCTGCCATTGTAGTGTTAGGCAGCTGGCTGTGAACAGCGCGTAGCGTTGCGCAGTTGGAGGTGAGCCGCCAGCAGTGGTGGATGTGGGGAGAGAGATGGCGGAGATTTGTAATTTGTCATGAACTGATATATATATTATGACTTGTGATGATATTAAGGTAAATACATTGTTTGTTCTCTATTAATATCTTTCATTTGCTAACTATCCCTATCAGTAGTTAGTGCCTTCAGTAGTTTGAATCTTTTATTTAGCTGGCAGTAGTGGCGCTCGCTGTATTGCAGTAGCTTGAGCAGCGAAGATTTTTGTGAGGTAAGTGATTTGTGAAAGGTATAGGTTAATGTTAGTCAGGGCCCATTCTTTTGTACGAATTATTGAAAGTCAGATTGCGTTGCGCTAACAAAATATTGTGTGTCAGGTTAAGCACAGTCATGTAAAAATGTTCAAAGGGGAAGTTTCAATAATTCTTCTACGTCCATTTTCGCACTCTTGATTTCTTTGACGTGGATATTACTTACTGCCCTTGCAAGATCATGCACGCGAGAAAGAATCGTAAAGGCCCGAACACCTCCAACTTCTCACAGCACAATAAATAACTTTCCAGCATAATTGTATACGAATGCATTAAAGCATTGGTGTTAATTGATCTTTATCAACTCTCTTGGCACCTCTAATTTCAGGGGTTCCTTTCATATGCATTTCCTCTTCAAATCACGATTGGTCGAAGTCGAAAGGCCGGCCGGAGTGGCCGAGCGGTTCTAGGCGCTGCAGTCTGGATCAGCACGACCGCTATGGTCGCAGGTTCGAATCCTGCCTGATGTGTGTGATGTCCTTAGGTTAGTTAGGTTTAAGTAGTTCTAAGTTCTAGGGGAATGATGACCTCAGAAGTTAAGTCCCATAGTGATCAGAGCCATTTGAACCAATTTTTTTAAAGTCGAAAGCAAATTTGCTAGTGAACGATGGGATAAGTTTGTTTATGTAATCGACAGTGTTTCGTGACGATTCCGCATTTTGCTGTGCATCGCCAACTTGACGCTTTGTTTGAAATTTCGTTATCTTATGTCTTCCAATTCTACAGCACTAATTGAAGTTATGGAACCATCCACTGCTTCCCTTGAAATCACTTTAATCTGTGTCAAAAATGTTCAAATGTGTGTGAAATCTTATGGAACTTAACTGCTAAGGTCATCAGTATCTAAGCTTACACACTACCTAACCTAAATTATCTTAAGGACGAACATACACACGCATGCCCGAGGGAGGACTCGAACCTCCGCCAGGACCAGCCACACAGTCCATGACTGCAGCGCCTTAGACCGCTCAGCTAATCCCGCGGAGCTTTAATCGATGTCGCTCAGTCTGATGTGCATAATGTAGTGGGCCACTGTGATGCACATCCTGTAAATTGTATCGAGCAACTTTTGGAACGCGCAAACGCTGGTCATATTGCTACGGACTTTTTCGAAATCTGTTCATAATTGTTTTTTTACTATACTGCAGGTGATCTTCCATGTACGTAGCTATGGTTTAGTACCCGCTCTTTTGGCAACGATTGCCCTTTACTACATTGGAGACTGGATTTGTGGCTCCCTGTCCGACAAGAATGATGAACTACGTTACTTGACAGCTGTTTCAATATCACTTCCACTTGTTAAGCATGTATCGTCGTCACGGTACTCCTCATGCATATTGTCCGCACACTCGAACGTATACGACACCACACACTCCACTATCTCATCTTGTAGGACCGCTATTTCATGTGCTGCCTCTTTTTCACTCTGAGAAGTTCCTTGGGTTGCTTCCTGACGAAATATCAACTATTGCAACTGTTGTTGTAGATATAATGCAATGTCTGCTCCGTTTATTGTTATCATTGCTCTGCTCTATTATTGTCACCACTAACACTGCAACACTGTTGTGAATTAGTCGTCGACTAAGCAGGTCAACTACGCTCCGTAGCCTCATGCTCTCCTTACCATTGCATACCTCCAGTACCACCCCTGTTGCCAATAGCAGCCAATATTATGGTTACATGGTCGATCATATGTGGAGCGTCGAATGCTGTATACATCATTGCCCTTTTGCGACGAGATTCTGGACGTATGTAAAGAACACCAGCAGCAAGACACAATCAGTACCTTCACTGCACGGTACCAATGGTTACTTATGACAGCAGCAGTAAAGCAGAGTTATTAGAAACATTTCTCCGAAATTCTTTCACCAAAGAAGGCGAAGTAAATGTACCAGAATTCGATTCAAGAATAGCTGACAACATGAGGAACTTAGAAGTAGATGTCCCCAGGGTAGCGGAGCAACTTCAGTCATTTAATGAAGATAAGTCTTCCGATTCAGATAGCAGACCGACTAGGTTCGTATCAGAGAACTCTGATACAACAGCGTGATACTTAGTAATCACATGTTACGGAATATAGCTTCTATTGTGTGACTGTATTTGTTATTTCCTGTCAGAAACGTCACAGTACGTAGTAACTGACGGAAAATAATCTAGTAAAACAGAAGTTATATCCAGTGTTCGCCAAGGAAGAGTTACAGGCACTGTGCTGTTCCTAATCTATATAAACGATTTAGGAGACAATCTGAGCTGCCTTCTTAGATCTTTTGCAGATGTTGCTGTCACTTACCGTCTAGTAAAGCCATGAGAAGATCAAAACGAGTTGAAAAAAAAAAAAAAGACTTAGACACGAGTATCTGTGTGGTGTGAAAAGGGGAAATTGTCTCTGAATAAGGACAAGTGTCAGGTCATCCACATGAGTAGGAAAAGAAATCCGTTACATTTCAATTCACGATAAATCACACAAATTTAAAGACTTTCAGATCGACTAAATAACTAGGAGTTACAGTTACGAACGAATTAAATTGGAACAGTCACATAGATGAAATGTTGTGAGAAAACAAATCAAAGATTGCGTTTTACTGGCAGAAGACTTAGAATATTCAGTTGGTCTGCATACACCATCGGTCTTCTGCTAGAGTACTGCTGTGCAGTACGGGAACCTTACTGCATGGGATTCACGGAGGATGTCGAAAACGTCCACAGAAGCTCATCTGGTTTCGTATTACCACGAAATAAGTGAGAGAGTGTCACGAGTGTGATAAGCGAGCTGGGGTGGTAATCACTGAAACAAAGGCGTTTTCCTTCGCGGCGAAATCTTTCCACTAAATTTCTATCGCAACTTTCTCATCTGATTGTGAAAATATTTCATTATTGTCGGCCTACATATGGAGAAATGATCAATGTAATAAAATTAATCAGATCTCGCACAGAAAGATTTAGTGTTCATTTTTCCCAGGCGTTGTTTGAGAGTGGAAATGTAGAGAAATAGCCTGAAGGAGATTCGAAGAGCTCTGTCAGGCACTTAAGTGTGGATTGCAGACTCACGCAGATGTAGATCTGAAGCCACTGTTCCAGAAAATGAGCAGTTATGAATCGGTTTGCTTATGTTATTCGTAGTTCACTCATTTTATATTCCTTCTTGTTAGCATATGTAACTTTTCATCTTCAGGAATCGAAAGTTTTTGAAGATTCTTGTTTCCCTCTCCTTTTAAATACGATGGATGTTTCTTGTTGTGTTTTACCAGAAAAATTCTTCGTAGGGATGATGTACTTTTTCATACCTGAAGCAGCTTATCACGAATGACCTGCAACGTGGCTTTTGGGACCAACTTGTATCGCTTTTCAATTGTCTGTGTACTCAAACGACATAAGCAGCGAAAAATGAGATAACATCATCATAATAGTTATTTATAGATCTCTGAATCTTATAACAGCTGTGATTTGCTACGGCGCGACAGTACAAAGTTTTGCGTATAAGAGGAGTGAAGATCTAAGCAAGCTCGCAAAAAAAACGAAAGTCATTAACAAGCGAGAGATGCCTTACAACATTATGGTCCTTCCTAAGATGGTGGGCAAACGGTACGACATTGGTTGTACAGCGGGTTCAAAAAGACTGTGAATCACCTTTTCTCCCACTTCTTCACAGGAACTATTACCGTAAAATTAATATTACTCTAAGATACCAGGGGTCCGCCTGCAGTGTCGCACCAGCCCTTACACTATCTGCAGTATTTGGACAACCCTGTAATGCGGAATAGACCGCTATATGTGATGAGAGGCGGTCCCGCCAGTGTAAAAGGAGGTGGGGAGTACCGTGTTGTCAGCAGAGAACCCGTAATAGCAGCCTGGGTCGGGTCAGGAGAGCTCAGTGTGGACTGGTCACTGGATGACACCTGAGTAGCAAATCCATCAGAGAACTTTCAGTCCTCCTAAAGCTTTCCAAGTCTACTGTTGGTCATATGACTATGACGTGGAAGTACGAAGAAACAACGAGAGCTAAAACAAGACGAGCAGACGTCATGTTCTGGCGAACAGGGATCGTCGAACATAGCAGAGTATGGTTGTAAAAAGCGCACGAAATCAGCGAAAGGAATACTTTGTCAGTTTCAAAGTGCTATCAGCAGTCTAGACAGCACAGTGACTTTACGTTGTTAGTTAAAGCGAATGAGGACACAATGGTCGAGAGGCTCCTCATAACGCACACATTTCCGTAATTAATGATAAGCAACGCTTGAGACTGAGTGAAGAGCGACGGCACTGGATAGTGGATGACAAGAAACCAGTTATTTGGAGTGATTAATCACGCTGTAACCTGAGGCAAACCATGTGTATTGTCAACATTGAAGTACAGAGCAGGTGGTGTTGCGGTATGGGCGTATTTTTCGTGGATAGGATGTGATACACTTATTGCGCTTAAGAAAACAGCCGATGCTTAAAGTTGTGAAAACTTTTACGGAATTGTGTGCTGCGTGCAGCAGAGGAAGAATACAGAGACGATAATTATTTCTGTATGAACATGATAGTACTCCATCATAAAGCAGCATCTGTGAATCGATGGCCTGTGGACAATAATATTCCTGAAATAGACTGTCCAGCCCATAGTCTTGACCAGAGACTAATGAGACAGCTTTAGGGTGTGAAACTTCCTGGCAGATTAAATCTGTGTGCTGGACCGAGACTCGAACACGGGGCCTTTGCCTTTCGCGGGGAAGTGTTCTACCAACTGAGCTACCCAAGCACGACTCACGACCCGTCCTCACAGCTTGAATTCTGCTAGTACCTCGTCTTCTACCTTCCCGAGTTCGAGTCTCGGTCCGGCACACAGTTTTAATCTGCCAGGAAGTTTCATATCAGCGCACATTCCGCTGCAGAGTGAAAATCTCATTCTGGAAACATCTCCCAGGCTGTGGCTAAGCCATGTCTCCGCAATATCCTTTCTTTCAGGAGTCCTGCAAGGTTCGCAGGAGAGCTTCTGTAAAGCTTGGAAGGTAGGAGACTAGGTACTGGCAGAAGTAAAGCTGTGAGGATGGGGCGTGAGTAGTGCTTGGGTAGCTCAGTTGGTAGAGCACTTGCCCGCGAAAGGCAAAGGTCCCGAGTTCGAGTCTCGGTCCTGCACACAGTTTTAATCTGCCAGGAAGTTTCATACCAGCGCACACTCCGCTGCAGAGTGAAAATCTCATTCTGGAGCTTTAGGGTGTGTTAAAACGTCTACTTCGATCCAGACTCCAGCATTAAATCTAATTACCTTCACTGGTTTGGGCTTTTCAGTAACAATGGACTAGCATATCTCCACAAACATTCAGACATCTCACTGAAAGCGTCCCCAGCAGAGTTCAAGCCATCATAAAGAGAAAATAGTGGTCACAAACTATATTAATGTCCACTAATAGCTGTCCAGATACTTTTGATCAGACAGTGTAAGGGAATGCAGCGCACTCTCACTTTTAATACAGTGTTACGCCGCATAATGTTCTTTGGTAATTTGATCTTTATTACTTGGTTGCTATACCTGGATATTATCTGACTTCATACATCAAGATGAAATGGTGGGCAGTAGATAACGCTCTTGTTTTGTATGCTCTAGTGAAGGAATAGCGGTAAGCTTTACCTGCGTTCAAAGGAATAGGGTGCTGATTTAAACGACTGGAGTAAAAGCGTACGGCAGCTGAGGGCAGAGGGGAGCGTTTTTTCTGCAGAACCTGGGTGAACACATTTGCAGACTGCCGAGTTCGGCGGTCTCATTGTGCATACGCGTTGAATGGCGTCAGTCGGTCGGCGGCCGCGTCCAGGTAGGCTAACTAGCGCCGAGGAGTCGCCACTGCAATGGGCAGAGCATTGAAGACCGCCAATAAAGCAGAGGATGGGCCTTCGTTAGGCAGGAAGCCGATGAATGAGCCTCCTGCGAATATCCGTGGGACAGGTCACTGGCGCCCAGGTGTCCAGACCGTGTTACAAAACATATATTGTGAAGGCAGGAGACTTTTAGAGAGCTTATGGCCGTTCTTTGGAAAGTTCAAAATGGGCGCAACACGGGAGATTACGACCTTTTTATGGAGGGCTGTGGTTCCATCCAGGTCATAATAATTTATAATTGTGTGTGAAATATTATAGGACTTAACTGCTAACGTCATCAGTCCCTAAGCTTACACACAACTTAACCTAAATTATCCTAAGGACAAACACACACACACACACCCATGGGATTCGAACCTCCGCCGGGACCAGCCTCACAGTCACATCCAGGTCATGTTGTTAGCAAGAGACACGGCGTAAACGCGTGGGAAAAAGGCCGTGAAGCTTAAGCTTTTTTTCCTTTTTTACCAATTAACTTTAAAGTCTCTGGTTGGTCAAATCTGTGTATGCAGAGCAAGAGGCAGTCTCGCGTCTTCGAATGCAGCGCTCCAGCACGTGATTGGCTTGTGCTAAAGTGGGAGTAGTCTAAGATATCGCTAGTAAAGAACTGCAGGTCATTACCAAAACGGTACACATGTGTCCTTTTATAGTGTGCCACTTAGAGCCTGTGCCAGTCACCTTCTGAACCATCAGAGGTACTGCCTCTAGCATCACACACACAACGAGTGATGCATGGGTGTAATTTGTTTTGAGTTGGCCGTCCAAACATTTGACATATCCGTCACGCAGAGTCGTGGGACGGAGTCAAATTGGTTTGGCAGACCATCAAACGGGTACACCTGCGCACTAGAATCCACCGGGGTTTCAGAGGCTCATAGGGAACTACCTGCGTTCCGAATCAGCCGAAAGCGAGACCGCATAGTTGCATTTTTCGGGAGCGCGCCATTAATAGCAGATTGCTGCTGTCCATGACATCAGTCACCGAACGCATCGTGGTGTGCCACCCTGACCGGCAGGAGGGTGAAGTATTCGCTGCTATGGCGTAGGGCTCCAGTATATGCTGTTTAGCAACGTGTTCTTTGGAACCAAATTTTTCTTTATGTAATAGCAGAGTATAGGTTCTTGATCGTGGCGTAGTGTTTGTGCCATACCCCAGATTCACGTGTACGAAGTCAGATAAAGCGATTATTGTTCTGGTTAGCGTCGTATGTCGATCCCTAGCTGATCACTTTGACTTCACAGAAGCTCTCCTGCGAACCTTGCAGAACTATCACTCCTGCAGGGAAGGGTATTGCGGAGACATGGCTCAACCAAAGCCTGGGGGATGTTTCCAGAATCAGATTTTCACTCTGCAGCGAAGTGTGCGCTGATATGATACTTCCTGGCAGATTAAAACTGTGTGCCAGACCGAGATTCGAACTCGGGACCTTTGCCTTTCTAATAACATGATACTTCGCCATCAGGTTGCCTCTCCCATGTGGCACCTCCCTTTGCAAATCGTACCTCCATTTCCTAGGAACTCCAATGACAATGGTACGGAATATTATTCCCATACACAGAGAACAGTTATTCGTCTGATTAGATAACACAATTCCAGTCATGAATAGTGCGAATCTCTTCACCCGCTATAACCGGGTAGCCTTGTAGGAAGGAGAAAGTAAGCATCTTTTTCCTACAACTGAACTTCAAATGTCAAACCTGCATAATCCCTATCAAGATTGTCACTAAGTGCAAAGTGCAGCTGCAGCGTCTTATTATTCGATCAGTAGTGTAAATGAGATAGACAATATTGTATTGTATTGTATGGAGCTGGGGACCTAGAAACGACGGAGAGGCTTCGTCCCGCTGGGACCCTCAGTGGTTCACAACCCCACGACAGGCCACAGCATTCCACTATCCCCACTCCCACCCCACACCGAACCCAGGGTTATTGTGCGGTTCGGTCCCCAGTGGAACCCCTCGGGAACGTCTCACGCGAGTCGAGTGTAACCCCAATATTTGCGTGGTAGAGTAATTAAGGCGTAAGCGTATGTAGACAAAATTGTTCGTGTAGCAATCACCGACATAGTGTAACTGAGGCGGAATAAGGGGAACCAGCCCGTATTTGCCGAGGCAGATGGAAAACCGCCTTAAAAACCATCCACAGACGGGCCGGCACACAGGACCTCGACACTAATCCGCCAGGCGGATTCGTGCCGGGGACCGGCACGCTTTCCTCCCAGGAAAGCAGTGCGTTAGACCGCACGGCTAACCGGGCGAGCTGATAGACAGTATACTTAACACAAAGATAGAGACCACGAAGTAGACGAAATGAAGGAAATCTTATACCTTCGGAGAAAAATAATAAATAATGCACGCAAGGAGGAGAATATGAGGAGCAGACAATCATGGCCAAAGCGGCCATTCCTGGCCAATACAAGCATCAAACATGGCTTTAATTTGAGGGAAAAAGTTATGCTACTTTGGAACATATCATTGTAAGGAAGTGAATATTTGAATATTGCTTGAGATGCTAAAAATTAGGTGTACTGATAAGAATTGAGGGTGTCGCCGGAAAATCGGTGAGGAGAGGAACATGCGGAAAAAGTAGTGACAAAAAAGGGATCAAGAATGAGAGGAGATGTGCTAAGATGTCAAGGAAAAATTGCAGTGGGACTATAAGAAGCTGTAGTGGGTAAAAACTGTAGTCGAAGAGAGACACTGGAATATTTCCAATAGATAAGTGCAGACAGAGATGCAAGTGCTAAAGAGACAGACACGGAAGAGGAATTCATAACATGCCGCATCGAAGAAGACAGCAAACTAAAAAAAAAAGTAACTTACTAACATGGTACCTAACTAAGCATTTAAATACATAAATGCAGGATACACACATAGATTGAATAAACGCCTAGTTTAAAGGACTTTTAATATAAATCCTGCTTAAACTGAGCCAAAATCTTTTTAGAAATGCTCAAATCCCAGACAAAGTGGTAGTTGATTTTGTTACGTCATTCTATAATTCCGGTCATGATTTGCAAATTATTCATTTTGCTATATCCACTTATCAATTCAGCTTGTTCCCACGCCGGATTAAAATCCCGTGTAGTTCTCTATTTGTGGTAAAATTAAGAACATATATGAATAAAATCTTCTCTGACTTCAAGCCGCGTCAATTCGAATAAAATTCTCGAGCTTTCGATAACTATCTCCGCAATCGTTGCCAGGAGTGAAACTACTGATGCCGGGGCTGGTAAGATTTTCCGCTGATGTAGCCACGATTACGGCCACTGGCACCAATCAGAGAGGGCGGGAAGTCGTACTAGTTCCGGGAGTCAGTAGTTCTACTTCTGACAACTATGGCGGAGATAGCGATGAAAGCTTGAGAATTTTATTCGAATTGACGCGGCTTGAAAACCGAGAAGATTTTATTCAAGCATGCCGCCGCGAGACATTCCGGGGACACACAAAAACGTATTTGGAAAGCATTCACCACGAAGTTTGGACTGCTATTTAGAAAAATGTTAACTCTCTATAAATGGGATAAGATTGTAAAGTACAGCACTGTTTGTAAAATCTAAGACGTCTACAGTACAAAGTGCTGAAAAGATAGGCAGAAGTTCGGCGTGGGGAACTCTGCGGAGAGTTGATGAATATTAAAAAATTCGGGGACATTAAGTGGACTTGGTTGTGTGTGATGCCAGGTTGACCCTAATAAACGAGCTAAGGATCATCCATCTACAATAACGGGCGACCTGGCGAGGGTCATAGTATCACTTTGCCAAGGATCATCCTCAGAGGGGTGCGAGGGTGTGGGTCATGTGAGTTAAGGAGACAGGACAGAAGGGTTACTCTCACCAGCATTGCCTGACGTGGGGGATGTCAGCAATCCCCGCTCGGTGCGTGTTCATACTGCCATCAGCGATACGCATTACGGCTACGACCTTCGAAGATCCGGCGACGCGGAAGCCGTTGTCATCGGGTCGTTTCTCAGGGAGACAATATGAGGCGGCGTGCAGGGGCGGAGCTTGTGCCTCATTAAGGGATAACAGTCTAAGCCTGGCCTTATAGCGCCGCACTTGCCTTAAAGCAAGAATGTATGTTTCACGCTCACATGATAGAGCCTGCATAGGCACAAAGAGCTGCAAGAGGGATTGCTAACGAGATACAGAAGACCTTATACAGAGCGCAGCGTAGGCGGCTGTCGCGTTTTATACTGCCGGAAAGCCTATGCACATTACCATCTAGTAAATGAAAAGACGTACTTCAGAAATACTGCATTAAGTATGCGTTTAGGTTGTACATGTCTTATCAATAAAACTTACTCTAAAGTACAACAGGTGACGCTCGACAGACTTAACTATACTCTGATGAGAATAAGTAGGCAACACTATCCGATATGTTTGATTACGGCACTGGTGATATGTAATCGGAATCAAAAGAACACAAGATGAGGTTTTAACTTCCCGTCAGCGAGGTCATTATAGACTGAACCCTAGATGGGGTAGGGTGAGTACGGTGAAGGAAATCGCCCGTGTCTGTTTCAAGAACAAGACGGTCATTCACCTTAACCCATTCAGGGAAACCACGATACGCCTAAATTTGAATGAAAGGACGTGATATGAATCCTGCTCCATCCGCGTGTTGCTCTAACCAATTGTTGCCCGGTCGCTAACGTAAGACATTTAGGAGTTTACCTCTGGAACCATTTGAGGTGGAACGACCACATAACTCTAATTATGACGAAGGGAAATGAGGATCTGAGATCAAGAATAATTGGACAAATAACTGGTTACTGAACATTTATATTTCTTTTAGTGTCAAGTAATTGTTTTAATAACTTTTCATTTACCGTGTTGCAGAATGTATCTCTTATTGGCAATGACAGTACAGGGTACTCGTACTTCCATGGAAAGATTTTGATGTTTTCATTATTTTCTGTTTGAGAATAGCTTTTCTTGACATGAAGTTAACACTACTGAAACTTACGTTTCAGGTTAATTCTGATACACACGAATTTAACCACTAATACCACATAAACAAATTGCACTTACTAAGCTGACTGACAGAAATTAGTTCTATGGAAAAACTGAAGTTGACAATTTTCACATAGCTTGTCAATCCTTTTACTGCCGCCATGAAGAAATTGGGAGCCAGTGATCTGCTGACTTATTTAGTACTCGTAGACAAGGAGTTGTCCATTTCTATTACTTGTTTTATTTCTGTTCGCAGCTGATTAATACTTTTTGTGTTTGAGTTTCTGTAAGTAATTTCCTAATTATCTTGAGCTAGCGTTCTGGATTTCAATTTTATTTGACCTACGAAAGTTATTAAACAATGGTGAATTCGCTTGATTAAAATGTTGCCCATTCGTAGAGCTATGACAGTTTATCACGTTCATTTGAAATTGAAGCTCACATTAGGTCGCGATATGCACTTTGTATAAACCACGGGTAACGTTTGAAATATCAGTGGCTACGAAGTACTGAAAAATTATTCTTGCTGCTCGGTTCAGCAGACGTGTAGGCCAGTAGTACATATCAGGAAAACAGTGCATTGTGATGTATTGGACTGTAAAAACCGAGCATTCAGTACTAATAACAACTTGACCGATATTAATAACTGTGATTTCAAATTGGACACAAAGCCTCTTGAACAAAGATACCTTTTTGGTTATTAGACGCCCAGCTGTTCAGATGGGGCATATTGAGTCCCATATTGAAGGGTATGCTACGACATGTGATAATGTTTGATTTTTGTACCTTGATGATGGTGTAAACCGTAACTGATAGTCATAATATAAGACAATTAGAGAACTGCTGTCATGCACTTAAAAATGTGAGATCATTTCGCCTTTTCTTTATTGGCAGGTGTCATTTCGACACTATCCTGCCATAATGTAATGTTGTCTTCCAGCTTCGGAAATATTCTATTCCGTGAATAACAAGCAGACGCTGTAATCAAGTGACGGTGTTTACAAGGTGACGGCGGTAGGTATTTATAATGGAGAGTTTCATTAACATACGGTGCTGCGCTGTCGGGCAGACTAAACTAGGAGTGGACGTGCGCTAAGGCAGCAGATTTATTCCAGAAAATTATTTCCCTGCAGCATCACTCCTGGGTGACGAAACGGGGCCACGCGGTGCTGGACTTCCTAGAAGTATTTCTGGTTACAAAGTATACAGGGACTGACAGCAAGATATATTATCCCGCTTGTCGTCTACCGCTACCTCCTAATAACTGTGAACGACTTTCGCCTCGTGCTTCAAGTCGCTGTTTACCAACAAACTCCTACTCGCCCAAGGGATGTGGATTGCACTTTGCTCACGCGTTTGAAATCACTTTGGTACGCGTTACCAGTACGTAGTGGCTAACATGTTTATACTCTTGAACAGGCACGTCTGCGGCTGCTAAATTTGCTACTTTGGAGTAAGCAAACTGGCAGTGCTTTATTAAACAGCATTTTGGAGACACTCCCGTAGGAGTGAGAGAGATCTGCATGTTGTCCTGGGTACAGAGCCAAAATTAGCTTTCCTTAAATTGTCGGACTTCTGAGGGAACGGTATATATTTATAGGCTATGATTCCCCACGTGGATTGCTAGTTATTTATGCCGAAAATACAAATCTTCGTCTTTCACAGAAAATAGTGCCCATTACCTGAGTGTATCAACGACGTTTTTTGACGTTAACAGTATTTTGCAACCCCTGGTGATACATCAGTTTAAAATTAACGTTCCTTCATTTCACTCCTCGATTCTGCAGTCATCTAATTTCGGCATCTTGCTATTGTCAAACGTTAAAAAAAATTCCCTTTGCAATTCACAGCTATTAGAATAATAGTGCAGTCTAAACGAAACACCCCACTGCATGTGCTTCATTACTCTCCACGAATCTCCTAGAATTTGTGTGTTAGGACTATAGATATGATGGAGAAGTTTGTATTTAGTAGTAAACCAATGCTCAGTTCTTAATAGTACATTTATGATCTGATTTAATCCACTATAAATGGTTCTGAAAGACTGCGACTGTGAAAACAATAGGTCTGTTTATAAATAAATCATCTGCTACCAGTCACGATTTTCTTTATTTTATTTTCGCACGACGCGTTTCGGGAAATGACTCCCATTTTCAAGTGCGCTTTTTGTGTTTGTTACGCCATTTCTATGTGATGTTGCCGATGTGTGAGAGTCTGCTTCTTCGAGAACATCACATATAAATGACATAAACACAAAAAACGCACTTGAAACTGGCAATCATTTCCCGAAACGCGTCGTGAGAAAAATAGCGAAAATCGTGACTGGTAGCAGATGAGTTATTTATAAACAAACCTATTATTTTAGTACATTTATTGTGAAGAGTGTGTCATTGTGCTCTGTTGGAGAATGGTGGGTTGGGGCGTGTCAGAAACTGTTCGAAGGCGGTTTATGACAAAATGAAGGCCAAATCTGGCGGCATTGGAAGGAGGCCCGCGGTCGACGGATCCTGCGGCCGAGCATTGTAGTAGGTTTTTTTAGTTAATTATGTCTAGATCGCAAGGAACATTCATTAAAAGGTGACCGGTTTCAATCATCAGATGATCATCTTCAGACCTACAACGATATTAATGGACAATGGCTGTGGATAGAGTAGGAACGGTTGAATGACGATAGTCAAGTGTAGTAGGTCATTGGCAACTGGTATGGTCAGTGCGTCCCAGGCTTGGCGCGACCTTGTCTAGTCAATATCCCCAGCCAGCAGCTTAGCTACGTCGGAGCTGATGTGTCAACCACCGGATACGAGATGACTAGTTGCTGATGATCGTCGCTGGCAGGTGCCCCAGTGGCTTGGTGGCTACGATGACATCATTTAGACCCTCATTCCATCAGGTGGTCGCTGAGCCCCTAGCAGATGGTCCCGTCAAGGCGTCAGGACGCAAGCTATCACTCTGGTGTGTGCTGACTTCACGACTTACGATTCGATGAGCAGTCTTACCAGATGGCGATTATTTATATGCGTCAGAGTTGTTTGTTGTGATATTGCTGCTGCAATTTTCGTGTGTTCCACGTGCTAAAGTGTCTCTGGTTTCGGTGACTAGCTGGACACTGACCGCCAAGTGGCCCTTGGCGCCAAGTGGGAGCCGTTGCGCAGTGCTGTGCCAGCGTATTGCTGCGTTGAGCCCTCTAGCCTAGCGCCATGCCGTTACAATTGAAATAAAAACTTAAATCTTTAAATCTTACAGCAACAACATAACTTCATAGCAACTGTTGATACTGAAAATCGCCATCCTCACTACAGACATAACAATACGTTACAGAACTAGACTTTACTGGCTTAAGAGGGACAGGCTCGATAAAGTCACGGAAATAACGGGAACCAACATTATGAACAAAACACAAATGAAACAATGGCGGATTCAAACATGGCAGAGAGAGTGGGATGCATCCGATTGCCGGCCGCGGTGGTCTCGCGGTTCTAGGCGCTCAGTCCGGAACTGCGCGACTGCTACGGTCGCAGGTTCGAATCCTGCCTCGGGCATGGATGTGTGTGATGTCCTTAGGTTAGTTACGTTTAAGTAGTTCTAAGGTCTAGGGGACTGATGACCACAGATGTTAAGTCCCATAGTGCTCAGAACCATTTGAACCATTTTGCATCCGATAAGGGTCGCCGAGTACACTCTTTCTTTCCTGATGTACGCGAAAGACTACAACTGAAACATGTCGACCCAAGCTGGGGGATGGTCCATTTCCTGACAGGCCTCTGGCCGTATCCGGTACATTTAAACCATGTGGGACTAACTAACGATTAAATATGTGTATGAGGAGAAACTGGGACACCAGAACATGCCTCACTGCTGTGCAACACGCTAGCACAAGTGAGACCTATACGGAATGGCAATGACATCGCCAAAATAATACGTGATCCCGATGACTGGAACACAATAAACAGCGTAGCCGATATTGTATCGAACACTTTGCACGAAGAACACAAGCGCCAAAACCCATATGGAAGGAGGCGTAGACAAACACAACAATTCACATGGGAGGACTCAAATACGATCACAGATTCTGAAACCGAGGAAGGAACACTAAGTGAACATGACTCAGAAGAGATCAACATGTAAGGGACCAAAACCTACAATGTATGACACTGCATGCCACAACACAGTCACAAACAACACAACAATGATAAAAAAATAAACACCGGCTCCACATAGTAAGACTGTAGTAATAAGGTAATGCCGCTTGAGAGGAGAAGGCTCGAAGAACTTTTATTCTAAGCCTCCTCCTCCCCAATGGCATACTGCATAGTGTTTAAGGAATACTGCACACAAGCAGTAATGTATTGCTCATCTTACTGCGCGCAGACAGAAGTATATTCTCTACTCTATTCAAAGCTATAATCAATGAATTTCATATATCAGAAAGTTATTTAAGGAATAATGCATTCAAGTAGCAATGAACGATATTATTTCAACTAACAAGATACAAACATAAGTGTACTTCTCATGTGAAGCTAAAATTCATGTATTCCATATATGAACTGCTCAAACAGCATTTAATCTATATAATCTGTGTAAACATATATTAGCGCAAATCGTTTCAGATGAGAATAACTCGAGGCTGTACCGAGACCTTCTCATTGGAAATACACTCCTGGAAATGGAAAAAAAGAACACATTGACACCGGTGTGTCAGACCCACCATACTTGCTCCGGACACTGCGAGAGGGCTGTACAAGCAATGATCACACGCACGGCACAGCGGACACACCAGGAACCGCGGTGTTAGCCGTCGAATGGCGCTAGCTGCGCAGCATTTGTGCACCGCCGCCGTCAGTGTCAGCCAGTTTGCCGTGGCATACGGAGCTCCATCGCAGTCTTTAACACTGGTAGCATGCCGCGACAGCGTGGACGTGAACCGTATGTGCAGTTGACGGACTTTGAGCGAGGGCGTATAGTGGGCATGCGGGAGGCCGGGTGGACGTACCGCCGAATTGCTCAACACGTGGGGGGTGAGGTCTCCACAGTACATCGATGTTGTCGCCAGTGGTCGGCGGAAGGTGCACGTGCCCGTCGACCTGGGACCGGACCGCAGCGACGCACGGATGCACGCCAAGACCGTAGGATCCTACGCAGTGCCGTAGGGGACCGCACCGCCACTTCCCAGCAAATTAGGGACACTGTTGCTCCTGGGGTATCGGCGAGGACCATTCGCAACCGTCTCCATGAAGCTGGGCTACGGTCCCACACACCGTTAGGCCGTCTTCCGCTCACGCCCCAATATCGTGCAGCCCGCCTCCAGTGGTGTCGCGACAGGCGTGAATGGAGGGACGAATGGAGACGTGTCGTCTTCAGCGATGAGAGTCGCTTCTGCCTTGGTGCCAATGATGGTCGTATGCGTGTTTGGCACCGTGCAGGTGAGCGCCACAATCAGGACTGCATACGACCGAGGCACACAGGGCCAACACCCGGCATCATGGTGTGGGGAGCGATCTCCTACACTGGCCGTACACCACTGGTGATCGTCGAGGGGACACTGAATAGTGCACGGTACATCCAAACCGTCATCGAACCCATCGTTCTACCATTCCTAGACCGGCAAGGGAACTTGCTGTTCCAACAGGACAATGCACGTCCGCATGTATCCCGTGCCACCCAACGTGCTCTAGAAGGTGTAAGTCAACTACCCTGGCCAGCAAGATCTCCGGATCTGTCCCCCATTGAGCATGTTTGGGACTGGATGAAGCGTCGTCTCACGCGGTCTGCACGTCCAGCACGAACGCTGGTCCAACTGAGGCGCCAGGTGGAAATGGCATGGCAAGCCGTTCCACAGGACTACATCCAGCATCTCTACGATCGTCTCCATGGGAGAATAGCAGCCTGCATTGCTGCGAAAGGTGGATATACCCTGTACTAGTGCCGACATTGTGCATGCTCTGTTGCCTGTGTCTATGTGCCTGTGGTTCTGTCAGTGTGTTCATGTGATGTATCTGACCCCAGGAATGTGTCAATAAAGTTTCCCCTTCCTGGGACAATGAATTCACGGTCTTCTTATTTCAATTTCCAGGAGTGTAGATAGAAATAGGTCATTACTAACCAACATGTCTCTATATTACAAACTATTCTTAACCACGCTCATTGTGTTACCTTCTTTTTTCTTTTTTTTGACATTTGCATTGTGTAAATTATATTCTCATCAACTAGGTAGTAACAAATTATATAGAACCATTTTGACAATTGTTAAGCATTCAATTCGCTGCAACCTCAGAGAAATCTCTATATATTATGTTCTTTATATAATATAAAAAAAGCATTAACAACTGTATACCAATAAGACTGTAACAATGAGAAGTCTTTGCCATTAGATTCGACCCACCTTACATTTCAAGGCGGTGGGTTACTCTGTACTGTTAATGAAATAAATAAATAAATAAATAAAATGGCTCTGAGCACTATGGGACTCAACTGCTGTGGTTATCACTCCCCTAGAACTTAGAACTACTTAAACCTAACTAACCTATGGACATCACACACATCTATGCCCGAGGCAGGATTCGAACCTGCGACCGTAGCAGTCGCACGGTTCCGGACTGCGCGCCTAGAACCGCGAGACCACCGCGGCCGGCAATAAATAAATAAAAATTATCACTGTACCCATTCACAGAATTGCGTTCTGGGCTCAAAATCATTTGTCCCCACTCCTAGCTCATCACAAAAGTGTAATCACTGCCGCTCAGTACTACACTGCACTCTCTCAAATTCTACTGGGCGAACAATTCTCTTTCTGAGAAGCTTGGCCAACCCACTCTGGTTTGAAAAGACCAAGTTACTGTTTCTATCCTCACAGATAAACTGCGTCCCAATTAGCGAGCCACCTACTGTCAAAGAAAGAAATTGTTAGGGAGATTGGCTAGCTGGGTGGACACCACAGCCTCGAGGAATTTAAACAATGCCGTCTTCACTCGGCTGTTACATGAAATTAATACTTTACTGTACCCTGCTACATTTTTTTGAGCGTGTGCACATTCTCCTTTTCTGTTGACGCGTACGCTGATGACAATGTTACTCATAACTGTTCAGCGCTTGTGACTTCTGTTTTACACTATTTGTGAGGATGATCTATCCACACTATTGCGCTAATAGAGCTAAATAAAGTACTAATGTAAAATAACAGCCTAGTGCAAACAGTGCGTTCTTTTTCGTAGTATATACGTTCTGGCCGAGCGGCTCTAGGAGTTTCAGTCTGGAACCGCGCGGCCGTTACGGTCGCAGGTTCGAATCCTGCCTCGGGCATGGAGGTGTGTGATGTCCTTAGGTTGGTTAGGTTTAAGTACTTCTAAGTTCTAGGGGACTGATGACCTCAGATGTTAAGTCCCATAGTGCTCAGAGCCATTTGAGCCTCTTCAACGTTTGTAGTCCTGTCTTCCTCAGTTGCGTGTAATATCACGGTATATTGATAATTATCAATATACCGTGCCCTTTGAGCCATTTTTTCCTAGTATATTCGTTCAGTTTTCTGGACACTAAATCTTGAAACGCGGTTGATATTTCTTCTCGTTTCATTAATTAGTGTAAGTTGTCATTTGTAACTATGTCCCACAGTCATTGCGCAGATGCGTCTACTGTTCAAAGTAAATTCTTATCACACATAATGTGGGCGCTAAGGACCGATGCCACAGTCTAGAACAAAATATACTGTGAAAATGTGCCTTGTCGCGATTTGAAACTAGCCCTTTTAATTGAATAAAACCTGTACCCCAGCGTTATGAAGATACACACAACGGACAGGAACTGTCCCCCTCCCCACTATGCACAAGGATGTTTGAATCCAAAAGAATCTGTTTGGTCCGGTTTTAATGACATTTCGTCGGCTGACGCCTTTACATAATTTACAATATATTAAATAATCTCCCCCAAATCTGATTAAGTGCAGGATATTCTAATGTTGTGCTATAATTACTGAAATGATAGCAGAATGTAGTATCACAATGAGATTTATTGATTTAAAGCACAAATGAATACGGTCTCCAAATTTTATGGCTGTACGTGGCTATTCAAATACAGGACAAGCAAAACAAGTTCCCGTGAATAATTATTTGGCACAGTTGAAGTGGGAAGGCCTATCAAACGTTTGTACTTCCCTTTCGTCTACTGTGATTGGGCTGATTGTCTTAACAGATTGCTAATTCGCTAGCTTGGGCTACAGTGATTGAGTAAGAGAACTCGTTTCTAGAATATCACGTTGAAATTAGATCTGCTGTGGGCAATGTGCAGGCGTGCGCGGTGCTGGTGGCGTCCCTACTTCGCCAGATCTGCCAAACACTTTATCGAACGCGTGCTCGGTTCTTTAGGAGTTGGCTATCAGCTATGGGCTGCACTGCAGGTTGCAGGAAGGAGTGCTGACCATCCTGACGGGCTGTTCCTCTGGACAATGTTCTGATAAGCCGCAAATCGGACCCGAGTCATGCTAACCGGTGGTCCGGATCAGCACTTACAAAAGCTCTGTCCAATCTACCGAGACAGTGTACACTCTTTACTTGATCCATCTCTCGTCTCTTTTCACGTCTTCTCTCTCTGTTGGTCCGGAATAGAGTTCCCCAGACCAACGCAAGCAACTATTACACGGACAGGTAAACTGTCAGGCCACGATTCTCCTGCTGCCGAATTCTGCTGTGTGCTGGTAGGTGAGTCTACTCACTACACGAGGCATAGAACAATCTTATCACGAACAATCAGCGTTCAAATGCGATTTCTGAACGAGAAACTTGTGGGCAAACAAGCCCTTACCTATGTGTCTTGCGTCGAGCGAGGTACTTATTTTTCTCTGTCGCTCGGCCGAGGTCAAAACGGCAATTCCTTTCACATGCCATTAACAGAGCGAACAAAGAAACTGATTAATAGTCTTGCGTAAAATTAAATGTTTAAATTTTATCACCAAACATGGCCAGATTATGTAATACCAATCCAGTGTCAAAGGTATCTTGAAAAATCAATTTTCTCGAAATTTTAAAAGCGTGCAGTTTTCATCTCAAAAAGTACTGGTTTGGGAATTCGGTTCAGAGAGTCATAAAAAATTCTGTAGAGGTTTTCATTCAGCTAACTCTTTCATTTTTTGAATTATTCCGCCTTGTTATATTAACGTTAGAGAGTTCTACCTTTTGAATTAGGCTCAGTTTATCATAAAGAAAGATAATGTAGTTCATGAAGCGACATGCTTTATTTCTTGAATTATTAAGTAAGAACGAAATTTTGTGCCAAAAGGTGTAAAAGCGAGCTAGGTTAACTTACCGTAGTATACAGATACAAAGTTAAATGAGAATACCCTATTTGATACAAGTAATAATGAAACTGTAACAACTTTCACTATCATACTGCAATTCAGTAATGGTACAGACACTGGAAAGAGACAGCTCGGAGGCCATTATCTACTCTTAGTTTTATTTGAAACAGGTTAAAAAGTTATCTGCCGGAAAATTTTATTCAGCAAAATGAAATGGAATTATTGCGTGGCACTGATGTCTGCGAGTCCCCTATCTTCGGAAAATCGGCTGACGAGTTGGAAGTCTTTTCAACTGTCGCCACACTGTGCGAGTTGCGTGTCTATGATGATGAAATGATGATGAAATGATGATAATCATAACTCAACACCCAGTCCGCAAGTGAAGAAAATCTCCGACATCGCCAGGAATCGATCCCAGGACCACTGCATCGCAGTCAGACGCTCTGATCAATCAGACAAGAATGCAGACTTTTCACGCCCTTCTAAAAAACTGTTGTATTCAAAAATTTCACAAGTCTACCCAACGTTAGAACACATCAAAACATTGAAAACTGCCAAACCAAATAATTTCTTCTGCCGCCCCACAGATCGCTATGGAATGGAAATGGGGTTAGCGCCGCCTTTTTACTGCTGCTGTTGTCTATTGAACCGGGGACCTAGAAAAGACGGAGACCTTTCGTTACGCCGTAGCGTCAGTGGTCCACAATCCCACAAAGGGGCACAGCAGTCCACCCACCCCGCCGCCGCCTCACACCGAACCCAGTGTTATTGTGCCGTTTACCCCCCCCTCCCCCCCCCCCCCCCCCAATGGACGTCCCCTGGGAACGTCTCATATCAGATGACTGTAACCACCAATGTTTGCGTGGTAGAGTAATTATGGTGTACGCGTACGTTGAGAAAGTGTTTGCGCAGCAATGGCTGACATAATGTAACTGAGGCGGTATAAGGGGAACCAGCCCGCATTCGCCGAGGCAGATGTACAAGTACCATCCAGTGGCTGTCCGGCACACCGGACCTCGACAAAAATCCGCCGGGCGGATTCGTGCCGGGGACCGGCACGCCTTTCCGCTCGGGAAGCAGCGCTTTAGACCGTGCAGCTAGCTGGGCGTATTTATTGCTGTTAAGGTGAAATACTATTAATTTGAATATCCATGCATGTGGTACGCCAAAGGCCTTGCCGCACGCTGGTTCCCGTCAAAGCACCGAAGTTAAGTGCGGTCGGGCTTGGCTAACAAAATGGTTCAAATGGCTCTGAATACTATGGGATTTAACTTGAGAGGTCATCAGTCCCCTAGAACTTAGAATTTCTTAAACCTAACTAAGGACATCACACACATCCCTGCGTGAGGCAGGATTCGAATCCGCGACCGCAGCGGTGGCGCGATTCCAGACTGTAGCGCCTAGAACCGCTCGGACACTGCGGCCGGCGCTTGGCTAGCAGTCAGATGGGTCACCGTCCGAGTGTGCCAAGTATTGTTGCTCAGGGGGGGGGGGGGGGGGGAGCACTCAGCCCTTGTGAGGCAAACTGAGGAGCTACTTGATTGAGAAGTAGTGGCGCCGGTCACGAAAACTGACAATAGCCGGGAGTGCGGTGTGCTGACCACATACCCATTCGAATCTTCATCTGGTGACGCCTAAGGGATGAGGATGAAATAGCGGATGGTCGGTACCGTTGGGCCTTCAAGGCCTGTTACGGACGATGTTTGTTTTACGCATAAAGTAAATTTCATAACAATTTGATGTATGTTGTGAGCCGTCTTTATGATGTACACTCCTGGAAATGGAAAAAAGAACACATTGACACCGGTGTGTCAGACCCACCATACTTGCTCCGGACACTGCGAGAGGGCTGTACAAGCAATGGTCACACGCACGGCACAGCGGACACACCAGGAACCGCGGTGTTGGCCGTCGAATGGCGCTAGCTGCGCAGCATTTGTGCACCGCCGCCGTCAGTGTCAGCCAGTTTGCCGTGGCATACGGAGCTCCATCGCAGTCTTTAACACTGGTAGCATGCCGCGACAGCGTGGACGTGAACCGTATGTGCAGTTGACGGACTTTGAGCGAGGGCGTATAGTGGGCATACGGGAGGCCGGGTGGACGTACCGCCGAATTGCTCAACACGTGGGGCGTGAGGTCTCCACCGTACATCGATGTTGTCGCCAGTGGTCGGCGGAAGGTGCACGTGCCCGTCGACCTGGTACCGGACCGCAGCGACGCACGGATGCACGCCAAGACCGTAGGATCCTACGCAGTGCCGTAGGGGACCGCACCGCCACTTCCCAGCAAATTAGGGACACTGTTGCTCCTGGGGTATCGGCGAGGACCATTCGCAACCGTCTCCATGAAGCTGGGCTACGGTCCCGCACACCGTTAGGCCGTCTTCCGCTCACGCCCCAACATCGTGCAGCCCGCCTCCAGTGGTGTCGCGACAGGCGTGAATGGAGGGACGAATGGAGACGTGTCGTCTTCAGCGATGAGAGTTGCTTCTGCCTTGGTGCCAATGATGGTCGTATGCGTGTTTGGCGCCGTGCAGGTGAGCGCCACAATCAGGACTGCATACGACCGAGGCACACAGGGCCAACACCCGGCATCATGGTGTGGGGAGCGATCTCCTACACTGGCCGTACACCACTGGTGATCGTCGAGGGGACACTGAATAGTGCACGGTACATCCAAACCGTCATCGAACCCATCGTTCTACCATTCCTAGACCGGCAAGGGAACTTGCTGTTCCAACAGGACAATGCACGTCCGCATGTATCCCGTGCCACCCAACGTGCTCTAGAAGGTGTAAGTCAACTACCCTGGCCAGCAAGATCTCCGGATCTGTCCCCCATTGAGCATGTTTGGGACTGGATGAAGCGTCGTCTCACGCGGTCTGCACGTCCAGCACGAACGCTGGTCCAACTGAGGCGCCAGGTGGAAATGGCATGGCAAGCCGTTCCACAGGACTACATCCAGCATCTCTACGATCGTCTCCATGGGAGAATAGCAGCCTGCATTGCTGCGAAAGGTGGATATACACTGTACTAGTGCCGACATTGTGCATGCTCTGTTGCCTGTGTCTATGTGCCTGTGGTTCTGTCAGTGTGATCATGTGATGTATCTGACCCCAGGAATGTGTCAATAAAGTTTCCCCTTCCTGGGACAATGAATTCACGGTGTTCTTATTTCAATTTCCAGGAGTGTATTAATTTTAATGGCCAGCTGTGTACTATGAGGTGATAGCATGATTTGTTATTTCCCTGTCTACTACTTTTAATGCTTCTATCTGCATTATCTCGAGGTCTTTTTAACTTGTTGGACCTTTGGTACATTCTTGTAATTTACCTGACCGGACAAAAAATTAGTCATCCCTAAAGAAATCCTTACAAGCATCATTTAATACCCCGTAATTCCGCCCATGGACTTGATGGCTGCCCGGATTCCATTAGAAAGTGAATCCGCAAGGTTGAGCAAGTACATGGCATCCAGCTTAAGCCACTCGCTGAGAATTTAATCACGTAATTCCACCGAATTGTAGGGATGCAGATATCGGCGTTTTGCACGCCGTTGCAAGGTACCCCACAGATTTTCTATGAGATTCAAGTCATGTGGTTTTGCCGGACAGTCGAGATGTAATAGGACGGTGGAGCGACAGAAAAACCAGTCACATATTCTTCCAGCCCAATAAGCTTTGCGGCTGTGCTCTTTATGTGTCTGTGCGAGGTGACCGACTCCAAATTTTCATTGCATGCAGTTCCCGTCGCAGCGTTCTCTCACTAACGGGTGGAGATGGACCATCATTCGGTATCTGCTGCAATTCTTGCTAAGTTTGTTGGCAATTTTTATTCACAAGCCGTGAAACGCATGTCTGGTCCCTCTCAGTCAAAAAAAAATGTTCAAATGTGTGTGAAATCTTATGGGACTTAACTGCTAAGGTCATAAGTCCCTAAGCTTACACATCACTTAACCTAAATTATCCTAAGGACAAACACACACACTCATGCCCGAGGGAGGACTCGAACCTCCGCCGGGACCAGCCGCACAGTCCATGACTGCAGCGCCTTAAACTGCTCGGCTAATCCAGAGCGGCCCTCTCAGTCAGGAACTTTTGCCGACAATTCTGACGCCGTATTTAGTGGTCAAGAGTATTAAACCACTTCTTAAAGACACGCTGAACGGCCAGCTGCGAAAAACCAATAAATACAGCAACTTGACTCACTTCATGGCCATCGTCAAGACCATACACGATTGTCTTTTTCTCTGCCACTTTGTCAAGTTCGTTTTTTTTTTTTTTTTTTGCTCATCAGTCTACTGACAAGTTCGTACAAAGATCCATGTTTATGTACAATGATCACTTGAAATATAAATGTCTCACTTACGCTTACGTAGAGGCAGTGTGCGTACGTGGTTGAGCACGAGGCTTCATCACTGTGCGGTCTATACAGGCTTAACGACTTATCTGGGCGAGCGCAGTAGGGTGACCAACTTTTTGTCCGTTGAGCTTAATTTTGTGTATAAACCTGGTTGTTGGTGGTCTTTAAACACGTACATAAAATATCAATCTTTGTTTTCCAATGTCTACTAATGAACCGGCTCATGCATGTACGGATATCTCAAAAAAAATAAAAATTAAAAAAAAATGGTTCAAATGGCTCTGAGTACAATGGGACTTAACATCCATGGTCATCAGTCCCCTAGAACTTAGAACTACTTAAACCTAACTAACCTAATTACATCACACAACACCCAGTCATCACGAGGCAGAGAAAATCCCTGACCCCGCCGAGAATCGAACCCGGGAACCCCGGCGCAGGAATCGAGAACGCTACCGCACGACCACGAGCTGCGGACTATGGATATCTCCAATCAGCAGTTCTGAAAGATTTCCCAGTCTCACTGCCGTAATTAAGAGCTGGTGATACAGACTTAACTTTCCAGGCAGCTGAAGCTTGAATTGTTTTTTTAGTCACTGGAAGTGGTCACAATGAACTACGTACATTATGTCTTCAACTATGAAACCACATGACGTAGGAAGTTCAAGAACGCAAGGCAAAATGTTAATAAAAAAAGAGATAAAAACCAAGTGGACAGATTTTTCTAACGTATGCTGAAATGACGGAAACAAACAGCAATCCATGTATGTTCGCAGATGGGGATATTCAGCCGCCAAATAATTGCTAAAATTCATGATGAAACCTTCATCTGTCCTTTATTTTGCAGAATTCGCTACTTGCTTGATCAATGACCATTATCAAGCTTAGCTGGCATAAACGGCAGGAAAGTTATACCATAATTTGATCAAAAGTAATTTGCTCTTTTGAGACCATCACAATACCAAAAAAAATTTTCACGATGATAATTGTATACAATAGTTGTCGTCAAGAAACAAAGTCCACATCGACAGCTAGTAACACACTGACATGTCAGTGTGTACGTCTGTAATATCTACCAAGGTACAACTACTTTTTTGTCATAAACTTTTCGATGTTTGAGAATTTGTTCCAGATCTCAAAGTTTTTTTTGGGCAAGGCGTGATTACTCGGAAACCTGCTTGATATTCGTCAATTTGGCATTCACATTGTTGTGTCCAGTCTAGGAGACATTGAGATAGAATTTGTAAGGCAGGAAGA
This sequence comes from Schistocerca piceifrons, assembly GCF_021461385.2. NCBI lineage: Eukaryota > Metazoa > Arthropoda > Insecta > Orthoptera > Acrididae > Schistocerca > Schistocerca piceifrons. The sequence continues at coordinate 400,032,656 of NC_060145.1, forward strand.
AATGAAATCCCTTTATAATTATTAAGAAGCGCTCTTATGCAGTAGATGTATCAATGCAATTTTCCAGTTATATGGAATTTTTTCAGTTTACCAAATGATTTGGATGATCAGTGTAATTTCTCTTAAAATTTTTAAGTCTGGTGGTATCAGAAGTCTTGCAAAAAAATTATCTTCATTACAGACTTGGTTATTTTTTAACCTTTTAATTTGTCTAGCAATTTCCTTTTTCTTTGATGCATGTGAACCTGAACTGCCTTTTAGACGAACTTGTGGAAGTCTTCCTGCGGGCTCAGCGGAATTTCTGTTTCTTAAAATGTTTGCAAAATTCTCTGCCATGTTCTTGGTTGTTAACTGCCAGTCGTTCATTTTTCTTCCTGACGCAAGAGATTTTGGACATGGATCCATTTAGATACATTTTACATGCTTTATGAAAATTATTGTGTTTTGTCAAGTTTTTTACTGATACTAGTGATCGAGTATTACTAGTACCAAATTTACGAATTAATACAATCTTTTTGCTGCGATTTTTGGGGCTTTAAACATGATATCACATAAGTTTGGTTGTGATCTGTGTCGATATTTGCTGCTTTGTGTACCTGAACGTTTAAAATCTCCTTGTCGTATGGCTACGAGGTTACAAAATGATCAATTTGGAACCCATCTGTATTTTTGTTAGGTGATCGTCATTTCTTTGTCTTGATGGTGTTTCCTTAATATGGGTTAACTTAACTTTTAGGTTGAAATTTTTACAAAATCAAATGGTTCAAATGGCTCTCAGCACTACGGGACTTAACATCTGAAGTCATCAGTCCCCTAGAACTTAGAACTACTTAAACCTAACCAAGGACATCACACACATCCATGCCCGAGGCAGGATTCGAACCTGCGACCATAGCGGTCGCGCGGTTCCAGACTGAAGCACTTAGAACCGCTCGACCTCACCGGCCGGCGAAAATTTTACAGTTCTTTCAGTCTCTTTCCATTTTAACTTTGCATTTTGTTATTAACCTGCGCTTTACTGTAATTGTGAAACTAGTAATGTCTTGTGAAAGTGCTTCTGCAACTCCGTAATTACATGTATTCTTTTGTCTGTTTCATTTTCGTGCTTTTACATGGTTGAAACTTAAATTTTTTACTTTTTAAGTTTTTCTCCTAATTAGTAGAGTTTTCCAGGCTCTAGGACTTCTATTTCCGCTGATTTGGGATTCAGCGCATCAGCGTGGTATCCCCAGAGTCCAATAGACTCGTCTTTGATGGAGGAGGATTAGGTACCTTGTTCTTTGCTTTGTCATTACTATACCATTCCATTTCAGGACTTTTTTTTTTTTTTGAGGTCATCAGCCATCTTATTCATCTCAGAGTATCAATTACAACCTATGTTGAATTATATGCTGGAAGTATTTCAATCTCTGTCTTCCTCTGCAATTTTTGTCCCCTATAGTTCTCTCTAGTACCACAGAAGTTATTCCTTATGTCTTAACAGCTGTGCTATCATCCGGCCCCTTCTCGTTGCCAGTATTTTCCACATATTCCTTTCCTCTCCGGCTCATTCCTTACCGTATCAGTCCACCTAATTTCAGGATAAGGTTTGTAAAAAAATAGTATTATCTTAAGTATATATTTTTATAGGCTTTATTGTCATTATTATTGTAACCATAGGCATTTGCAGCGTATTAAACGCCAGGGTAACTACAAGTCATATTTTGGGTGATGGATGGTGACAGTAACAAACTCTGTGTCCCCCTCTTTCTTTCCCAAAACTTTACCCAGATTCCGCACCAGGTTGTGAGTAGAGGTTATTACCGGAAAAAGCGTTGACAATTCACCACCACATCAAGAGTGAAAGTGGATTTCTGTCCACAGCAAACAAATTGAAAGAATATAATGAACTTCGTCCATGACTCACAGAAAAAAAATAAATGTGGGGAGCGGAAATATAGATACCAATCATGTGATGTACTCATTATTTCTTGAATTAATAAAAGAAACAACAGTAAAAGTGGGTGTTATATTTATTTTAATGCTGACTACATTTTATTTATTTTTCCTCAAATTAAAATTCAAAAAAATGGCTCTGAGTACTATGGGACTTAACATCTGAGGTCATCAATCCCCTAGAACTGAGAACTACTTAAACCTAACTAACCTAAGGACATCACACACATCCATGCCCAAGGCAGGATTCGAATGTGATACCGTAGCGGTCGCGCGGTTCCAGACTGAAGCGCCTAGAGCCGCTCGGCCACAGTGGCCGGCAATTAAAGTTCATTTTTAATCTAAATTAGGTGTAGAACATTACTGGAGGTGTTGGCCAATATCTGACCTCGTTCAGGGTTAACAGTCTCAGAACTATTCAGAAACACCTTTTGTAGAGTCAACTGTGGAAGGATAGAGATGTAGCAGAAGACGAAGTTTGGAATACATACATAAGACTACTGTATAGAGAACGTTTGGCGTAGGTGCTACTGTGAAATGGAGAGAATGATGTGGAGGGCGAAACTAGTCAGAAGTGGGATAAACCTAACGCAGCATGTTGTCGTTCTCTGGCCGACGTTACGACAACGCAGTGCCCTCTGACAAGGCAATACTGATCGTGCGTACGGCGCCTTCTACGAGCGTGACACACACACACACACACACACACACACACGCACACACACACAAACTGCCCCCATAAATTAGCCCGGACGGCTGCAGTAGCGGCAGAGATGGCGTCGATAAGGCCCCGGTCTCGTACTTAGCGCTCGGGTCATTAATCTCGCGTGCTTTACGATTGCGCCGTAATTGGACTGGTACAAATGTTTTCGCGGCGGCTGGCGCTTCGATAAAGGCGGGTGGCCGGTCGGTCCCCATAGGTTCTGTTCTGCGGGCAGCGCCGGCCCAGACTGAGCGCCGCCGCCGCTTCTGCTGCTGCTGCTGCAGCTGCTGGTGCTGGTGTTGTGGCTGCAGAAGGCCAGGAGGCGGTCTGGCACGGGCGGCCATTGATAAACGAGCCCATTAGCGCACGTCTGGCTTAATTATGCAGCGGCGGTGGCGACCGCCTTCCCGCTGAAAAGCAACGTCTGCAACTTTGCGCGCCACTCATTCTCCTCCGGAGCAAGTGCAGTGCTGCCCGCAGCTGCTAGCTGGTGCAATGCTGCGATCATCCATTAGGCACAGAACAGAGCCCTGTTTCGAAATTCCTGACTGGTTAAAACTGTACTTGACTCGAACCCCGACTCAGTGTCTTTCATGAGTGATGAACTTACGACTGACTGGGAAAGTATAACACGACGGTTGAACCTGCCATAATAGACTTCGACCCGTAACGAAATGATGTTGCAATGTGTGATGTCATGTGTGACCATGCGTACATCACGCCGGCCGGAGTGGCCGCGCGGTTCTGGGCGCTACAGTCTGAAACCGAGCGACCGCTACGGTCGCAGGTTCGAATCCTGCCTCGGGCATGGATGTGTGTGATGTTCTTAGGTTGGTTAGGTTTAATTAGTTCTAAGTTCTAGGCGACTGATGACCTCAGAAGTTAAGTCGCATAGTGCTCAGAGCAATTTTGAAGCATACATCACAATCCTAACATTGTTTTGGTCAGTTCCTTGTGGTGAACCCCTTGGTTGGGTCAGCAGCTGTGAATCGATTTTATAGATAAAAAATAATCCACCAAACAGCTGCAAATTTTATTTCTCTGACTTTATTTGCAGGCCCTTTTTGGGAAGTTAACTTTCTTTCTCAATTCTATGTGACACTTCAGTACTATCCCATACTGGCACAACATACAACGTACGGAATGGAAATTAACTTTCCGTAACCTGTCTGCAAATAAAGCTGAGTTAAAAAATTGCATAAGGTGTATTCTTCTCTACAAAACAATCCGAACGTTATTTTTGTTGTAAAGTATGGTTATGCCGGTCGGAGTGGCCGAGCGGTTCTAGGCGCTACAGTCTGGAACCACGAGACCGCTACGGCCGCAGGTTAGAATTCTGCCTCGGGCATGGATGTGTGTGATGTCCTTAGGTTAGTTAGGTTTATGTAGTTCTAAGTTCTAGGGGACTGATGACCTCAGAAGTTAAGTCCCATTGTGCTCAGAGCCATTTGAACCATTTTTGAAGTATTGTTATCAACATGCGACCGGCTTTAAATGCCTATGGACCGTCATCAGACATAAAATGCTCGATTGTGAATAGCACGTCAGTGTGAACTGCAGTACTATAAGCATCACATTTTTCGATCGAGAGAAATTTTTATATTACTAACAGCATTGCGACCACTACATGCCAGTGATAATGTCAGCATTTCAATATTTATTTTCCTTCTACATTATTTTTAAAATCACCATATGCTAAAAGGATGTTGTCTGTAAATACACTTAAAACATTCTTTCCTTTTCTCTCGAAAAAATTAGCGGTAAGGTATAATATTAGCGTAAATATCAAGGTTCGTTCCGCATTGTGAAAAAAAAAAATTGTGCACATAAAAACGTTTAAACTTCCATGACTGTGGTCCTTTCTGCGTATGTCGGAATTTTCTATAGTAGTTACTGTTTTTTCTCTTAATAAAAGCGCTCGACAGTTGCTTTAACAATAACCAATAACTAAAACTGTGCTAGAAAGACACACTGGCACTCTATGTAAAATGCACCACACTGCTGATAAGAAAGTGGATTTTCTTATCTCTTGGAGTACTTTCATGGCAATTCCCTACTGAAATGCAAGTCTTTTTGTAAAACTAGTCTTGAAATGCAGTGTGTCTATGACATCAATTTCTGTCACAATAAATTTTTGGCCTACGATGGATTTTACTATCTGCTTTGTTGGTTGGTGTATCTTACAGAACCTGTCATGCTTTGTAATTCTCTTTCGATTATACTGAAATCAGTGTCACAACGTAGAAAGGAATGTCGGCTAACAGAGAAACCGTTTACAGTCTGTCAACGCCAATAACTTTCTTGATACAACATGATTTCTGTTCTATCCTTCACAGTTGCCGAAATATAAGCGTACTTCAATGGTCGATGTAAGAATGTCCTGCGCAGATTTACAGAGGAATGTGCATACTTCGCTGGGCTCTTTTTTTCATTGCCTTCATGTGTGTGTGTGTGTGTGTGTGAGAGAGAGAGAGAGAGAGAGAGAGAGAGAGAGAGAGTGTCGCGCTGAAAAGTGTCTTAAGAATTTTCCACCTCGAGCCTGGATGAAGCCGTACCACATTTATACGATACAGCCCCTATCCGATGCTAATAAAATTGCTTGTCTACGAACTGCGGACGTGTTACTAGAAATGGCGCGCATAGATCGTTACGTTGTGATATTAATGTCGGATGAAGTCACTTTTTATGTCAGTGGTAACGTGAATAAGCACAACTGCAGTTGGAATACAGACCATCACATGGATAAAGAGGCGACACTCGATCCTCTCCGAAAGTTAACTTATGATGTGGTATTTCGAAATTTGGGGTACTTGGTCAATATTTTTTTAATGATTATATTAAGGGGAGTTTCTTTTATACATAAGCTGCACATTTTTTGTTTTGATAACCTTCCCCAGCGTTTCGTAATATCAGGTTACTTTCAACAATATGGTGAACCACAACATTATTCCTTAACGGTTCGGCGTTACTTAGATGAGACATCTGGTAGACGTTGGACAGGAAGGGCTGGAGGTTTGGGGTGGCCACCACGGTCACCCGCATTGACTCCATGTGATTTCTTGCTATGGGGAATGGTGAAAGAACGCGTGTATGCTGCAACACCTACTGACGTTAATGACCATAAAAGCATTACACATGTTGTCCGCGCTACACCAACGGTAACACGTGAAAAGCTATGGACTGTATGGTGAAAAGACTTTCCACATTCATCCACGTTCATTGAGACTCGAGTAGAACTGTTCGAAGGGGTGCACTGTCTTCATTTGGACTTTTGTAAATTGTGTGTGTGTTTATATTAAAATAAATAAGTCAAGAATAAGAATAAAATAATAATAAATAATAAAAACATTAAAATAAAAGTCTGTTCGATGTATGTGGTAAAACCTTTTTGGTCAAATCTGTATAATAAAGCTCTTTATCAGAGCTAAGGAGCACAAGGAAGAAGATCTTTAAAAAAGTTAGCAGTGGCGAGAATAGATCGCGGGAATCTGGGTTTTCAGATTTACAAATTCACTAACATCCACACGGCGTTGACAAAAGCATGTTTCACTGTGTAGGAAATGTAATTTATACCACTAATGCTATTGATGGACTGTGAAAGAGAATACTAATAGTGTGATGCATGTGTGAGAATGAGTGTGTGTGTGTGTGTGTGTGTGTGTGTGTGTGTGAGAGAGAGAGAGAGAGAGAGAGAGAGAGAGAGAGAGAGGAATGAAGAATTGTGTCCAGGGGGGAGGGGAAGAGTGAAGAAAGATAACTGAGACATGCTGTTGCGTGGTGTGGCGGACGTACAACACATTTTATTCAGCCCGAGACGTCTACACGTGGTTGGTTCCTCGGCTCTCTTTGTGTAGAACGCAAACGACTTCCCACGGGATTGACGATTGGCTTAAGTAAGCGGCAGTCGACTGATTTAATCGAGCAGAATATGCAGGCCTGCTCCATTCGTTAAATGGCAGCAAATCTGGCAAAGCACATGTTGACTACCGTTAGGCCGCATGTCGACTGTTTGCCGAGGTTTGACAGGAACCGCGGATTAATTTCGGTACACGCTCTGATTAAACACGATGTAATTACCGGGCGATGACTCTCCGCAGCGCGTGGATGATGTAGCGGCGCAGGCGGAAGCAAAATGTTGGTCCCCACTGGCAATATTGCGCGAGGTGTCTGTTTGAAGACCAGCGGATTGACGGCGATATGCAAATGGCGCTCCCATTTGTCAGCACGGTGGACGGGGGTGAGGGGGGGGTGGTGCTCTTTTTGTGACTCATATCAGTACACACATTTCGTGATTAACTCTGGCAGACAGATTGTAATATGATCCGTGCTATGCTATTGTTTAAAATATTCTGACACGAGGTCTCTATCCTTTTTATAACAAAAGACTAGCTAGTTTTTGCTTTGTGATTCGCGTGTGCGATACAGACGAAATGACATATTGTAACAGACGTACACGCTTAATCGTGTTAAGCTCCATGTGAACTTAACTTCTATTTATGGCGTTTAAAGTAAAGCTCTTGTTTGAATGAAATGAAATGTGCATATCGTATTGTTGGCTGGGAGGCCGTAACTGGCGTATTCGGTCGCCTAATGCACGTCTTCTTATTTGTCGCCACTTCGGCGACTTGGCGTCGATGGTGACGGAATGATGATGAGGAAACACGCACAATGAGGACCGAGCGGAAACAAATTCCAGAGACGGCTGGGAATCAAACCTAGGGCCCTAGAATCAAGAGTCAGCAACGTTAACCACAGGTACACGAACTGCTGCCTCGTGTTTGTCGCCCATATGCGTCTTTCTTGAGGTCACTGATTAATCCACTAGAGCCGTCCATTGCGCTTTACATCCACTCGCCAGCGCAACATGTCCTCACTTCCACTGGATTAGAATTTTCGAGAGCACAATAGTGCTGTGCATATACCGGTTGTTTCTTTTCCACTGGACCTTCACGACAGACCGTGGTGGCACAGCACTAAACTCATACTCTGGAGGGCAGCGGTTCAAATTCCCGTCCGCCCATATAGATTTAAGTTTGCCGTTATTTTTGTAATTCGCTTAAGGAGAATTCTGGGCTGGTTTTTTTGAAAATGCATGCCCGATTTCCTTCGCTATCCTTCCCTTTCCCAAGATTGCGTTCCATCACTAACAACCCAGTCGTCGACGTATCGTTAAGCCCTTCCTCCCTCCCTTGCATTAATATGAGGGGACTTCAGAAAGTAAGTTATGCATTATTATGACAGCCCAACATTTATTGAATGCTGAACTACACGCATTCGGGAGGACGACGGTTCAATCCCGTCTCCGGCCGTCCTGATTTAGGTTTTCCGTGATTTCCCTAAATCGCTTCAGGCAAATGCCGGGATGGTTCCTTTGAAAGGGCACGGCCGATTTCCTTCCCCCATCATTCCCTCACCCGAGCTTGCGTTCCGTCTCTAATGACCTCGTTGTCGACGGGACGTTAAACACTAATACCCTCCTCCTCCTGAACTACACTTCAGAATGACAAGACACATGACACCATTTTTCAGCGTGGTCACCAAGTCTCTGTCAACAACGGTCGGAACTTTTACTAATCATTCAGATCCTCGAAGACAGAAATCCGCTCCTTGGTCACGGAGCCGTTAGAAAAGCGTTGTATGACCGTCTTCACCTTCTAAGAGTCTGCCATTGCTGGAAATCTGATTCCCGGTTGCCTAGACATTGCTGTCTGTGACTCTTGTCGATTGCCTTACATGACGATCAACCTCACCCACGTCTGTGCAGCTTGGCCGAATTGTTGACATCATTTTAGTACCGATGGAAGTGATATTACGTTTGTTCCACATATTGTCAGAGTTTCAGTTTTATCCACAATATAATTCAAATGGCTCTAAGCACTATGGGACTTAATATCTCACGTCGTCAGTCCCCTAGACTTAGAACTAATTAAACCTAACTAACTTAAGGACATCACACATACCTATGCCCGAGGCAGGATTCGAACCTCCGACAATAGCAGCAGCGCGGTTCCGTACTGAAGCGCCAAGAACCGCTCGGCCACAGCGGCCAGCTTTATCCCCAATATAATCGTAGTCTCCTGCGTCGAGACATTCTCTTCTAGCAGTACTTTTCCTCTACAGTAGTTGTCGATACCACTACTATTTTTCGGATTTTGGACAGGTCAACGTTATCTCACCTGCTTTTCTGAAAAGTTTCACATGATTTTATACACGGTATAATATGTTTCAAATTTAAATTTATAAAAAGGAATTACTTTTTTTTGTACGTTACAATCGATAAATACTTGTTCTGAAAGTACACCCCTCCCGCCTGAGGTTCGAGTCCTCCCTCGGGCATGGGTGTGTGTGTTGTTCCTAGCGTAAGTTAGTTTAAATAGTGTGTAGGTCTAGGGACAGTTTGGTCCCTTAGGAATTCACACACATTTGAACATTTCTTTTGAAAGTACAGTCAAAATTAGATTTTTTGAAACATTTGAAATTACGAATTACATGGCTCACTTAAAATTTCTGTTATTATGTTTATTTCTGGATTCATTTATGAAACAATAATCGAAACTAAGAAATTAATTTGTAAAGAAAAATTGTAAAACTTTTGGAATATTGTTATAAGCATGCCTCTGACGTGATCGGACGTATTTTCATATTTTGGGCGAACGATGTAATTTCGACTTTGTTAATATGAAAATTCAAAAGACTGTAAGTTATACGAAAATGTGGCAAAATATATTAACGTAACAACAAATATTCTGCAACAACACTGTTCAAATTTATTTAGATCAATTCAACCACGAGGACCTAAAATGTGAGAATTTCAGCTTCAATAATCAGACTCATAGAAAAGAAGAACTGGAGCCAACTCCACACGAAAAGCTAAGTAGACTAGAAAGTTTATTGTAATCTTCGCTCCTTTCAAATTGTTCATAAAAGACTTTGGTTATTGTGGACAATAACTGGAATTAGGAAGGAGGGGGGAGATTACAAGCTGTGGGAACGGATTGTCAGTCGTGCATGTACTGCTTATTCGGTAAGAGCGTTGCCCACTAAGGACAATATTCCCGTCACACAGTTTTAATTTGTCAACGAGAGCCAACAGCGCAAATTCCCCTGCAAAGGGCAATACTGAATCCGGGTTACAAATACGATTTGGTATTGCCATGGCTCAGTGACGTGAGTTGCAAAGTAATATCTAAATATTTCATTAAATGTGAAAAATGTCTCAACGTTTAAAGTAAGTGTCTTGCACGAAACATACAGATATTAAGATATACAAAAAGTTAAATAAAGAAATATTTACAAAAGAAAATGACGTTACGACAGGGTAACCCAAGAGGAAACTCTCCCCGCTGTAATAGAACGGCTGCCATTACAGAAATGAGCAGCTGTCGATACTTTATCTCAGCTGTGTTAATGACACGAGAAGAACAGCTAAAAGCAAAAGCAAAGCTAAATAATTTTAAGAAATTTGGTTACAAAAGAGCAGCTGCATCTGCGGTTGCTGATCAGCGTCACTTAATTTACGGCTATAGTAATGAGAAAATGGATTAAAATAAAAGTATTATAGTATTAAGTCTCTCCATTTCTTTAAGATGCGGGCAGACTCTGACCTATAATCCTTTTTCTTGTAATAGTCTCTGTGTTAACATGGACGTCTTCACGTAATAGTCTCCCTTGTTCAGAATTCTATAATTACTTTGCAACTGCAGTCAAATATATATTTTTGTTGGGACGACCTAGACATGTGTTTAAGGTGCTATCTTGTACCAAAATACTTGAGTTTCACTCACTATTGATATATTACCGCATTCTGCAAGTAGGAACGGTAGAAAATTGAAATTCTTGTGCTTAAAGTGTCATCTTGTAGCAAAACTTTATTCACTTATTGTAGTACCAAGGTACGCCACTTGAAACGACAGAAAGTTGAAAATAAAAATGGCAGACTTCACAGGACCTGAACGTGCTCGTTGCGTGTTTTGGATGGGAGAAACAAAGTCAGCTAGAAGAATAAACATCCTAGAAGGCGTGCAGTGTACTCCTGGCATCAAAATTTAGTTCCAACTAGTTGTAGCATTTGTTATAAAAAATCTCCAGGTCGCCCACTAGTCTCTTAGACTGTCGTCGTACAAGTCAGAGAGAGAGTTTAGTTTATTCAGTCCCAGGAAAACAGCGCATCGTGCGTCGCGAGATCCTAGAGTTCGCAATCAGCATCTGGAGTGGGTTACGAAAAAGTTTGCAGCTGAAGCCATACAATCTTTGTATCTCCATCATTGCAGAGAATGATGATTGGGTCGTTGGCTAGTCAATTTGAAATAAAGAGCAGCACACCTTCAGCCACAAATATTGAACATTTTAGCAAGCAACCGCTTTCGATGTCACATTACATTATCAACACGCCCCCTTGATAAACGTAGATCGGATAAAATCCATTTGCGGGCAGGTCATTGTAGGAGGCATAATACGATAAATGGTATCCGCAAATCTCTGATATAAACTACGTGAGAACTTGTCGGTAGATGCACGAAGTGATCACGTCGTTCATATCAGAGACCTGCTGATACCGCGTGTCTTATTGTGGCTATTACACTCACTGCGCACAATTGGGTATTATCCGATCTACCTATATCAAGAGTTTGAAGACGACGTAATGTAACATCGAAACCGATAGCTTACTAAAGAGTTCAAAATTTACTACTGAAGCTGTACAGCTGTTCATTTAAAGCCATACAGACTGACACTGCAGAAGTGACGTCAGATATGATGAATAAAGTGTGGCAAGAAAATGACGTCAGATGAGGCGTTTGCGGTGTGATCATTAGTTGTCACATCCAGACGAATGAAAGTTAAACTGGAATATGGGATGTAACTTGCAGTTATTTGCTACAATATGGCACCTCTACTACCTATATAAGCCTTCTCAATAAAATTCTGTATGTAAAAAAAGTTTTAAAATCATATTCTTCTTCTTCTTCTTCTTCTTCTTCTTCTACTGCTCTTGTTCCCTAAAGTTTATCCTGTCTAGTAAAGAGTCCATCTCTTTTTCAGTATTTGTTGGATTATATTTTATTATTAGGCTTTTCCCCATAGTTTCACCCACATATGTGTTCATCACACACTGAACATGCCTCCTCCTCTTTGTGACTCACTCTTCACCCCTCTGTCTGCCCACCTCATCGTCCACTTGTTTCCTCCTGGCCACTCTCTTTGTCTGTTCATCTCTTCCTCATCCTCTCCTCGTCCATTTCCTCCACCCCCCCCTCTCTCTGGCCCCTTCTTCCTCCCTATCCCTCTCACTACGTCCTCCTCCATCTCTCTTTCCATCTGTTCCTTCCCCTCTATCTTTTCCACCTCTTTGTTTTCCAACTCCCCCCCCCCCCCTACACCTTCCATTTGCCTCACACATCTCTCTCTCTCCTCCCCTCTCTCTCCATCCTCTGCTCTCCCTCACTCTCCTTCTGTATCCATTTCCATCTGTCCCCAACCATGCTCATCAGCACCTGTGGCCTCTGCAACACAGCTAAATAAAACAGGCCGATACTAGTCCCACAACATGCTTGTCAAGATGGCAGGCTGCACACAAGGGGCTTAAAAATCATTTATTTGTCCCTGACGATCAGGCCGCTATGTAAAAGGAAGTCTATAAAGCAGACTGATACTACTTCAACACAACACTCTTGTCATGTAGGTCAGCATATATGTCGGGGCTTGTGAAACTGTTTCTTCCCCCTGAATGCAGGCTGGCCTACAAGCAGTCTGATTTGGCAGGCAATGTTCTCTCACAACATGCCTGTTGTGCAGGGCAGCTTACTCCCACAGGCTGGGCAAACACGTTTTAGCCCATATCTCCGCTCCCTTTAGATCTAGGAGGTTATGAACCCTACGGTACTGATATTCGTGAGGACTGACGTTTGTTTGAAATCGACCCAGGGGTTTGGGAGGAGATCCTGGACATACACACATACACTCTGTTTTGTATAAAGGGCGGGGAAAATAAAAGTGGCCCAGAGAATAGAGTTCTTGGGTACAAAGAAATACAGCAGAGAAAAGGAAACATAGTACTAATCCGACTATAGCAGATATTGAGAGTGACTACATTCATCTCAACTCACTGAGCTGCTGAAGGCGATGGAACCTGGGCTGCTGGAATTGCTGCAGTCACATCCAAAATGCTTTGCTGCATGTTTTGAAGACTATGGGGGTTATTGCGACACACAGACTTGAGGGCTCCCCACACAAAATAACCGCACAGTGATAGACGAAGTGAACTGTCTCGCCAACTAAGGCCGCGACCAGAATGACCTCTGATAACAACTCTGTCAGGCCCACTCACACTGACACAGCTCGCACTACTCTCTGATCCCGTGTGAATCACGGGACGAGCGTACACGTGGTGTGATTACATGCATAAATTCACATCCAACTGCATCTCTAGTCCAGATCACACTTATTTGCCCCAACCTGTACACAAAAAATTAAACTTGGTGGTCAGATGCCCTTCCTGACGCCACAGCCACCAAAGTAATCGGAAAGATGGAACTCATGTGTGCTGTCTGTCTGTTAAACATGTAAACGTTTTTGTGTTATTGCGTTTCTATTGTTCCTGCATAGTCTTTTCTGAGGCGGAATTTGGAGGGAAGGAAGATTAGCGCTGAACGTCTCATCGACGCGGAAGTCATTAGAGACGGTGCAGAAATGGGGAATAAGTGCAGCATTTTTCTAAACGAGCGGCAGAAACCGTCTAAAGACCACACTCAGGCTGGCTGGAGTACCAGTCAACGGTCGTTAACCTGCGGCATGGATTCGATCCGGAGCTGGCTCGCCTCACAGTCTCTCAAGCCAGCGCGCTGCGCTTTATGCTGTTCGAACATGTCCCGAGGCATCATTACTCCACGCTTTAAAAGTTAGCCATGGTTTATGGCAGAATGGAGCGTGAAAGACTGCACAATGCGGGTTTTGGAGAAAAGGAAAGGAAATTACAGTCTTCCGCAGCTTTTGCAGGCATTCTGTGGCCCGTACGTTCCTCTCACGTGACTGTCGCTGTAACGAACCGTAGAGCTCCGCCGGAAGAGTAGTACGACGTGCTGATCAGCAGACACAGATGCAACTTTTTCTTCGTTGAGTCGTTTCAATACAGCTATGGCTTCGTCATGATCCTTATGAGATAATAGCTTCAGACGTGAATGCTACAAAGTGGGGACCATGACTATCGAATAATTTCGAAGTTAAAGGTGACTCATTTGAAGGTACCGCAGTTACGTCTTCAAACTCAGCGGAAGATGTTCTCATAGATGGCGGTGACCTGATGACTCTGCGTTAGTAGACATGCAGTGTTCGTGTACGACACCTATATGAAGAGTATCAGAACTTTAATTTCTTTATTTTGTATTGCTCCATGCGAAACTTACAGTTTGATTGAGGAGCGACATTCAAAATCCCGTTAGTTCATTCAGATTTAAGCTTTCAGTGGCTCCTCTAAATAATTTAAGGCTAATACTGAGAAGATTGCTTTAGAAAGGAAACCGCGGGTTTCCTTCCAAATCTTTGTTCAAACTTGTGCTGTGGTTCGTCTGCAATGACCAAGTCGCCAAAGTTGAAGTTTTAGTCTGTCCTAAAACTAGTGGATTGGGATTAAACCATGAAAAAAGCTGGAAAACATCCCACAAGTGTCACCAAATTACTATCTTTCTGGAACACTCAGGCTTATAACCTATAACAAACATTCTCCAGGTCAAAACATGCATTCCTGAATGTAATACGACGTGCTGTAAAGCGACACTCCAGCAAACCTAATTCTGTTGGTCCATAGAGTACACACGGCGTTGAATTCACTACTATAAGCCAAGTCACACATTCATTCTTGTAATCAGTTGCCTCTAACGCTTTTTGTGCACCAAACGAAGACAAACATTTTTCTTGTGATCGCTTGGTTAAACCGGCTGCACGGTCTTGGCAACAAAGCCGTTTCATGGCCAGACAGATAGTTACATTATTAACCTTTGTACTTGCAACAAATGCCCCCGGCAACGGCCAGCAGTATAGTACGCTCCAGAGCCCAGAATCATTATTAGTTACAGTACCATTCAAAGATAAGGGAAATAAGAGCTCATACCGAGGCGTTCAGACAGTCGTTTTTGCGTCGCGCGATCCGCGAGTGGAGCAGAGGGGGGAAATATGACTTTGGCTCGAATTGTGCCCTCTGCCACACACCGATTAGTGGCTAGAGGAATATATATGTAGATATGTACATGTAGATACTAGGCCTATACGTGTGATTATCAGGGTTAATGTTTCACTGACGCATCGTCTCTTTCAATGGACCGGAGCACGTGAAACGTATGAAATATTGCTGAGCGAGCAATCATTTTGTTATTCATTGAAACGTGCTGGGCGAGTGAAAATTTTTACCGAGGCCGTGAATTGAAACCAGGTCCTTTGCTTGCTCGGCAGGTGCGCTTGCCACTAAGCCACTTTCGCACAGCAGTTATCACATGCCTCCCTCCTCGATCCAAATCCTCTCTGTTGCCCTAGTCTATATTCCAAGTCAAACACAAATAGAATTACCGAGGCTCTCCATGTCCTGGAGTAGCACCTCAGTATCGAAAATGAATGAAGGATCCAGCCTGAAGCCCAGGTGTGGATACTTATGCAAATGAAATGACGCAATTTCAGAGACTTTACTGGTCTCATACAGATATGATTCTATGTAAATAAAATTTGGATCGAGGAGGGCAGCATGTCAGGGTAATCTGTGCAGTTGTGTGGAACGCTGTGTCCACGTGACTTAGTGGCTGGTGAACCAGGAGATCCGGTTACGAGACCCGGCCTTGGTACAAATTTTTACTCGTCGCTTCAATCTACATACATCAAATCATATCTTTTTGAGACCAGTAAAGTCTCTGGAATTGTGTCGTTTCATTTGTTAATGAAGAGATTATTAGAGACTGATTGCTGTACAATTTTGACGTGGTATGATACCCCCGTGAACCGTCAGATAGATCAGCTAACGTTATCCAAAGCGTGTTTGTAGATATTTGACCACGAAATAGCTAAAACCAATGGATTTATGAAAAAAACTGGACCTAAATAAAAACTATCTTAAATGGATTCATCGCCCTTTTCAGGTGGTTCTGAAAGTAGTTTCATTAATAGTTTATGGCTGGAGAGAAGACAACTGTGAAATGTGTTCGTTTAGGCAACAAGGTACTGTTCGTTGTGGCTGCGAAATTCAGACAACGCCCATGCCGGGAAACATTCGTGATTCGTGATTCATCCATAGCAATTTTAGTGCTTATTACTTCAAGCGACCACCTTGGCAATAACGTCCGTTACACCGGTGTGCTATCTGCTGAAGTACCAACACAGGGTATTTTAAGAGACAAGCGTTCTCCTCTCTCTTGCAAAAATTTAATCGAGCCTATAGCTCACTAATTTTTAATTTATTTTAGATGGGGAAAAGTGATGTATTCGCTACGCTACACGAACGCTACGCATATGTCACTGGGAAAAGTGCTGATGAATATTTAAGAAATGTCCAGGAAGTCTCCGACGATAATGAATCACAATTCTCTAGCCACAGATTAGATTGTTCTTGTGCAACACAGCTAACTCTTTATTCCCATGAAGTAATGAGTGCTGTCGACAAGGAATCGCAGATCGATTCCATATTCCTAGATTTCCAGAAAGCTTTTGATACCGTTCCTCATAAGCTACTATTAATCAAATTGCGTGCATATGGAGTATCGTCTCAGTTGTGTGACTGGATTCGTCTTTTCCTCTCAGAGAGGTCACAGTTCGTAGTGATAGACGGTAAATCATCGAGTAGAACAGAAGTGATGTCTGGCGTCCCGCAAGGTAGTGTCACAGGCCCTCTGCGAGGTCATCCACATGGGTACTAAAAGAAATCCGATAAATTTTGAGTATACGATAAATAGCACAAATCTAAGGGCTGTCAATTCGACTAAATAGCTAGGAATTACAAATACGAGCAACTTAAATTGGAAAGACCACATAGATAACATTGTGGGGCAGGCGAAACAAACACTGCGCTTTGTTGGCGGAACACTTAGAAGACGCGACAAACCCACTAAAGAGACAGCCTACATTACACTTGTCCGTCCTCTGCTGGAATATTACTGCGCGGTGTGGGATCCTTACCAAGTAGGATTGACGAACGACATCGAAAAAATGCAAAGAAAGGCAGCTCGTTTCGTGTTATCGCGCAATAGGGGTTGGAATGTCACTATTACGATACGGGAGTTGGGATGGCAGCCACTGAAACAAAGGTGGTTTTCTTCGTGGCGAGATCTATTTACGAAATTTCAATTACCAGCTTTCTCTTCCGAATGCGTAAATATTTTGTTGACACCCGCCTACATAGGGAGAAATGATCATCATAATAAAATGAGAGAAATCAGAGTTCGAACGGAAAGATTTAGTTGTTCCTTTTTCCCACGCGCCATTCGGGAGTGGAATGGTAGAGGAGTAGTATGAAAATGGTTCGATGAACACTCTGCCAGGCACTTAAGTGTGCATTGCAGAGTAACCATGTAGATGCAGATGAAAAGACTTCAAAAACAAAACAAACAAGGAAACGTCATATGAAGCTTACTGTTGTCCATATTTCGATGATTAGCGAAAGAAAAGGTATGAGAATAACTGTTGTAGCTGCCAACATCGGGTGCAGAGTGGTTTGCTTGACTCGGCGCCCGTACAAATCAACGTACTGAATTGTGGAAACTATTAAGTGCATCGCAATTTCTATTAAAATGTAATCCTACGCATGTCACTGGGAAAAGTGCTGATGAATATTTAAGAAAAGTCCAGGAAGTCTGCGACGTTACTGAATCACAATTCTCTAGCCACAGCTTAGATCGTAGACTCAAGGAGGTCTAATGGAATGATTGCTGAAAGAGGCCCGGATAAGACAGCTGTCCTCCATAAACAAAGTTTCGCCACGTCAGCTTTCCACAGTTGTTCGCCTATAAATGGCGAACTGGTCCGCAGTTTCGGCTGCCGTACCGTTGGGCTTACTTTGGCAGTTACGAGACAGGCGCTCCTAATTTCAGCGGAATCGCATTCGTCAGGCGCGGCTGGGTTGGCCGCAAGTTGCTGGATTAATTCCCGGCCAGCAGCTGCGGCGGAAACTTGTCGCCTGTTGAGCGGTGTGGCGTGGCTTCGCTGTCAGCACAGTGCGACCCCAGCACGCCTGCGGGAGACTCGGCCAGTTTCACGGGCTCCCAGACGTCCCAATGCGGGCATTCCTCAGATGCCGTCTGCGTGTCTGACTGCAGTCGTACCAAGTATTCGGTACTCCTCCAGAGAGCACACGTGACCGACTAAAGCTGAATCTTTATACAGACTGTTCCAAAGATGATCATCTGATTTCAGAACACTATCCTTTTACAAGAACGAGGACAGAAACTTGGAGCGAATGTAACTTACACACAGTGGGAGGTTTCCCCTGGTTTGAAGGGTATTTATTTACTACACCTTATTCGGCAGATAACCGAATTCTGTTTGATTTGTTAAGCAGTACTACAAATACGACGGTAGCAAGTAGGAAGCTGGTTCCAAGGAGCAGAGATAGCGCTCGGTCCATATGCCATGATGATGAATCATGAGAGTGGGAAGAGGAGCGCGAGCCTTGAGAACTACGTACGGGAACCCCTAGTGTTCTAGCGCGAAACACCGATTTTCCTTTCTTAAATATTAATTATTCAAGTCCTGTACTGGGAGAAGCGCATAGGCCATCAGATCTTCAGTACAATAATAATGCTGTACAGTAAACCAATAAAATCCGTAAACAAATGAACACTGCTAAATTACCGAAGACCTACGAAGGGGTACGAATTTTTCCAACATAAGCGAGATATTTCGGCTGCATGCCAGTCTCCCCAGTCGGTGACAGGACGTCCTCGGAGCCTGTTTAATATGTGACAGTCGGCTTCACCATACTCTCAGATTTTATTAACTCTATGGGAGGAATCGCTTCGTGATACTAAAGTGTTATTGTTTTACGGTGCTTGCAAATAAACGCATCGTAACGGCGTCTCGGGGCTTATTTCACATGAATTAGCTACCTGCACTACCACTTAGAATCAGAGGTCGCCTTCTAGCACCTTCTGAAGAATCCAGTGGGCTACAACAGCTGCTTTGAAGGACATCTACGGTAGATTCACAGAGAACTGGTAGAAGGATATTCCGCGTACTGATTGACTAAGATAATCCATGGAAATACGATCTTAATTTTCTAAGTCAATAGTGTGAAGGCGTGGACAGTAAACTGTACGTCACCTTTACCGCATTTTGCAGAATCACGGCTGAAATGAGAATATTGTATGGGAGTGTGGGACCGCGAGGGAAGTTTTCAATAGGAATAATTCCTTTCACGAAAATGTCTCTTTTACATTAATGTCTGTTCAACACTGGACTATTTTCTACAGTTACATTTTGAGATCAAAGTTTCAATTTGCCGATTTTACCGATCGTAAATATTGGCTGTTCTCTCCATTGGGCCCATGACAATCGTCCACGAAACCGTCAAACTCGAGTCATACTCGTATTTTAAGCACACGGACGGACACTTTTAACAGTACCCATACATATACTAACACAAATAACCTGGTTGCCTAGAGAGGAATGTAGCCGATGTGAGGTCCGTACGCCTCTTACGCTATAAGAACTGCAGTGTAGTACCCTCGACGAAAGCTATACCGCACATTTGTTAGTGAAATGTGTGTTATCCAGAAAGGCTCTGGTCGTCATTCACCAAACCGTTGTAGTGGTTAGCCAAAGGCAAGTTGGCTGTTCTAAATTTATGAGTGTGGAGGCTCCAGTCTTGTTGGTTGCTGAATTTAATTGAAGTTCAATTTTGGAACAATTCATAATAAGTTTTTTTAATTGTGCTCATAAATGTGAAAGTCTGTCTATGTAAAGCTAAAACATTTTTTGTGTTAGTGAAGCTAAATGTTATGCACATCACAGCAGTGCTTCTGCATGCATAGGTAATTGGGGATTTATAAATTTGTTTTATTGAATTTGTTTTGTCTCGAATCTTTCATAACTTATTGTAATTGCATTTTGTAAATGCTGAGGAAGTTAAGGAGTTGAATATTGTTGTTTTCCTTTAATACCTTTTGACATAAAAGTGTAATACGATTTCAAGAAAGGTATTGGCAGCTCAACCTTGTCCTCCCACTCTTTTATTTCGTAACAAACGTTTAGAGCTCTGTAACAACTTCGTTCTCACAAATACAGCCAGCCAGTGTGTGAGGGCGCATTAAACCACCGGAAACAAAAAATTCCAGGACATTACAGTACAACACCTCTCTCCCTAAATTTTGCTTCTCCGAACCATATAAATTTGGAAAAGTTGTGACCTTACCAAAGATAGGAAATGATCAGTTATATCTACAAAACTATAGGCCAGTTTCTGTTAGTTATTTTGAATTTTTTTGAAAAATAATTCTAAAATTTCTCTGCTAATTCCTCAATTCTAGACAAATCGAAATAATCATCTCACAGAAATTTGGTTTACGTACTATTCCTCAAGCAATAAGACTTCTTGAACACATCCAGTCAGCCCAACAAATATAATCCAGCTTGAGGCCTTTTTTTCCTTGGCAGTGAGCACGCACTTGGCAAAGTTTGTCATCAGGGCCACATATACAGCGTACATCAGCACAATTGGCCACTTCGTTTAGTAAAAATCTTGACATGAATTTTGGAAAACAGGGAATTTAAAATGACCGTTGAAAAGTCCATCAGACAGCTGAGACAAAGTAAAGATGCCATACCTCAAAAAGCAATTGTGGGGCAACCATATATTTGATCTACACAATGTGACGTATCACAACAAGCAGGGACGCAACTCTCATGGGTTTTAGATGGCATACCTATTTACAAAAGCAGCCAAGTCTCAAAGACAATCTCTGCAGATCGCAAAACCACTGTGAATATATCCAGGACTGGCCTCATCACTCGAAGATCACAATCAACGCCAAGAAGACTCAAGCAATTATCGGTACCAACGAACGAATATATCAGGATGTTGAAACTCCTACAAACGAAACTTCGCTACTGTACAAATACGATGTGAGACGTGAAGTCTCCATCATTCTTTCAAAATTAGCATTCAAAAATACATGAGAATTTTCATTGTTTTTCATCTTGCTACGCCAACTTACGGCTCTGAAAGATGTAAACTGTACAAAACAAATTTATACAAATTGCAACAGGTGCTACCCTTTACCTATAAAACTCCGTCATTTACACATATCCCCAAGTTCCTAAAATCCATGAAATCAATCACTAACAAGTCTAAAAATTGTATTTAAAATCGAGTTTTCGCCCCACCAGTTTAACTATTCAAATGTCAAATCACTCCGGTTGCTAGACATAAATTTAGTAGAATATCTCCTAAATTACCACAAAAATCGTACAGTAAAGGAATAACTATACAAAATTAAAAATATTATCTTCGACATCTTAAACTCAGAGAAAAGGAAAGAGAATTTGCTGTCCTGTCCTTATAAGTAATAGCTATTGAATCCCTCAGACTGCTCATTCGGGTGGCGTAGGGATTAAGACAGAAGCCTTACGCACGGAAGGAACGGGATTCAAATTGTCTAGCCATCCTGACCTACATTTACTGGTTTTACAAAATATATTAAGGCTGCGAACTAGTCTTGGACAGGACAGTGAACTTCCATCCTCTCTCTTCTTTTGAACTGATAGAAACATTGACGTCGCATGTTCTTAGATGTCACTGAAAATGTCTGTCGCACGTATGATCGTTTGAACGAAAGGATCTGAGTGGAACGTACCAACGGCATCTGCAACAGTTTACATCTCTATAGACTTTCGCTCGTAAGTCAAAATGTGCGGCACTTATCTGGAAGGGAGCGTCAGCATACGCAAAGGCCTGAGATTTTCGCTTTTATTGCTGATTTTAAATTCCTTCATTCTCAAGCCACATCTTTCTCATCTGCTCGATATGTATGTCACTGTGCGTGTTGATGATAGCTACGAGTATGGTGCAACTTCAAAAGATTCTTTGGCATCGCGAAATCGTTAAACTCAATCATTAGAAAAAATATGCGACGGAGTGTGTCTGGGGTGGAGGGGGGTGGGGGTGGGGGAAGGGGGAATGGTTCAAACTGAATATTTATTTTGAAGTCGAAATATTGTTTCTTCTAACTTACTGTTCCTTGCAATGAGAAACTCAACCCAACAATCAGTTCCGTAGCAGTCATGCAGGATCTTCGACGGATCTACCATCCCAAAAAGCCTGTGCTATAGCTGGAAACAGACGATGTCATATGGCGAGCAGAATGAGAATTATAGAAGATACATATCAACAGCCATCTGAAAATGAACACTGTGAGCACAATTTTTTAAAAAATCTGATAATAAACGAAGACTAGATCTGGGTTCAGCTATTCTAACAATCAATAACTGAAGGGAATGAGCGTGCCTGATTAACAGCAGTTGTTTGGGTACATTCGCGGATCTGTATATGTGCTTTTGGCTGTATTCCATAATTTTCGAGGAAAATGCGCAAACTGCCCCTCCAGCTTCGTCGCAAAAACCCAGAAAACACATATAGTTAAAATACAGGTAAATATATAACGAAGTTTATGAAAGTCACAGAAACTTTGCGCACAAAAACGTCCTGACAACGCGGAGTGCACCTTCCCAAAAAGAAAGGGCCAAAATGTATCTGTGTAGGTGGTCGTTTGCCCAACACTAGCGGACGGTTGACGACGAAGTAAAGGCATGAAAGGAAGGCTACAGCAAAGGCTTCGGGAAAGGAAGTCTGTTAGCATCAAATATGGGCCTTAATTTGCGATAGAAATTTGTCAAAATGGACTTGCGGAGTATAACATTGTATCGAAGTGAACTGTGGAATCTGAAAAACCAGAAAAGGAAGAGGTGTTATGTTACAGAAGGACGCTGAAAAGGGATATAATTTTCAGCTGGATACGTCTACCTGTTCTTGAGGAAAAGGACTTTTAAAAGTCTGACAGACAGACAAGGTGAGCATATAAGGGTTCCACTTTACAGACTGAAGTATGGAACCCTAAAAAGGAAAAAAAAGGAAATAAAGCCATTTTCTCATAATTTGTTTATTGGAAACAGTTTCTGACGAAATATGAACCAGACTGAAGGAAGACCTATGGCCTTGTAAATCCCTACTCGAAAATTCTTCATTCATCTCATTTCCTGTCCTGTTCTTTGCCTGATACAGAAATTCCTCATTAGTCTCATGTCCTTCCAGCAGTTAATCTTCTTCACAACATCTAAAAGTTTAATCCACTGAAATCCAGCAAAGGCAAATCAGTGAGACAAAAAAGTTAAAAAATGAGACCCTGCCATAGATGCAATACACGCTGAGACACGAGAAATAATTCCAACTCCTTATATCCCGAAGTGAAAAATCTTACTATTGAATGAGTCTTATAAAACAAACACAAATGTATGTGTGTGTGTGTGTGTGTGTGTGTGTGAGAGAGAGAGAGAGAGAGAGAGAGAGAGAGAGAGAGAGAGCTGAAGACCGACGTTCGCGACGCAAGCATATTTCTTGCCTGTGCTATATCCACGGGGTTGTTGTCCCTCGACCGTATCATCCACGTGGCTTAATCTTCCGCCCCATAGACGCACCATGCTATCAGCCGCAAGCACGCCACAAGACTTCTACACTCCTCTTCTGCCCCCCCCCCCCCCCCACAACACAGACACACTCGCATAGAGCACGGGTGACATACGACGCGTTGCGACGTGTTGTCCAAAACACATTCCACAGAACGTGGTAGTCATCAGCATTAGAGAGTGTGCTAAAATTATTACCACTTGGTAGGAAACTGAAAAAGAAGGAAAAGGAGTTTCTCAGATACCGAGCCGAAATGTTGCTTTCAGGACGAAGCTGGGTGCTTCAGTAGCAAAATGAAGAGCTTATTGACGCTTATTTCATTTACCATGAGTGTCAGCTATAATTACCAATCATATTTTTCAAGTAACGTTCCTTGAAAACGCTTATTTTCATTAGGACAACCGAACGCTAAAACGCGGAAGCGTTATCAGAACGTTCCCCCATCTTGATTGCGACTGACCGTGAAGACGACACCAGATAACATCTCCGTACACACGTCCTCGCAGAGAAAGTCGATATATGACCTACACATTATTCTACCAAAAAGTTTTTAAAATGATTACTCTGTTGAATTTTTTATCTTTAGCTCAAGTAATCTGGTCGTAACTTCACAAAAATCGAGATTGGCAAGGCCAATGGAAAGAATGTCACTGAAGTGAAATTTTGCAGCGTGATATGTTTAGCCGGCCGGAGTGGCCGTGCGGTTCTAGGCGCTACACTCTGGAGCCGAGCGACCGCTACGGTCGCAGGTTCGAATCCTGCCTCGGGCATGGATGTGTGTGATGTCCTTAGGTTACTTAGGTTTAAGTACTTCTAAGTCCTAGGAGACTGATGACCACAGCAGTTAAGTCCCACAGTGCTCAGAGCCATTTGAACCATTTTCGTGATATGTTTACATAACATGACATTTTACGATACCTGAAAAACTCTGAAAATTATTTCATTTTTCTGGTATTGAGATAATATTGACTAAGTCGAAACAGATAAAGTTATAGAAATACTTTACCAACGAATCTAAAAGTCGTCGCGGTTAACTGTTTTGTTTGAAGAATCTGTTCGGAATGTGTCATTCGTATATTAGAAGCTAAAGGTGCAAGAAGTTAATCATGTGTTTGTACAGAAACACAAGATTTACGTGGTTTTAAAATTCTGACACCCGCAGTTTGAAAGCTAGAACAGTTACAATTTCTTCCAACTCGACTGCAATTTGAACCTCACCCCATGATCAATTGGCACCTTGTATCAAAAACCAGAGAAGGATGGGTAAAAGAAATTACATATTAAACTTCTTGCTGCCTAACATCTCAGCCACATTTACAAAGAGGAAGACGTGTGATTTTAGTGGAATGCGGCGAAGGCAGCAGACATGTATACTCCAATTGACGGCTCTTGCAAGAACGGCAGCTGTCACATTGCATTGCGAATAAACTACATTGTTTAACCCTTGCAATACCAAAGAGGTGGTAATTGATGCCATCTTTTGAAAATAATATTTTTTGGTCACGTACTTTATATTTTGAAAAAAAGGTTTATTATTTTTCTTCATTTCTTATGCCAGATTCCGTAATTGTTTTAAAATTTGCAGTAACACGTAACAAAGTCTTCTTACACATAAATGTACCCTGAAAAAATTTGTTGTGAATAAAAGTCAACGAAAAATAATGAAATCAGCGTTTCTTTAATTTTTTTGTGGCGATTGTAAAGTACCACTCTCCTCTGTGTACACATTATCGAAAATGTGTTGGTATTAATAAGATTGTGTTAAATGTTATTTTAATGTTTTGGGCCCTACTTATACATCAATACCTACTCAAAAATGATGTTATTAATAGAAGTTACAGACAGTTAATGAATTTTTTAAAATTTCTTTTGTCGTGAGCATAAAGTAACTCCACTCCGTCTCCGCTGGTAGTACGCGTCGTGGAAAATGTGCTGGTGTTGCTGGGGTTAACAGTCGCATTTCCCTTGTGTAGCGACTGTAGTACTCTGCACTTGTTGAGCAAATCAATACGACTGTAATTGTTTATGTATGTATAATATATATAATTATACATACACTAGCGGATCAAAAGTATCTGGGAATCTATCAGTGGAAATTAATATTGGCTATGTGTCCATCCTTCAGCTTTATGATGGCTTAAAATGTACTGGCGACACTTTCAATAAGGCGTGTGAATGTCTGTGAAGGAATGACAGCCTTTTCACGAGCCGAAACCAGGCGAAATAGACGTACTGAGTCATCCCGAAGGTGTTCCATTGGGTACAGTTCTGGACTCTTGGCAGACCAGTCCGTTTGATATTGTCCACAAACAATTGCCTCGCAGATGATGCTTTATAGCAGGGTACATTGTCAATCTGAAACAATCACCACCTCGGAAATGTTCCTCTAAATGGTTCAAATGGCTCTGAGCACTATGGGACTTAACTGCTGAGGTCATCAGTCCCCTAGAACTACTTATACCTAAGGACATCACACACATCCATACCCGAGGCAGGATTCGAACCTGCGACCATAGCGGTCGCGCGGTTCTAGACTGTAGCGCCTAGAACCGCTCGGCCACTCCGGCCGGCAAATGTTCCTCTAAGCAGTACACAATGCTGTAAAGCGGGTTCATATCCTTTGGCATTTAGCTTTTGCTTAAGTGCAAGAAGGGCAACGGCCTTGCCGCAGTGGCAACACCGGTTCCCGTTAGATCACCGAAGTTAAGCGCTGTCGGGCGTGGCCGGCACTTGGATGGGTGACCGTCCGGGCCGCCATGCGCTGTTGCCATTTTTCGGGGTACACCCAGCCTCGTGATGCCAGTCGACCGAGTAGTAGCGGCTCCGGTCAAATAAAACCATCATAAAGACCAGGAGAGCGGTGCGCTGACCACACACCCCTCCTTCCGCATCCTCAGCTGAGGATGACACCGCGGTCGCATGGTCCCGATGGGCTACTTGTGTCCTGAGAACTATGTATATATTAAGCGCAAGAATAGGCCCACACCCCAAAAAGAATATCTCCCCCTTTGTCCATCTGTAACATTGCCTCCTAAGTACTTCACTGTTGGCATTACACATGCGGGCAGGTCACCTACTCCAGGCATTCACCACAGCAATGTATGGTTTATGAAGAGCCACTTCACCATTCTGCCCCATCCTTTTAAACTCTGTATGCACGTAATTGCGCTAGCTGGACTACTGGTAGCACATTGGAATCCGTGACTGACTTCTTCCACTGATTTCAAGCTATTTTTTTACAATAACTCTTCGCAATGCTTGGCAGTCCCTGTTGCCCACTATGTGAGACCTACCTGGTCTCGATTTAGCTACGGCAGTTTCTTTCAGTTTCCACTTCACAATTACATCATCAATAGGCACAGGCAGCTTTGGAAGGGATGAAATATTCCTGATGCATATGTTACTCAGGTGACGTCCAGTGACTAGTACACGTTTGAAGTAACTGACTTCTCCACCTATATTGCTGCTAGGCCTACCGCTTTCCTACTGGAACACAGCACTCTCCGCCTCCTTATAGAGGCAGCGCCAACCCTTCTAGTGGTCAACTGTGCGCTACATATGGGTGTCAAGAAGTTTTTGATTAGGTATTGCGCACTCATACAAATACTAGGTTTGCGATTTATTGGACATGTTGTCTCAAGAGTTAAAGATATTTATCACATTGGTCTGATCAAGATTCATTGTAAGTTTCTGTTGATTGTCACACAAATGTCGAAACAGGAAATCCTCTCTAAAACGCTCCTGGTTGTAACGCCTGCCACGCCACCAGGTTGTCAGTATTTGGCTGAATAGTAGCTGAATTAATATGAGTTATTATTCACAGTGTTCCCTCTTACGGAATCCTCTTTGTTCCACTCGATGCGATATGTGGCAAAAGGAAAAAAGTTCTAAAACTTAAAGCTCATCGCTCGTGTCTTAGATATGAAAGACAGTGTAACAAATGGTGAAGTTAGGAGAGTATCCGAATACACATCGTATTTCATATATGACTTACTTAATGTGTTAATCCAGCATTGGACCACCATACCGTGCCGCTTCTGCACGGCATGATTTAGTTTTCTGGAGGTGTGTAAAATCATATGTTTATGCTCAGGTCACGCAGTTCACGTAATTCTCTGCCTGATGAGTGTGGGCGTGGAGTCGATGGCTGATAGCGCCCCAGATGTGTTCCATCGGGTACAGGTACGGCAATTTGGTGGCCAAAACGTAAACCTGAGTTCACTCTCATGCTCCTCAAACCACTGTAGCACGATTCTGATTCTGACAAGGGCAGTTATCCTGATGGAAGAAGCTAATGCCAATGGGGAAGACATCAAACATGGGCGGATGCAAAGGGCTGCAATAATGTTCACATACCAGACGTAGAAGCATGAAACCGGAATTTCCCTATAGATTGTACCTGCCGTCAGTGCAGGCCTCGTGATACGGCATGTGCAGCGCCATCTGCTTCCTGTAGCGGTTGATGACGGCAACACACAGAAACCCAAGTTCTGTACATCGGTATCTGTTTCAAACCCGTAAACATGTCGAGTTTATTGCCTACGAGCCGGCCGGTGTGGCCGAGCGGTTCCAGGCGCTTCAGTCCGGAACTGCATGACTGCTACGGTCTCAGGTTCGAATCTTGCCTCAGGCATGGATGTGTGTGATGTCTCCCTTGAAGAAAACTGCTACAGAATCACATAGAATGCTCGTCGAAGCTTTCTGCGAACATGCTCTTTGGAAAACACTGTGTTTCAAGTGGTTCAAAAAATTCAAAATTGGTGATTTTGACGTGAGAAACGACGGGCGCGGAAAACCACCGAAAAAGTTCTAAGAGTTGGAGGCTTTATTAGATAAAGATGATACGCAAACTCAACAGGGACTCGTTCAACAATTCCGTTGAAAGCTATAGGAAACCTGCAGAAAGTGGGAAGATGGGTTCCGCATGAACTGAATGAAAGATAGCAAGCAAATCGAAAGACCACTTGTGAAATTCTGCTCGCCAGATACAAGTCATTTCTCCACGTAGTAGTGAAGCGGCAGCTAAAAATTCCACTTCTGTGCTAACCTCTTGATTTCAGAGTAGCACTTGCAACCTACTTCCTCAATCATTTGCTGGATGTATTCCAATTCTGTCGTCTCTATAGTTTTTGCCCTCTACAGGTCCCTCTTGTGCCATGGAAGTCATGCCCTCATGTATTAACGGATGTCCTATCATCCTCTCCCATCTCCTTATCAGTGCTTTCCACATATTCCTTTCCTCTCCGATTCTGCGCAGTACTTCTTTATTCATTACCATATCAGTCCACCTAATTTTCAACATTCGTCTTTAGCACCACATCTCAAATGCTTCGATTCTCTTCTGTTCCGGTTTTTCCACGGTTCATATTTCACTAGCATACAATGCTGTACTCCAAACGTAAATTTCTTCCTCAAATTAAGGCAGATATTTGATATTAGTAGACTTCTCTTGATCAGGAATGCCCTTTTTGTCAGTGTTAGTCTGCTTTTGATGTCCTCCTTGCTCCGTCCGTCATTCGTTATTTTACTGCCTAGGTATCATAATTCCGTAACTTCATCTACTTCTTGACCATCAATCCTGATGTTAAGTTTCTCGCTGTTCTCATTTCTACTACTTCTCATTACTTTCGTCTTTCTTCGATTTACTCTCAACCCATACTCTGTACTCATTAGACTGTTCTTTCCGTTCAGCAGATCATGTAGTTCTTTTTCACTTTCACTGAAGACAGCAATGTCATCAGCGAGTCGTATCATTGATATCGTTTCACCTTGAATTTTAGTTCCACTCTTGAACTTTTCTTTTATTTCCATCATTGCTTCCTCGATGTACAAGATGAACAGTAGGGGTGAAAGCCTACAGCCTTATCTTACAGCCTTTTTAATACGAGCACTTCGACCTTGGTCGTCCACACTTATTATTCCCTCTTGACTATTGTACATATTGTACATGACCCGTCTCTCTTTAAGGCCTACTCATAAATTTTTCAGAATTTAGAACATCTTGCACCATTTTATATAGTAGAACGCATTTTGAAGGTTGACAAATCTTATGAAAGTGTCTTGATTTTTCTTTAGTCTTGCTACCATTATTAACCACAACCTCAAAATTGCCTCTCTCGTGCCATTACCTTTCCTAAAGCCAAATTGATCGTCATCTAGCGCATCCTCAATTTTCTTTTTCATTCATCTGTATATTATTCTTGTAAGCAACTTTTATGCATGAGTGTTAAGCTGATTGTGCGACAACTCTGGCACTTGTCACATTTTGCCGTCTTGGGAATTGTGTGGATGATGCTTTACCGAAAGGCAGGTGTTATGTCACCAGACTCATACATTCTACACACGAACGTGAATAGTCAGTCATTTTGTTGCCACTTGCCCCAATGATTTCAGAAATTCTGATGGAATGTTATCTATCCCTTCTGCTTTATTTGATCTTAAGTCCACCGAAGCTCTTTTCAATTCTGATTCTTGTACTGGATCCCCTATCTCTTCTAAATCGACTCCTGTTTCTTCTTCGATCACATCAGACAAATCTTCCCCTTCGTAGAGGTTTTGAATGTATTCTTTCTACCTATCCGCTCTCTCCTCTGCATTTAACAGTGGAATTCCCGTTGCACTCGTAATGTTATCACCCTTGCTTTTAATGTCACCGAAGGTTGTTTTGACTTCCTTCCGACAGTCATTTCTTTTTCAATGTCTTCACATTTTTCCTGCAGACGTTTCGTCTTAGATTCCCTGTACTTCCTATTTATTTAATTCCTCAGCGACTTGTATTTCTGTATTCCTGAGTTTCCCGGAAAATTTTTGTACTTCCGCTTTCATCGATCATTTGAAGTATTTCTTCTGTTACCTATGGTTTCTTCGCAGTCACCCTTTTTGTACCTGTCCCAACTTCTGTGATGGCCCTTTTTAGAGATGTCCATTCATCTTCAAATGTACTGCCTACTGAGCTATCCCTTATTGCTGTATCTATAGCCTTAGAGAATTTCAACCGTATCTCGTCGTTCCTTAGTACTTCCGTATCTCACTTCTTTGCGTATTGATTCTTCCTGACTAATGTCTTAAACGTCAGCCTACTCTTCATCACTACTACATTGTGATCTGAGTCTCTGTCTGCTCCTGGGTACGCCTTACAATCCAGTATCTGATTTCGGAATCTCTGTCTGACCATGAAGTAATCTAACTGAAAGCTTCCCGTATCATTCGGCATTTTCCAGGTATACTTCCTTCTCTTGTGATTCTTGAAGAGAGTATTCGCTATTACTAGCTGAAACTTGTTACAGAACTCAATTAGTCTTTCTCCTCTTTCATTCCTAGTCCCAAGCCCATATTCTCCTGTAACCTTTTCATCTACTCCTTCTCCTACAACTGCATTTCAGTCCCCCATGACTACTAGATTTTCATCCCCCTTTACGTACTGTACTACCCTTTCAATACCCTCATACACTTTCTCCATCTCGTCAGCTTGCGACGTCGGCATGTATACCTGAACTATCGTTGTCGGTGCTGGTTTGCTATCAATTCTGATAAGAACAACCCTGTCACTGAACTGTTCACAGTAACACATTCTGTGCCGTACCTTCCTATTCACAACGAATCCTACTCCCGTTATACCACTTTCTGCTGCTGTTGATATTAACCTATACTTATCTGACCAGAAATCCTTGTCTTCTTTCCACTTGACTTCACTGACCCCTACTATATGTAGATTGAACATTTGCAATTCCCTTTTCAGATTTTTGTTTGCCTACCATATTCAAGCGTCTGACATTGCACGCCCAGACTCGTAGAACGTTATCCTTTCGTTGATTATTAAATCTTTTTCTCATGGTAACCTCCTCGAGATCCGAATGGGGGACTATTACAGAATCTTTTGCCAATGAAGAGATGATCATGACATTTCTTCAATTACGGGCCACATGTCCTGTGGATACGCGTTACGTGTCTTGAATGTAGTGGTTTCATTGACTTCTGCATCCTCATGCCGTTTATCATTGCTGATTCTTCCGCCTTTAGGGTCAGTTTCCCACCGCTACGGCGAGAGAGTGCCCTGAACGTCTGTCCGCTCCTCTGCCATCTCTAATAAGGCCGTTGGCAGAATGAGGGTGACTTCTTATGCCGGCGGCGTCTGGGATTTTCTCTGCCTCGTGATGACTGGGTGTTGTGTGATGTCCTTAGGTTAGTTAGGTTTAGGTAGTTCTAAGTTCTAGGGGACTGATGACCATAGATGTTGTCCCATAGTGCTCAGAGCCATTTGAACCATTCTTATGCCGAAAATCTTCGACCGCCAGTGCTGAAGGTTTATCAAAATTTAAGCAGTGATGCGATTAGAATCCGGGATCGAAGAGGTTTTGATTATAAATCGAAGAAGCTACCCCTAGACCACGGGAGATCTATAATGACCTGCTAAAACCTGGCGAAACCGTTAACGCTTACATCTACCAACAGGAGATGATCGATTTAAATCGAGCATTACGTGAGAAACGACCGTAATATGGAATAAGCCAACGAAAAGCCGTATTTCTTCTTGTTGACGCCCCACCACATACAGCAAAACGGGTCAAGGAAACGATCGAGGCGTTCAGTTGGGAAATACACTCCTGGAAATTGAAATAAGAACACCGTGAATTCATTGTCCCAGGAAGGGGAAACTTTATTGACACATTCCTGGGGTCAGATACATCACATGGTCACACTGACAGAACCACAGGCACATAGACACAGGCAACAGAGCATGCACAATGTCGGCACTAGTACAGTGTATATCCACCTTTCGCAGCAATGCAGGCTGCTATTCTCCCATGGAGACGATCCTAGAGATGCTGGATGTAGTCCTGTGGAACGGCTTGCCATGCCATTTCCACCTGGCGCCTCAGTTGGACCAGCGTTCGTGCTGGACGTGCAGACCGCGTGAGACGACGCTTCATCCAGTCCCAAACATGCTCAATGGGGGACAGATCCGGAGATCTTGCTGGCCAGGGTAGTTGACGTACACCTTCTAGAGCACGTTGGGTGGCACGGGATACATGCGGACGTGCATTGTCCTGTTGGAACAGCAAGTTCCCTTGCCGGTCTAGGAATGGTAGAACGATGGGTTCGATGACGGTTTGGATGTACCGTGCACTATTCAGTGTCCCCTCGACGATCACCAGTGGTGTACGGCCAGTGTAGGAGATCGCTCCCCACACCATGATGCCGGGTGTTGGCCCTGTGTGCCTCGGTCGTATGCAGTCCTGATTGTGGCGCTCACCTGCACGGCGCCAAACACGCATACGACCATCATTGGCACCAAGGCAGAAGCGACTCTCATCGCTGAAGACGACACGTCTCCATTCGTCCCTCCATTCACGCCTGTCGCGACACCACTGGAGGCGGGCTGCACGATGTTGGGGCGTGAGCGGAAGACGGCCTAACGGTGTGCGGGACCGTAGCCCAGCTTCATGGAGACGGTTGCGAATGGTCCTCGCCGATACCCCAGGAGCAACAGTGTCCCTAATTTGCTGGGAAGTGGCGGTGAGGTCCCCTACGGCACTGCGTAGGATCCTACGGTCTTGGCGTGCATCCGTGCGTCGCTGCGGTCCGGTCCCAGGCCGACGGGCACGTGCACCTTCCGCCGACCACTGGCGACAACATCGATGTACTGTGGAGACCTCACGCCCCACGTGTTGAGCAATTCGGCGGTACGTCCACCCGGCCTCCCGCATGCCCACTATACGCCCTCGCTCAAAGTCCGTCAACTGCACATACGTTTCACGTCCACGCTGTCGCGGCATGCTACCAGTGTTAAAGACTGCGATGGAGCTCCGTATGCCACGGCAAACTGGCTGACACTGACGGCGACGGTGCACAAATGCTGCGCAGCTAGCGCCATTCGACGGCCAACACCGCGGTTCCTGGTGTGTCCGCTGTGCCGTGCGTGTGATCATTGCTTGTACAGCCCTCTCGCAGTGTCCGGAGCAAGTATGGTGGGTCTGACACACCGGTGTCAATGTGTTCTTTTTTCCATTTTCAGGAGTGTATTAGGGTATGGGGCTTATTCATCAGACTTGGCTCTGCCCGATTATCATCTGTTTGCAAAACTGGGACACGCTCTCACTGCAGAACGTTTCAATTCGTATGAAGATGTGCGAATATGGCTCGCTGAGTGTTTCACTTCTAATGAAGAACTGTATTTTTGGCGTGGCATTCATAGCCTGCCGGAGATGTGACAGAAATGTGTAAATAGTAATGGAGATTATTTTGAGTGAAATATTGTTTCAAACAACAGACTTATAATTATTGCAACCAAATTCCGGTTTCATACTTCTACACCTGGTAGCCTACTCCTGTCATGGTGCCTTCGATTAGCACCCATATTTGAAACTGAGTGGAGAACGATTCTGATGCCGCCAACAGATATTGTGCTACGGACCACGAAGATAAGGTACGAGAAATTAGGGATCATACGGAGACACGTAGATAGTCGTTTTTACCTCGTTCTATTTGCAAGTGCAACAGAAAAGGAAATTACTGGTAGTGGCATGGGGTGCCCTCCGCCAAGTGCCGTAAGGTGGATTGCGGAGTATCGATCTAGATGTAAATGTTCCTTGAGGGTCACAGCATGATACTGTCCCCCTCTGACCTGCATTAGAAGCGCGGTGCATGTTTATAGGTGCCGTTCTCCTGGGTGACGACGTATTCGGACCCGACCATCGACATGGTGTAGCAAGAAACTGGATCCCTCCCACTAGCCGACACGTTTCCATTGATCCTCTATCCGATCTCATTGGTCACGTGGCCGCTTCGTTCGTGACTGACGATGTCGTTGTGTGAGCTTTGGAAGAGGTTTGGGTTATCTGCAGTGGAGCCCCCTGTTCAAGGCCACTGAATGGTGTACGCTGAAAACATTGTGCCTGGCCAGCATTGTACTCTGTCGTATAATTTTCCATGTATCACCCCCTATCCCGTCTTACAACGTGGGTAAACGACCGACGTTCGTGTTCTGTGATGAGATGTGGACGTCCAACTCCTGTCGCCTACTTGTGGTTTCGCCGTCCCTCAACCATCTTCCACAAGTGCTCACGACAATAGTTCGCGAGTAGCCGACCAGCTACGCTGTTTTCGAGATGCTCGTTCCCAGTCGTGGGCAATAATATTTGGCCCTTTCTCAAAGCAACTTGCCTCAGTGACTTTCCTAATTTCCGCCCCTTATTGTAGTTGGAATGATCACCCACTCTGTACCGGACAGTTATAATTAAAGTGCAGCTTCTCTCGGAGGTCCACTATGGGCTGTAATCATCGTGTGGCAGCGAAACTTACGTGATATGCTAATGCGTTAATGAGGGACGGATTTACATTGGAAAAAAATTAGTTTCAATTTTGGCAAACAGGTGCAAATATGGCGCTGTACAGCATTTCATCGACGTCTCCGGTGATCGTATTGAGCAAACTGTGTAAGTGGTGCTTAATAATAATAACAACATTATGTCTTTCTCACTCACTTGATCTTTTCTGCCACATACAGTTCGTAATCCATTACATATGGAAACATTTCTATACGTCTTTCTCGCATGAACAGCGCCAGATTTGCACCTTGTGCCCAAAATTGGAACCAATTTTTTCCAATGTAAATCCATTCCTCATTAACGCATTAGCATATCTACCAAGTTTCGCTGTCATACGATAATTTTAGCCCATACTGGACTTCTATGAGTAGATGAACTTTAATTATTAGTACAGTATCCAGTATTTTGTTTACCGTGTCTCGTGCCCGTCACGTCGCCAGGCGCCATTCAGTCTTGCGGTGGGCACTGGCCACATTGTGTATTGCTTTATAAGTAAATTTAATGTTTCTTCATTCCTCGGTACTGACCGTTGTTTTCAGTAGGTTTCCATTCGTCATAGGCTATTGTTAGAGACTGAAATGCTTCCCATATTTTCCCAGCGTACATAGTATTTCGTCGTAAGGAACTAAATTATAGAATGGGTCGGCTCTCGAACAGGCACCTGTATCTCACCCTGCAGAGAGAGACAGAGACGTGTTAAAAACACTAAGAAGAGAGGTGACGGGAGCAGCCGCTGGAGAATAAAGGAGGCGGGAACCAATTAAGTACAAAGTCTTGTTTTGAAATATCTTGCATGATATGTGCGAACTTATTTGTTGGGCGTAGTGCAGCCTCTATCGGCCCCTATAGTTTTTAGCCTCTACAGTTCCCCTTGGTTCCATGGAAATTATTTCTCTTGTAGACTCTGTTTCTATTGTGTAGTGCATAGTGTTTAACACTAGGCTGTGTGTAAGAGTCGTGGCAGGTAACTAAACTTACTTCGTCAGTATTATTTACGGGTTTCTTCGTGCGGTCCCTGTTCAGAGGTCGAGAGAATTTGTTGAATTGATCGGCTTCCAGCAGACTTCATTCCACAACTACGAGGGCGGGCTGAAAAGTGACGTCTGTGTTTTTTTTTTTTTTTTTTTTTTTTTTTACATCAAAACTCTTAAATATTCGTAAATAAAACAAACTTTGCTAAAATCCTACATCTTTATTCTTCATGTCTACGTATTTACACTACGTGATCAAAAGTATCCGGACATCTGGCTGAAAACGACTTACAAGTTCGTGGCGCCCTCCATCGGTAATACTGGAATTCAGTATAGTATTGTACCACCGTTAGCCTTGACGAGAGCTTCCACTCTCGCAGGCATACGTTCAGTAAGATGCTGAAAGATTTTTTGCGGAATGGCAGCCCATTCTTCACGGAGTGCTGCACTGAGGAAAGGTATAGATGTCCGTCGGTGAGGCCTGGCACGAAGTCGGCGTTCCAGAACATCCCAAAGGTGTTCTATTGGATTCAAGACAGGACTCTGTGTAGGCAAGTCCATTACAGGGATGTTATTCTCGTGTAACCACTCCGTCACAGGCCGTGCATTATGAACAGGTGCTCGATCGTGTTTGAAGATACAGTCGCCATCCCAGAATTGGTCTTCAAGAGTAGGAAGCAAGAAGGTGCTTAAAACTTCACTGTAGGCCTGTGCTGTGATATTGCCATGCAAAACAACAAGGGGTGCAAGTCCCCTCCATGAAAAACACTACCACAATATAACACCACCGCCTCTGAATTTTACTGTTGGCACTACACACGCTGGCAGATGATGTTCACCGGGCATTCGCCATCCCACAACCTGTGATCGGATTGCCACATTGTGTACCGTGATTCGTCAACTCCACACAACGTTTTTCCACTGTTCAATCGTCCAATGTTTACGCTCCTTACACCAAGCGAGGCGTCGTTCGGCATTTGCCGGTATGATGTGTGGCTTATGAGCAGCCGCTAGACCATGAAATCCAAGTTTTCTCACCTCCCGCCTTGCAGTGGATCCTGATACAGTCTGGAATTCCGGTCTGATGGTCTGGATGTATGTCTGCCTATTACACATTACGACCCTCTTCAACTGTCGGCGGTCTCTGTCAGTCAACAGACGAGGTCGGGCAGTACGCTTTTGTGCTGAACGTGTCCCTTCACGTTTCCACTTCACAAGCAGTGGACTTAGGGATGTTTAAGAGTATGGAAATCTCGCGTACAGACTTATGACAAAAGTGACACCCAATCACCTGACCACGTTCCAAGTCCGTGAGTTCCACGGAGCGTCCCATTGTGCCCTCTCACGACGTCTAATGACTACTGAGGTCGCTGATATGGAATACCTGCCAGCAGGTGGCAGCACAATGCACCTGATATGAAAACCGTATGTTTTTGGGGTGTCCGGATACTTTTGATCACATAGAGTATTCCTCAACAAAGTCCTCTTACGACGAACACATTTCTCCCGACGAGACACGTTTGTTGATATCATCAGTGTAGAATTTCGACTTTGCAGTCACAGCCACAGCCTCACTTCTGCTTGCCCCGCTTCATCTCTATCAAACTAAGTCCCCGACGGTATCCTTTAAGTTTTGGAAACAGGCGAAAATCGGATAAGGCCAAGTCGAGACTGTATGGAGCGTGATTGATGACGGTGATTCCGAGCGGTCACATTGTTGCGGACGTCGCAGCGCTCGTGTGTGGTCTGGCACTGTCATGCTGAAGAAGAGTGTGCTCGATGTGTGGACAAACTTTTCGAATTCCAAACTAGATTACAGCAGCCTGTTTCCCAAGTGCCGACATAGTTATGTTTCGCACCGCCATGTTACACAGTACAATTCGGAGACCTCTAGCGGTGGAGGGCTGCAGAATATATGAAGAGTTGGAGAATGAAGATGTAGAGTGTTAAAAACGTTTTTTTATTTAAATATTTTCAGAGTTTTTGCATAAAAAATTCGAAGGCATTACTTTTTAGCTCTCCTCTAGTGACTAAAATGGCTCTAAGCGCTATGGGACTTAACATCTGAGGTCATGAGTCCCCTAGACTTAGAACTATTTAAGCCTAACCAACCTAAGGACATCACACACATCCATGACTGAGGCAGGATTCTAACCTGTGACTGCAGCAGCAGAGGGTTTCCGGACTGAAGCGCCTGGAACCGGTCGGCCACAGCGGCCGGCCTCTAGTGACTATGTAGTGGCCAGAGGAGTCGTAAAGTGTGTCACTGCCTTTTTTCTGTAGCTGTCCGAGACGTGGCTCAGTAACAGTAAAATACACCTCGAATGTAGTACTTCTATTAAGTGGCTATATTCATCTTACCTTTAATGTGAAACAAAAATTATCCTTCACTTTGTAGGCTGCAGAAAATATGGGGCATGCATTTCAGGTCGCAGTTTCAAATGATAAACACGAACAAATTCACCTGATGAAGGTGATGTGTCCCTCTAACTATGCTGTGAACTAGAAAAATGTGAATCAGTCACCGGTGTCTACATGAAATCAATGACAAAGAATTGTAGGATTAAGAATGTTTTAAAACTGCATTTGTGTTTATTTATGTCATCCGTAGATACATGAGACTTAAAACTCGCAATGAACTATTCATAATGTTTTGCCTAGCAGTAAGCAGTGTATCAGAAATGACAGGTGATATATGGAACTCGTCGATCTTCTTAATTAAATTTTTCCCTTCCACAGCAATAAACATGATTTTCTGCTCTTAATTTTGCTACCAATACCGAATTAATTTGATGGACGAAAATGGATGTGGACGAATAGATGGTGTCGTCGTAACTTTGAGCAAGCTTTCTGCTTCAGTAGCTGGACGCCGTCCCTGCTGCTGAATTATGCTTCATTCACTCAGTTCACGAGCCAAATAAATGAATCAATAGCTTCATTTGTGCGCCCATTATGCGTATGCCCTTGGGGGAATTAATGTGGCTACAATTGTTCTTGTGTGACTACAACTGCACGAACACAGTTACTGTGCTCAAGAATACTTAAGTGGATTTATCAGCAAAGCTTCGCCCGTGGTAACACACACACAAACACACACACACACACACACACACACACACACATTGATCTGTTTTGCGCCTGTGGGGTTTAGCTGTAAGCAAATCTCATTGTCTTCTGGCTGACAGTTGTTTTATGATCGAAAATTAAAAGAAAAAGCGAGAAAAATAAGATGGAGAATGAATAAGGCATTGAAATGAACTAATTCGGGAAAAATAATTGTTTTGCACACAGATGTACTGTCGATTTATTAAACAGTTTCGGTCATAAACGGATCATCCTCACGTATAATGTGGCATCATAGTCAGTGGTATGACAAAACATAGCTTTTCAGAAGAATCATCTCATAAAGCAACATTAAACTTTAAAGATCCGCGTACAACAGATCTGTGGCGAAGCAGTTGGCAATACTGAAGTAGTTCACTAGGAGAAGTGAGAATTTAAGGGATCGTCGTAGTCGAGATCAGTAAAAACGTTGTAGAAACATTATTAGCTTTATTCATCCTGGGATGTCACGGTATGGCTTTTCAAGATAATACGTTATTCACACTTAAGGCACAAACATACGGATTATTTTTATGGAATAATGCGTATTGCAGCAGTCACTTGTTACTAATATTTTATTAGCACGGCACATTTCAACAGCATTTTACAACCATCAGGTGCATTTCTAGTTACTTTTACGTTTAATTAAAATTAATTGAGTAAATGTACTAACAAAATGAGCTGGCATTGCCGGTCACTCAGTGTACATACCACAATATATTAATCTCCCTGAACAGGCGTCTACTTTGCACAAACAACCTCACTGCCACACACAGAAAGGGAAACTAAGAGCACTTCATTTTAATTACGATGTAAAACTATCTGTAAGTGCATCTGATGATGGCAGCATGCTAATAAAATATGATAAACAAATGACTGTTGCAGTATACGCTAGTCGCAGGCTTCAAACATCATCCACATAACATG
Organism: Schistocerca piceifrons; assembly: GCF_021461385.2. NCBI lineage: Eukaryota > Metazoa > Arthropoda > Insecta > Orthoptera > Acrididae > Schistocerca > Schistocerca piceifrons. The sequence continues at coordinate 400,072,265 of NC_060145.1, forward strand.
GATAAATTCCAACAAATATGTTAGTTGGCGAGGACTGGACACATGGTCGTAGCCTTACAGTAGCAACCCGTCTAGCACTGACCTGAGCGAATTCAGGGAAATCGGGGAAACCTTGAATCAAGATGGTCGGACAGGCATTACAGCCTCCATTCTTACGAATAGAAGGACTGTCTATTAACAACAACGAAACATCGTTCTGTCTCTGTGTACAATACCATCCTCTTTATATATTCTTCGAAGTAAATTATTTCATTATTATAAAATTTTTGTTCCTGATACGGTCAATCTTTTGAGCTAAATAAAAGGCTATTTGTTTTTAAGCCACATTCGTTCCGTTTCCTTTCATTTACGAAGTATTCCCAGTACGTTTTTTTTCTGAGATCTTCTTGTTACATGTGCTTTGCCTTAGAATGGCACTTCGTCTACTTTCGTGCATCAGGATATCTTATTTTCGACATCTGCGAGCTTATTTAACCAGAACACTTCACTGTCACTGTGTTTTTGTTTAAAATTTGCATTAGTTGCGCATGTTTACTTTAAAAAGGTGGTGCGCCCCTTAAAGATGTAAATCAATAGGTGTTCAAAGTGAATGTTATAAGAAAGCTTGTATAACAGCCACTACATATGTTTATAAAGTCTGTTACAGCAAACACACACAACTAACACACATTTTAAACGCATGGGTTTCTGTTGTGAAAGATTTCTCGTAATACGTTGCACAGCTATTGAGTTGCGTCTGTACAGTCATTCTGTGGTCACCTAATGACTGAAAAATGGTAACAATCTGCATACAGACCTGTAATTTCTGATGAATAGCTTGTTGTTGTTGTGGTCTTCAGTCCTGAGACTGGTTTGATGCAGCTCTCCATGCTAATCTATCCTGTGCAAGCTCCTTCATCTCCCAGTACCTACTGCAACCTACATCCTTCTGAATCTGCTTAGTGTATTCATCTCTTGATCTCCCTCTACGATTTTTACCCTCCACGCTGCCCTCCAATGCTAAATTTGTGATACCCTGATGCCTCAGGACATGTCCTACCAACCGATCCCTTCTTCTAGTCAAGTTGGGCCACAAACTTCTCTTCTCCCCAATCCTATTCAATACCTCCTCATTAGTTACGTGATCTACCCACCTAATCTTCAACATTCTTCTGTAGCATCACATTTCGAAAGCTTCTATTCTCTTCTTGTCCAAACTATTTATTGTCCATGTTTCACTTCCATACATGACTACACTCCATACAAATACTTTCAGAAACGACTTCCTTACACTTAAATCTATGCTCGATGTTAACAAATTTCTCCTCTTCAGAAACGCTTTCCTTGCCATTGCCAGTCTACATTTTATATCCCCTCTACTTCGATCATCATCAGTTGTTTTGCTCCCCAAATAGCAAAACTCCTTTACTACTTTAAGTGTCTCATTTCCTAATCTAATTCCCTCAGCATCACCCGACTTAATTCGACTACATTCCATTTTCCTCGTTTTACTTTTGTTGATGTTCATCTTATCTCCTCTTTTCAAGACACTGTCCATTGCGTTCAACTGCTCTTCCAAGTCCTTTGCCGTCTCTGACAGAATTACAATGTCATCGGCGAACCTCAATGTTTTTATTTCTACTCCCTGGATTTTAATACCTACGCCAAATTTTTCTTTCGTTTCCTTTACTGCTTACTCAATATACAGATTGGATAACATCGGGGAGAGGCTACAACTCTGTCTCATTCCCTTCCCAACCACTGCTTCCCTTTCATGTCCCTCGACTCTTATAACTGCCATCTGGTTTCTGTACAAATTGTAAATAGCCTTTCGCTCCCTGTATTTTACTCCTGCCACCTTCAGAATTTGAAAGAGAGTATTCCAGTCAACATTGTCAAAAGCTTTCTCTAAGTCTACAAATGCTAGTAACGTAGGTTTGCCTTTCCTTTATCTTTCTTCTAAGATAAGTCGTAAGGTCAGTATTGCCTCACGTGTTCCAACATTTCTACAGAATCCGAACTGATCTTCCCCGAGGTCGGCTTCTACCAGTTTTTCCATTCGTCTGTAAATAATTCGCGTTAGTATTTTGGAGTTGTGGCTTATTAAATTGATAGTTCGGTAATTTTCACATCTGTCAACAACTTCTTTCTTTGGGATTGGAATTATTATATTCTTCTTGAAGTCTGAGGGAATTTCACCTGTCTCGTACATCTTGCTCACCAGATGGTAGAGTTTTGTCAGGACTGGCTCTCCCAAGGTTGTCAGAAGTTCTAATGGAATGTTGTCTACTCCCGGGGCCTTGTTTCGACTCAGGTTTTTCAGTGCTCTGTCAAACTCTTCACGCAGTATCATATCTCCCATTTCATCTTCATCTACATGCTCTTCCATTTACATAATATTGTCCTCACGTTCATCGCCCTTGTAAAGACACTCTATATACTCCTTCCACCTTTCTGCTTTTCCTTTTTTGCTTAGAACTGGGTTTCCATCTGAGCTCTTGATATTCATACAAGTGGCTCTCTTTTCTCCAAAGGTCTCTTTAATTTTCCTGTAGGCTGTATCTATCTTACCCCTAGTGAGATAAGCCTTTACATCCTTACATTTGTCCTCTAGCCTTGCCTGCTTAGCCATTTTGGACTTCCTGTTGATCTCATTTTTGAGACGTTTGTATTCCTTTTTGCCTGATTCATTTACTGCATTTTTATATTTTCTCCGTTCATCAATTAAATTCAATATTTCTTCTGTTACCCAAGGATTTCTACTAGCCCTCGCCTTTTTACCTACTTGTTCCTCTGCTGCCTTCACTACTTCATCCCTAAGAGCTACCCATTCGTCTTCTACTGCATTTCTTTCCCCCATTCCTGTCAATCGTTCCTTTACGCTGGCCATGAAACTCTGTAAAACCGCTGGTTTAGTCAGTTTATCCAGGTCCCATCTCCTTAAATTCCCACCTTTTTGCAATTTCTTAAGTTTTAATCTACAGTTCGTAACCAATAGATTGTGGTCAGAGTCCACATCTGGCCCTGGAAATGTCCTACAATTTAAACCCTGGTTCGTAAATCTCTGTCTTACCATTATATAATCTGTCTGATACCTTTTAGTATGTCCAGGATTCTTCCATGTATACAACCTTCTTTTATGATTCTTGAACCAAGTGTTAGCTATGATTAAGTTATGCTCTGTGCAAAATTCTACCAGACGGCTTCCTCTTTCATTCCTTAGCCCCAATCCATATTCACCTACTATGTTTCCTTCTCTCCCTTTTCCTACTACCGAATTCCAGTCACCCATGACTATTCAATTTTCGTCTCCCTTCACTATCTGAATAATACCTTTTATTTCATCATACATTTCTTCAATTTCTTCGTCATGTGCAGAGCTAGTTGGCATATAAACTTGTACTACTGTAGTAGGTATGGGCTTCTTGTCTATCTTGGCCACTATAATACTTTCACTATGCTGTTTGTAGTAGCTAACCCGTACTCCTATTTTTTTATTCATTATTAAACCTACTCCTGTATTACCCCTATTTGATTTTGTATTTATAACCCTGTATTCACCTGACCAGAAGTCTTGCTCCTCCTGCCACCGAACTTCACTAATTCCCACTATATCTAACTTTAACCTATCCATTTCCCTTTTTAAATTTTCTAACCTACCTGCCCGACTAAGGGATCTGACATTCCACTCTCCGACCCGTAGAATGCCAGTTTTCTTTCTCCTGATAACGGCGTCCTCCTGAGTAGTCCCCGCCCGGACATCCGATTGGGGGACTATTTTACCTCAGGAATATTTTACCCAAGAGGATGACATCATCATTTAACCATACAGTAAAGCTGCATGCCCTCTGGAAAAATTATGGCTGTAGTTTCCCCTTGCTTTCAGCCGTTCGCAGTACCACAACAGCAAGGCCGTTTTGGTTAGTGTTACAAGGCCAGATCAGTCAATCATCCAGACTGTTGCCCCTGCAACTACTGAAAAGGCTGCTGTCCCTCTTCAGGAACCACACGTTTGTCTGGCCTCTCAACAGATACCCCTCCGTTGTGGTTGCACCTACGGTACGGCTATCTGTATCGTTGAGGCACGCAAGCCTCCCCACCAACGGCAAGGTCCATGGTTCATGGGGGGGGGGGGGGAGGATGAATAGCTTATAGTTGTGAATTCAGTTGACCTGCATCGATCGACACAATCAGCGCTTCATTCTTATAAAGGAGGTCGTGAAAATTTAAACTGCCATATTTCCTGGAAAATGTGAGAGCTACGTGCGTAATCACTTCCACTTTGTTCTGTCGATACAAAGCTCATTCCAGGAACATGTTTTATACGCGCTTTGTGAGCAAAGACAATGGACCTGAGGCTCCGGACGTCGAATATGAAGAGGGGTCAAGGCATATACCGTGCTAGTAATACGGCATTCTTCACATCGTAAACGCAACGCTTTGCAAGAAGTAGGAGCATGAGTCGCAACTGGGGGAGGTAGTTGTGGCCAGTATAATAAGGTGAGACTGACAAAATGGAAGTTCAGAACTAAGACACTTTCGTGATACACTCCGAGAGCTCAAAAATTAATGTAGGTAAATTGCAGTGGTTTATGAAAAAAAGCCTTTTGCATACTGAACATTGGTTTCAATTTTACTTACGCACGCAGCCGCGTTTCGTGTTTTTAAGAAGGCATCTGTAGTGGGTGTTCTGAAATGTTAGACAATTTTTTCGGTGTCACATATAAGTTACAGAGTCAAACCGGTTCACAGAAGTTTTTGCTATAAAATCGAAATGTACTTACAGAATAATGCCTAACTGTCTGTAATCCAAGCAGTTAGCTTTTATGTGGCAAATTGGTTGAAAGCTTGTAATTTTTCTTCTGGGCACTCTGTTTTCGAAACGCAGCTCAAGCTCTCGATAATAAATTCTTTTGTTTGACTGTATGTGTGGGTAGATCACATAACTAATGAGGAGGTATTGAACAGAATTGGGGAGAAGAGGAGTTTGTGGCACAACTTGACGAGAAGAAGGGATCGGTTGGTAGGACATGTTCTGAGGCATCAAGGGATCACAAATTTAGCATTGGAGGGCAACGTGGAGTGTAAAAATCGTAGAGGGAGACAAAGAGATGAATACAATAAGCAGATTCAGAAGGATGTAGGCTGCATTAGCTACTGGGAGATGAAGAAGCTTGCACAGGATAGAGTAGCATGGAGAGCTGCATCAAACCAGTCTTAGGACTGAAGACCACAACAACAACAACAACAACAACAACTTTTACTTGTAAAAAACCTGTTTGTAATTTTATTTTTCACAAACCTTTGTGGAATGTGCAATATATTCGCCATTAAAATATTAACATGCCATGAGTAATGACTGCACAATGGAACAAGACGTGAAATCGAAAAAATTTATAAGGACCTGAGGGCGACAGTCTTACGTTTCGCAACCGGTCAATAAGAAACGGTTTTGACGCGATATTGGCTATAAATTTTTTTTTTAAATACCTGGTGATCGCACCTTTCCATTTCTCAGTATGAGAAATTCAGTCACACACTTGGACTGTGTTTTCTCGGCCTATCATTTAAACATCATTGAAGCATTTTTACTTGTATAACATTGTATCTTATGATCATAGAGGCTCTTCCTCTTTCTTACATGTCTTGGGATCGTTCCTGCTAGTCTTATTACACCATTTCAGGGTGAAATCTTACGTTTTCAGTTCGTTCCTTGGCGTCTTAACGCATGTACTCGGTGGGCGTTCCTTAATGTCGAATACTATTTTTGTCAGATCGCTAGGTTCACGGCTATGAGATATCCGTATCAGTGGAGGTGACTCTTTTGAAGCTTCTCTGCTATGTTTGGTACCATAAACGAGCGTCGTATGCGCTCGCTTCCTACTTTTTCAGGGTGTTCCTCCCAACAGAAGTAGGGCCCTTGTCTCTGTACCCTGGAGCTTCTGTTCGTCTAATTTGCTCGTGGCCCCAATCACGACGGATACGCCATATAAAATGTATGCAATATTTCAAATACTAAATACTCATTCAGAGACGTCCCATTAGAGTTACGGTGCCATAACACAGCTTAAACGACATTTCGCTGGATGAATCGTACCAAAACCCCAAGCAAAATTGCCAGTGATTCCCAGAGCTTAAATAATTATATGTAAAGTTTATCGTAGTACATTTTGTAATTTCAGATCGAACAATCGAGAACTGAGTTTTTTAGTAAAATTCATTAGTGACCACATCTCGTTACCACTGATATTGTCTGCTTATCACTGTACCGAATCCAAAATTACAGCAATAGTAATGAGTTTACAAATGCTGTCACATAGATTAAATACATGGGATAGTACTTCAAAGCAGTATGAAGAGGAATAAAAGTTTGAAACTAAAAATAGAGGAAGAAAAGTAAGACTTACATCATAACAGGTGAGTATAGGTCGTATGAAAGTGAAACAGAGCTGCGCAGGAAATTAAATGCGAACCAGAAGAAAGATGACGTTATGTTGTAACAATGTTAAGAGACTCCCTTATATGAGGTGGACTGTACAAAAATTCTACTGCCTCCACCCTTTACACCTCGCAGAAACATCAAGAACATGAAAGCTACAGAGGAGTGAGTGTGTATTACGGGTTATTTTTAAAAATGTAATATGATTTATAATAGAAATGTTTCATTGAAAGAACGACAAAATTAACTATCAGAGCAGTCACACTTTTCTAAAGAGATGGAAGCGGTACGAATCGTACTTTAAAGAATAAAATATCTTGTATGCTATAAGTATGCTACAACTACCCGCCCGGCTAGCCGTGCGGTCTAACGCGCTACTTCCCAAGTGGGAAGGCGTGCCGGTCCCCAGCACGAATCCACCCGGCGGATTAGTGTCGAGGTCCGGTGTGCCGGCCAGCCTGTGGATCTGCCTCGGCGATTGCGGGCAGGTTCCCCCTATTCCGCCTCAGTTACACTGTGTCGACGGTTGCTGCGCAAACGCTGTCTCCACGTACACGTACGCCATAATTACTCTACCACGCAAACACTTGGGGCTTCACTCGTCTGGTATGAGACGTTCTCAAGGGGAGGGGGTCCACTGGGGACCGAACCGCACAATAACCCTGTGTTCGGTGTGGGGCGGCGGTGGGGTGGGTGGACTGCTGTGGCCTGTTGTGGGGTTATCACTGAGGGCTACAGCGGAACGAAGCCTCTTCGTCGTTTCTATGTGCCAGGTTTAATACACACAGTAAACACACAATAATACAACTAACTGCAAAGCAATTTGACAAAGATGTCCACTTCATTTTGCAGGCTATTCGAAATTTAAATCAAAGGCTTCTAGTTTTTTTTTTTTTTTTAGAAAAAATAGGCTGTAAATGCAAGAGAAACTTATAAGAGACAGATAAACGCAAGGTTGAACAACAGAAAACATTGTGAGAAAGAGAGATAAGAATGCTAAAGGAACAAATGAAGGTTAATTGTTTGGGTTTTACAGAGAGAATTAAATTCGTAAACGAAGAGCAAAAATATACTATTGAGGAACGAGTAGTTCCAGATTCTCTCGAGATATTAATGGACAGATTTTTCTCAGTTCAGTGGCGGACTGCGTTTGTACACTGAAGAGCCAAAGATGATTAATATCGTGTAGGACCCCCTCGAGCACGTAGAAGAGCCGCAACACTACCTGACATGGACTCGATTAGTGTCTGAAGCAGTGATGAAGGGGACTGAGCCATGAATACTGCAGGGCTGTCCATAAATCTGTAAGACTACAAGGGGATGGAGATCCCTTCTGAACAGCACGTTTCAAGGCATCCAAGATATGATTTCGTCCCCATTCCCGTGCACGTCCATCCGCTCGGTACAATTTGAAACGAGACTCGTCCGGCCAGGCAACATGTTTCCAGTCATCAACAGCCAACGTCGGTGTTGATCGGCCCAGGCGAGGCGTAAAGCTTTGTGTCGTGCAGTCATCAAGTGGGTCTTCGGCTCCGAAAGCCCATATCGGTGACATTTTGTCGAGTGGTTCTCACGCTGACACTTGTTGATGGCTCAGCACTGAAATATTCAACAATTTGCGGGACTGCACTTAAACTTTCTTTCGTCCTGTTCTTGCAGGATTTTTTTCCAGCCGTAGCGATGTCGGAGATTTGATGTTTTACCGGATTCCTGATATTCACGGTACACTCGTGAAATGGTCGTACGGGAAATTCCCCACTTCATTGCTACCTCGGAGATGCTGTGTCTCATCGAGCGTGCGCCGATTATCACACCACGTTCAAAATCACTTAAAATGTGATAACCTGCCATTGTAGCAGCAGTAACCGATCTAACAAGTGCGCCAGACACTTATTTTCTTAGATAAGCGTTGTCGACGGCAGCACCGTAGTCTGCCTGTTTACATATCTCTGTATTTGAATACGCATACCTATACCAGTTTCTTTCGCGCTTCAGAGTATCTCTCCTTTATTCATTGAGCTTGTAGTGGTTCGTTCTTGTAGCACAGATCTGCCGCCTCCGAAGGGATGACTACTGGGGCACACATTCGGCTTTCAAATGTTCAAATGTGTGTGAAATCTTATGGGACTTTACTGATAAGGTCATCAGTCCCTAAGCTTACACACTACTTAATGGAAATTATCCTAAGGACGAACACACACACCCGTGCCCGAGGGAGGACTCGAACCTCCGCCGGGACCAGCCTCACAGTCCATGACTGCAGCGCCTAACACCGCTCGGCTAATCCCGCGCGGCCATTCGACTTTGAAATGCAGTGTACGAGTACTATAGGTAGACAGCATTCTTTGCAGCGAGGACGATACCAAGACTGTAACTGTAACCCTTATTAGCCTCTAGTGTCCAATGGTGTAACGTCTCGTATAGAACATTCACACCTGACTATTCCACCACAACACTAGCCGTCGAACACATCAGTAATTACGTAATAGGACCTATTCCAAGTGAACTGCTTCAGTATCAAATGTGTGTCGACGTAATAAATTGCAATAGTTTCCACAAATTAATGTAAAATTATGGCTCTTAGCACTATGGGACTCAACTGCTGAGGTCATTAGTCCCCTAGAACTTAGAACTAGTTAAACCTAACTAACCTAAGGACATCACAAACATCCATGCCCGAGGCAGGATTCGAACCTGCGACCGTAGCGGTCTTGCGGTTCCAGACTGCAGCGCCTTTAACCGCACGGCCACTTCGGCCGGCTGTAAAATTATGAATCTATATCTATAGCTCGAGGAAAAATAAAGCTGTTGAGATGAAGCTGATTATGTTGTTATTACTGTAGTGCTGTAGAAGACTGCGCTACATGCGAAAATCTGATACAACATGGCTCCGTGTTACACTACGTATCCTTTAGATTCTCGTAAGGAAAAGTTGTAGTAGCTTTGATCAAGCTCCTGTTGCTAACTTCTGTCACAGTCTGGATGCTAACGAACGTAATGAAGTAATTAAGTCATAACGCTATCGTTATTTGATATTCAAATTCGATTCTGAAACAAACTTCTCCGGATCTCAACTCCAATTACAAGCGGGAAAAAGGAAATTGATGGCGACCGCTCACCACGAGTCTTCTTCGTTATCTGGCCGTTAGTTTTTGTAAAAAGGATTTGCGGGTGAGTTAGCTTCCGACCGGAATTTCCGGTTAAGGAATAATAGGCACGCGGAAATTATCAGGTCACTACGAATAAAATTATTTTCTTGCGACAGGAGGCATGGAAAGTACAATATCTGAATTTTTCGGGTAAATTTGAAAGTTTAAAACGTTGAAGATCACATTAAAATAATATAGAGACTAATAATGTATTTAAATGTGAAAGGTGAAGATTTCAAACTACTGTGTGGTACTATGTTCTTCATATTGGGTAATAGTTGTCAATATGAGTATGTGGTATGGAGAAGGTTTTATTAGAATATAAAATTTTTCTTCTACTCAGAAGTGAAACGAAACCATTATAAGACGCGCATATTTACATAACAAAGTGATTCTGGCTGTTTAATTTATAAATCTATTTATTTTTGGAAAAATACGGAGCGTCCCAGGAGAAAACAATATTTAGGGATATGACAGGAACGATAATTTGTGACAGAGAACATCATATGGACGAATGCTCTATTCCGAATGATTTACGAGGTGCAATACACGTTCTATACATTGTCAGGTTATACATGTACATATTCACAACAGATAGTAAACATTACAAAATGCGTTTTACGAAATATCATTTGAACGGTACGTTTTTGTAATACTTTCACCTCTAAGCATTTTCTGCACATCACATGGGAGCTGTTCTACAATTCACTAAAAGTATTCGAATATCCCACCGTCAACATCATTGCACCGGTGCACTCTAGGGAGAACATGTGTGTTGTTTGAGTGCTCTGCACGTTCCTGCATGAGGGCAGCGGCGTCCATGATGCAACCAAGAAGTTCATCTCGTGTGTTTTCTCTTCGTCTGTACACCTCAGACTTCACTCAGTTCCATACAGAAAAATCTAATGGCGTAGGGTCCGGCGGTCTTGATGGTTAGTGAATTGTACTACAACGACCGATCCAGCGATTAGGGTAAGTGGAGTTCTGATGTTCCCTCATACGTCTGATAAAATCTGGAGTGGCTCCGTCCTGCTGGAAACACATTGCAGTCCACGTGGCCAGTAGAATGTCCTCAAGGCGTTCAAGAAATGAATTTTCCAAAAATGAAAGTAATTAAGCCCCGTCATTCTCTCTTATGAAGTGGCTGGATCTGTCAACATGATACCAATCACATACGTTAGCGCCACTAATCCAGAAACAAATACACGTTAAACGTCTTCTATCACGGAAACCAATCGGAATAGGGTAAGCGTTTCTATCATATTCCTTAATACTGACTATTCCTCATGGGACACACTGTATATGACATTGTATGTTCACCTTGCAATGACAGAAGACTGCCTCAATAACTTCTGGGAATAGAAAATGTCGATGTTGTAACAAACACAAACGAACCAGGCTGCATGATAAGGAGATAGCCACCCCGAATATCCGAATATTTCATGAGTAAATATATCGCGTTCGGTTTTCGCTAAGTTTTAGTGAGCGATGTGGTGAAATTTCTGAGAAACTCATGTAATTTTTAACGTTTATAGCTGCCAAATTACGAAATCGCCTTTGCTTTTTAAAAATAAACTATATAACTTTTATGTGAAAACATAAATTTTATGCGAAAAGCCTTCGAAGAAGACTTCAGTGGTATAACAAGTGTGGAACTGGATCAGACAGGAACAAAATTACATCGCAGTCAGGAGAAGAGGTGCCACAAATGGGTACTTCGGTGTACGAAATCTAAGTAACTATTGTAACATCACAATAGGGGTCGTTACATGATTAAGAAAATGAGGGATGCAGCTAATTAAGCTCAGCCCGAACAACCGCATGCCTGTAGAAGCAAAATGGGCCCACACATTTATTTTTCATTCTTATGTGTTCGTCCTGTGTCCTGATTTCCATTTTTCACCCTTCCTGAATGTGTGTGGTCTAGTGTGAACGATTTGAATGCAGTAGCAGACGAACCAGAGAAGTGGTGGGTTTCTTAATCTTCTACCAACCTAAACGGTGTCGGTGTAAGTCAGAAAGCAGGAACAGGAGGGCTTGGCCAAAGATGAGTAAAGCAAAACGTTTCCCTAGCAGAGGTTGGTCATGGGCCTCCCCCACCACCTCGGGCGGATCGGAGAGAGCTCCGCGCGACGGTTACAGGTTGAGTTGTTCTGAAGACGGGTAAGCGACCAGACGTTCCCTCAGAACGTCAGTGTCTAACAAAGGACAAAAGGTGTTTGAATCTGTTAATAATAATTTGTTAATCTCAAAAATTTCTTCTCCTAGCCATTTTTGAATTACCATTTAGGTTCTGGTTACAATTTTTCGTTCAGTTAATCATTGTCATAATAGTGTGGTTTCCGTTAGGGGCGACCAATCGGTCTGTAGATTCAAAGAGCAGCCCAATTCTTAAAAGTTACTGTCTGCCATTTTATTTTATTTGTGCGGGACATTTTAAATTATCAATAAAACTGTGCCGAGCGTATATTCGGCAAAAAATTTTTGAAATGTGTGTGAAATCTTATGGGAGTTAACTGCTAAGGTCATCAGTCCCTAAGCCTACACACTACTTAACCTAAATTATCGTAAGGACAAACACACACACCCATGCCCGAGGAAGGACTCGAACCTCCACCGGGACCAGCCGCACAGTCCATGACTGCAGCGCCCTAGACCACTCGGCTATATTCGGCAAGATGAATCGATTTAATTCCAAGCGCTTCACGCAAAAATATGCAGCCACCACAATCCTACTCGATGCCAGCCACGAGTTGCATACAATTCTTCCCACTAATAAATGCTGTCGACATTTTGTTTGCCATGTGAATTAGTGTATGTGAACGTCTGTGTTACAAAGTTTAGCAGTGACCACGTGCTCTGACCACGTGCTCCCCAGATCTTCCTACCCCACAGGACTCTACAGATCAAGGCCAACACCGCTTGTTATTCTCGTATGACAAAGCCGTAGGATCGTATGTAAATGTACCAGGAATGTTTTGTCCATCTATTAAATACAAAAATGTTACTGTTAACGTGCGAAATATTAGTCAAAAATAAATATTTTATCATTTGAAGCTATTTCCATGATCGTTAATTTATTTTCAATACATCTAAAAATAGTGTCACATTTGTAGTATCGATGATTACGCTCCTAAAATCCCAAGTCCTTGGCTCAAGTTTAGCTAACGGTACGTAGCTTTCTCTAACTGCTGCACAGAATACCATAGCGTTATCTGTTGCGACCTTAATAAATTCAATCAGCGAATGAATTGTTCCTAAAATTTAGATGGGCCAAAATCTATTTCAAATAACGGGCAAAACTATTCAGAGTAGGTTACGTCGCCAAAGAAAAATAAGAGCGAATATATGCCATCATAGCAGGCTGGAACAAAAGAAATAATAAAAATCAAAAGAAGCTCCTGCTAGTGAAAGTAAGGAACCCTCCATAGGCTGCCACTCAATGAATAGTAAGATGCCAGTGGTTAGTGTGGTGTCACCGCAAGACACCACACTTGCTAGGTGGTAGCCTTTAAATCGGCCGCGGTCCGTTAGTATACGTCGGACCCGCGTGTCGAAACTATTAGTGAATGCAGACCGAGCGCCGCCACACGGCAGGTCTAGTCTAGAGAGACTCCCTAGCACTCGCCCCAGTTGTACAGCCGACTTTGCTAGTGTTGGTTCACTGACTACTTACGCTCTCATTGGGAGAGACGACAGTTTAGCATAGCCTTCAGCTACGTCATTTGCTACGATCTAGCAAGGCGCCATATTCAGTTACTGTTGATATTGTGAATCATGTACCGTCAAGAGCGACGTTCATCATTAATGGATTAAAGTTAAGTATCAAACTAATTATGTCCGCTTTCTGAATTCTAATTCCTTGTCATGTTCCAGACCTCACGTCAGTATAGTTCTTCCTTCCTCACGCCAGCCTGACTGAGCTAAAACGCGTGCATTTCGGCCTCCTCTAGTAACACGGTGTTGGCTCTTCCGCCAACCCAACAGTTAGTTACACTATGTATGTCAGATTCAGTTCCTGCTTTCACAAGTGCGCCTAGAATTCACAAGTCTATGTGCAGTAATTTCAGCGTCAAACAACTTATTCATGAAGTTATTCAAACTTTCGTAAGATCATTTCCATTTTGGCTCGACACCTGCTGGCTATGTCTTTCAAAAACTGTTTCAGTTGTCCGAACGGTGTATACGAAAACTACAAGGTCACGAGGCGTTTCTCTGCAATATTTTGTTTACGATTTAAGTACTGACAAATCTAAGCAGTATGTTCTACTGCTCTGTTGTAAATTAACTCTAGCTGCAAGAAGAGGGTAAACAACAGTCCTGGTCGAAGTTAGAATTATATTAATACCTTCAGCCGCTGATGAGCGTTGATATATATCAACGGAGACAGGTGAAAATGTGTGCCCCGCCCGGGACTCGAACCCGGGATCTGCTGCTTACATGGCAGAGGCTCTATCCATCGGCGCCGCCGATGGCACAGAGGATAATGCGACTGCACGGACTATAGGGACTATCTCGAGCACGCCTCCCGCGAGACCCACATTCTCGCCTTGTATGTCAACACACAACATTCGTAGTGTTCCATCCCCAAACCCTCATTACTCGTGGAAGACATTCTTACCAAGTACCGTAAGAGTTCGGGGAATATGTGTGCATCCGAAGAGAAGAAGAAGGTCATGGACGGTATTGCCAGAACGATATATGGATATGGTGTCTGTTCCTTCGGACATGTCTGAAAGAACAGACACCATACCTATATGAGTATACAATCCTGGTCTGTCAGCGTTTGGTGCGACCTTCTCAAGAAATGCATCATTGATCGCAGTTTCAGTGATAGGACAATACGATATCGCAGTGCCTGTGTTATTACAACGTGCAATGTAATGTTCCTTCAGACGTGGATGCATATGCGAAAGGATATTGCATCGTACTTCGTAACATAATAGCACTGCAATACAGAATTTATCAGCTGACACCAGGCAGCGACTTTCAATTGAAATGTTCTCCCTTGTACAGGAATTACATAATGTGTACGAATACAGGTTGTCACGCATGAACGACGACATGTGGAAGTTTGGATGTGGTTATTACTCATTCACGGAGAGCTAAAGCAGTTAAGACGGCCGCTTGCTTAAAGTGGGAAATCCTGGTTGGAGTGCTAGTCAGGCACAAATTTTCACTGTCATCATTCCATTATACAGCTGAGGGATGCCCGCATTCGCAGATGCAAATACATTACATGTATGTCATTACTAGGACTCTAAATATCCACAAAAGTATCTGCAGTTAGTAACAGATATACTACGGCAATTACGGGAACAGATCCCAATGGTAATACGACAATCTGTATGGTATCAACACGAGCGATGTCCGCCCATGCACATATACGAGGGCGTACTGAAATGTACTGCCGTCGAATTTTCATGTGAAAACTCTTAAGACTTTTTAAGTAAAACAATATTTGTTAACATTCTACATCTTTATTCTTCACGTCTATGTATTTATTTCTCCTTGGCGATGAACACATTTCTCAAAACGAGAGACCAGTTTGTTGATGAAGACACAGCCTGACTTCTGCTTGCATTGCTTCATCACTACCAAAATGAAGTATTCGAAGGTGTTCTTTAACGTCTGGGAACAAAAGAAAATAGGATGTGACCAAGACGGGACTGTATGAAGGGTGATTGATGACAGTGAACCCAAGGTATCGGATTGTTGTACACGACGCAACGCCCGTTGGCTGGCTCTATCCATGCACGGATAGCGGAAGTGGCGTCGCCTTCCGGCACGCTAGCGGCACGGACGTCTTGTTTACGTCCTCGCTGCGCAGTTCGCTCGCGGAGTTGTTTACATGATCCTGCCGTCTTAGCGCGTTATACTTCTTTCGAACGAGGATGGCTCATGCCCACAGAAAACCGACACTGTAGGTTAGCTTTTCACCTGAATATGCCCGACCAAAAGCACTTGAAATCGAACAGTTTATCAGAGATTAATAGTCATGGGTAACTGGAATTCAGTAGTAGGAAAAAGGAGAGATGGAAACGTAATAGGTGAATATGGATTGGGGCTAAGAAATGAAAGAGGAAGACGCCTGATAGAATTTTGCACAGAGCACAACTTAATCATAGCTAATACTTGCTTCAAGAATCATAAAAGAAGATTGTATACATGGAAGAAGCATGGAGATACTGACAGGTTTCAGATAGCTTACATAATGGTAAGACAGAGATTTAGGAACCAGGTTTTAAATTGTAAGACACTTCCAGGGGCAGATGTGGACTCTGATCACAATCTATTGGTTATGAACTGTAAATTAAAACTGAAGAAACTGCAAAAAGGTGGGAATTTAAGGAGATGGGACCTGGATAAACTGAAAGAATCAGAGGTTGTACAGTGTTTCAGGGAGAGCATAAGGGAACAATTGACAGGAATGGGCGAAAGAAATACAGTAGAAGAAGAATGGGTAACTTTGAGAGATGAAGTAGTTAAGGCAGCAGAGGACCTAGTAGGTAAAAAGACGAGGGCTAGTAGAAATCCTTGGGTAACAGAAGAAATATTGAATTTAATTGATGAAAGGAGAAAATATAAAAATGCAGTAAATGAAGCAGGCAAGAAGGAATACAAACGTCTCAAAAATGAGACCGACAGGAAGTGCAAAATGGCTAAGCAGGGATGGCTAGAGGACAAATGTAAGGATGTAGAGGCGTATCTCACTAGGGGTAAGATAGATACTGCCTACAGGAAAATTAAAGAGACCTTTGGAGATAAGAGAACCACTTGTATTAATATCAAGGGCTCAGATGATTTAAGTGTCAGGAAGTCGTTCCTGAAAGTGTATGGATCGTAGCCATGTATGGAAGTGAAACATGGACGATAACTAGCTTGGACAAGAAGAGAATAGAAGCTTTCGAAATGTGGTGCTATAGAAGAATGCTGAAGATTAGATGGGTAGATCATATAACTAATGAGGAGGTATTGAACAGGATTGGGGAGAAGAGAAGTTTGTGGCACAACTTAACTAGAAGAAGGGATCGGTTGGGAGGACATGTTCTGAGGCATCAAGGGATCACCAATTTAGTATTGGAGGGCAGCGTAAAAATCGTAGAGGGAGACCAAGAGATGAATACACTAAGCAGATTCAGAAGGATGTAGGTTGCAGTAGGTACTGGGAGATAAAGGCGGTTGCACAGGATAGGGTAGCATGGAGAGCTGCATCGAACCAGTCTCAGGACTGAAGACCGCAACAACAACAACATCAGAGATGAAGTCAAGATTGACTGCAACGATCTTGTTGGCATCCACCTGTCTATAGTGATCAGTGTGGTATACCTGAAATTGGTTAACGAAGACATACGTAACAAAATTCTGAGTGATACTCAGTTAAGTTCTGTCATTCTGGGGAACATGCGGGACTTGGACTGCTGACGATCCGTGTGTTTGAACTCCCTTTCGAGGTACCTTCAGAGGTAGTGGTATCTGCATTCTGCCTATTTGGAAAGGTGTTTAGGCATACAGCTGAAAAGTGTGTTCAATTAACTACATACCCGGTTCTCTATGGAGTACGACAGATCCGCATAGAGTTAACCAAACATGAGCTGTCCTACCTACATAATGGTGGCTGCCGTGCAATCATAATTTGTGATGGCCAGCCGAAGACATGCTCGGCATGTGGCAAAGAAGGACACCTCCGTTACCGCAGAATCACACAGTTGCCGCCTAAGGATCTGCAAGCCACGAGCGCTCCGATGACGCTTCCGCTGGCGTTCGTCGAAGTTCTCCATAACGATCCCCCGACCACGACCACCACTGGCTCCTACTGCTGCCAAATCGTCGTCTCCGGTAATGCCTCAGGCTGTTGCAGACGGACCGACGCCTTTGCCTCCTCTTCGCGTCGTATGCAGTGTTGAGCAATCTCTAGTGCAGGGGATGGCCTTTGACTCCATGGTTGTGCCTACCGATGCTTTTACACCTGACCGTCCAGATCGCCAGGCGTCTTCGAACACTGAAGATGACGTGCACAAGCAGCGGTCGCCGAAGAGACGTCGGAAACTTCGGATCGCCCCGTCTGACACCTGCAGGACTAAGTCTCAAGATTATGAGGATCACTGAAGATGTTCCCCCGACGGATGATTCCGTGGTGGAAGCAACAGCCTGTCCCCCGTCGGAGGTACAACTAAGTTCACATGAACTAGGCGCTATAACTATGGACGTTGAACAGCACCACTCTTCCGCCATCGACGAGACGCCATCTTTGGACTCCACAGGTACTCCACCGGACACACACCATCCACGCACGTTTGCGTGGTGACGATATAGACGACGGAACATCCACCGTTGTGAATGCTGCTGCTCCAACCCACGAGTGATAATCGACAGGGTTACTGAATGGGGATGTGCAGCCTGCTGGGACAACGTTCCTGTTCGCTGATGCTCTTCGTGCCTCCATGAACGTCCCAGTAGTCCCTGTTCTGCGACAAGCTTACAGGGTAGGCTCCTTCAATGTCAACACCTTTGGCAACCCTGTCAAACTACAATTGCTCCGTGATAGTTTGAGGGAATCGAACCTCGATGTTGCCCTTCTACAGGAAGTTCGCCTAGCGACGTTTCCCAATATATTTGTCCTACCTCACGCCGTGTGCTGACGGAGGCAGTGGGACAGCTATTCTTTTAAAGGAAGGCATTGAGGTAGACGACGTGATTTTCCTACCACCGGCTAGGAGTCTTGCTGTGACTTTCCACGGTGTCCGAATCATCAACGTTTACGCTCCCTCTGGCACGGTCAAGCGACGTGAACGGTCGCGATTCTAGTCAGAACAGGTCGCTCCTTTGTTTTTGGGCCGCTACGACCATATTATTCTTGGCGGCGACTTCAATCGTGTGTTATCCCAGAAGGACCAACATCCCCATTTCACCACATGCCAGGAATTCAAGCTGCTCGTGGATGAACTGAACCTCACCGATACTTGGGACCGCGTGCATGGTGATCGGCCTGTATATACGTACGTGACCAGCCATTCGGCGTCTTCACCGTGTCTACGTTTCCCAAGATATTGCAAGTGCCACGCTTGACACTGAGCCATGGCCTACCGCCTTCTCCGACCGTATGGCCTACATTTGCACTGTTTCGCTCTAGAGGCAGAAGCTGTGGCGCGGTCGAGGCCTGTGGAAGCTGAATGCCGCCGAATCCTTGAGGATCCGGAATGCAGGCAGGTCGTAGAGACGACGTGGAACAACTGTGTGAAATGCCTTCCAGCGTATCCTTCAACACTCCGGTGGTGACTCGACTGCACCAAAACTGATTTACGATGTTCGACGATGAATTACGATCGCGACAAAATGCTGTGGCAACGACGTACCATGGAATACTATTTCACAGTTCTCCGCGAACTCTCATACCATGCCCCCCCCCCCTGTTCAACGAGAGGCGAAGATAATTTCTCTTATGCGTCACCGCCTTGAAGGCACAATAGTACGTGCAAGATGTCACGATTGCGTACTAAGAGAACCCCAGCCCATGCGTCATGTTATCCGAGAGAAGCAGCGGTGTCGGAGAAAGCTGGTCAACGCCCTCGACATGCCAGATGGTCGCCGATTGACGTATCAGAATGATATCTTAAATGCCTCTGTGGATCACTACAAACAGTGATATGCAGCAGAGGACCAGAACATGGCGGTAACGACTGATCTCCGTTCCTTGACAAGTGCCCTTGACGGCGATGCTGCGGAGATTCTCACAGCGACAATTACAGCTGATGACGTCGCTGATGCTGTTCATAAGGGTGCGGCGAACAAAGCCCAAGGTCCCGACGGGTTTCACTCGAGTTTTGCCGCACTTTCCACGACATCATGAGCTCAAGCTGGACTGCGATGTATGAAGAACTGATGAACCATGACCTTCCCCTCCTACCAAAATTCGTAGAAGGCTTGCTTATCCCGGTCCCCAAGCCATCGGAAGGTCGTGGAGTTGGTCATTATCGGCCGTTGACAATGTTAAATTGTGACTTCAAGATTTTTAGCGGGATTCTTGCCGCTCGCCTTCGCCGCGTCATGCCTCAAGTCATCTCCCTGGATCAAACGGACTTTGGTGGTGACAGTAACATTCAGACGGCACTCAGGGATTACCGTAACGTCACAGACCTGCTGCAGTCACGGCGCCTTAGTGACAGTGGGCTTCGACTACACCTTTGATAGAGTGGGTCATGACTTCCTAGAAAACATACACGGACGGATGGACTTCACCCACAGATTTATACACATCGTCTTGCGGCTCCTCCGTGGTAATACGTCGCGAGTGCTGGTCAATGGCCGTGTGGCGGGCTCTATCAATATCATGCGGTCTGTGCGTCAAGGATGTCCGCTGTCGATGGTCCTTTTCGCCATCGCCCTTGAGCCACTGTCACACGGTTTGAGGAGCCGTTAACAGGGATAACAATGAGGGGGCATGTTTTCATCTTTGGCGTCCATGCAGATAACGTGGTGTTCTTGGTTCTATCGGAGGATGAAATGCGAGAGGCACTGGCATGGATCAACCTGTACGGGACTGCCTCGGGCAGCCGTGTGAACCTGACGAAATCCATGATCGTCGGTAGAGGTCTTCCAGCAGAGAGTGTGGCTCCATTGCCGTTAGTGGACAGGCCCAAATGTTTAGGGATCACCTTCACGCGTGATGTACAGCGCACGATCTCATTTAACTATAAACATCTGCTTCAAGCTATCCGCACGAACGTTCGTGGCAACCTCGTGAGAGCATTGGACATGTTATAACAGATTTTATTAACATTCATCTATTCTCGCGACTACCCCATTCAGCACAGATTTTACCGATGCCAAAGGTGATGGCACAAAGACTGCCTTTCAGATTCCGTCACGACATGCTGACACTTCCTCCTCAAGATGGCCGCCTCTGGCTTGTCAACGTCAAAGCGAGAGCAGCTGCCCTTTACGTCAGTACGATGATTAAATCGTGGACCCGCCGCCGAACCAGATTATCGGGAGGACTTATTGACGAACTGGCCCCTCCCTCTCGAGTGGCACCCGTTGCAGTAGACCACATTTCTTCCTCTCTCTCTCATGTCAGGACCTTTTTCATCGAATACAATTATGTCCATGCCGACTTGCCTAGTACCAGGAACCCTACGGCACGTGATGTTTACGGACTAATGATGAGACATCACACTCGGAATGCTGTGGAAAGCCGATATCTTACGATCGCATGACCTGTGGTTTGGCGTTCTGTGCACCATGTCCCCCTCGACATAAGCGCTCGCGACCAGGTACCTCGTCGTTAATGGAAAATACATGACACAGCTTCATCTACATGCCATAAAAGTGTGTCCTCGTTGTCATACGCTTGATACGGACGAACAACGACTGACGTGTGGATCTTCTGCAGAGGTGTGGCAGCTGATTCAGAAGATGCTTGCCTTTCTTCTACATACGGCTCCTATGCCGTTACACCAAAATCACTTCTGTTCCCAGATGAGACTTGTTTCCCACGTACGAAGACCAACGCTGTAATGTGTTCTTGATTTTTGGACGTTCCTGCAAGATCGCTTTACTTTCCTCGTTCACCATCCGCGATACCGTCAGTGCTATGCCAACTTTTTGGGTAGTGCCTTCTTCGATCCCCCCCTGCAGTTGTGGTGTCCCAGGTATGAGAAGGTGATTTCAGCGTGTTCCTGTAATACCAGGACTCGGTCCCATGTACCGACAGAGTGCAATATTCTTCGCGAAGACGTGCCTGGAACATGCCTGACTGCCTTGGGATTCACAGCGCGTCTGCCCACAAGTTGGCGCGACGTGGATGCCATTTTTTTTGTTCTGACAGGAAGGCGTTTTCTTTCATTCTCTTTATGTTTTGTTTGTTATCGATGCTAATTACACATCATCATTTGTCACCTGGAGGGCATCCTATGTGATCGAAAAAAGTGGTTAAGGCGACTGCTCGCGATAAGTGGGAAGTACGGGCTCGAATCCCAGTACGGCACAAATGTTCATGTGTCACTACTGAGTATCTATATCTAATACAGGCGATATCTAGGAGTTTGCGGTCAGCGAATTAATTTCGAAAAATATTTCTTACAGCTCTGGATCATCAATAGTGCCTGTTCCTTCAGATATTCATGTATAATAAACATATTTTAGAATATGTTACATCTACTTCGACGACATAACAACATTTTTTCAGTGTTATTTAAATAGCCACAAATGATTAAGAAGCAGATTTAGAAAGAGGTTTCTGTGGAAAAGTAAATTAAAGTATTTGATAGACTGAGGAGGATATGGCTCAAACATAGCAGCTGAGAGCTGAAGGGTAATTGTAGTGAAGAATAGAGAAACACTTCCTACTACTAGAAAATATGTGAAGTTGTCAATGTTTGTCACCCCTATTAATTGCACTGGGACGAAAAAGCAGTGATACAGATGAAGGGGACAGGAAAAAGTGCAGGTGTGAAAGTTAGCAGACCACTTGCTCATCAAGATCGAAGTAATAAAGATTTAAACTTATAGAGTGAAACGGACAGCCGCAGGAGATAGGTGTAAATATAGAGTAAATGACTGTAATATACCTTACAAGAATAGCTTTTATAATACTTCTTTATTTTCCTCCTCCAGCGCAGTTATGAATTAGATTGGTAACTTCGAAATAGATATTAAAGAGGCTATCAACGAGTAGCTTCAGCCTAAGATTGTGCAGACCATAGACAATAATTAAAATGTTCTTTACTTCCTGTGTCTACCTTGTTTCGTAGAAGATGGTGATCACAGAGGTCAGTTTTTGCACAGCATTGAAGCATATTAGTCGCATCCACTTTTTTGTTTGAATTAATCGTAATGTGATATATACATGTTTTAAGACGCGACAACATGCAAGTCTGTAGATAGTGCGACATACCCAGTAATAATATAAAGATGATGGAGGAACTGTTGTTCAAGGTCTTAGCAGAGTATTAACGCGAAAAAAGATATAAAGTAAATCAAGGTTAGGTATCAAACTCCCTCCACTGACTTATGAATTTTATTAACCGAAATATGATCTTTTTGTTCCCATATTTCTATCTTGGATAAAAATGGCATTCCTAAGTCCCGATGCATAGAGAGAGAGAGAGAGAGAGAGAGAGAGAGAGAGAGAGAGAGAGGGGAGGGGGGTGGAGAGAAAATTTATCATAAAGGTGAGTGAGAAGGTTGTGTGTTCTTCTTCGTATTAAATATGAACACCAGTAAAACTGTAGCGAACGCTTTCCGTCGACATGCTCTTGAAAGGTAATCAGCAGAACGAAAGAAGAAACGGAGACCAAAGTGGCACAAGCCAAGACAGATGTATCCAAAAAATGAAATGCGTCGATCTTTGTCTGAGACATGGTGAGACGTTTCTTCAAATGAAAATTTGTAGAACAGCAGGAATACGCTGAAAATTAGCCCTGGGAAACTAGAGAGGACGAATATGAAAGCGTATAAAATGTGTAGTATAGAGGTACAGCAAAACTAAACAGAGAGATATGGCACAAGATGAATTTTTGAACAGTAAACTCTTTCTTGTGATGTTCTCGTAAACAGATCTTAAATCGCAACATTAATACGTTTGGTGGATTAGACGAGAAATAAAACTAGTACTTTACTGAAAGAGGAACGAAGATGTAGAACGTGTGATAGGACGCTTTCAATTGTTAACGATACAATGGAGAAAATAGTGGAGTGGGAAAAAAATGTAAAAATAAGGTCGGAAATATGGAACATACATGATAATGAAGACGCTGAATGTGTCAGGTAGAAAAAAGTAACTGAAACAGACAACAGCAGCATCAAGCAACTTAAATAAATAGATAATTTGAAACGTGTGCGCCCTGATGTATGAAGCATTAGTCTTCTTGACTGACTTCTCGCTATAACAAGTGGACTGATTTTCTTGTGTGTCGCTGCGTGACAGAAACAGCTTAATTTAATTAAACCGCATTCCGGAACAAATGTCAAGCGTGGAGCTTATCTAATTACGAGAATATGCGCCTCGCCTGAAATCATGTCATGTACATACGTGGACACAAGCATTAATCGTCTCTTTCGACGTTATTAATTCATGTCGCTTCTCATAACATGGCTGACGCCCGTAGAACAAAGTTTGTCTGTGTACCTTAGCTTCGTGTATTATAGTGTCGTGAGCGGAACATCGCTTGCATTGCAATGCGCAGGAAATACGGCGACAGGCGTCTGAAACATTTGTACCGCAATAATCTCAACGAAATATTACTGCTATAGAGTTTGATGTTGTTCTTAGTCAATACATGATTATAACTATCGATTCTAAATCTTGTCCGCGAAGCTGCAAATCTGACTATTTTCTAGTGATATCGTTTCTGATTAAATGTTACGACAATACAGGCATATGTTACCTAGCTTCCACTGAAACAATGATTGTAAGACAATTTATTAGGTGTAATTGCTAGCACTTTTCGTACACTCAAAAATTAGGTGACATGTATTGACAGCGGGGCAGTACGAATTATGCATAAGATCTAGATCTGTGCTCTGCAAATTGCAGTATGATGTGCCAGTGGCTATAGAATTTATTCCCCCATTCGTTGGTGGTGCACGGGAAAAGCGACCGTCAGTATGCCATTGTGTAAGATCGAATTTGTTTGATGCTACCAGCATGATCATATAGGTGGCGGCTAGTAGTATGTTACCTAAATCGTCTTGCAACGTAAACGTTCAAAATTTTAAGAACAAAACTCTGCCTCTTTCCGCCAACGTCTCTCACTGCGGTTCATTCAACTTTTCTATGAAGCCTCCTGCTCAGTAAACAACAGTGAAACCATTCATACTGATCCCGTCGAATATTTGTTCAGTAATTATAATTTCATACCTAGGTGTATATGGTCGTTTCGCTATTACTAACAAAGAATTTTTCAAAAAGCTTTATCCAATTTCACAAAATTATATCTCCTAAATGAATGAGGGTACAACCAGAAATTAGTGGCCAAACGTAACTTACAGGACAACAAAGATTTTGTGTAAAAATAGCTATCAGATTTTACGAGGGTGTAGATACATGAATACAAAATTAAATATCGGTTACCGAGCAGTATGTCTAATACCGAATAAGAAAACAGAAATGTAGGCAAGATATTATGTATATTGGTAAATGAGGTGTAGGTCTAATACTGAATAAGAAAACAGGAATGTAGGTAAGATACTATGAACAACTAATGAGCACATTATCGTAGCTTAGACAGACATGAAGCCAACTGAAACAGGAGATGGGAATCCAATAGAACAATGAATAGCTTTGAGAAATTAAATAGTGAAGGCAGCAGAGGGTAGAATAGGCAAAAAACGTTCAGCAGAAATCCTTGGATAACACACCAGATATTGAACATTTTACGAAAAGGGGGAAATATAAACATGCGGCAAATGATGCAGTCAAACGGGAATAAAAGACGTCTGAAAATGAGTCTGACGTAGAATGCAAAATGGCTAATGATATATTGTTCGAGGTAAAATAAAAGGTTGTAGCATCAAGCATGGCTACGGAAAAACGGATACAGACTACACGAAAATTAAAGAAACATCTGGAGAAAGAGTCCATATAGCAAGCCAGTACTAAACAAAGAAAGAAAATCTGAAAGATGAAAGGAATATGGAGAAAAGGTACATGAGGGAAGTGTATTGCCCAAAGCGAAAAGGAGTTCAGTGGAGACGAGATGGGTAGCATGATACTGCGAGAGGAATTTGACAGAGCTCTGAAAGACCTAACAGAAAACAAAGCACTTGGAATAGATGACATGCCCTCAGAATTACTGAAATCTTAGCAATCCATGATCAAGCTGTTCCACCTGTTGATCAAGACATATAAGAGAACCGAAACGTCGTCAGAGTTTTAGAAGAATATGCAAGGTGATCCGTTCTATATGTTAGAAAAGTAAAACGCTTTATACAAGAAACTATGCAGATTTATTGCTTGTTATCGGTACATAAATGTGTGGGTAGTCTGGAGTTCGTGTCTGATGTTAGTGTCGCGGAACATTAGCACAAAACATGTCCTTCATTGTAAATGCTGCACATGTTGCGATACGTGGTGCGCAGTATTTCTGTAGCGATTTGCTGAAAGGCCGCTGTAATCTACTTACATAGGTCGGTCAGATTCTGCGGGTTTTTTTGTGCATACGCTACTGACTTGACGGAGCCCAATCCAAAAAACAAAAAAAAAAAAAACTGTAAGCCTTAGGTTCGGGCTATTAGCAGGCTATGGGGTGCAATGTGATTCTCACGTCTAGTGTTTGCCCTGTGAATTACGTGATGTTGGTTTGCCTCCCGCAGCATGGTTACTCAGCATGGTTACTACAGAAAACTGCTCAGAGATATAGACATTAACTTAATGAACATTACGTTATACATTTCTGACGTCTCAAACGGATCACCCTGTAATTAAAAGAAAAGCAGATGTTAATAGGTGTAAATATTACCGGACTATCAGATTAATAAAACATTGTTGCAAATTACTGACACTAATTGTTTACATAAGGATGAGAGTTGGTAGAGGCGGACGGCAGGGGTGATCAGCTTGGATTCCAGGAAAATGTGGGAACAAGTTAACACTATGACTGGTCTTAGAAGACCGATTGAATAAAGAAAACCTATATTTATGGCACCGTAGCACTGCAAGTGCAGACGAGAGGGTGTTTTATTGAAGTGGACGGCTACATCGGCGGCACCTCAGCTACCGGCAGGGCCCGCCCAGTCTGCCAGGCCTCCGTCGAGGAATCAGACGAAGAGTGTCCCACAAAGTTTCATCTTTTCTTCATCCGTCCTGATATTTCCTTTCCTTGTTTGTTGGGTGGGCAGAGCTCGAAGTCCTGGAAAGGCGATCTGTCCAGGTGATGGCAATCCGAAATATTGTCCCGTCCTCCACGGTGATGGTTGAAGCACTGGGCCAGCTCCGCAGAATTTTTAAATCATGTTTTCACGACTCAAAATCTCAGTCAAAAGCCTCGGAAAAATAACAGGACTGGATCATCAGGAGATGAAAATGGCTATGGAAATGGCTATGTTCATCAAAACATGAACTGTGCAGGTTTTGGGCACAAAGAAGAGAGAAATCTTCCATGAACTAGATAGGTTGAAGGTAGTTGTGCGTGTTCTCAAGAAGCAAAGGTCAAGGGGATGGAAATTAAAATATAGTAGATTACATTATACATTTGTAAGTGATGTTACAGGAGGAAATGGCTACGAGGGAGATTCCAATAGCCATCAACAAGAAGCATAGAACAGACATCAAATTATAGGAGCAAATTGATGAGAGGATTATAACTGTGGAAGTCTCGAAACATGGCCTCGAAAGTCACAAAATGGTTCAAATTGCTCTAAGCACTATGGGACTTAACATCTGAGGTCATCAGTCCCCTAGACTTAGAACTACTTAAACCTAACTAACCTAAGGACATCATACACATCCATGCCTGAGGCAGGATTCGAACCTGCGACCGTAGCAGCAGTGCAGTTCCGGACTGATGCGCCTAGAACCACTCGGTCACAGCGGCCGGCTCGAAATTCACACAGTAGGAGCTTATACGCCTACATATGACTCTGATATTTAAGCCAAAGGCGAGTTTTATGAAACATTATTAGTGTGATATTTTAATGGGAAAGTTATTGCAGGCAACGACAGTGGAACAATGTGAATATAAGGAGATACAACAGTAAATGGCAATGGAAAAAGATTAGTTATTATGTGTGAGACATTGTCCATGAAGATTTTAAATGGTTTCTTTCCTCACAATCAGATCCTCAAATATGTAGGGAGCCCTTCAAGAAATTTCATGTCACTAATGGACAATTTATTCAGAATAAAAATTCCAGCACAAGAATGTGGTTCAAAGAAAGTAGTAACATCTAAGAATCAAATATTCCTACGAGGATAATCAATACTATGAAACAAATAGTTTGAAATAAGACTCAATACAACTTCTTTATAAATTTTGGTTAATGAACAAACTGAGGCACCTAGAAGAAAGAGCGGTGGAGCGTATGCAGAAACGAATTAGAAGTGCAGGATTTGAAGAAAAGGGGAGGGTGGCAGGAACACAAATGGCGGCAGCATGAAAAACATTTTCCAGGCTGACGAAAGAAATAAAAGAAAGACTAAACTTGAGATTATCTTTCTGACAGAGTGGGAGAAAAATTTTTAAGGCCCGCTAACAGATGAAAGAAGAGTACAGGGAAATAAAGTGTGAGGTGAGAAAGAACCAGGATGGTGAAGAGGTGGAGAAAATAACCACGAATGAGGTACTGAAGCGGCTACACAGGTGAAAACAGGGGAATCACTATGGTATGGAAATGTACCAATAGAACCAGGAACGCATGGCCCAAGCATTCCGTATGAATATCTAAGCGAGTTGTTTAACGAACGTATGTGGTATAGGGAGGAAATTCCAGCAGAGTATCAAGGCCCATAGACAAAAAAAGGAAGCAAGAAAGTGTGTAGCAATACCGTGGCATAAGTGCAGAAACTCAGTTAGGAGATTGTATGGGAGGATTTTGAAATCAAGAATGAAGGAGGTTCGCAAGTGCAGTGTACGAACAAAGTGGCTTTCGAAGAAGCAGGTCATATGTGGATGTCTTTACGTGAAGACAGATTACTGAGAAGAGATTGGAAAAGAATCTAAGCAGTCATTTGGTCCGCACTGTGGTCAGGGAAATTGCCAAAACGTTACGTAAGAAGTGTCGCAAACCTCTACAAGTTGACCGAATGAGCCATGAAAGATGGGAAATTTCTAGAGAAGCCTTTAGAATAACCAAAGAACGGAAACAAGGATACTGTCTGCCTCCCATATTCTTTAAGACCTGTATGCAGAGCACACTGGATCTCTGTTGTAGCAAGTTCATGGACATGGGGACTGAAGCAAGGAACCAGTGAATGTTCACTGCTGATAATCAGATCATTGCAGCAAACAATGAAGAAGACTATCCTACATGTTTAGGAAGTTTTTTGAAGGTATTGAAAGTGGGATTAGAAAATTAATTTTGAGAAGACGGAATATCTACGCTGGAGGAAGTGCGGCAGTAACTCGGACATTGGTGGTCATCAAAGTAACGTGTTTAAAGAGGTAAAGTATCTGGGTAGCAACATACCTCGTGATAGAATATGTGATAGAGATATCCAACAAAGCATCAGGCAGGGAGGGCGGTCATCCACAAATTAAATCCTGTACTTTGGTACCCAAAAATAAATTTAAAGTTTAAAGTGGTATTATATAAATCCATAGTGGACCCAAAATAGAATTATGTAATGAGTATTGGGAACTCAGAGAAAGAAAGAGACTTAGAGCTTTAGCAATTGGCCCCATGAGGAGAGCATATAGAATTTCCCGATATGACCGCGTAAAAAATGAGGAAATAAGAGAAAGGACGCAGATCCATTATAGTATTACCGATAGAATAGAAGAAAGCTTGGATGGGTAAGCCATGTCAAATTAGAAGACAGACGGCTGTCGTGGCAACCTCCTGGGAGAAAAACAGGGACTGAAAAAACGGTGGCAACGGGTTTACAAGAAAAATGGTGATAAGAGGAATAAAAGAAGTTGAGGAAGTATGACGAGATCGAGACGTTTGGTGACAGAGACGCGAGATGCAGTAGCAGCCGTAGGCCTCTTACAAGAAAGTAAGATGATTTAGAGCAAGTTCTTAACAACGTTGACGAACACTTTAAAATTCTGACAGTGGCAGCGATAAAATACACGGGACAAAAGGTTTACTACAACATGGATAGAAACCAGACTGCCGTTGTAAGAGTCGAAGGGCATGAAAGAGCAACAGCAGTTGAGAAGGGAGTGAGACAGATCTATAGAATACTGAGAATGTTATTCACTCTGCTCCCTTGAACACTCTGTGAAAAAAATCAAGAAGTAATTTGGGAGGGTAACTACAACCAAGTGACCAAGTAAGAAGAAATAAAACCTTTGAAACTTGATGACGACACTATAATTCTGTCACAGCTTGAAAGAGTTGTTGAATGGATTGGTTAGCGTCTTGCAAAGAGATTGCAACAAGATCATGAAACAACGCAAAGCAACAGTAATGTAATGCAGACGATTTAAATTAGGTGATGCTAATGTAATTACATACGAATATAAAAAACTAAAAGTAGCAGATAAGTTGTTCTTGGACAGTAAAGTTGTTTACAGTGTTCGAAGCAGAGCAGATGCAGACAGACAACAGAAAGAATTATTTTTCTCGGAAAAAGGAATTTATTAACACTGGATGGAAATTTAATTGCTAGGATGTCTTTTTGAAGGTGTTTGTGAACTGAAGGTTTTTGAAATGTGGTGTGACGAAAGAAAGCTAAGCATCAGGTGGGTAAATGAATAACTGATGTCGAGGTTCTGAATTTGCGAAATGAGAAAATTGGGGCACAACCTAAAAGCAGGTATCTTCATGGAAGCTTTTGCGTAAAGGGCCCTAGCTTCTATATCGTTATGCCCCCGTTGTTGGCTTCGGCATGTAGGCGACACATTCGTTATCTGACCACACAGAGAAGCAGATTTGGGAAAACTTTCTCCAGCATTTAAACAACCTGCACAAAAATATACATTTCAGTCACGAAACGGAAGACAACGTTGCGCTACCACTTTTGAACGTGCAGGTATACAGAGTGAATCACCTAAAACTAGCACCGGAAATGTTGTGAAAATTTGAAGTGCTGTTGATGTGAGATTTTCGCAGTTTTATTAAAAGTTGAACGTGCTGAATACTTAATTTTGGATACAGTTTGTTTCCGCACAGATGACATGTCACTGATGCTGTCGCTGACACATTACATTTAACACTTCGTCATTAAAGAATGATCATTTCACATCAGAGTACAGCTGTCTTTATAGAATTATGAATAACTGTTCTATTTCTAGGCAGCTGGGCCGGAGCTTAGCGACGACTACAAGTGGTTGCTGATTACATAGCGTCTGAGCCCAACGGCACTGAGCTCGGACATACTGTAAATAATTTTCCAAAATGGTTCAAATGGCTCTGAGCACTATGGGACTTAACTTCTGAGGTCATCAGTCCCCTAGAACTTAGAACTACTTAAACCTAACTAACCTAAGGACATCACACACACCCATGCCCGAGGCAGGATTCTAACCTGCGACCGTATCGGTCGCGCGGATCCAGACTGTAGCGCTTAGAACCGTTCGGCCACCGCGGCCGGCAAATAACTTTTTAGCTACGGCGGCGCAAGGAAACACTTGAGGGCATGTCCACGACGACTGATTCGTTGCTGTGTCTGGCAACGACTGCCTTCACTTTTTGTGCCGTCTTCAGTTACCAACTATTGCTTGAAACCTCGTTCTGCGGGCGACACAACTATTTCATTTAGAAAAGCGTTTCCCACTATGCTGATACGTTCTTTTCCTGTAAAGCTGATACATCCTGTTTCCAAAATGGTTCAAATGGCTCTGACCACAATGGGACTTAACATCTGTGGTCATCAATCTCCTAGAGCTCAGAACTACTTAAACCTAACTAACCTAAGGACACCACACACATCCATGCCCGAGGCAGGATTCGAACCTGCGACCGTAGCGGCCGCGCGTTTCCAGACTGAAGCGCCTAGAATCGCTCGGCCACAGCAGCCGGCCCTGTTTCCATGTTTCCCATGATTAAATCGATAATGAAGAGAAGTATAACATGAAAATAAAATAATATGGCTACGAAGTCTTTCGAGACGTATTTCTTGAATAAAAGTCTCTCGGTGTACATGCAGCGTCAATTCAGGATAAAACACCAAGCTTTCGCTGTCGCATGGAGGTAGTGGTCGAAAGCTTGGAGTTTTATCCTGAATTGACGCGGCATGTACACCGAGAGACTTTTATTCATGTAAAAAAACTGTTTCTGGACCCATTTTCATGTAACACACCC
This sequence comes from Schistocerca piceifrons, assembly GCF_021461385.2. NCBI lineage: Eukaryota > Metazoa > Arthropoda > Insecta > Orthoptera > Acrididae > Schistocerca > Schistocerca piceifrons. Next base: position 400,103,738 of record NC_060145.1, read on the forward strand.
CGATAAGTCAAAAAATTATGATCACTGCCCACTGCGAGGTTGGATGCGCCCTCGCGGGCACGTGACGCAGTAAGAAAAGTATGTAAGCCGCCCGGAGACGGATGGGAGATTAGCGAAGATATGCGCTGAAAAAGGAGAAATACACTGACACAAGCAGCCTTGGTATAGGACAGAGTATTATTACACAGAGCCTGTGAGCGAGTACTTCGGAAACGGCAGAGCTGGTTGGATGTTCATGTAACACACATGCTAGTGTCGTTAGCATCTACCGCAGAAGGGCAGTGAAAGTAGTACCACCGAGCGAGGTGGTGCAGTGGTTCGACACTGGACTCGCATTCGGGAGGATAACGGTTCAATCCCGCGTCCGGCCATTCTGATATAGGTTTCCCGTGATTTCCCTAAATCGCTCCAGGCAAATGCGGGGATGGTTCCTTTCAAAGGGCACGGCCGACTTCCTTCCCCGTCCTTCCCTAATCCGATGAGACCGATGACCTCACTGTCTGGTCTCCACATATTCCTTTCCTCTCCGATTCTGCGTAGAACCTCCTCGTTCTTTACCTTATCAGTCCACCTAATTTTCAACATTCGTCTATAGCACCACATCTCAAATGCTTCGATTCTCTTCTGTTCCGGTTTTCCCATAGTCCATGTTTCACTACCATACAATGCTGTACTCCAGACGTACATCCTCAGAAATTTCTTCCTCAAATTAAGGCCGGTATTTGATATTAATAGACTTATCTTGGCCAGAAATGCCTTTTTTGCCATAGCGCGTCTACTTTTGATGTCCTCCTTGCTCCGTACGTCATTGGTTATTTTACTGCCTAGGTAGCAGAATTCTTTAACTTCATTGACTTCGTGACCATCAATCCTGATGTTAAGTTTCTCGCTGTTCTCATTTCTACTACTTCTCATTACCTTCGTCTTTCTCCGATTTACTCTCAAACCATACTGTGTACTCATTAGACTGTTCATTCCATTCAGCAGATCATTTAATTCTTCTTTCACTCAGGATAGCAATGTCATCAGCGAATCGTATCATTCATATCCTTTCACCTTGTATTTTAATTCCACTTCTGAACCTTTCTTTTATTTCCATCATTGCTTCCTCGATGTACGGATTGAAGAGTAGGGGCGAAAGGCTACAGCCCTGTCTTACACCCTTCTTAATACGAGCACTTCGTTCTTGATCGTCCACTCTTATTATTCTCTCTTGGTTGTTGTACATATTGTATATGACCCGTCTCTCCCTATAGCTTACCCCTACTTTTTTCAGAATCTCGAACAGCTTACACCATTTTATATTGTCGAACGCTTTTTCCAGGTCGACAAATCCTATGAAAGTGTCTTGATTTTTCTTTAGCCTTGCTTCCATTATTAGCCGTAACGTCAGAATTGCCTCTCTCGTCCCTTTACTTTTCCTAAAGCCAAACTGATCGTCACCTAGCGCATTCTCAATTTTCTTTTCCATTCTTCTGTATATTATTCTTGTAAGCAGCTTCGATGCATGAGCTGTTAAGCTAATTGTGCGATAATTGTCGCACTTGTCAGCTCTTGCCGTCTTCGGAATTGTGTGGATGACGCTTTTCCGAAATTCAGATGGTATATCGCCAGACTCATATATTCTACACACCAACGTGGACAGTCGTTTTGTTGCCACTTCCCCCAATGATTTTAGAAATTCCTCTCTCCTCTGCATTTGACAGTGGAATTCCCGTTGCACTCTTAATGTTACCACCGTTGATTTTAATGTGACCAAAGGTTGTTTTGACTTTCCTGTATGCTGAGTCTGTCCTTTCGACAATCATATCTTTTTCGATGTCTTCACATTTTTCCTGCAGCCATTTCGTCTTAGCTTCCCTGCACTTCCTATTAATTTCATTCCTCAGCGACTTGTATTTCTGTATTCCTGATATTCCCGGTACATGTTTGTACTTCTTCCTTTCATCAATCAACTGAAGTATTTCTTCTGTTACCCATGGTTTCTTCGCAGCTACCTTCTTTGTACCTATGTTTTCCTTCCCAACTTCTGTGATGGCCCTTTTTAGAGATGTCCATTCCTCATCAACTGTACTGCCTACTGCGCTATTCCTTATTGCTGTATCTATAGCGTTAGAGAACTTCAAACGTATCTCGTCATTCCTTAGTACTTCCGTATCCCACTTCTTTGCGTATTGATTCTTCCTGACTAATGTCTTGAACTTCAGCCTACTCTTCATCACTACTATATTGTGATCTGAGTCTATATCTGCTCCTGGGTACGCCTTACAATCCAGTAACTGATTTCGGAATCTCTGTCTGACCATGATGTAATCTAATTGAAATCTTCCCGTATATCCCGGCCTTTTCCACGTATACCTCCTCCTCTTGTGATTCTTGAACAGGGTAATCGCTATTACTAGCTGAAACTTGTTGCAGAACTCAATTAGTCTTTCTCCTCTTTCATTCCTTGTCCCAAGCCCATATTCTCCTGTAACCTTTTCTTCTACTCCTTCCCCTACAACTGCATTCCAGTCGCCCATGACTATTAGATTTTCGTCCCCCTTTACATACTGCATTACCCTTTCAATATCATCATACACTTTCTCTATCTGTTCATCTTCAGCTTGCGACGTCGGCATGTATACCTGAACTATCGTTGTCGGTGTTGGTCTGCTGTCGATTCTGATTAGAACAACCCGGTCACTGAACTGTTCACAGTAACACACCCTCTGCCCTTCCTTCCTATTCATAACGAATCCTACACCTGTTATACCATTTTCTGCTGCTGTTGATATTACCCGATACTCATCTGACCAGAAATCCTTGTCTTCCTTCCACTTCACTTCACTGACCCCTGCTATATCTAGATTGAGCCTTTGCATTTCCCTTTTCAGATTTTCTAGTTTCCCTACCACGTTCAAACTTCTGACATTCCACGCCCCGACTCGTAGAACGTTATCCTTTCGTTGATTATTCAATTTTTTTCTCATGGTAACCTTCCCCTTGGCAGTCCCCTCCGGAGATCCGAATGGGGGACTATTCCGGAATCATTTGCCAATGGAGAGATCATCATGACACTTCTTCAATTACAGGCCACATGTCCTGTGGATACACGTTACGTGTCTTTAATGCAGTGGTTTCCATTGCCTTCTGCATCCTCACATTACAGACAGGAATTTACACATTACGGCTGAAAGCCACAGATTGTAAAGCAAATGCGGCTGAAGGCCTAAATACAGAGCAAGCAAGAATTTTAAATGTAACACAGCTGAAGGCGTAATCTTAAAATACTTCAATTAAGGTTCGGCTCAAGGCCATATACTGAACATAGAACAGACAAAATTAAACCACGGCTGAAGGCGTCGCACAGTACTTGAGACTAAAAGAAATCACAATCTCAAAGAACAGAGCAATGGTGCTCAGAAGCGTTCCAAGGGTCGACCTGGGGAGGAAACTAACAACAGGCTAGGCGAGACAGGCAGTTAAGCGTAACACTAAATAATCGGTTAGCAGCATGACCTAGGGACGGCTGGATAACCAACCAACAACCCAATCATTCGACATCCTCGCTGCTCTCTCGCAACCGACCTACTCCAGTATGCAGACAGCATTCATCTGCTCAGTTAAAATCACAGTTCCACGTAAACACTTGCACCATGAATTCCGACAGTTCTAGAACCAATCGCCGTGGAACCACAAGAAGAAATGACAAATCGACAAAAACACAGAGTTTCCATAAGCGGTCGGCGACCAAATAGACGTCGTCCGATGAGACGACCGACCGAACGACAAACCAAGGTGGTCCCCACTCAAATTATGAGTGTCGGCAACGGTCGGGACCGGTTCCCGTGAGATCACCGAAGCTAAGCGCTGTCGGGCGTGGTCGGCACTTGGATGGGTGACCATCCAGCCGCCATGTGCTGTTGCCATTTTTCGGGGTGCACTCAGCCTCGTGATGCCAATTGAGGAGCTACTCGACCGAAAAATAGCGGCTCTGGTCAAAGAAAACCATCATACTCCTATCCGCATCCGCAACTGAGGATGATACGGCGGTCGGATGGTCCCGATGGGCCACTTGTGGCCTGAAGACGGAGTGAGTGCAACGGTGGGGCGAAACTTGGCTGTCCGGAGCTCACTGCAGCTCCAACCCGACTCAACTCGATGTCCGTTCGGAACTCGGAGACACAGCGACCCGGGCACCCTGACTCGGACCCACCCATGCAGAGGTAACACTTGCCCTTTGGCCCCCCGACATCTCAGCACAAGGAAGGAACCGAGCCACGTCCGGCAAGATGACCAGCTGATGAGGACCAGAAACGGTCAAAAGACCAAATACATATCGCCCGATGAGACGACCGACCGAACGACCAACCAACGGTCGTTCCCTGTCCAGCTCCTTCCGTCGGATATTGCATGTGTGTCGCCAGCGGTCGGCGAGTACTGAATGTCCGGACCTCACTGACACTCTCGACAGACGACGATCAGGAAATACTAACGGTCGCTCCAGAGGTAGTACGATAGTGCACTTATCGATAAGCGCTGCTGGTGCCACTCACAGGCAAACAAACCAGCTACTTAGTGACGCCAAAAAAAATTGAATAAAGAAAGAAGTGACAGAATCATAAAAACAAGATGACGAGCACTAAACGGCATGACCGCGAGCCGCGCACGGCGCAGCGTGATAATAATTCGCCTGATATGTCTCCGGTGTTTCTCCTTTGTGTCGCTTTGAAGCGCCGTCACCGCGAACACAAATCAACGGCCAGTTATATATTGGAATTACAAGGCTTGTGCGTTGAAATCTGGTACCAGATGTCTCCATAAATCTGCCAACAGGTTGTAGAATTGATGATACGCAGAATCGGTGATATACTGCGTTCTATTAAGCAGATGGTCACAATGTTTCGTCTCCTCGGCGTATATTCTTACCCTTGTGTGCGGTATGTTTGCTGAAAGTTTGTCCGTACCTTTTCGTTACACCCTTTATATTCTCAGCGCTGCTGTTGGCGATGGCAAGTTTCGAGACTGTAACGATGCAGAGGCCAGACAGTAACAGTGATGTACTGCGAAAGTAGCTTATTTCTGAACACGCAACTGAGTTGCGAAACCTGCGGTAATATACGTACAAACTTTTCACCGTCAACATATTGCCTGCTAGATATCGGGAAATCAGTTACAACACGTACTTGGCACAGCTTATTTTCAATAACGCCGTGAATATTAATTACAGCGATCCCAAACTCGGCGTGTGCAAGAAAAACACGAAGCGGCCAGAGGAGCCTGCAATTAGACAGCGGGAAGCGCCGGCGATAGCAGGCAGCGAGCCTCGTAACTCCCGAACAAAGAAATCAATTAAAGGGCAATTCCATTCCGCCATTACGCGGCCCGCGCCCGCTGTGGTTCTTTTTGCGATGCGGCGCCGCCTGGCGCTGATACGGCGTCGCGGGATGCGCCGGGCGTCCATCGTAAACATCGGTCCGCCGCGGGCGCCGGATATGTTTATGAGGCTTAATTTCAATACAGCCGTTTATCCGGCTCGTATTTCATGGACAGAACCCCACGGAGGTCATTGTTTCCCGAGGGGGGTGGAGTCCCAGCGGAAGGGACTGATAAGCGATTAATTATCGAGGGAGCCCCTCAGGGTGGTTGTCAGTGACTTGGCGATGCATTCTGCAGATAGTGGGACACGTGTGGCTGCCACGTGTAGAGGGCGCTTTCGCAGTCGCTACGTCAAGTATGGGAGCCTAAGTTTCAAGGAATATGGAATCTAATCCATCTCGCAGAGAAGGTAGGCAGCAATGTGAAGAAGGGAAGGTAGACTGTGTAATTATGGTGACCTGCAATTGTTGCGACAAACTTCTAGCGGCTGTTGAGGAAGTTTTCAGGAACAAATCGAGGATAGGAACCCGTGTCCGGAAACGTCAAAAAAATGGTTCAAATGTCTCTGAGCACTGTGGGACTTAACAGCTGGGGTCATCAGTCCCCTAGAACTTAGAACTACTTAAACCTAACTAACCTAAGGCCATCACACACATCCATGCCAGAGGCAGGATTCGAACCTGCGACAATAGCGGTCGAGCGGCTCTAGACGGAAGAGCCTAGAACCGCTCGGCCACCCCGGCCGGCCGGAACCGTCATCCAACGACGCTACCAGAGAGTGACGGCACGGTAGCTCAGCGTGTTCGGTCAGAGGGCCGGTTGGCCTCTGTAATAAAAAAAAACTGAGTGGAAGCATCAACCACCGAACTTGAGCAGGATGTCTTGCGACGTCCGCAACGACCAAACACAACGAAAAAAAAAAAAGTGTCGAAAGACGCCAGCGCGTGCCACTAGGCCACCACTTCGGTAGCAAACGTGACTTTGTACACTGACGAAGTGTAGGTGGAAAGTCTCGCAATGCTGTTTATTATTCAGTGATCCCGACTGATTGCCACGATATCCAGTGGAAAAGATGGTGCTGGCTTCTGCGTAGACAAGCCTGTCTCCTACGAATGGAATACTCTGTTGCCTAGGTGGATGACGGTTATTTATCACCTATATACCTAAAAACATAGATTACAGAGGGTTCCACAAGAAAAAAAAAAGACTTTGAATGGAAACCCGTGTCAAATGCGTCATCCAGCAAGGCACCAGAGCATGACATTCCTACGAAATAAGACCTTTCTACCGAGCATCTAGCCAAATCTTCTCCACTGGCGACCGTGGCAGGAAGTCGCAATCACTGAATAACGAACAACACTGCGAGGCGTTCCGTCTACGGTTCGTCAGCGCACAGTTACGTTTGCTGCCGAAGTAGTGGCCTAGTGACAGGAGCCAGCAACTATAAATTCGAAGCTCTGTAGGACCGATGGATGGCATTTCTGGACACGGGTTTCTATCTTCGATTTGTTCCTCAAAACTCCCTCTATAAATCCTCGAAATCTGTCGCAACATTTCTGTGACATCGTATATTATTAAACGGTTAAAGCGGTCACCCAGTACGAATTCCAGGGTGCCTATAAAGGGTGTCCCAGGATGAATGGTCAACGTTCAGGGATATGACAGGAACAATTATTCGAAAAAAAAAGAGCGTAGTTAACGTAGGATCCAAAATGCATCTCTTAAGAGCTATGAGCACCATTTCATCTTCGATTCTGTGAAGTAGGTCTCGTCGACTGCAATCTGTTTGCTTTCCATATTTGAGAGGTGGCAGTATGGACCAAAACGACAAAAATGTCCACTAAACACTGGTTCTAACGCGCATACCTTAAGAGCTATGAGCACCCGTTCATCTTCGACAGTGTGAAACACATCTTTTCCGCTGAACAATTTCTTATAGTTCTTACGGTAGACTTTTTCCTGTTATATATCTGTATACTGAACCTCGCGCGACACCATGTGTAATGGCTTCGAGGAGCACCAAAAATTTTCTTTTCAATAATTAACAGAATTACTGGCGCAGTGGTGTCATAATCTTCTCATTAAAAGGTGTAATCAATATAAAAGTTTAGAAAAGTCAACTATTAAAGTTAAAAACTTTCATACTAATTTGTCTGTAGGCAGTCTAGCTCACGGCGCACAAATTACCCAGTCTATATTACCCATACCATACTCATCCAGTTTTTGAGAGTGAGAGCACGTAGCAACTTCCATCAAACATTACTGATAATCTCAAACTTTTTCGGTGCCTGGTCCCCCCCCCCCCCACGCTCTCTCTTTCTCTCTCTCTCTCTCTCTCTCTCTCTCTCTCTCTCACACACACACACACACACACACACACACAGATATACACACACAAATAATTTACTACGAACTTTATAGGCAACATATTATGCAGACAATGTCCATATACACTGTAGGCAGGAAAAAGAAAACAACGGACGACGCAGGAATTATCCAAATGGGACGGAAATCGATTGATGTGATATGTATGTATAGACAAATAAGTGATTACAAAAAATGGCATCACATGGCTGTAAGCACTATGGGACTTAAGATCTGAGGTCATCAGTCCCCTAGACTTAGAACTACTTAAACCTAACTAACCTTAGGACATCACACACATCCATGCCCGAGGCAGGATTCGAACCTGCGACCGTAGGAGCAGTGCGGATCCGGACTGAGGTGCCTAGAACCGCTCGGTCAAAAAGGCCTGCAAGTGATTACAATTTCAGAAAAATTGGATGAGTATTTCAAGAGAAAGCTCTTCACAAATTGAGCGAGTCAGTAACGCGTTGGTCCACCTTTGGCATTTATGCAAGCAGTTATTCGGTTTGGAGATTCGGATTGACAGACTTGTTCTGTAACGTCCTGAGAGACATCATCCGAAATTCTGTTCAACTAGGTCGTCAAAATCCCAAGCTTGTTTGAGGATCCTGCCCATAATGCTGCAGATGGGGATGGATCCGGCGACCATGGTAGTCAACGTAGGGTTTAGCAAGCGGATGACAACCAAAGGGTTACTGCTATGAAAAGAATTGGCATTCCAGACCATCGGTCCTGGTTTTCGGGTCAGGGTGGGCGATAGGCAGGTTGGTATCCCATCGCTGTATGGAGCGTCTCTAGACGCATCTTCGGTCTGTACTCTCATTAATTGGAGTAAAATTGTCTTGAGTGATGAATTTCTCTTCACATTGAGCCCCGATTACCAGCGAACACGAGTATGAAGAGGCCCCAGTGAGCGGTGGCATACCAGTATGTATGTCGTCTGCCACAAGGCCCGATAACCAGGAGTCATGGTCTGGGGCAACATTTTCTTTAATGGCAGGACCGCTCTGGTTGTCACCTGCGGCATCCTCATAGCACAGTGGTATCCCATCAATATTATACGCCTCGTTTCGGCGCCTTTCATAGCAAGCCGTCTTGCGCATAACGTCCGCCCAAAGACAGTGAGAGTTTCTAGGGCTTATCCTCGTGCTTGACAAACTCTACCTTGACCTGAAAGGTCTCCGGATGTCTCCCCAGTCGATAACGTGCGCAGCATTATGGGTAGGGCCGTCCAACCATCTCGACATGTTGATGGTCCAATGCACTGACTGGACAGAACTTGGCACGATATCCCTCAGAAGGACACCCAAGAACTCCGTCAATCAAAGCCAAGCCGAATATTGCTTGCATAAGGGGTATAGGCGAACCAACACGTTAATGACTTGCTCAGTTTGTGAAGCTCTTTCGCTTGAATAAATCATCCAATTTTGCCTGAAACCGTAATCAGCTGTTTGCCCGCAAATGTATATCTATAGATATCCGTCTCATTCGGATAATTCCTTCTTGGTGCGTCACTTGTTATCTTAGAGTGTATATCATTGAATTTACCTGTACGACATATATTTCAGGAGTTGTGACGTCATAAACATTGAGCTGCATAAAATACACTCCTGGAAATTGAAATAAGAACACCGTGAATTCATTGTCCCAGGAAGGGGAAACTTTATTGACACATTCCTGGGGTCAGATACATCACATGATCACACTGACAGAACCACAGGCACATAGACACAGGCAACAGAGGATGCACAATGTCGGCACTAGTACAGTGTATATCCACCTTTCGCAGCAATGCAGGCTGCTATTCTCCCATGGTGACGATCGTAGAGATGCTGGATGTAGTCCTGTGGAACGGCTTGCCATGCCATTTCCACCTGGCGCCTCAGTTGGACCAGCGTTCGTGCTGGACGTGCAGACAGCGTGAGACGACGCTTCATCCAGTCCCAAACATGCTCAATGGGGGACAGATCCGGAGATCTTGCTGGCCAGGGTAGTTGACTTACACCTTCTAGAGCACGTTGGGTGGCACGGGATACATGCGGACGTGCATTGTCCTGTTGGAACAGCAAGTTCCCTTGCCGATCTAGGAATGGTAGAACGATGGGTTCGATGACGGTTTGGATGTACCGTGCACTATTCAGTGTCCCCTCGACGATCACCAGTGGTGTACGGCCAGTGTAGGAGATCGCTCCCCACACCATGATGCCGGGTGTTGGCCCTGTGTGCCTCGGTCGTATGCAGTCCTGATTGTGGCGCTCACCTGCACGGCGCCAAACACGCATACGACCATCATTGGCACCAAGGCAGAAGCGACTCTCATCGCTGAAGACGACACGTCTCCATTCGTCCCTCCATTCACGCCTGTCGCGACACCACTGGAGGCGGGCTGCACGATGTTGGGGCGTGAGCGGAAGACGGCCTAACGGTGTGCGGGACTGTAGCCCAGCTTCATGGACACGGTTGCGAATGGTCCTCGCCGATACCCCAGGAGCAACAGTGTCCCTAATTTGCTGGGAAGTGGCGGTGCGTCCCCTACGGCACTGCGTAGGATCCTACGGTCTTGGCGTGCATCCGTGCGTCGCTGCGGTCCGGTCCCAGGTCGACGGGCACGTGCACCTTCCGCCGACCACTGGCGACAACATCGATGTACTGTGGAGACCTCACGCCACACGTGTTGAGCAATTCGGCGGTACGTCCACCCGGCCTCCCGCATGCCCACTATACGCCCTCGCTCAAAGTCCGTCAACTGCACATACGGTTCACGTCCACGCTGTCGCGGCATGCTACCAGTGTTAAAGACTGCGATGGAGCTCCGTATGCCACGGCAAACTGGCTGACACTGACGGCGGCGGTGCACAAATGCTGCGCAGCTAGCGCCATTCGACGGCCAACACCGCGGTTCCTGGTGTGTCCGCTGTGCCGTGCGTGTGGTCATTGCTTGTACAGCCCTCTCGCAGTGTCCGGAGCAAGTATGGTGGGTCTGACACACCGGTGTCAATGTGTTCTTTTTTCCATTTCCAGGAGTGTAGTTCTTCTTAAAACTGAGTGCACATTAACCAGGCTAGACTCAGCCAATGTTTGACAATGAGAGCACTTATCGTCTTACAAGAAACTTTACACACAATTTCAAACCTGTTTTACATGCTTAACGTAAAATGTTTAACACGTTAACTCAATTGTAAGGTAATAAAGTTTTATACACGGGGCTCCAATTGCTTAGAGAGTCGGTGTGGAAGTTAATGGTGTTCCTTTTAAAAGGTGATGGCGAGGAAGGTCGTGGAGAATATTGGGACCGATAGTGCAAGAAACGCCGGACAAACTTGTGGTGTAATCGATGAAGTAAACGTCGAATACTCCCAAACAGTCGTAAAACAAAAACGTGATCCATCAGTTTATAGAAATGAGAATGAAAGCACGTAGTGGATTTGGAAATGAAATTTATTTTTATTTGCGCATCGCGCACCACATCTGATGTGCTGTCGTGTAAATGCAGTCCTAACACCGACTGGAATTGGGGCAGTTCCCGCGGCCGGAGCTGTATGCTGGACCATGTGTCACCTTAAACAGGCCAGAAATTGGTCTAAAGCTTGCTGTGTGCCATAATAAAATTAAACATTAAATTTTGAAAAATACATATTGCATTCAGGAGAGGAAACATGGTATTCAAAAATGGTTCAAATGGCACTGAGCACTATGGGACTTAACATCTGAGGTCATCAGTCCCCTATAACTTAGAACTACTTAAACCTAACTAACCTAAGGACAGCACACACATCCATGCCCGAGGCAGGATTCGAACCTGCGACCGTAGCGGTCGCGCGGTTCCACACTGAAACGCCTAGAACCGCTCGGACACACCGGCCGGCAAATATGGTATTCGGACAAGGGGAAAGAAAGAAGATAAGATAGGCGGAAAAAAAGAAAAGAAAATGTGTTCGACGCTATCGAGCCACCTACCAGCTATACATTTCCAGAATGAAATTTTCACTCTGCAATGGAGTGTTCGCTGTTATGTTTCTGCTACATATTATTCGTCTGTTGTTACTTGCCTTACTGATCTAATAATGCGTCTAACATGCCATTACAGGTTAGGATTCAGCAGGCATTGTTTGTTGACGTAGGAGCAGGCGACCAGCGCGGGTCGGTCGGTGTGTTGGTGAAGGGCTGTGGTGGAGGTGAGCAGCTTCAAGTAAATTACGTTTCCAAACACAAACTGGCTGAAATGTCAGCGCCCATGTTGTATGTAGCCATGTAATTCACAGTCGCTAATGTAGACCTACCGGCAGCCTTTCTCAGCGAACAATATACAGTCTCCAATTCTCGGAAAATTAATTATTTTGCAGTAAAAGAAAACTCAAGCCTGCAATAAACACGTGTATTAATTTTTCCTCTCCCAAATTACACTGAACATAAAGGAACATAGAAGCTAGTAAATACCATGAAACAATTTTTGCCTTGGGGACTTAGATGGTGTAATAGCTCAATAAGACCTAAACTTCCAGGAAGAGAAAAAGATTGGATATCTTTGGTAATCGGTTTTAGGACTAATTATTATTTTTTACCATACTTCTCTACAAAAATCTTAAAGCTCTTCAGGATGTGGAAGCTTATACAAGGTGGAGAAAAATTGTGTCACGAAATTTTAACCCTGGATAGCTGACGCCAGTAGGAATCAAAATTACTAATGTTGTGTAGGTCGACAACGACGGGAACTTGGCGCCACGTGCTCTGATTGACCGCTAGATTGCCCTGTTGCCGGATGCTCTGGACAATGCATGACCGCGAATGCTTTGACCGCCGGAGACCGCGATGTATCCCAGCCGGCCCTCACGCTCGGTGGTAGCGCGCCAGCAGTTCCACTTTGGGGGCCTGGGGACGAATCCGCCGGGGTCCCGACACATCCATTGTAGTTTCATGATAAGACGTACCGGGAACAAACCCGTCAACAACTGTTAGTTCGCGTGCAGAAAGTCTTTTACAAATTGTGTCGGCCCTGAAAAGGGCCCTTTTTGTAGCAAGGACATTGTTTACTTATAGCACGTGCTCGAACTGGCGACCCTCTGATGCGACACAAGCTTGGTAACGTCGAACGGTGTTTTGCTGAACTCTTTCAAAGATGCCTAGCATTGCCCTGGCGTGATTGGCGGCATGTTGAATGCGATCCATTAATTTCTCTTCGTTTCTAGATGGTTCGCAGTCGGGTGGGTGGAGATAGTCGGCAAGACCTATCCGACACGTGTCGGGGCAGTGACGGGGCAAGGGACGTTTGTATATGTGAACTGACAACCATCGCGCTACCCGTCAACAGCCAACGGCAACAGAGCTGTCCCCTGGCCAATCCGGGTGCGTGGCGCGAAGTTTCCATAGTTAAAAATGGTGCGTTGCCGACCTACACAACATTAGTAATTTGGGTTCCTACTGGCATCAGCTATCCAGGGTTAAAATTTCGTGACACAATTTTTCTCCAGCCTGTATACTGAGAAGACAAAAGTCATGGAATAGGGATATGCACATATACAGATGGCAGTGGTATCGAGTACGCAGGGTATAAAAGGGCAGTGCATTGGCAGAGCTATCGCTTGTACTCACTTGATTCATGAGAAAAGGTTTCCAACTTGATTATGGCCACATGACGTCAACTAACATATTTTGAACGCGCGATAGTGGTTGCATCTAGACTTATGGGACACTGCATTCCGGAAATCGTTAGGGAATTCATCATTTCGACATCCACAGTGTCACGAGTGCACCAAGAATACCAAAATTCAAGCTTTACCTCTCACCATGGGAAACGTAGTGGCCGACGGTCTACACGTGACGAGAGTTTCAATTGTACCATACAAGCAACACTGTGGGACGTACGAGGAACGTATCGGTTAGGACAGTGTGGTGAAATTTCGCCATTATGGGATGTGGTGGTAGACGATCGACGCGAATGGATTTACTAACAGCACGACGTCTGTTACAGCGAATCTGGGCTCGTGTCCATATCAGTTGGACCTAGACGACTGGAAGGAGCCAATGGAAGGGTTCGAGTGTGGCGCAGATCCCACGGAGCCTTCGAAGCAGGTGGTCAAGAAGGCAGTGTGCAAGCTGGTGGTGGCTCCTTAATGGCGTTGGCTGTGTTTACGACTGAGTCCTCGGTTATGTTCGGCTAGTTGGAGGCCGTATGTAACCATTCATGAACTTCATGTTCCCAAACAATGATAGAATTTTTATGCGCCATGTTAGTGGACCGCTAATGCTCGCGAATGGTTTGAAGAACTTTCTGAACAATTCGAACGAATGATATGGCATCCCAGATCGGCTGATATGAATGCCATCGAACGTGTATGGGGCATAACCGGTAGGTCAGTTCGAGCACTGAATCGTGCACGGGCAATATTTTCGCACTTATGGACGGTTGTACAGACAGCATAATTCTGCAGGAGACTGCATTCGCCGGCCGCTGTGGCAGAGCGGTTCTGGCGCTACAGTCCGGAACCGCGCTGCTGCTACGGTCGCAGGTTCGAATCCTGCCTCGGGCATGGATGTGTGTGATGTCCTTAGGTTAGTTAGGTTTAAGTAGTTGTAAGTCTAGGCGACTGATGACCTCAGATGTTAAGTCCCATAGTGTTTCGAGCCATTTTAACCATTTGGGACTGCGAACGCCTTATTGAGTCCATGCCATGTCGATTTGCAGCATTACGCCGTGCAAGACGAGGTCTGCTACGACATTACGGGACATCCCATGACTTTTGCCACCTCAGAGGGTAACTTTCCAGTAGAAAAGATATCGTTATCAAGGAATATCGAACATTATGATGGGTCCATCTTAAGGGAACCTTAAGCTCAGTGTTTCCGGACATACTATCCGCTCTGCTTTCTTTCAAAATATAACTTACATGCGATTCCAGACAAGAAGGTTGTGTGTCGGTATGTATTCTCCCTACTCCGTTTTAAAATATAATTAACGCAAGCATACAGGTCTTGGAGTTGTGTTGTGATACTACATTGTGAGGTACGTCTTAGGTCATGTTCTTGACTGCCGTTCACAAAAACAAAATAAGAGAATGAGCAATCCACGCACAGTTCTCGTTGACGCAAGGAATTACATTATTGCTTACACTATACCACTAATGCTTCGTACCTCATGGATTTTTGATAGCTCGACGTGCAATGATTTTAATGGCCACTGTGCAGTCGTGAGAACTTTATGCGCTGAAGAAAATTAACATTTCCGGTGTGTAATTGAACGTAGTCACTGCAATACTGATTCAAATTTTTATCGTTTGTTTATTTGTTAATGGAGCCCAGAGAGAGATGTTTTATCAGCTTTAGGAATTAGCATCTTGTGTTTGGGTAAAGAAATTTTTACTTATTTACTGGCGGGAATTATCAACGAACGAATAAAACTAAAAGCTACTCAAATTTTGGCGTGAAACTTAATGACAAAACTGTCGTTCCTCAATGGAACTCAGTTCCGCACTGTCGCTTGTTCCAAAAAGTGCGCGCTTACGGTCTATGCGGTTGGATAGAAAGTTCCCTAACAGACAGAGAGCAGTATGTAGTCCTGAACGGGGTGACTTCAACAGAAAGAAGCGTAACTTCAGGTGTGCCACAGGGCAGCGTAATAGGTCCGCTGCTTTTTACGATTTACATAAACGATCTAGTTGATGGTATTGACTGCGCCAGTAGACTGTTTGCCGATGATGCTGTAGTGTACAGGAAAGTGGTATCACACGAAAGTTGTGAACAAATCAATAAGGATTTGCAGAAAATAAATGTGTGGTGTAATGACCGACAGTTATCTCTCAATATAAGTGAGTGTAACCTACTGCGTATAACAAGGCCAAAATCCTCATTAAAGTACGAGTACAAAATGAATGCGTCTTTGGGAGCGGTAACATCTGTCAAGCATCTGGGTGTAACTATTCGAAATGATCTCAAATGGAATGATCAGATTACATAAGTAATGGGCAAGGCGAACTCCAGATTGCGGTTTATTGGTAGAATCCTGAAGCGATGCAGTCCTTCATCAAAGGAAATTGCTTACAATACGTTAGTTCGTCCAGTTTTAGAGTTTGTTCATCTGTATGGAACCCTTACCAGTTGGGTCTCATTCGAGAGATTGAGAAGGTCCAAAGAAAAGCAGCACGATTCGTGACTGGTACATTTAGCCATCGCGAGAGCGTCACAAATCTCATAGAGTTTGAAGTGGGATACACTTGTAGGCAGACGACGCGCTAAACGGAAGGGGCTGCTCACTAAATGCCGAAATCCGATCTTCGCTGAGGATGTAGAGCATATATTATTACCACCAACTTTCAAATCGAGCAATGATCACCATTCAAAGGTAAGGGAAATAAGGGAAATTAGAGCTCATATTGAGGCGTTCAGACAGTCGTTTTTCCCTCGTGCGATCCACAAGGGGAACAGATGGGGGGGGGGGGGGGGGGACGGAGGAATATGACTGTGGCGCGAATTGTGCCCTCCGCCACACACCGCTTGGTAGCTAGAGGAGTATATATGTAGATATGTAGATGGAAAATATCGGTAAGATGAACGGTCAGAATGTTATGACACGTACTAAGCTATCGGGCACAGCTTTCATGCACTGCAGCGAGCTGTAGAGAGTGAAAACTGTAGCGATAGACTGATATTGGAACACATCCACAAAGTAACTGAGGACGTTAGCCGCAACTGCTACTCTGAAATGAAGAGCTTGACAGAAGAGAGAGATTCGTGGAGGGCCGCATCAAATCGGTCCGTTTAATAAAAAATGACACAAAGAACTATCTTTAGTCATGTAGGTGCGAGGACTTTCATGATACTCATATCATGCAGGTAGAGAAACCCGTTGGGATACATTTCAAGCGCGCAACAAATAATGTTGCATATAGTTTATTTTGATGACCTCACCAGTTTGCAGTATACGTCGTTCAACAATCCAATGGTAACCTTCTCATTATCTCTACGTTTTTATAATTTGCTTCTCGCTTGTATTGAATATCCATTATCTTCCATGTGCGTAAATTCTAACGAAAAACAGTGGTTAAGAAATCACAGCTATACTGTCCATCTTGACAGGACAAAGACTATACAATCCAGAGCTATTCAGTGTTTGTCCGGTCATTACAATTTGTTAAGCGAAGCACTCTGTTCACTCCTGCGCCGTCGTCTTCAGATTTGCAGTGCGCCCCGCGTAGTCAGACAAAGGGTTCGAGAGCAGCATTTCCTAATAAGTGGTAGGCTGCCGCCGTTACTTATTCAGAAGCGGCCGCTGTTGTCTGGGAGGCGTAGGGCAGTCTGGGGAGGGACGAATTACTCGTGAGAAAACAAAGAAGAACGTCCAAGTCAAATACAATTATATCTGCTCCACTGTTAAGAAGTACTTGCTCTCTGTTCTCAAGGGCGCTACGTGAAATACAAATAGCCAGCCAACTTGCTGCTTGCTGTCAACATTCGCGCTGAGAGTTAATTGCCCTCCGCGAATGTGGCACAAAAGCAGTTCCGAAAGATTAGCACACAAGAAGCAAGCAAAATCAGTGCTCAAAGATTAGAACACAAGAAGTAATCTTACACCTTAACGATGCCTCTGTAAAAACAATTCTGTGGCGTATGTATGTACTCAGATATAGTTCTTAGAGTTTTTTTCTGTCGAAAGACTGGGAGAATATAATGCACAAGAGGAGACGTGATAAACTTAAAAAAAAAAAGACGTATACTGTTACTAACTCCATAAAACATCATACATTGGACCTCTGCTCGATTTTTTTTTTGGGGGGGGGGGGAGGGGGGGAGGTAGTTTATATTAATTTCGCAGTGAAAGGCGAATTTTCCTTCGAGTCATCACATTTCTGACTGGTCTGACGCCACCCGCCACTACTTGCTCTTCTGTACCAACCTCTTCATCTCTTAAATCCTAACCGAGCGAGGTGGCGCAGTGGTTAGACACTGGACTCGCATTCGGGAGGACGACGGTTCAATCCCGCGTCCGGCCATCCTGATTTAGGTTTTCCGTGATTTCCCTAAATCACTCCAGGCAAATGCCGGGATGGTTCCTCTGAAAGGGCACGGCCGACTTCCTTCCCCATCCTTCCCTAATCCGATGAGACCGATGACCACGCTGTCTGGTCTCCTTCCCCAAACCAACCAACCAATCTCTTAAATCCTACGTCCTCAATCATTTTCTGGATGTATTCCAGTTCCTCTTTTGGTTACCTATAGCTCCCTGTAGTACCATCGAATTCATTCCCTGATGTTCTATCACGGGCGTTATCATCAATAGTGTTGCAATTTTACGAAAACATGTTCTGAATACACTTGCTATTAGTATACATGTATTTCAGACATACTGAACTGATACGTCTGTGTGGCGGCGCATATTTCGAGTTCAGTTCCCAAAGATTACTTTCTTTTATGTTGAAGTGGATCTGCGAGAACCGCTTTCCCCTTCCTCCTCTCCCCCTCCCCCTCTTGCCACCCCCCCACCCTACATCAAAAGAGCGTCACTTGCCAACAGAAAGGTTAGTTTGCAGACTGCACTGCACAAATTACTTGGTATCAGTTGCTTCTTCCATAGTTCAAAGCTTCTTGGTGTTTGCCAGTGTACATGTTTCACGACGCAGTATATTTCGTCTTTTAGTTAGCGGTTCACGTACGCTTCTTTAATCTTACAGAGGCATAATATTTCAGAAGAGCAGCACACTAGCGAATCCTATAAACAATGCTAAAGATACGCGCTATGTTTTTATATTTTTTCGCTTCACAATCACTTGAGAACTTTACAAAGCTGTAACCAGTTTCAACCAGACAGTGGTCCTCTTCACTCTGTCAATGAATAAATAAAGGAGATAATCTTTCTTGAATCTGTATGAACTTCCCAATAACCATATACGTAATAATAGAAGAGAATTAAATCGTAGCTAAGTTGTGTCAAGTTGCAGGCGGTTTCCGATGCGTTTTTCATCCATGAAAAGGTTTTGATGATGCCCCAGAAGAGTGAAACGTGTCAATGAAAGTACTACTTCCCCTGAAATCTATACTGGTCTTTCTTTTTTTTTTTTTAAACTTATTTTTAGTTTGTCGATCGCTGTCTTAAAATTACGAGTTTTGGTCACTTCACCTATCTTCATATTTGTTAACAAAATGCGCCAGTCGGCTTGTGTTTAGAGTTAGTACGGTAGAAGGAACCGAACAACTTTACAGGCTATCTACAAGAATAAAATTCTTTTAGATTTTACTATAAACCGACGACATACAAGTTTAGGTTTAGTATATGACAGTGAAACTTGTGGTGTTAAAAATTATTTATTTTTATTATTTATCGAAAAATTGTTTGCTTGGGAGAAAGGACAGTATGATTTCGTTTAACTGAAAATTAAAATGTTACTTAACAGCGTAGATGCATGAGTTCATTTAATGTGTAAGTTATCTAAACTCTCGAGTTTAGCTAGCCCTTTTTTTTGTAGTAAATTCATAATACTTGAAAACACAATTGCCGGATATTGGTATAACTGAAAGCAAAAGTCGTGAAGCTGCAAGATTCTCTTCTGCTCAGCCCCGTCGTTGCTTTTAAATTCCGTAGACATCTGGAACTTCATCTCCTGTAATTGAAGATGAGCCGGAGACCCCGTAGGTAGGTGCAGTGTAGTGTCTT
The DNA here is from genome assembly GCF_021461385.2 of Schistocerca piceifrons. Lineage (NCBI taxonomy): Eukaryota > Metazoa > Arthropoda > Insecta > Orthoptera > Acrididae > Schistocerca > Schistocerca piceifrons. Next base: position 400,123,107 of record NC_060145.1, read on the forward strand.
CCAGTGAATACTGAATACCGAATACACTTCCGATTGAGAAAACGCTATGCTATTTAAAGCGAGTTCCGTTGAAAAGCGATCTAGTTCGTTACAACTAGACCGTGCGCAAGCTCTAAGTGGCAATCAGTTTTCATTGGGGCGGACTCCGCGTGCCACTGAGTTTACACATTGTTCCTCGGAGTCGGATGACATATAAATAAATTTCATTTTCATTCATACTGGGCTCTAAGCGCTGGTCGTTGCTATATAAATTACCTTTTATGTTAAAAATTTTATAAAGACGCGAACAAACACGCACCAGTCGCACAGCTAATCGTCAATTACACAGCACAGTTGAGATATTACAGTGTCTCCGTTAAGACTGGCTACTCTGTAAGTACAAGAATGGTATTGTGAACGGATAGAAATTTTTCAGTTTTGTAATATTGTAAACACAGGATTAGAACCCAATCGTCAGTTACTATAACCTTTTTTGCCATATCTGTAGATGGTCGATACTGCCAGAAATCGGCAATTTTGAAGTGAGAAAAAAGCTATCAACAGACTGACTAGAGCATTTTCTAGAAATAAGAATAACGAATCACTTCCTATTGACAAGTATGTTCAGTTTCAACAAAAAGTTAATGTTCATCGTTAGCATCTAATTTTCGCCAAATATGATCTATTTTTGTACTTAGTGCTGTCGGCGCAGGCTGTGCGCGCTAGACAAGAATGGGGCATCAAAGAGGCGGCGCATTCGTTAGCACTCTGAACTCCCATACGAATGTTCAAATCCACGTTCGACCATTCTGAATTAGTTTTTCCGTGATTTCCATTACTCGCTCCATGCAAAGGCTGATATGATCCTTTTGAAAGGATCCGGTCACTTACCTCCCGCTTCCTTAAGCAATCGTGTGGTGTATCGCACAACATGATTTCATAAGCTGTACACTGTGGATCTGAAGATGGCAGCTTTGTTCTGTCGAAACTAGTAATCCAGTGTTCCTATACGCGATCGATGCAGCAAAAACTTAATATCTGAAGCTTTCTTTGCATGGATTTCATTGATCACTCTACCGCCGACAATATCAGGCATTCATTAGTACACAGCTTACGAGCGTTTCGCATCGTATTCTATCACAGGGCTTTTTGAAATCTAGAAACAGTAAGCAGACATATATATTGATTTCAATTGTAAATGTTCCAATGTGGATCTGCTCTGTCTTCCAAATTGTTTCTATCGAGGACTGTAGTTCGTATTTCAGTTGTGGTCAGATTATCCTAAAGTCGAGGACTCAAACCTGTTCTGGCCGCAGGCTGGAAACTTCTATGACACCGGAATACAAAAGTTAATCGTGTCACTCTGTGACAGTTACAGTGGTGAGCATTCGAGACATTTCTAAAGAACTCACACATCTCTTTCAATAAATAATTGTTTAAGAGTACGTTTACTTTGCATTTATAGCACAGGGGCGACATTTCTGCAGCGAATAAGCAACCTAGCGCGACTCCGATGCGGGTTTATGTGTACCGACACGTAGGCAACGGGTTAGTGTGGTCTCCGAACGTAAACATTCTGATCGCACCTTGTTGTTCTTGTTGTAGTTGTTGGTGGTGTTGTGGTCTTCAGTCCTAAGACTAGTTGATGCAGCTCTCCATTCACTCTGTCTTAGGCTCGTCTCCATCTCCGAATAACAACTGCAATCGACATCTTTTTGAATCTGCTTGCTGTATTCATCTCTTGGTCTCCTTCTACGACATTACCCTATAACTTAAGACAAATATCTTCAGAAAAGACTTCCTAACACTTAAATCTACATTCGATGTTCAAAAATTTCTCTTCTTCAGAAATTCTTTTCTTGCCATTGTTTCTTCATTTTACGGCCGTCTTCAGTTACTTTGCTGCCAAAACAACAAAACTCATTTACTACTCTAAGTGTTTCATTTACACTACTGACCATTAAAATAGCAAATGATAAACGGGTATTCATTGGACAGATATATTATACTAGAACTGACATGTGATTACATTTTCACGCAGTTTGGGTGCATAGATCCTGAGAAATCAGTACCCAGAACAACCATCTCTGGCCGTAATAACGGTCTTGATACGCCTGGGCATTGAGTCAAACAGAGCTTGGATGGCGTGTACAGGTACAGCTGCCCATGCAGCTTCAACACGATACCACAGTTCATCAAGAGCAGTGACAGACGTATTGTGACGAGCCAGTTGCTCGGCCACCATTGAACAGACGTTTTCAATTGGTGAGAGACATGGAGAATGTGCTAGCCAGGCAGCAGTCCAACGTTTTCTGTATCGAGAAAGACCCGTATGGACCTGCAACTTGCGGTCGTGCATTATCCTGCTGAAATGTAGGGTTTCGCAGGGATCGAATGAAGAGTAGAGCCACGGGTCGTAACACATCTGAAATGTAACGTCCACTGTTCTAAGTGCCATCAATACGTACAAGAGGTGACCGAGACGTGTAACAAATGGCACCCCATGCCATCACGCCGGTTGATACGCCAGTATGGCGATGACGAATACAAGCTTCCAATGTGCGTTCACCGCGATGTCGCCAAACACGGATGCGACCATCATGATGCTGTACACAGAACCTGGATTAATCCGAAAAAATTACGTTTTGCCATTCGAACACCCAGGTTCGTCGTTGAGTACACCATCACAGGCGCCCCTGTCTGTGATGCAGCGTCAAGGGTAACTGCAGTCATGGTCTCCGAGCTGATAGTCCATGCTGCTGCAAACGTCGTGGAACTGTTCGTGCAGATGGTTGTTGCCTTGCAAACGTCCCCATCTGTTGACCCAGGGATCGAGACGTGGCTGCACGATCCGTTACAGCCATGCGGATAAGATGTCTGTCATCTCGACTGCTAGCGGTATGAGGCCGTTGGGATCCAGCACGGCGTTCCGTATTACCCTCCTGAACCCACCGATTCCATATTCTCCTAACAGTCAATGGATTTCAACCAACGCGAGCAGCAATGTTGCGACACGACAAGCCGCAATCGCGATAGCCTACAATCCAACCTTTATCAAAGTCGGAAACGTGATGGTACGTATTTCTCCTCCTTACACGAGGCCTCACAACGTTTTACCAGGTAACGCCGGTCAACTGCTGTTTGTGTATGAGAAATAGGTTTGAAGCTTTCCTCATGTCAGCACGTTGTAGGTGTCTCCACCGGCGCCAACCTTGTGTGAATGCTCTGAAAAGCTGATCATTTGCATATCACAGCATCTTTTTCATGTCGGTTAAATTTCGCGTCTGTAGCACGTCATCTTCGTGGTGTAGCAATTTTAATGGCCAGTAGTGTACTTATCTAATTCCCTGAGCATCAACTGATTTAATTCAACCACATTCCATTATCCTCGTTTTGCTTTGGTTGATGTTCATCTTATATCCTCCTTTCAAGAGACTGTCCATTCCTTTCAGCTGCTCTTCCAGGTCCTTTGCTGTCTTAGACAGAATTACGATGTCATCAGCAAACCTCCAAGTTTTTATTTTTTCTGCGTGTACTTTAATTCCTACTCCATTTTTTTTGTTTCCTTTACTGCTTACTCAATATATAGATTGAATAACATTGGGGATAGACTGCAACACTGTCTCACTCCCTTCCCAACCACTGCTTCCCTTTCACGCTCCTCGACTCTTATAACTGCCATCTGGTTTCTATACAAATTGTAAATAGCCTTTCGCTCCCGGTATTGTACCCCTGCCACCTTCAAAATTTAGAGGAGAGCATTCCAGTCAACATTGTCAAAAGCTATCTCTAAGTCTATAAAAGCTAAGAACGTAGATTTTCCTTTCCTTAACGTATCTTCTAAGATAAGTCGTAGGGTCAGTATTTCCTCGCGTGTTCCAACATTTCTACGGAATCCAAATTGATCTTCCCCTACGTCGGCTTCTATCAGTTTTTCCATTCTTCCGTGTAGAATTTGTGTTAGTATTTTGGAACGGTGACTTATTAAACTGATCGGTAATTTTCACACATATTAGCATCTTTTTTTCTTTGGGACTGAAATTATTATATTCTTCTTGAAGTCTGAGGGTATTTCGCCTTTCTCATACATCTTGCTCACCAGTTTTGTCATGGCTGGCTGTCCCAAGGCTATCAGTAGTTCTAATGGAATGTTGTCTACTCACGGGGATTTGTTTCGACTTAGGTTTTTTCAGTGCTCTGTCAAATCCTTCACGTAGTATTTCCCATCCCATCTTCATCTACGTTCACTTCCCTTTCTATAATATTGTTTTCATCTCCCTTGTATAGATACTCTATATACTGCTTCCATCTTTCAGCTTTCGCTTGTTTGCTTAGGACTTGTTTATCATGTGAGTTCTTGATATTCATGCAGCTGCTTATCTTTTCCCCAAAGGCCTCCTTAATTTTCCTGTAGGCGGTTTCTATCTTTCTCCTTGTGAAATATTCCTTTGAATCCTTAATTTGTCATCTAGCCATTCCTGTTTAGCAATTCTGCACTTCTTGTCCGCCTCATTTTTTACACGTTTCCATTCCTTTTCGCCTACTCCATTCGCTACATTTTTATATTGCCTTCTTTCATCAACTAAATTCAGTATCTCTTGTGTTATGCAATGTTTCCTGCTAGGCCTTCTCTTTTTACCTATTTGATCCTGTGCTACAGTCACTACTTCATCTCTTAAAGCTATCCGTTCGTTTTCCACTGTTCTGTGAACCATTATATGATGATACCTCTGAAGCCCTCAAACCTCCTGTTCTTTCAAGTTATCCAGGTCCCATCTCTTTACTTTCCTGCATTTTCCAATTTCTTAAATTTCAATATACAGTTCTTAACCAATAAATTGTGGTCAGAATCCATAATGCCCTGGAAATGTCTTACAATTTATAATTTGGTTCCTAAAAATGTGTATAACCATTATATAATCAATCTGAAATCCCCCTGTGACTGCAGGTCTCTTCCTCGTATACAGCCTTCTTTTATGATTCTTAAACCAGGTGTTAGCGATGATTAAGTTATGTTCTGTGCAAAATTCTACCAGGCGGCCTCCTCTTTCATTCCTTCCCCCTAATCCATATTCACCTACTATTTTTCCTACTGTCGAATGCCAGTCCACGATGACTATTAAATTTTCGTCTTCCTTAACTGTCTGAATAATTTCTTTTGTAGCATCATATGTTTATTCAATCTCCTCATCATCTGCTGAACTGGTTGGTATGTAAACTTGTACTCCTGTGGTAGACGTGAGCTTCGTATCTACCTGGCTACGATAATGCGTTTATTATGCTGTTCATATTAGCTTACCATCATTCCTATTTTCTTATTCATTATTAAACCTGCTCCTGCATTACGCCTATTTGGTTTTGTATTTATAACCCTGTAATCACCTGACCAGGGGTCGTATCCTCCTGCCACCGAACTTCACTAACTAATACTATATCTAACGTCTGTCTATCCATTTCTCTTTTTAAATTTTATAATCTGCTTGCCCGATTAATGGATCTAACATTCCACGCTCCGATCCGTAGAATGCCAGTTTTGTTTCTGCTGATGACGATATCCTCCTGAGCAGTCCACTCCCGGAGATCCGAATGGAGGACTATCCCCGCAATATTTTAACGAAGAGGACGCCATCATCATTTGATTATACAGTAGAGCTGCATGTCTTTGGGAAAAATTACGGCTGTAGTTTCCCCTTGATTTCAGCCGTTTGCAGCACAGCAAGGCCGTTTCGTTTAATGTTACAACGGCAGATCAATCATCCAGATTGTTGACCCTGCAACTACTGAAAAGTCTGCTGCCTCTTGAGGAACCACACGTTTGTCTGGCCTCTCAACCTCTCCGTTGTGGGTGTATCTACAGTACGGCTGTCTGTATCGCTGGGGCACGTAAGCCACCCTACCGACGGCGAGGTCCACGTTACATGCGCCTTATGCAACGGAAATCTACTTTGCGGTTGACTCTAGCATTAATTTACCAAGACTTGTCACGATATTCTTTCCTTTTTAAAATGCGTCTTAGGTAAGCACGTACAGGAAAACTTTGATACAAGTGTACGATCTTCACTTTTTCTGTCGTGTTTGCTCCTCAGCTAAATAAAACATGAAATCGGGATAGGAAGAGAATTTGGATTGAGTTAGTACTGTCACAATTTGCTCGTACATGAATATTCGTCAGCTGAAACTGTACCGTAACAAAGTTACATCACGCGGAGCTGTTATTTTGCCACTTATTCGACTGTGGAACGCCTCATTAGAGAACTACCAGCGGAGACTCGTGGGACACCCTCAGTCAACTAAAAACAATTATTAACTCTAGCCGTCTGCTGTGCGGAGTGGAGAGAAATTTACCGTCGTTAACCGACCGAAATTTTAGTCCGACAAGGACGCGGAAATTTCTCGTTTATCCACCAACGTAGTGCAATTAAACATGGCGCACCTGTGTTGGCTTTCGATTTTCTTTCTGGGGCCTAACAACCCCTCATGGCACTTGCAATTTGAAGTAATTAAACCATTTTACAGACCTATTTGTAGGATATTGCTGACAGATCATTTCAACGTCTGTTTAAATAATGTAGAAAGTATCAAAAAATTAACAATTAGCTCTAGTAAAAACTATACATAGAATGTCAGTACCAGAGTTTCTTTAACTTGATTCTTAACCGTCTGCAGCATGCCATGTAATTAGTAGATGCTAAATACCTGTAAATAAAGTTGTTCTAAGCCCGAATGTTTGTTTAAACACCGCAGAGTATCATTAGACATGGTTTCATTGAATGTGGTGTGTTGTGGGTCCTTCTGACCTATGTTATACTATGCCCTACAGTTTCTCGTGATACCAGAACCAGGCTGAACTTAGTAGAACTTTTAACTTTAATAGCTTATTGACAGAGGTTGAAAACCGGTGAGTAACAGAAAAGATCATTGCTCTAGTTGGGGACTGAACTCCAGAGTATTTGTTTAGGCGCCTGGTACTCACCCACTGAGAGCCACACACGTAGTCGAATTCGTTCCATATGACGAAAAAGTGTGTGCGTGTGTGTGTGTGTGTGTGTGTGTGTGTGTGTGTGTGTGTGTGTGTGTGTGTGTGTGTTGTGTTAAGAATGTAGTCGAAAGTGGAGGATTATTTCTGAGTGTCCAGAACATCCAAATGCAAAGAATAATTTTCGCTCTTACCCGTAGCAAAACAGTCATTAAAATAGTTTAATGATTGCAGAGACCACTGACATACGTGTCACGGGTGGACGAGATTATACCAGAACGTACTTCAACTAATAGAACAGTCTTATTCACTCAGACTGCCGGAATGGCCGAGCGGTTCTAGGCGCTACAGTCTGGAACCGCGCGACCGCTATGGTCGCAGTTTCGAATCCTGCCTCGGGCATGGATGTGTGTGATGTCCTTACGTTAGTTAGGTTTAAGTAGTTCTAAGTTCTAGGGGACTGATGACCTCAGAAATTAAGTCCCATAGTGCTCAGAGCTATTTGAACCATTTTCCTTATTCACTCATCATGCCAGAACCTATCCATCAAACGTGACCTGTCTCACAGCTTAAACATTCGAACATCTATTACACAAACGTTTCATGCGCTGATAACTTACGTCTTTAGCTGAGCTATATTTGTCAATTGCATATTCATACGTTTCTCCCACGACGCTTAGCCGAACGCCCGACAAACTGCCGAAAACTATACACTAAAGTCACCTACGATGAATACAATTTCATATTAGGAATGGTCCGAATGTAGATGTTTACTGAGTTGACGCAGAGAAAAATGGAGTAGTTTCGGTGAGAGTAAATTCCAATTCTTACTCAAAAATCCAGATTTTCTGTGGTTTCACCAAATCATTTGAAGCAAATGCTGGAATTATTTACGTTTGCTTCTCGGCCACATTTTTTGGCCAAACACGTCTTCCCTAGGTTGCTTCTTGCGTTATCTGGTTCTCGTTAAAAGTGCCACAACAATGTATACATTATAGAAGTCTGCATAGCTTCAAGAACAAGTTATCACTTAAAGCATAGCTACACTCCTGGAAATGGAAAAAAGAACACATTGACACCGGTGTGTCAGACCCACCATACTTGCTCCGGACACTGCGAGAGGGCTGTACAAGCAATGATCACACGCACGGCACAGCGGACACACCAGGAACCGCGGTGTTGGCCGTCGAATGGCGCTAGCTGCGCAGCATTTGTGCACCGTCGCCGTCAGTGTCAGCCAGTTTGCCGTGGCATACGGAGCTCCATCGCAGTCTTTAACACTGGTAGCATGCCGCGACAGCGTGGACGTGAACCGTATGTGCAGTTGACGGACTTTGAGCGAGGGCGTATAGTGGGCATGCGGGAGGCCGGGTGGACGTACCGCCGAATTGCTCAACACGTGGGGCGTGAGGTCTCCACAGTACATCGATGTCGTCGCCAGTGGTCGGCGGAAGGTGCACGTGCCCATCGACCTGGGACCGGACCGCAGCGACGCACGGATGCACGCCAAGACCGTAGGATCCTACGCAGTGCCGTAGGGGACCGCACCGCCACTTCCCAGCAAATTAGGGACACTGTTGCTCCTGGGGTATCGGCGAGGACCATTCGCAACCGTCTCCATGAAGCTGGGCTACGGTCCCGCACACCGTTAGGCCGTCTTCCGCTCACGCCCCAACATCGTGCAGCCCGCCTCCAGTGGTGTCGCGACAGGCGTGAATGGAGGGACGAATGGAGACGTGTCGTCTTCAGCGATGAGAGTCGCTTCTGCCTTGGTGCCAATGATGGTCGTATGCGTGTTTGGCGCCGTGCAGGTGAGCGCCACAATCAGGACTGCATACGACCGAGGCACACAGGGCCAACACCTGGCATCATGGTGTGGGGAGCGATCTCCTACACTGGCCGTACACCACTGGTGATAGTCGAGGGGACACTGAATAGTGCACGGTACATCCAAACCGTCGTTCTACCATTCCTAAACCGGCAAGGGAACTTTCTGTTCCAACAGGACAATGCACGTCCCCATGTATCCCGTGCCACCCAACGTGCTCTAGAAGGTGTAAGTCAACTACCCTGGCCAGCAAGATCTCCGGATCTGTCCCCCATTGAGCATGTTTGGGACTGGATGAAGCGTCGTCTCACGCGGTCTGCACGTCCAGCACGAACGCTGGTCCAACTGAGGCGCCAGGTGGAAATGGCAAGGCAAGCCGTTCCACAGGACTACATCCAGCATCTCTACGATCGTCTCCATGGGAGAATAGCAGCCTGCATTGCTGCGAAAGGTGGATATACACTGTACTAGTGCCGACATTGTGCATGCTCTGTTGCCTGTGTCTATGTGCCTGTGGTTCTGTCAGTGTGATCATGTGATGTATCTGACCCCAGGAATGTGTCAATAAAGTTTCCCCTTCCTGGGACAATGAATTCACGGTGTTCTTATTTCAATTTCCAGGAGTGTATATGCTCGAACCTTACTGACGGCGGAACTGCAGACTGCATTTTTCGGGGCTGTTCTTGTCTTCTTTGGTTTAATTCCACACATGCTAGGTTGTTGAAGTAGTCTTCAAATGTTATTTTCTATACCATGTGCCATACTAAAGAGGTTGGTCTCATAATACGGCAGCTACAAACGTAAAGAAAATTACTCGAGCACGGTAGTAAAGTTTTCACACTACCCGTCATAACTTACTGCAAATGCACATCGAGATATTTACTTGTTTTGGTTTCTTAGCTGCCTTGACCGGTAATTGGTTTATACCCTTATTGAAATTACGTTAAAATCTGGCAAGTGTCAAAAATACTATCGGTCACAAAAGTGTTACCGGCATCTCTGGTAACATTACCTGATAACTGGAGTTATACTTAGAAAACTATTCGAAATGATTACGAACACGTGATGGTCTAAGTAAAGCCCAACGAAATCGCATTGGCGGTTGACTGTTCAAGTGACAAATAAGTCACAATGTCAGAACACATTTTATTCATATAATATTTTGTGATGTGCATGAGTTCACTTATAGAACGATTTAGTTTGTTTCAGTTGCGACGGTGGTTTCTGTACATTCCGGATCGGGACATTGGATTCGTTTCTTATGTCTTTAAATGGGGCATGGTTCAACCTGTCTCGTTTTCTGAAACAGCCACCATTCTACACCAAAAATCGTAATCAGTATGTTGAACAGTCATTATATAGCGTTCCCACTAGTGTCTGCTGCGCAATTTCCGGGTCATCTTCATTTCGGCGCCTCTTTGTAATTGGTAACTGTTCCTCATTGAAACCTGACTTTATAGGCTACCTGCCGCGCGAACAGGTCAAGTGGAACAGAACTGTGGGAGTATCAGCTGTCATTCATGACATTGCAAGAGTCGTGTTACCAGGCAGAGACTTCTGAACGTAAGCTCCACAACCTTCGTTGATCCACTGTGGATGGGAACAGCCGCTGGTCAAATACTTACCAAGGGAAATCGCCAAAGAGGCGTACCTATTGAGAAGTTGTATTATTTAGACATCCAGTTTTGGCGTCTCACTTTGTTGTTATCAAATATTCGAAGGAAACACTCGAATAACGAATTTACGACATCTAGATTCAGTACGCTAACATCGATACATCTGATTGTCTATACATGAAGTGCATAATGGGCATGAAGGTGGCCTTTTTTGAGATGCCGAAACTCGTTGTTCAAATAGAATGACTTCTCAATACGTATGGCTGTTTCCCAGTTTTCTTGGTAAATAAATAAGTTACACATTTCGGCCCACCATAAACCGAATATCTAAAAACAGTGATGCACTGTCGTAAGAGAGTACATGTTCCGGGTTTCCTGCAGACACAGTTCTGATGCGATAAGGGTTCAGGTGCATCGCAGTCTGCGAGTGAAATGGTGTGACAACCGGAAATGTACTCCAAAGTTGATGTAAGCGGGACAGTACGATTCTTATGGGAAAATTAAAATACACAGGGATTCAGCATGAAATTAATTCTGGTGGTATATAGAACATATGCAATATCGTTTGCAGTCGTAGTGGAATGGGGCCAACAATTTTATCAAGGCCGTACACACGTGGCTGATGCTGATGAGGAAGGAAGGCCATATACATTGACCACAGATGACAGTATCAAACTATCTGAGAAACTGATTCTTCAACAGTCGCAGATTTTCCGAGGATGAAGACGTTCACACAGCGGTTCTGCAACGGCTCCAAGAGCAAGAAGTGGACTTCTACCGTCGCCGAACGGAACGATTGATAGAACATTCTGACTCTTATTTACTGAGGCTTGGTGACTATGTTTTCAAAACAGTCCTGTATCTGTGTCACATTGAAGTGTAGGGCAGCATGCTGTAAAATAACTTGGCCTGGCGTTATAATATGTAATTTACTTTTTAAGTCCTCTAGTACCTCCTACAACTACGAAAGAAGTTGCTTGTTCAAGATATACAAGAAAATATTTAAATTTGTTCAAATGCGCCAGAGAAACGTTAATCTAAAAAAAGGGGGGCACGAAAGTGGCACTAAGCTAGTACTGACACCTATTATTGAAGCATTTCTATCTAGATAAGTCAGAATAGCACCAGTTGAAGTACTGTCATTGTTCGTGCAAAGACATATTTAAGAACTAGTAAGAGCTGCTTTTGAAATAAACCTGAATTGACTGCTACTGTCAATCAACCCATCAACATCAGCTAACATAATATTATCAACATCGGTGCATGTGGTGAGTTCTTACTGTGGCATCAAGGAAGTCCAGCCCAGAAGTATGTGTATTATGTCTCAGATTAATAACTCTGGTAATAAAATTAAAACAATTTCGAGCACAGGAAGGCTGTATTACCATCAAACTGAATGAGAAGTTTACTAACAAAAAGACAGAGGTTGAAAATGTTTTTAATAATGGAAAGACAATGTTGCTTATGGAAGAGGAAATACTTACGCAATTTGGTGAAACTGAAATTCTACCCACGTCTCCTTCGAAAGTTAGGGAAATAATAAACTCACTCAAACGTAAAAGCTCGCATGGAATTGATGGAATCTCGAACAAAGTAGTTAAAGATTGTTCCCAATGGTAAGTAGAATTATCAGTCACATTTATAACATCTCACTGTAGCAGGACTTTTCACCTGATAAACTGAAATATATTATTGTTAAATCATTGAATAAAAAGAAGGATAGGTATGATTCCAACAACTACCACCCAATCATATTTCTGATGAGTGAATTAGCAAAACATTTCCCTGTAAGTGAAAGAATACGTTTAATGGCAGGTGATACAATTCGCTGAACACAGCCTGTGAGTGTGATATCTAGTTAACTACATGCACCAAAATCCTGCAACAAACATAACCGACACTACAATTCACCCCACTTTTAGTTTGTTAATGCCAATAGATAATGTTCCATTTAAAAAAGTGCATGTTTGTGTACAAAAATACACTCTCTAAGTATTATTAAAACCTACCGATCGGCTAAAACCATGAGTAACTGACTACCGACCTATTCTGTGAAAACCGCTCATCAATAGCACTTTTCGAAGGTGATATCCCAGCCAATAAATGCCATACGATCATTTCATTTCATTTCGATTGCCGAAGTATTTTAGGTACAAGTTTTAGGTGATTCAGCGTGTATATGTGAGGTGCGGGGCATCAAATACAAAGGATTCGTTATTTTTACAGTTTAAAGACTAATGACTGTTCCATCGGTGCTCTGCTGGTAACGAATAACACGTGTATACCGCATCAATAAACAGGAAAAGTTTCACGAGTTAATTTATTCCTTGGGAAAATTATCTATACAGCAAGCAATAAATGTACTTAAACAGGTAATCATGAGTTTCATATTTGACAAAGGCTCAGTCTCAACAAGCAATGAATGCTACGTACAGTAAATACTCCGCGGTGAAGTTGCAGTCAGATGCATGCGGGCTACGAGAGTTGTGGAGCGCCGAGGTCGGGTGGGACCGTTCCCATGCGGGCGGACAGAGCTCTGCTGGTGGTTAGCGCGCTGGCTTCACCAGAATCTGATGCCGTTATCAGTCAACGACGGTGAAGGAGGCTTCCTATTTTGATCTTACAACAAACGAGTGGGCTTAACTGCTAGCGTCAAAGGGTATTAATGATAGTATTCGATGGGAACACTGCTATCCGCAGTGAAAGTGAGACGAAATGCAGATCCTGTTGACTGGAGTGATCTGTCTAACGAGGAAACACTATAGATTGAGGGTGATCCGAAGAAGACGTAAGTAATGGGGAGATATGATTTTAATTTAATTGTTAATCTCCTAAGTGCATTTCAAACAGAAGAGGAATTGCAAGAATTTTTCTACTTTGAAAGCAAATAAACGTACGACGTAAGAATTAAGTAAGATACAAGTATACTCGCACAGGTAAAGGTAAAAAAAAGAAAGAAAATTTATTTTTATGAAACATCGGCCAAAATTTGCGGAAGAAATATCTGAGAAGGTACGTTTGTAGCTGTACAGTGCGTGGAAGTGAACTATGGACGATGGGGAAGCGGACAAAGAGAACAGGATGTTATTGGATGTGGTGCTAGGGAAGGATGTCTAGAAATTAGGTTCTAAACAATTTTGGCAAAGAAAGGGATATGTAGAAAACACCGACAAGAAGAAGCGACCGAATGACAGGGCATGTGTTAAAACATAAAGGAATATTTCCATCGCAGTAGAGGGAGGTGTAGAGAGTAAAAATGGACGGGAAAAAAGAGATTGTAATTTTTCCATTATCGCAGTGAAACTATAAGATCCTTTGGTGCCCACTGGTGCGAAAACGATATCGTAGTTAATGTAATTTCAGCTACTCCTCTTTACTTTTGACAAAGCTTCACGCACGACAGTGGAAAGCGATGTTATACGCCTTATCTCATGGGGTTTCTTGTTTACGAACGTATGCCAATACGGCAGTAGACTTATTTCAATCGTCGCCGAGTATGGACGTTGTTCACGTTCGAGTCCGTTTGGACAGCAGTAATACATTTAAACGTCATATGCACAATGTGTACGTTGTATCCATCCGCACTTGGCGACTAAAAAAAATTACAAGAACACGAGAAAGCACTTGGAAACGGCCCAAGTGACTGGTCATAATAGCGCCAAGGTGATAAATGGAATTTATTTTAATAAATGTGTGGCTCTGGCACCCAATACAAAAAACCCACTTTATAAAAATGCATGCTTTGCAACAATATGGCGCCCACTATTCTACAAAATATGTACAGAGCAATCGAAAGAGTTTTTCAGTTGAAGTATTTAGACGAAAACATTCAGAAGACAATACGGAGACAGTCGTCAGATATAAAAAAGATATATACAACAAACATACGGCACAAAACAATAACAGACACTACAATACAAATATCAAGTGTCTTTTCGGGGCCAAAATACTAATTTTAAACAGACTGACAGATACTGAAGTAAGCGAAAAGGTAATTGACTGGATTTTAAAAAAGCTGAGTAGTCGCAAACAAACAGGTACTAGTGGTTTTTTGGTGCATTTATTCCAAATGACCTGCTTCGGGCTCTGCCCATCATTAGATTTCCATTTTATAGCAAAGATAAGTCTGATAGCTGGTTCCTTACTCAAGCACTCACGAACCAAGAGATGTTACATATCATTCGGTCTTTGAGAATGCGAATGTTGGTCGTGGGGAGGACTACGAAAAATAATAACGGTCGCATACTTCTACCGGCAATTTCAGGCCGACATACGTAAAACCCAAAAGACACAACGGAAAGATATGAGAAAAAAATGTAAATCCAATTTACACTGATGTATAAACTTACAAAGAGGAAATAAAGAAATTCAAGGTGCACCAATATTTATTGACACAGAACGAAAATGTGGACTAAAATTATTTGATCCACTCGTCAATGCTGCACTTCTTCTTATTTCTGTGCTTGTTAAGAAAAATGGAGAGGAATTCCGTCTTATGCAAGACATCTTACTAGTTTTGTTTTCATCCAGACATGTTTCGGGTCTTTCTGTGATATCTTCAGTAGATTTATCTGTTTATCTTCTTTCTTACATGAAGCTATTGGATATTTATGTTAGTAACTTTAGGTCAACTACCCAATCTACGGCCTGCCGTAGTTTTTGACGTTGGGTGTTTTTCCTTTGTTTATTACGACGTAACACGTTTATCACTTTCGATTTTCTCGTTACACATGCATTTTCTACGATTTGTTCCCCAAGCACAGGGTTTTCACCCTAAACTCAATTAGTTAATCCGATTGTGTAATAGTACGATAGCTGCAGTAAAGCTAAAAGTGGAACAATAAAATGGATAGGAGTAACAAAGGAATGACTTGTTGAAAGCAAAAGCAATACAACTCAGCATGCCAGACGAACATTTCAGGCAAGAAATTCACAACTGGACAGTTGCACTGACAGAAAAACCCAAGAAGGTAGAATGAACTCGGTCTGTGGAAAAGAGCCTACTCTGAAGATGCTAAGAAAATATAAAACAAAACTCTAACACTCACTTTGGTGCACGTCGCTGAAATAGTTGGCCCCAAACACGAATACGGCGTTATTGTCGACCGAAGATTGATTTAGTGTCTCACTGACGTAGAATGCGCTCTATATAATCTAAACAGTAAAACTTCATGCTGCGATATTTCAGTCGACGTAATTATAACTTCGGAGATCTCCAGTATTTGGCGTGTAGTTAGATTAAACGCTATGCAACCAAGGTCCTTGTTCTGAACGTAAATCCCCCACCAGAGAGTACTGTGCCTCGTGAATTTGATGGCGCTGTTGCAGAAGCTATAAGCGACGCGACTAGCGAAATTTCGGGGTCCGTTCCCTCCCGCAACGCGGACGCCAAGTTGTTCTAACAGCCGTGAAGACAGCTTTATACTGTCATTGGGATAGCAGCCAGCAGATAAACGACCCTGGCGAATTTCGGACAAGTACGCTAGAGGGTAGGCTTTGTTAAAACGTACCGAGCGAGCGTCATAAAATGCTTTCCTCTCTGCACTTCTTTCGCATTTCATTAAGAAGACACATCATAGCTCGCCATCGGTATTATGTTTTCGCTAACTTACTGCATTACGTTGTAGTAAATATTTGTATAAACTGTATGAGAGGCAAGCCATAAAACGCAGTTGTTCCGTTAGGGTTTCTCCATCGGGCCATATGCTAGGCGTATAATTTGTAGCTGAACCTACGATAGCCGAGAAGCATATGTGCTAGCAGAAACCTATTCCTGGCCCCGCAAGGAAATATTTTCGGGCGCTAATCAACTTAAACAAAATTTGGGAACTTTTGTGTTGTTGTTACAAGTTTCCGTAAAATGTTTCTGTATGCTGCAGAAAGTTTCAGTATGATGCTACTCCATTCACCAAAAAAATGTAAGTGCTACGCTTACCTATTTTCTTTGGAAACTAAAAACCTTAAAGGACAATGAGCACCAAACTTCTATATCTGTTGTTATCTTATTTTGTCAGTAGTCAAATAGCTACGTAGCGAATGACAAAAAATGGTGGGTATGAAACGGAATAATTTTCTAATACATTTAACTGAGAGTTTTTTCTGTGTTGTATTGAAAGCATTAAGTGAAAATCCGGAAATAGATATATTTGACATTTGGTTAGGGACACAAAAAAGTAGCGGAGTTTTTACAATGATTTTGTAACAGGACACACTTTTTCTTGCCGACGAGAACAAGCCTAGTTTTTCTGTAGTATGTGTGCAATAACATTTGATTTATGTATAGAAGTTACGTGTTTTTCCTTGGTGAAGAAGTAATGTAGCCCGTATCTCTGTCTTCTGAATCAAACACGTTCTTATTAGAACTCTTAATTTGAATAAAAAATGTGTAAATAAGTACAGGTCTTCAGATCTCCTTTCTCATGATTTAGAAGAAGTAGTTATGTAAGCATCGCTGAAAAGGTTGTGGAAACTCTCCGTTAATTTTTCTGGCTCTAGAAAAGTATTCTTTCTTAATACTCTCCCGCCTTCTTGCCATCAGTTTTCCCGTGGACATCTGATTTTCACTCTAGAGTGAAGCGATGTTGGCAGCTTGCAATCAATTGATAGCTTACCACCAGCTGGCATACTTTCTTCGATAATGATGTAAAACCTAGCGATGCTATTGAACCATCTCTTTCTATGCTCTAAGGTAGGAAGACTTTACCCACTGTCCACGTGTCCTGGAGTTTATCCAAGCTATTCGACTACACTTTTCATCCCGTTTAGTGTGTTCCGATATGAAGAGATCACATCAAACTGTGAGAGTCATCTGAAGTCCGCTTACCCAAATAATAAATAAATAAGCATTTACTCTGATTACTTCGCTATCTCTCACACACCTTCTAACATCGATAATCCTTTCTACTGCGCTTTTTAGCACCAAGTTAATTACGATTATATATTTCAGCATTCTTTTCTCGCCTGTACTTTCCAATATTTCTCCATTTCATACTTTATTTCTCAACTTAATTGGTGTTATTCCTTTGTGGTACCACACTGCCAAAGCTTTCCACTGTCGACGATTCACTTTCATACCCTGCTGTGATCCAAATGTACAGTTGTTTTTCAGTTCTGTGTCAGTTTTTGAAACCATTACAGCTCTTTTGTAGAATAACTTTTAATTGCCAATTTAAGTCTGATTATCGCTTTTTTCATCTAGTGGAATATTTTTTGCAGCGTTTACCTTACTGCCACGTCTGAGATAGGTCGGTGATAAGTACATGTCTAACAGTAATTTTATGCTAAGTAGGTTTTAAGGTGATCTCTGAGTATTCACTACATTATTACTTATGGGTCACGTAGTGTGCTAACTTAAGCATTGGTATCTGTACAGATGTACTTTTATTCCTCTTCTGACACCGTATTTCATTTTAACTGTTTCTTCGACAAACAGATTGAGTAAATATGGCGATGAGTTTTACAGTTCTTAAATCAATGATTAGGTAATCATTTTTTACATCGTGGTGGAAGCACGGCGATTGTACACATAACAAAAGACAGTCCAAACAGCAATAAGTTATTTGTTTTTGATTTCGATAACTAATTTCGGCCTGTAAGATCATCTTCAAACAGAAATATAAAACATTTACAATGGGTCATACGTGGTAAAAACATTCCATATTCAGAGTTAAAATACAAGCAACGGTGCCTACGATATAAAATAAGAATAATTTGTTATCCAGATGACGGGAGGCGCCGGTTCACGAAGCCGCTGAGTCGTACCTACTGGTACCTGTGGCAACCTCTAACCAGCTACCAAAAGCAAAGCCGGGCGCTATAAAGAGGAAGCTCCGCCCAGAGTTGCTGACGCGATACGCAATAAAAACTGTTTATAATCCACAAACAGCCTGTGTAAAAATAATGGAAACGTCACATTGTACGTAAAAACGTAATACAGCGTTGTTTAAAACAACGCTGGTTAAAATATACTAACACATTTAAAATAGTTACAGAAGGCGAATAACAATAGCCAGAATGTTAAAAACTGTCCTCTATCGTGTGCTTGATGGAACTATTCGACTGTTTATGCTTTGCCATAGTGACTAGCACTATCAGAATGGAGAATACGCTATTGCAGCTTTATGATCCTGTCACCATAAGAAGCACACTCGAACGAGTAAAGGTCCTGTAACAAGCGTCGTTGTGAAGAAAACGATGTCTTAGCTCGAAGCCATGGGTTGTGTAGATGATCGGCTCTGTAGTGGACGACCAGACACAAGTGCTAATGCTGCTCGGACAGTTCAGGAATACATGCAGACTTCAGCGCGTTCACTCTGCCATGGCATTCAGCGCTCGTGAAGTTGCACGTCACGCCGGCATTCCACGTACTATTGTTTATAGACCACTAAGCGTACCTCCAATGCTATCGGTACGAAATCCAGCGTCATCATGAACCATTAGTCACCGATTTTGTGACGCGGAGAGCATTTGCGATGTGGGCCCTTCAAAAAATGGGTATTGGACCTGCTGTGGACCGACGAAGCCCATTTCACACACCGAGGGTCCGTGAACACTCAGAAATGCGGAACCTGGGCTGACAATCCTGGGACTATCGGGGAAACACCACTGCATGACGAGGTACGGTGTGGATGTAACGCATCAATTGAGGTCGGACACTTTCAGCTCGAGAAATGCGGGGTGCTACTTTCCAAAGTGTCAGCGTGAGGGCCGTGAGGTACGCCGATATGTTACAGGACCTACATCTGCATCTACATCACACTCCGCAAGCCACCCAATGGTGTGTGGCGGAGTGTACTTTCAGTACCACTATCTGATCCCTCCAACCCTGTTCCACTCGCGAATAGTGCGTAGGAAGAATGATTGTCGGTAAGCCTCTGTATGGGCTCTAATTTCTCGAATTTTCTCCTTATGGTCAATACGCGAGATGTATATGAGTGGATGTAATATGATGTCAGACTCCTCCTGAAAAGTGCTGTCCCAATATTTCAGTCGTAAATGTCTCCGTGATGAACAATGCCTCTCTTATAACGTTTGCCAGTGGAGTTTGTTTAGCATCTCCGTAACGACCTCTCGCCAGCTAAACGATCCCGTGAGGAAACGCGCCGCTTTTCGTTGGATCTTCTCTATCTCCTCTATCAGTCCTACCTGATAAGGATCCCAGATAGATGAACAATACTCAATAATCGGGTGAACAAGAGCCTTATAAGCCACTTCTTTCGTGGATGAGTTACATTTCCTTAAGATTCTTCCGATGGAGCTGAGTTTGTTATCTGCTTTTCCCACTATCTGTTTCATGTGGTCATTCCACTTGAAGGTCGCTCTGGACAATTACTCCTAGATATTTTACAGCAGACGCTGTGTCCAGCTGTTTGTCATGAATAGTGTAGCTGTACAGTAGTGTATTTCATTTTATACGTATGCGCAATATGTTACATTTATTTACGTTCAGGGTCAACTGCCAGAGTCTGCACCATTCATCAGTTCCCTGCAGGTAGATCTGCAAATTCTTGCTATCTTCTTGGTGTTGCTACTTTGGTATAGACAACTGAATCGTCTGCGAATAGCCTTAAAGAGCATCTGACGCTTTCTACTAGATCATTTATATATACGTTGTAAACAGCAACGGTCCTATCACACTTCCCTGAGGTACTCCGGATATTACCTTTACATCTGTCGATTGAGTTCCGTTAAGAGCGATGTGTTGAGTACTATCTGCAAGAAAGCCTTGAATCCAATCCCTGGTCTGCTCCGGTACTCCATAAGCCCATATTTTTTCATTAAACGGCAATGCGGGACGGTGTCAAATGCCGTATTGAAATCAAGGAACACGGCATCAACCTGAGCGCCGTTGTCCATTGCGCTGTGGATCTCATGGTGGAACAGAGCATCGCAGGATCTCCGTTTGTGGAGTCCATGTTGATTTTTATAGAGGAAATGTTCATTTTTCAAGAACGGTATAATTCTCGAGCATAAAACATGCTCCTTAATTCTACAACAGATTGAATTGAACGATATAGGTCTATAATTGCGTGTATCTGTCTTACGGCCTGTGTTAAAAACGGGAATGGCCGGCACTTTTTCCAGTCGCTAGGTATCATTCGTTGCTCAATCGATCTACGATAAATTACTGCTCGAAGGGTAGCAAGTTCTTTCGCATAATCTTTATAGAATCTTATAGATCCGGTCCTGAAGCCTTTCCACTACTTAGCGATTGTAGCTCCTTTTCAATTCCACGATCGGTTATCTCAATATCCACCATTACAACGTTCCTACGACAATTGAAAGAAGGGACGGTGTTAGGATCTTCCGCGGTGAAATAACTTCGGAAGATCGAATTCAGTAATTCGACCTTGTCTTTTATCTTCCGTTTCGGTGCCGGTGTGGTGGCTGAGAGAATGAATAGATGATGACCCATTTACTGATTTTACATACGACCAAAATCTGGTAGGGTTTGAACTCAAGTCAGCTGACAACATCTTACTTTCAAAATCGTTGAAAGCTTCTCTCACTGCTCTTCTTGTTCTCATTTTCGCTTCGTTCAGCTTTTGTTCGTCAGCTAAATTTTTACTTCTCTCGAATTTGAGATGAAGTGCTCTTTGTTGATGTAGCGCTTCTCTAACACAGCTGTTAAACCATGTTGGATCTTTCACTTCGCTTAGAACCTTACTCGGAACATACTTGTCTGGGGAATGTTGAACGATGCAACCGAATTTTTTCCGTTTGTTCTCCACATCTTTGTCCTCATCGCCGAATATTTGCTGCTGACTGCTGAGATATTCTGAAATTTGTATCCTGTCACCCTTGCTGAGCAAATATATCTTCCTGCCTTTCTTAACATTCCTCTTAGGACCCGTCGTCATAGATGCTGTCACAGCCTTATTATCACTGATACCTTCCTTTAACTGATTCGATAAGTTCAGGTGTGTTAGTTGCCAGGAGATGTAAGACGTTACCCTATCGAGTTGGTTCTCTAACTATCTGCTCAAGGTAATTTTCGGACAAGACATCAAGAACAATGCCACACGATTCCCTATGTCTGGCAACAGTTTTGATGGCGTAACACTCCCAATATATACCTGGGAAGTAGAAGTCACCCCCTATTACGACCGCATGATCAGGAAAATTACTAATGATATTCTGCAAGTTCTGTCTGAAGCGCTGTACAACTATAGATCCAGGTCGTCTGTAAAAGCATGCGATCGCCATTTTTGACCGTTCTTTGATACTCACTTTCACCCAGATTAATTCACATTCGGAATCCGTGATAACCTCGCTAGATATTGTCGAATTTTTTACTGCAATAAACACGCCGCCACCATTGGCGACTAACCGATCCTTACGATAAACATTCCAGTCTGAACTTAAGGATTTCATTGTCAATGACGTCTGGTTTCAACCAGCTTTCTGTTCCCAATACTATCTGTGCATTATAACTTTCAGTAAGCGATACTAATTCTGGGACCTTTATTTGGATGCTCCTGCACTTTACTAAAATCATATTAATCTTTTCTGTCTCTGATCTGCGGGGACCAAGATTCTCTGAGGTCACTGTGGCTGATTTAACAGATAAATCGTCTTTGCTCCCAAGGGAGGGGTTCTCTAACCTAAAAAAGCCCCATGTTCGCACCACACGTACTCCGCTACCCTAGTAGCCTGACTCATCAACACATGCTGGAGTGTACGACTTTTAGGCAGGGTCGTGCTCCACCCCACATTGCTGCGCGTGTGGAAGATCTCTTGAGCATGTCGTTTGGTGCGGATCCTGTGTTGAGCTGCCATTAACGTCATTCTTTGCCTCCCAGGCCCCCAGACCTCGGTCCGTGTGATTACTGACTGTGGGGTTGCCTGAAGTCGCAAGTGTACCGCGATCGTCCGACCTCATTAGGGAGGCTAAAAGACGACATACGACGGCAGTTGCTCATCATATCTATTGAGTACTTTTCACAACATGGTCCCTCGACTGCATATATAGTTCATGAATGACGCCTTTGCTAAAAATGAATTGTTATGATAATTACTGCTTTTGTATCAAATGAAATGCCATCTGTTGGTCACTTTATGCACTTTTTTTCGTTCAGTAAAAACACATATCATTTCAAGCAAGTGTGTTCAATTTTGACATCTCTACCTACGTTATTCCGTGGCGTATCGTGTTTTCAAATGTTAACAGATTTTTGAGTCACCATGTACATCATAATTTTAGTTCTCTGTAAATATGTTTATTTTAATCTTAATGTATTAAATAAATATATGTTTTAGTGTAGTTACCAAAATTATGCCCATTATTTTCATCTTAAATCACATCGTAAAAAGAGTAAGGATAAGAATAGACAATTATAAATTACAACACGACTGTAAAATAGGGCGGGACGTCTTTGAGCCTGGGTCCATTGCCACTAATCTAATGTAACCTACTGTGTTAAAGTCGTATTGCCAAAAGGTTGAAGGTTGTTTGTTGGGACATTATCATGACAGAGAAACAATTGGGAAACAATAATCAACTGTGAAAGTGCAGTGGGAAAGATATATAGGACTCGTATTCGGTGTTCAGACCCATATTAAGGATATCCTCGGTTTTGGTGAATCATTTCAAGCAAGTACCAGAATGCTCCTTCGAAAAGTGCGTCGCTGATTTCTTGTTCTTCTTCAGCATGAGTTTGTTATCCTCCACTATTACCTTGCAATCTTCCTTCTAAAACAATGAAATAGAGCACCTGAAACATATCCTTCATTCAAATAAAATTTTAAGTGTACATTTCTGATATAAAGACTAAATAAAAACGTACTTTCGTGCGAACTCTTTAAAATTTTTAATAAACTGTAAACTCTTGATAAGAGTTCCGGGTGCTCTAATAATATAGAATGCCCAAACTCAGTGAACAACAAAATAGTTTCCCTGACTGTCAAGAGTAATATGGTGTGCTTTTAGAGAAATATATTGCCATTTTATAAATTAAGGTACGCACCCTGGCGGGACGACGAGTAGCAGATACAAGCGCCGCAAGAAGACCCTATGAGAGTACGCAGAACTGATTAAGTTAATAACATGAGCAAACGGAGAGATAGAGAAGGAGGGGTCGGGTCAAAGTTTGAAGAGGTTCTGCACATAAAACTGGAAAAGCAGACCGAAAAGTTTGAAGAAGTAGAGAATCTTTATTCAGCAATCTTCATGTTCGAGTCTTTCGTCACAGTCCTTTGGTTAGGTGCCCAAGAAATATTCTGCAAAAGTTACGGAGAGGAGCAAACGTCGGACTTCCTCTTCCAAGGACCGTTCCACCAAGTGGTGATGTTTCCCTCAGACTGATGTACGACCTATATGGCGAGTGCAAATTCATCCACGAGACAAAGAGCGACAGTGAAATTAAATACAAAGAAGTTTATATTACATATTTGCTTTCGAGACGTCTAGTTACTCCTAGTAAATTTGCGACTGTTATGTGGGATATACCAACTAAGACAGATGTCGAACATTGCAATAAACGAGCACAACTCTTGTACTGGTGGCCGAGAACACTTCCAGGGATGATACAGTACAGGGGAACACAAAATCTCTCTCTTGTAATTAATTAATAATTTGTTAGTTTCTTCATCTCTGCACGAAAGCCAATGTAAGCAGATACAGATAAGTTAATAGCAGTGACTTCAATAGCAGCATGTCGGATATAGATTAGTGAATTTTACAAATTTTTCTGACATTTCAACTTAGGCAAAAAAGTTTTTAGTGCTGAAAATACGAAATAGGCTGAAAATTCTGAGCCAAGGGCGAAATATCTTGATATGTGTTATTAGGGGAAGGCTGGGAATATAGACACTTACGAAGGTTACACAATAATTACCGTGAGTCACATTCACAATTAAGAAATTGCCCTCCGCTCTCGAAACAAGTGTAGTACTATGTAAAAGCACAAGAGACCTAAGAGTGCCCAAGGGCTTATAAAATCACACTATTTCACAACATCACCTAAGATCTGATGCCCGAAGGTTTAGAGTTCGATCTCCGACATGTGCAAATATTTTAATTTTCATGTGAAATTTCGATTTAATATCATTAAATTTAAGATATTTATACATGCCGTGGGTCAGGCCATAAACCTTCGTTTTCCAAAGCTTAGGTATTGTTGGGAAATAGTATGACGTCGCCTGCCTTCAGATACTGTTGGCCCACTCGTGGTATTACATTGCATAACAGTTGTTATAACAGTGGAGGGAAATCGCTTAAAAGTGAAAGTGGGCCGTAGTAATCAGTGTGTGACCTTGGGAAGCGGCTGTATGCCCAGTCTATCCCTCCTTGCGCTTACAGGGATTATGTAAACGAATGAAAAAAAATGAAATGCAGTTGTGAAAGTTTTTTACCTTAATAATTTCATTAGCGAACCGTTAAGAACCTCCAGCACAGCAACGATCACAAAGAAATTTTATTTTCAGACCACTGAAACATGCAAAAACAAAGTAACGGCACAATACACTGACGAAAATTGGAACTATTTGCACCATGCAACATCAACTTCATAACACCAAAGTTCTTGGAGATGTTCAGCACATCATGGGTTTTAAATTTTTAATCTTTCATTCGATTTGGAACTAATGTCCATCATAAAAATAGATATAAAAAGAGACCTACATGGGTACGAATAAATCCCTCTATTCACTCTTTCACAGAAGCAAACAACTTCCAAATGTCACGCTGAGAAATTTCTTGCCATGATTGAAATACCTGCTTTGCAGTTCATGAGTACTGCTGGCTGGAGGCTGGTCTAAGTAACATACGCATTACTTCGACATCCTAGACACGCTCAGATAGGTAACTCAAGCACTGTCTAATCTTGAATTCGTTGGTTTTGTGACCCACGGTGTGTGGTGTTGAATTATCCTGCTGTAGTATAGTATGGTGGTCACGATGTGTATGACAGGACTACCGTTCTTGTCGCATACTGGTAATAGCATATGGGTGCTTTGGCATCGATCTGGCAGTCAAACAGAAGCGAGGCTTACGGGCGAAGACCAAAAGCTCCCACTGAGTGTCCTAGTTGATTGTGGAGCTGCACCATGCAAGTATCTTATACCTGTGGTATGTTGTCCGTCGTAAACGATCATGGTAACTCAAGATCTCCATACATCTTCCTGTAAACTATTCACGAATGTTCTTGGTCGTACTCTGATGTAATCCTTGACCAAATTTCAGCACCCGTCTATGCGCCAGAGACAGTGGAACAATCCTACGAACGTCTCGTGTTGTAGCAATTATGGAAGGATCTATGCCCCCTCGCCTCACAACGTTGTTGCTCTGAGGCCTTCTCGTCACACGCGTTCTACAGTCACTGAAATAGAGCTAACCGCCTGTAAAAAATGTCATACTGATGCTCTTATGACCCTGATGCTAATAATTTGACACATCTCAGAAGTTACTGATAAGCTTCATGTGCAGTTCTGTAGGCATTGTGACAGCGTTTCACCAAAATAGGTATCTTCAACCTGGTGCTTAGGCGGGATCATTGCTTCCACGCTCACAATGATTTTGCCTGATTGGCTTACCTATCCTGGACCGTGCAGTGTTCGAAACTTTTTGATCGTCCCTTATACATTAGTGGCAGTAAAATCGTTTTTTAGCCAGCTGCAAATGCCTGTTCTCTAAGTTTTCTCGATAATGTTTTGCGAGCAGAGAGTAGTCTTCCGTCGAGGGATTCCCAACTGAGGTCATGCAGCATCTCCGTAACACATGCATGTTGACTGAATCTACCGATAATCTAGCAGCACGTCTGAGGGTTTCTTCTATGTCTTCATTTAATCCCACCTGGTGGGGATTTCAAACACTCCAACAGTATTCATGAAAGGTCGGACAAGTGTTCTGCAGCCGACTCCTTTGTAGATGACCTACACTTCCCTAAAAATCTAATAAATCGAAGTAGACCATTCGCCTTCTCCACCGCCTACCTTTTGTGCTCGTCTTGCAACATAACACTTCCATTTTAGATGACGTCACTGTGTCAAGCAACACACTACTAATGCTGCATTCGAACCTATCCCACAACTATACGAATAATGGAGCTGAGGCGTGCTTGTGCTCTTATCGATTCTGGCAACTGGTTGAACGTCTCACAGATTCAGGTTCCCTAACATTCCAGGAATATCTGTTTAGTAGAGGACTATAATCTGTTCCTGATATTAATACTTTCTCTTTCCATTTCTATCAGTACCAATATCGGACTGGGTACAATGCTGAAATGGCTTTTGTGAATCATTTTGGGTGAATAGTGGGCTAGTTTCTGATAGATCATAAGCGTAAATCTTCGCTAACCTTGCACAGCTAAGCTGGCGTTCGGTATCTAATAACGTCGGTATCGACGAGGCGCTAAACTGTAAGCATGCGTCCTCCTCCTTCCTGGAGAATACGGACGCAATAGCCTTCAGTTATAGAATAGACCTGCCACTCGACTCTTTTATTAGATGCAATGAAACGCCATTCATAGCGGGCGAGTTTCGCCGGAACGACGGCGAACGAAAACGGAAAAGGCAGGGTGGATGCGAGGTGCGATAATGCAGCGCAAATGACCCACGCGGAGGAAGCGTCGTTCTCTTTCGGAGCACGTCAGGGGCAGCTGTGTGAGACAGCAGCACAAGTGACGGAGGCGTGCACGGGTGGAGGGGTGGGTGGGGGGAGGGTGAGAGAGACAGACGTGATCTGGAGCGCGATGAGCCCGATAGGCGCCAATTACTGGCGCCACTCCACGCCGCACCACGCTTTCCGCTCTCACAGCGCCGTGTCGGCTGAGGCGGGACTGGCGCCAGTTGCTCCCTGCAGCAGTACGGCACAATCATTGTTCATCCGTGTATCAAACGTGTACTCACTGCAAGTATATGGCAAGAGATACACTATGGAATCATTAATAATTACAGGAAAACAACTCAATATTATCTGCGACACGTTGCTCACGTGTCAAACACACGGCGACTACGTGATAAAATGAAACACCTGCAGCCGTCGCTTTGATTTTATCTTATTACACGGAAACCGACGCATAGACAATCCCATCAGTGACCAACATCTATGAACTGTCTTCGCTAGAATAATGGAACAGCGATGTCGTCTCTGCAATCATCAGTTACCGCCTAGTAGACTAGTTCATAGATGTTGGCCACTGATGGGATCCTGTATACGATCCGAGTTCTCCCCCTCAGCAGCAGATGAGACCTGGAGATGGTGTATTGAGTCACCGAAACTGGTTGCCATATGTATAAAACTGTATCAAAATGACGCCTGTGCCGGCCGCGGTGGCCGAGCAGTTCTAGGCGCTCAGTCCGGACCCGTGGGACTGCTAAGGTCGCAGGTTCGAATCCTGCCTCGGGCATGGATGTGTGTGATGTCCTTAGGTTAGTTAGGTTTAAGTAGTTCTAAGTTCTAGGGGACTGATGACCACAGATGTTAAGTCCCATAGTGCTCAGAGCCATTTGAACCATTTTTGACGCCTGTAGGTGTTTCATTTGATTACGTGAGTGAACAGCAAAAGCCTCCCGTCCACGCACCATCGATCGCAAGTGTGGGTGTAAAAAAACACTGTGCCTCTGCTAGGGAGATGAAACAACAATATTAGGAAACTTAATGGAAATACGTGCGAGCTAACATTCCAAAGATGTTCGGGCTCACATGTTGTTCCCCTTCATCGAAATGTCTTGGCTCAAACTCGTCTAGGGGTTGAACCACACATGTCACATTATACGCCCTAAATTAGACACTTGTAACCCTTTGGTGAAGTTGTCTGACTAATGGCAAGTTTGCGAAATACGTTACATATAATAACGTAATAATAATATCGGGAATTAAAGTAGCTACCCATAAATGATGTAGGCCACGCAGTTGCGATTTGGTTAGAATAATGTTTATTCAGAAGGTAAATTAATAGCGAAAGAGGTCGTATTTATAGTTACTGTTACATTGAAGCGCATATCCATTTGCCACAGTTGGATCATTCACAATCTCATCGCGAAACACAAGTCCAATACTCCACCTCGTTATTTACACGAAAAGTTAGAGTTTACACGAGGCGCGCGGCTGCTCACTGCACAGAGACTAAGTCCTGCGATACCACACAACGCAAAATTTTCCAAGTCGGTTCACTTCCTAGCTGCCTAAAGACCGACTGTCCACTTTCACGTCTCAATCCGAACTCCACCCATTGGTGGCTCCAGCCGAACTGTCCGCTTTCGTGTCTGCATCAGCACTGTCCCTCTGCCCGTGCCCAGCCGCGTTTCCCGCGAGCCGAATATCGTCGCTCAACTGACTAGGGCAGTTCCCTTTCCTGAAGCCGTCCGACTGATTGGCTACAGCTTATTCTACATTATTTTACATTTTAACATATTTAAATAATCAAAGTTTGACCACTTTCAAGTTCTAAATAAACTAACAATAATAACCATTACATAATAAACGTTAAATTATATATAATTTCCTTCTTAACTTTGAATGTCACGGACAGTAGCCTTGTACCAATGTGCTTTCAGATAAATAAATAAGGAACAAAGTAACTATAATGCACTAAACTTTACAACAAATATTCTATTACCCAAATTACTCAATAAAGTGTCATGCTGTCATCGATCAATGTGTTTTGGGTGGAGGAAATGATGATCTGATGCTTACCTGAAAATACTGATAATTTAGGTTTACTATGTCTTTTAAACAAATAAAGTTATAGAGTTGATATTTACAACATTTGTCATTTTAATGATGCGCTTCTATATGAAATGTCCATCGTTAAGATAGACCAAAGCGTTCAGATTTTAGCATTCAGGTGTTTCTTACAAAACTTTAACAGTATATCCTAAACTATTATAGGTATGATCAATATTCAAGTGTTATTGGGATCGCCATGAAATCTTATGAAGGATGGTATATTAAAATTTCTGTTGCTTCATTCCCTGCACTACTACAGAATTAAATAGAATACAGAATTATGTTTCTCTTTATGGCCGATCTTATGCCCGCCATATTTGACACTGCTACGTCTCCCTGGCCACAAACGCCTTCTAAAGGGTTTCGCTATGACGTAGGTTCTCGTCTGTCTCACTCGCACACTACAGCATTTAGGCCTCAATACACAATAGACGCCTATGGGTTTCCCCATCTTGTGGTGAATCTCCACCCTTTGTGGCACACGGTCCTGGACGACAGCGTTCGTTTCACAATTCCTGTAGGCTGACTCTTTCGACCCTACATTTAAATGAGAGTTCAATGTTCATTACTCATTAACTCACGTACGGGAAAACAGGGTAAACCTGGTATCCAGGTCAAACTGGGTATCTTCAGACTTCCATGACCAGCGCTGTCTTCGGTCTACAAACTCACAGAACTAATAGCAACCGTCATTCTTTGAGTTGTAAGTAACCGCCATTAGCGATCGCCTATTGCTTTTCCTTCTGAACATTTTTAAAGCTTCTCCTGATATTTTCTTTCTTGTTGGTGCTTCTCGGAGCAGTATTTGAAGAGAAACTTCATGCGATAGAAAATAAGTATGTAACTATTTCGCTTGAACATGTTTTTGAGTGTACTGCAGTATCTGTATGATGCACATTATGTGAATGCTTACTTTCCAGCGCACTGCGGGACAAAATCGGAAACAACGGGTGGAGAAAAACCGGAATTGGAAAAAGTTTGTAATGCCGCCTCAAAGGGATGACTTCATAGAAAATGCAAAGAAAATGACCAGCAGGAGAACAGGCAAAACAATAATACTGACCTCCTCTCTATACAGAAATGATTTCGAATTTGAAGGCTAAACTAGAAAAAATAAAGAAGGAAAGAAAAGCAGAAAAGGAAAGCTTTTGATCGGAAACAAAACGGAAGGCGAAGAAGCAGAAAACAGCTGTTGGGAAGACTAGATCAGCTCCACAAAATCTGAAAAAAATAAAACATCCTTCTTTGACTTAATCAGGCGAAGAAGACCCAGACGAAGTATGTGTAGCTTGTAATAGGCTATAGTCAGACTCGTTATCGAAGGAGGGATGGAGGGTGTCTACCTTGTCCTGTTTGGGTACATCAACAATGCTGAGAAAGAAGACTAAGACTTCGTCTGTGATTTCTGTTCTTAATAGTGTTTTCGGTTTTATTAGGATCTGTTACTGAGAACTTTTCCTAGTCTTCAAAAATTCAAACATGTTAAAATCTAGTTTTGGTTCACAGAAAAGATCTGTCGTCTTTAAATGGTTACCCCGTTTTGCCCCATAGGTTGGGAAAAACAGTTTTTTTGTACTTAACAAGGTTTATTAATTTTTGTGCTGTAATGGTTAATTTTAAGCTGAAACCGAACTGCAGCACGTTGTTGAATAATAAACCTTAATTTGCAAACTTATTGATCACTGAAAGTGATTTAATGAATTAAAAGGTAAGGTATCCGGTTTACGCTACATTGCCCTACTTCATTAATTTGCCCATAGTCTTTCAGGTAGTCTGCGATAACGTTTGTTGGTGGCGTTGGAAACGTCAGTTGTTTCTTGTTATGGGACCCTGTGATCCTTGACGGCTTTGACGGCTGTCAAACGGATTAAGTATGTTTCAGCATGCTTCTGTTTTTCGCCACTAGTCATTGTCCTTAAGACTAGCTACGGTTATTGTGGTTTTGCAAATGAATTTGTGAGAGGCGGATTAAATAGTATTTTGCAACTTTGACATATACGATGCTATTGCATGTGTGCTTTGTACCATATTGGGATTGCTTGCCTGTTGTATTGGGTTCTTGCTCTTGCGGAATTTTGACACTGAACCATCCTTAACGCCCTAACGTCTAATATCTGCGCAAAACCACATATATTACACATTTTATGTCAAACTTAGTATCTGGTTTATTGCAAATTAGTTTCAGAAGAATTTTAGACTTAGGATAGGAGCTGCAGCCTTGTAACATTGGGTAATACTGCTTTGAATACTGTTCAATATCATTTTTATATTTACTGTTATTACTATTTTTATGTGATCCTTGAATTAGTATGACATGTAAAGGGTTTCCTTCCACTGATGACCTGAAAATCAGTTTCCCTTCTCCTCTACATATTTAAGACCGTTTACGTTATTAATAAAATGGCTCAAATGGCTCTGGGCACTATGGGACTTAACGTCTGAGGTCATCAGTGCCCTAGAACTTAATACTACTTAAACCTAAGGACATCACACACATCCATGCCCAAGGCAGCATTCGAACCTGCGACCGTAGCGGTCTCGCGATTCCTGACTGAAGAGCCTAGAACCGCTCGGCCACAACGGCCGGCAGTTATTAATAATGCCATAGTATATTTTCTACTGGACGTGTGATAATTGCAATTATGGTTATTTTTTAAAACTGTTCCATAAATGTAGCGTCTTGGGTGATTCAAGCTAACCAATTTTAATGCACAGCAACGTTTATTGTAAAGTGAGAACGTGTTTTATAATTTAATGTGTATACGCTAAAATTATAATGTAAGGGCGACCAAAAAGTCTCCGTTCGAAGGCCGTACAGTCCTGAATCTGTATGCCACTCAGGGAGAATCTTCGTGAGCGTAGATGTAATCGCCCCATAGACACCCAGGCTGAAAAAAACGTCTGGTAAAACACCTAGTCCCGCTGCGTGAATACATCCATAACCACTTGCTGCACATCATCGACGAACAGGAATTGTCGACCCCTTTTTATGGGATGGAAGGAATTCGACCAGCATCATGTATCGAATCGCGACCAGCACGGGACTCTATACACCATTCCACAATGATGGTTTTCGATAGACATAATGCCCCATACATATTCATCATTCACCGATGGATGTCTACCAAAAAATAACAGTACGTTCACCCTGTTTGGACGCATTTGGTAATAGCAACACCGTAGTTTACGTTTCCGCATTTGCCGCACGCACGTCGGGAAGACGCGAATGCCACACTAATTCCTTGCTAGATGACGGCGCCTATGTACCCGCATCGGAGACGCACTACACTGCATATACGCTGCACAAACGCCCTGAAGAGGAATCTTTTTGATCGCCCGTTTTATTTATTGTGGGAATATTTGCTTCACATTGAAATAATATTGGAAATAATATTCATTATGCGCCGGTCACTTCAGCCATCTGATGGTCGAAGATGTTTCTGTTGTAATGCGCCGCATGTAATTTAATTTTGTGACTGGATGCCATGTATCCATAAGGTACGTAATTCAGCTTACGGATCACCTTAATTAATCTAAGGATAGTTATTTTATAAAACTGTGTTTCATCCATTCTGATGTTAGTTGTTTTTACCAGAGATCAATAAGGTAATGATGTTAATGCGAAACGCCTAATAAGGAGGATAATAAAGGAATTCGACAATAGTATATTATACTGTTAATGGAAGAAATTCGGGAGTCCAGTTCATGGGAGTTACACTTTGTTTCTGCACTAACAGGTACACTTTCGTCGTACGTCACACGTCTGCTCCAAGTAAAACAGGTACACTTCTGAAGGAGGAATTCAACAAACATCAAATTGGCGTGAAGTGTACTATATCTCTGGATATGTAATTGATTAACATTTCAGAGCGAGATGGCGTAGCGGCATCTACATCACGCTGCGAGTTTTTTCTTCAGAAATGTTATTGCATTTGGATATTATTGTTTGTTAGAAGAATATTATATGCCTAGCGTAAGAATGGAGAACTTCCATTAGCACGTATCAGGAGATTGTTTATCATTCCACGACGTTGTTGCTCGCGTCAATCCTGTTCACACGACTGTCATCCCACTAACGAATGTAGGAGCTCATCACTAGCGACTGAGAGGACAGACGTATGGTTCGCTCAGCTGGGTACGATCGTACGCCCAGGAAATGGACTTGTTTCCAGTAAAACAAGTATCCGGACGGACAATGAGACGGCTACTGGATAGCGTGGCGGCTCTAATCTCGGCAGTATGGCATCGCTCTGGCGCCACTAGCCACTTAGGTTGCCGATATCGATTGTATCGTGTGTCAGGAGCCAAGGTCTTTGGCCGAGGTGTGCGTGTGCGGTGGGTTTGGGGAGGCCTGTGGAGTGTGTTGGCTGAGGGGAATTTGGCTGGCACGTTATGGCTTTTGGGGGACTCGGCTGCACGGCGCCGATCTCGAGGAACGGCGTAAGCCCGCGCGGCTCGCTGAAGAGCTGGTAGCGGCGGGCGGCGCCAAGACAGACGGACGTCTCTTGCAACCTGGTCGCCATGTTCCCGGCTTCCTCTGCAAACATAAGGTTTGCGGCACCTCGATGGTCACCTGTTTAAACGCGTTGACCGGAATTCTCCAACGCACGTCTCCTTCACACCTGAGTGGAATTGTTGTTTTTTTTTATTTCGAATAATTAATATTATAATGTCTGCGTTACATGGAACTGGATCTACTATATTAACGCGCCTACGAGTGCTTGAACGCATGACCATTTGTCATACAACATTGTTTGCTTATGGTTCATTTAAATTTTTATAACTTTTTTCAATTTAAAATTTTCACATATTGGTACTATATTACACATAGATGTAAAATAAAGTGTGCTATACTAGAGTTTGAAGTTCTTTGCATTGTATTTGTGTAACATATGTAAAATGCTATGTAAATTGTTTATTATGTTAAATAATTTTCTGATGATACCAGTCGTGTTTTTTAAGTAAGTACCGTTTTGAAATTTAAAAAAAGACGTGCTAAGATATCTCAATAGTTTTATTTTTGCATGAAAGCCTGTACCTTAATCTACTTTTCTGCACAATTTCCGTCAATATTGAGGCACTTGTGATAACGTTGTACCAGTTTTTGAATGTCCGCCCCCGCTAGCTGAGTGGTCAGCCTGACGGAATGTCAATCCTACGGGCCCGGGTTCGATTTCCGACTGGGTCGGAGATTTTCTCCGTTCAGGGACTGGGTGTTGTGTTGTCCTAATCATCATCATTTCATCGCCATCGACGCGCAAGTCGCCGGAGTGGCGTCAAATCGAAAGACTTGCACCAGGCGAACGGTCTACCCGACGGGAGGCCCTCTTCATACGACATTATTATAGATTTGAATACCTTCCTCATAGAAGTCTGCCGCCTGACTTGTTAACCACTGAATCACCACTTCGTCATCGTCTTGAAGACGCTGACCGGCGACGTGTTTCTTCAAGTGCAGGAAGAGATGGTAGTCACTGGGCGCAAGATCGGGGCTGTACGGAGCATGATCTAGAGTTTCCCATCGAAAAGATGTGATGAGATCTTTGGTCCGATTCGCCACATGCGGACGGGCATTGCCTTGCAGCAAAACGATGCCATTGCACAACTTCCATGGACTGTTGCTTTGATTCTGGTGTGAAGTAGGCCACCCAAGTTTCATCGCCTGTAACAATTTGCCTTAAGAAATCTTCACCGTCGTTCTGGTACCGCTCAAGGGAAGTCAATGCACTGTCTAAACGTTTGATTTTGTGCACATCCGTCAAAATTTTCGTTACCCAACGTGCTCACAATTTTCGATAATTCAAGTTCTCGGTCACAATGCCATACAAAACACTACGAGAAACATGAGGAAAGTCATCCCGCAAGGAGGAAATCGTAAAGCAGTTGTTTTCTCTCACCTTGTTGTACACTTTCTGCACCAAACTTTAATTAAAGACCGAAAGACGCCCACTCTGTTGTTCGTCATGCACATTTGTGCTGCCGTCTTTAAATGCTCTCACCCACTTTCTTACCATTCCATCACTCATAATATTTTCTCCATAAACTGCACAGATCTCACGATGAACATCGACCGCTTTTAGGCCTTTAGCAATAAGAAATCTTATAACAGCCCGTACTTCACAGTCGGCGGGACTCACGATTATCGGAGGCATCTTAAACACTCAGTACACAACGTAAACAAGGAAGTATCAGCTTGTAATGGCGTCAGTTCGTAGATTAAGCTACAGGCTTTCATGTAAAAATAAAATTATTGAGATATATTAGCACGTCTTTTTTTGATTTTAAAACGGTAGTTACTTAAAAAACACGCCTCATATTTTGTATTTAAAAATGTTTATGTGTATAAATTGTTCATGTTGATGTAAATGGGACAATTTAAGAAATGGTCACGCTTAGAAACAGTGTAAGAAATAGGTGTTATGTTAAAGCCAGTGTGCTTTTAGTTGAAACGATAGTGGTTCTGGGGAGTGGAAAAAAGCCGGCCGAAGTGGCCGTGCGGTTAAAGGCGCTGCAGTCTAGAACCGCAAGACCGCTACGGTCGCAGGTTCGAATCCTGCCTGGGGCATGGATGTTTGTAATGTCCTTAGGTTAGTTAGGTTTAACTAGTTCTACGTTCTAGGGGACTAATGACCTCAGCAGTTGAGTCCCATAGTGCTCAGAGCCATTTGAACCATTTTTTGAGTGGAAAAAGTGGCAAGTGCGAATTGGCGCGCAACCTAGAGCAAGCGCGGGGAGTACGTAACACAGTCTGTAGTCAGCAGTGATTGAGGATACACTCTAGTGAAGCAGGAGAAGCTTTGCCTGCAAATTTGCATAAAAATGCCTCGGATGAAGACTGAAAACGACTCACGGCATAGTTGCGAATTGCTGGGCTGCTGTATGTTCCAAGAAGAAAAATTGAGCCCACACAGCAAGACACTTGCAGCCCGTGGTGTAGCCATTGTTTGCCACAACCAAGTCTACAGCCACCAGATAAGATTTTTTTTGTATTTTTTCTTTTGTACAGCGTGAACCATTAATTTAAACTGTGTTTTAATAATCACTCTTGAAATTTAAAGACACTGATTCACCCTGTTACTTTATCCTAATCATACTCCTATATAGGGTTCCTTTTTGGTGTGTGATTAATCCGAGTGTCCTGTTTTACAGACTAATGAAGTTCCAAGTTAATATAAACAGGCACCATTTAAATTGTTTTTGCGTAAATAATAAAAAACGTTTTCTTAACTATTGCAAAGTGTTATAGTAAAAGTTTGCTGCGTAAAATTCAATCGGAGTGAAGCCAAGTTACTAGAATCCGTTAAATAACTAGACAGAATTAGTTCCAAGAGTAAATAGCTTTTGAAAGTAAATTCCAGTAAAAAAGAGGTTGTCTTGAACTGAAATGTTCACTATAAAAAGTGTGTGCTTTAGTACCTAAGCATTTCAGTATTTAAGTTTGTTGATTATCAGAAGTGTTTTTCTAAAGGTCCCCTCTGGCCAAATTCTTTTAGCTTCCTTGAGGTTATCTATTGGGCTTTTTCTCTTTTAAAAACGTAATGAATAAGGGAGTAGTCCAACACTGTTTAAGTGATCTAATATTTATTTGAAGAACCAAATTAAACAGTAGCAAGATAGCAGGGTAAATTCATACTTCTGCTTTTCCATTACTTCACTATTTCATTGCCTGGCGAGCATTAGTACATGTTTTAAACCAGTAAATGAACTTGGAACTGAGTTGTACTAGCTTCAATATAATACTATTCATGCTGCATTTCTTTCTAACCACTGGGTAATATCTTAGGGAAAGAACTGAATATT
This sequence comes from Schistocerca piceifrons, assembly GCF_021461385.2. Lineage (NCBI taxonomy): Eukaryota > Metazoa > Arthropoda > Insecta > Orthoptera > Acrididae > Schistocerca > Schistocerca piceifrons. The sequence goes on from NC_060145.1 coordinate 400,159,973, forward strand.
CTGATGTACTTATCCATTAGACACAATACATGGTCAGATCCTGTAAAAAGGGCAATTCTATTGATCAGCTTTTCTTATAAACAGGACTACTCTCCCATAGTGTACTTTACTTGGAAACTAAAGTAAATTTTAGTAAGAGGGCTACACGTGGCTTTTCCATAGTGGGTAGTTAATTACTTTACTCACGATAAAAGTCATGAAAGAGACCTCAAGTCATCCAGTTCACTAATACAGTATTTAATTAAGCTATAGAGTTAATTACAAATCCAATGGCCTTACCATGACAATTAGGTAAAATACTTCTGGTTAATTATTAATTTAAAATGGCAACTCAAAAGAGGGACACTCCTGTCAAAAAGTAAATGCGATGCAGTATCAGATTAATTCCATCGCTGAAAGTAATGGAATAAATATCAAGAACCATTTAAAAACTCTTGCAATGAACACAAATTGTTTCGAAATATAGAAATTTCCTGCAAATATGAAATTCAGTAAGGTGCAAGCCACTAAAAACAAATTCTTAAGTACTGCTAACGTTTCACATTGTTACATAGCCCATTCCTAAGATTTACAAAACAGAGAATCCGCAAATTCGTTGCATAACAAACCAAATACTTCTTGACCATCATCTCATGAAAAACACCTGTCACAGGACACAGATTTTCCCAATTAATTCTGAATCAGCATCGAAACTATTCTATCCCATCCTACAGTAACACAATAAAAAATTAGTCAGAATGTAATGAAGCCATCACTACGTAGCTTATCAAAGAATTTATACAGTGAAAATGAATGAAATGTTATAACTGACGTTGTTCTTAGAAAAAAAATAACGAGAGAGAGAGGGAGAGAGAGAAAGAGAGAGAGAGAGAGAGAGAGAGAGAGAGAGAGAGAGACTATGGAAAGCTACAGAAGAAAAATGTATTTCTTGTGATAAATTGAACGTTCAGTGCAAAAGAAACAAATTCTACTCACACATTTGGCGCCAACAACTTTTTTTTCTCCAAGATGAGGGATGACTTACCTACAAAGATAAAACTGACTGTTAGTAAAACTGGTAAAACAAGAAGATTACAGATGCTAAGATGAAATAGACATGGTGTCTACGTGAAAACTGGAAAACCTAGGCTATTAGAATGTCAACTGTTATAACGTCTTTCAGTTGATGATACTAGCGGCACGGTGCGCACACACACACACACACACACACACACACACACACGTTCATTGTTAGAAAATAAGGAATAATGACAATTCTGCCTTTACTATGTTAATAATAAGTTATTACTGCGTTTTAATTGTTATAATGACCATTGAATATTGTTATTTGTCCAGCAGAGATTTATCTAGTAAATCCAGAATCATCTGCGAGGAATATGAAACAGCAGTAACTGCTCTACTCTGATATTTGTATATGCTTGTGTTTAAAAGGTAATTTTGATTGTATCTGATAGTTAGCAGGATTATAGATTTGTGTGCGTAATTTGACTACTTTTACATTGAAATATACAACACTGTCGTGACCAGAAGGAAAAGATATGTCACAGTTAAGTTCCACCTTTTTTGTTTATCGTACTTTATGGGAAATTAACTTTGGGATGAGGTGAGGTAGGGGGTTGGGGCGGAAGGTGGCGGAAAGTTTAAAGGACACTTTTTTTATGTTCTTCTCGAAAACTCCACTAGTGAAAATGTACGAAATTAAACTACACTAAATTTCCCAAAAAACTATCCTATTAATTTTTGCTCTAGGGCTACAATTTCCGCATTCAGGGGATGGAAAAATAGCAGAATAATGAAAATATTAATCTCTAATGATCCACATATTTACCAGGGAAAACTGCCAGATAGCTGTACGTTCTGCGAAGTAATTTTATATTGACAACTAGTATCGGCATTTCAATATGCCGTCTTCAGGATCTATATGCATTTCAAGTATAGAGATTCAGATGTATCGATATTGGCATACATGAGCCATCGGTATCTGGATACCGTGAATTCGTTATTCTAGTGCTCCCTTCAAAGACTTGACATCTCGCGGTTTTAATAAACTTCGATTTCCCATCCTCTGCAACTTGAGAAAAATAAGTTGTAGAGATTTCTTTTCTAGGAAATTTGATGAAGATTTGTTTCGTATCCGAAAACATTTTCGCTCTTATCCTCGGTTTTCGAGTTAATCGTGGAAACCCTCCCAAAAAAAAGTTATCTTAGAACGTGTCCATCCTAACGCTCACAACCCACTGGTCAGGAAATGATATTCGGCATTGACTGTAGAAATTTCTACTGTGAACGGTGAATACGACATCCTTCAAAAAATTCTACGTGACTGTGAACTCCGACAGTGAAAAGTTTTAGTGTGATCTTCAGGACACTCCCTCCTAACACTGTTCAAAAAACTGCGACTACACGAGTTTTTCCCCAACCGTCCGTCGTTGACTAGACTAGGCAGCCCGATTCTGGCCTTGTGAAACTGGCAGTTAGTCTGCTGAGTAACGCCATCACCGTAGGTGAAGACATCAAGCATGAAAGGGCGAACGTAGTCCATAATAATGTTCACGTAGTGCCCAGTTGCCATGATGCCTTCCTTTATTGCTACAGGTCCCATGAAAGAGCAAGAGAATGTCCCCTGTCTTTGTCGGCGGCACACGGCGCAGCACGCGTTACTCTCACATCCACGAAAGAAGGGACATTAAAACAGACCGGTAGCACGCCACAGCGTTTCGCGCCCTCTCCGTGTCTCGCCGTCCTTCTATGGATGGCGCTACGGTCGTCGCCAGAGGACGCCGCCTTCGCTTCCACTCACGGATCCGTCTGCATCTCGTTTTAAGCCGCAACATACAGAGTTCCGCCCAGATCTAGCAAGATTAGCACTGAGACAGTTATGTACTGGTGCGACCATAATGATATTCTGTGACTGAAACTGTTAGCAAGTGATCAGTATTGCTGCACGAACGATTCACCGAGTCATATAAGCTATGAGAACCACAGTGAATCAGACAACCAAGAAATCTAACAAACAGAACACACAGAGCAATCGGAGATTTGTATTTTTTATATTTAGGGTACGTGAAGTCTACAAGCGAAATATCAATGAAACTAAGCAGTTCGATGCAACTCTCAAAAATTCTCAACAGAATCTACTTCGAAATTTTTCGAGCGGCCTTAACACCGTAATATAAAATTGGCTTTTCGATAGACACTACGGCTGTGCCATGCGTAGCTCCTATGTGGAGGACCAGTGTTCTAGGCTAATGCAGATTTTTAAGCAACGTTGTATGGGACAAGCGTATCGGTCAAGCGCAAAAAAAATAAAGATGGAAAACAATCGATAGCGCTCGAGACTGGCAACAGCAGGTTCACAGGTTCGAGTCTCATTAAGTCATTATTTTCTCTTTTTTTCGTTCATTTCGAATACCTACGTCATTTAAATGGAAAATTCATATAACTGGTAATCCACACATACATAATTTTTGTAAATATCACTGAAAGAACAACGATCTACGTGAAATCATTTTGAAAATTAAGTCTTGATTGCATTAAACATATATTAAAATGCTGACTGGTTTAGTCTATTTTACGACCATCATCAGATAATTCTCTAAAATATAAGTACGTACGTTTACAGAGTTTGAGAGACATCTTACAAAAAGAGTAACAAATTGAAACTTGTAAATGTAAGAATAATTAAAAGAAAATATACCCAATGGTGGCAGCCTCCCTTACGTAAGCGGTTGACGTTCGTGACTCATCAGATGGTTCCTGCTCTGTTCAACACCTCCACGAGCCACCATTGCGTATATTTTCTTGTACTTATTATTGCTGTATGTTTCAGATTGTAAATCTTGATATTAGATGTCCCTCCAAGCCTGTATATGTACACATATTTCCGAGAATTGTCTGAAGATAGTCTTAAAATGTAATGAAACCGCTAAACAATGGATGTGTTTATATGATCAAGACGGTTTTAGTTTCTTAAAAAAAAAACCATAGCTAACTTTTTTTATGAAAACTGCAGGTCTTCTCATTTCTAATTATATTACACACAAAAATTCGGTTTTCAATGCAAATATAAATAAGCATATGTCGTGTTGCTCCGTAGGAGCTGCCCGACTGAACAGAAAACATTGGTGGTACAGCAGCCATAAATACACAATGTTACGAGAAGCAGGACTTCACCTGCCTACAGAAATTGAAATGAATCAATGGTAGAAAAACTTCTGCCATTCCGGGACTCAAACCCCGATACTCCGCCCCTCTCGAATGGTCACCTTAACCACCTCGTCCATCTGAATATGCTTCAGAGCCGATCCAAATGCATGTGTGACAGAACAGACACCACTTCTCAATATATGAATATGAACGATACTAGGTGCTTCCAGTGCCGATGTACCATACCTTCCAAGCCCCTGCAACGTGCATTGGTGCTGCTGAATGGGGACGCACCTTCTGCGTGACAAGTTCAGAATTTGGGTCGGTTCTAAAGCATGTCTGAATGGAGGAGGCAGTTCAGGTAACATTTCTAGAGCAGCAGAGCATCTGCGTGCGAGTCCCGGATTAGCACAAATTTTCAACCTTCATCGTTCATTTATTTCAATGACTATAGGCCGCTGAAGTCCTGTTTTTCATAACGTTGCAAATACAAATTCCTAATTACAGATGTTTTACAAAAGATTGTAAGTAAAGATAGTTAAACAAACAAACATTACAAAATATTTTTTTTCATATTCATGTATTGCTTTTCACAGAAATGCTCGTAGGACAAGCACCTTTGTATGAAAATTTTGCGTTATCCAGCTATCAGACCCAAGCCAACCTCTTGGCAGGCGAGCATTCTAGCACAGAGCCATACCCCCTGTCGGAAAACTAACTTTACATTAGTTTACAAAGGATGCTCGGAAAACCTGGATGTCGATTTTTTTCTGAATTTTTGAGAGCTGCAGTGTATGGTTTGGGTTGATTGATATTTAAATTCTGAACTTCATGTACCATAAATATAAAAAATTCGATCGCCCTGTGGTCTTCATGTAAGTTATATACAACATACCTTACTTAGTACATAGTGTAAATATATGTTCATGTTTCATCCATTTATTAGATGTCTGTAGTGTTCTACGTCACCCTGCATCAACTACGGACATAATAGCTCCCATCGCATAATATAAATTAACTTTCTAAATAACAAACAAAATCTTCGAATATTTTTTATTATTTTTCGCTACAGAAACAAGAAAACGAGAGCGAATCACCGAAATATCATGCGGCCTCAATGTTACCAACTTCATTCTAGGCAAAAATAACAAAGCGCCGTTTTGGAAACATCCACATATCTGTAGTTCTCAAAATTTCTGCTGGCTACACCCGTCGATATGGTGTCAAGACTGCCACCACAAAAGCCCTTCAGTTGAGGCTGCTGATTGTACTTACGTGGAAAGTGACGTCATAACCATGGCGACAGACAAATTTTACTTCAAAATTACGACGAGTCTTATGACTCAAATTAAGTCTCGTGAAATGTAATTTATGTTTATGGCAAATTATATACAGATAATTCAGTACATCTAGATAACATTGCAAATTCGTCACAAACTGTTGGTTTTTCGTAGCACGTAAATAGTGTTCGTAATATATTTATGAAAAGGCCTGAAAGGTGATGAACCACTAGAAAACCTAACAATAAAAAACCACACAGAATGTCAGCGTTATGTGTGTCAAACAACTCCGTTTGATCAGAGGCTTACTGAACTGAAAGTCGATTTTGTCTAGGAAAAGTACTACGATGTATGTTTATCTCTGGTTTAATTAATTATTAGTGATCAGAACATCGTCTTCCAAGTGAAACTAATCATCAGAATTGAGGCATTTTGACTCGTGCTTTCATTGACATTCATCAGTTGCTTGAAAAAGCTTCTCTAAAAAAAGTGTCATAATCGAGATCAGAAGAGTTCTCATTTCACAATTTGCAGCAGTCATTGATGGTTAGTGTCACTTAAAACAGCTATTGTGTCACTGTGAATAGAAGGTGCTCCTGACTTCCAGTACCATGTTAGTAATGCTATACATAATTTCCAAAATACAAACCAAATAGGAACATTCGAACCACACACAAAACAAGCAGGTAAAGTAAATATAAGTAGAAAGATGGATATGGAAAGGGACGGATAGTTTATGTAGACCGAAAGCGTGTGTTGCGTTACATCATAACAAATTTTTATTACGTAGAATTTAGGTTACGACTAGTGAAGACATTTTATTCTGAAGCAGCGCTTTGGAATAGATCGACTGGTCGGAATCGATTTCTGAAGTTTTCAAAGAGCAGCGAATTGAATACAATGATATACACAGTTTAAATCGACAACTGTTTTATTCTCCTAACCCTGTTATAGATGCGCAGTTTATGTTTCTTATTTTGCCATGCAACGTGCGCCATACAATGGGACACGGGTAAGTTCCCTAATGACAGGAACATGATCAAAATGGTCTTGTGGAGTAACTGACAAAATATTCACAAAAGGAGATTTTCTGTATCTTTAAAGTGCATATCGATGTAAAAATGATATGCAAACAAAGGTACGTGAGCCTGAAGTGTTTTACAACTACAATTACTATTTCACTAGGCTACACAGGCAGTGCTATTTCTTCAGATTTCTTGCCAAAATTTTGATAGAAGTTCGTAGGATTACAGGAATTAAAACATTTTACCCCATCGCCACTCCCATATGAGTGATATATTCGTAGCGTGTGATGTATTACTACTTTGAAAATACTAAATAACGTTAAGCAATTTAAATGGAGGTAGCAAAAGAAGACCGGTTCGCGTCAGATCACCAAAGTTAATCGCTGTCGGGGCGGGCTAGCGCTTGGATAGTTGACCATCCAGTCTGCCAAGAGCTGTTGGCAAGCGGGGTGCACTCAGCCCTTGTGAGGCAATCTGAGGAGCTACTTGATTGAGTTGCTGCTCCGGTCTCGGAAACTGACATACGGCTGGGAGAGCGGTGTGCTGTTCACATGCCCCTCCATATCCGTATCCATTGACGCCTATGGTCTGAGGATGACACGGAGGCCCGTCGGTACCATAGCCTGTTTGGGAGGAGTTTAATTTTTTCAGTTTTTAGAAAAAGAAATCTTTTCTCGTTTTGTAAGAGCCCACAATGAACAAAAGCAGGGTTATGTCACTCCACCCTCTCTCTGCCCATCTTCTCCTCCCCCACTCTCTGTCCGTCACCTCCTCTTCTTCCATTTCTCGGTCCACCTTCTCCTCTCCCCGCTCTCTGTCAATCTACTCCTTTCCCCGTATCTCCAGAACTATGTATCATACCGTGATATAATTCTGTGGGTACATTCATCAAGTCTGCGGGGTTGGGTTGTTTAGGGGAAGAGAGCAAACAGTGAGGTCATCGGTCTCATCGGATTAGGGAAGGACGGGGAAGGAAGTCGGCAGTGCCCTTTCAAAGGAACAATCCCGGAATTTGCCTGGAACGATTTAGGGAAATCACAGAAAACCTAAATCAGGATGGCCGGACGCGGGATTGAACCGTCGTCCTCCCGAATGCGAGTCCAGTGTGCTAACCGCTGTGTCACCTCGCTCGGTAAATTTCTTGCCATTGGCGTTATTAGTAAACACGCCGAGGCGGCATCAAGCAGCTTTTTCGGAGCAATAACAAAATAAAAGACGTTCTAGGCTCAACGAAAGGTGCGGTCGACAATCTGAACACCGCAGGAGTCTACGAAATCGGTTGTGAATGTGAACTGTTGTATGTAGGTGAGACGGGGTGGCCGATCAGCAGACGAATTGCGGAGCATGAAAGATATACTCGTCTGGGACAAGGCATGAGGAAAAGCTGGATGAGTGCAATAAAGAAATAATATTCCGTGAAGCCCGGATACTGGCGAAACAGCCATCTACATTGAGGAGGAAAACTAGATAGGCGATAGAAATACCCAAGCGATCCGCCAACATGAATAGAGAGGACAAATATTGGCTTCCGCTGTTCTGGTTGCAAGCAGTAACTATACCACTGGTGGACAGCACACAGAAAGCACTCACACAGGCATGTGGGAGGCCACTGTGGTCGTACGTACACAGAGCGTAGGCACGCCACAGCCCACAACTAGCAACAAGTAAACAGCACTTTATCACAGCTACAGCCCGTTTTTAATTCGCCTGTTTCCACCAAAGGCAAAAAATAATATAAACACCAATTAGACACATCCTTATCCTCTAATGACAAGGAATAATATAAAGATCAAGAAAGAGTGCTTGACAGACCTCCTCCTATCCTCAAGCACCCTATCAAATTGTGTAAACAGTTTCCGCTGCTGATATGTAATATCTAAAATCTCTCTCTCTTTCAGCAGTCAGCTCAGCATAAATCCCTCAGATAGGCCGTTTGCTATAGTGCCCGGAACGCCGGAGAATTTTATGTATTGATAATATAGTCAGTAGTCCAGAATAAATTTATTGGTTGCGACATTGGTCGCGGAAGCCTACACTTACAATACATATAAACATATTACATCAAGCCCGATGTGACAGTTTTACAACATGAACAGTAAAAACGTAGTAAGCAATAAACTTTTTACTTTTCATCATTTTTTGGAGATTTCAGTGAGAAAATGTTCTTGAAGGCTTGAAATTATGTGTAAAATTTATAGGAGGTCAGTAAGTTCGCTCGTTCTCAAATACTGGATAGTGCAGATAATAACTATACAGTACATTATGTAATGTGTACATTATGCAACAAATAGTGTGGAAATATGGAATAAACACAGTGAAGACAGTGTAAGCATTGTATTCATTACTCTGAATCGTATCACGTACCACATATTAACGACCAAAAGCATTTTCACAAATATGATAAAGCTCAAAAGTCAAATAGATTTTTCTAAGAGTAAATATTCTTCAAATCAGTAAGTATCTTGGACTACCGACTTTCTAAAGTAACCCATGTGTTTCCTCCGGTTTCAAACTATTGCCTTACCAAATTTAATCGAAATCGGCTCAGCGGGTTAGTAATACAAAATTTAAATGTCTTTCATGATGTGGCAGTTTGTTACGTATCTCATTGTTTGACTTCATATGTCTTAAAATATATATCGTACATAGATATAATTTTGCAGAGATATTCTGTGGTAGATAGGAACACTGTCTGCAAATTCGTCGCGAATATGGGTGGCAGGAAAGAAGTAATAACTTAAAATGCCAAGCATGATGCCAAAATGAGCAGCAGAACTGTAGTACGCAATAAACGTTTATCCTTTTATCATTATGTTGGCAGTGTAATTGAGAAAATGTTTCATACATGTTTTAAATTATGTGGAAGTTTGTTGCAAGTTCTAAGGCGTCCGGATTTTACGGACCTTACATGAGCTTGATTCATAACAACAGAACAACACAGTATGAGATCCTCATACATAATTATATTATGTCAACAAAAGGCAGTTGCACTTAATCTCATGAACCGAAAACTAAATGGCTGGTTCAAATGGCTCTGAGCACTATGGGACTTAACAGCTGTGGTCATCAGTCCCCTAGAACTTAGAACTACTTAAACCTAACTAACCTAAGGACATCACACACATCCATGCCCGAGGCAGGATTCGAACCTGCGACCGTAGCGGTCACGCGGTTCCGGACGACGCGCCTAGAACCGCGAGGCCACCGCGGTCGGCAACCGAAAACTAACAAACCACTATCCACAATATATGGACCGGCATGAACAAACAAGTTAAAGTGAAACGCATTTTGAAGACGAACCGAGCAGGTGGTTTATGATATTGTAAAACTCCCATTTACCAAGAGAATGGCGAGCTTCAGTGCAGAAAGGGATAAGGCCAGAAAAATGCATTATTCCCTTTAACGTAAATAAGGCCAGGACCGAGGGTAAGTGGCTGCACGTCATTAACAGCGGTAGGCTGCGACCCAGGAAGAAAAATAAAAATGTTTGTTCACCTCTAGCGAGACGGTGATTGGCTGAAGCCATACTTGGCGGCGCAGACGCGACGCGGTTGGGAGATCTCCGTTATATAAAAGCATTTTGAGTCCTAAAAACTCTACCTCTCTTTCTCGTCTTGCAGCAGACCACACAAGTGTGTGGAAATAGTGAGAGCGATGGGAGCTTTGCTTTCTGCGAAGTGAGGACGACACGCTTCACATATTATGCGGCACGTAGCAAAGCGGTAATTAATTATTCCTGCAGGAATTTCTGCAGGCCAAGAAATTGTGCACATTGCTCCAACCCATGGCGAGTGTGTAATAGCCATTATTTCGACTAGGTAAAGATTAACGTTCTACGGAAAACAAGAATGCAACTGAGTGAATTCAATCAAGGTCAGAGTAGGGAATTAGCGTTTCAGATCCAGCACAGAGACAAAGCCATTGCAGATGCCGCTTGGTAAAGTATCATCGTGCTTTAGGCCACAGTAAATGTTGAGTCTAGATTTTGCTCACTCCAACTTGCGTACGCTTTGACCATTGAATATCAAAAGCTAGGTTACTAACCTATGCTCACATTGAGTACATGAGAGTTTTTCATTGGCTTACAAAGTAAATTTATTCACCACCAACTCAGTGCATTGACCAATTATTGTAGATGTAAATAAGCAAATGAACATTTTAATCATTCTTTCCTGTGATAAACGATTTTTCACATGTAGAGATAACGATTTTAATAATCGTCAGTTCAATATGTCCAAGAATTAAATATTTTGTTATTTAGTGTTGATAGTAATTGAACATGATTCTTGTTTAACACTTCAATCCTGAAAGCAACAGTTGATAAATTGTATGTAGAATAAAAAGGGGAATAGCTTTGTTGTCTTTCTAGAATAGACCCCAAACTTTCACTTTTATTAATTCATGCCTTCTTGTTACGTGGCAGCAGCATTTCTAATGATTTTTGTTACAATCTGCACCTGATATTAGCTGCCTCACAGGGCCAGGGTCATATTTATTTAGAATGTCTGTTTGACACCCTGGGCTTGAGAAGTTCAGATGTTTTGTTCATTTGCGCGCTAAGTGGTAAGCTAAGTTTGCACACATAGTACACTCACTGTGCAGATACAAAGGTCGGATGTACGACAAAGTCACTAACTGCTCTCATTCTCAAATACTCGATGAATAAAATCTGGGTATTCACGAGTCGTAGCCTACATGTCTTTTACATCCTATCCCTTAGATAGGTAGGTGCCTCTTGCCTGCATAGCGATTCTTTCCAGACAGTAAATGATATGCGTTCCGAGTTACGTTGAAATCGGTGCAGTGGTTTTGGAGGAGATGGTGGAGCATATATGTATATATCTTTATAATATGCACAAATATACCTTTTTGCGTGATACGATTTTGATGGAAAAAGGAAATTTGTGGCAACGTCTATGGGACCAAACTGCTGAGGTCATAGGTCGCTAAGCTTACACACTACTTACTCTAACATAAACTAACTTAAACTAAGGATAACACACACACCCCTGCCCAAGGGAGGACTCGAACCTCTGACAGGGAGAGCCGCACGAACCGTGACAAGACGCCGTAGACCGCGCGGCTACCACGCACGGCGATTTTGATTAAATATAGCCTCTAATGTGCCCGTAGATATATTGAAATGACCAGTGGAAACCCTATAAAATTCATCTAATAGTAGCGGAGATTAGCGAGTTCTGACGGTCAGACAGACAAAGTTTTAGTTGAAACTGAAACGACGATATCTTTTTTTCCCTTGACCCAATTTTGATGAACTAATGTCTGTACGGTGCCCCAAACTATGCTCAAGTTACCTGCCAAAAGCCCCAAGAAAATTCTTTCATTAGTTTTGGAGACTAGCCCGTTCAAAGGGAAAAAGGGAAGCAGACAGACACGACGTTTTTACAGAATTATTACTAGGACAGATTTTCTACCGAATTCAGTCGTTGCGACCACCTTCACAAGAGGAAAGTAAAAGCTTTTTTCTTCCTGTGAAGATGGTCCCTACGGAGAAACTGGGTCGAAAGAACAGACACCACGCATTCATATAATTCATTCGCATGCATGGGCAATGGATTCCTCTTCTCCAGTTCAGGTGTAAAAGTATGGCCAACCTCCTGCACGAATCTCAGAGTAGCAAGCATGGAGGAATTGGCCGGGGACTGCCGGTAGTGCCGCTCGGTGGGAGTGTGGGTCGATCATGAAGCGTGGCGAGATATTCCACGCAGTTACCATACCCCTGTGTCCCGGGTGGTGAGGTAGTTAACGCATCTATCTAGTAAGTAGGAGATCCCGGGTTCGAATCCCGATCCGATACACGTTTTCAGTCGTCGTCGTTGATTCCGCGTCATGTCCCGATGTAGCTGACATTACTAATCCCTTTCCTTTTCTTTCCTCCCCTTCCACCTTCAGTTCAAATGTAATGTATGACAGCGGCGAATTTCGCGTGGTACAGAGCGAGGTGGCGCAATGGTTAGCATACTGGATTCGCATTCGGGAGGACGACGGTTCAATCCCGCGTCCGGCTATTCTGATTTAGGTTTTCCGTGATTTCCCTAGATCACTCCAGGCAAATGCCGGGATGGTTCCTTTGAAAGGACACGGCCGACTTCCTTTCGCATCCTTCCCTAATCCGAGCTTGTACTCCGTCTCTAATGACCTCGTTGTCGACGGGACATTAAACACCAACATCCTCCTCGATTTCGCGTGGTGTCTGTTTTGTACACCAGTGTAATTGTCGACCGTCATACGGCCCGAGAGTCAGGAGTGATGGTCTGGGGTGCCATTCTTTTCATACCAGGACCCCTTTGGCTGTCATTGTAGGCATCCTTACAAGACTGCGATGCTTCGAAGATGTTCTACACTTCTTTTTGTTGCCTTTCATGGAAAGCCATGCTGGGCTTACTTTTCAGCGAGATAATTTCCGCCTGCACACGGCCGGAGTTTCTACTGCTTGTCTTCGCACTTGCAAAACCCAACACTCGCCAGCAAGGTCAGTGATCTTTTCCCAGTTGAGACCGTTTGGGCCCTCCAACCAACACGGAATTTTGACTATTTAATACGCCAGTTCGATGTAATTTTTCAAGGTACCTCACAGAAGGACATCCAACAGCTCTATCAGTCTATGCCAAGCCGAATAACTACTTGCATAACGACCAGAAGTGGACCAATGCTTTATTGACCTTCTCAGTTTGTAAAGCTCTTTCTCTTGAATGAATCACCAAATTTTTCAGAAATTGTAATAATTTGTTTTCCTATATATGTACATCACATCTACCAATATCCGTCCGTTTGGGACAATTACTTCGTGGTGCATTGCTTTCTTTTTCTTTTAAGTGTATTTTGAACTCGTGTTTCGATTAACTTACATTAATTGCTTGAGAGGCGAAAGTGCGTCAACTTTAAGATGAGCAAGGTTATCACTTCAGATCCTTCCAGGATCAGCTGATGGAAACTATCCCTTAGAAAACTGTTGCGTCACTGGGAATATTCAACGATAAAAGCATATAAAAGTAAATAAAAGGATCGATATGGAAAGCAGTTTTATGTAGTGGACGAGACCATGTGTTATGTTACTCTTGAGAACCAACTTTCGTTATGTAGAATATACACTGATCAACCAGAACATTGTGACCCCCGACCTACTATCGATATATATATATATATATATATATATATATATATATATATATATATATATACCCAGGCGATAGAAGCGTCGAAAGGAGACGAATGACTGCTAGTCAGACACATGCAGTGTAGTTAGTGAAATGCACCGTGGTGGCCAAAGTGTATCGTACACTGGTTGCAAACCATGTACACCAATGTTTCCCTACGGCAGTGGCATTTTTAGACGAGATAATGCTCCATATCACAAGGGCAGAAATGTGTTGGAGTGGTTCGATAAACACAGTGGCGAGTTCCAGTTGATGTGCTAGCCCCCCAACTCGCCAGATCTTAACACGGTCGGACACATATGGGACGTGATAGGACGTGGTGGCATAGCACAGTGACCTCTCGCCAGAATTTAAGGGAATTGTGTGACTTTGTGTGCAGATGTGGTACCACCCCCCTCCAGCGGCCTACCAAGGAGCGAAGATATTTTATAGTGTGTGCTAGTAATAATGGCTGCATTATACTGAGAAGGAGATATAAAGGGATGTACAAAAGCAGCAATTGGTTTGTATTACTAAAGTGCTCATAACGTTAAAATGCTCCTCTCATGTGACTATTCTGGATGAAAAGGTAAAATTTTTCTACAGCTAAATGTTTGGCAAGCTATATTGGATTGGCGAGATTTCTTAGCCACTAATATTGATGCATAAGAGAGTGACACACGCTGTTACGACCAGGTAGGTCAGATACCCCTTTATTTGTAAATTATATCTGAGTGCGATCGGATTTAGTAAGGCAGTATTTCTTTCAGAAAATAAGTTTTGCGTCTTATATGCTTTTTCAAGCTTTGTGTGACTGTGCTTGGACAGCACTTATCTCATGTAGCCTCTGTCAGTTTGTCCTGCTGCAGAAAATAATGGTATTTCCGAGATCAGATAATACGTATGATGTTAAACTAAATTTCATATGTTTATTTCAGATTGATCCCTTTTATCAGTTTTTTAAGTGGAGTCACTAAATATTCTTGTGCTTTCGGTTCAGTCTACAGTTCAATGAGAACCACTGCTGCTCACAGTAATTATGCAGATAGTAAATACTGTTTTAGCATTTTCAGATCCACCCAAGTCGAATGGATTTATAACCTCTCAGTAACTGCACCATCTTCTGTTTGAAGTGAAATAGTCGCGAACGAGGAAAGAAAGAAAGTAGAGCAGGAGAGAGCGCATCCTTTGTATGGGGGCACGAACCGCACCCGCAGCGACTGAAGTGAAGGAGGAATTTTCTTAAAACGTGGACGGCACTTACAACCACTTCTGAAAAGAGCTAGGTTGCATTTATGGAGGGCTACTTCCTACCTTCCCCTTGGCCTGAAATGAGTTTCAGAAACTCTCCCTCCTGGCTATGATGATAAATGGTGGACTTGGAAGCCCTGAATAGAGTGAGATATGGAGTTGACAGATCAGCGATTAATCTGGCAAAGTGGGGCTACACAGATCAAGAATATATTTAGTGTGACTCTGGAGAAGACCAGCCTGTTCATCATGTCCTCCAATGCTGACTGTGTCCAGTCTCTCGCACAGAAGATAAAATTCATCATGGAACAGAAAATGCATTGGAAGTGGCCACGTTTTGGGCAAAAGTAATATAGTCATAGCTGTGTATAATGCGTATGTTTCTGATACGAGAATAGATAAAGAAAGACCACAGAATGTAAGTTTGACTCGAGAACTTAAGGAGAGCCATTCTGGTACTATGTTTTGTGACAGCGTGAGATTACCATGTTACAACAACGAAGTATGATATTTTTGTGAATGAATGAGTACACGATCATTGGTTCATATCCTGCTGATCAAATGAAAATTAAATGTTGATTGTGGGTTTCGAACATGGATTCAGTAAAGAGAAAGTTAGTCAGTGATCGATGGTGAAACATTTCAGATACTAAAAATATTCCGTTGCCTTTAAGTATATAAATCTGTGACGAACCGTACCTGAGAACAGGCAGATAGTATAATATTTTATTTGGAGCTTATTTATTTCGAAATATGGGCAACTTTTATGTGGAATTTGGTGACCACTGAAAGTAGCAGCACAAGTATACATTTACTGGAGTAACAACGACTACTACTAGTTCTAGTAAAAAAACAGGCGCAATACAGTTTTAGGAACAGAATACAGGCGTAAGAATTATGCGTTTTTGATATCGCTCTATTGTAAAGTTTATTCACGTAGAATTTGTCTCATTTTTCTCTCCCGTTGTCTTCAAGATTTAATTGCATAGCCAATCATCTATAGTCTTACATAACTTGTATTAGATACAATCCTTCCACTTCTGTGTTTTTAATGTTACCAAGTGCTTATCCTCCTTTCTGCTATATTCATTAACTTCTTCTTAGCTTTGTCTATCATATCACATACAAGGTATTCTAATATAACATCTGATGATACGATGGGGGCATCTATCAGTTCATATACCATACGCTGGGAAACTAGCGCAAAAATAAATGCTTCTTCCCTAACAGACTTGTCGTTTGAGGAGCTGGTAAATACGTAAAAGAATGCTTAGGCTTAACAGCTTTCAGTCAACAAGTTGCAGATAATAACGCTTCACTTGTTACACTCAATACCATTCAATTCGTATATCGATCCCTCTCGTGTGTTGGCATTATCCATATCAAGTATTTTTAGAGCTTACCTTCTGGTTGCTCGTTTTGGATGCTGATTTATGCGGCAAGCTCTATTTTGATGTGGCAGACAAGTCGGCCAGAGTGTGCATCGAGGACGCTCCGGCCGCGGCGGAGGCTGGGGAGTTTGAGCCGGTTTCAGGAAGCGCATTCCAGCCGCCTGGACAGGCGATAACGAGCCAGCTGGGTGAGATCTAATTCCCCCCTGACAGCTCGCCCGCTGATGGACGACCGGGCTGCTTGAATAACTTATGTAAATTCCCCTCCGAGGTGCTTCATTGATTACGAAATCTTACCGCTTTATTGAAAATAACCGTGAATAACGGGCTTACCAAACACATGCCTTTCCACATAGTATTTGCGACGGCAACAGGTTTACGACGAGAATGACAAGTACCTAGCCTAACTCGATGTAACTGTTCTGTACTACAATACCATGCAAACTCGTACCAGAGTAGGCAGGAATGCAGGATTTACCAGGGAAAGTGTTATTTCTTTATTTCCTGCACGAAAAACACAGTATGTGATTCATTAGCAATATCTCCATATATTTAAATCCGTTATGTCCCCTACATACTCCTATTGGCAGAAACGTATCAGGCTCTTAACTGTATCACTTACGAACATTTAGATATCCCATAGTTCTTAATAATGAAAGTTTACATTTATGACATTGTCTTTCATGTATCTGCGTCGGTGGTGGTAAAGGATTCAAATGAAATGGTTACTGTAAAAACAACGCGCTTTTTCTTTTGCTAAACTTTACAACAGACTGAAAAAACTATGTGTCTTCTTTAAATCGAGAAAAAATTTAATTTTGGTTGTACACACATCTTACACACAGAAAACATTAGTCATTAATATTTGAATTTGCTTTTAATTGAAATTTCTTAAAATAAAAATTTGATATAAAATGATGCTGTTTTTGCACTAAATTATAAAGTTCCTTTCTCTCTGATATATTTCTACATTATTTGTTATCCTGACTATTTGTTGTTACTGTTGCAAGGCTCCAGTGGGAAGGTTTGTCTGTACTAGTCAACCAGAAGTACCTCGTTAGTTATTTGTAGTAAAAATTCTTTCATTTATTTACTTAGTAAAAGACTTTTACTGCTTATTAACGTTACAGGTATTGTTTAGTGTATATCGAATAAAGATTATTTTGTGATTCAATGTGGGCGTACAAGGTGAAGAAGACTTGGCGGTCGGCATGCGATTCCTCACCCCAGTTCAAGACAAAATGTATCTAGCAAAACCTAGTCCCGGAAATAGGTTTAGTAGAAATGCAATTTAGAAAACGGGGCTCTTGTTAAAGCACCAAACTGCATACAATTTATACTTCTAAAATGCGGTATCTTGTGTATTTCTTTCTGTTACTGTTACCTTTATTTAAATATTAAGACATAACACCAACTTCTTACAGACGTAAACGAGCACTTTCTTTCCTTCACGACACACATAAAGCCAGGAGAAAACAATAGTGGATACAGTAACACCGTCTGTATCCAATGAGGCACAAAAACCGCAATAGGTAGTCTATACTAGATGTACATTCTGTTCATTTCACTTCCAGGGTTTTCGTTACAGAGCCGGTAAGTACACGTGCGAACGAAGTTCACTTTAGAGAAGATGTCCAAAACGACTGCATTGCATTTGGAAGCACTTGGCCATTCACTGGGTCATACTTCGCTGGACCCTATGCAACACACCTGGATACACCATAGCCGAAGTGGCATGCACGCGATTTATTAGCTCGTGTACATCCAAGGATGAGAATTGTCCCAAAATCGCAAATCTAGTGGATCAAGATCCAGGGAATGACCAATTCACTTCCCTGGAAACGTTTCATTTAAATAGTTGCGCACATTCATTCTAAAGTGTGGCGGTGCACCATCATGCTGAAACCCTTGCTGTCGCCGAACACAAAGTGGATCGTTTTCTAATGCGTTAGGAAAAGTATTGCCAAGAAACATATGATACAGGGGAGCATTTAACTTGCCCCAAAAGCATCCCTCGCACAATTTCAGCGAACAGCTCTACGCCAAAGCGTGCCTGAAAGCCACGTTCAGAGTTGACACGTCGGTTGTGTTCCGACCAATACTTGCTGTTTTAGACGTTGAAAATACCTTCACAAGTGATTTTTCAGTCCAAATCATGTTATTTATAAAATGTTCACTGTCGTCTACTTGGTGCAAAAGTTATTCGCCAAACAATACTCGCTGAATTTGGCCTTCTTCCCACTGCTGTAAACATGTACGATATGGGGTACCGCGTAGCATACATGCGAGCAGCAGCAGCAGCAGCTGCAGCAGCTTGGTTACCAGATGCACCCAGCACCAAAAGCATATCGACGTATTCATCGTTTGTGTACTCCATCAGGAAGCCACCTTACATGAACTTGACAGGACCAGTTACGTATGTACACTGTGCGGTTAGTGGACATATCAATACAGTTTCATGGGTCTCTCTATCATGTGATAGACTATAGCCGAGTGACAAAATGATGTCCTACTTATAAACGACGAGATCCAGGGAACAGGTCCAAAAAAATAAAAAATAAACCTGGAGAGTATTCTAACCACAGCTGCATGGTGAATGTGGGGTGGATGTCCTGGCAGTCTACACAGTGAGCTAGCACGGCTGGTACGGTAATAAGGGGTGATACCAATTGCTCCGTTCATTCTGATACGTTGCACGATGTGACAGTGTTGCCACTACTCGTTTTCATACATGTGTTTTCAAAATGCACCCGATCTGACTCTGCCAGATAAACTTTGAATCTGGATGAGGAATCGTAGGCTGACGTCACAGTGCGGCATTCTTTCTTCAGCATTCGTGTTTTTTTAAAGAAGTTGTGAGTTAATTTATCCTCGGTCGGCTACGCTAACAAAACTTTATGCTAATTGTCTGGTCAAAATTATTCCTGGCACGTTTCCGCTTACCAACCTTCTACCTACCAGCCAGAAAATACTGCCCACATTCAACCGTTCCGATACCTGAAATCAACTTTGTCTGCACTCGTGCATGGTCACGGCTTACAAGCATTTATTATTTCCCGGTTCGGTTCTGTAGTGAACTTTTGGCGCCGGCCGCAGTGGCCATGCGGTTCTAGGCACTTCAGTCTGTAACCGCGCGACCGCTACGGCCGCAGGTTTGAATCCTGCCTCGGGCAAGGATGTGTGTGGTGTCCTTAGGTTAGTTAGGTTTAATTAGTTCTTAGGGGACTGATGACCTCAGATATTAAGTCCCATAGTGCTCAGAGCCATTTTCTTTTCATTTCGCATAATTTCTGTTTGTCAGCGGGGCAGTGACTACGTTTAAAACGACTGTACAAAATTCTCTGCTTTCTCAGCAACTTCCTAATATGTTTGTTGTACCATGGTGGATCCTTTACCTCCCCTGTATTTTTACTAGGCACATACTACTCTAGTACGTGGTGTTCAATACCTTTAAATTCCGACCAAAGATGCTCTTTATCTTTGTGTCCCGCGGTGCTAGTGCTGCTCGTTGACGTCGAACTTAGGCGTGGTCACATTATTGTGACTGGAGCGTGTATAGAGTATCTTGCGTGACTTCTTCGGATACGGCTTAGCCGAGTGCAGTCTTTTTCTGTGAAGCTGAAAGCTTACAGTGGTTTTGAAAGATGAGGTGACGACCACTAACTGAATTAGCCCATGCTTTTTTCGTATACCTATTAGGTTAAACGTATTCTATCCTCTTACATAGCTCTTACTTCACCTCGGCTTCCGTGATTTCTAGGGTGCATTTGATAAATTCATTACTACATTCTAGATGGGTAAATTTCTTGCCTGGTCTAGCTGTAGTATTTGTCCCCACTCATTGAAATTTGATTTCTCTTCGTCATAACTTTCAGTGTTGTCATGTCTGCATGCTCCATTCACTAACATTTTCCTATTCCTCACTGGTGTTCACCGAAGAGAAAAATAAAATAACAGCCAGCAATGAAAGAAAACTAGGCTAACAATGTTGTCTAGTGGTAAGTCAAAATTTTTCGGAGGACCAGCAACATCGATTGTGGGCATCCGCAAGCTCAAAGGGAGCGAGGGAAGGACAGCTTTCCTGCTCCCCATGTCATATCCAGCAAGCGTTCTTCTTAACTACCTACTGCACCTTATGTTACAGGTGGCTCGGGAGCTTGGCGAGCACGTCTAAAGAACCTGGGGTCAAATGCCCAATCGGCACCGTATCACGCGCCAGCTGGACCGCCAAATCCCCTAACTGAAACCCACAGAAATGGCCGGGACTATTTGTAGCAGTGGCTGAAACTTAGGAATGAACATCTTCTATATCTGGCAGCTGTGTAAGATCCCAAGCACGACTCACGACCCGTCCTCACAGCATCAGTTCTGCCAGTACCTCGTCTCCTACCTTCAAAACATCACAGAAGGCCTTCTGCAAACCCTGCACTTCTGGAAGAAAGGATATTGCGGAGACATGGCTTAGCCCAGCCTGGGGGATGTTCCCAGAATGAGGTTTTCACTCTGCAGCGTAGTGTGCGCAGAACTGATGCTGTGAGGACGGATCATCAGTCGTGCTTTGGTAGCTCAGATGGTAGAGTACTTTCCCCCGAAAGGCAACGGTCCCGAGTTGGAGACTCGGTCCGGCACACAGTTTCAATCTGCCAGGAAGTTTCATATCAGCGCACACTCCACTGCAGAGTGAAAATCTCATTCTGGAAACATACCCCAGGCTGAGGCCAAGCCATGTCTCCGCAATATCCTTTCTTCCAGTAGAGCTAGTTCTGTAAGGTTCACAGGAGAGCTTCTGTGAAGTTTTGAAGGTAGAAGACGAGGTACTGGCAGAAGTAAAGCTGTGAGGACGGAGCGTGAGTCGTGCTTGGGCAGCTCATATGGTAGAGTACTTGCTCGCGAAAGGCAACGGTCCTGAATTCGAGTCTCGGTCAGGCCCACAGTTTTAATCTGCAGGAAGTTTCAAGTTTATGTCTGACTGCTTCAGAGTATGAGGCGGTGTCAGACAAGGTGGTGTGATATAGCCTCAACAGTCCAACATCTATGTTAATCATGTCATTAAGAAAGCTCTGAACAGCTAAAAGAACTATTAACAATTCCAGGTTTTCTGATGAAGATGAACCTCTTAAACTACTAATAAAAGTAAAGGACAGTCTATCATATGGATCGGACATCAATCTCAGCATGTCCTAACTCATGATAACTGATCGAGGAGCATAGATCCACCTCACAGGTCGATTAAAGGAACTGGACGTCGTGCGTTCTTAACCGCCATGTCGCCCTATGCCAGTGGCATCACTGGATGCAGTATGGAGGGGACTGGGGTTCAGTACAACGCTGTCCCAGCCAATGTCAGTTTTCTTGACCCGGAGTCGCTACTACTTCTTTGCTGCTTTGCTCCTCAGTTGCCATCCATGTTGAGTGCACGCCGTTCCCGTCCTGTCACAAGCGAAAAGAAACTTGGCAGTACCAGGAATCGAAGCTGGGTCTTCCGAATGGCAGTCAGCTGCTGACCACTCAGCTACGGAGGCGGGATAAAAAACTACTGCCACCAATGATATCAACCTTAATATGTCAATCAAGACAATATTAATACGTCGTCCTAGAAAAACATTTTTCTCTGTTTTGCTGTGCCGGCCAGAGTGGCCGAGCGGTTCTAGGCGCTACAGTCTGGAACCGCGCAACCGCTACGGTCGCAGGTTCGAACCCTGCCTAGGGCATGGATGTGTGTGTTGTCCTTAGGTTAGTTAGGTTTAAGTAGTTCTAAGTTCTAGGGGACTGATGACCTCAGATGTTAAGTCCCATAGTGCTCAGAGCCATTTGAATCATTTGCTGAGCTGTTTACAGTAACTTTGCAGACTGGAGCTGCATTCAAGATGTGGGATTTGTGAGGCAGCAGCAATTGTATAAACATTCGGCAGTGTTTACATTCCCTGTACTGTGTTTGGGAGGCAAAATGAGTAGGTGCTAAATTAGTGATGACGATTTTTGAAAGCGGGATCCCTCAGTCTAGATCTCCGGCAGGGCCAGAGAGGCTGCGGTGTACCCTGGCACACGGCGGACAGTAATTGCCGCCTCAACGGCGACGGACGGCGGCGGACGGCGGCGGCCTTCCCGGCTTCGCGCTATTTCCGTGTCAAGCAATGACGCGGCCGGCGTCCGCACAATTATTTGCGTCCGGGGAATACGGCCGCTCCGCCGGCCCCAACGTGTTTATGGAGGACTGCGGCCAACAGAGCTCGCCGAGAATCGGACGGACAAGAATGCGAAGCAGAGCTCGGGCTGGCAGTTGCACGGGCTCCGCCGAGACGCGGGCTCTCCTCGGCGGAGACGACACGGGCCATTATTCCTCGGGGCCGCTGAGCGACGTTTCCTGGCCAGGTGGCTGCTAATGACGGCGCGCCGACGCTCGCTACTTTGTTATGCGTCGCGTCCGGTGGAGGACAGCACCTGGTCGTCTCCCGGAGACGAGAGGTTTCTTGCTATTGTACACCTGGCTGCGCAGTTTGACAGCACGCACAGCTCTTAGTTCACATTAGTGTCAGGCGTCTCCTAAAGGCATAGTCGCGGAGTAACGTTTCTATTGCCGCAAAAGACTACTTTTTATTCGTGACTCTTACGACGAGCACACTCGAGAATACATAGCACAAACAATTTCTTTACTTAAATGTTCGAGGCTTTACCGTTGAGCTACACGAAATGTATTTGCAGTTGCGAATATGGACAACCATCTGCCGTATAGTGGATTGACGACAATGAAAATTCGCGCCGGACTTGGACTCGAACCCGGAACTCCCCCTTGTCGCTTGCAATCGCTTTGCGATTACGATATCAGAACTCAACTCACGGCCAGACCCAAACTTCCACACGTCATGAATCATGTGTCTACAATCTGCACTCGTACATTGATTATCTATATTCCTGTACAGCGGACACATTCTATTTGAAAGTCCCTTGCCCCGTGTCGACGGATGCTTGTATTATTCCGAATTACGGTACAATGTTCATTCGTACCCGCATCGCCAAAAGCTTTTATTTAATTCTGCCTTGGAAGCAAAATAACACATGGCAGACGAAGTAAGGAGAACAACACAGGAAAGAGGGAATTCGTGCTCAAATTAATTTTTGCAGTATCAGACATAGGCCTTATTTGAGGGAAAGAATCTCAAGAAAGTACGTTTAGAGCACAGCAGCGAATATTGGGCTGTGTGGAAATCTGAAAGAGAGAATCGAAGCATTTGAGATATACTGAGAAGGGTTGTGAAAATTAAGTCTGCTATAAGAGACTGGAAGATTATCAGCAGAACTGGCGAGGAAAGACTGACTAAAGGAAGGCATAGGAGGATATAATGGACTACGAGGAGCCCCAGTGAGCAATAAGTATAGGGGAAGACAGAGGCTGGAATATACACAAGAAATACTCGATGACACTGAGTGTATACGCTTCTCTGGGAGTTACATCAAATAAGTCAAAAGAAGAGGGGGATGGGGAAGGGATGGATACTCAAAAGAGGAATGGTAATTAACAGTGAATAGACTGGAAAACAAAGATAGATTTTAATCAGAAGGTACCTGTAATAAACGTCAGAGTGATGGTTACCAAGGTAAACAACATTCGTCCAAGATAGACATAAATAATAAAATTATTAATGCCATTTCACTTGCATACGACATAATACTTTTACCTAATAGAGAATGCATATTACCAATCAATAAGAAAATTCCAAAGAATATGGTAACGTTGACACGACAATAAGGTGGAAAACACAGGAATAATTACAAGTGAAGCTCCATAAGGTGATGGTGATTCCCATTTAGCATACGGGAGCTAGAACTGGGAGTATACGCACCAGACAAGCGGAAATAAGGGGCTGCAGAAGTGACATTTTTAAAAACTGTGGTACGCTATTTACTTTTGAATAAACACAGGAGAAAATGGTGCACGAAAAGAGAGATATTTTCAATACGTACGACAGAAGAAGATAAACTAGCTTGGAGAATACACATTGAGCGAATGGAATTTCAGATTGCTAGAGTACTTGCCAGCAAGACGAGGATGGCACTTACGAAGCGGCAAATAAAACGGTTAAGATGTCCCATTGGTACTCAGCGTACCTCGGGTGTCTAGATTATAAGTGTTTGTATTCGGATTATGATTCCCAGGTTACAGAGCAACATATTTTCAGCTCTTAATAAAATTTAGACACACGGCCAGAGGCAAGAGGATGATCTCATAGCTAATATACGTTTCGCACCCATTAAAGTGCTTCGAGGGCATCGAATTTTTTTATCTTGTGGCTGCTTTATACTAATTGTATACTACAGGAAATAAGTTGCAAATCACTTAAAACGAGCTGCCTCTTCACTGATGTCACGTGCCACCTCTGCCTGCAACAAATACCGACTTTGCTGCCAGTAGTTTCTGTACTGCAATTGAAGCTTAACACACGAGGAACACTACGTTCTACTATTCTCCTTCACCTTAGACAGCTTATAAGGTGCTGAGACCCTTGGTGACATGAAACTGATAAAGAAAAACAAAACGAACACACACACACACACACACACACACACACACACAGACAGAGAGAGAGAGAGAGAGAGAGAGAGAGGGGGGGGGGGGGGAGGGAGAACTGGATGGTTAGATCAATGAGAAGAGCAATGATAGGAAAGACACTATACCGTCCACTAGAGTAATATGGTTGTATCAGAGCCCGTATCTCGTGGTCGTGCGGTAGCGTTCTCGCTTCCCACGCACGGGTTCCCGGGTTCGATTCCCGGCGGGGTCAGGGATTTTCTCTGCCTCGTGATGGCTGGGTGTTGTGTGCTGTCCTTAGGTTAGTTAGGTTTAAGTAGTTCTAAGTTCTAGGGGACTGATGACCATAGCTGTTAAGTCCCATAGTGCTCAGAGCCATGTGTTGTATCAGAAATGTATTGGTGTAAGGAAGACAAGAGATATGGCCGCGTCTACATGAAAACAGCGTAGTTTTGAAATTGAGATTCGGGTTTCAAATGTCTAAGACCGCTAATTTGCTTGAGACATGGTTGAAGCGTTGATACATAATATGGGTATTTTCGATTAGCTAATCAGTAGTTGTGGCACACAATAGGTATAAGAATTTCCATGGAGAGAATCGGAACACGCCTTCTGGGCGGATACTGTCGCGAGCGTGGATGTGGATAAAATAGTTACATTAATTACATTCGTCTAATTTTAATGTATAGTACATCACTAACACAAAAATTCTGCAGTGAAATCACGGATTTTTTATAAGCAAATTCTTCGCGATAGTATATG
This sequence comes from Schistocerca piceifrons, assembly GCF_021461385.2. Lineage (NCBI taxonomy): Eukaryota > Metazoa > Arthropoda > Insecta > Orthoptera > Acrididae > Schistocerca > Schistocerca piceifrons. The sequence continues at coordinate 400,185,512 of NC_060145.1, forward strand.
AGTAAGTAGAACATTATCACCACCAGTAGAACATGTAAACGATCCATTTAAAATGTTTGGGAACAAGAGAATATGCTCTGTTAGTCCCCGAAGAAGACGTATCATATAAAACTTCGACAGATACATTTTTAATTAACCGGCAGTGAGAAACTGCTACACAGAGTACGCGCAACAGGAGTTAACCCCACAGGTTTTAATTTGTTCCAGTGACGTGTAAAGATTTGCGTGGATGAATAGATTGGACTAATTTAATTACACATCATACAGCTACCGGGAAACTTTCCACTGCTGATGGGTTAAGCTCGGGACTTTTTTCCCGTAGAGCCTAATATTCCCTCTCTCTGTTACACATGTCGTGTGTTTCACGCGTTAATTAAAAGTAAAGCTGCTTTAACTCGTTGTTCCACCAGGAACAACTCTAACAGCCACCCTAAAATTACACGTCACAGTGGATTTATCACCTTTTCCGTTCACCTGTTTGAGCTAATGAAGTATTTGCAAAGAAGACGTTCTCGTTATAATAGCGAAGCAGGAAATATACGATTTGGCCTAACGAAAGCAATTTGTTGTCTACAATCTATACACGTATTTGATTTGTTACGTTCCCTTGGGTTTGAATAACCCACTGGAGCACAAAGGTTTATTGCAAAAATCGCTTATGTAGCAGCTGCTTTCTTAGGTTTGATTACTGTCAACAGTTGTGTCATTTGCCGACTGATAAATTTGTGCTTTCAAACTCCCACTATTCACTAGACCATAGTGTTATATATATTTTTAAAATATGACATCACAGTTAAAAATAGAGTAATAGGTTACTTAATCTAATTAAGTGTATGGAGTCTGACAGTATACTTAGAAACTATTTTAGAGCTGGAAAACCAGTTTTAGAGATGAACATTTTTCTCGTAAAAACATCCTTATCGAACGAAATACACATTATCACAAAGAGTACAGGGTGTAGGTATCGATATAAATGGTTCTGCTGCAAGTTTTCCCTTCTTTAATTAGTCACTTCCAAGTTCATAGCAAATTCCTCAAAATTTGCAAAATATGAAAAAACGGGATGAAAGATGTGGAATGAGTGCTGTTCCCGTGAATTTGTGGCAGTGAAAGGGTGTCTCTACTATTAATACATAAATAAATGTGAATATTTTGAGGGTAAAGTGGAATAATAGGGTAATGTCACTGTGGTATAGCCGAGTTGCGACGTACGCAGTGATTCTGTGGTGGTGTTATAAACCTGTTGGAAGGTTGGAGAAGGGTAAATATATCAACCTGAGGTAATGGAGTCTGGTCCAGTTTCAACTGAGACGTTACTTGTAAGCTTAAATCGTTATGACACATCTGACAGTGGGATACGTGTACCGGCACTGTTGCTGCTAAGAATGTAAGGTAGACAACTTTCAGAGGTTCTAGTATGAAACAATACAAAAGAGGGTAGTACCCATGGGCTCTAAACTGCATTCCTTAAGACCTATGAGCACTTGCTCATCTTCGTTGTCATATATATCTGTTCTACTGAATAAGTGACCATAGCTCTTGTGGTACGCATTTTAGAGCCAATCTTTAAGTGACTTTTTTTTGGTCCGTACTAGCACATCTGAAAGTTACCTAACCTAAAATCTTCGCAATGCCAGTACCGGTACATATATTCCACTGTAATAGGTATCAGAACGATTTTCGCTTGTAACTTGAGACTCGGTCGTTCAAGACTAGGTTCCCTCACTTCAAATTGATACATTTACACTTCACCATCATCCCTGCAAGTTTTTAACATCACGGAATCACCCTGTAGATGTACACTCGTCAAGTCTATTGACATTTTGTATAACGATCCTAGGGTAAATATGTAATACTACTGTTAACACAACTACATCTACATTAACATGTTTACTCTCTAAATCACACTTAAGTGCATGGCACAGGATTCATCGAACCACCTTCGCAATAATTTCCCGTTATTCCGCTCTCGAACAGCGCGCGGAAAAAGCGAACACTTAAATCTTTCCGTGCGTTTCCCCCTATGTTGATCGGCGCAAACAAAACATTTTCGCATTCGGAAGAGAAAGTTGGTGTTTTAATGATATCCACCCTATATCCTGTATCATGTTCGTGACACTCTCCCCCCTATTTCTCGACAGTAGAAAATAAGCTGCCCTTCTTTGATCTTCCTCGTTGTACTCCGTTAATCCTGTCTGGTAAGGATCCCAAACCGCGCACCAGCACTCCAAAATAGGAGCGACAAGCGTAGAATAGACAGTCTCTTTAACAGATCCGATGCATCTTCTAAGTGTGACCCTTCAGGCTTTCCCGGCGGATATGTTGTAGGAGAAAAAGTAAGACCTTTCTCTAGCCCCGAAACTGCAGCGTCGTCCAGCGTCTTTTCCGTGAGATTAAACGCACAATGCGGTAGTGCATTGTGTACGCTAGTTCATAGAACGCGTGTGGTATCTGACTCTGAAAGCCTGCCGAGTGAGATGCAACATTTGAAGACAGTCTTCCGTCAAAAACGGTTATTCTGAGAGACAGATACTTAATGCATTCAGGCCCAAGCGAGTTCAATCTATGGAGCAGAATGAAGATACGAAGACACCCACCACCTTGGCCTTCTTGCCGCACTTTGGTGCCATGTCGTCAAGAATCGGAAGAGTCCTCGAAAGGTATGACATCACGTGTGTTTTCCGACCATCTGCAAAACTGAGGAACCTGTTAGGTTCGGTTAAGGATGATCTCGGTCTGAGGAAACGTGGAGTGTACAAGATTCCTTGTCAGTGTGGGGCTGCATGTATAGGTCAGACATGTCGCATAGTACAAGAACGTTGCGATTAACATCAGCGTCATACACGCCTACGCCAACCGGAGAAGTCGGCAATTGTAGAACACTGTCTGAACACAGGACATCACACGATTTATGAAGAGACAGGAGTTTTATGCCCAGCATCCTCTTTCTGGGACTGCGTCATTAACGAAGCAATACATATCCGTACAGCTGATAAACTTATCAACAGGGATGCGGGATTTCAATTGAGCTCAGCCTGGAACCCTGCATTGGCTGCTGTTAAATCACTACGAGAAAGCAAAGAGCTTTCGATAAAAGACCCTTCATAACTTTGGCAGCATGTTGGTAAACACAGAGTCAGCGCACGTGCAGAACGGCCGCTCTGCGCTTCCCGGCAGAGGGCGTTTGGGTCTCGCGCCATCTATCTGCAAATTTTTGCGCATGAGTGGTTCCCGCGCCTGCGCAATCTTCACGCGCGTGCTCTATATACAGCGGCGTCGACTTGCGGATCTTGTCAGTCGCACCTAGCCACCAGCGACGTTCAACCACCTGATGATGTCGGACAGTTGCTCAGAGGAAATATTGTGGGATTTGCACAACGTCATCCGGCGGCACACCCGTGAAGACTATATACATCTTCTGTGTTTACCAATAAAAAGTCTTTGGTTCACCTTCCTCACAGCATTTTCTGTCTGTTCTTTTTAATTTAAGCTCTTCTCACTGTGTCGTCCGAACGAGACAGTCAGGTCAAAAGCACCACAGGCGCAAAGATGAGAGCTAGCGCCAGTGTCATAGGGACTCTCTACTTGCCCGAGTTCCACCAGCGCCATGGCCAACGCTGATGATGAAGATATCGACTTTGCCTCGGCTAGTTGTCGGCCGAGTACAATCAACCAATGACCGGACGACAGCGGACATAAGCCTACTCGGAAGACAGAAAGGCAGCTCTCACCCACCTGGTTACAGATAATCATCCAGGGCTGACTGAGACAGGGAACGTCGTATAGAGAACTCTTGGAAGTGAACAGACGTTGTAAACTGAGTTTGCTATGTACTGTGAAGGTTACCTACGATTATTTGCACTTAGCCACTGACGGCCTTTTTTGTGTTATATTACATGCAGTGTTGCAGATCTCAATATCCGACCAGTCACAAAGATAAGTAAACCATTTTAACTCATTTGTGTGGCTTCGTTACTTATTTGTTGGAGTGTTGTAGAACCTCAGATCTCCTATCCTATTATCTGACCGTGGGGCATAGCTGTGTACTAGTGGCAGGGAGAAATTGTCTTAGCGGTGTACTGCACCAGAAGCCGTCTGACGAACGCACGCACTCGGCCTCCACAGCAGCAGCAGCGACCGGCCGGGGTGGCCGTGCGGTTCTAGGCGTACAGCCTGGAACCGCGGGACCGCTACGGTCGCAGGTTCGAATCCTGCCTCGGGCATGGATGTGTGTGATGTTCTTAGGTTAGTTAGCTTTAAGTAGTTCTAAGTTCTAGGGGACTAATGACCTCAGATGTAAAGTCCCATGCCGGCCTGTGTGGCCATGCGGTTCTAGGCGCTTCAGTCTGGAACCGCGGGACCGCTACGGTCGCAGGTTCGAATCCTGCCTCCGGCATGGATGTGAGTGATGTCCTTAGGTTAGTTAGGTTTAAGTAGTTCTAAGTTCTATGGGACTGATGACCACAGATGTTAAGTCCCATAGTGCTCAGAGCCATTTGAACCATTTCTCTTTAGATTTTCTGTGAGATTTCGAGACAAAGTTTCGTTGTGGAAACAATTATAAGCATCTGACATTAATCTTCGCGGCAAATTTCGAACTTCTGTAAAAGAACGCCAATCTTGCGGGTTTTGCGTTCGTTTAAATTTGGAATGCGTAATTCGTTATTTCTGCAACAGTGTTTTGACCGGTTTTGTGTACCAAGGAAGATCAGCACCATCGTTTGTTAATTTATTTGGTATTCATTTCTCAACTGCTGTCGATACTATTGAATTCAAGCCACAACTGGTCTACACACACATTGTTAATTTGGAAGGAATGGAGATTGTCTTTCAGGGAGGCGTAAAGCAATTTTTTTTACCAGAAACGTTTTTCGTTTATTTTTGGTGGATTTAGGAGTTACGATATTCATCTTGCTACGACAACGCTGTGTTCCTAATCCCTCTTTCCGTTTTGATGCTCGTTATTAGCACAGGATTATTTGTTGCTATGAGGTCGTGTGTGTTTACACTACCGTATATTATTCGAGTGGGCTCGTGAACTAACAGCTCGAAATAATTTTTAGAGAAAGCATTTAGCACAATTTCGGAAGATGTTTCGTGCGTACCTCCAGGTTTAAACATGTATTTTCGCCGATATAACGAGGGTAAATTGTAGTCATCATCTACCGTAATTGTTTGAATGGAGTACATGTTGGAAATTAGACTATAATTTTCTTTGAACGTTTCAGCAATTGTATCATCTGAGTTGGGAGGTAGGTAGAAGGATCGAAGTATTATTTTATTCCTGTTCTCAAGAATGACCTCTACCCAAAGTAACTCACAGAAATATCTACTTCAGTTTCGCTGCAAGATAAACTACTTCTAACAGCAACAAATACGCCACTGCCAACTGTATTTAATCTATCCTTTCTGCATATCGTCAGCTCCTTCGCAAAAATTTGGGCTGAACTTATCTCTGACTTCTGCCAGCAATTACTATTACTGCGAATGTTAGGTTGCAGTACCTTCGGTTCTCTTAGCAAAGAGGCAGTTTTAGTCTCATCATCACTTAGGTTTGCAGGAAATGTCGACCCGTTCGAGACTGTTATTTCGATTACGCCTCGATGATAAATGATTGCTTGTGGCTCAGTGGAGGAGTGCATGTTTTTCAATGGAATGTTGCTTGGTTGACTTGCATGTCCGTCACTTATCCCAATTACGCAACTGCGTCTTGTTCCTGGCAAAAGGGAGCCTGAAAATTTCCGTTACCCCACTTAGATTCGATCACGTGACCTCTGTTTCCACGCACTCGGCTTAACACTAAACCACGAGGCATCATGTGGCTCAATATGAGGCAGTGAGAACAAATGAGGAAGAGTAGCAGGACCTGTTGAATGAAATGAGACATCTAACGAAGATAGACTGTGGACAGAGTAAATTAGATAAAGGCGAATGTAATGAGGAGAAGCAGCAGTGGGGTTAGCGATAAACTTAAAAACAAAATTAGGGGCCCACGTAACAAACGAAGTGAAGGAATTCTGCTAGCTTGGAAGCAAAAATACGCAAGATTGTCGAATCGAGGAAGACACAGAAAGCACACTAACACAGGCAAAGAAGGGAAGGGCTCTCATTGATAGAAGAAGGGTGTTAGTGTCAAATACAAGACTAAATCTGAGGTAGACATTTCTGGGAAAGTTCATCCGGAGAAGAGCAATGCGTGTTAGTGAATCGTGAAGTGTGAGAAAACGGAAGAAGAAGATAACCGGCGTGTCCGAGATTTGGTGCTCTACATGGATGTTGATACAGAAGATGAAGTGGACTCGTAAGAATATGTGATAAACACAGACTGCAAGAAGCACAGGGTGATAAGTCATGTGTTAAGACATCAGGAAATAACTTCTATGACGCTAAAATGAGCCACGGAGAGCTATTGGGTTCAAAGGCGTATCAAAGGGAAGAAACTGACTCCGTTCACAACTTGTTAGTATTTAAAAACAGAATGACGTTTAAAATAATCGTCCAAAAGAATCAACGTGCGTAAAAGTGGGACGCTGCAGTACTGAGGAATGATGAGTGAACAGTGTAACACTAGAATTTCACATGATTAAATAATTTATTTGCAAAACAGGGTATCCTGATTTATGTATTCCGTGGTCTCGCTAAATTACATCGGCAAACCCCAGGATTAGTCCTACTACAAGCCATTTCCGACTGCCTGTGCTATCCATGTCAAACTAGACCTGTAGGTATGTAAATGTCTGCTCTGGGAATGGTGTTATTTTTGATGGTCTTAAACTGTAATAGCACCAAATGTCTAATATCCTTATCAAATTGACCCGTGGACGAATAAAATTAGGTATTATATGCCACTAATACTACTGATAAGATGCATTTGAACCTTCTAAGGCTGTAAATACCACGATAATAAATACCCAAATAGGTAATTCAGTTGAAGAGGAAAGGAAATATCCATAACGTTGGACAGAGAAGAGGAAAAAAGTGATTAGATGTAGACATCTACTGATCCTACACAGGGTGTGCCAGGAGAAATGGTCAATATTTAGGGTTATGACAGGACAGGATGAAGGCTAGTAAACATGGGTTCTAAAATTCATATCTCAAGAGCTATGAGCAATTCTTCCAGAAAGTTCTGTGCTGTCTATATTTTGAGAGGAGGTAGAACGGACAAAAAGAAGAAAACAGTTATACTTGTTCAAAATAACAGATGTGTTTCACAGTAGTGAATGTGAACAAGTATTCATAGCTCTTAAGGTAAGCATTTTAGAGCCTACGTTTGCCAGACTTGTTTGCTTCGAATGATCGTTCCTGGGACATCTTGTGTGGAAACTACAAAATCACTTGGAAGCAAAAGTGGGTTTTGCATTTTAATTTTATATTGTAGTAATTTGGAAATTGTAAAGTGCTACTTGTTTTGCTGTAAAGTACTATTATATGACATTTCAGTTAGTTTGTTTTCACGAAGTTGACCTGCTTCTCGCCTGTAAGAGGCAGAGCCACACAGTTGTGAGAGCAGATGTGATTGCTATAGTGCCTGGTGAGAGGAAAAAGCTTGTAAGGTATTTGAATAGTGGAAGAGTCACATAACGTGTTTCAAAGCAATATATTTAATAAACAGAAGAGGGGGGACAAACGTTAGGGATTATGTTTCGAGGTAAAAGTGTTAATTTGGGGTAATAAGCCTCAAAACCACACGCTTCAAAAGACTATGTACTGGGTATAACGTTACGCATATTGACCGGGGATTTATTAAAGTGGCTGTAACAAAGAAAGTTAGCACCATATTGCGTCAATGTGCTGTGAGTTGCATCACATCACTGAACAACTTACGGACAGGACTGATGTAAGGGAACTGAAATTAGGGGACAATTATCGTCGTGGTATATACAAGCAATGGAGCTAACAAACGATAAATTACGTCTGAGCAATCGCATGCTGAGAGGCGATAACGACTGAATATGAGACTTGGAAATTGTAAAGTGCTACTTGTTTTGCTGTAAAGTACTATTATATGACATTTCAGTTAGTTTGTTTTCACGAGGTTGACCTGCTTCTCGCCTGTAAGAGGCAGAGCCACACAGTTGTGAGAACAGATGTGATTGCTAAAGTGCCTAGTGAGAGGAAAAAGCTGAAGAACGTTTCGTATGTGTTTAACCCATGTGTAACAGCGATGCTTCATCATTTGCTGTAGGAGTTCACAACAGAACTTAATGTCTCTTTATTCTGAAAGAACAATATTTTGAATATTCTTTTAGTGGCTCCAATCTGATGAAATATTGTGTTCTTGTGAAATCTGTGTGGTCCAATGTACAGTAATGAATAGGTTACCTGAGTCCAATCACCAGTCCATCCAGTCCAATGTGTTGAAGTAAACATAATTCAGTATGGCATCTAAAAAAACAGTTTCAGAGACATGGTTGCTCTAATTTCATGCTTTTATACTCGTTTCTCTTTATCTTAAAGTGGCTAGCGTTGCTGCCTCTGCATCACTCGGTCCCGGATTCGATTCCCGGCCGGGTCGAGGGTTTTTCTCGGCTAGGGGACTGGGTGTTTGTGTTGTCCGCATCATTTCATCACAATTTGTGGAAGTGGCGAGCCGGGACTGAGTAAAGATTGGGAATTTGTACGGGCGCTGTTACCCGGTCAGTTGAGCGCCCTACAAACCAAATATCATCATCCTCAGTGGGCATTTTATTTTATTTTCCTTTTACTTTACGTTGCATGTGTTCTGTGGCTGCCAACGTCTGTTGTGTATGTATGTAGTGAAATGTGTGCCCGAGCCACAGAAACATACCAAGACGCAGTATTTACAAACGAGCTGGAGAAAATGCTCAGCACAACTACACAAAAACACGTTTGGTACATAAAAACAGACTTGTTGCAGCTCAGGACTAGCCAAATACTACAATGACGACATGGCGTAATAATTTAGACCTGTGACTGATTTTGGTTGGCAGCCATAGGACAAACGCAATGGGGAAAAAAATGAAAAAATGAAAACCACACTACGACACAACTGTGGAAACAGGTGTGGGTGATAAAACAATAATTTGTGTATTTACAAAAGGCGGACCTATCCTTAATTCGCTATTTTATTAATATTTGACTTCTTTACACTTATGGGTCGAACTTTCATGTTACACAAAGTATGCCAAAATAAATAATTTAATGGAAATTAGTCAACAGTAAGAGATTGTGTGTCGCTGAAAATTGAGTCGTCAAATAAATTTTATTGTTTAAGTAAAGATAGTGCAAGGAGTAGTTCATTCTCTGTGGAAAACTAAACAGGCTACATGGTCTACAAATAATTGCGCTGGCAAATAAACCGCTACACCAAGGGTATCAAAACGACGCACAGTTTAGAACGAAACGCCTGATTTTTGCAAACTAGAAAAGAAGGGTCTGGATAGTTTTTGGTGCGTTGGCAAAGCTTTTCACGATAAATATTATTTTCTGTTGGGCTTCTCAGCCTGAATAAAAGAGAACTGAAAATAAACATAACCAAAATTGAATGATATGTTAGAGAGGCTGAGTCAGCCGTGAGGAACAAAATGTCCTGCAAAGCTGACGGCAACAGAATATTCGAAAGCTCCAACCTGGATCCAATCAACCTGCGCGCCGCTACGCAAGAATTTTACCTGCAGGTCCGCTGTAGCCCTTCGCCGAAGGATAATGTGGTGGAAATCCAGTCAGCTTTGGCCTGGACGCATTTGTCACAATTCATATCGGAAATACCCCGATATATCGCGAGCGCACTGCAGGAGTCTTAACGTGTCCCATAGAGACGGCTCGTTTCCCAGTTCCATCAAGCTTTGGTGGGACGCACACATCCGTGATACAAATCACCGCCAGTATTATTGCCAAGCACCTCTATCTCTTTATTGTTATTTCACAAACTCAATTTCCTACTGACTGACAGCGGATAATATTTGCTCATTGCTACGATGCAATTCTCCCAGCAGAACGTTGGATTAGAGGAACTGGCAGCAGTATAACAATACACGCTGCACATTCCGATACCTGTCGTTCTCTGCGTATATCAATCTGTTCTGCATGATAGATTGTCGAACAAACTAGTCCTAGTTGCCTCAAACTATGCCTCACCAAGAAATAAGTGTGCTAATTACATACAGTACCTATTCTATTTTATGTGACATTTCATCACCTACTTTTTTTCCTCGCCAGTTACTTCGCCTATTCTTGGGAGCCTTAATAGCAGAATAAGTTTCCTTGAATTTACGTCTATGGTCACAAACATTTTGTTAACAGGTTACCGGTTTGGGTCTATAATGACCATCATCAGATCTGTTTTAGAAAAACACGGTCCTAATGTACTGCAGCCATAGTGGCATTGTCAAATGTTAAATGCAAAATCAGCACCAGCATCGTCAAATATATGTAAGTAACATCATATGTACGAATCATGTTGTCATACCACTACTGTTCAAACACAGTACTGATTTTGCATTTAACATTTGACGATGCCACTATGGCTGCAGTGCATTAGGACTTTGTTTTTATAAAACAGATCTGATGATGGTCATTATAGACCCAAACCGGTAATCTGTTAACAAAAAGTTTGTGACCATAGACGTAAATTAAAGGAAACTTAATGTATATATGGGTCACTGTTCTATTCGCGACAATGTCGCAGGTTGTTAATAATAGAACATACCGTACTCTTCCGCCACCATCTTGGATACGAATTATATTCGCACACTACACTCACGGAAAGAAATCTGAACACCAAGAAGGGGTTGTCTGACATAAACGAAAGTTGGTACGCAATATCCGAAAGATATGATCTATTCAAATGCCGCGCCAGTCGCATAACAGAGGCGCCAATATGAGGATCTAAATCAGGTTTGCTTTAAATGCACGCTGTAACGGTCGTGAGTGTTAGTTACGTTTCGAGATTCGACGTGGTAAGTGACGTCAGTCAAGAATGCGTTTAAAGCGACAAGGTCGTCATTATCAACACCTCAGAATTTGAAAGAAGCCGTGTAATAAGGCTACGAGATGCTGAATGTTCCATCCATGACACTGGCGACAGACTTAACAGGAATGTAGCCACTCTACGACGTCACACTAACGAGAGGGCAGACCATCGTATCCGGCCTATGTCTCTGGCGCATCGTACTGCATCTGCAGCAGCAATTTGAGCTCCAGTTGTCACCACAGCGACACAACGAACTGTTGCACATCGATTACTGCAAGGACAGCTCCGAGCCATACATCTTGTAGCGTGGATTCCACTGAACCCAAACCACCTCCAACTGCGACTTCAGTAATATTAAACGAGGGCTCATTGCACGGCAGGGTACAAGTCTGTTGTGTTTTATGATGAAAGCTGGCTCTGTCTCGGTGCCAGCGATGGCCGTGCGTTGATTAGGAGGCGGCCAGATGAGGGCCTGCAACCAAGCCGTTTGTGTGCTAGACACACTGGACCAACACCTGGAATTATGGTCTATGGTGCAATTTCGCCTGACTCTCGTGTTTATCCCATGAAACCTGACTGTAAATTTGTGCGTCAGTCTGGTGATTCGACCCGTTGTGGTGCCTGTTTTCCAACAGGACAGAGCTCGCCCAATTACCATTGTTGTAACCCAACACACTCTGCAGAGTGTCGGCATTTTGCCTTGGCCTGCTCGATCACCAGACCTGTCTCCAATAGAGCACATACGGGATATCATCGGACGACAACAACTCCAGCGACATCCACAAAAAGCATTCATCGTCCCTGTATTGACCGACCATGTGCAACAGGCATTGAACTCCATACCACCATCTGACACCAGCACGACACAATGCATGGACGTTTGCATGCTTTGCATTCAACATTCTGTCTGTTACACATTTGCAGCGACTTATCTCGTGCTTACTTTAACCTGTGATCTTGCAATGCCAATCACTTGAACATGTTACCTAAACAAATGTATTCCCGAAATTTCATTACTGTACATGAATTACTGTTGGATGTTGCAGTTTTTTTCTGTGAGTATATTTTAATAAAATATCAAAGAATTAATTAAATCTGTAACGTCGTTCTAACCTGACCTTAAGTCATAGGTAGGATAGACCATATATCGTTGTATACTTTCCTATAGTCTTCCTTTTCATAGTGATGGACGATGAATCTGCAGAGAGAGCGTGTAGTGATAGTTTTGTTGATTACGAAAAGCATACTTAAATGGTCGATTGCCACCATTATAGTAATGTACTGAATTTAGAGGATGTAACAGATATTCATCAAGAATAATTATGTCAATTGATAAAAGATTACACGCTCCATACTCAAATACTTCTGTGCTAACCTTGAAGAGAAAAAAAAGGTATAACGAATATATTATTATTTTGCAAGCCATATTGATCCTATTTAAAGTTGTGTTCCCAGATCCTGCGTCAACTTCGATGTCTCAGATATTTTTAATCACATCTGCTCCGCATTTAATGACCTTCCCCGGGGCGCAGAGTTCATAATTTGAAAATTCAGGGGTGAATATTGTAGCAGTTCCAAGTGCACGGAATTCCTTACCAATCGATTTCACCTTTCACTCCCATACGTGACTGTGATCAAGTAGGACAGTTCCAGAAATATTATTCCCACTTCTGTATAAACGTGAGGTTGCTTCTACAGCCAAGGTCGGTAACGCTGGCCTGTGCGGTGGCGCTTGACTCGGAGATAAGCTGGTTCGAAACGAAGAGTTGGAGGAAATTTTCACTGTCAGTATTTGGGCAGGAAGGGGAAGTCAGAAGAGGTGGTGTCGTAAGGTTTCTGATTACCAGTCTTTAAACCAGTGTCCTCGATTAAATTCCAAACTTCTCCACAGTGTCTCATGGGGTAAAGGCATGTGACAATGTCGGTGGCGATTTGTCCACTGGATGGGGAAGTTGGGCTCAGCGCCCCTCTTGGTGCTATTCGAGAGGAGTGGGACATGTGGCGGCACCGGCTATCACCCTCTCTCTCTCTCTGCCTTGCATCCATAACAACACATATCCCACACCATACTGTACAAGCACTTGTTAGAGTCCTCCACACGACGTAGATACACACTTGACACTTCAAAACAGGTCTCACGAAGGCGATGTAAAACACCTACATTAGGACGTTGCCTTGAGCTGCAGTGCAGTATTCCTGCATCTGTTCCCCTACTATCATAATGCATGACATCTCTATCTAAGGATAAACGATAAACATTAGCGTGGTTGTCGTAAAAAAGGTTATCTCTATGATGAAATAAGCGGATTATGTTATCCTTGCTTCTTTCACTAAATAAACGAGTCAAATGGCGCACTGGTCAGCACGTTCGATCGCATTTTGGACTATGATAGTTCAAATCCCTGTTAGGTTCTCAGATTAAGGTTTACCTTAACTTCCCTAAACAGGCCCAGGGAAATGCCGCGATGGGTCCTTCAAAACGTCACAGTAGATTTCCTTCCCTAACTTTCCGTATTGCGAGCTTGTGCTGCCTCTATCTCTTTGTAAATGGCAAGTTAAACTCATTTCTTCCTTCCTTAAGTAAATAATTCTTCACATGCTTTATTTATTCTTCTTTCTGTGAGGTCCTTATTTTTAGCTAAATATAGCAGTTTTAAACAGTAGCTGTATTGGCTTTCCCCAGCACATGAATCCTCACACTGTAATGTGTCCAGATTTTACGAACCTTACATGAGCAGGATCCATAACGACAAAACGTTACAGTATGAGATACTTGGAAAATAATAATTACTTTATATCAATAAAAGGAAATTGCAGATAATCTCATATACCGAAAACTAACAAAACAATATCTATCAATATGCGGACCGGCATGAACAAGTGCGTTAAAGTGAAACACATTTTGGAGACGAACCGAGCATGTGGTTAATGACATCGTAAAAATCCGATTTACCAAGAGAACGGAGAGCTTCAGCGCAGAAATGGATAAGGCCAGAACAATACATTATTCCTCTTAACCTAAATAAGGCCGGGACCGATGTTAAGTGGCTGCACGTCATTAACAAGGCTAGGCTACACCCAACAAGAAAAATAAAAAAATGTTTCTTCACCTCTAGCAGGATGATGATTGGCTGAAACCATACTTGGCGAAACAGACGCGACACAGTGCGGAGAATCTATTTACACTACTGGCCATTAAAACTGCTACACCACGAAGATGACATGCTACAGACGCGAAATTTAACCGACAGTAAGAAGATGCTGTGATATGCAAATGATTAGCTTTTCAGAGCATTCCCACAAGCTTGGCGCCGGCGGCGACACCTACAACGTGCTGACATGAGGAAAGTTTCCAACCGATTTCTCATACACGAACAGCAGTTGAGCGATGTTGCATGGTGAAACGTTGTTGTTATACCTCGTGTAAGGAGAAGAAATGCGTACCATTACGTTTCCGACTTTGATAAAGGTCGGATTGTAGCCTATCGCGATTGTGGTTTATCGTATCGCGACATTGCTGCTCGCTTTGGTCGAGATGCAATGACGATTAGCAGAATATGGAATCGATGGGTTCAGGAGGGTAATACGGAACGCCGTGCTGGATCCCAACGGCCTCGTAACACTAGCAGTCGAGATGACAGGCATTTAATCCACATGGCTGTAACGGATCGTGCAGTCACGTCTCGATTCCTGAGTCAACAGATGGGGAAGTTTTCAAGACAACAACCATCTGCACGAACAGGTCGACGACGTTTGCAGCAGCATGGACTATCAGGTCGGAGACTATGGCTGCGATTACCCTTGACGCTGCATGACAGTCAGGAGCGCCAGCGATGGTGTACTCAACTACGAACCTGGGTGCACGAATGGCAAAACGTCATTTTTTCGGATGAATCCAGGTTCTGTGTACAGCATCATTATGGTCGCATCCGTGATTGGTGACATCGCTGTGAACGCACATTGGAAGCGTGTATTCGTCATGCCATACTGGCGTATCACCCGGCGTGATGGTATGGGGTGCCATTCGTTACACGTCTCGGTCACCTCTTGTTCGCACTGACGGCACTTTGAACAGTGGACTTTACATTTCAGATGTGTTACAACCCATGGCTCTACCCTTCATTCTATCCCTGCGAAACCCTACATTTCAGCAGGATAATGCACGACCGCATGTTGCATGTCCAGTACGGGCCTTTCTGGATACAGAAAATGTTCGACTGCTGCCCTGGCCAGCACATTCTCCAGGTCTCTCACCAATTGAAATCGTCTGGTCAATGGTGGCCGAGCGAATTGCTCGTCACAATACGCCAGTCACTACTCTTGATGAACTGTGGTATCGTGTTAAAGCTGCATGGGCAGCTGTACCTGTACACGCCATCCAAGCTCTGCTTGACTCAATGCCCAGGCGTATCAAGGTCATTATTACGGCCAGAGGTGGTTGTTCTGGGTACTGATTTCTCAGGATCTATGCACCCAAATTGCGTGAAAATGTAATGTCAATTCTAGTTTAATATATCTGTCCAATGATTGCCCGTTTATCATCTGCATTTCTTCTTGGTGCAGAAATTTTAATGGCCAGTAGTGTATATAAAAGCATTTTGAAACCTAGAATTTCTATCTCTCTCTCTCGCTCTCTCTCGTGTCACAACAGATCGCACAAGTGTATGGAAATAAGCTTGGGTGTCAAGAGCTTTGCTTTCTGCGAAGTGAGGACAATACGCTTCATGTATCGTGGCGACAAATAATAAAGCGGTAGTTAAATATTCCTGTGGGAATTTTTGCTGTCAAAAAAATGTGCACTTTTCCAATCCATAGTGAGTGTGCAATAGCCACTATTTCGGCTAGGGAAAGATTAACGTTCTACACAACACAGGAAAGTTGCGACTGAGTGGATTCAGTCAAGGCCAGAGTAGAGAATTAGCATTTCAGATCCGGCATGGAGACAATGCCGTTGCGGATTCTGGTTGGTAAAATATCATCTTGCATTAGGCCACCATAAATGTTGAGTCTAGATTTTGCTCACTTCAACTTGCGTATGCTTTGACCAGTGAACATCAAAAGCTAGGATACTAACCTATCCTCACATTGAGTACATGAGAGTTTTTCTCATTAGTTAAAAAAGTAAGTTTATTCTACACCAACTCAGTGCATTGACCAGCTATGACAACATAGATTTAAATGAGCTGATGAAGATTTTTAATAATAATACTTTGCTGAGATAAGCATTTTTCATGTGTAGAGATAATTATTTTAATAATCGTCATTTCAATATGTCCAAGAATTAAATATTTTGTTATTGAGTGTCAAAAGTAATGAAGATATTTGTGGCGTCACTTGTCCCTTGAAAAATTATATGTAAAATTAAAAAAAGGGGGCTAGCTGTTTTGTCTTTATATAATGGTTCTCAAACATTCAATTTTATTAATTCAGTCATTCTAGTTACGTGACAGCAGCATTTCTAATGATTTTGTTACGACCCGCAGCTGATATTAGCTGTCTTACAGGGCCAGGTTCAATTTATTTAGAATATCTGTTTTACACCCTCTGTTTTGTCCATTTGCGCACTGAGTGGTAAGCTAAGTTTCACACATTAGTACACTCACTGTGCAGATACAAAGGTCGGACGTATGACAACACGACAGAATGACACACTTAGGGAGAGCGGGCGCAGGGCCGTGTCACTCCATCAGACGAGTACCAGAGGCCGCGTACGTAGGATTTGACAGTTCTGCTAGGTGAACATGTTGATAGACACATACTGTGTGGAAATTTTGATGTTTGTTAGCCAGGTAGTAAGCAAAAAGCAATGGAGACTGCTGTTGAGACTGTAGAAATGGCGCCGGCTGGAGTGGCCGAGCGGTTGTAGGCACTTCAGTTGGGAACCGCGCGACCTCTACGGTCGCAGGTTCGAATCCTGCCTCGGGCATGGATTTGTGTGATGTTTAATTGGTTCTAAGTTCTAGTGGGCTGATGATTGGTTCAAATGACTCTGAGCACTATGGGACTTGACATCTGTGGTCATCAGTCCCCTAGAACTTAGAACTACTTAAACCTAACTAACCTAAGGACATCACACACATCCATGCCCGAGGCAGGATTCGAACCTGCGACCGTAGCGGTCACGCGGTTCCAGACTGAAGTGCCTAGAACCGCACGGCCACACTGGCCAGCGCAACTGATGACCTCAGCAGTTAAGTCTCATAGTGCTCAGAGCCATTTGAACCATTTTTTAGTGAATTCTTTCCTCTACTTTTTGAGCCTGAACCATTATTACGCGTTTCAGTCTTCCTGTGTCTCATTTACATGCCGACCTTCTGGCATATTAATCACTAGCAAGCCTTTTGACGGAAAACAGTAAGAGCTGCTTCAGTACCTATTTGGAAAACCTAAAAATAAAAGAGCGGGAAGTACTGTGCGTCCACGTGTATAACAAGAACAGAGCAGCCACGTGCTGCTGGTGCGCCGACCGAGCGGCAACCGCCTTCTAAATAACAAATTACGGCCCAGTTTCCCAAATCGCCCGCTCATGGCTCCGCTGCATAATCGTTGCCGAAGTCGCTTCGCTATCCGTGCGCTGCACGTCTTGCTCTACTCAGCCTTTCCGTTTCCCCCTTTTTTTCTCTTAGTTCGTCTCATTTCCTCCGGACCGTGCCGGCGGCCGGCTGCTCGTCCCATAAATAAAACATTTAGCAGGGCGCGGGCAGCGGAGGGCCGCGGCGGCTCACCGCCTTCTTGCTCACCGCCTCCTGTGCTCTGTCTTTTTTTGTGTCTGCAAATGGTGAGAGGAATCCGACAGAATTGCCGGCGACCAGCTGACGAGATAGCTTGCGGCGACATCCCGCATATGTCAAGAGGCGGCTGATACGGATTTGAGAAGGGCATTTAATATTGTCGAAAAGATGTTTGGGCGCCAGAAACACATGTTCCCAGTCAGGAGTATAGTTTCTTTTGCAGTTTTTTCGTATATCATGTTTCTGTGCTGTTCTGATACCCGATTGTCAGTGTATTAAAGAAACAGTCGTAAAGGTAATTTTTTAGCGCAACGATGATGGGTTCCGTCACTGTTTCAGTGCTGTCTGTTATGCAGTAAAAATATATAGCAAAAGGTGGAAATTGACGTATTAAACTTGTTTTAAGAAGTAATGAGAGTGAATTCTACTATGTAGAGTTTTAAGCTTTTATAGTTTACCGAAAATATCCCTTACATCAGAATTCTGCGACGTTTGAGTGGCACCTAAATAAAACAAAACTCCAATTTCAAAGATTTATCATCAAAATAAAACTGTAAGGACGTTTATTTTGTCATTAAATTTTAATGGACAATAAATAAAACGTGAATAGAAACACTGAAATGTAGTAGAAAAGAAAGCGTAAAATTCATCATACAGCAATTCCAATACTTTTTTCAAGGGGTTATAGGTGGGGGGGGGGGGGGGGGGGGGGCGAGCGGGTCGTCATTCCGGCAAATACACTTGCTATCGGCTGGAGTCCTCCGACGTCAAGGGCTATGTAGTACAACGCAGTAGTGTGATTATACGGCAAATGCGCCGTATCGTAAACTCTATGGAGTGTTGCTACTTCATTTTAATTAAATTTGTCTCAATACACCGTTGGATGTATCAAATCAAGTGGAAAGACAGCAGTCTTACATATTAGGCCTAATTAAATGTAAAACAAATCACTAGTTTGGTGAAGAAGCTGATGTTACTCTAGCCTGTGCCTATTTCTATTGTGACTTCATTGCCGTTTACCAGATGAGAATGCAATCCACAGTTGCTCTTCCTCGTTGCGGTACATTTCTTCATGGCTTTCAGTTTCTCGTCTTGAATCTCATACTTCATCCTTGTAAGTGTGCCGCGCGGAGTGGCCGCGCTGTTTAGGGCGCCATGTTACGGACTGCGCGATCCCTCTCGCCGGAGGTCCGAGTCCTCCCTCGAGCATGGGTGTGTGTGTGTGTTGTTCTTAGCATACGTTAGTTTAAGTAGTATGTAAGTCTAGGGTCCGATGACCTAAGCAGTTTGGTCCCTTAGAAATTCACACACAATTGAACTTGCAAATTTCTTGTTTTTGCCAAGACCAATAACTGTGCCACCTCATGAAAATTTTGTTTCAAAAGAGAACACAAAGAGTTTACGAAATTTTTTTCTTTCCACACTCAATTTCCATGAAAAGCGACAATTTTTTCTTAGAACTGTAACACTCCAATTGTCCAGCGCTGGCACTCGAGGGTAAAGACCACTATGAGGAATAACTGATATTCAGTCTCGATTAGGCTCTCCTACTTCACTTTTTGCTGCTAGAAGACATAAAAATTAATCATTGTTTTGGCACTTAACTTGTAACTCACGAAGCAACTTTCCTGTAACGTACATTCCAAGGTGGGGTTTCTGAGGCCCCTATATTTAAACTGAGATTTCGGCACAAATCATTTGAAATTTTTTATTCACTTTATATAACATTTATTTTTGCAATTATTTAAGTGTTGTTTTAATACTCCTTGTTTATTTTATTGCACTAAATGAAGCATGCAGTATTTTACTACGTATCGCCGGCCGCGGTGGCCGTGCGGTTCTAGCGCTGCAGTCCGGAACCGCGGGGCTGCTACGGTCGCAGGTTCGAATCCTGCCTCGGGCATGGACGTGTGTGATGTCCTTAGGTTAGTTAGGTTTAAGTCGTTCTAAGTTCTAGGGGACTGATGACCTAAGATGTTAAGTCCCATAGTGCTCAGAGCCATTTTTACTACGTATCACACAATATATATACTTTTGTGTTGTTCTGTAAATAGTATACATAAGTGGACAGTTAGGGAACCGAATTTTACGTTCTGGAAAATTATACCGTCTCTGTAGCAAGTGCACTTCCACATAAAACTGACTTTCAGGGCTTAAATTTGCATATAAAAATGCCACTCAATACGTAAAAAATAAGTTTTTCTGCAAAATTAATATTCATTGTTGTGATCTACATTTTTCCTATCACCATTCAAAACACATTTCATTTTAACTATCAATTCAAGTATTGTATCGGGGAAACAAATAGATCTACATTACAATGGTTTTGTTGACAGTAGAAACGTAAACTCGTCTATTTCTTGGTCTATATCACTGACACCTTACTCCATCCCCTGAATAACAATTTCATCAAAGTCGGGCAAGTTAAAACTGTCACTTTCCTGCGGACGCATTTTGTACTATACGGTACCATAGTGAAGAAATCAAGAACGTAGGTCACAAGGCGCTGTCTAGGAGACCCTAAAACCTGTCAGCAACACGTGTCAACAACAAAATTAGAAGGCGGTAACGCAATCGACACTAAAACATTGTATGATTGGTAATTTAAGGATCAGAGGTGGAGTGTAGAAGGATTCCGGCACACTTGAACTTGCAGAGCAAGATTGAAAATTTCCACGCTGCCTGAGACCACACCTCACGAGTTAAGGATTAAATGTAATATAGCCTGCAGCGTATTTCACCGCATGTGGAAGGACATCCTAAATTACAAATTCATTGGGAACACTTACCACATCCGTTAATAAATATTCTTCAATGTAAACTTACGTCATCCATGTTAGATTGTTGAAAGGAACTGCGACTATTTATGACAATAAAACCTTAAATAAAACTATTATGTGCGTCAGCCAGTCTTTTTATTTCATCCCACGAGGTCCAAAATGTTTATTGCGTTTTGACTTCGATATTGTGAATATAGAAGTCAGAACGAAATAAACTTTTTGGACCCCACCAGCACCAGAAAAAACAGTGAACAAGTGCTTAGTATTTACAGAAAACCCACAACTACAGATTTAAATATGCTTGCTTCTTCATGCCACCCACCCACACACATTACGCAGAACACACAATACGCCATTAAGCAGTGAAATTCTCCAAAATGATGTTGGTCATCAAACAGATGTCAGCTACAAATTGTTTTCACCCCACACTCACAGAAAATATGTCTAAGAATGTTGGGAAAGGAACAGACTGAAACATAAATACAAACAACAAACAGACACAAGGACAGTATGTCTTCCCTACTTTGGTACCATTGCACAAGGAATTGTTAATGTATTGAGACGATATAATGTCAGAGTTGCTTCTTCCACCGACAACAAAATAATGTAATAGACTGCTACACAATACAAAGACCAATAAAGACAAATTCTCCGTCTCAAGTGTTAACAACATAAAATACAATAAATGCTCATACAGCATGTCAGTTAGAGCGGATGTTTCCGAATTAGATCCAAAGAAAGCATTAATGCATTTAGATACAACACACACACACACACACACACACACACACACACACACACACACACAAAAGCTGCCATAGCTCCACACACGCTCAGGCCATAGGACATTTCTTTTATAACTTAGAGCACAGTCTGAAAGTACTTCACAAAATAAACAAAGGCCACAATTTCAGTCTTCGTGAAGAACTGGAAATTTCCATTCACACTAGAAAACATGCACACAGCACACTAAGTGAAAATGTTGAGACAGTGGCAATGAGCTTCTTTAAGTGGTTCACTCGCGTCAGGTGATGCACTGTAACTCTTTCCATTTCTGCATCTTGAGTGAACTTAATAAAAGACAATTCTCAAAGTACTGTACAAGAAAAGTGAGAATTATATTGTGTGTATGCTAAGTCTGCTAGTTTCATATTGTATGTTTTTTATCTTATTTTCATTTGTGTATTTACAGTATTTGCAACATAATATTTTTAACAAGTTGTTGCAAAGGATGAAACAATTTTATAATTGTTACATGTATCTGTGGCCCACAATGTAGGTTAGTATGTAATGATTTGTGAGGCAAGGCACTATAAATTTTCTACATCGTTATAATCTTTGGTGTGTTTATGTTGTTGGTTTGTGTTCTGTGAGACAATTTAAGTTAAAAATGACGAACAGTAGGGTTCTGTGCATTGGAGCAAAATGTAAGTAACTCTATAAACGTTTAAAATTTGTAGTCTTAGTGTCATATTACGCTAACAAGTGCCTGTTACAGGTTTCTGTAGCAAAAATGTGACGTTATACCATTCTTCCACCTGAAGATGATTTCTCGAAGTGGAGATTCATCAATAATATTTACGTAGAGCTCTCTGGTAAATCTCTGTCGGCTTCACACTGAGAAGACTATGTTTAATTCTTCAGTAACCGGAGCGTTTTCAGAGCAAGAAATACCACTCGCAGTGCCCGTCAGTATAAGGAGATGCGCCCTGTTCCTAACGTGAAGTGGTGTAGTTTTATTATCAAATATACGTAATCCTCGTACCCTACAAAAAAATTTCCACGCGATATTTACTCTGGAAATAAATATGTAGCTGACGTTTATACTTTTTAGGCTTTAGAAAAGATCAAAGAGAGATATTGTTGATATTATGAAACGTTTTTCGGAAGAGAACAATCTGCACGCCCAAGTGGCATTGCTGAATAAATGTCTAAGAATCTGTTTAGAGTATTTTCCTGAATTGTGAGGTTTATTCCAGATCCACTACACAGTTAATCCACTGTAAAATTAGAGTTCAAGACATCAAAGACGTCGTTAATCATTTTCATTGTATATATGAAGAACATACTTCTAGGCCTGAGGTGTTCGTCATAAAAATAGACGCGCTGCCATCTTTATGTTCAGCCCTGCTCGATCACTTATATTTAAGTACGCTTCAGTAATATGGTGCGGTATAATTAGATCACTTTTCTGATATTTACAAAGTTCCTGTATACCTGCTTTATTTATTTTGGAGCCTCTGCCTTTGAAATGCTTCCTCAACAACTTTAACAGATGTAATTCATCAAAGAAAATCCATACCTTCCCGGTATCGTCTGCTGGATTAACGAAATGTATTTTACCTTTATGGACACTCAGTTACTTCCAAAGTTTTATATTTTTTCCATCCATATAAATTTCACAGCTACAACAACTACTGCCAATTCCTCAACTGCCTTAATGATGCTCTGAAGGAAACTAGCAGTTGACACTGTGTCGAAATCAGAATGGAGTCACCGGTAGTCCTGCGAAATGATTTGAGTCTTATCTGTCTACCCAGAAACAAAGGATATCTTTGCGAAATACCCATGCAGCAAGCAGTGAGAGTTCATCTGACTGGGAATTAATTACCTGTGGTGTTCCAGAAGGTTTCATCTTCGGTCCGCTCCTTTTCATTGTGTACAATAACGACCCCTCGTCGCTTACATTGCCAGATGTTTAGTTTGTTTTATCTGCAGATGATGCAAACATTGCAATAAGTAGCAAGTCTAGTACAGATTCAGAAACGGCTGGTAAACAAGTTTTCACTGGCAGTAATAAGTGGTTTAAAACTAGTTCACTGTCATTAAACGTTGAAAAGACCCACTATAAGTAGTTCAGAACTTTTAAGAGATTTCCGTCCACCATGTGTATAACGTATGAAGAAATGTAGATCGAAAAGGCTGAGAGTATATCTGGGATTAGAGCTCGATAATAAATTCGGTTGGGACAGACATATCACAGATTTACTGAAACGCGTAAACAAGTCTCAATTTGCAGTGAGAATGATGTCAGATGAAGGAGACATAAGTATGAAAAAGATTAAATACTTTGCTTACCGTCATTCTATTATGTCATACGGGATCATATTCTGGGGTAACTCGTGAAACCGAGCAAAAAGTTTTTATCGTGCAAAAGCGTGTAATAAGACACATCTGTGGTGTAAATTCAAGAACATCATGTAGAAAACCATTCAAGAAACTTTGTATTCTAACCACTGCTTCTCAGTATATTTATTCCTTAATGAAATTCGCTGCAAGTAACATATCTGTTTCCAACCAGTAGCTCAATATATCGTATCACTACTAGGAATAAGAACAATCTACATAAAGACCTAAGATCACTTACGTTGGACCAGAAAGGAGTCAAATATTCACGAACAAAAATTTTCAATAAATTGGCAGCAACCACAAAAAAACTTGGTTTCAGATGAAGCACAGTTTGAACAGAGTTTGAAAGACTTTTTGATAGGCCACTTCTCCTACTTTATAGATGAACTGTTAGACCAGCTTAAGTAAAAATATCTGTTAGATTTCAGTTTTGACAGCATTTGGTAACAACAGTCAAGATTAAATATTTTCTGTATGATTAATTTATTAAAAGTGCATCACTATCTTTCATTCTGACAGAGTATTAATTCTGTAAATATTAACATTCCAATTTACTGTAAGGTGTTCACCTATTTTGACAATCTCCTGAAAAATGCTCATGGTAGTGAGCATCATATTCAAATATTTTATGTTTTTTATGTTATGATTTCTGAATTTTTCCACGCCTACGAGAATCATCTCATTTTTGGGTCTATTCAACGAAAACTGTAATCGAAATCTAATCTATAGTTGTTGCTTCCACAGCCTACACAACACATGGATCGTGCAAACTGGGATGTGCACTGACTACTGTCTCTCCCGACGAATTGTAACATATGGAACCATCAACATTCAGTTCATCAAATGTCAAACCCGCTAACCTCTCTGGGTAGCAAAAGCTTCGCCTTGAATAGATATAGGATATTTTCCACAATACGCTTTTTACATTTAAATTCTGTCGGCCATTTCTAAAATGCTGCCCTGCATGGAAAAGGCTTTTTCGCTTCCACAAAGATGCACATGCTCTTGGTGATTAGCTCTTAAAGTAGATAAAAGGACAATGTCCTCTGAATTCCTCAGATATAGTATTTGTTCCAGTGTAAGACATTCTGACATCACATAGCTTGCACTCATGTTTTATTTTTTTTTTCTGGTCAGCTTTCCAAGATGTTATCTTCCTCCAGAGGCTCTACATCTGTACGCCGGAATAAGGTTTTCTCCAAATTCCCTCACGCCAACGGTGTATTTTCCTTATCCACGTGCAAATGGTCTCCATTGTCTGCAGGCTGGGCTAGCGAAAACAGTGAGAGTTTGTAATTTTACGACCGTAGCGCCTCCTGACCACACTCTCCTATGTTGGGGTTGTGTCGGCGTTTGGCGCCAGGCCATCCTCCCGAACAAAAGTCCGACCTACTGCTTTCTTCCTGCTGTGAATTCACGGCCCATCTCTGAAAGGACATCGCTACGGGCATCCTGAGATAGCAGTCGTTGCATAGGTCCTTTGTGGCCTCGTTATCGTCTACCCTAATGGCCTCCAGTCCGGCTTTTATGCCTCTAGTTATAGAATCCCAATAAAAAAAGTGCTTATTACTGCCTCTACAGTCACCGCTATACCCGATCTCATAACTCTACGTGCATTCGTTACATCTCGTCTATCGTATCTTGAGGGTGAGATGTGTCTAGCTGTACAGATAGCCACCTCTCGCTGGACGAGTTCTGCAGGATTTAGGTCCAGACGGTAGAGTGGTATTAGGAAGGGAAAATTTTGTCAATGGAGTAGAGAGGGGAATGTTGATGTTCTTTAATAAATGCCAAATGTGCGGCTCACCTTGTCTCTACGTATGTTTAATTTTTTTCTCACGCTTTCTACACGATGTTCGGAGTACAGTCATAGTTGAGAAGTGAAAACGAAACGAAACTTTGCATTCACAATAATGAACGTCTGGTACTGTTGTTTGAAAATAACTTTCAGACCGTCATTTTGCAACATTTATTCGCAGAGTTGCGGGTGGAAATATATGATTCGTCTAAAGAAACTGACTGCGCTTTTCCTGATGCTTCATTTTTTCCGTAAGAAAGCTAATGTAGTATGCTCTTTTTACAAGTACGTTCTGAGCACCTCTTTTCTTAAGTTTTAGCTATGAGTTTTTACGGTTTCTTAGTTATGTCTAAGTATTAATAGTTAATGTCAAACGCAGTGGCTAAGATTATGTAACAGCACGGAGAAACAAATTTTGGGGCATAATGCAAAGTACATCATACGGTGACGAGAATGGTTTTTTTCACAAGTGATATATAAATGACGAAACAATGTAGACTCTGTCATTATCGTTCGCATTCACATCGCATTCTCCTGCCGATATGATTCTGATTCTGACTGCTTTTCATTGCTGAATTAATGTAGGTATATGTTGAAAATATAATCTAAAAGCAAAGTGTTATTCAAAGTTGTGCGTATTATTTATCCAATCCCAGTCACAACTTTATTTCAAAAATGTCGTGAGACTAGTGGCATCTGTTAAAGACGAGGTTTTTGTGGAGGGTTTAGAGTCGGCTTCACAGACATTTAACCATCCTTTATATCTGAAGAAGCAATCTGCAATTTCCGACATCGGTTTGAAGTAGTCCGATGAATTTCCTGATAGGCGGCACGGTAAATTATGTTCAGTAATGTTATTAAAATCCCACAAACCGAAATCACAGAGGACTTCGGCTTGGAATGGATTTATCTCACGGAAAACATTTATTATAAAAAATTACGAAATGTTACAATGTTTTGTCTCATTAGTATTTTATATGAAATTATCTCGATTAAAATTTATGAACCAAAGATGTAGCACGAACGCATTACAACTTGGTGTTGGATTTCATTGTTACTGCTACTTAAACATAATCGGAATCTTCAACCACGTATTTTAAGCGTGAGTAGTAAAATTTAGAAAAATATTTCTTTTATTTTTTTTATTTGGATATATTTCTCTAGTCCACATATCGTGACACGTTCATCTGGGCACCTTTTCTCAGATTTTCGTTATTATCCTGGAAGTCCGGTTCTCTACGACAAGAACTATGAAGTTTATACAAAAATGTTATTTCCATGTATTGTTAATAGTATCACACAAGTTACTGTCTAATAACACATTCTTTTACGTAATCAGTGAAACATTTATTGTGAGCGTTTTACTTATTCTGCTTTGGATTAGAT
Source organism: Schistocerca piceifrons (assembly GCF_021461385.2). Taxonomy (NCBI): domain Eukaryota; kingdom Metazoa; phylum Arthropoda; class Insecta; order Orthoptera; family Acrididae; genus Schistocerca; species Schistocerca piceifrons. The sequence goes on from NC_060145.1 coordinate 400,212,272, forward strand.
ACTTGAATTCCGCCTCGCTGGCATCGTGACCCTGCCTCCGTAAGTTGCACACAATTGTCTGAAATAACTTTTGCTTCCACGTACCGTCGTCTTATGTGTCGGCACTATAACACCCTTCTCACTCTCATAGTTAGTAAAACTAACGAAGTTAACAGCAAGTCCTCGAGGCTTATCCCAAGAGTCTTTTCTACCATTAATTCTCGGGTGCACTTCGAGGTAACAACGCACGCTACTTTGAATTGGAACGTGACTGTACGTAGTCAGGTAATTCATTTCTCGCTATCGTCGTGTAAGCAGTTAGCCTTACCGAGTAATATTTCCACAACATTGTTTAGTCTGTTATATCAAGGTACAACAACACATACAAAAGAAATCAACTAAATTCGTACAAACGCGTTTCAGGCATGTTCGCATCGCAATGGAGATCCATACCAATAATATAAATGCGGAAGTAACTCTACCTGTAAAGTTTTCGTGACTAAAACGGTGAAAAAATTATTACGAAAGTCGGGATGGAGATAGCGTTAGCGCTAAGGAAGACCATATGTTACTTTAAAAAGTATTTGGTACAGAATATTGATTGATTGAATAAAATATTAAACGAATCAAGGAAAAAAGTAACACTTTGAACAAGCTACTTTCTCTTTGGCTTTTGACCTTCAGCATATCTGTCTAAATGGCTTTATTGGTTGATTTCTTCCTCTTAACATGATTCAATACAATGAATACAATGCTTATACAATCCTCAACGAATTTAATCCATACTTCCATACTAACATTACTAAATGCGAAAATCACTGTTACGTTTTCACGAATTAACCGCTTAACCGATTTCGATGAAATCTGGTGTGAGTGTAGCTTGAACCCTGTGGAAGAACTTAGTCTGTAAACTGAAAAGAGAAGAGGTAAAAGCAGGGAGTAAAGTATCTTTTTTTTTACATCAGCGCATGTTAAGAAAATTGACTAGTTGCGGCTAGGACTCGCATACTGAGGATTCTGCACAAACTGAATTATGTGTGCACACTGTTCATCAGTCCCAGGAATAGGGAATCTCGACGATTTTAGCCTGTCATCGACATTGGTACTACAAAGATTCCAAACTTTCAAGAACGTTTTCATTTTAAGTTTGAAGTCGGACAAAAATGACAACGAAATTTTTTTTTTTTTTTCGTGTAACAGATTCCATTTATTTGTAGTGCGAAACCTTGCTTCTTTCCAAATATCGTGATTCCAGGTAAACGGGATGTACTCTATAGGTTTCGATGAATGATTTTGCAAGTATCAAACTAGTATGTGACATAAACGGCCGTATCTTTTGATTTCACTGAGTTAGAAGCCAAACTAGTATGTGACATAAACGGCCGTATCTTTTGATTTCACTGAGTTAGAAGCTTACATTTATTACATCACACAAGGGACCGTAGACTTTAGTATGTGAAACAAATTTCAACTTGATAAGTCCACGCGGTCCTAGGAAAAAATGGTCTTAACAAACAGAAAGACAGTCGGATAGCAAATGACAAAAGAATTTATTTCGTTGGAAGACAGTCTGATAACAAATTACAAAAGAATATATTTCGTGGGATATAATCACAACTTAACAATTTCAGATTTCTCCTGGAGTTTTATTGTGAAACTTTGCTTCCTGCCAGATTTCATCAGACTAGGTCCACGGGAAATGCCTTATAAGATCGATGAATTTTGCATGTATCAAAATAATATGTGACAAAAATGGCCGTATATTTGACTGCTTTGAGTTAGACCTTAGTATGTGAAATAAAGTTCAACGTGATACATCCACCCGTTTCCGGAAAAAAAAAAAAAAAAAACCTTTTAACAGTCGGACAGACAGACAGAGTGACGACAAAGCAAAGATTTGAGGGTTCCGTTTTTACTGACTGAGGTACTGAACCCTAAAAGTAGTTGTTGCATATGGTACACATTGCAAAATATAGCGGAAGGTGTGGTAAAATGCCCACTCGAAGTGAAACAGTTTTTATGGAACCATGTACAGTTCGAATCTAGATTTAGTAATGTATCACAACAAATACCTACGGTTGGGTAAAAGTATATTTTATTACATATATATGCGTTTTCCTGAATGCTGGCATAGTGGTCACTTTTCCGTATCTAACAGGATGAAGTGACCAATCCTTTGTCACCATTCCCAAACAAACTGTTTAGTTTAAAGAAATGGCTAGGCTTATAGTTTTTATTTCAGCGTTATTTGATAATAGGAGAACAATAATGCAAATGAGAAAGGAATGCGCTGCAGTACATTATTGACACAAAAATGTCGACAAATGAGAAGTATCATTTACTCCTAACCGAATAGAGAAATCAAATAGTAACTGTGGGTTATTACTTCAGTCTACTTCATTCACAATTTATCCACTCAGAAACAATACTAAGCCATGTACAAAATTTGTGCGTGACGTTGTCATTGTCCTCATCACATCCAGCGCACAGTTCATGAGCTCCGCGTTTATAGCTCCAATATCTTATCCACTCTTCATTTTCATTAGATCTAGAACATGCTTCCTTGAAGTAAAAGCAGTCTGTATCACTGTGCCCTTTAGTGGAATATCCTTCTTCTATTTCTTCTTGAAAAAGTTTGTTTTTAGCAGAAACCCTCTTAGCGTTTGATTTCGCTTTTAGCTTCTTACCTTTATTTTGCGTTACGTGGCATTGTAGAATATTGGCCTTATCTGTTTGTTTTTCTTCCAACTTCCTTTTCCTCATCACAAGCTCTTTATCTTTCTTTCTTATAGCTTCAGTTAAAACAGTTTTATAATGGCTGGAAGCGATTATGGCAGTCTTTCCTTTTACTCCTAATTTGTCTTTGATTCACTCCTTGTTTCTTAGGCAAAAGTTGTACATCCTTTGGGGTTACGTGGATTGCATCTGTTTTATACTCAGAGGGACGTTCTTCAAAGCACGGACGCGGAGGGGGACTCTCATGGAGAAGGCTTATCACCTATAATTTGAAGGCAGCCTGCAATTGAAGACAATTCGTAAGTTGGTTCCACTAATGAACCATCAGGCCTATTCGAAGAATATATTTATAGTTGTCTGATTACTTTCCATTTATTTCATTTCCTCAGTTTTGCCAAGAATACCAATTATGGCTACCGTCAAATTGACTTTGTTCTGATGTCTGTTGTCACCATTTTTCTCTCCTTACTGACGGTTATGAGTTTAACTTCCAATCAGAATGTCGCTTGGTTTCTGAGTCATAACGTCTGTTCTTTCGACATGTCTAAACGAACAGACCCCACACTGATACTGCAGCCATTATGAATTAAGACACAAAGGAATTAAATACATTATCTGCTAGTGGGCATTAATTTCTCAGTAGGGCAATTTGAAAATTTGTGCCGGACTGGGTTTGGAGTCCAGGAAGATGATTTGACTACTACGCCAGCTTAACACAGTCGCTGGAGGATCAAAATGGTGGCTGTTGTTTTGGACATGTCGTGACATGCCACGAGTAACGAGGCTAATGAACAGGGGCATTAAGCCCACAGCATATGGCATAAGTTGAGAATCTGCGATTGACGAGAAGCATTCTAGGGTAGTCTGAGGTTGTGGAGACCACTCTCTCTGGATGGTGCAGTAGTCAGCTCATTTGCCTCGTAAGCAGGTGACCTGGCTTTGAATACCAATCCGGTAGAAATTTTCATCTTGGCGCCTTGACATAAATCAGTGCCCACTGGCCTCTAGTCTTTAGTCAAAAGATACTGTCGAAGAGAGGTGTACGAGGAAAACCCACCACCTGTGCCGCTCGCCCTGTTGAACCTTACATTCTTCTGAATTTCATCAAATTTTTTTCAGGCCTGTGTATACACTATTGGCCATTAAAATTTCTACATCAAGAAGAAATGCAGATGATAAACAGGTATTCACTGGACAAATATATTATACTAGAACAGACATGTGATTACATTTTCGCGCAATTTGGGTGAATCCTGATAAATCAGTGCCCAGAACAACCACCTTTGGCCGTAATAACGCCCTTGAGCCCTTGATACTCCTGGGCATTGAGTCAAACAGAGCTTGGATGGCGTGTACAGGTACAGCTGCCCATGCACCTTCAACACGATACCACAGTTCATCAAGAGTAGTGACTGGCGTATTGTGACGAGCCAGTTGCTCGGCCACCATTGACCAGACGTTTTTAGTTGGTGAGAGATCTGGAGAATGTGCTGGCCAGGGCAGCAGTCGAACATTTCCTGTATCCAGAAAGGCCCGTACAGGACATGCAACATGCGATTGTGCATTATCCTGCTGAAATGTAGGGTTTCGCAGGGATCGAATGAAGGGTAGAGCCACGGGTCGTAACACATCTGAAATGTAACGTCCACTGTTCAAAGTGCCGTCAATGCGAACAAAAGGTGACCGAGATGTGTAACCAATGGCACCCCATACCATCACGCCGGGTGATACGCCAGTACAGCGATGACGAATACAAGCTTCCAATGTGCGTTCACCGCGATGTCGCCAAACACGGATGCGACCATCATGATGCTCTAACCAGAACCTGGATTCATCCGAAAAAATGACGTTTTTCCATTCGTGCACCCAGGTTCGTCTTTGAGTACACCATCGCAGGCGCACCTGTCTGTGAAGCAGCGTCAAGGGTAACCACAGCCATGGTCTTCGAGTTGATAGTCCATGCCGCTGCAAATGTCATCGAACTGTTCGTGCAGATGGTTGTTGTCTTGCAAACGTTCCCATCTGTCGACTCAGGGATCGAGACGTGGCTGCACGATCCGTTTCAGGCATGCGGATAAGATGCCTTTCATCTCGACTGCTAGTGATACGAGGCCGTTGGGATCCAGCACGGCGTTCCGTATTACCCTCTTGAACCCACCGATTCCGTATTCTGCTAACAGTCATTGGATCTCGACTAACGCGAGCAGCAATGTCGCGATACGATAAACCGCAATCGCGATAGGCTACAATCCGACCTTTATGAAAGTCAGATACGTGATGGTACGCATTTCTCCTCCTTACACGAGGCATCACAACAACGTTCAGCCGGCCGAAGTGGCCGTGCGGTTAAAGGCACTGCAGTCTGGAACCGCAAGACCGCTACGGTCGCAGGTTAGAATCCTGCCTCGGGCATGGATGTTTGTGATGTCCTTAGGTTAGTTAGGTTTAACTAGTTCTAAGTTCTAGGGGACTAATGACCTCAGCAGTTGAGTCCCACAGTGCTCAGAGCCATTTGAACCAATTTTGAACCAACAACGTTCACCAGGCAACGCCGGTCAACTGTTGTTTGTGTATGAGAAATCGGTTGTAAATTTCCCTCATGTCAACACGTTGTAGGTGTCGCCACCGGCGCCAACCTTGTGTGAATGCTCTGAATAGCTAATCATTTGCATATCACAGCATCTTCTTCCTGTCGGTTAAATTTCGCGTCTGTAGCATGTCAGCTTCGTAGTGTGGCAATTTTAATGGCTAGTAGTGTAATTTTCATTAGTATGTTGACTCTACTATACTACATTCCAGTGAAGCCAATATTTAGAACAATGTTTTCAAGACTGTTGACCTGTTATTGTACCTACGGTCGCAGGTTCGAATCCTGCCTCGGGCATGGATGTGGGTGATGTCCTTAGGTTAGTTAGGTTTAAATAGCTCTAAGTTCTAGGGGACTGATGACCTTAGCAGTTAAGTCCCGTAGTGCTCAGAGCCATTTTTTTGTTATTGTACTTTGATCAGATTATTTGAAATAATTTTCTCTCATCTTTGATGCAGGATATTATGCAGTTTTAGAATTGCATGGTTTTAATTCCGCCTCGATCCCTGTTGTATGCACAGGTTGTCTTTTACTTTTGCATAAGCATGTATTAACCTGAAATAAACAATTACAGCGAGAAGAAAAAAAAACTGAAACTTCCTGGCACATTAAAACTGTGTGGCCGACCGAGACTCGAACTCGGAACCTTTGCCTTTCGCGGGCAAGTGCTCTACCAACTGAGCTACCGAAGCACGACTCACGCCCAGTACTCACAGCTTTACTTCTGGCAGTATCTCGTCTCCTACCTTCCAAACTTTACAGAAGCTTTCCTGCGAAACTTGCAGAACTAGCACTCCTGAAAGAAAGGATATTGCGGAGACATGACTTAGTCACAGCCTGGGGGATGTTTCCAGAATGGGATTTTCACTCTGCAGCGGAGTGTGCGCTGATATGAAACTTCCTGGCAGATTAAAACTGTGTGCCCGACCGAGACTCGAACTCGGGACCTTTGCCTTTCGCGGGCAGGTGCTCTACCAACTGAGCTACCGAAGCACGACTCACGCCCGGTACTCACAGCTTTGCTTCTGCCAGTATCTCGTCTCCTACCTTCCAAACTTTACAGAAGCTTTCCTGCGAAACTTGCAGAACTAGCACTCCTGAAAGAGAGGATACTGCGGAGACATGGCTTAGCCACAGCCTGGGGGATGTTTCCAGAAAAAAACTGTTATATGAGCAGTAGAACTGTGTCAGTATTCGACGATGTTTCTGACAAACCGTGGCAGAATTTCACTGCTATATCAGATCAAGTTTCAGTCAAAATGGATATGATTTTTGTAGATATTGTGGACCAATAGGCAATTGAACAAGGATCTCTTCTGTCCCATAGGGCAGCATCGCGTGTGGCCCTGATTGTGTCAGGGGGCCTTGGATGCTATGTTTTTCAAAATAGCTCAATATGAGCCCACAGCACCAAGTAGGTCCGAGAAAATTTCGAGGTTCTTAAGTCCATATTGGCATCTCCCAAGACGTACATCAAAGGCCTTGCGTCAAGTGGCGTCAGATGTTAGCGATTGGCCTTGAGCTCAAGAAGTGTTCATTGAAAATTATTACAGTATTTTCAGAAGACTGGATGGTTCACAAACATACTCACAGGAGATCGCCAGTGTTCTGTAACTACCTTTAGTTTTATGCACTTCATAATCCATTTTCACTCGGCAGCGGAGTGTACGCTGGTTTGAAATTTCCTACCAGATTAAGGTTTTATTATGGTCCGGGACTAGAACCTGGGATCTCCGATTTTCGTCAGTAACTGCATTACCGACTGAGCTACCCGAGCACACCTCACAACTTGTTTCGACAACTTGACTCCAAAACAGGTACACGCAAAGCTGCGAGGACCTGTAGCAGGTCGTGCTTGGAGAACGTTGGAGTTCACAACATTTCGACACAATAAAAGACTTTCTTTGAAAAAAAAATGATAGCTCAGTCGGTAAAGCACTTGCCTGCTAAAGGCAAAGATTCAAGTGTCTGGTCCGGTCCAACGCAAAGTTTTATTTCAGTTTTATGTATTCCTAATCTTTGAGAGATATGAAGATAGCAGATACTGACCACAAAATTTATTGGAAAATATGTGACTGACTTTATGTCTCTTTTTTCGTCCTCAACGAGAAATCTGCACTAATGCTCATAAATTAAGGATAATGCTGATACATGGTGAAACAACGCTCTGGTGGGCGGTCTGCGGGTACGTCACATCGGGGTTATGATCATGCGGTGCATTTGACCTGCAGTCGTCGTATGGTGGCTCTGGCAGCAGTCCACATACGCAGAGGTGTGTTGGCGCATGTCAGAGTGCGGTGCAGTAACTAAGTGTGCAGACGCTTTCAGGCGTGCTAATGGTGACTGTGTGTTGAAAATGGCTCAAAGAACACGTATTGATGACGTTATGAGGGGTAGAATACTAGGGCGACTGGAGGCTGGTCAAACACAGCAGGTCGTAGCACGGGCCCTCCGTGTGCCACAAAGTGTGATCTCAGGATTATGGCAACGATTTCAGCAGACAGGAAACGTGTCCAGGCGCTACAGTACAGGACGTCCACAGTGTACAACACCACAAGAAGACCGATATCTCACCATCAGTGCCCGCAGACGGCCATGGAGTACTGCAGGTAGCCTTCCTCGGGATCTTACTGCAGCCACTGGGAACAGTTGACTCCAGACACACAGTCTACAGACGACTGAACAGACGTGGTTTATCAGCCCGGAGACCTGCAAGGTGCATTCCACTGACACCTGGTCACAGGAGAGCCCTTAGCGTCAAGAACACAGTACATTATCATTGAAACATAGGTCCCAGGTTATGTTCACAGACGAGTCCAGGTATAGTCTGAACAGTGATTCTCGCCGGGTTTTCATCTGCCTCAACCAGGAACCAGATACCAACCCCTTAATGTCCTTGAAAGGGACCTCTATGGAGGTCGTGGTTTGATGGTATTGGGTGGGAGTATGATTGGTGTACGTACACCCTTGCATGTCATTGACAGAGGAGCTGTAACAGGTCGCGGGTATCGGGACGTCATTTTGCGCCAGTGTGTCCCACTTTTCAGGGGTGAAGTGGGTCCGTCCTGATGGATGATAACGCACGGCCTCACCGAGCTGCCATCGTGGAGGAGTACTTTTGAAACAGAAGATATCAGGCGAATGGAGTGACCTGCCTGTTCTACAGACCTAAACCCCATCGAGCACGTCCGGGATGCTGTCGGTCGACGTATCGCTGCACGTCTTCAAACCACTACGACGCTTCAGGAGCTCCGACAGGCACTGGTGCAAGAATGGGAGGCTATACCCCAGCAGCTGCTCGACCACCTGATCCAGAGTATGCCAACCCGTTGTGGGGCCTGTTTAAGTGTGCATGGTGATCATATCCCATATTGATGTCGGGGTACATGCGCAGGAAACAGTGGCGTTTTGTAGCACATGTGTTTCGGGACGGTTTTATCAACCTGCCACCAATACCGTGGACTTACAGATCTGTGCCGTTTGTGTTCCCTATGTGCCTATGCTATTAGCGACAGTTTTGTGTAGTGCCACGTTGTGCATTCTGCAGTTATCCGTTATTTATGAGCATGAGTGTATATTTCAGTCGCATAGCCTCCTAGATGTATTCAGTGCCTTTCTATTAGTCTCAGAGAAAGTGAACTTCTATATTATATCAATTTACATTGGTGTCCAATACTGGGGACGAAAATAACTTTCAGATGACGTGTCACTGTTCATAGTTCGACGAAACTAGGAAAGAACTGTTAACAGAACAAAACTGAACGAAATATGTAACGAGCCGAACGGAAATGACACTAATTCACAGACAATACTTACGTTGAAGTCACCACGATTTATGATGCTTCCCAGGACGTCACAAAAGCCAGGTCATGGCTCTTGTGCGAGCAGAACGTATGACAATGGGTGCTTTTGTAGTAGGGCGTTGTTCCTAGCGCGGTTCGCAAATGCTGGATGGTCGTCGGTGCATGTGGAAGGGCTGCAGTAAATCTCCCCAACGCATCCCAACTGTGATCGATGGGATTTATGTCGGGAGGAACGGGCAAGTCAATTCATTCGCCGCACATCCTCTCGTTCGAAGAGATTTTCCACCTGCGCTGTTCAATCCATAAAAATAGTCAGGGCAAAACGTATCCCTGAAAAGACGCAGAAGGGGAAGGAGTTACAGTGCTACGTTAACATTGACCAGTATCCCGCGTTCAAACATTTGGAGGTCAGTATGTCCATACAACGTTATGTCTCCCCACATCACAGCCTCTTAACCACAAAAGTAGGCCGTTGTGGCTGAGCGGTTCTAGGCGCTTCAGTCTGGAACCGCGCGATCGCTACGGTCGCAAGTTCGAATCCTGCCTCGGTCATGGATGTGTGTGATGTCCTTAGGTTAGTTAGGTTTAAGTAGTTCTAAGTTCTAGGGGATTGATGACCTCAGATGTTAAGTCCCATAGTGCTCAGAGCCATTTGAACCATTTTCTTAACCACAAAAACAATTATGTTCGACGATGTTCGCGCGTGCACTACGTACCCTGATATGGCGATAAGATAGTAAGATTAATGCAGCCCCTCGTTATCCACACATTTCTGTAGTAACTGTTATGCGAATCTTGAGGTGGTGTAAAATAACTTTTGATTATAGGTACATATAGTTATTTGAATTAATTAATTTTACAATGTTTACTGTCTACAGCGTTTTTAAATTTTAGGGTATTACACAACGAGCATTTCTTTATGGCTTCTGGATGACTGGTTAGTTTAATTATTTTTTCTATGTACCTCATTCTGTTTAATACTAGTCATTGTCATGGTTCAATATATAGAGCATCACATTGCGGTTACTGAATAACTGCTTATCTTGTTTTGGTTCACTTTGTTAACTATGTCGTTTGATTCGTTTAAGTTGTAGAAGTTACAAAAGCACACACGGTTGGATATGAAAGGAAGACAGGTGTATATGAGGCATATGTGTATCTGGAAACGCCTGCATAATACAGACAAGTGTGTACGCTGTGAAAAGTAGAACAAAATTTAGTCTGACTTGACGTTTATGTATAATCCCATGTTTAAATGCAGTACAGCAGACGTGCTTTCCATGAACCTCAATCTTTTGTCTGCTTGTGCAATATTGAGTGTCAGTGCGACAGGTAACTATTGATATTAGAGAAGAATTGTGTCTGTGCTCTGTAGAGGTGTACTATGCGTTTAATCTGCAGAGAGAAGCTTCAGCGAAAGTATTCGTTCCACGTGCCGTGGATTTGTGGGCTGCCACTTTCTAGCGAGATACCTAGTTCTGTTAACTACGCACGTGCTAAATTATTCAGGCAGGAACTGCAGTAAGTGGATGTTTCTATGCAGACCGCCTACAGTCACATTAGTGCCCTTTCGGAGTACTGCCAAGTGCCCGCGCGGCCGTGTACTTAAATGTAGCGACAGTGGAGTGATACAAATGCAGTGAGAGTTCTCTGAATCCTGCAGTTGATCGCCACTGGATGATCGGAAGACCACTTCCACTTGACAGTCTCTGCATTATTCTTGATAGACAGCGAGGCTTCGCACTGTCGGCTGTGCAGAGAAACTACATCAGAACATGGTGTCTGCAGTACTGGCTACATATAAAAAGCTGCAATCGATAAAGGTTCAAATTGCTCTGAGCACTATGGGACTTAACATCTGAGGTCATCAATCCCCTAGAACTTAGAACTACTTAAACCTAACTAACCTAAGGACATCACACACATCCATGACCGAGGCAGGATTCGAGCCTGCGACCTTAGCAGCAGCGCGATTGCGGACTGAAGCACCTAGAACCGCTCGGCTACAGTGGCCGGCGCAATCGATAAAAACAGTTTTTTAAAAATATGATAAAAACAGTCTAGCTCGCATAATAAAGTTTCGTGCAAGCCCCTACAGAAGGTACTTAGTTCTAGACGTATTTTCGTTGATATAGTGACTACTGTTCCTGTCATATCTAATGAACCGATTATTTTTACTATATGTAGAGTTGTAATAACAGACCAGATTTTAATGAATAATAGCAAAATATCAATATCTACACACTTACCATGGTTACTGGTGGCGTCCTCGTAAAGGGTACATTGGACCTATGTTTGGCGTCATTGCTATTCTTCCTACTGTGTCTAGTGTACCCACTATTTCTGCTATGTGGAATAATATTATGGTGTGTAGATACAGTTTTGGGAAAAATAGTAATAACAATCCAATACATCTGTACCTTTGACGTCTAATCGGAAAAAAATCGACCTCTATACCTCACCTCATGGTGACTGTTGGCGTCTTCTCTGAGCTGTCTTTGACTTACCTATCATGTGCAAGTCCGCGCAGAGGACATGTTGTGTCTAGGTTCATTAATGGTTTAGTGACTTCTTGTTGTTTTGCAATACTTTTATACACTGACGGAAAAAATCGCAACACCAAAACATAATTAACGCAAAGTAACGAAATTTCAGGAATACATTTGTCTAGGTGACGTATTTACCTGATTAACAACGCTGTGTCGCAAGTATATGTAAGCGCGAGACAAACCATTGGAAATGTGAAATGCTGTCACATTAATAACCTGTGGAACTGTCAGAACGTTGAACGCAAGCATGCAGACGTCCATGCATTGTGTTGTACATGTGCTGTATGTCAGTTTATGGAATAGAGTTTCATGCCTGTTGCACGTGGTCTGTCGATATAGGGACGGTTAATGCTGTTTGCAGATAACGCTAGAGTTGTTCGATAATGTCCCATATGTTCTCGATTGGTGGCGGATCTGGCGATCGAGCATGCCAAGACAACAGTTTGAGTTACAGTAGCGGTATGTGCGTTATCCGGTTGGAAAACACATCCTGAAATGCTGTTTATTAATGGCAGCAGAACAAGTCAAATCAGTAGATTGACCTAAAAATGTGCAGTTAGTGTGTGTGTTAACTGCGAGAGTGCTCCTGGTGTAGCACTAAATCGCACCCCAAACCACAGGTCTAGATGTAGGCCCAGGATGTCTAGAACGTAAACAGGTTACTTGAGGGCCCTCAACCGGCCTCCTCCTAACCAACACACGACCATTACTTGCACAAAGACAGAACGAGATTTCATCATAAAACACAACAGACATCCACACTGTCTTCCGTTGAGCTCTCGCCTGACACTATTGAAGCCGCAATTCGCGGTGGTTTCGGCTCAGTGGAATTCACGTTCGAGGGCGTCTGGCTCCGGGCTGTCCTTGAAATAACCGATTCGAAACCGTTCGCTGTGTCCCTTTGATGCCAGCTACTGCTCAGATTGCTGCTACAGATGCAGTACGACGCACCAGAGCCATACGCCAAACACCGTCTCCCTCCCTCTCGGTAGTGCCACGTGGCCACCCGGATCGCGGTTTTATTGCGACGGTATATACAGTGGCCAAATTCCTCGTAAGTTGCTCTACAGTATCGCGGAAGCAACATTCAGCTTCCTGTAGCCCTGTTACACAACCTCGTTCAAACTCAGTGAGGTGCTGACAATTACGTGTTTGTCGCTTTAAAGGCGTTCTTGACTAACCCACTAGCGCCACTCTCATGAGTCTGGTGCGAAATATGGACAGACATCATCTTAAGAATGTAGAAATACGGCTACCAATTTTCGTATATGTCGCACAACTCTTTCTTGATGTTGCGATTTTTTTTCGCTCAGTGTATTTTTAAGCTTCAGTTGTATTATTCCTATTGCATCTAATGTATCTAATGTGCCTGGTACGTCTTCTGTGTTTAATTATGACTACATTCTGAGTAAAAAATTGGAAGCCATAATCCTGTATTTTTGACCTGAAATTTGAACATGTCGATCTTCATACTTTATTTTGTTACTATGGCGTCGTTTTGAGCCACCTATTCTCAACATTTGCAACGTTCAAGTCCCCATAGAGGGCACCTCATGGGGACTTACTACCCTTATTACATGTTCTTTTATTATATTTTGTTAAGGCCTATTATGTGATTGTGGTCGTAATGTAAATATTTCATTGTACACTTTTATTTATGGTAATTTTATCCGTATTTTACGGCCACTGGCTATTACTGAAGTACTTTTGGTGAAGGTTGCCGGAGCTCTCGCTATTTACGTGACGGCAGTTGCACAGCATGCAGTAGTTACTGTTCGCGTCATTCTCGCAGCAGGAGGCTCTACGTGCCACCATCTTCAACAGCCATCAAGAGATCTTTACTTCTACTTATATTGTAAGTATATCATTTTCACTTTTTTTACATATCCTCTGTTTGTTGGAAACCGGACAGCTTTTTTAAAATAAAATTATTTTATGCGATCTGTAATGGTTTTATTATATTTTAATAGTATTTTGTGATCGCTGACATTTCCAAAAACTATGTTTCAAAAAATGGTAACAACATCTCGAAGAAAAGGAAGTTGCGACCACGAAAGTTCGTGACCGTGTGAACCATCTTCTACGTATTCACGCTTCAGTAAGACGCTCTTTACACGGCATTGTGTGATTTGACAGACCTTGGTTTTAGAAGCCTGCATTTGGACTGTGCAGGAAACTTTCCACCTCTGACGTCTTCGTTTTGGAAATTTATGTCACTCAGAGGTTTATCCATCCGAGGATAGAGAAGAAACAGAGTGCATTATAGTGAGAATACAAGAGGTTAGGCAAAATTTGATAACCACAAGAAGCAGCACGAGTGACAGTTTGTACAGAATGAGCTGCGGCATTGCCGTGGAGTAGAGACAATCCCTTTGACAATTCCGCGCTTGCTTCGTCTTGACGGAGATTCAATCTGGATTACCGAAAACCCGGATAATCTGGAAATATTCTACTAAAAGCAAAATCTCTAACTTGTAGGGTAAGACACAAATAATTCATTTTCGCACTAACAAGAAACACTATTTTGGCACTTAAACACTACATTTACTGCAGTCTACTCAAAACGTTCACATGGCAGCTGCCAGCAGCTGTAGAATTACGGACACAATGGGAATCACACAGCCAACCAGTCACCCATCAGAAGTTTATGCAAACCTTTATTTACGTGGGACACACATAAACCTGTCCCACAGAAGAAGTAATAACATGTGATATATATTACGTGACAAGAGAAAGGAAATCATAAGGTTTAGTCAACGGTAAACCGATCCATATAAATCTAGCCATAAGCCGTATGAGTCCCATTGCATTAGATTTTTATTTACTGACTAGTTCAAATGGCTCTGAGAACTACTTAACTTCTGAGGTCATCAGTCCCCTAGACTTAGAACTACTTAACCTAACTAACCTAAGGGCATCACGCACATCCATTCCCGAGTCAAGATTCGAACCAGCGAACGTAGCGGTCGCAAGGTTCGAGACTGTAGCACCTACAACCGCTCGGCCACTCCGGCCGGCTTACTGCCTAGTCCTTTCCCCACAGTTTCTCCTGGGTATGGGTTTCACACATACTGAACGCACATCCTTCTGTCCCTCTCTCTGTCCACCTCTTTATCCCTCGGTCTGTCTGAATCATCCCCCCGACCACTACCGGTCTATCTCTTCCTCCTCATTATAGCTTTCCATCCAGCCCTCCGTTGGAGGCCAGGCCGTATCGTTTAGTTGGCATGGTTGTGGTTGTTTGTCTTCTTCTCGCGATGACTGGCGCCACTAGGTTTCGAAAGCGTTGCCTGCCTGCTAGTGGCAGCAGCTGCTGTTAGCGATGTGTAGTAACTGTTGCCCCATCTTTGGGGCGACGTCGTTGTTTTTCCAGGTCGTGTGAGTGGGCCAGTTCGGTTGGGGACTCAGGAGGAGCCAGGTCCGCGCAGCGCCAGAACACGCCGTGACTGCTGGCGGCGCGCATGGTCTATGGGATGGAAGGGCTGTGGCCACGAGGGTGCACGACCTCGTCCTTAACCGGATCCAGTAAGCTTTAAGATGAGTGCATTTCAATCCAATCAGAGAAACCTCCACCAATGCGATATCTCGCCATTCTCCAGTGACCTGGGTTCGTGTTGTTGCTCGTAGTGTCGCCGAGGCGAAGAGAAGCTAGTGGAGTGCTTGGGGAAGGCGGATATGATTAGCTTTCCTCGACTTCTTATTACTATTTACTGCGTTCAACTTGTTACAATTTGTTAAGTTCAACCAGCCGTATTTTTTCTTGCCTGGAGGCCAGTAACGCCCCAGATACGTACCCTGGGGGTTACTGTGAGTAACGGCAGTGTACGGTTCATCGCCTTGCCGCTACTGTCCTATAAGGGGTGTAGTTTTGACAGCTTTCTTGATTGTAAGCCGGTTGGTGATTCTTCTGCTCTGGTGGTAGTGGTTCTTTTCTCGTTCCGGGCGCTCTAAACACAGTATTCTGGGGACGTAGTGCAGACCGCCGGTTCCGGCTTTGGCGTATTGTTCCATCGTTGCATTTGGTTTATCGGACGTCAGATAGCTTCAGCAAGATAATCATTAGTTCAAATGGTTCAAATGGCTCTGAGCACTATGGGACTTAACTGCTGTGGTTATCAGTCCCATAGAACTTAGAACTACTTAAACCTAACTAACCTAAGGACGTCACATACATCCATGCCCGAGGCAGTATTCGAACCTGCGACCGTAGCGGTCGCGTGGTTCCAGACCGTAAAGCCTAGAACCGCTCGGCCGCTCCGGCCGGCGATTATCATTAGTCATTCGTTAAACTGCCACTAGTCTGAGTTACCATCTTGTGAAGTGAATGCAACTCTTGGCTGTCTATCTCATAGCTCGCGAAAGTCTTTGATGCCCGACCTTCTCAGAGGTCGATTCCTGGGGCACCGTCTGTGGCCCCTTGGTTCTTGTAAGACATGTGTGTTCTAAAAGGAGGTCTCATGGCTAGTAGTTCATTGTAACGCTCCTTCAGCCCACGCCTTCTGCGGGTATAATCTGCCTCACTACCCTCTAAGGAATTTATATAATGGTCCTTGTGTTTTATAACTGTATTATTTATTACAATACCTAGTAATGCCTACATTAAAGGTTATATATATCTCCAGAATGAAATTTTCACTCTGCAGCGGAGTGTGCGCTGATATGAAACTTCCTGGTAGATTAAAACTGTGCGCCGGACCGAGAGTCGAACTCGGGACCTTGCCTTTCGTGGGCAAGTGCTCTACCATATATGTCTAGTTAATAGTTCTGGTCGCCTTCTGGAATAAATCTTGCAGTGTAGTGTTCAGTGGATGTTAAGGGTTGTGTTACAAAGTCGATCATCATCTTATTTCGCCTGTTTGGTGATCAGTTGCGTTTTGTTTAATTAACCTTTGATATTGTATTTGCTGTTTTACAACAGGTTTCTAAATTTTTTATATTATTTCCGTTCTTGGCGTGTGTGTACTTCAGCCGTGATTGTGGTCATTTGCCTTAAAACTCTAATTTGGTATTTGTGTTTTAACAGTAAGCCTTGTTTACTGCCATTCCTGTCGTCTGATGCCTTCTGCCGTGTTTGTGGCGACTTGCCTTTAATATTTCAATACCTGTAATTTGTAAGTTGCAGCGAGTTTTAAACAATTCTTAATTTATTGCCATTCCTGGCGTGTAAGGCCTTCTGCCCAGATCACACTGGCTTGCTTTTAAAACATTGTCTGCTGTACCCGTATTTAAAAATTGTAACTCACTGAAAACACTGTTATTTACTCAGTTGTATATTCCGTCATTAATGACGTGTGGTATTTTTATCTATTGTTGAGTGTGGAATTACTGGTTTAAAATAAATTGTGTGTAACTGTGAAAGGCAACCAATAGTAGCTGATTACGGCCCTGTCCACGATTGTAAACGAATCCTGCCTTCCGTTGATTACCAGGTTGCAACTTCCCCTCTTCTTTACCGACCTGCCAACAACCCCTCTACAAATTCTGCCTCGCTTATGCATCTTCCCCTCATCCACTCTCTCTGTCCATTTCCTCTTCCCCCTCATTCTGATGATCTCAACCTGTCCCCAGCCATGACAAATGGCATATGTAGCTCCTGCAATACAGTTCAATAAAGCAAGCCAATACTACCCCCTCAACATGGCTGTCATGCAGGGCAGGCTACCCATCAGAGCCCTGAGTATCATTCATTTGCCCCTTACATACAGGCCTCCATACAATGCTGGACGAGGCTGTTCCAACACAGCATCCCAGCCATGCAGTTGCTACGCCACGAATAAGTTAAGGAGTGGATTTGGGGTATTCTTGTAAATTTCGCGCAACTATGACTGGAAGGCAGTAGATAAGGGACCAAGCGGCACATCGGATTGCAGGAGCGGGCGATGTTGATATTCTGCAAACGAGTCTGCGAGGCAGCTTTACGACACCGCCCGCTAGCGGGAAGGCACTGAATGGCGAGCGCTGTGTACTGATATGAAATCAGGACAGCACAGGGCATCGACATGCTGTGAAAAACACATACGTTGCAGTGAAAACAGCGGCTAGTGACCTGTGTGTAGGACCCGAAGCGGTCTGAAGAAAGCTGACGCTGCAATTATTATGCTTCGATCCCCTTGCCCCCTCCAGAGGAACTATGTGTGAGGCACAGACAAAAGACTTATAAATAAGCGAGCCCACGGCTGAAGGTAAGAAGTCATGTCGTCTTTCTGTCCGCGTCTAGAACCTGGGAGAATGACGATTGTTTAAGTTACAGGCGAACCACGACGACCTTTTGGTTATGGATACGGGAGGCCAACAGGCCCACTAGAGCTACACGGACGCGTCATTGCTGTGGAAGGGCGCGCCGCTACTTGGAGCTACACCGTCGCGAGACGCGAGTAATACTGGCCTCCGCTCTCTAGGTGGCATCGTCTGACGAACTGCAAGCTGCCGTCCGCCGGGGCGGGGTCGGGGCGTGAACTCGCCGCCTCCCGGGTGCAGAGCTGTCCGCGGCCACTCAACGAGCTGATCTGGCGGACGGCCGGAGCTGCTAAGCCTGCCAACAACGACGGCTGTCGGCTGCTTCCCTTCGACGCTCTACGTGGGGTCCAGTCGCACTTGACGGAGCAGTCAGCCCTGTTCCGTGCCATCGGGCGCAGGGCTGGGTGACCAGGCGCCGACGCTGCAAATTCCCGCCCCACGCACGCACGGTCCGTGGTGCCGTCTTCGAGTTCAGCGGCCCACTGTGTACCTTCGATTAATAAAGTCAATGACACGTGACACGCTTGCCTATTTTTCTATGCACGCTACTTCGTGAGCCGCCCCTCTCTCCCAAACCATAAATCTCGGTCGTTCTGACATATTACAACCCCTGAGCTCGAAAGTTGTAAATGTTTGGTAATAGGATGTGGTCGTTCCACTTCCAACACAATAAGCTGCGTCGGAAAGTGACCGTCCACGTCCAATATTACGTTCTGTTGAGAGAGTTGCTTTTGGTAAGTGAGGCAGCGGCACTTGACATAGGTACCAGCACAGCACGCTACTGTGCTGTGTGTCTAAGATTTATTTATATTATTTTTTATGTTTGTTCTTGTTGTCAGAGTCAGTTGTGTAAGCTAGTGTACAAGATGTTTGGAGCTACTTTTGTGAAGCCACAGCAATCTGTGGACTGATATTTGTTTAGAGGTAATGGTGGACGTGATAATTTAGTGCCAGTGAGGTGTCGATTTTGCAATCTGTCTCGGCACGAGTTGCCGTGTTCCAGAGGTGTAGCAGCTATTTGTTCTGTATGTAGGCCTACTGTTCATCCGTCTAGTAAATTTGGAAATATGTGGTATGGTCTTACGGGACCAAACTACTGAGGTCATCGGTCCTTAAGCTTACGCACTACTTAATATGACTTAAACTAATTTACGCTAAGAACAACGCACACACCCATGCCCAAAGGAGGACTCAAACCTCCGACGGGGGGTGGGGAGAGGTGGGTGGGAGCAGTGCGGACCATGACAAGACGCCCTAAACCGCGCGGCATCTGTCTAATATTTTTACTGAAGTGTAGATGGATGATGATTCTCCGGAGGAATTAGTAGAGTTGAGTGGGAGTATGTGCTCTGTCCAGATTTTTTTTGTCAGTTGTATTAAGAATGAAGTACAGTACGTAAAATGGTGGAAACACGTGCTACTACCGCTGATGCAATTGCTGCTTTAACTGGGCAAGTGCAAGAATTGAGAGAACAGTTTAGAACATGGAGAGAAATTTCGAACTTAACCGTGAGTTAGAGGCTTGTAAAGTGAGTCATAATCAGTCGCAATCGGATTCTCGGGAAAGTAAGGAGCTGGATTGAGAGTGTCTTCTGTTCCATAGGAACCAGCCGAGTTCGCACTGATTAACGCCTTCCTACGCAAGGCAACCTAGGCCGTGACAATCTTCGTTGAAGATGTTAGGGACGGTGCGGAAGCGCATGGGTGGTCCGATGAAACAACCCTGTATCTTGCTATTATGCGATTAGCGGAGGACACCAAAGCATATGTTGTCTGCCAAGAGACATTGAGTAAAACACACACGTTCCCAGAGTGGGCCAATGGATTGTGCCAGCGATACCAAAAACAGAACCGTGCTCGATTTTTTCGGGGGAAATAAAGAACGGTTTCGACGCAGCGCAACGTGTCTGTGACAGCGTTCTCGGATAGAATCCGTAAGCTAAACGCATAGGCGTACGTACGGACCCAGAATACAGAAGTTAATACGGTTTTGTTACAGAAGGCACAGAATAGAGCGGGGAAGGTACATATGGAGAACCTGGAGGACTTAGAGTCAACTCTTAGGATCGCAACTCTTGTAGAGGAGATGGATATGACCACAACGCAGAGAGTGGGCCATCGCGTGTTTGCTTCTGAGGTCAAGTGTTGCAGATGTGCTCGGGAGTGGCGTGTAAGGAAACAGTGTAAGCATCCATACTGGGCCACCGAGCATTTGAGCGTAGAAGCAGGAAAGGTGGAAAGCACCAACAAGGTAACCAGCTGTTAAACGCAAACGGGATTGCTTGAGAAATCGGAAGGCAGTCTTGATAGACCGTAACGCGGCGCAGGTTAGCGCAAAGACGGTATGTAGCTCAGTGGTCTTAGTGGGTGGCAGGAAACAGATTTTTGGTAGACACTGGTGCGAAGGTGTCCGTTATTAGTCTAGACCTCGTGGGAAAGAGGAAACTGCCAACACCACGGTATAGGTTACGTGAGGTTGGTGATAACAAAGTGGAATCATTGGGTACGGCAGTACTGTTGTTTTCAGTCGAATAAACTAAGTTCAGTGAAAGCATGGAGGCGGTGCCAAGCGTAGGCGAATGTTATTCAATGATTCTCGGTCTAGAATTTCTCGACAAATAGCACGCAGAGATTGATCTTTTGCAACGCACAGTGAAACTCAGTGGGAATCTCTTTCAACTGGGGGAAACAGTTTCAACTGAGACAATGGCACCAGGTTAACCCATCATAAAGATAAGACCAACTAAACAACGCATGTTGTCAGCAAAGGTCGATCACTGGGATAAAATACCAACAGGTACGGGAAAGATAGTGTGGTTTTCATGGGTTCTGATTTGCCGAGGGATACATTATAAGTGGTTGAACCGCTCTTAAGCAATGAAGAGTTCGCATTTTTTTATCCGCAGGAGCTTAGCGTATGACGTTGATGGGGAGCAGATGAATATAGTTAGTGTGGATAAATTTGTAGGAGGGGAGGTGACTCTGTCAAAGGGTGCAATAATAGACACTCTAGAAGTATTGGAAGTTGAGGACTTTGATAGGTCGAGCCTAGAGGAACTCCACAAGCAAACCGTCGATAACGAAGTGTTACGAGGGAAATTAGATCATTTGAAGGGCAGTGATCGAATAGGTATGGAGAATTTGTTGTTGAGGTTTAACGATTTATTTTGTGGCAATGGAAGGTTACCAGCAACTCCACTGATGCAACATCACATGCCGACAGAAGATAATCCACCAATTCATAGGAAGCCCTACCGTATAGGAAGCAAAGCAGCTGCAACAACTGATAAAAGAATTTATTGAAGGGCAACTACTGGATGGGATCACGGAACCGAGTGATAGTCCCTGGAGTGCAAATATTGCCATCGTGCGAAAAAAGTCGGAGGACGGGACACGGTTCTAGGCGCTACAGTCTGGAACCGCGTGACCGCTACGGTCGCAGGTTCGAATCCTGCCTCGGTCATGGATGTGTGTGATGTCCTAAAGTTAGTTAGGTTTAAGCAGTTCTAAGTTCTGGGGGACTGATGACCTCAGAAGTTAAGTCCCATAGTGCTCAGAGCCATTTACGGGGCACGGAAATACAGATTTTGCTGTGACTGCAGATATCTGAATTCGAGATGCATTTCGGATGCTTATCCAATTCCAAACATCACGGAAGCTTTAGGTAATCTGGGAGAGTATCATTTCTTTACAACTATGGATCTGAGGAGTGGATACCGTCAATTGGAGGTGGCGCCTCAAGATAGGCCGAAAACAGCGTTTACCGTCCCAGCAGGCCATGTGAACTAAGGACACACCGGCAACTTTTCAGCTGTTGTTAGATGAGGTACTGACAGGATTAAACCAAAAACTTGTCTAGTGTATCTCGATGGCATAATTGTCGATTCAAAGAATTTACCGGAGGATGTGAGACGTTTGGAGAATGTCTTTAGTACAATACGATCGGCACGTTCATCGTTAAGTTCGGACAAGTACCATTTTGTGCAAACTCGAATAAACTATCTGGGGCAAGTGCTTTGTGACCGTGGCGTACTGACCAATCCTCGTCTTACAGACGCAGCTCAGAGTTATCCGATACCACAAACATCTAAGCAGGTACAGTCGTTTATTGGTGTTTGCAATTATTATAGACAGTTCGTGAAAGATTTTGCGTAAACAGCCGGATCCTTGAACAAACTACTGAAGAAGGGGACGAAGTTCCACTGGTTGCAGGAATGTGAGGAGGCATGTAAAAAACTGAAAGAAATATTAGTTTCAGCTCAAGTGTTGGTTTTTCCTGATTTCGACAAAGAGTTTAATCTTTCGTCTGTAATGCTTCAAATGAGGCAGTCGGTTGTGGTTTTCAACAGATGGTATATGGTCAGGAACGCCCGGTAGCTTACGCTTCAATGCAGTTAAACAAGGCGGAGCGTAATTACTCAACATCAGGTGGTCATATATGGTATGACATATTTTCGGTATCATCTGTTAGTGAGGAGTTTAAGATCGTGACAGACCATGCCTCATTAAGATAGTTGCGACGTTTGAAAGATCCATCTAGTAGACTAACTCGGGATGCAGTTAAGCTTTGTGAATTCAAGTACGAGGTAATCCATAAGCCATGGAGATCATACGCAAATGCAGATTCGTAAAACCGCGGTAGCAGTCTTTAATACGCTAGGGAAGAGTGCTGAAGAATGGAAGCAGGGACAGGCATGGCATATGGAGTGCCAGACATTTAAGTAACAGCCATATTTCATTATGCTCGAGGGTTTGTTGTGTAGAACGACGAGGTGTGGACTACGTGTGGCGCTTGCAGAGGGTTTTCGGAAGCAAGTGCACAACCACACGTTGTCAGGTCATCAGGTCGAGGTGTGCGTCGTGCGAAGGACTGACGACTAGCAGAGCAGTTTTGGTGGATGAACAGGAAGCTTGACGTGGAACAGCATGTTAAGGACTATGTGCGATGCACTCAGAGGGCCGACATTACGCATCAGAAAGTGCCATTGCAAAGCTCACCAGAGACATCCAGTCCATTTTCTTCGTTGGGTCGGATGTCCTTGGGCCAGTTAATAAAACACCTGCAGGAAATTCTCAGGATTGTCATCATTTTCCTCGATTTTTGGCAATGGTACCGATGCCGGAACAACGGGCCAGTACTGTAGCACAAGCATTAGTAAACAACTGGATATTAAAGTTTCGGGTGCCTGAGACGGTAATTACGAACCACGGTGCGACTTTTCTCTCGGATTTAATGAGGCAGCTACGCAGCGTCTTGCGTATGAGGAAGTTACGAATGAGTCCATTTCATTCGCAGACTAATGCGAGAACGGAACGAGTGCACAATTGCAAAGATGTTGAGCTATTACGTAAATTCCAGGCACGACGGTTGGAACACCTACAGTGCGCCAATTATTCGAAGGTTCAAACTGCCTTGGGCTTGTTGCCATTTGAGGTGGTGTATGGCTGGAAAATCCCATCTCTTTTTGACCTTTTGGCTCCTGAATTAGGATCAGTTGGTGAATCAATGAGGAAGTTTTCCAGAAGAATTAGGGATGGTTGGAGAAATGTGCAGAAGGCAAACACCAAGGTGCTAGAACGCCAGAAACAACCAAACACACGCATGGGACAATTGCCGCAGTACTGCATCGGGCAATGAGTAATAGTCACTAGTCCCTATACGTCAAAGGAAAAAATGAAGAAATTTTTAACAGAACACCAGAGACATACCAGGTCCATTGCCTCACGGGTCAATGTGAAGATACAGTTCCCCACCAAAACTTCTGTTATACATGTCAGTCGCATAAGACCATTTAAAGGAATGGTAGAGGGGACACCCCTTTTATCAGCAGTCAACCAGAAGGTGAAAGTTACAAAGGGTAAAATGAAGGAAATTGGGATTGGTGAGCGACGTAACGTGTATGATACGCCGTATAGGTTGAGGTCACGTAAGTAAGCTGTATAACTGTAGTTTGTTATGTTTTTTTCCTTCTGTATGTATCTTTGTTGCCATAGAATACGTTTTGTTTTTCTTTTTTTGTGGAGTTGTTAGTTCTTCACGCCGTGATTACTGATATTGTTTTTTTGTGGATTCTGCGTTCTCAGAAGAAGGGAGAGGTTTATAAGAGTAATTTGTGATCCAACCGGGTGGCCAAGTATGGACTGATATATGGACATGTGAAGCGAGATTTTTCTGGGGGAAGTAAATGGGACAAGTTGTGAGAAGGAGCTTCTGCCAGCCCGGACGTACTTCCAGAAGTTGGCTACTCATGCCGGAAACTATGTGGTTGGATTGCTACGAAGATTTGACAAAATTCTAGTTTTTGGAAAGTGAAATGATCATTAACTGCACGATTTGTGAGGCAGCTGGGATAGATTTCCGTCTTCTTCTACGCTCACAGGCTCAACCTTTATAACTTTGTGGCGGAATACTTTGCATTGATCAATAAGATCTTTGAGCGTACTAGGCGTTCAAAATTTAAAGTAATTAAATGGCACAGTCAATCCAGAGATTTTGCAATCCTTGGACAGATTAACAGTTTCCCAGCAAGGAGGAATTTCGAGGGATCAAATGTGGCAGCATGTACACCACTTCTGGGACGAAAAGGAGCCGAAAGCATTAGTGGTGAGCGTGTCGGCCACCAGTTGTGGGTTGTTTCTAGCAGGCTTTCGCGTACTGTATTTCTGAGTAAGACAAACGAGGCTGTGGATGTGCCAGCATACCATTTACCAGTAGAATGGTTGACCGGCATTGGTCGGGGAAGGAATTGGTTTTGAGATCTTAATTCGTGCATTAGGGTAGGTTAAGGGATACATGGTAGTTGTACAATGTCAGCGGAAGACCTGTGTGGTGAATTCGGGAGACTGTCGTCAGTACGTAAATTGTTAGATTTAAGGTAGTTGAGTGGGAGCACGATATTAAAGATTTGGGACGAATCTTGTCTGAAGGGAGGAGGTATGCCGCGCCACGAATATGTACAGGCGTGAGTTTGGGGAATTCTTGTAAATTTCGCGCAGCTGTGGCTGGCAGGCAGTAATTAAGGGACCGACTGGCACATCGGACGGAAGGCACCGACAATGTTGATATTTTGCAAATGAGTCTGCGAGGCAGGTTTACGAGACCGCTTGCAGGCGGGAAGGCACGGCCATGCGGGCACTGTATACAAATGTGAAGTAATCAGGGCAGTACAGGGCACCGACGCGCTGTGGGGAACCCATGCAATGCACTTACAACAACCCCTAGTGACCTGTGTGTAGGGACTGTAGTGGGCTGAGGAAAGCTGACATTGTAATTGTTCAAGAGCACTCCACTTGTCCGCTCCAGAGGAACTATCTCAGAAACTTAGGCAAAAGACGTCTAAATAAGCGAGCCCAAGGCTGAAGGCAAGGAGCCGTGTCGCCATACTGTCAGCGTCTGGAGCCAGAGAGAATGAAATTGTTTAAGTTGCAGGCCAACCACGACGATCTTTTTGTGATGGGTATCGTAGGCCAACCAACCCAATGAAGCTATCTCCAACCTCTACTGCACGGACGTGGCCGGTCGGGGTGGCCAAGCGGTTCTAGACGCTACAGTCTGGAACCGCGCGACCGCTACGGCCGCAGGTTCGAATCCTGCTTCGGTCATGGATGTGTGAGATGTCCTTAGGTTAGTTAGGTTTAAGTAGTTCTAGGGGACTGATGACCTCAGAGGTTAAGTCCCATTGTGCTCAGAGCCATTTGAACCATTTTTTTGCACGGACGCGTCATTGCTGTGGCACGGCTCGTAGCACCTTGGAGCTACACTGGTGAGAGGTGCGAGAGGGCTGCTAGCTTCCACTGTCTGGGTGGTATCGTCTGGCGGACAGCAAACTGCCGTCCGCAGGTGCGCAGTCAGGGTGCGAACTCTCCACGTCCCGAGTGCGGAGCTGTCAGCGAGTAGTAAATGAGCTGCCTGGGCAGACGGCCGGAGCTGCTAAGGCTCACTACAACGAGGGCTGTCAGTTGCTTCCCTTCGGCACTCTACATGGGGTCGAGTCGCGCCTGAGGGAGCAGTCAGCCCTGTTCCAGGCCATCGGGCGCAACAACACACGCGACGGCCACTTAGCCATGAGCGAGTGGAGTGCTACGTCTGCATGGCTGGTGACCAGGTGCCTACGCTGCAA
Organism: Schistocerca piceifrons; assembly: GCF_021461385.2. Lineage (NCBI taxonomy): Eukaryota > Metazoa > Arthropoda > Insecta > Orthoptera > Acrididae > Schistocerca > Schistocerca piceifrons. The sequence continues at coordinate 400,238,283 of NC_060145.1, forward strand.
AATCTGGCCCCACACACGCACGGTGCACGGCGCTGTCGCCGAGCTCAGCAGAAGGCCCACTGCGTACCATTGATATAATAAAGACTTGACTGTGTCTCACTGCTCCCTTTGGCGTGATTCATGCCTCTCTTCCAAACCATACCTCTTGGTCATTGTGACATACTACATATCCTGAGCTCGGTGAGTTGTAACAGAGAGCACTCTACATAACAGGGCCCCTGATCTGTAGGCAGTACTGCAAATCAGAAGGATTTTGCATACTGATGCTCTTCCCACACAACATGCCTGTCATGCAGGGCAGCCTGCTTGTTAGGGCAATGGAAACTGTTTCTTTGCCCTGACCTCTAGGCTGCACTGGAGAGCAGGTAGATTTGGCTGGGTGATGCTATTCCCACACAACATTACTGAAGTGCAGGGCAGCCTATACATTAGGGTCTGGAAAAACTCGTTTTTGCCTATATCTCTGCTCCTATTGAAGCTTAGAAGTTATGAGCCAAATAGTGATGATGCCTGCCGATTCTGTGCCAAATTTGGTTGAAGTCGATTCAGGGGTTTTGGAGATGATCCTACATGTTCTCAAAAATGGTTCAAAAGACTCTGACCACTATAGGACTTAACATCTGAGGTCATCAGTCCCCTAGAACTCAGAACTACTTAAACCGAACTAACCTAAGCACATAACACACACCCATGCCCGAGGCAGGATTCGAACCTGCGACTGTAGCAGTCGCGCGATTCTGGACTGAAGTGCCTAGAAACGCTCGGCCACCAAGGCCGACCCACATGTGCTCAGCTTATATATAACAAATATAGTGTGTAAGTTTCTTTTGTTCTCCACTTCACTGTTACTGTCGTTCTCTGTGGCACAAAAATTAGCAATACAACTTTTGTTATCAGTTATCATTGTGTAACCAGGATCACTGTCGCTCTGCAGCAAGGAATCTGTGTTACCAACCTCAGCTAGCTGTGAAGTAAGAATCGCTATTGTGTAGCTCGCTGTTTTCGCTGTTTAAGATTAACCCCTTTTACTGCACGACTAGGCTGGATGCCAGAACACTGAGCAAAACGAAAAATGCATCGCCCACTGTTTAATTCGTAGTTTTATTTTTTAGTGTGCTGCGTTTATGATGTCTGTAGCACAATTTTGAAGCAGTAGTCTCCCCCCCCCCCCTCTCTTTCCCCAACCCAAGAACCACGAACCTTGCCATTTGATGGAGAGGCTTGCGTGACTCAGCCATACAGATAGCTGTACGATAGGTGCAACCACAATGGAGGGGAATCTGTTGAGAGATTAGACAAATATGTGGTTCCTGAAGAGGGGAAGCAGCCTTTTCAGTAGTTGCGGGGGCAACAGCCTGGATGATTGGCTGATCTGGCCCTGCAACATTAATCAAATTGGCCTTGCTGTACTGGTGCTGTGAACAACTGAAAGCAAGAGGAAACTACAGCTGTAATTTTTACAGAGAGCACGCAGCTTTACTGTACAGTTACATGATGACAGCATACTCTTGGGTAAAATATTGTGGAGGTAAAATAGTCTTCCATTTGGATCCCTGGGCAGGAACTACTCAGGAGGATGTGGCTATCCAGGGAAAGAAAACTGGCGTTTTACATATCGGAGGATGGAATGTCAGATCCCTTTATCGGGACGGTAGGTTAGAAACTTTAAAAAGGGAAATGGATAGGTTAAAGGCACATGTAATGGGAATTAGTGAAGTTGGGTGACAGGAGGAACACGATTTCTGGTCAGTTGAATATAGGATTAAAAATACAAAATCAAATAGGGGTAATGCAGGAGTAGGTTTAATAATGAATAAAATGACAGGAGGGTGGGTAAGCATAGTCAACACACTGTGGTAGCCAAGATAGACATGAAGTCCACGCCTACCACAGTAGTACAAGTTTATATGCCAACTAGCTCTGCAAATCACGAAGAGATTAATAAATGTATGATGAGATAAAATCAATTATTCAGATAGTGAAGGGAGACGGAAATGTAATAGTCATGGGGACCGGAATTCGGTAGTAGGACAAGAAAAAGAGGGAAAAGTAGTAGGTAGATATGGAGGAAGGCTATGGAATGAAAGAGGAAGCCGCCTGGTAGAATTTTGCACAGAGCATAACTGAATCATAGTTAACTCTTGGTTTAAAAATAATGAAAGAAAGTAGTATACATGGAAGTGGCCTGTAGAGGGCTAGTAGAAATCCTTGGATAACAGAAGATGTAATGAATTTAATTGAAGACAGAAGAAAATATAAAGATGCAGCAAATGAAGTAGGCAAAAAGGAATACAAACGTCTCAAAAATGAGATCGACAGGAAGTGCAAAATGGCTAAGCAAAAATGGCTAGAGGACAAATGTAAGGATGTAGAGGGATATATCACTAAGGGCAAGATGGATACTGCCTACAGGAAAATTAGAGAGGACTTTGGAGGAAAGAGACCCACTTGTATGAATATCAAGAGCTCAGATGGGAACCCAGTTCCAAGCAAAGGGAAAGCAGAAAGGAGGAATGAGTGTGCAGAATGTCTATACAAGGCGACGTACTTGAGGACAATAATATGGAATTGGAAGGGGACGTAGATTAAGATGAAATGTGACATATGATACTGCGTGAAGAGTTTGACAGTGCACTGAAAGATCTAAGTCGAAACAAGACCCAGGGAGTGGACATCATTCCATTATAACTACTGATAGCCTTGGGAGAGCCATTCGTGACAAAACTCTACCATCTGGTGGGAAAGATGTATGAGACAGACGAAATACCCTCAGACTTCAAGAAGAATATAATAATTCCAATCCCAAGGGAAGCAGGTGTTGACAGTGTGTAAATTACCGAACTCTCAGTTTAGCAAATCACGGCTGTAAAATACTAACACGAATTCCTTACAGACGAATGGAAAAAATGCTGGAAACCAACCACAGGGAAGATCTGTTTGGATTCCGTGGAAATGATGGAACACGTGAGGTTATACTGACACTACGACTTATTTTAAAAGGAAGATTAAGGAAAGGCAATCCTATGTTTCTAGCATTTGTAGACTTAGAGAAAGCTTTTGACAATCTTGACTGGAATAGTCTCTTTGAAATTCTGAAGGTCGCAGGAGTAAATACAGCGAGCGAAAGGCTATTTACAGTTTGTACAGAAACCAAATGGCAGTTATAAGACTCGAGGGGCATGAAAGGGAAGCAGTGGTTGGGAAGGGAGTGAGACAGGGTTGTAGCCTATCCCCGACGTTATTCAATCTGTATATTGAGCAAGCAGTAAATGAAACAAAAGAACAATTTCTGAGTAGGTATTAAAATCCACGAAGAAGAAATACAAACTTTGAGGTTTGTCGATGTCATCGTAATTCTGTCATAGACAGCAAATGACCCGGAAGAGCAGCTAAACGAAATGGACAGTGTCTAGAAAGGAGGATATAAGATGAACATCAACAATAGCAAGACAAGGATGATGGAATGTAGTCGAATTAAATCAATGATGCTGAGGGAATTAGAGTAGGAAATGAGGCAGTTTAAGTGGTTGATGAGTTTTGCTATTTGGGCATAAAAATCACTGATGATGGTGGACGTAGGCAGGATATAAAATGTAAGCTGGCTATGGCAAGGAAAGCGTTTCTGGAAAATGGAAATTTGTTAACATCGAGTATAGATTCAAGTATCAGGAAGTCGTTTGTGAAAGTATTTGTATGGAGTGTAGCCATGTATGGAAGTGCAACATGGACGATACGTAGTTTAGACAAGAGGAGAATAGATTCTTTCAAAATGTGGTGCTGCAGAAGAATGCTGAAGATTAGATGGATAGATCACATAACTAATGAGGAGATACTGAATAAAATTGTTGAGAAAAGAAATTTGTGGCATAATTTGACTAGGAGGAAGGGTCGATTGGTAGGACTTGTTCTGAGGCATGAAGGGATCATGAGTTTAGTATTGGAGGGCAGCGTGGAGGGTGAAAATCGTAAAGGGAGACCAAGAGAAGAATACACTAAACAGATTCAGTAGGTATTTGGAGAGGAAGAAGCTTGCACAGGATAGAGTAGTATATTCTGTTAAGCATATTTTCCTTGTTTCTGTTAAGTTTGCTGTTACGTCACTTAGAACCTGAGACTTTTATTTCAGTAGTATACGCTCAGTGAGCATATCGTCAAATAACGTCACTCTACAACAATCCTTCTGCGTAGAGTCGGAGGTAACTCCTCCTTCTTCTTCTTCTCCTTCCTCCTTGCCTTTACCCGTTTCTCTGATGGTTTGACATTATTGTATTAATTTTGGTAACTTTACTGACAGTTGGCGTCCGCATGCCCTTCCTGAAGCCACCACTTCTCCGGGACCAAATCTGTGTACCACAACTGTCTGCGTGTAGAGTAAATCTCGCGTTAAATTGTGACCATATTTTCAAGCCAGGTATTTATCTATTTGGATGAGGGAACCGCCTAAAAAACCCACCCCGTCTGGTGGTTTCAGCAGCCCTCGTCGCTAATCCGCGAGGAGGATACGCTCCGCGACAGGATCGCCTCTCTGAATCCCGAAAGCGGTGCGTAGAGGGATCTGCTATTCCAGCACCCTCGGCGGTGACTCCTGTGATACACATTAGCAAAATATGACCCCGAAAACTCTAGAAAATAGTAGTTCCGTGTAAAATAGCTAAGCTGGTAGAAGACAACTATCCAGTAAATGTCTAGTGTAGCAACAGCAGACAGCAAAACGAAAGCTGAAATATCAAATTTTAAGAAATCATTCACGCAAGAGGATCGTACAAACATACCGCAGTTTGACTATCGCACGGACTCCAGCATGGTGGACGTAGAAATACGCATCCATGTCGCAGAGAAACAACTGAAAGACTAGGGAACAGTTAAAGCACCAGGAGGTGATGCTATCTCAATTTAGATTTACGCAGAGTACTCGGGAGCATTGACCCCCTATTCAGCTTGCATTTAACGTGGATCTCTCGCCCTGCACAGAGTCCCAAACGACTCAAAATATGGCAGTTGACTCTTGTTTATAATATGGGTAAAAGAATACACCCGCAAAATTGCAGATCAAAATCCTTAACATTGGTTTGCTGTAGAATTCTTGAACACATCCAATATAACAAATTTTCTTGAGGCGGGAAAGCTTCTGTCCACCAGCCAGAACGTATTTAGAAAGCATAACTCATACGAAACTTTGCTTGCCCTTTTCTCAGACAATATCCTACGACCCATAGACGAAGGGTAGCAGGCAGATTCCTTATTTCTAGATTTCCGGACAGCGTTTGACACGGTGCCCCACAGCAGACTGTTAACGAAGGCAAGAGTGTGAGGAATAGGTCCGCAGATACGTGAAGGCTTGAAGATTCCTTAAGTAATGGAAGCCAGTACGTTGTTCTAGACTAAGAGAATTCATCAGAAACAAGGGTACCGTCAGGAGCGCGCCGGGGAAATGCGGTAGGACCGATGTTATTTTGTAAATACATAAATTATCTGGTGGACGGGAAGGGCAGCATTCTGTGCCTGTTTGATGGTAACTGTGGTGTACGGAAAGCTGTCGAAGTTTAGTGACTGTACGAGGATACAAGATGACTTAAACAAAATTTCTAGTCGATGTGATGAGTGGCAGCTTGCTCTAAACGCAGAAAAATTACAAATAACGCAGGGGATAATGAAAATCAATTCCGTAACGTTAGAATGCAGCGTTAGTAATGTGCAGCTTGGCTTGGCTCTGGGCACTATGGGACTTAACTGCTGTGGTCATCAGTCCCCTAGGCTTGAAGATTCCTTAAGTAATGGAAGCCAGTACGTTGTTCTAGACTAAGAGAATTCATCAGAAACAAGGGTACCGTCAGGAGCGCGCCGGGGAAATGCGGTAGGACCGATGTCATTTTGTAAATACATAAATTATCTGGTGGACAGGAAGGGCAGCATTCTGTGCCTGTTTGATGGTAACTGTGGTGTACGGAAAGCTGTCGAAGTTTAGTGACTGTACGAGGATACAAGATGACTTAAACAAAATTTCTAGTCGATGTGATGAGTGGCAGCTTGCTCTAAACGCAGAAAAATTACAAATAACGCAGGGGATAATGAAAATCAATTCCGTAACGTTAGAATGCAGCGTTAGTAATGTGCAGCTTGGCTTGGCTCTGGGCACTATGGGACTTAACTGCTGTGGTCATCAGTCCCCTAGAACTTAGAACTACTTAAACCTAACTAACCTAAGGACATCACACACATCCATGCCCGAGGCAGGATTCGAACCTGCGACCGTAGCGGTCACGCGGTTCCAGACTGAAGCGCCTTTAACCGCACGGCCACACCGGCCGGCTGTGCAGCTTGAAACTGGCGTAACGTTGGAAAGCGGTATGAAGTAGAACGAGCATGTAGGCAAGACGAATAGTTGACTTTAGCTTATTGGGATGATTTTTAGGGCAGTGTGGTTCATCTGTGAAGAATACCGCCTATAGAACACTTGAATACTACTCGAGTGTTTGGGGTCACCACCGGGTCGGATGGAAGGAAGACATCGGCACTATTCAGAGACGAGCTGTTAGATTTGTTACCGGTAGGTTCGATTAACAAGCGACTACTAAGGAGATTCTTCGTGAACTAAAATGCGAGTCCCCGGAGGAAGGAAGACGTAGTGAGAAAATTTAGAGACCCGGCATTTAAAGCTAACTGCAGGATGACTTTACTGCGGGCAGTTTAAGTTTCGCGTAAGGACGACGAAGAAACACTCAGAGAAAGTGGGGTTCATGCGGAGGCATATACAGTCAATAATTTTTCCTGCTCTGTGGAACAGGAAAGGAAATGACCAGTAGGGGTATAAGGTACCCTTCGCCATACACCGACGGTGGCTTCTGAAATACTTATGAAGGAGTAGATGTAGGAAGTACTTCATTACATATTTAATAACGTACTCCAACAGTGCAACTCGACGCTAAGAATGTACTACTATGGTTTAGACGACCGACAATATTTTCATTGGCGAGCACGAAACACAACAGCCTGATATTTCGACAGTGAACACTTCTAACCACTTGAAAACAGGGTGCTTAGCAATCAGAAAAGTGCGATAAACAGCAAGTTAGTCTGCGAACAATAAACACTCACACTCAAATGGAATCTGAGTGATCCTGTCACACAATATGTGGTGCATTTATATAGCATGTACAGCGCACATTTCTTCCAAATTTATATGATAGATTCTTCATAACAAAACCACAATAAAAATCTTACAAAACGCATTTTGTGAAGTCACTCAATTTTGACTTAATAATAAAAAAAATTGTAAACTCGAATAACAAATGTTTGTAAATGTATTTCTTATATGCCACATGGTAATGCAGAAAGGACGCAGTACCATGTACCCGTCTGTAGTTACTACAATATGTGATCAGAAGTATCCGGACAACTGGTTGAAAAAATGATTTACAAATTCGTGGAGCCCTCCATCGGTAATGCTGGAATTCAATATTGTGTTGGCTCACCTTTAGCCTTGATGACAGCTTCAGGTCTCGCAGGCATACGTTCAATCATGTGGTGGAAGGTTTCTTGGGGAATGGCAGCCCACTCTTCACGGAGTGCTGCACTCAGGAGAGATATCGACGTCGGTCGGTGAGGCCTGACACGAAGTCGGTGTTCCAAATCATCCCAAAGGTGTCCTATAGGATTCAAGTCAGGACTCTGTGTAGTCCAGTCGATTACAGGGATGTTATTGTCGTGTAACCACTCCGCCAAAGGCCGTGCTTTATGAACAGCTGCTAGATCGTGTTGAAGGATGCAACCGCCATCCTCGAATTGCCCTTCTACAGTGGTACGCACGAAGGTGCTTAAAACATCAGTGTGGACCTGTGCTGTGGTAGTGCCACGCAAAACAACAAAGTGTGCAAGCCCCTCCATGAAAAACACAACCACACCATAACATCAACGTCTCCGAGTTTTACTGTTGGCGCTACGCACGCTGCCTGATGATGTTCACCGGGCATTCGCCATACCAATATCATTCCATTGGATCGTCACATCACGTACCGTGATTCGTCACTCCACACAACGATTTCTCACTGTTCAGTCGTCCAATGATTACGCTCCTTACACCATGCGAGGCGTCGTTCCGCATTTACCGGCGTGATGTGTGGCTCATGAGCAACCGCTCGACAATGAAATCCAAGTTTCCTCACCTCCCGCCTAACTGTCATAGTACTTGCAGCGGGTCCTGATATGCAGCTGGGAGATCCTGTATGATGGTCTTGATAGATGTCTGCCTCTTACACATTACGACCCTCTTCAAGTGTCGGCGGTCTCTTCTCAGTAAACAGACGAGGTCGGCCTGTACGCTTTTGTGCTGTACGTGTCCCTTCACGTTTCCACTTCACTATTACATCGGAAACAGTGGACCTAGGATTGTTTAGGAGTGTGGAAATTTCGCGTACAGACGTATGACACCCATTCACCTGACAGCGTTCGAAGTCCGTGAGTTACGTGAAGCGCCCCATTCTGCTCTCACGATGTCTAATGATTACTGAGGTCGCTGATATGGAGTACCTGGCAGTAGGTGGAAGCACAATGCACTTAATACGAAAAACGTATGTTTTTGGGGGTGTCCAGATATTTTTGATCACATAGTGTATTTCTGCACATTGTGTTACACTGTATTTTCAAGATCTTCCCTTTCATTCCTTATTGTAGAACTTATACTGCGTTGATATATTAACTTTACTATGTGGGTCTCTATGAGTGTGTATACGCTACAGTAGAAAGTTCAGCTGAAGAGGAATGAACATCTCTAAATACGGCAGTTACAAAAATTTAAGACAAATGTGAATACAAGGAGAGTAACTGCGAAAAACCTTGGGTAACACAAGAAATACTTCAAGTAAGCGACGAAAGAAGGAAGTACAAAAATTTTCAGCGAGAGACAGGAATACAACAATGTAAATCACTTGTTGTTGTTGTTGTCTTCTGTCCGGAGACTGATTTGATGCAGTTCTCCATGCTACTCAATCCTGTGCAATCCTCTTCATCTCCGAATAAATATTGCAACTTACATCCTTCTGACTCTGCTCACTGTATTCCTCTCTTGGCCCTCTTCTACGATTTTTACCCCTCTCCACGCTTGCCACCAGTACTAAACTGGTGATTCCTTGATGTCTCACAGATTGTGTCCTAACAACCGATACCTTCTTCTAGTCAGGCTTTTCCACAAACTTCTATTCTCCTCAGTTCTTCTCAGTACCTCGTCATTAGTTATGTGATCTACCCATCTAATCTTCAGAATTCTTCTTTAGCACTACATTTCAAAAGTTTCTGTTCTCTTCTTGTCCAAACTGTTTATCGTCCATTTTTCACTTCCACACATTGCTATACTCCATACAAATACTTTCAGAAAAAGACTTCCTGCACTTAAGTCTATACTCGAATTAATAAATATCTCTTCTTCAGAAATGCCTTTCTTGCCGTTGCCAGTTTACATTTTATATCGTCTCTGCTTCGATTATCATCAGTGATTTTGTCCCCAAATGCCAAAACTCGTGTACTATTTTTAGGCCTCAGTTCTTAAACTAATTCCCTCAGTATCACCTGACGTAGTTCGACTACATTCCATTATCGTCGTTTAGCTTTTATTGATGTTCATCTTATATCCTCCTTTCAAGGCAGTGTCCATTCCGTTCAACTGCTCTTCCAAGTCCTTTGCTGTCTCTGACTGAATTACAATGTCATCGACAAACTTCATATTTTTTTTTCTTCTCCCTGGACTTTAATTACCGCTCCAAATTTTTGTTTTATTTCCTTTAGTGCTTACAGGCTGAGTAACATTGGGGACAAGCTAATCACTCAGGAATGAAATAAATAGGAAGTGCAGGGAAGCCAATGCGAAATGATTGCTGGAAAAATGTGAAGAAATCTAAACCGAATTGATGTCAGACGGACTGATCCAGCGAACATAATACTGAAAACAACCTGCGGTGATATTAAAAGCAAGGATGATAACGTTAAGGGCCCCATATGAATTCCACCGTTATACACCGAGAAATAACCGGATTCGCGGAAAATGTACAGTGTAGTCCTCTATGGAGGGAGGTACTATCTGAAGACGTGCTAGAAGAAGAAATGATGATATGGGAGACACAGGAATCCAGTATTAATGTTTCACAGAGTTTTGGACGAGTTGCCATCAAATAAATGGCTCCAAGCATTATGAGAGTTAATATATGAGGCCATCAGTCCCCTAGACTTAGCACTACTTAAACCTAACTAACCCAAGGACATCACACACATCTATGCCCGAGGCAGGATTAGAACCTGCGACAGTAGGTATTCCCAGACTGAAGCGCCTAGAACCGCCCCGCCACCGCGGCCGGCCGAATTGCCATCAAATAAAGTGGAAGATACAGATAACATTCTCACGAAATTTGGCAATAATATAGAGAATAAAAAGGAGCAATGAGGATTTGTTAGATGACGATGAGTTTGGCTCTTTGGAGGACGAAGGCACCGAAGAGGCGTTTCTGATGTACTTGAAAATAAAAGAAAGACATACAAAACCAAAACACGCTTATAATATCTGCCGACCGAGAGAAAGTGATCAACAAAGGAAAATAGTGGTAGATGTTCGAAATTCTCAATAAAAGAGGTGTAAATTATAGGGAAAGACGAGTAACATACCATATGTAAAGAAAACAAGAAGCAATAATAACAACGGACGATCGAAGACTAAATGGTAGTATTAAAAATGCGTTTGACGTAGATTTAGTCTTTCTCCACATAGAAGAAGAAATGGCAGAAATAAGAGATTAGGATTAAAGATTGGGATTAAAATTCAGGGTTTGAGGGTATCAATGATTATATTTGCTGCTGACATTGCTATCGTCAGGGAAAGTAAAGAAAAATTACATTATCTGTTGAATGGAATGACCAGTCCACTTAGCACAGAAGATACGAGGGCGTGTTGCAAAATAATGTCCCCGAATACATTACGTGAAAACTCTTAAGGATTTTACATAAAACACACGTTTTAACATTGTACATCTTTATTCTTCATTTCCACATATTTGTTTCCCAGCAGTCACGCTGGCGGCGAAGACATTTCTCCCAACGAGGGAACAGTTTGTTGATACCGTCACTGTAGAATGTTTGATTTTGCTGACGGAGCCACAACCTCACATCTTCTTGCACCGTTTTATCACTGTATTAGTCAAGTCCTCGAAGGTTTTCTTTCAGTTTGGAAACAGATGAAAATCGGACGGAGCCAAGTCAGGACTGTATGGAGGACGATTGATGACAGTGAACCCCGTCGGATTGTTGTTGATGTTGCAGCTCTCGTGTGTGTTCTGGCACTGTTATGCCAAAGGAGTGGACGAACTCTTCGAGTTCGAAACTCGATTATAGTAAGCAGTGTCTCACGCACCGACATTGTTGCGTTACACATCGTCATGTTACGACCTAAAATTCGGAACCACCTAACAGCCGAAGACTGCAAATAGTAGAAATGAAAAATAAAGATGTAGAATGTTTATAATGTTTGTTTTATTTAAAAAGCGTTAAGAGTTGTTACTTAAAAAAATTCGGACGCATTACTTTTCAGCAAGCCCTTGTTGACTGAGAGTAAACAGAAAAAATTTGAAAGAAAAAATTTGAAAGCAGTAAGAGGTGGTACAAATGACATTAGTGTGAAACTTAGTATCGAAACACAGAACAGACGAAGTGAAGAAATTTTGCTACCTTGTGAGCAAGATATCGTGATATTCGCAGCAATAAAAACGTAAAAAGCCGAAGAGCACACACATTAAAGATTTTCCTGCCCAAAAGGAAAGAAGTCAACCAATATTAAACATCGTCGTTGAGGAATAAATTTCAGAGAATGTAGCTTTGGAGCAGAGAACTGTGTGAAAGTGAATCAAGGACTGTGGAAAAACTGGAATTGAAGGGAATAGAAACGGTGGTTTATTCTGCTATAGGATAACGTTGAATATAAGGCAAACTGAGAAGATATTGAAGTGGAAATCACTAAATAAAGGAGTTTTTAGTTGTGGCATGGTCTTCTAATAAAAGTCCAATCACCAAATTTCTCCTCCGAATGCGAATGTATTTTGTTGGAACCCATCTAGGGAGAAATGAACGCCACAATAATATAAGAGAAATGAGAGATCCGTCGGAAGGATTTATGCGTTTTTTTTCCAGTGCTTCACCAGAATGGAAATATAGAAAAATAGCATGAAGGTGGTTCGCTGAACCCTCTGTCAGGTGCTTTATTGTGAAATTCAGAGTAAACATGTAGATATATATAACAAATCAGCAGGTTATTACGAACTTGTAGCATGCTGCATGTGAAAATTAGGTCCACAACTTGTTTTATAATTGAAATAAATGGTTGTAGTTCGTCATAAAATGCATTAAGAAATACCTTTTTTTATTTCTTGAATTGTGACTGGCTTAGGACACCTATATGCATTATCAAACCATCCGTATCGCAAGTGTGACAATACAGACAGTTTATGCACATCCAGTGTGTTGTCACACTTACGATACGTATGGTTTGAAAGTGGACATAGGTGTCCTAAATAAGCCACCATCATAAAATAAAAAAAGATATCTTTGCAACTTATGACAGGGCTACGACCTTTTATTTCAAATTAGGAGGTTATAGTGCGTGTGGTGGGACATTGGGTAATAACTTCCTTGCTACGTAAGGAGCAATAGAGAGTAACAACAGCAGAAAAGTCAGAGACTCGACTACACCGGCAAGTAGTTGATGACGCTGTGGGCAAGGGCTGCTGTGTGACGAAGTGATCATCACAGCGGAGGAATTCATGGCGGGTCGCAATAAACTAGTTAAGAGACCTAAAAAAATAGAAATAAATAAAAATAACAAAAAATAAGGGAAGAAGACACGTCGCTAAAAGAAAACGCAGCCACTTTCAAGTCATGGAAAGTAACAGCGAACGTAACGTAATATGCTGTAAAGGATAACAGACGGGAAAGGTAAGTCAAGTTCGCAAAGTGGCTGCTCGCGAGTAAAATGAATAATAAGCACCAGATAGTAATAGGAACAGCCGGTGTATTTCATGACAGTTTCTCACATGAAACATTACCACTACCAATGGTGAAATTCATTGCTCTTAGGAAACTATTTAGACGTAAATTATCTTGGTATTCATTTTGTATTGGATACAGAAGCCTTAATTCTCGGCTGCTTGTATCTGACATGGGTGCGCTGTTGAAATTTATTGGCGATCAAGTTTCTCATATTTTTCTCGGCCGTTACATCTACATTATAGCTAAATAAGCCTTTATGGTACCTGTACGAGGCCGCTATGTAAATGTGAGCCGATGCTGACTCAAAGGGAATGAAGGGGAGTCTCATCGATCACTAAACAGTGTTATGCAAAAGATTTAATTTTCCGCACCAGTGCGTTTCAATCAAACGGACGCCAGCGAAACACCTGATGAAACTGGCGGCGTATCGCTCCCCGTGCTCGCGAAACCGGTCTGCGATTACCGACAGCTGAGAAGCGCCGGTGCCCCGAGGCACAAATTACCCGATAGCAGATAGCGGTCTGCTTTTTACAGAAGTTAACAGCTCGCAACTAACCACCAGGCGCTCTCGTTTCGCACCGCGGATGTAATATTTTATGCGTCAGCGGAAAGGGCGTCCAAGATATCGATGTTTCTTTAGATTGAGTTTGAAACACAGCAACAAAGTGGTTAATATTTTTTTCGCATAATTTATTCTGTAACCGTACTACGAGGGTGAGTCAAATGAAAACCTTAAATATTTTTTAAAATATTATTCATTGTGCAGAAGTGGTAAAAAGCTGTATCACTTTTCGACATAATGTTCCCCATGCTCAATGCAAGTCCTCCAGCGCATACAAAGTGCATAAATTCCTTTAGAAAAAAATTGTTTTGGTAGTCCGCACAACCACTCATGCATCGCGTGGAGTACCTCTTCATCAGAATGGAACTTCGTTTCTCCCATTGCGTCTTTGAGTGGTCCAAACATATGGAAATCACTTGGGGCAATCTGGTGAGTGTGGTGGATGAGGAAGACACTAAAAATGCACGTCTGTGATTGTTGCAACTGTTTTATGGGCAGTGTGGGGCCTTGCATTGTCATGTTGTAAAACGACACCTGCTGACAGCAATCTACGTCGCTTTGATTTGATTGCAGGTCGCGGATGATTTTTTAGGAGATCAGTGTATGACGCACTGGTGACAGTGGTCCCTCTAGGCACGTAATGTTCGAAAATGACGCCTTTCTCGTCCCAAAAGAGAAGTTTCTGTTCGAAACTTCTTTGGTTTTGGTGATGAGGAATGAAGCTATTCCTTGCTCGCTCTCTTCGTTTCCGGTTGGTGGAAGTGAACCCAGGTTTCGTCACCAGTAACGATTCTTGCAAGGAAGCCACCAACTTCTCGTTCAAAGCGCCGACGAAGTCCTTCACAAGCATCAACACGTCGTTCTCTCATTTCAGGACTCAGCTGCCGTGGCACCCATCTTCCAGACACTTCGTGAAACTGGAGCACATCATGCACAATGTGGTGTGCTGATCCATGACAAATCTGTAAAAATGCTGCAATGTCATTCAGTGTCACTCGGCGGTTTTCTTTCACTATGGCTTCAACTGCTGCAATGTTTTGTGGAGTCACAACTCGTTGTGCCTGACCTGGACGAGGAGCATCTTCCACTGAAGTCACACCATTTGCGAACTTCCTAGTCCACTCTTAGACTTGCTTCTGTGACAAACATGCATCACCGTACTGAACCTTCATTCTCCGATGAATTTCAGTAGGTTTCACACCTTCACTACGCAAAAACCGAATAACAGAACGCTGTTCTTCCCTGGTGCAAGTCGCAAGTGGGGCGGCCTTCTTTATACTGATACTGCGACGGTATGTGTGCATCTGCACTATGCTGCCCCCTACAGGCCATTCTGCACTCTGTTTGTAGCACGCTTACCAACTTACAGGATAACGTCGCGAAATTCCGATTTGTTATTAAAAATTTAAGGTTTTCGTTTGACTCACCCTCGTATAACTGTGATGTAATTTCTGTTATATGTACTGTTTAATTTTTTAAATTAGTGTTGTTATATAATTATACGCCAAAGAATTACTTCCAATGAACTAACTAAAAAAGATAATTGCAATTATAATGCAGTATAAACGATACCTTAGTCCCTGAATTTTGCTATTGTATAGAGTCAAAGAACACGTTTAAAGTCAGAGTATTGTCGCTGGGCGTATAAGCGCGCATCGGATGGAAGTAGTCGGCGGAGAGAATTGTTAGCGACAAATTGTCAAGTGTAAACGCGGTTTGCAGGAATTTAAGGAATAAAGTGCAATATTTGTGATATGTGGCCACGGATATCATGTGGTTGTGATTGGGTACTGTACATTGTCATCAAGAGTAATTAATATTCAAGAAGAGTACTTGTAAGGTGACAACGTATTTTCTCACCTCACAAGTCATTCTCCACGACACGCCAATTCAACTGATGTGGCACATGCCATAGTTCGGGCGTAACTATCTTCATTTGCATAATGAGGAATGCAATGAGCAATGGGCATATGCGTGGATCTCGAGTACAGGGTATTGGTAGCCCGTTTCGAATTTTCATGCTGCTAAGTGAGTAAATTTTTGTAGCAACGTGGAACTGAAGTGAAAGAGGCCAGTCGCTCAGATTAGGGCGCAGAAGCCGGATATGAAAATCCACTTTAGGAAACACTAGCGAGGCACAACAATCCTACCCTCATTGTAGCGAGCCAACTTAAGGTGACAAAGGTCTGCGCTCTCACCACTGTTTTATAGTTTTAGTAAACACTCGGATCACGTGATTCTATTATGAATAGCGAATGGACTTCATATGTAAAGACACCTGCCCTGGCGAAACTTAAAGGCAATAACAGAAACTTGGACGCTGACTGAAGGAAACGAAGACAAGGAGGGAGAAGGCGATGTTAGTGCGAGGCAGAAGTTTAGTAAGAAATTCTGATTGGCTCTACCAAGCAAGTCCGGAATGTACCGAGGGCTCCCACTGGCCAATACCAGTGTTGGTGCGAGGCTAGGCCACGGTGCAGTGGAGAAAATCACAACATAGTCAACTGCGCGTGGATAACCGAGCCACTCTTCTCTCAAGGGTCGTCGAGTGTTGCACGGGGCGCTTAACACTTTGTGGTGACACTGTTCTTCCGTGAGCATTTTTGGTTCAATAGGCTCTGTTTCAGCCATATTTGTGCTGAATCTCTCGTAATATCCAAAGTCCAAAGTGGAGAAAATGAGACGACTCGATCTAATTAATGTTCTTGCGAGAACTTTGAGACCAATATTCTGCACGTCGCAGAGCAGTGTACAGAGCCAATTTGTCTTAACTTAGGGTCACAAACACCCTTCCGCTTCACGGAAATGTGTGTGAAATCTTATGGGACTTAACTGCTAAGGTCATCAGTCCCTAAGCTTACACATTACTTAACCTGAAGTATCCTAAGAACAAACACACACACCCATGCCCGAGGGAGGACTCGAACCTCCACCGGGACCAGCTGCACAGTTCATGACTGCAGCGGCTCAGACCGCTCGGCTAATCCCGCGTGGCCGCTTCACGGAAACCTAGGGGAATTTTCGACTGGCCAACTTCAGTCAGAGGCCAGTAAAGCGCTATTAGGTTGATAGGTGCAAGACACGTCGCACGGAGCAGCTGGCCACCGCCACCACTGTCGCTGCATACTTCGAAAGGTACATGACGCATTTGTGAGGAACTAAGTATTGAAGTCACTAGCCGGCTTTCACTTCAGAACTGCGCAAGATTGGCGTAATAGTTATCGTTCCCCTGTGTTCGTTGACAGCCTCGTCATCGTGAGGTTTCGATTCCGGTAGGTCATGCAGGTGATTGGAAACATTGTCCAGCTACAGTAGCTTAGTTTATGTTGTCAGACTGAATATTTCTGGTAGAAATTTCATTTGAGATTTGTTAACTTTGATGAATATACATTTCTTGTCTTAAATCTTTGACACAGGATCTTCCTAGACCGTGCAGGATTTTCCTCTTATTACCATTTTCGCATCCGCATCATGAAGCTGAATGTGTATGGTAATTTAAGTAATGAAAAGTTTTTGTGTAAATGGAATAAAAATGTTTGTTTGTCCTGAAATAGAGGTCCCCCTTCCTCACTGACATGTTTTAGGAACACCGTCAGCAGCTGTTCTTCTGATGCTTACAGTGGACGTGTCTGTGACCACCCTATCTGGCAGGGCCTGGGTTTACAGGTGTAATATTTTCCTTTTCAGAGCAATCCTTGCAGGCGTAGTGGTGATGTAGGTTACAAAAAAACCAGAGCACTCCGACATTAGATACTGTGGGCCCAAACTTGTTATGTGGGGCGACGTTAAAGAAGAGCATGTTTCTGTGCGTGTCGACAAATAATGCCTTACATCGCACCAACAGAAATTCAACAAAGTATGATCCGACCAGTTGTACAAGGCTAGCCAGCGTTGTAGTTTCTCTTCACTGAATAACATAGCGTGTAGTGTAGCAACTGTTATAGTGTAAATGGATTTTACCATAGTTACTTATCTTACAGGGCCCTGTCCTATCACCATTACAGACTCCGAGAATACCACCAGTGAAAAGAATAGTAAAATATTGAAAGTGTTGAACTTATTTAATTTTGATAACTACGATAAGGATGTGCAATGTACAATACTGGGAACAATCTAAAAATGAGATTTAGCAGCAGTGAACTTTGTCGCTTGGTAGAACAACTACTCAAAGAGTAACGACAACAGTATATGAGTAAAAGCATAATTTAAATGAATGTTGACAAAACATTACCTCAAAAATATATACACTGAAGCCCCAAAGAAACTGGTAAAGGCATGCGTGTTCAAATACAGAGATACGTAAACAAGCAGAATTCGGCACTACGGTCGGCAACGCCTATATAAAACAAGTATCTGGCGCAATTGTTAGATCGCTTACTGCTGCTACAATGGCAGGTTATCAAGGTTTAAAGTGATCTTGAACGTGGTGTTATAGTCGGCGCACGAGGGATGGGACACAGCATCTCCAAGGAGCCATGAAGTGGGGATTTTCCCATACGACCACTTCATGAGTGGACCGTGAATATCAGGAATCCGGTAAAACATCGCTGGGCCGGAAAAAGATCCTGCAAGAAAGGGACCAACGACGATTGAGGAGAATCGTTCAACGTGACAGAAGTGGAACCCTTCCGCAAATTGCTGCAGATTTCAATAGTGGGCCATCAACATGTGTCAGCGTGCGAACCATTCAACGAAACACTATTGATATGGGCTTTCGGAGCAGAAGGCCCACTCGAATACCCTTGATGAATGCGCGACACAAAGCTTTACGCCTCGGCTGGGCTCGTCAGCACCGACATTGGACCGTTGACTGGAAACATTTTGCCTGGTCGGACAAGTCTCGCTTCAAATCGTATCGTGCAGATGACGTGTAGGAATATGGACACAACCTCATGCATACGTGGACTCTTTATGTCAGCAGGGGACTGTTAATGCTGGTAGAGGCTTTGTAATGGTGTGGGGTGTGTGCAGTTGGAGTGATATGGGACCCTGATGTCTAGACACGAGTCTGCCATTTGGCAGGTACGTAAGCATCCGGTCTTATCACCTGCATCCATTCATGTCTACTGTGCATTCCGACAGGCAATCCCAGCAGAACAATGCGACACACCACACATCCAGAATTGCTACGCACGAGCTCCAGGTACACTCTTCTAAGTGTAAACACTCCCGCTGCCACCAAGCTCGACAGACATGAACATTATTGAGCTTATCTGGGATGTCTCGCAACCTGCTGTTCAGAAGAGATCTCCACCTCCTCGTACTCTTACGAATTTATGGACAGCCCTGCAAGATTCCTGGTGTCAGTTCCTTCCAGCACTACTTCAGACACTAGTAGAGTCCATGCCACGCCCTTTTGGGGCAGTTCTGCGTGCTTGCGGCGTCCCTACACGATATTAGCCAGGTGTACCAGTTTCTCTGGCTCTTCAGTGTATTTCATGTTTTTGTGTGTACTGCAAACTCTGCTATCATTTGCAGATTACATGATAGTGTGGTATAAAAGAAAGTAAGTTACTATTACAGAAAACAAGTGTTTATGAACATTTGCAGTCTTAAAATCAGTAACGAATAGCATCGGAGTGAGTATTGAAAGTTATTCATTAAGTGAACTATTTCGCCAACAATTAACTTTTACATGCATGTGTTCAGTACAAATTATTTTGCTGGTTTTGTGATTAACTATGAGTATCGGTATTAACAGTGGCTTTACATCTGAGCTCGAGTCAGTGTATTTGGTTCCGTTCTCGCGTGATTACAATTCAGTGTTTAGCTCGTAATTATTGCCTATTAACTATTAATGGTCATACAGAAGTATTTGATCACACAAGGAGCTCGTGACCGTTCTTAAATAATTCGTCGTTTTCAGTTATAACAGATTCAGTTTATTTCTAATTTATATCTTTTATGGTCAAAATTTCTTTCTATTCCCAACGTGCGAAAGAAGTCGCGCGATAACGAATCGGTTGTAACTGTGTCTGCACTAATACGGATATTCATTATTCTTCGTAATAGATGTCCTTCCCAAACGACAGGGAATATTAAGTGCACGTGTCGTTAAAAAGTCTTAAGTGAAGGTCCGTTATAAGTTGACCACCAGTACCATCATAGTTAATGAGAATATGCAGCAAATGATTTTACATGCTGCACGATGGATCGAACGATACAAAAGTAGCACCAACTTAAAGAAGAAAAAAAATATTCTTAGTACTGCGAATTATTCTCTACAGAAATGAGTAGACCCCCAATTCCATGAAAAAAATATCGTCTGAATATATTTATTTTTCCATCAATAAGCACGACGTAGTACTGACATTATATAAGGTACAGGCTGATGCACGAAGGAAGGTACATGCTTAGCGAGGTGAAAGTATTGATGATACTGAACAAAAAACTTTAAATGTACCCATGGCCTTATCTTAATACACTACTGGCCATTAAAATTGCTACACCCACGAAGATGATGTGCTACTGACGCGAAATTCAACCGACAGGAAGATGATGCTGTGATATGCAAATGATTAGCTTTTCAGAGCATTCACACAAGGTTGGCGCCGGTGGCGACACTTACAACGTGCTGACATGAGGAAAGTTTCCAACCGATTTCTCATACACAAACAGCAGTTGACCGGCGTTGCCTGGTGAAACGTTGTTGTGATGCGTCGTGTAAGGAGCAGAAATTCGTACCGTACCATTACGTTTGATAAAGGTCGGATTGAAGTGTATCGCGTTGCGGTTTATCGTATCGGGATATTTCTGTTCGCGTTGGTCGAGATAATATGGAATCGGTGGCTGCAGGAGGGTAATACGGAACGCTGTGCTGGATTTCAACGGCCTAGTATCACTAGCAGTCGAGATGACAGGCATCTTATCCGCATGGCTGTAACGGATCGTGCAGCCACGTCTCGGTCCCTGAATCAACATATAGGGATGTTTCCAAGACCACAACTACATGCACGAACAGTTCGACGACGTTTTCAGCAGCATGGACGATCAGCTCGGAGACCATGGCTGGGGTTACCCTTGACGCTGCATCACAGGCAAGAGTGCCAGCGAAGGTGTACTCAACGAAGAACCTGGGTGCACGAATGCAAAACGTCATTTTTTCGGATGAATCCAGGTTATGTTTACAGCATCATCACGGTCCCATCCGTGTTTGGTGACATCGCGGTGAACGCACATTGGAATCGTGTATTCATCATCGCCATACTGGCGTATCACCCGGGGTGATTGGTTACACGTCTCGGTTACCTCTTGTCCCCATTGACGGCACTTTGAACAGTGGACGTTACATTTTAGATGTGTTACGACCCGTGGCTCTACCCTTCATTCGATCCCTGCGAAACCTTACATTTCAGCACGATAATGCACGACCGCATGTTGCAGGTCCTGTACCGAACCGCACAATTACTCTGGGTCCGGTGTGGGGCGGCGGTGAGGTAGGTGGACTGCTGTGGCCTGCTGTGGGGTTGTGAATCACTGAGAGCTACGACGAGACGAAGCCTCTCCGTCGTTTCTTGGTCCCCGGTTCAATACACAATACACAATAGTGGCTATTAAATCCAGATGAACTCAGCCTGAGGACTGTGCTGAAGTTAGCACTCAACTCACTGAAGACTGAACTCTAAAGTCTGATTACTGAACACTAAGAACTGACCACTGAAGATTGAACACTAGAGACTGCTCGCAGAAGACTGCTGCAGACAGTCTACAGGTTACATCGCTACATAGATTGCTACACTGAATTCACTTCATTCGCGTTAGGTGCTGGAGATCACACTCTCCTCGCCGATTGGCTCTACAGGTGGAATGATGTCGTTGATGCACGCAGAAGGTACAGCTGCTGCTGGTGACCACTGAAGCTCATGCTGGTTCCGGCCTCACTTTAATGTATGCTGAGCCGAACGCTACTAAGATGAAGGGAAGGCCTACACGGCAGGGGTAGCGGCATGGGACACAACAACAACTATTTTCTACTGGTTTACTGGACTCTATTACTGCTCCTTTAAATTAAAAATTAGACGCTTTTTAAGAGGGTTTATTAAAAACACAACCGGTTTAGGGCTTATGCCCTCCTCATGTAGTTACATTCAGTTATATCTTAACATATTCAGTGTTTAGAGCTCAACGTTTAACGTTAAGGACAAATTATGAGATGGTGACTATGATGATGATGAAGTCCCATACTCCTTCACAGAGCGTAGGGAAACTATGCTGGAGACCCGCACCTCCGTTCTAAGCAAGGTCTTAGTGGAAATGGTTTGCCATTGCCTTCCTCCGACCGTAATGGGGATGAATGATGATGATGATGGAGACGACACAACAACACCCAGTCATCAGGAGGCAGGTGAAAATCCCTGACCCCCCGGCAATCGAACCCGGGACCCCGTGCTCGGGAAGCGAGAACGCTACCGCGAGACCACAAGCGGCGGACTGTGACTAATGATACATCCCTCAAAATTTTGAAAGTGCAAGGTGATAAGAGTAGAATATACGACGGTGGTTGCTCAGAAAGTAACGCACCACATTTTTTTTTTGTCAGTCGGAAACAATGCTACGAATGCGAAACGTCACGTATGTATTATTTGAAGTCTCCTGAGTAAGCGTTCCAAGTTTCCGTCACTTCCGACAGATAGCGCAGCTGCAGAACAGTTTCAAAATGGACTCTGTAGGTGATGTACGTTACAAGCAACGTGTTATTATTGAATTTCTAACTACGGAGAAAGAAACTGAGGGAAATGGTCACAAACGCTTGTTCAAAGTCTATGGAGCATCTGCTGTCGACAAAAGTACAGTTAGCCGCCGGGAACGGTGGGTGAGGTCATCAGAAGGCGGTTCGGCGGAGTTCCACGCTTTGCAGCAGTCGGGGAGATCATCCACGGCTGTCACACCTGACATGTTGCAGCGAGCTGATGTTGTCATTCGCGAGGACAGACGCATCCGTAGAAGACATTTTGAGGACGATGACGAGTTGATACACACAGTGAAGCACTGGCTCCGCCACCAGGACAAGGATTGGTACCGACAGGACAACACGCAACGTCAACTGATGTCAATGGTTGTTTGTTAAAACTGCTGGCAGTTTCCTATCCGGTCCATCACCTACGGGCATAGGTGTTTCATTCTAGAATATGACAGTGGATGGAATAGCCGCACGGCAGAAAATAAGGCAGTATTAGGACAGCGACTTCAGCAAATGAAAATAATGAGGAGCCAGACGTGTACAAAACAATGCGGTAGTGTTGTTCAAAAAACGATAAAATTTGTACTCAAAGGAAACTACTGACAAATAACAGCAGTGTTCATTGTACCAAACATGTACTGTGTCATACTGATTCTTCGGAACCATTAACATAAATTTTAATTTACATTTTAAGATATGATTTGTCCCTATTGCAAGCAAGCTAGTAAGCATAACAAACAATGCTTCTGACCATAGTCTACTACTGGCTTGAAGACCTTGCTTTAACACACTCTAAGACTAATACACAATGCTGAAGTATTAATAAAGGTTTGCAAAGAGCAGGATAGCGAAGCAAGGATGGTAACTATTGTGGAGAGCCAAACACTCAAGGTCGGTTCTGTTCCTGGCTTGACTGTGAGGTCTGGAGACGAAGTAACGGCATCTGGCGCTGCGGCAGCTACGGCGGCATTGAGTTACGTACTAATAACATCACGATGTGGTTGCTGAAATTAATATTATGTAAAACATCACTTAATATTCAGAGGAATACATGACTCCCCCGGCTCGCCAACACTTGTTAACCACGCCTGTATAGGAAAACAAACCAAAATGGGTGCCCCATTCTAGCCGTTGATCTAATGAATATAAACTGATTAGCATCTCAAAAATTAAATTGCGTGGTTGCCTTCCTTTAATTATTACAGAGTGACAGATACGATTATTTAAGAGAAGCTACGATACTTGAGATGCTACAGTTTAAAACACCTTATTTCCATATTCACATTCTAATTGCACTTAAGGTGTTATAAACTGTGGACGAAACATGAAGCACAGCATCCAAAGTGTTCAAATTCGATTACAAAAATTATGATCAAAGAGATTAAAGCTAAGAGGTATAGAGAGTCAAATTGCATTACGTTACATAGTCTCTGTGAAACAGTAATATGTGCACAGAAATTATCGTGCTTCTTCCGCAGCATTACATATGCTCTTATTATTCGTAGTTGTGAACACAGAGTTGTTATTTAGTTTCAAAGCGAGTAATCTTCTGAAAGTTCAGTTTATGGATATAGATTACTTTACAGTAACAGTATTGTCTATGAATACATTTTTAATTTCCCTTAAATAGTAGATAAAACAGCAGACATCGCTCCCTTTGAAGCAAAACAAAACATTCAGGTATGCTCAAAAATACCACAAACAATATGTATAATCCAGCAAAACACGAAAATTTCAGACTAGGTCACTTCGGTGGTGACTATGTTACACACACACACACACACACACACACACACACACACACACACACACATATATATATATATATATATATATATGTGTGTGTGTGTGTGTGTGTGTGTGTGTGTGTGTGTGTGTGTGTGTAACATATATATATATATATATATATATATATATATATATATAAAAAGCACGTTCATCTACACCTACATACATACTCCGCAATCCACCATACGGTACGTGGCGGAGGGTACCTCGTACCACAACTAGCATCTTCTCTCCCTGTTCCACTCCCAAACAGAACGAGGGAAAAATGTCTGCCTATACGCCTTTGTACGAGCCCTATCTGTCTTGTCTTATCTTTGTGGTCTTGCCGCGAAATGGAGGTTGGCGGCAGTAAAATTGTACTGCAGTCAGCCTCAAATGCTGGTTCTCTAAATTTCCTCAGTAGCGGTTCACGAAAAGAACGCCTCATTTCATCTACAGACTCCCACCCGAGTTCCTGAAGCATTTACGTAACACTCGCGTGATGTTCAAACCTACCAGTAACAAATCTAGCAGCCCGCCTCTGAATTGCTTCTATGTCCTCCCTCAATTCGACCTGATAGGGATCCCAAACGCTCGAGCAGTACTCAAGAATAGGCCGTATTAGTGTTTTATAAGCGGCCGCCTTTACAGAAGAACCACATCTTCCCAAAATTCTACCAATGAACCGAAGCCGACTATCCGCCTTCCCCACGAGTGCCATTATATGCATTGTCCCACTTCATATCGCTCTGCAATGTTACGCCCAAATATTGAATCGACGTGACTGCGTCAAGCGCTAGACTACTAATGGAGAATTCAAACATTACAGGATTGTAAGATTCTTTTTCCTATTCATCTGAATTAATTTACATTTATCTATATTTAGAGTTAGCTGCCATTCTTTACACCAATCACAAATCTTGTCCAAGTCATCTTGTATCCTCCTACAGTCTCTCAACGACGATACCTTCCCGTACACCACAGCATCATCAGCAAACAGACGCACATTGCTATCTACCCTATCGAAAAGATCATGTATGTAGATAGAAAAAACAGCGGATCTATTACACTTCCCTGGGGCACTCCAGATGATACCCTCACCACCGATGAACACTCACCATCGAGGACAACGTACATTCAACTCTAGTCACGTTGCTACATTCAAACACATAATTTGCATTTCCTGTCAAACAGTGTACTGGAACGATGAATGTGTAAGAACAATACTGAATGTAATCATATGAAGATGGGCACAAGCTCGAAACCAATCCTGTTTAAAAAAACGCCTTCGGAATGGACTGGTAGAACTGTAAACTTGCCTGGCGTAGTCATTGAGGATATTCAAATCGGGTCTCCAACCGGAAATAATTTCATCTTGACATAATATTTCGGTGGCGTTCCTACCTTGCGTGGGAAGCATATCTTCAAAAATACGAAGGATTTTAGAGAGACTCGATATTAAAAGTGTATTCCGTCCGCCAGCTTAGACCACGGGCTGTTTGGCTCGGTAAAGGATGATTTGGGTTTTATGAAGCTCGGTGTCCACAAATTTACTTGCCATTACAGGAAAGCCTATATTGGACAAACGATTCGTATGGTCCAGGATCGATGCGTGGAGCGCCATCGCCACATGCGTTTATTTCAATCGGAAAAATCGTTGGTTGCGGAACATTGTCTCACTGAAGGACATAAAATGTTGTACGATGAGACGCAGGTGGTTGCCCCTGCGTCGCGTTATTGGGACCGTGTAGTAAATGAAGCTGTCTGTGTAGTGAATAAAGCTGTTGGAATCCGGCAACGACAATATTACAGAGATAAGGGGTATCCTTTAGGTAGGAGTTGGAACCCTGTTTTGTTTGACAAATTTGGATGTCCAGAATCACACACTAACATAGTGAGTGAGATAAACATGGGAATGGCCTGCCGACTATATAATAACTCCCAACTGCTTAGGAAAGCCTTACAACATAATAATTGGAAGTAGGGAGCAGTGGGAAAAACAGTTTGACACAGGACGATACGTTCTCGAATTCAGGGGGAAGTCAGAGCCGATAACGCCAAACTTGTTCTTCATTCGGCTTCCTAAAACCTAACAAGAGAGCAATAAACAAATTGGGCATGGGAGGTAGTAAGGGTCGAATTGGAACCAAAGGCTGAGTACTCTCATGCGCCATCATCAAGGCTATGATTACGAAGGACACTGCTTGTAATTGGCAGGCCGCGTGAATTTGCACGCACTACTGCCGGATTGGCTAACTTCAAAGCTAATTAACTGAGAAACGGCGCAAAATATCTAATTTTTTCTCAGGATTTATTTCCCAGCACAATCTACCCTGAAGCTCCCTGGCAATGTTTACCGACTGTGTCTAACCACCATTTGTAATTAATGACTTAGTAGACATCGTCGGGCACTGCACGTAACTTTTCGCGGGTGATGCAGTTGTATACAGAGAAATCGCAACGCGAGAAAAATATTGTGAAATGCAGGGAGACCTACACAGGATTTTCACTTGGCGAAGGGATTTACAATTCACTCTCAACATAAAAAAAGTGTGACGTATTGCGAGGAAACAAGAGGAAAGACCCATTTCTTGGGTACGCAGTTCCAGAACAGCCACTGGAAGCAGTCATACCCATTAAACATATGGGAGCATGAATACGGAGCGACTACATAAAATAATCGCAGAAAAGTCAAATACCATAATGGAAGAACCCTCATGAAATGCAGTCTACACACAGAGAAGGTAGCTTACAAATCCATCATTCTTTCAGTTCAGGGTCAGTACAGATTCTAGGGACATTTATGCCTTCCATTAGTAAGCATGCTCCGATATATTGCCAGTCATAGCAGTGAAATATAAAACCCAAACACTAGCAGTTTTTATTCACTTTTCTGTATGGTGAAATGTAGCAGAGACGTTGACGGTAACAAATCGCCTCAACGAATTTTAAAAGGCACATTATTCGAGAGTCACGCATGTACGAAAAACTGGTCCCGAATGGCGAGATTCTTCTACATTCCGGCCAGCACATTTTATCGCGCTTCTTTGAACTGCACCGGCAGTAAAGTAAGGTATATTTAAGACGGGCGAATGAGCAGCGCCGAAAATAAATTTCTTGCTCTCGTCGCATTTCTTTCGCCGGTTCCTTCATATTAGCAGGTTGCGGGAGAGCGGAGTCGGCGCTTTCGCGACCACTACAAAAGAGAGAAGAGGAAAGGCTGGTTCATTCGCTGTGAGGCCGGTGTTTGGGATAATAACAGGTCCCCTCGCCAGCTCCCTTCCTCCTAGCCCCAACACTCTCGCTGCCAACAGAGCGCCGGCGATTCACCGGGCATCGCGTAAATCTCTCGCGCCGCGCAGCTCGCTTCGGTTGTTTACGAGGTAGATAGATCTCGTTGTTATGACTCGGAGGCTGATCTTCGCCGCGCTGCGCATAATTAAAACAGTCTACGTGCTGAGCGGTAGGCGAAAGCGGAACTGTAATGCTGCAGTAGGTAATGTAATGAGCGTTGGAAATCTCTCTGCAGACTAATCACGTTGGCTCATTTGACAGTTTCAATCAGGTGCGGATCCAACCGTGGAGAGGGGCGGGTCTGTTACGGGAGGGTCATGATTCCTCTCATCCCCCTATCCCTCTCAAAGAAATTTAATAGCGGAGTTTATATTTTCGTATATAACAGTTTCCGAATTTTGTCGCCAACTTTCGGAGAATAGATTTGCACGAATATTAAGAACGTCGAAGATGACATGGAATTCTAGAATTTACAGGCTAACTCGGAGACAGGACACTCTCAGTTGATTGCGTGTATGTGCTTGCAACGTGGCCGGTAACAGTCTAACAAGTCAAGTATAAATCTGAATCCACAGGTAGAACACTACAAGACACACAGGGGAAAAAAACCTACAGGGAAAAAAAGTCTGGCTTCCCGAACTTAGGTGACAACAATTAAAAAATGAAAGACGTGTACAAGCTGACAGAGCCATAGTTTGCAGTGCAGGCTTATTTTCACCAATTAAATTACAATTAAATCAATAACATTAGATGCTGACGGGTGTTGATATACATCAACGGGGACTGTTGAAACTGTGTGCCCCGACCGGGACTCGAACCCGGGATCTCCTGCTTACACTGCAGACGCTTTATCCATCTGAGCAACCTAGGGCACAGAGGATAGTGCGACTGCAGGGATTTATCCCCTGCACGCTCCTCGTGAGACCCACATTCTCAACTTATAGTCCACACACTACGTTCGTAGTGTCCCTGCCATTATACCCATTACTCGTGGCAGACAATCCACCAGGCAATTCGAGTGCATCCTCACTGAAGAAGATCATTAGCCGGTTAGCCTTAACTATATGAAGATGGCATCTGTTCTTACCAACATGACCTAAAGAACAGATGCCATCTTCATAGATTTTCACAAACTGAGTGCTTGATGAATTAGTGACACTTCGATTTTGTATTGGGATGTTATTAAAGTGGTGAGGATTTTTTGTTATTATAGCTCTTAAATTAAACTCATAACACACGTACAACTCATATTTTCCGATATATGCTTATCGAAGCCTATTTTTCTGAACAGCAATTTCTTACAAGGAGAACCCCTTGAATGCGGGGTAGCAAGTCCAATCTTTAGTAACACTCATTTTAAATTGTTGTTTTAACAATTATGACGGGAAAAATATTAGCTGCTAATCACTTACTGTGTGCATCACGAGGGCGACAGGAAATGAGTGTCCGCGAGCTCCGGACATCTATGGGATTTATATATTACACTTCACGTAATGGACATCGTCAAAATTCAAGAAACAGTTCAAAACAAAACATTAACTTGCAACATGAACACCGAAGGAAAAGTGGCGCGTCAAAGTAACCACAAATATTCGAACTACCGAAGGCGAACTCCTTGCGAGTTACAAACCGTGGAGGACGTTCAGCTAGATATCCGCTCTTACAGAATGCATATAGACTCGTATTGCTGCAACAGGTTGATTGGAACTGATGGAGTGTGAGGGCATACTACCGAATGCGAAACAGTCCATCGTGGACAGTATCATGGAACTGACTGACCTTTAAGGCGTAATATATTTTGTAGGCACGAGAAAAACAAACATCCAGATGCTACATTCGTCCAGCGGCTCCAGGTGGTATGGAGGTATGAATTGCAATGTCACTCACTTGCAGGAGGGATAGTTTCCTCTAAAGGAGTTCGATTTTTATACGCAGAGCAAGAAGCAAGTTATTTTGATCAGCTGTTTGTCAAAAGCAGTACTCATACCATACTTTTAACTCCATTACGCCCATTTCGCACACTTGTTTGCTGTGACGTATATATCCCCTGCTGCCCTTGCAAGATCGCACACACGAGACAGAATCGTAGGAGGCAAAGATCACCCCCAACTTCTCACAGCACAATGAACAACTTTCCAGGAAATTTACCATCCAGATTGACAGTCAGTATAATTGTACACGAATGCCTTAAGGAATTGATGTCAGTTGATCCTGATACAACTCTCTTGGTACATTTAATTTCCTGGGCTCCTTCCACATGCATTTCCTCTTCAAGTTCCTTTTGGTTGGAGCTGAAACAATCCTTACCGAACGACGGGATAAGTTTGTTTGTCTCATCGACAAATTTTTCGGCCTATTCCGCAGTTTGCAGTGAATCATCTAGTTGACGCTGTGTTCGAAGTTTCGTCATCTTACGTCTTCCAGTCCTGCAGCACTGTTTGAAGTTATGCAACCACCCACTGCTTCCCTTGAAATCACTGTAATCTTTCCCGCGCGCAATTTGATGTGCATAACATGCACATCCTGTAAATTGTATCGAGTATCCTTGAAACGCGCAAACAACATTTTTTGTTACCTTGTCCTCTGTCAAATATCCGCAGATTTTCTTATGCTCTACACAGTAATAATGCAGTGGAATTATTCTAAATCTGTTCGTAATTGCCTTTCTTACTAATCTGCAGACGATCTTCCGTGTACGTAATTATGTTTAGTAGCCGTGAGCGCACACACTACTATCGTAATGCACTTGGTGTCACTTCACGTTCCGAACCAGATCGGCCACCCTGTCGGGTCCAGCAGTACTTTGCTGCCTGCAGACAGCATGGCGACGGATCACGATTGTCCTTTACTACGTTTCACCGGAGACGAAATTTGTCGTTCCGTTTCCGACAAGAACGATGAACTACTTGGCTCTACACCTGTTTCGATGACACTTTCACTTGTTAAACACATATCGTTAGCACTGTACTCCTCACCTACACTGTCGGCGCAGTCGAGCGTATACGACCCACACATTCCAAAAATGGTTCAAATGGCTCTGAGCACTATGGGACTTAACATCTCAGGTCATCAGTCACCTAGAACTTAGAACTACTTAAACCTAACTAACCTAAGGACGTCACACACATCCATGCCCGAGGCAGGATTCGAACCTGCGACCGTAGCAGTCGCGCGGTTCCGGACTTCACGCCTAGAACCGCTCGGCTACCGCGGCTGAAAAGCTAATACTTCATCTAACACTTCTTTCCCACTCTGTGAGATTCATTGGCTTCCTTTCTAACGAAAACCTTCAGCAACTGTCGTAGATATAATGCAATGTTTGCTTTGTTTATCGTTACTACTGCTCTGCATGTATCAACGCCACTAGCACTGTAGCACTGTTGCGAGTTACTCGTCGACTAAACAGTTCTTCTACTTCTGACCAATACTGCCACTTCTATTGGTTTTCAGACGTATAATTATACGAGTACGAACTGTTCTCGTGCTTTTGACCAATACTACCACCTGAAATTTTCTCTTTTATTTCTTCCTCAGTTACTTCTTTTTCCCTCCGATCTACGTTAACTTGATTTGCGTCACTGATGTTTTTGCGTTTTTGTAAAAACTTCGTGTTCTAATTTTTCAAAAACTTCTTAATTACTTCTTAATTTTCATTTACCATTATCATATTTTTATCACAAGATTGGCCTGATTATTTCTCTCTTTGCTGTTCCGCGTAACTGTTTGGCTGTATTTAACTAAAGGCATTCTGAAGCATAAAGGCATTTACTTCTAATCACATTGGTGCAGTGTCAGAGTTTTGCATTTGTGAACAAAATATTTCTTGTTAGATAGGTTCTTCGCTACCAGCCGCTTCCCGTTATCCTTGCCCTTGCTGTGTTTGTTTCTTCGTCCAAAACATTTGGTTGTGTTATATCATCTAGATGTTTAAACTTTGTAGATTTATTTACTCTTCTGTAGTCAGTTTCCCTCTATTCCGGTGCCGCCTTGGCAACTGTCATATATTCTTTTCATTTTCTTTTTCTTCCCCAAAAACATACACAGGGCCGCTTTCGAAGCTGTCTCTTGGAGATTTATTTGCATTGTTACATCTTACATATCTTCAACTTCAACGAAATAATTCATTTTAAGATTATCCCTTTTTCTCTGAATTATAGATATATTTTTTAAATAGCTTCTTCTTTTTATCCAGTCCTTGATTACCTTGTCCAGTACGGAATTGAAGAGCACGAAAGCGCAGTACCTCAGCAGTTTTACCGACAAGAACAGATCAATCTATTATGAGACGTCGGTCTGTAAAAGCAAGCCGCCTTCGTCATAGTCACTTCCACTGCTCCCACCTGCGTTTTGCATTTAGTAACTGTTACCTGTGTTTCACAGGTCGAATTGCTGATTCCAAATCTGGGTACTCAAGCTTGTGCTTTTTGTAAATTTCGAAACCTTTCACATTTACTACACAAAAATAACGGTGCTGGTTTGTGTGTTCTTTCCACATCGCAGTGTAAATTTTTTTTACTACATTTATTCCATCGTCGTAAACACTACACATACGCTATTCATATTTAATGGGGAACACACAGCTTATCATCGTCTCCGAGCTGTACACCAAAATAAACATATATCTGTCTCACAATGTCATTGTTGCTTTTCGTGTGTTGTTGTCGCTGATTTGATATTTTCGACATCAGCGACCATAACTTACACTAAAACCGTTGAAACTTTTCTGGCAAAATACCACTGCTGACAAATGTAGCATTTCCCTGTCAATCGAACCATACGCCTTTCTGAAGTCTAGAAGTCCTATATAAATTTTTTGGCCATCAATCTTCTGTATCCGATTATACATTTCAGATTTAAAACGTATTCTATGCAGGCTCATCGTTTTCTTAACCCTCCTTGCACTCTCCTAATTGCTGATCCATTTGGATTTCCAACTTGTTTTATTATAATAAAAAGTACCTGTTAGTTGTTAGCATTCGCTCACAAAAATGTTCAGTTATCCGGTATTTGGTACGTTGTCGCATGCTGGGCACAGCTCGTATCAATCTCTGCGTGTAGTGGCATTGGTTGTTCGGTCATCTATCAAGATGTCTCTCTTACGCTTTAGATTTCTTGCGAGTTTATGACTTGACGCGTCACCTCTGTCGAAGGGGGTGGGGGATGGAGGGGGCCATATGTAGATGTCTCTAATTCATTAGTGTAAATTAGAAAACGCTTGATAGATACATCCGTGATTAACTGAAGCATTATAGAAGCTTCAGAGCCCGAATAAATAACTGCAAAATACTGGAAAATGAGGCACTATATGGCTCCGTACGCAGGTAGTGACCTCCTCTGAAGACAGCACTGGAAAGGTGAAACACGCCTAAGGCAAATGTTTTACTTTCCATTAAGCTTATGTTCAGAAACAGTGCGTTCGTTGAGGACTAAGAATCTCGCATATTGTGCAAGAGTACACGCAGATAATCTCAACTTAAGGAATCATTTTAGGGATACACTTATTTGTGCACGGCGCGCAGATCTGTGTGATTTCTTATCACTTATATCAGACCAAAGAAAATTTTCAATCTGCCGGAGGGCACCAGGTGTAGAAGTAAGAAACGGGATTTTCCCTATAGATAGTGCTTGCCGTCGGAGTAGGGCCGGTGAGACCTAGAGAGCCTGTATAGGGAGAGAGTGGCCAATCGGACGATACGGCGGCCATTTTTCTGGCAAACTGCGGGCGGGACTTTAGAATGGCCAGTAGTAGAGTAGTGGAGTACACACTCACCGAATCAAAAGCCCAAGACAATACGGCGAAATCATTCCTTAAATGTCCGCCCCAGTAGCTGAGTGGTCAGCGTGACGGATTGCCGTCCTCTGGGCCCGGGTTCGATTCCCGGCTGTGTCGGAGATTTTCTCCGCTCAGGGACTGGGTGTTGTGTTGTGTTCATCATCATTTCATCCCCATCCGGCGTGCAGGTCGCCCAATGTGGCGCCGAATGTCATAAGCCCTGCGATATGGCGGCCGGACCTGCCCCGCGAGGGGCCTCCCGGCCAATGACGCCAAACGCTCATTTCCATTCCTTAAATGCGTTTCTTTACAGCTATAATATACTCATAGTAGCTTACTACGTACAATACAGGAAACTTTGATACAGTGGCTGTAAAAATTATTCGCTACTTCCATTTATCTCCTTTAAAGTTCGTTTACTAGACATACGGCAATGAAAGTAACGTAAATAAAAAAAATGGTTCAAATGACTCTGAGCACTATGATACTTAACTTCTGAGGTCATCAGCCGCCTAGAAGTTAGAACTAATTAAACCTAACTAACCTAAGGACATCACACACATCCATGCCCGTGGCAGGATTGGAACCTGCCACCGTAGCGGTCGCTCGGTTCCAGACTGTAGAGCCTAGAACCGCACGGCCACACCGGCCGGCGTAAATAAAAAAAAAATATAGTGTATAGCATTTCTTTTGTATCGGAAGTGCATAAGATTCAGCGTACCTATATTACGTCAGATGAATGAAAGTCGTAAGAAGTTGTTTACTTGTGACATATATGAAGTGTGAAACGTATTAGTACTTCTTGTCACGTCTTCAAATTTTTTGCACATTATATATATACATATATATATATATATATATATATATATATATATATATATATATATATAAAATGAATACCTCTCGTAGATAACAAACGAAAAAGATTACAAAAATCAGGTAATGTTAAATGTAGGCTACTGTAATGACGACCAAATATAACAAGAAAACTACAGTATCCCTTCTACCCCACAGTAAGTAGGCCTATTAAAGACTGTCTTCAAGAGTACCTACAATTATTTACTACGATTAATGTTACAGCAACCACGACAACTGCGGAAACGTGCTTACAACCTGCCTGCGTCAACTGTCAGGCGATCGATAATATTGAAACCAAAATAATGCCTCTATAGGAACAACCAAATGCAGCACAACCTGGCATCGTTTACGAACGTCTGCAGAACGAATTACAGATGTCAGAAACAATACTGTACAATTACTAACGTGTTTACTTCAAACATGTAGGCCTACCAACTTTATCACAAAACGCTTCCTTATTTCAACTCGTATTTAAGATCGCAAACACTAATTGCGTACTAAAAACGATATACAACTAAATCGAACATGCATGCACAACGCATAACAAGTCTCTCAATAATTCAAATACCTTTTAATCGTTTCCAAAAGTCCTCTGAACTTCAATTCAACTCAGAAGCACGGGGAACATAGGAAGCGCGAGAGACGTTTGGCAGAAAAATGCGCCAAAGCTAATCAACCAATCACGGGCAACTTCACGTATGGCCACTATCTGTACACAGGCTCTCTAGTGAGACCGCGCCAGCAGCGCTATCTGTTTCCTGTACCGGCTGACGACGAATGTCAACATACAGTAAGGCAAGTTCCGTGCATTGGTATATGTTTGACACCCGTAAACATGTCGAGTTTTGTGCCTACAAACTACGATTTGCAGACAGCATTCGTTTTCTGTGATCATTTGAAGAAAAGTGCTGCAGAATCGCATCAAATGCTTGTCGAAGCTTTTGGTGGTGATTTTGACGTGAGAAACGACGAGCGCTGGAAACCTCCGAAAAAATTTTAAGACAACGAATTGCAGGCCTCATTGGAAGATGATGATACTCAAACTCAACTCAACAGGAACTCGCGAACAATAGAATGTGACGCAGGAAGCCGTTGCTCTTTGGTTGAAGGCTAAGGGAAAGGTGCAGAAAGTGGGAATATGGGTTCCGCATGAACTGAATGAAAGACAGAACGAAAATCGAAAGACTACTCGCGAAATTCTGCTCGCCAGATACAAAAGAAAGTCGTTTCCCCATCGAACAGTGACAGGTGATGATATATTTTGAGATCCTAAGCGTCGTAAATCATGGCTGAGTCCAGCCAAACCATCGACATCCACTGCAAGAACAAATCGCTTTGGAAAGAAGACAATACTCTGTGTCAGGTGGGATCAGAAGACTGCCATGTATTATGAGCTGCTAAAACGAGGAGAAACAGTTAACACTGATCGCTACCAACAGAAAATGATCGATTTAAATCGTTCATTACGTGAGAAACGGCCAGAATATGGAAAAAGGCAACACAAAGTCATATTGCTCCGTAATAGCACCCCATCACACACAGCAAAACGAGTCAGGGAAACGATCGAAGCGTTCAGTTGGGAAATAGTAGGACAAGCGGCTTATTCTTCAGAGTTGTCCCCGTACGATTATCATCTATCTGCATCATTGGGAAGCGCTCTCGCTGAACAACGCTTCAATTCGTATGAAAATGTACGGAAATAGCTCGCTGAATGGTTCACTTCGAAAGAAGAACCGCTTTTGGCGTGGCATTCATAATCTGCTGGAGAGGTAGGAGAAATATATAAACAGCAATTGAGATTATTTTGAATAAAATATTATTTATCAGTTTCATACAACAGACGTGTAATTATTGCGACCATATTCTGGTTTCATGCTTCTACACCTGGTACGCTATGTCTAGCTACGTCTGGTGACATGCCGATCGTGGGTTCGATTTCTGTCTGTTACAGACACTTTTCATTTAATATATATGGGTCCAGAAAATTCTGAGAGCTTGTTATTGAGTATGTTTAGTATGTATCTAGAATATTCAACGATATGTGCAAAGAGGAAGGAGATCTTAAACATGCTTGTGGTCGGGACTGTATTCGTATAATAAGTTTGATTATAGTAGAACGTGTTGAGTTTGACTGACGACTCTACTGTCGTATTTGTTTAATTATTCTGGTGTCTAAGTGTCCACTACTGTATTGCAAGAAAGATAAGCTGGAGAATGGATTAGGCTTAATCACAAATTAATGTTGACACCAGTGAAATAGCATATACCCAAGAGTCTGACTTACAATCTAGGGTGATTTATTAACGAGCTACTACGGTGCTCTTTATTAGACTATAACATGGCAAATTTACCGTTACGTATTGTAATCTGCCCAGATCAACATAAAAAATTTGATAAACACAACTGAAATGTTACGAGTGCCTTCATAAGATCGAAGACTATAACGCGATACGTGAACTGCTTGTTAGACAGCTGCCATATTATTACCTATGTCGACGTGTTACATTTTTCTTATTTTGCTTCCACATTGCGTCTTTTTCTGTCGAGAACTCCTTCTGAATGCTTTGAAAGTTAATTTAGTCTATAATCAATATGTGCTGTTTTATGGCTTCCTCTGTAGTCTGGGTTAATATGAAATTAGTCTTTTCTCGCTGTGTATTTTTAGGCCGCTAAGTCATAAAAAAGAGAGATGAAAATGTCAGTGGCCCCCGGCAATGAAGTTTTCTTAATTGAAATGCACATAAAAGAAACGTGACGCTTTTGTAAGCGAACAAACAAATTACTCTTAAATCACGTCTTTTCATTTTTTCTTTCCTTTGCTGTTGCCGACATTTTTATGTTTGCGATGACGAATTAAAATGTATACGCACGGACATCTAGTAAATTAACAGTTTTTCAAAGATTCGTAAGATGTCAACGTTGATTTCTAACTGTGAAAAGCAGGCTAGGAACTGCGATGTAAGTTAATACTGAAAATACCGAGACATTTTTGCAAGAGATTTTAATGTTAAAGGAGCGCTCTAAGTCTTCCTGTGTTTAGTTAAAAGAAGAAAGAATAAGAAGAAATGGGACATACAGTTACCTCACTTACATTTTGTAGTGGCGTAGCAAGACAGCCACGCCACTCGGAAGTAGCCGAAAGGCACGCGTTAATCTCACGCAGATTGGCGTGAGCTCTGAAACAGGATACGTAATGAATGCTATAAAGAAAAGCACGTAGCTTCTGGAATACTTAACTTTAATCCATCATTGTGGTACATCGTTCTTGATGAGACATGCTTCATACGATAACTATCAATTGCTATGGCGCCTTGCTAGGTCGTAGCCACTGACTTAGCTGAAGGCTATTCTAACTATCTGCTCTGCAAATGAGCGAGGCTTCGTCAGTGTGCATCGCTAGCAACGTCGTCCGTACAACTGGGGCGAGTGCTAGTAAGTCTCCCGAGACCTGTCGTGTGGTGGCGCTCGGTCTGCGATCACTGACAGTGGCGACACGCGGGTCCGACATGTACTAATGGACCGCGGCCGATTTAAAGCTACCACCTAGCAAGTGTGGTGTCTGGCGGTGACACCACACATTTCACTGAAGTCTGGTAATTATAATCCTTTTCATAAGCTGCGACATCGTCGCGAAAAACACAGTGACTCGTATATGTAATAAGTTAATACCGTAACACCTTTTATACTTTATAAGCTTATTAAAGACTTCAACTATTGTATCCCCCTTTTATTTTCGCTGTTTCAATTAATTATTGAAAACTGGTGTATGCTGACATTAGCGACATCTGGTCAACTTACTACAACATGGTTCAAATGGCTGTGAGCACTATGGGACTTAACATCTGTGGTCATCAGTCCCCTAGAACTTAGAGCTACTTATCCCTAACTAACCTAAGGACATCACACACATCCATGCCCGAGGCAGGATTCGAACCTGCGACCGTAGCAGTCGCGCAGTTCCGGACTGAGCGCCTAGAACAGCGAGACCACCGCGGCCGGCTCAACTCACTACACAAACATCTTGTGGCTACTGTACGGCAGCTTGTTTTAACAGTAGTTTCACTGACAACATGGCTCGTGCATGTGATGTGATTTATATGTATTTGAAGATGCTGGTGCTGATTCCGCATTTAACTGTTGACTACGCCACTATGGCTGCAGTGCATTAGGACTTTGTTTTTATGAGACAGGTATGCCTCTTCATATTTAAAGCGCACAAAGGTAAATTTTGTCAGTACTACTTTTCAATATGCTCTATGTATTGTTCTTAAGCTGTATACAGTTTGCGAGTGTATTTATGTTTTTCCCATTTTTGCAGCAGATCTGATGATGGTCATTAAAGACCGAAACCGGTAATCTGTTAAACAGAAAAGATTGTGACCACAGACGTAAATTAAAGGAAACTTATATAATCCTTTTGGCAATGTTGAAAACAAAAACTGAAAACTCTGTATTAAACTCAATAGTATCGACAGCAAATTCAGCAGCACTGACATCAATATCGATCACTTTCTTCCAACATAACCACAGTTTGGTTTATTTTGCACGTAGCTTAACGTTATACTTACATTATATGTTGTTATGTACGAGACAGATGACACCTGGTAGTGCTCTGTAGTGTTATGTAGTTGTTTAAACGGCTTCCTGGCAGTATGGAGCCGGTTATCAACATACACACATCTGACAGTAGTTGATGTTCTCTATCTGATATTTTCTTGACACCTTTGTGCCCTGCTGGTACAGCTTCGGCTTCTATTTTAGCGTCCTTTAATGTTACATGGGAGCGTCTTTCCTGTCAGGTAATCTTTATTTTAATCTGTGATGGTGGAGTCATCACAATCATTTTAGCGCTTTCTTTTACATGATTTTTTTTAACTTCACTGTTTACCTCTGCATTTTCAATAGCTAGATGGCACTGTGCCACACTTACGGACTTTATAATTCACGCATCCGGTGGTATGTAAAACTGAATTAACGTTTTTTTGACATTACATATGATAACTATAAACTGTGCAACACTTTTCTGACACAGATCTGAAGATCAGAATATAACTTTGCAGAAGCTAGATATGTGTCGAATGCGATCTGGGCAGCAAAACTTCTGAACTTCTTTTTTGGAAGCAATCACAACATCCATCTTCAGGTACTATGGAAGCCATTTGGTGAACAAGTGTTCATGCGCCGTGAATGAACGTCGAATGAACATCTGTTCTCTAAACGTCTTCCATAGCATCTGAAGATGGGCACTGTAGGCCGAAACGGGATGTGACTGTTTCATAAAATAATGTTTCAATCAAAAATAAAAAATGGAACATTATAATAAGTCAATCATCGTCACCTCAAACGGAATATACTTTTTTCCAAAAAACTATGTATTTGGTGAGAATCAATAAAATTCAGTCGTGGCGCGGTTGACTATGCTTCAGTGTCTGTAGTAATCTTTGTTCGAGGTTTCGCTCTAAGTTGGCTGCTCTAATAGAGGAGCTCTGGCACGGCTACTTGAGAGGCTGAGAATGATGGCGCAAGGGGTATAGTGAGACCAGCGACTTGGAGGTTTATGCTGATAATGTTTGGTTTGTAGGGGCGCTCAACTGCGCTGTCATCAGATCCCGTACACATTCCCAATCTGTACACAGTCCTGTCTAGCCACTTTCATGACTGATGATGGGATGATGAGGACAACACAAACATACAGTCCCTGAGCAGAGAAAATCCCTACCCGGCCGGGAATCGAACCCGGGACCCCGCGATCCAGAGGTAGCAACGCTAGCCACTAGACCAGGAGCTGCGAACTGGTTTACGCCGAGTGCAGGAGGCTTGGAGGGCGTCTCGCACTGCCGGAGAGTGAACACTCTTCCCTGCTCAGAATAGAGTTGAAGCCACCGAACAACTAGCAGTAGGCCACAGAGTTGCGTGTTGTGTCCTGTGTGGTATCGCGGCTGTGTGTGCTAGTGTCGGGTTCCGTCAGACGCAACGAAATGCACAGCTTCTCCGTGTCTACACTCAGTGTGTGTTATCTTGGACTAGATCTAAGAGCGAATTACGGATCACGGCAAATGTAAGTGCTATTTGTTCCCTATTACAGGCACTATTCCAGATGCAGCTTGTGAAACATGTTATTTCCGACAGTGGGTTGAATGCGGCGAGCTTTGGAGGGGCCTCTAAGCGTTCTGATATGTATGGGAACAGAATTCCTGCAAAAAAAAAGTGCAGGATGCAGTGACAGTTCGATTATTTAAATATATGTGTTGTAGTAAACTTTTGTGAGAATCACCATCCTGTTTTCCAGACAGTCTTTTTTTTTTAAAGTTAAGACATTGTTTTGGTGTTTGCGTAGTTAACACGGCATAAAGACCAGTCACTGATTTTAAAGTGGTAGTGCGCCAAGCTATTTAGATGCTGTTTAACAATATCTAGATTTTATACTTGTTACTGTTGTGCCGCGCGGGTTAGCCGAGCGGTCTAGGGCGCTGCAGTCATGGACTGTGCGGCTGGTCCCGGCGGAGGTTCGAGTCCTCCCTCGAGCATGGGTGTGTGTGTTTATCCTTAGGATAGTTTAGGTTATGTAGTGTGTAAGCTGAGGGACTGATGACCTTAGCAGTTCAGTCCCATAAGATTTCACACACATCTGAACATTTTTTTGTTACTGTTGTTCAAACTTGTGAATTAACCCGATTTACTGTGGATAGTAAACTGTGGTATCAGCCTTTGGTTATTAGTGACATGTTGGAAATTGGAAATTTGTGTTACGTTGCTATGGGACCAAACTGCTGAGGTCATCGGTCCCTAGGCTTACACACTACTTAATCTAACTTTAACTTACGCTAAGGACAACACACACACCCATGCCCGAGGGAAGACTCGAACCTCTGACGGGGGTAAGGCGCCCCAGACCGCGCGGCTACCCCGCGCTGCTGGTCGCGTATTATTTATAACTGCTATAGCTATTTAGTGTAACTGTTTATTAAAGTACTGGGAATGCACAAGGTACTTTTGGTGATTAAATCGATCATTGTACTTAATTCTGGACTCCTTTTGTAATTAATACATAAACATTTTTGGTGACTGAAATTCTTTGTTTGAAATTAAATGAAGTAAGCCTCACTCAATTACACCAAGTCTTCCTGGCGGTTTTAAACATTAAAAGAGTATATGTATTCAGGTTTGCTGGCTATTGTAAATGCTTAACAGCTTTTATGTTGCAGTAGCTATTGCTATGTGATGAAGTATTTAGTATTAAATTGAGGTAAGGTCCAATTGGCAGCCATAGAGGTTGCAAGTACAAATGTTGTGAGCTGGGGCTCAATCTAGCGTTAGAGGTGTTAAGTAAACGGCCTCGTTTTGGATACAAAGCTCCTTACTTGGACTTGTTGTCAAAATGTTTGTGTTACTGTTGAGATTTAATTAATTTAAAGTGCTTTTATTCCTTTACACTTTTAAATGTCTTTCTTTTATTTATTGTATAGTTCTAACTAAAAAATTTCAATGCTACGAAAGGTTTTGATATTTTGATTCATTGAAAGATTTTACTAAAATTTAAAAGCATTAATTAAACTGTCATGGTTCTGTAGTAAAACTGAATGAATACATTGCTTAAATTACAAGAGGCTTCAGGATTTTGTAATCTTGTAATTGCTGGACTTCGATGTTTAGTAGAATCAATAAGTTCTTTTAAAATAGTAGTTAAACGTATCTTGTCCCAGTACCTCTCCTGCCACATAAACTTCGAACAGCCCTTTTGGTCCTATATGATTGAAATTTGTCTGCTTAAAACTTTGTTGACGCATATGCTGCAGTTTGTTGCTACCTGTGGCTTTATAGGTATGAGCAGCTCACAGTGGCTCGCCTTTCATGTATATTTTTAAACTCTTTGCGACTAAAGCCCTTCTCGCTTGTTATTTATTTTATACGTAACATGAAAGTACTGTCTCTTTCTTGTACTGTTAGTCAATACTTAGATTTCTATGTAAAATTTTTCTTTTCCCATAAATTTGAAATTATATTACAGGCCACTTTAAATATTTAAATTCTGATGAACACACTCTTAGAAGTGTTGAAACCTGGTCAAAAAGACTAAAAATTGTGACCGAAGGCTTATTTAGTTCAATTTTAACCATCCACACAATTTCGAACATTGGAAGAGACGACAAGTGCGAGAAGTATTGCACATTCAGCTCAACAGTTTATGCATCCAAGTTGCTGACAAAATTGATGAAGTGTTAGGTGGCAGGCGATCATTTTGGCTTTAGGAAAGACAAAGGCACCAATGAGTCAGTCTGATGCTGTGGTTGGTAATAGAAGCAAAACTGAAGGACAATCAAAACACGTTCATAGGATTTGTTGACCTGGAAAAAGCGTTCAGCATTGTAAAATTGTGCAAGATATTCGAAATTCTGAGAAATATGGGGGTAAACAATAGGGAAAGACAAGTAATATACTGAGAGGTGGCACACAACTATCTCACTTTAACAACAATGTTAGTCACATTAGTATTGATATTTTAGGTCACGATCTCGGTGTTTCCCATTTGCTATGTGTGGTTCACGACTTTTTTTAATGGGGAAACTGTGGACAGCGTCTTCTTATAACTGCAAGTGTAACATGTTGAGAACTTGTACCCGAAGGACTATGGTGGAGGCGATGAATTGGGGGCCATAAATTC
This sequence comes from Schistocerca piceifrons, assembly GCF_021461385.2. Lineage (NCBI taxonomy): Eukaryota > Metazoa > Arthropoda > Insecta > Orthoptera > Acrididae > Schistocerca > Schistocerca piceifrons. The sequence continues at coordinate 400,280,896 of NC_060145.1, forward strand.
TGACTGCAGTGATCAGGCTGTGAGAGTCATTTTGGGAAGCTGCACTCAGTGGATCGTACCTGCAGAGGGACGTGTAGCCATAGCAATGTCTTCCTCCTGCTGCTTAGGGTTGGACAGGAAGGAGCTGGTTCACAAAACATTTTATGTGGGCCATGTGGCAGTCCATTATGAAGGCAGCCAGTTGGCGAAAAATGGGTGGAGGAAGCCATTTCAGAGAGACTAGTGCAAACTAAACATTTGTGCAAATGGTGGGATGGTCATGGTAGAAGCTGGCATGATACGGGCAGAGCGACTAGTGGACAGGTTTAATGGAGAAAAAACTGTAGTTTCCCTGATGCCAGAAAGCGCCAGGTTCTTTTAGCGAGCGGCAAAAGACATATATATTTCAAGGGCACAGCTGTCTGGGAATCTTAACACCCTCATTTCAAGAACTGGAAATGGTTTGCTTGGAAAGATTAGATCTCTCCATAAATGAGGGGCTATGGTCCCATATAAGTAGAATTTTTTTCCCTAAACATGGTCATGCTTACCGTAAGAACGGCGCTTGCCTAGTCAAAAATTTTCATTTTTGATACAAGAGAGATTTGGGGCACTGACTGGCTCCTCTCAGGACGTGCAAAGTGGAGGCTTGCTACTCCAGCATGACAATGACAGTGCTGTGTCTGGATTGGCTACCAGGCTAACAGGACATTCAGGAGGGTAAATCCATTAAGTGGAGGATAGTTCGATTGGTCTGAGCAATGTGGGTATGGTTTTGTGTTTTCTGATTTGGCATCCGTACTGAGGCTTGGTGGAAAGTGGTGGTGATTCTTTGGCTTCGTCATGTTCTGATCCTTCCCTTAAGGAGAACTTCAGGTGTTTCCCTAGTAGGTCATACTGGTGGTCTGTATCTTGTGGTGGACTAAGAACCAGTGGCAGTTTGGAGCTGTACAGACAATCCAACTGCATATCAGCTGAGAAATATCGTGTGTCACGGGAGTAAATTTATTTGTCTGTCTGACATTTGACAATTCCAGCACGCACCGTCGTGTCTGTGAGTACAATTGGGTTTTCCAGACCAGCGAACGGGTGCACCTTGCAATGGAATCTGCTGGGTTTTCAGGGCTCTGCATTCTGATAACCGGAAAACCAGACTGCATAGTTTGCAAACTTCTGTGGAAGTGTAAGGACATTACAGCTGCCGTAGTGCGCCGTTGCTCGCTCACAGCGCTTCGTATTCTGCTGCCGCTTGAATCAAGGTAAAAAGACAAAATCCCGCTGCGCCGGTGAAGTGTTGTTGAATGGTATTCACAGCTTCCTGTTCTCAGGTGAGCCACAGTTTGTCATATACTTGGTCGTACTTGATTCCATCTGAATAGATTTGGGACTCACAGTGGATTTATGTAAACGAATTCAGATTGTGTTGAAAAATGGATTAATTCATCGGAGAAATCTATAGTATGATTTGAAAATAAAAAAACCATCCCTTTTCTGACTTGTGCCTGTCATTTTTTGCGCATGACTGACAGGTCGTTGTAATTAGAAAGGGTTTATAAAAACTTATCATTATTTTGCAAATTTAAATACGCTACTATTCTTATTCATACTCCCTCAACGATTCACTGTGTTTATTTTATTTTGGTAGCATGTGGATACATCAGCGATTTAAGGTTCAGTCTTATTTAATTAATTAATTTGATTATTCATTTCAGTTCTGAAAGTGACTGCAGGCATAGGCAACAAAAGTGTCATGAGTAAATTCACTAATTTCATAAAACTTAAGGGTGTAGCTCACGATTTGAAGCTTATTGAGAAGATAATACTTTTCTTCACGCAAAGATAATAACACTGAGCATCACTCAGACGAAGATTTATGATTGAAGCAAGCTACGGCTTGTAACACGGTATGTACAGGAACCAAGAAGGAATAATGAGAGTGGAAGATCTAGCACTAAGTGCTCGGATTAAGAAGAGTGTAAGATAGGGATGCTATTTTTCGCCCCTACTATTCAATGACGGAAATAGCAGAAAGATTCAAGAGTGAGATTAATATTTAAGGTGAAAGGTTATCAATGGTAGGATTTACTGATAAAATTATTATTCTCAGTGACAGTGAAGAAGAATTACAGGATGTGTGGAATGGGCTGAACAGTCTAAGAAGTACAAAATATGGAGTAAAAGTAAGTAGAAGAGAGACGAAAGTAACGAGAAGCAGCAGGCATGAGACTATCGATAAATTTAACGACAAACTAGATTCAATTCTGCTATATAGGTACCTATAACCGACGAAACAAGGAGGACATAAAAAGCAGGAAGCAGACTAGCATAATCCTAGCCAAGAGAAGTCTACTGGTATCTGAAACAGACCTTAATTTGAACAAAGAAATTTCTGTGGATATACATTTGGAGCACAGCATTATACCGTAGTACAACATGGGCGGAGGGAAAAGCAGAACAGAAGAGAACTGATCATTTGAGAAGTAGTGCTACAGAAGATTGTTGAAACCTTGGTAGGTTGATAAGATAAGGAACGAGGAGGTCCGTTATAGAATCGGCGAGGAAAGGTATGTATGGAAAAGAGTATCAAGTTGAAAGCACAGGTTGGTAGGACATAAGACATCAGGGAATAACTTCCATGGTATTAGATGGTGTTGTGGAGGGTAGGCACTGTAGGAGAAGACAGAAATTGACAACTAAGAACTTAGGTTGTAAATTCTACTCTGAGATAAAAAGGTTGGCACAGCAGAGGAATTCGTGGTGAGCAATATCAAACCAGTCAGAAGAAATGGTCACAAGTCCAGGAGAGGCGGTGCAGGCGATTTCGTGCTTTTAGCAATGGCATTTGCGTGAGTCGTCTGCTGCCATAACCCACTAACGCCAGATATCGCCTCATTATCTTAAAGAGTACGTTTGTTGTGCGTCTCACAGTGTGTTCTGTGGTTATTTCATGCAGTGTTGCGTGCGTGCTAACCTCGAAAACTCTACATAAATATCGGTGCTCTGGTTCGTTAAGTGAGAGCCGTCGCGTTCTGCGTCGTCTTTAGTGAGAGGCTGTAAAGTGGCTATAATTTCGCACCTTATCAGCCCTTATCTACATACTTTGCCATGATTTACAACTGGAATTAGGTATCATTTGATAGGTTGTACATCGTGTATATGAATATTTAAGGTAGACTGACATTGTTACATACACCTTGTAAATAGTTGTTAATGCTTGTTGCATGACAGGTGACGGAGAGTCTTTATTATCAAAATGTGTAATGAATGAGTGCCTATACTAGTAGAGGTTGGAAGGCCATTGGAAACGAAACGGGAGGCGTAACTCAAGCCCTGGGTGGAAAAGCCTGCATAGGTGTGTTGGTCCTGCTTAACACAGGAAGTAGCCAAGACGGACGGTCGGGGCACCTGAGCGCTGAAGCACAATACAGCGGCGGCCAGCCGGTTATGTAGCGGGGCCGGAAGGATAACCGAATGATACTTCGGAAACCCTGAAAGTCTTGGATGCAGCAGACAGGAACAAGGAAGCGTTACCTCGGAAATCACGCAGGCTGGGTTATTTCTGAGGATTTTTACTCTGAGAAGCGTACCATTGTATGTATTCCTAATTAACGTGGATAGGTATTTCCTCGCAAACTTTTCGCGCTGGATGACAAATAACTAAAATATGGTTGGTCAGCGTTCGGAAGAATCTGTAGAGAGGGAGAATATTCCGTGATTTCGAGAATATACCTCGCCTTCTGCAGTTACGAGGGAGGGGAGCCGAGCTTTGTTGGGAAGCCAGCGGAGGAGAGAATGGGGTCTTCCGTTTGGAGCGACTGTGTTTGATGGTCGCTCAGTATCAGCTTTGTTGCGACAGATGGACTTGCTGTCTTTGCTCTCAGGAGATTTTATAGTTAGAAAGGTTGGGCACTGTACTGTTGCGAACTTATACGATTCTGAACTTCGCCTCTGGATAGGGAGTTGTCGTTGAGTACGCAGCGTTCAGTGATTGAGAACAATTCTTCTGCCTATACTCACGTTGAGACATTATCCAAACTCTGACCTTGTGGCTGGGAGTTCGCATTTCTCGTCTGTAGAACACAGAGAGGAGAAGACAGTATTAGATTATACTAGTCAGAGGATCATCTTCCTCCATCCTAGTGTTTGAATGACGTTTTTTTATATTTTGTGGCTGGAGTTCTTCCATCGTTGCAGACGTGTAGGAGAACCATCACTCTGACGCACCGGACACAGTACATATGGTGATATTGCTAACTGATTCGACATATTATGGCTATAAAGCTAAACAGCTGTGATCACGTAAATTTTATTTCCACTGTGGTTGCACAGCACTATAGATCATCTTTGAAAGTAGTGTCTTCTAGGGCTTGGTACGTAGATGATGTCGGACATCTCGCGTTATTTATATTACATCGCGTAGCCATAAAAGCGAGCAGATTTGGGCAATTTGATCAATAAATTTAGTTAGGAAATTCATTTGTATCTCCTTATGCCCACTGGCCATTGATATAAACATTTGTAATATATAAAAATGGTTTTAATCTATAATAAATGTATAAGCAGAAACAGAATTTAACATTTGTAGTTAGTAGTTCCCTTAATAATTCATTTATGTTTATGTTGTGATTTATATGTCAAAGATCAAGAAGGAGGAGACAATGTCACCATTAAGAGTTCCTAACATCATATAAGATGAACATCAACAAAAGCAAAACAAGGATAATGGAATGTAGTCTAATTAAGTCGGGTGATACTGAGGGAATTAGATTAGGAAATGAGGCACTTAAAGTAGTAAAGGAGTTTTGCTATTTGGGGAGCAAAATAACTGATGATGGTCGAAGTAGAGAGGATATAAAATGTAGGCTGGCAATGGCAAGGAAAGCGTTTCTGAAGAAGAGAAATTTGTTAACATCCAGTATTGATTTAAGTGTCAGGAAGTCATTTCTGAAAGTATTCGTATGGAGTGTAGCCATGTATGGAAGTGAAACATGGACGATAAATAGTTTGGACAAGAAGAGAATAGAAGCTTTCGAAATGTGGTGCTACAGAATAATGCTGAAGATTAGATGGGTAGATCACATAACTAATGAGGAGGTATTGAATAGGATTGGGGAGAAGAGAAGTTTGTGGCACAACTTGACCAGAAGAAGGGATCGGTTGGTAGGACATGTTCTGAGGCATCAAGGGATCACCAATTTAGTATTGGAGGGCAGCGTGGAGGGTAAATATCGTAGAGTGAGACCAAGAGATGAATACACTAAGCAGATTCAGAAGGATGTAGGTTGCAGTAGGTACTGGGAGATGAAAAAGCTTGCACAGGATAGAGTAGCATGGAGAGCTGCATCAAACCAGTCTCAGGACTGAAGACCACAACAACAACAACAACATCTTCTTCAGGGGGTAGTCAGACAGGACCAAATCTTCATTTCCGCGTTCAGTATTTTCTTTTGAGCATATTCATTTTACACCCGCCTGGAGTGGCATCTTGGAAGGCAATTACTCAAATTTGTTCCCGACACACTCTTGACACTCTGGATCATGGTATACTGAAATTATTAACGATTTCCGAAATGGAATGTCCTGTGGGTGTAGCTCGAACTACTATTCCGCATTCAATGTCTGTTAATTTTCGTCGTGCGACCAGAATCACGTCGGAAATTACACGAATACAAGCGACAGCGCCGCCAAATCACTACCCTTCTTATACCTTGTGAACGCTATACTACCACCATATTTTACTGTGCATATTGATATCCCCTGACTTTTACCACCTCAGTGTATTCCCAGTCGAGTCACACTGGTTGATCACTCTATATTCATCTAGGGTCACCGTCACATACAACCTGAGCTAGGCCTATTTGACATTCACCCGCCTAGATAGCTGTATGTTCCTGGAGCTGGTCATCGGCAAACAACATCCTCCAGCTGGTATCCAGAAGCACCACTTCTTCACCAGTCAGATTATCATTGTTATAACGGTCTCCTACAAAATATTCATCACCAAAGTACATAGTCATTACTATAACTGAATCATCTTTTTGAAGATCTATCGTCATTATGTTTTAACATTACTCTATTCTATCGAGCACTACTCATTCCCCCTGTCTCCCCACTGGGGGAAAGAAATGAGAATAAAGTAGGAAAATGAAAATAAAATAAATAAAAGAATGCAGAGCTCCTCGTTAACCCTTTCAGAGGAAGTGGTTCCGTTTGAACCACCTACAATTTTCTCATTTTGAGGCAAAAGGGCAGTGGCTACAACTGGGGACACCATTCAGCAGCCTAGTTGGTGCTGCCCTCTAGCGGCTGTCACTGGAGCCGCTTCAAAGTCTGAAACTATTAGCAAATAGTGAGGCGAGTTGGATAGCCATTTTTGTACGCTGTGCGCGAACGTCTTTGTTCTTAAATTCTGACTGTATTCTTCTGTATTAGGTAACTTTTATGCATGTGTTAAATGCAGAATACTGTTATGTTTACATTAATACTATATGTACTGCAATAATAACCAAAATAATGCATTTATTTCCGTTAACGTTGTGGTGGTTCCTTTTGAAAACACTGCTCCTGTAATGGCAGCATTAGTAGGTGTGACGTATTTTTTTCCCCACTTTCACGTAATGTATTCTCACAGACTAAAGGATGAGAAAATTCTGGAGTGCCTTTTTGCAGATATTCCGTTAGATCCAGACTCATAGATTGACACTAGCAGTGACAGTGAAAGTGATGTGCTAGCTGAAGATAGTGATCTGGATTTGCGAATGAAAACACCTGTTTTATCTCAAATTATTTCGGAAAGTGAGAGTGCGGACCATTTTGACAATGACAGTTACGATAGTTTCAGCACTAATGACGATTTGGCACTGTCTTCCATTGCGAATTTTTCATGGACGTCAGTGCAATGAACTTCGCCACCAATTTTTCAGCGGAAGCTGGTGAAAACTTAAAAATGACAGTGAAGGCATGCTACCAGTAGATTTTTTTTATGTCTGTTTTGTGACACTATATTAGAACGCATAGTTTTTCAGTCTAACCTGTACGCAAAACAGAAGAGTGGCAATTTCAGGTCTCTTTCCAAAGCAGAACTAAAAGCATTTTTGGCTATAAACATTCTAATGGGAATCAAGAAAACCTGTTATTATCGTGAATGCTGGTCATCCCATAAGGAACATCGAGATGAGTACATTTTCTCACTAATGTCGGTAAAAAGGTTCAGCTGGATTTTGACACATATTCACATCAATGACAACGCTGTTATGCCTTCAAGGGAGAGCAGAAATTATGACAAATTATATAAAATCCGTCCACTAATCAATCACATACTGATAAACTTCAAAAAATTCTTTGCACCTACTAAGGAGCAAGCTATAGATGAATGCATGGGAAGTTCAAAGGACGAATCGCATTCAAACAATATATGCCCCAAAAGCCATTCAAGAGGAGATACAAAATCTGGGTCAGAGCTGATGAGCTTGGATATATTTGTGATTTTCAGATATATACTGGAAAAGTTGAGGGCATAGTTGAAAAATCCTTAGGAGAGAGAATTGTGAGAGCTATGTGTAAAGGCTTGGAAGGAAAGAGATACCACATACACTTTTATAATTTTTTTACCAGTGTATCACTTTTACAGAAGCTAAAAGAGGACGGACGTTTTCCCTGTGGAACAATTAGGCCACACAGAAAAGGACTTCCTACGCTAAAAACAGACGAAGAGTTGAAAAGAGGAGAGTTTGACTGGTCAGTTCGTTCTGATGGTATTGCCTGCATCAAATGGAAAGACAAATGCGTAGTCACGTTGCTGTCTACAATTGATTCGCCTGTATGTGTTGAAGAAATCAGCCGTAAAGAAAAGGATGGAAAAATCACAAAGGTACCTTGCCCAAAGATAGTGGAATCATATAATGCAAATATGGGATGTGCCGATAAGGCATATATGATGAACAGTTTTTATGCAATAGACAGGAAATCACGAAGGTGGTGGCTAAGGTTATTTTCGTATATAGTTGATATTTCTATTGGAAATGAATTTATTCCGTTTCGATTATGTAATCCAACTGCGAAGCAAGTGCTCAAGGATTTTCGAAGACGTGTTGCCACAGGCCATCCCAGTACACCGTCAGAACCATCTGCAAAAAAATTCAAAACTCTTGTTCCCCATGAGAAACGTATATCGGAAGCAAAACATCTGCGAAAACATGGAACCTCAAGGCGCTGTGTGCACTGCAGCACAAAGAAAGAACCCCACAGAAGCAGATGGACATATAGTCACTTCCAGGTAGCCTTATGCTTATGTGCAGAAAGGAATTGCTTTTTACTGTATCATCAAAAGTGATGACATCTAGCGGGCAGTGGCTCCATTTGAAACCGCCCTGTATGCGTTCAGTTTATGTATATTTCATTTAATTTTTACATTTTTCTGTCTCACTGTATGAAAATTAATACAATAAACACAAGGAAAAATTAAAAATTAATTTTGTTTTATTTTGCCCCTGAAAGGGTTAATGTTGCGTCTTGTGTAGCTTAAAATTCGCCATATCTCTTGTGTATGTATTTAACTTTTGCTGCGTCTCAAATCTTGCATTGTTGATTAATCCGTATTAACTCTGTATGGAGTACTGCGACGAACTCAAAATCAGTTTCTATTTACGTCGTTTTCGCAATCTGCTGTTCTGTGTCATTATCTTCCTGCCCACTTTCTGGTTGTATGAACTATTTTACTTTGGACTCATTTTCGTTCACATTTCTGTTTATGCAAAAGCTGTATATCGCCAGTACAAGAAGTACCGCCAGACGCTTATAGTGTGCGCTGCGCACGAAGGCACTGTAAGTAAACGAGTGAATTGAACAAAGGGATGCGAGTGGAAGCTCTTCGGAGAAGGTAGAGTTCAGTTAATGTCTGCACGGTGAAGTCTGCTGCACATTGTATTTACTGCCAGAGAAAAGGGCGACTGTGTATTGTAGTGTCGAGTTGTGGGAAAACAAGCTGCAGAAGCTTCGGTCTAACGAAGTCTTCTGTGGGGGAGAAGCAACGGTTGTTTTGGTGTAAGGAGCACTCGTGGAAGCAAAGTACCATAATTACGGAGAATCGCCTTCACAGATGTCTGAAATGCTGTCTCTAGGGACTGGTCATAGTTTGAGACTTACGGCTTTGTAACTCGCTTGTGTGTCCGTTGTTAATGACGCAAGAGGTAGTACATTCGAATTCACACCCACAGAGGAAGACATGTTTTCTTCCAGTTGTCTTCCTCGGTACATCTCTGTTACGCCTTCCTTTTGTCCTGTGCTTGTACTTCAATCTGCTATAAGTTCAGCCACTGTTAATGTCATTTAACATTACACGTCTGTCTCTATTTTTTCCCTGCAGTCTTTCCTCCGGTAATGCTCCGCTGCACGTCATTTGTTCGCAGTATACGTGCCGTTCCTCGCAAGGGCCCTCGTACCAAACTGCGTGCCTACGGAGTATCGCCTCAGTTGTGCGACTGGATTCGTGATTTACTGTCAGAAAGGTCACAGTTCGTAGTAATAGACGAAAGGTCACAGTTCGTAGTAATCGACGGAAAGTCATCGAGTTAAACAGAAGTAATATCCGGCGTTCCCCAAGGAAGTGTTAGAGGCCCTCTATTGTTCCTGTTCTATACAGTGTGTTACAAACAGGTACGGCCAAACTTTCAGGAAACATTCCTCACACACAAAGAAAGAAAATATGGTATGTGGACATGTGTCCGGAAATGCTTACTTTCCATGTTAGAGCTCATTCTATTACTTCTCTTCAAATCAAGTTAATCATGGAATGGAAACACACAGCAACAGAACGTACCAGTGTGACTTCAAACACTTTGTTACAGGAAATGTTCACAATGTCCTCCGTTAGCGAGGATACATGCATCCACCCTCCTTCGCATGGAATCCCTGATGCGCTGATGCAGCCCTGGAGAATGGCGTATTGTATTACAGCCGTCCACAATACGAGCACGAAGAGTCTCTACATTTGGTACCGGGGTTGCGTAGACAAGAGCTTTCAAATGCCCCCCATGAATGAAAGTCAAGAGGGTTGAGGTCAGGAGAGCGTGGAGGCCATGCGATTGGTCCGCCTCTACCAATCCATCGTTCACCGAATCTGTTGTTGAGAAGCGTATGAACACTTCGACTGAAATGTACAGGAGCTCCATCGTGCATGAACCGCATGTTGTGTCGTACTTGTAAAGGCACACGTTCTAGCAGCACAGGTAGAGTATCCCGTAAGAAATCATGATAACGTGCTCCATTAAGCGTAGGTGGAAGAACATGGGGCCCAATTAAGACATCACCAACAATGCCTGCCCAAACGTTCACAGAAAATCTGTGTTGATGACGTGATTGCACAATTGCGTGCGGATTCTCGTCAGCCCATACATGTTGATTGTGAAAATTTACAATTTGATCACGTTGGAATGAAGCCTCATCCGTAAAGAGAACATTTGCACTGAAATGAGGATTGACACATTGTTGGATGAACCATTCGCAGAAGTGTACCCGTGGAGGCCAATCAGCTGCTGATAGTGCCTGCACACGCTGTACATGGTACGGAAACAACTGGTTCTGCCGTAGCACTTTCCATACAGCGACGTGGTCAACGTTACCTTGTACAGCAGCAACTTCTCTGACGCTGACATTAGGGTTATCGTCAACTGCACGAAGAATTGCCTCGTCCATTGCAGGTGTCCTCGTCGTTCTAGGTCTTCCCCAGTCGCGAGTCATAGACTGGAATGTTCCGTGCTCCCTAAGACGCCGATCAATTGCTTCGAACGTCTTCCTGTCGGGACACCTTCGTTCTGGAAACCTGTCTCGATACAAACGTACCGCGCCACGGCTATTGCCCCGTGCTAATCCATACATCAAATGGGCATCTGCCAACTCTGCATTTGTAAACATTGCACTGACTGCAAAACCACGTTCGTGATGAACACTAACCTGTTGATGCTACGTACTGATGTGCTTGATGCTAGTACTGTAGAGCAATGAGTCGCATGTCAACACAAGCACCGAAGTCAACATTACCTTCCTTCAATTGGGCCAACTGGCGGTGAATCGAGGAAGTACAGTACATACTGACGAAACTAAAATGAGCTCTAACATGGAAAGTAAGCGTTTCCGGACACATGCCCACATAACATCTTTTCTTTATTTGTGTGTGAGGAATGTTTCCTAAATGTTTGGCCGTACCTTTTTGTAACACCCTGTATTAACGACATAGGAGGCAACCTGAGTAGCCCTATTAGATTGTTTGCAGATGATGCTGTGATTTACCGTCTTGTAAAGTCATCAGATGATCCAAACGACGTGAAAAATGATTTAGATAAGATATCTGGATGGTGCGGCAAGTGACAATTGACCCTGGATGAAGAAAAGTGTGAAGTTATTCACATGAGTACTAAAAGAAAGCAGCTAAATTTCAATTACGCGATAAGTATCTGAAGGATGAGCTAAATACTTAGGGATTACAATTATAAATAACTTAAATTGGAACGATCACATGGATAATATTGTGGGTAGAGAAAACCAAAGACGCGATTCATTGGCAGAACACTTAGAAGGTGCAACAAGTCTACTAAAGAGACTGCTTACATCACGCTTGTCCGCCATATTCTGGAGTATTGCTGTGCGGCGTGGGATCCGCATCAGGTGGGACTGACGGATGACATTGAAAAAGTACAAATAAGGGCAGCTCGCTTTGTATTATCGCGAAATAGGGGAGATAGTTTCACAGATATGATACGTGAATTGGAGTGGCAATAATTATAACAAAGGCGTTTTTCGTTGCGACGGGATCTTCTCATGAAATTTCAATCACCAGTTTTCTCCTTCGATTGCGAAAACATTCTGTTGGCACCCACCTACAAAGGCAGAAATGATCATCACGATAAAATAAGAGAAATCAGAGCTCGCACGAAAAAAATTTAAGTGCTCGTTTTTCCCACGTGCCGTTCGAGAGTGTAACGATAGAGAGACAGTTTGAAGGTGGTTCATTGAACCCTCTGCCAAGCACTTTATTGTAAATAGGAGAGTAATCACGTAGATGTAGATGTACAGACTAAAATGTTTTCATTTCCACTAGTTTTCAATAATCTTTCATTCTCATATTTCTCCATTCGTAATTCTGTCACTATGTTTTACTTGTATCTTTTTTCTTCACAACCACATTTCGGAACTATCCCATTATTTTTCCTCTTCGATTTACAGTCAATGATTCGCTGCTATACACTCTAAATCAATGTTTCTTAATTACCTCGGATTTTTTTTAAAATAGAAGAGCCTTTCGTATTTTCTATACATATGTTACTCATAGATAATCTGTATTTTATTTCCGCCATACAACTACTACTTTCTGTTACTATCTGTCTATCACTTGAGCCTTGTCCCGCAGTTACGCAGGGTCAGCCATCGTTAATCGAATTTAGCATGTTAATGTTTTAGGGGTGATCGGATGCCCTTCCTGCCGCCCCCCCCCCCCCCCCCCCCCCCGCGACAGAATTAGTGTACCCCAACTGTCTGCATAGAGTGGTAATCCATGGAATAGTGCGAATATGTTCAAATGTCTGCGAGCCGTTTAACTGAGGCGGAACATGGGGACCAGGCCGGTATTCACCTAGCGGGATGTGGAAAACCGCCTAAAAACCACATCCAGGCTGGCCGGCACATCGGCCCTCGTCGTTAATCCGCCGGGTGGATTCGATCCGGGGCCGGCGCGCCTACCCGAGTCCAGGAAGCAGCGCGTTAGCGCTCTCGTCTACCCTGTCGGATCTACTAATTTCTGTTACTAAACTACCTAAATACCTATAAAGGTTTTGCTCGTTCCAAAGTTTTTATTTTCAACGATAATTTAATTGAATCCTTACTTTGCTCCTTTCTGCCTTCATATTCACTCAATAATCCTAACCCACTTTTATTATCCTCTCCTTCATTAATGGTATTTCCTTACTGGTTCAGCCAACGGTGATTAGTCATTTGCACAATTAATTGTCTTTACCTTTTCTTTTCCTGTTATGTTACTTACTTTTTCTAAAGATTTGTGTATTAGTTTCTCAGCGTAAATGCAGGAATGCGATGGTGCGAACTACACCCTTGTGATGTTTCAGTGATTCCGCAGTTCCATAATGCACTTGTATCTACATCTACATCTCACTCCATAAGTCACCGTTTGTAGCGGAGGGTAATTCTGATATCATTAATTGATTTCCCCTCCCCGCCCCCAACCCTACCCTCACCAATTCCTTGTTCCACTCGGGTATGGTGTTTGTTAAGAATTATGGACGGTAAGCTTCTGTATGAGCCCTAATTTATCGAATTTAATCATCGTCATCTTTTCGCGAGAAGTATATGAGAGGGAGTAATATGCTGTACGCGTCTTCCCGGAAAGTGTTCTCCCAAAATTTCACCAGTAAACCTCTCCGCGTTGCACAACGTCTCTCTTGTAACATGTCTCACTGAAGTTAGTTGAGCACCTCTGTAATCCTCTCGCGACAACTAAACGACCCCGCCGGCCGCGGTGGCCGTGCGGTTCTAGGCGCTTCAGTCCGGAACCGAGTGAATGCTGCGGTCGCAGGTTCGAATCCTGCCTCGGGCATGGATGTGTGTGATGTGCTTAGGTTAGTTAGGTTTAAGTACTAAGTTCTAGGGGACTGATGACCTAAGATGTTAAGTCCCATAGTGCTTAGAGCCATAAACGATCCCGTAACGAAACGTGCCGCTCTTAGTTGGATCTTCTCTCTGTCTTCTGTCAGCTATACCTGATAATGATCCCGTATTTATGTAGAGAATTCCATAACCCACCGAAAAGCACATTATAAGCCACTTCCTTCACGGACAAGATAAATTACCTTAAGATTCGTCCAGTGAATCTGTGACTCCACTTAAGGTCGTTGTGGATAGTTATTCCTAGATACTTTTATGGCAGATACTGTTTTCATCATCTTCTCATCAATAGTGTGGTTGTACAGTAATGGATTTCTTTTCCTGTGTATGCGCAACATGTTACATTTATTTACGTTGAGCGTCAACTGCCGGGAGCTGCACCATTCATCAATGCCCTGGACGTCATTCTGCAAATCGATACTGTCCTCTGTCACCGCTACTTTCTTATAGAAAAAAAAGTCATCTGCGAAATGTCTCAAAGGGATTTCGACGCTTTCTGCTAGATCGTTTATATACAGTGTAAATAATAACGGTCCTATCACACTTCCTTTACATCGATTTTGTTCCGTTAAGGCCGACGTGTTGAGCGATATCTGCAAGGAAGTCTTGAATCCAGTCGCAGGTCTGGTCCGATACTCGGTAAGCAGATATTTTTTTCAGTTATCGGCAGTGCGAAACTGTGTCAAACGCTTTCCTGAAGACAAGGTATCGGGATTTACCTGAATGCTATGGATTCTATGGAGGAACAGAGCGAGCTGAGTTTCCCTGATTCTCTGTTTGTGGTATCCACGTTGATTTTTATACAGAAACATCATAATACTTGAGCATAAATCATGTTACACTATTCTACAACACATTGGAGTTAGTGATACACACCTATAATTATGTACATCTGCCCTATGGCTACTCCCGAAAACAGGAATGACCTCCGCTTTTTCCTGTCGCAGGTAACCTTCGTTGCTCTAGCGATCTACGATACGTTGCTTGTAGAAGAGGAGCAAGTTCTTCCTCATAATATTTATAGAATCTGGCCCTGACGCCTGTCCATTACTAAGCGATTGAAGTTGTTTTTCTGTTCCGCGATCGGTTATCCCAATTTCTGCCATTTCGACGTTCGTACGATGACTCAAAGGAGGGACGTGTTACGATCATCCATGGTGAAACAATTTCGGAATACAGAATTCAGTATTTTGGCCTTCTCTGTGTATAAAAGAAGTTGTTAGAATAATTGTAAATTATTTATGTTGAAAGCGTGGCGTTCTTGTGGGAGCCTTCACAGCAAAGTGAGTGAGTGTATTATGCAATTTTGGTCCTTTCAAGTGGGTGAAGCGAAATGTCTAATGCTGTGGCATCAGTTAATAATCATTTCATTCAAATTGGTAGCACGCAGGAACAGCTTCTACCTCGTGTTTATTCAAGATTAATAATAACTTCGATAAATACGCTATTAGTTTATATCTGGTCTTTATAATTTCAGAATCTAGTACCCTGGACCCCACAGGAAGAGTTAACTAATTCGTCGACCGTGAAGCGTGCGATAGCCGACAATAAAACAGAAATTTCAGAAATTCTTCCAATGTCATTTTCAGTTCTTTCTGCAACACTATCCTTACAGACAACTGAAATACAAGGCCAGCGTAGAAAATTGTCGACATAAAGTTTACAATCACCAAATTTTGTCGGAAAATTCTGAAATTTACTCCAGATCTCTCTCCTATTTATCTCACGCAATAGTGTATTGACACTGATGGTGCAGGTTCGCCCACAAGTCGCTAAAAGCTAGTGAGGTCGACATCTTGGTGCTATTCGAGAGGAACATATCATGTTCCTTAATCAAGTGATTCTTTAATATAAACTTACTGTACTCTGTTAGCAAGAAATAATTATACAACACACAGTAAAGAAACAGAGAAAGAAAATTAAAAAAAGAAATAAAATTATCAAGGATTATCAGGATAAATCGCTTTCGCGGGAGCGTTTACCCGCACTAGTGTTAAGCCGTAATCTCGATAAGTTCGAATAGACTCTCTCCAGCAGACACTATCAAATCCACGTGGAATGGGGTAAATACCTATATTTCAGGGCCTTGACTGTTATTGTTCTGGATGAAGATAACAATTTAACGTCCTGGTGACGACGAAGCTGTTAGAACACATGTTCAGAGTGAAGGAGTATAAGGGAATCAAGTTTTCTATTCCTTTCCCAACCACATATACTACATGTATTTATAGGAGGGAAAGGAATAAAAGGCTGATAACTGTAAATAAATTAAAGCTAAATAACTGTTGCAAAATTACACGAAGCTGGAAAGAACTGGTCATCAGCATACAGTGAACTAAAACTAACTTTCGAAGTTTGACTGATATTTGAAAGACTTACGATCAAAATCGGCAGAAGAGATAGATAAAATTCTTCCTGATTTTCTACAATCATCGAAGTAAGAGGAAATTAAACTGTTATTCAAGTTAATAGGTAGAATCTATCAGACGTGATACTTACCATTTGCGTTTAAGGAGAACATCGTTAACACAATGCCAAAGGTATATGTGATAACTATTTCCAGTGCTGACTAACTCTTCGAGCACAGTCCCTACCCCTTCCTCCCTTACTTCTTCCCCTCTTATAGTTTCAACCGTGTCAGTTTTTTCGATTAGTTCTGATACACATTGTATACAAATCTTGCACTTGGGCGCCCCCCTCAGCTTGGTTCTCCAAGCGAACGTTAGTAATGGTCACACGTCCTGTATAGAAATCTTCCAGTTGTAGCCTCTCTCGCGCCCCTTTCAGCTTGGCAGCTCAAGACGCGGCCTTGTCTCTGCCCAGTCAACTTGACATTTCAGGGATACAAGATGATGACTAGGATACAGTACAATGGGGGATAAGAAAACACTGACAGCCTGTCTGACGAAGATTAGTTTGGCTTCAGGAAAGGGAGACCAAATCTGACGTTACATATGATAATGAAAATGACCGATGCGAACGCGCGGGACGGATAGTATAGTTATGTCAGTGCATCTTTTCTTAACTAGCGAGAATGTGTGTACTTTCCGTGCCCCCAGTGACACAATGCCGACGTAAGCGCATCTGCCGAGGTCACCGTGTCAGTCGTGTGCTGGTGTGAGTTGTGGCATTATCGGTGGTGACGGGGTCGACATAGTACACTGCCATATACTCTGTGTTGTGTCCGAACTGAAGTTGTTCGACATCCGGTGCGTTGTTAAACTGGTGAAACGTCTTCATAAGGAAGTTAGCCAAGTAAGTTAGCAAACCCAGTCGACCAACGAAAGAATAAAACCGTGTTCCTTTCGTTCCGGGAAGCAACATCAAGCAAAATACACTCCTGGAAATTGAAATAAGAACACCGTGAATTCATTGTCCCAGGAAGGGGAAACTTTATTGACACATTCCTGGGGTCAGATACATCACATGATCACACTGACAGAACCACAGGCACATAGACACAGGCAACAGAGCATGCACAATGTCGGCACTAGTACAGTGTATATCCACCTTTCGCAGCAATGCAGGCTGCTATTCTCCCATGGAGACGATCGTAGAGATGCTGGATGTAGTCCTGTGGAACGGCTTGCCATGCCATTTCCACCTGGCGCCTCAGTTGGACCAGCGTTCGTGCTGGACGTGCAGACCGCGTGAGACGACGCTTCATCCAGTCCCAAACATGCTCAATGGGGGACAGATCCGGAGATCTTGCTGGCCAGGGTAGTTGACTTACACCTTCTAGAGCACGTTGGGTGGCACGGGATACATGCGGACGTGCATTGTCCTGTTGGAACAGCAAGTTCCCTTGCCGGTCTGGGAATGGTAGAACGATGGGTTCGATGACGGTTTGGATGTACCGTGCACTATTCAGTGTCCCTTCGACGATCACCAGTGGTGTACGGCCAGTGTAGGAGATCGCTCCCCACACCATGATGCCGGGTGTTGGCCCTGTGTGCCTCGGTCGTATGCAGCCCTGATTGTGGCGCTCACCTGCACGGCGTCAAACACGCATACGACCATCATTGGCACCAAGGCAGAAGCGACTCTCATCGCTGAAGACGACACGTCTCCATTCGTCCCTCCATTCACGCCTGTCGCGACACCACTGGAGGCGGGCTGCACGATGTTGGGGCGTGAGCGGAAGACGGCCTAACGGTGTGCGGGACCGTAGCCCAGCTTCATGGAGACGGTTGCGAATGGTCCTCGCCGATACCCCAGGAGCAACAGTGTCCCTAATTTGCTGGGAAGTGGCGGTGCGGTCCCCTACGGCACTGCGTAGGATCCTACGGTCTTGGCGTGCATCCGTGCGTCGCTGCGGTCCGGTCCCAGGTCGACGGGCAAGTGCACCTTCCGCCGACCACTGGCGACAACATCGATGTACTGTGGAGACCTCACGCCCCACGTGTTGAGCAATTCGGCGGTACGTCCATCCGGCCTCCCGCATGCCCACTATACGCCCTCGCTCAAAGTCCGTCAACTGCACATACGGTTCACGTCCACGCTGTCGCGGCATGCTACCAGTGTTAAAGACTGCGATGGAGCTCCGTATGGCACGGCAAACTGGCTGACACTGACGGCGGCGGTGCACAAATGCTGCGCAGCTAGCGCCATTCGACGGCCAACACCGCGGTTCCTGGTGTGTCCGCTGTGCCGTGCGTGTGATCATTGCTTGTACAGCCCTCCCGCAGTGTCCGGAGCAAGTATGGTGGGTCTGACACACCGGTGTCAATGTGTTCTTTTTTCCATTTCCAGGAGTGTAGATATAAAAAAGAGGAAACCGCTAACTGTACTCAAAGTTTGTACGTAGATGCAATGTCTCTTTAGGATTTACAATCAATTCTTGTTTCTCCTCGTTTAAGGTAACCCATTGCGATAGTCTTTACCAACGTGCATTGATGGAGATCCTTCAGGGTACAGAAAACTGTAACAGTAACATATTGTCAGTAATGGGGAGAAAACTGTGATCAAGGTAATGTGTTTCGAAATCTTCAGAGGTGTTAAACTAATCAAACAGTAACACAACAGTTTCATCAAAAATTACATTAATATCGATGTATTAAGAAGATTCGTCTTTCTAATGAATACGAATACATAGGTTCCTTCAAATACACGGAGATATCGGGAAAAAGCTAAAAACCAATACGATAATATTACTGCAAGCCCATGGTATAGGTCTGCTACATCGATAAGGCAACAGTAATATGGAGGTTACGACGTTCGAATAACGCAGTGAGAACTTTCCCAAAAGTTTCCAGAAGAAAAAGTTTGCACGAAGTGTAGGACCAGAGACTGCAGCTTCTGCAGGACTACACTCGATTAATGCGTTGTCAGTAGTTCGCTGTTGCTTCTTTGATCAGAGGTACTGGCTTGTCGAGGACTGACATCTCGAGCGCCTCGTTGCGGTAATGGTTGCTATGAATGCGTCGTTTCACAAAATGTAAGCATTTGAAACATTACCGTGCAAATAAATGAATGCTGCGCGCTTCTGGGAATGTACAAACCTAAAAAGCGGAAAAGCAGGAAAGATAAGGACTGTGCTTACACAAAGCACGAACAAACGCGAAATGTAACTCTTAGAGACGAGGAAACACGGGCTCCGTCGATTTGAGCGACGAGGCAAAATTTACGAGAATGGCGCGTCAAACAGAACTACGTAAACTCAGGGGGTACTTAAACGTTTTGCTGCGGCTGCGAAAGGACAAACTGCCGCGGAATTCCCGTTAGACTTGATTGGATGATAACTCGCGTGCGTTCTGTATGTGATGAACGACCTAATAGAATTCTAAATAAGCAGCAAACTATTTTGTTAGCGCAACAGGTCTCCCACCAGAAGTTCTCACATGTTACTCGCAACAAAGAAAGTAAATCACTTATGTAAGATGTAAAAGATTTAGTTTCAGATCCAGTGCAGCGAATACTGGAGAACTGAGGTCACAGCACATGACTATTTGCGGGGAGCTGACTTGATGCTCTAGATATGTTTTGAAGGTTAAAACCATACATAAAACAACTCTTTAAAGTTTTAAAATGATTATTCCTGTACAGCAGTATCCATATCTGCACTGATGTCGGCGCCTGACCATTATAAAGTCGTTCGAAAATCAGACTTCCATCTACATTCCATAGTCGTCAGAATAACTTAAGCAGATAAACGTAACTACAGCGCTGAATCATCCGATATATATTTCGTTTCAGTTATACAGATAGAAATGAAAGGGGGCGAGCAGAGGATAATATAACAAGGAAATAATCGTAAGAAACATAGGTCCGGAAAACAATGGTTTCCACAAGTGCTGTATTTCACTGTTGCAACACTGTAAATTCTACACATGCACATACACACTCTGCGTTAGATATGTAACAGCTGACGGCTGTGTATGAAGAATGGTGGTCGCCGCCATTTGTCGAACGCAAATTTGTCTTTATCAATGAATTCAATTGAATAATAGTTTAAAGTCTAGCTCAGATTCCACGGAAATATGTTGTTTTCCAGGCGCAGCAAGAAATGGAGGGCCTTTAAAGACTGGTGTCAAGAACACAGTACGTGGTCATTGGAACAGAGGTGCCAGGTTATGTTTACGGTCGAGTGCAAGTACAGTCTGAACAGTGATTCTCGCCGGGTTTTCATCTGGCATGAACCAGGAAGCAGATACCAACTCCTTAATGTCCTTGAAAGGTCCCTGTATGGAGGTTGTGGTTTGATGGTGTGGGCTGGGATTACGATTGGTGCACGCACACCCCTGCATGTCTTTGACAGAAGAACCGTAACAGGTCAGGTGTATCGGGATGTCATTTTGCACCAGTATTTACGCCTTTTCAGGGGTGCAGTGGGTCCCACCTTCCTCCTGATAGATGATAACGCACGGCCCCACCGAGCTGCCATTGTGGAGGTGTACCTTGAAACGGAAGATATCAGGCGAATGGAGTGGCCTGCCTGTTCTCCAGCCCTAAAACCCATCGACCACGTCTGCGATGCTCTCGGTCGACTTATCGCTGCACGTCTTCAAACGCCTAGGACAGTTCAGGAGCTCCGACAGGCACTGATGCATGGGAGGCTATACCCCAGCAGCTGCTCGACCACCTGATCCAGAGTATGACAAGCCGTTGTGCGGCCTGTGTACGTGTGCATGGTGATCATATCCCATATTGATGTCGGGGTACATGCGCCGGGAACAGTGGCGTTTTGTGGCACATGCGTTTCGGGACGGTTTTCTCAACTTATCACCAATACCGTGGACTTACAGATCTGCGTCGTGTGTGTTCCCTATGTGCCTATGCTATTAGCGCCAGTTTTGTGTAGTGGCACGTTGTATGGCACCACCTTCTTCAATTGTTCTTATTTTATGAGCATTGGTGTATTTATGTTCCAGAACTAAAAGTCACATGAGAAAGGAGATCTTCTAAGTGAAAGTGCTCTTTTTCCAGAGTTAATCGGTAACAGCTGCCCAAAGCAATATATCATTAATTTTTCACAGTCACTTGTCAGTTCGCAATGGGCACACCTAAAACAAATAATAAACAAGATTTGAGACAGTAATAATAAAATAAATGTTATTAAGTGACATGATACCGTCTCATATTCATTTAAATCACATTGAAGACGATGGAACATTGTTTATGATAATGGCGTCGTATTTTGGAGTAACAGGGGTTGGAAATTCCCTTGACTTGTCTTTTATCTTCTCTGGCACTTTCTGGAATTACGTCGAACGGATATAGAAAAGTTGCCTTTAAGAATGAAGTGCGCGTGAAGCCATAATATTTCTCTTATAGTGTTGAAGATATTTCTTTCAGACAGCGCTGTGACGTCTATAGCTAATAGTACATTGCAATCGAGTAAACAGTCTAACATTTCTTACCAATGACATTGAAAATTGCCTGCCCTTCGCTGCTGATGGCGTATTTCAAATCTGAAATTTGTTACTTATTCTATTTATTAATTATTTTATATCCTGTGACCCACAATTTAGAAACATTCTGTATTCATTCTTATGAAAATTTTTATTGTCAATAGCAATTTTTAGTTCCTAAACATCCCAACTAATAAGATAAGATACACTGTTGGACCGAAAAGCAATACTATTTTCCATCGCTGTAACTGTATCTGCTACGTGATGTATGCACAATTGTTAAGAACCGCGTCTACTTCAATACCTAACTATACCACAATATTGTCTTACATCTTGAAAATTTGCTGGCAGATTAAAACTGTGTGCCTGAACGGGACTCGACTCGGGACCTTTGCCTCTCCCGGGCAAGTGCTCTGCCGACTCACGACGTTTCCTCAAAATTTTAAATCTACCACTATCTCATCTACCTATCTTCCAAACTTTTTTTCTTTCAATCTCTCATTGGCATACACTGCTACTACTTGAAATAGATTATAAACAACACTTTCACCAGTTCTTGCCTGCCACATTGGACATGCCACTCCATCGCTTCCCGATCTGCAGGCATTTTCTGTCTGTTTCTGCTGCTCTGTGGAGGGCTTTGTGGTGGAATCTCCCTCTGTTGTTGTTTCCCCGCTCCCTAGTTGTTTGGGGTCGACTCCTTTGGTCCGAGAGAGAATCATTACTGCCGATGGGATGTGTTGCCACATGCCGGCACACGCCACCCAGGTTCTACAATTGACCTTCAATAAGTCTTTCTTCTCAGCAAATTTCAGTTGAATAGAATGCAGAATTTGTTGTGGTACATTGTGAAATATTCCCGCTTCAGCCCCTACGCTCATGACGTTCCTATAGGTAGCGGCATTATACGTAACCTTTAAAGTGGTGCCTGGTAATGGAGATACGTTCCAGCCAGAGAGCTATCATTGAGTTTCTTTTGACGGATAACCAGAGCAATGCAGATATTCGTAGTCGCTTGCGAAATGTCTACGGAGACCTGGAAGTGAACAAAGGCACAGAGAGTCGATGGACGAGGCGTGTGTCATCTTCACAACAAGGTCGTGCAAACCTGTCCGAACCCTCATCTGCCAGCCGGACGCACACTGCTGTGACTCCTGCAGTGTTGGGACGAGCGGACCCTTTAATTCGAGGTGATCGACGGACCACAATCAAAACACCTCTCTGCACAACTGGACGTCTCTGTTGATAGTGGAGACAAACTCATCCACTGGGTTCCTCGCCCCCTAACAGAACATTATGAAGAGCAATGAAGGAACCACTGTGCGTAACTGTTTACGCGTTACGATGCTGATCGTGGCAAGTTTATGTCGAACATCGTCACAGGTGATGAAACATGGATTCATCTCTTCGATCCGGATACATAACGGCAGTCCATGGAGTGCCGCCACACTACCTCTCCTACAAAGTTGGAAGCCTATAAAGCCATGGACTTATAGGACTCTGAAGGAGTTATTCTCTTTGTTGTCCTCCATAATGGTGCAAGAATCAACCCTGAATTGCATTGTGCTACCCTCAGGAAACTAAAGAAACGACATCAGCGTGTTCGTCGCCACAAAAATGCAAACGAACTTCTCCTTCTCCGTGGCAGCGAAAAGCCTCGCCCAAGGCTGCGCGTTCGAGAGGAGCTATCAAAACCTTATTGGACTGGTCTTCCTCATCCACCCTACAGTCCAGATCTCGCACCTTCCGACTTCCATCTTTTACGCCTGTTGGAGGATGCACTCTGCGGAAGCAATACGTGGATAATGTTGCGGTTATTGGCGCAGCAAGACATTGGCTCCTACGTCGACTAGTAGAATGGTACCATTCGGGCATGCGCGCCCTCACAGGAGTAGGGCGTAAGGCCGTCGCATTGAACGGAGATTATATTAAAAACTAGAGTTTTTTAGCCAAACAAGCGGGGAATAATATGGTGTACTGGAATCCTTAAAGCCGGCCGCTGTGGCCGAGCGGTTCTAGGCGCTTCAGTCTGGAACCGAGGGACCGCTACGGTCGCAGGTTCGAATCCTGCCTCGGGCATGGATGTGTGTGATGTCCTTAGGTTCGTTAGGTTTAAGTAGTTCTAAGTCCGGGGGACTGATGACCTCAGATGTTAAGTCTCATAGTGCTCAGAGCCATTTGAACCATTTGTTAAGTCCCATAGTGCTCAGAACCACTTGAACCATTTGGAATCCTGAATACAACCAATTGCAGGCAGTCATATGCTTTAATCACAAATAAATGTCTAAATGAAGCTAATGTTGCCATCGTGTGCTACATGTAAAAAAAGTTATAAATCGCACATATCAAATGTAGTGTTGGGGAACACCGAGATCATGACCTAAAGTATGAATGTTAATCTGACCGACAATCTTGTTAAAGTAAAGAGTGGCGTGTCACCGGTCGCTACCTTCCCATTACTCAACAATTTCTGCTTGGAGAGTGTCAGACTTCAATAAAGAGGTTAGTGTGACACAGAGCAGAAGAAATTATGACACTCTGAGTCTTCGAAAATGACATGCCGGATCATGACAGCTTTGTCACCCAAAAAATCAATAAGTAACATATCCTGTCTTGGCCTCATTGAACCAGGGGTCATATGCACATTCCGTGCTGCATGCCTGCAAACGTTTTGTGATCTACTGGGTGTCAGAATTGTTTCTGTAGACCTCTGACTCTAAACAAAATGATTAAACGGTTAAAAGGTGATGCAAACGTTTACGTAACCCATTCAATTGAAGCTGAGGCCACAGATGATTGTTTTCCCGAACCATAATGCAATATCGTAGAGTATTCAGTATTCTCTGCCTCAGAGATTTTTTTATCCCCGCCCAAGAATTCACAGCGATTGAGTCTTTCAAGAGACAAATAACAGGCAAAATTATATCCATGTAACCAGGAAATGTAGGCAAGTCAAATGTGTGTTCTTTTGATGTGTGTCATCTGAAAACAGTATTTCATAGTAAGGTGTCTTTGTATTCCTTTTGTACAGTGGAGTAAATGGAGTTGACACGAAATGAGCAACATTTAAATATTATGTAAAACATAGTGAGACCTTACACAAAAGACAAAGACAAAATAAAAACATGACTCAATTTATAAAAGTGGTTTTAACATTAATGTATAGGTAGTGTGTGATCTTTTGTCAATCTTGCATTTTAGATGAGAGTGATATTTTACCTCAGTACTCATCTGAAAGTGGTATTGTCCCTCATGAAAAAACATAGTAAGAAGGAATGAAAAAACATAGTAAGAAAGAAAAGTGAAAATTACACTTAACACAATAAAATAAATACAGCAAGGCACACAAATATAAGTAAAACACACACATATTTTAAGTCTCCTACTGCTCCCTTCTCAAGGATCTTTAGGGAGACCTGAAATTACTTTACATTAGTCACATGAATCAACACCGCACTACAATCATGAGGTGTGTAACAGGTTGGACGTGGCATCTGTAGGGGATGAGTTGGTGGTATGTGGAGGGTTATCTCTTTACGTAACATCATCAGTGGTGGCAGTAGTGTCTGTGTCAGTACCTGTATTCTGTCTATGGCAGCAATAGGTACGTATCTGGACTATTCACAGACCAGAGATGGGCAGCAGTTGACAAACTGTCACTCTTGTTGAAGCCAGCCCTCCAGCGATGGTCTCGAGTAGTCAATTGCTTGGTCCAGTGCTCTCTAGTCCCTCGTTTCTTGATGTGATCAGTTTTACATTCAGGTCCGGTCCGCCAAGAATCTTTTGTCAAAAAGAGGTGGCCCCAAGCGGTCGCCCAACGTTGGGGTAGAGCCTCCGTTACGTGCTGGCTGTAGGCGAGGCACTCCCGCTGGTACTTTCAGCTGCAGCACCTGGAATTCCTTTCAGTCTCCATTGGCATGAGTGAAAGGGACGAGCAGGACTGTGTGCACACATCTTGATTGCTCTGAGCTGTCCCAGTGTCATAATGTCAGCCAGCTGCCTTTCATGTCACCTGGCGGTAGTGGACTAGGTCTCCTGCAGCTGGCAGTTGCCGGTGTGGCCATGTGGTGACGTCATGTCGGACCGTCAGTTGTCTGGGGTAGCTGCCATGCTGTGACATTACGTCAGCAGCTGTGTGCAATGTCTCGCTACGTCGTGCCAGCCCTGCTAGCCAATTTTCAATATTTGCCGCCTACCCAGCACTTGGTCATGCAGCATCCCTCTGGCTGCAGCTGGGCATGGGTCTACTTCTCACTCGTCATTTGGAATGCCATAGTTTTCTGCACAATCCTTACCCCTTATTTTATTGCTGTGATTTTACAATTAATGTTTGCAACAACACACATTGAAAATCATAACAAAATATATGATCTGTTTGTGGTTGAAACTTTACAAAATGATTAACGCAAGGAATTGTAGCGTACCTTACTGTTTTCTTTTATTTAATCGCTGTTACTACTAAAATCCCTTAAAACAAAAAGAGAACATTTAGAGATCTTTTTCTGATTTTCATTAACATCGATGATTAATCGCTTATCCAAAACAAATAAGCTAACCATTTGCTAGTGGTGACGTCGTGCTGATATAATATATGTCAGTGTTTTGTTAGTTTCCCAACACCTTCATACTGTACATTCCAATGGGCTAAGTCGGCGCAGCCTGCATATTTATACTTCAAGCACTCTCACACCATGCGAAATTTACTTCTATTTATATTCTACCCATTACCAAATTCTTCTACCTCTAAACCTTTTTACTTTACGCTAATCTAGACTCTGATACTTCTCTAGAGTGTCAACTTACTGGATGGTAACCCTCATGCGGCTGTCTGGCGCAGAATATGGATCTCATACGGCTGACTGCCATCTGTACACTCCTTTCTCTGATATCGGGATAGACTAGACTGCGGCACGAATTCAGCTTTCCCTCTGATCAGTAACTCTCAAAAATCGATGTGCAGACATCATCAAATAACAGCTGCTACAAAGATATAAAATAGCAGTTTTTCTGTAATTTGCAGTGCAGTGACCCGCACGTAATACAAAACTTCGTCGGTGACGCACCGCTGGCGATCCACAATCAAAATATCGGATGGCAAACATCATTGCACTACTGACGATAATCTATAAACGATAACCACAGACGAAATAGTACCACCGACGAAAAATATCGCACCATAAGCGATTATCCATAGGTGTAACAATACTCGAAAACCACCAACAGGAAGAACTAGCTCGACTGGCTAATCACACAACAGCGAGAGAGAGAGAGAGAGAGAGAGAGAGAGAGAGAGAGAGAGAGAGAGAGAGAGAGAGAGAGAGACAGAGAAACATAATTGAACTTCAACACGCATCTGGCGTGGGCAACACATGTACATCTCGCAAGATACCCCATTGCTATCGGTGGCATGATCAGCATCACGCTATGATCCAGTATCGGGTCGCGAATTAACTTCTGTGGCACCACTATCGCCTCCTCGCTCCAAATGGTGGAACAGACCGTGCATATGCCTCACTGGCAATGCACAAAATATCAACGGAAAAAACCAAACCATTACGACATTCCCAAATGAATTCTGAGAATAATTGGATTTACAAGACTTGTGCAAGTATCCAGTTCAGAGGATCCAGTCAACGACTCCAAACCTCTCTCTTCTTTCAAAAAAGAAGATTTTAGACTAGGGAGGCATCATTCTCATGGTAAGCAGGGACATGTTTTCGCCAAAACATCTATCTAGACAGGACCAGAGTGTCTCATTTATGAAGTGATCTAATCCTTCTGGGCTGACCATTTTCAGTTTCTGAAAGACGGCCATTAACCTTACCAGATAGTTGTGGCCATGAAATACATGTTTTTGTGGCTCACTAAAGGAACGAGGCGACTACCTGCCGTTAATGGGGGAAGGGGGGGTTATAGTCGTGCCTCCGCTAAACACATACACCAGCCACTCTATCCACATGGTCCCAGCTTCTAGCACAAGAATGCATGGAGTTTTATGACCTTCCCACCACTTACACAAAATCTGAGTTTACAGCATCTCGCTTAAATAGCTTCTTCCACCCACTTTCAGACCTCTAGCCGCCTTCAGGACGGACTGGCGCCTGGCCCAGGTAAAATATTTCGCGAACCGGCGCCCTTCAGCCTGAACGTAGGTGGAAGGAGGAGAGAGCTACGGCCAGAGGTCCTCTCTCCTTGTTCTCCACACCCTCCAGTACGACATCTCAGGTAGAGGTTCACTAAAGGTTACACGTTATTCTGCACACAACTTCCCTTTGTAAAAAAGTCATAAGCATCACATAGCAAATGCAGTGCTTGCGAACACCAAGATCACTACCTGAAATACGAATATTACTCTGACTGAAAATGTTAATACAGTGAGTGAGTGGTGTGATTCCTCTCTCAACTTCCTTTCAGGAAAAAATGTGTTGCAGTACTTATTGAACGCCCCTTATAGGTTCATAGACAGAAAAAGTGTGATCTCTGACAGGTGCTGTTGCTACCATGGTTACTGCCTTGCTGCAACTATAGTAGGTAGTACAGCAGGAACGTCCTTCACAATTATTGCGCCCAATAATTACAATGATTTGAAACACTTTATAAAATAGTAGTGTATGTTTAGAACACATCCAAATCATCCTTATGTTGAGGAGGAAAATAAAACAAGGTGACAGAATTATTATCAAAAGACATACCCAGCTCCTTTGGAATACAATTCACAATAGTACAAAATGAGCTGCCCTTCTTTGAACAGATCTCTGTCGATCCTATCTAATGCGAATCCCTCGCTACGCAGCAGTAATCCACGTCGTCACAATCCTCACAGCTCAGCTGATTTCCATCTAACAGTGTCTCCAATATGCTTATCGAAAGGTGATAAGCCAATATCATATTATCATATTTTAGAGCAGTTTTTTATCTGCTGAAGTACTAACACTGGAAATGCTAGTATTTGTCCATTTTTATCAACAGGAGACTAGCCTCTTCTGGACGAAAGGATATTGCGATTGTAAGACAAACGGATTGGTAGACCTTTTGCCTAAGGTGAAATTGATCATACCAGCTAACAGTGACCTAAGATAGGGTTTGCTCATGGAAAGTGCGAAAAGAGGAATGGAGGCGACTATTTTGATACTCTATTGTAGTGGGTTGTGGCAATACAGCCATCTGCTGATATGCGATTATAAATGAATTAGCCTAAAATGACGAGCTTCTTCATTGGCTGGGTACTGGAGCGAATCCTAGTGCTCCATACTGAAGGCCGTTGCAGGCATAGAGATACTGGAATGGAGTTAGAGTTGGCTGCATGTAAGAGGTGCATTATGTCGACTACTGAGAAGTTTGCACATTACGTGCCTCTCATTTATAAGTGTGCATGTGAGTGGGCCTGGAATTTAGTGTCTCATTTTGGACACTGTTTAATAAAGCTAGTAACACATACAGAACTGAATTTTTAGGTAATATACTCCTGGACTCATTTATTCTGTTAAGTCGTTTAATTGTGTCACATGCTAAATTTTGCGGGCATGGAAATGTTATCCTAGCCCAGTGAAGGCATTACCACGTGGCAAGGGCAAACCCGTTTTCTATTGACTGTTGGTTACTCTTTTTGGCGAGTAATTATCTTACATAGTGTGATTACGCGGCATGGCTTTGTGATACAGATGGCAAACTTTGTGTGGTTGTTATATACATTGTTAAGTTGCTTTGTATGCAGAGCTCGAACTTCACATGGTACATTCCGGACTTGAATAATAGTAATCCGAGTAATACTATCTGGCAGCATCTATAATTTCATCGATGCAAGGAGTAATGATTATAAGTGGTGATATTTTAATATATGGAGTCATAATGTGTACACACATCTGGATGTTTTTTCTCTGCAATGAACAGACTTCACACAAATGCATCGCAAACTTCATGACCTGATGTTTTGTGTACAGTTGTAACTGCATCTCTGAGTAGACAACAACTTTCTGTATAGACTAACCGCCTTGCCTCCCTGCGTTCATACTTCAACAACTGACATGCTGCCCAAGGAAAAATAAACATTAATGGCTTGTTTGTGCAATGAATACATCGAGGTACTACCCAATCAAAAAACGTAATACTTGTAATACCTATAATCATTAGCCTGAAAATGACATAAATACTTATGTATTGTTAATCAAAATATCCACGGGTGTACTGCCGGTCTACAGTGTCCAACGGGCACAGTATTTCGGCGATCACACATGTCGCCATCATCAGGTGAACTGATGGACTGAGCTCCTGTGAACGTGCCGGCACGGAGATCCGTACGCTATGGCTGCTCAGAGGGAACTGGATTCGGTCGCGGCGGCGGCCGATTTAAATACCCTCCGCCCGCGGCGGGCTCCCTCCACCGTCCGCGCCCCGCGCCACGGTCGCGCGGTGGAACAGATGACGTCGGTCTGATGGCTCTGTCCGCCGTGGTCGTCACAACCATACGTTTGCTCGATTTACTCTTGATTAACCCAATCGATGGTTCCCAAGCCTCGCTAAGATTGTAGCCACAGTCACGGTTTATGAGATCGTCATTGGTGCGAATTTCGATGGCCTCTCTAACAACGCTGTCCCAGTATCTCGACGTCTGTACCAGAATCCTCCTGCGTTCGTACTCCATAGCGTGATTTTCCGACAAACAATGTTCAGCGACCGCCGACTTGCTCGGATACATCAGTCGAGTGTGCCTCTGGTGTTCACGGCATCGATCCTCGACGGTACGCATCGTCTGACCAGTATACGACTTGCCACATTGACACGGAATCTGGTACGCGCCGGCCTTCCTCAAACCGAGGTCATCTTTGGCGCTCCCCACCAGTACACGAGTTTTATTCTGAGGACAAAACACAGTTCCGACCAGGTGTTTCTTCAAACTGCGGGCGATTTTCCCCGAGAGTGTGCCTGTATATGGAATAAACGCAGTGCCTACCTCCTCCCTCGTGATTTCATCCATCTCCACAGGTTGTGCTGTAGTGGATGGGCGGAGAGCACGTTGAATCTGACACTATGAGTACCCATTTTTTCGAAATACAGTTCTCAGATGTTCCAATTCCTGTGGTAGACTCTCTGCGTCAGAGATAGTGCGCGCCCTATGTACTAGAGCGTTTTAAGTACCCCATTCCTCTGTGAAGGGTGGTGGCAGATGTCTGCGTGCAAATACAGATCAGTGTGCGTTGTCTTCCGATACACCCCATGACCTATGGTGCCGTCAGCCCTTCTCTTGACCAAGACGTCAAGGAAAGGTAATTTACCCTCCGTTTCAGTCTCCATAGTGAATTTGATGTTGGGGTGTCTGTAGATGTGTAAGGAAGTCAAGGAGTTTATCCATACCATGTGGCCAGATGGCGAACGTGTCGTCCACGTAACGGAAAAAGCAAGTAGGTTTCCATTCGGATGACGACAGGGCTTCCTCCTCGAAGTTCTCCATGTACAAATTCGCTACCACCAGTGAGAGAGGGCTACCCATGGCGACTCCCTCCGTTTGTTCGTAGTATTCTCCATTAAAAAGAAAATACGTGGAAGTCAAGACATGCCTAAAAAGTTCGGTGGTCTTCTCGAAAACTTTTGACTAATCAATTCTAGTGACTCTCGCAGGGGTACCCTCGTAAAGAAGGAAACGACGTCAAAACTCACCATGATATCTGACTCATCCAACCTGAAGCTATCAAGGCGTTTAACAAAATTCCCCACATAAGGAATTAATATTCCAGTCAGGTATTTGGCCAACAAAAATGTAGGTGCCCTGATGTTGCTGACAATGGAGCGTAATGGTACCCCCTCTTTGTGAACCTTCGGGAATCCATATAGCCTAGGCGGTACCGGACCTTGGGGTAACAATTTCTTAGCGTCACCGTCCGGTAAATCTGCGTCCTTGAGAAGCGACCTCGTCTTGTTCTCCACCTTCTTTGTAGGATCAACGCTGACCTTCCGGTAGGAATCGTCATTTAGCAGGCTCTGCATCTTATCAGTGCACGATGATTCTGGTACAGACGTCGAGATACTGGGACAGCGTTGTTAGAGAGGCCATCGAAATTCGCACCAATGACGACCTCATAAACCGTGACTGTGGCTATAATCTTAGCAAGGCTTGGGAACCATCGATTGAGTTAATCAAGAGTAAATCGAGCAAACGTATAGTTGTGACGACCACGGCGGACAGAGCCAATACACCGACGTCATCTCAAATGCCGTCGCAATCTGTTCCACCGCGCGA
Source organism: Schistocerca piceifrons (assembly GCF_021461385.2). Lineage (NCBI taxonomy): Eukaryota > Metazoa > Arthropoda > Insecta > Orthoptera > Acrididae > Schistocerca > Schistocerca piceifrons. The sequence goes on from NC_060145.1 coordinate 400,312,630, forward strand.
CCGTGGCGTGGGGAGCGGACGGTGGAGGGAGCGCGATGCGGGCGGAGAGTATTTAAATCGTCCGCCGCCGCGACCGAATCCAGTTCCCTTTGAGCAGCCATCGCGTACGGATCTCCGTGCCGGCACGTTCACAGGAGCTCAGTCCGTCAGTTCACCTGATGACGGCGACATGTGTGATCGCCGAAATATTGTGCCTGTTGGACACTGTAGACCGGCAGTACACCCGTGGATATTTTGATTGTCAAATACGCCGGGAGAAACTCAAGAATCACTTATGTATTGTTGTTCAGTACACCATCCTCAGTCGCCAATAGAAATACCTGGACTTATGCAAGTTACAACCTGTACAGCCGACAATATTTTAATACAGATATACAACGTATGAGTCTTTGCGGGTAGATGCAGGATAGATTGTAGTGTTGCCTAATCTATCTTCGAGTAACAGGATGAACTCTGTGTTCACGTGATCTAATGGGGGAGGGGAAGCGTATTTGGAGATGTTGATGTACAAAAAGAGACAGTGTAATGTTATTTCAGCAACCAGCACTGTGAAATCCTAGCGACGGTATGGGACCAAAGCCCTATCTTGTGCAACACAGTCTGCACTAATTGGCAGACAGAGATGGCACCACACTGCAGCACTGCAACGACTCTCTTGGTTGACAGAGTGATTTTGTGTGTTGCGAGGTAAAATGATGCTGCGCATTCCATTGCAATGTCTTCTGCAGTCAAGAAGGCACAACCATCTCACACTGCAGTGCATACGTGAACCCAGTCAAAGGAGTAATGAGAACTAGAATGAATGTTTCAGATCAATCTCAATAACAAATTATCGAGGGATGAATGAAATGAGTGACAAAATCTTATCTGCAGAAATATCAGCACGAGAATTGTAGGGGTGTAGAAACATGTGATTTGATTCACAAGGAAACATCACCAACCTGATGTCTTATTTTAAGGACAAGAAAGCAAATGGCTGGCTCTGAGCACTATGCGACTTAACTTCTGAGGTCATCAGTCGGATAGAACTTATAACTAATGAAACCTAACTAACCTAAGGACATCACACACATCCATGCCCGAGGCAGGATTCGAACCTGCGACCGTCGCGGTCGCTCGGCTCCAGACTGCAGCGCCTAGAACCGCACGGCCACTCCGGCCGGCGACAAGAAAGCACACTTGCAGGATATCAGCCACAGAAATGGATTCTGTGTGAAAATTTGGGCCATCATTCTGATAATACGCTGTTATGAAATATGGAAAATACAACTTTTAAGCTTTCTCGCATTGGATGTCTGTTACTCTCTCTGCCCCTCTGCAGTCACCTAATGCTCGAGAGCGATGTACTATACAGTGGTGTGAGTAAGCGGTCTGTGAATTACTATTTCAGATTGTTAGTGTGCTTTGTCCAGTGTGTCAAAGTGCACGGTTTCTGAATTGGTGTTGCTACCTGAAATCTCTTTGCTTTGAACATCTTCGTGTTATGATTGACAAATACAGTTTAAAAGAATTAAAGGAATTTATGTGTCAATAAAGAAGTAGCTTATCGTTATATAATTATTACCATCGCTGTTATGCGTTTATTATTGTGTTATAATACAGTCTAAAAGAATTAAAGGAATTTGTGTGTATTAAAGAAGTATCGAATTTTAATTTAATTATTAACTTTGCTGTCATGCGTTATATCAACATAATGGTTAGACATACTCTGAATAGATATTGGGCGGCCGAGGTGGCCGAGCGGTTCTAGGCGCTTCAGTCCGGAACCGAGCGACTGCTACGGTGGCAGGTTCGAATCCTGCCTTGGGCATGTATGTGATCGATGTCAAAAAATGGTTCAGATGGCTGTGAGCACCATGGGACTTAACTTCTGAGGTCATCAGTCCCCTAGAACTTATAACTACTTAAACCTAACTAACCTAAGGACATCACACACATCCATGCCCGAGGCAAAATTCGAAACTGCGACCATAGCGGTCGCGCGGTTCCGGACTGAAGCGCCTAGAACCGCTCGGCCACACCGACCGGCTGTGTGATGTCCTTACGTTAGTTAGGTTTAAGTAGTTATAAGTTCTAGGGTACTGATGACCTCAGATGTTGAGTCCCATAGTGATCAGAACCATTCGAATAGATATTGCATATTATTATTTTTGTGGCGGCGTTCGTAGCGACAAACAATTCGCTGTAGAAACGGCTTACGAAGTCACCGCCACACTTTTAAAAGCGGGCCGACCGGTCCGCTGGAACAGTGAACAGAAAGATGAAAACCCAAACACTCTGATTAAATAAAAGTCGGTACTTATCTTTATTAACGAAGATACAGAAACACAGTAGTGAACTCCGTGTCTACAGAAATCTGTCTAGTTCGAGTCGGAGCGGCTAGGTCAACGTAGGCTGACGACAAACAACAACTCTGCTGCGATGAACACACAACTGACTAGCAAGTACACAATTCAATTCGGTGGCGAGTATACAACTGAGCGGCGAATACAGAACTGTCCTAGCGCTCGCGACTCCAGCGCTTAAGAAGCCAGAAGCCAGCGGTGGCGCGCGCAGACTTGCGGCGATTTGCTGTCTCGCTGGCGCTGCTTATGCGGACGGCGTCCGGACTTTGATACTGCCAACCTTTTGGCAGCGGGCTCGGGTGGCATTACTGGCTAGGACATAACAATTATAAACTTACAGCAGTCTTTGAAAAAGTTTATTCTATATAAATGATGTCTAAAGAGAATAATATTCACTGCTAAACGATTAGTCATTATATTAGTATATAACTGTGGTGTGCGTACTGTAAGACCTTCGGTACACACACCATCAGATTATTTGACTTGTCGCTCTAACGAATTAGGCGAGTGTCAGCAATATGTCTCGTGGTCTTATCGTAGCGTGTTTATCTTCTTCCGTTAGGTCAGACGATAGAAATGCCACTTGCATGCTTAGAGTAGCAGATTGACGGTGACCAACTTTAAATAGAACTTGATTAATTTTCACACACATTTATTAAAATAATAACAATCATAAACCTTACTTAACTTGATTCTGGATGCTATTTACAACTGACAATCTGAAGTTCCTTTGGTCTTGGTACGTTAATCTTATTCTCACATATCTCTGATACTTGACAAAGTGTCTACACATGTATCTTCATGGCTATGTACAGGAATATGATAATCTTATTAGGTGCAGACTGAAACTTGACTATAGACTGGTGCAGACTAATGTAGACTGGTACAGGGTGGTGCAGACAAATGCAGACTGATGCAGACTGACTAATCGGAGTTCTGTACAGCCGTTATAATACCTCGCGCGGTCAGGTATCACTGCGCAAATGTGATCCGCGAGGAGAAAAGGTTCTACGTTAGCAGCAATCTCATTGCCTGCGTGATATTAATGCGCGGATCGGCGGAAGCAGAATTTGGTCCGTCTCTAAGACAGCGCCATCTCGTAGTGCGGAGACGGACGAGCGCTGCGCCTGCGCTGTTGTGCTTAGTGTGGCGCGCTCTAGTGGGGAAGTTGTGTACGCCCTGACTACGCGAAACTATGTACACAACAATAATATGTTTTTCTAATTTAGAGCCTCGCTGTATAGGGCGTCTTGTCATGGTCCACGCCGCTGCCCCCGTCGGAGGTTCGAGTCCTCCCTCGGGCATGGGTGTGTGTGGTGTCTTTAGCGTAAGTTAGTTTAAGTTAGATTAAGTAGTGTGTAAGCTTAGGGACCGATGACCTCAGCGGTTTGGTCCTATCAACTTGTACTTGAGAATGCCTATAAAGCCGAAATCATGACTGCGTGAAGTAAATGTACAGTAATTTGTAATTTAATGGCGGAAATTTCTATCAAAATTGTTGCATATTTAGAGGAAGTGCCACGCGTTCTCGGTTAGACTTGCAAACTCGTGTACTTGCTCTCCTTCCTGAGTGAGTTCAAGTCCACATGTAGCCGACAACAGATCCAGGTGAGTGGTCTGTGGCGGAGACTCAGGGTTCGAGTCTAGGGACACACGGAGACGGCGGGTTCGCAGGTGACATCACAAGACTCGCTGGTGAGTTTAAAATGAGTGTATGGAGACAATTTCCGATCTCTAGTGTCCACCGCTTCTTCCGTCGCCTTCAGCATCGCACAAATAAGACAGCTCACGTTGTCACACCGCTGTACAACGCTTCTCTCTAGGACAGTAGGTGGCTGCGGTGGGGCCGAGCGAGTGACAAGCAACTGATGCTCACAGAAGTTCGAAGCCTGTACTTTCAGAAAGCCATACATACTTAGTGTCAGAATTATGGTCCAAATTTTCGTTCGGGATCTGTTGCTTGGACTGATATCTTGCAAGTATGATGCCTTTTCTTCTAAACGTATTAGGTCAGATCGATGTTTGCTTGTTAGAAGACGGTGTGAAGGATGCAGTCCCACAAATGTTGACTACAATATAGTTTTTAAAATTCTGATGTTACCTGGGACAAAATACAAGGAGGCAAAGGTACGTGTTAACCAGTACGGGAAAACAGTAAATGAAACCAAAGCGAAATTTGCAAAGAGAATTAAAGTTTCAGGGGAACAAATAAGAAATTTTAGGTTTGCCAGTGACATTGTGATTGTGTTAGGTACAGCAAAGGACGAAGAAGATCAGATGAACATAGCGGGCGTTGTCCAGTGGTTAGTGTTGAGAGCTAATATCCCAAAGATGTCTGGGCTCACATGCGGTTCCCCTTCATCGAAATGTCTCGGCTCAAACTCGTCTAGCGCACGTGTCGCATTACATGTCCTAAATTGGACACTTGTGACCCTTCGTTTAAATTGTCTGCCTGATGGCAAGTTTGCGAAATACAAAGTTAATATAACATATAAGAAGCAATAATAATATCAGGAAATAAATTAACGACTCATAAGTGATGTAGGCCACACCGTTGCGTTTTAGTTAGATTAATGTTTATTCAGAAAGCAAACTAATAGCAAAAGTGGTCGTATTTAGAGTTACTGTAACACTCGAGCGCATACCCATTGGACACAGTTCGATCATTCACAATCTCATCGTGAAACACAATATTCCACCTCGATATTTACACGAAAAGTTAGAGTTCACTCCAGGCGCGCGGCTGCTCACCGCTCAGAGACTAAGCCCCGCGATACCTCACAACGCGAAATTTTCATAATCGTTTCACTTCCTAGCTACATAAAGACCGACCGACCGCTTCCGCGTCTCCACCAGCACTCACCATCCCGTACCCAGCTGCGTTTCCGACGTGCCGAGCATCGTCGTTCAACTGACTAGGGCAGTTACCTTCCCTGAAGCCGTCCATCTGATTGGCTAGAGCTTATTCTACCTTACTTTACATTTTAACATATTTAAGTAATGAAAGCGACAACTTTCACGTTCTAAATAAAGTAACAATAAGATCCATTACACAATAAACGTTAGCTTCTTTTACATAGAACCAATAAAATTTCCTTCTTAGCTTTAAATGCCATGGCCTGTAACCTTGCAGCAATGTGCTTCTTGATAAATAAGGAACGTAAGTGACTATTATGCACTAGACTTTACAACAAATATTCTATTATCCAATGATTCAATAAGTTGTCACGCTGTCATCATTCAATGTGTTTTGTGTGGAGGAAACGATAATCTGATGCTTAACTGTAAATACTGATATTTTAAGTGTACCATATCTAAAAAAAAAAAGTTACAGAGTCTACATTTACTTCGTTTGTCATTTTAATAATGCGATTCTATATGAAATGTCCATCGTTGAGATCGACCAAAGCGTTCAGATTTTAGCTTTGAGGTCTTTGTTACAAAACTTGTTAATTCCAATTTAACAGTAAATCCTAAATTATTATAGATACGATCAATATTCAAGTTTTATTGGGATCACCAAGAAAATTTATGGAGGATAACACATCAAAATTACTGTGCCTTGATTCCTTCCATTACTACAAATTAACTAGTTTCCATAAATGTTTTCCTTTATGGACGATCTTAGGTCCACCATATTTAAAACTGCCGCGTCTCCCTGGCCACAAATGCCTCCTACTGGGTTTCCCTATGACATAGGCTCTGGTCTCTCCCACTCGCACACTACAGCGCTTAGGGCTCAATAGACAACAGACGCATGTGAGTGTCCCCGTCTCATGGTGAATCTGCGACCTGTGTCACACGTCGTCCTGGAAGACAGTTTTCGTTTCACAATTCTTGAATGCCATATACTTAAATGAGAGCGAAATGCCCGTTAACTCACAGCGTCATGGAAAGAGAATATAAGAACATCATCAACCAATGTAAAACCCAGCTAATGGAAAGTACTCAAGTATCTTAGGCTATTAGATTCTCCATGTTGAGAGAGTGCTGCTGCTCCGGTACTGTCAAACTGAATTGAAGAACAGTTGCTCCACTAGCTAAAGAGTACTTTACTTTATAACCATTTTCAGCTTTTAAACTGATGCCATTTTCGAGTGGAATATGAAAACGGTGTAAAGAAATAATGTGCTCCGCAGCTGGAAAAATGTAAACAGCCATTCATAGATCGTTGTGAATTTTTCTGCGACTGTGTCGAAAATCGTGCAGTTATACTGTGTCCATTTAACGTATTTTCAATCATTGTTTTTAGGTCCTCTCCAATTTTTACCCAATGAATTTCCTGTAGGTACTTTTTAATTCTGCTTCTGGAAGATATAAGTTATAAACTATAACTCACATGTTAGTGAGTCCTCGTTATTCTTAGACGTGATAGTTATTTTGTCTTCCTGGAACAAAAAATAGTCCAGCGTTTTACCATTCATAAGGGGATACCTGAATGTACAAGATCTGAACACTGTTGGAGAAGAGCTATTCATGTTCTTTGAAGTCGTGGTTTCCATAAATATGGTGAGCAGAACATAAGAAATTGCAGCACATTATACTGCGAACATCGTATCAAATGTAAAATAGAAGTAAATTATCGGAATTTTTAAAATTTTATTAGTGTTTTATAATTGAGTTGTTTATTTGTCATAGTTCACTTTCTTGCAGGCAACAATAGAGCATTAGAGATACAATAACCGTTATGTGAATCTTCAGGATATGCAATTTCTTTTTCTTTCTTTTTTGTCGGTTCCGAACATCGAATTAAGCTACGGACTGTATCATAGTATTTTTCCTTATCTTCATTTGTGTCATGAGCAAGGTATCAAAAAGCTTTTTTCAGCTTGATCTGGAAACGAATTATGGAGTTGAGTTTTCCGGTGGAGCCAAGAACGCCTCACGCAAAGAAAGCTGATTGCGAGCTGGAGCGAGCGGCAGCGCCACGTTCGACTTCTTCCTTCCTAGCAGGAGGTTCGCTTTCGGTTGGGTCGGCGCCCTCCACACAGCAACGGGAAATCCGCTCACGTCATATACCGCCTTGCAGCATTTCGCCAATCAGTTTGTATTGTGGACGTGAAATCTCGATAGCGGCTCCGTGGGTGGACTCGCGTATGTAGCATTTTCCGGCGTCAAACAGGCTCTTACATCGCTGCGCCGTGTTTGGAAGAGTAGCAACACAGCGGCGTGTGCGAGGACTGAAAAGAAATTCCAGCTAATAGGAAAACTAGGTTACTACTTAAAAGATATATTGTGTAGTAAAATTGCAGTGATGACCGACCGTGCTCAAAGTGGACGGCATCAGCATGTTTCGGAAAGCTGTAAGCTTCGCCTAGGGTCAAGTGTTTCAGATAGCCCTTGTCCACCGACCGTTCCTATAGGTATCAGTAGAATGGGCGTACGTTAGCTATTTTACAGCACACGGTCAAAATTTGAACATTTCACACTTCCTCCAACCCAGGTAAATTGAGAAAATCGATTGGTTCTTATGCATTAGATGTGGTCTAGGATGGGCTTGAGGCGACTTATGAAGAACACTTGTTCATGGGATGATTCTGTGAAAAACTCGAAGAACTATGAGGATGGCCACTACGGTAACATTTGGTCGTGGTAGATCGTCGAAATTTTTACCATACATTCTTAAGATGATGTTCTTAGGGAACCTACAAACTTTTTCCGATACCATTATCCATTACCGACGTCCAGATGTTCAAAGTTACTGTGCTTATGCAGAAAACCGCAATAACTATTTTATGGGTTTTAGTGTAGTGGGCCACAATTATCTAAATAACTAACCGTAGCAAACTGCTCAGATTTTAACTGTACATTCTTTAGACATAATCCAGAACCGACATTTTCCCGTTTCTCTGTTTTGTGAAATCTTCGTCCGTTCTCAACATACACCCGAAAAACCACGATTTTTGAGTACCAAGAGCACCAGTTGTGTGAATGGCCACTTCTACAATTTCTGTTCATGGAGAATCGCTGAAATTTTTTCCATGTTTTCTTAAGATGATGTGTTCGGCAAACAAAGAAACTATTTTCGATATCATTATCCGGAACCGTTATCCAGACGCTCAGAGTTACTGTACTTATGAACGTAAAATATGCACCTAATATATGGTTCAAATGGCTCTCAGCACTATGGGACTTAACTTCTAAGGTCATCAGTCCCCTAGAACTTAGAACTACTTAAACCTAACTAACCTAAGGACATCACACACATCCATGCCCGAAGCAGGATTCGAACCTTCGCGCGGTTCCAGACTGTAGTGCCTAGAACCGCTCGACCACCCCGGCCGGCCCTAATATATGGTCTGAGGTGTAAATGTAGTTTCAACTAAAGTCATAGAAACGGTTCTGAGACCACAAAAATATGTTTTCAGTTGCCATTTTTTCACCAAAAAAACTTTATGACGTTCTGTGTATGTACAATGGTGACTTCACGCCAATACATGCTATCTTGACCTGGAAATTATTCCATGGTGTCACCTGGCGGCGTAAGGATCTTACATAAAATTATTCTGTCACACGAAATTTTTTGTACTTGTAAATCAAATACTGAATTTTTTGGTATACTGTACACGTAGCCTCAAAATGTCGTTCATTTTTACGTGAGGTAGTGTGACCTTACATCTAATGGGAAACAATTTTGTTTTAACCTTATATTACGCTCTCTTACTTGTTTTTTCTATGTGTCAAAGTATGTAAATGTCTCAAATTAGATAAATGAACTGTCAAAACTGTGATGAAGTATAGAATTCGTTTCATGTAACCAGAACACCCTCCTATAACAGGGTAAACAAGAGAAACAGCTGAAAAAGCTCCTGTCGGAGCACAAAAATGGCGAGTGTGCTTCTCATTAAAAGCAGCTGCCTCATGTCTCATTCCACATTCTTCGCCAAAAACTTTGGCATGCCAACGTACTAGCGATTTTTTGTACTGAAAGAGAATAGCAGAGAGATAGTGGAAGACAGAGGAGTCAGTGTTAATGCGGGCGAAAGAAAGAGGAGACGGCGATGTTGTGAGAGAGAAAGTGGCAGTGAAGGAGAAATAGAGATGAATCAAGATAGCAGCAGTGGGACAAAGAGACAGGAGATAGTGATGGTCAGTGGGGAAAAGTGGCAGTAAAAGAGAAAGAGAGATGGGTGGAGGTAGCTGTGGGAGAATAAAAGAAAGGGGACGGTGCAAATGAAGAAAGAGGTGAATGGAAACCATAAACAGTGTGCTGATATTTACTGAGCCGATTAGCACGCCCTGACTCACGCGCACTACGGTACATGGTAACTGATGCTAGTACAAAGACATTGTTTGTTGCGAAATACCATGTTTGTTTGTGTTTTGTCCGTTTCATGGTCGTAAGGATACAGAAGCAGGAGCTGAAAACTGAGAAACTGCTCTTCACTTTCACTCAACCGACAGTGAAGCACCGTCGGCATTGTGGCCGTCTCCTGCGGTTGTTATTCAAATACAGATTGATGTTCTTTTTATTTAACGAGCAAATATTACGTATGTTTTATTACAGTCAGTTAATTTTTGTACATTGACACGAATACAGCCATCATGTATATCAGCGTAGGCAGATAATAACTTACGACCGACATGCATTAAAGTATACGAGTGTGCTATGGTTGAGAAAGAATAAAACTGTGTTGGAGATTACTTCCCAAAAGTACTGAACTGTTCCACGGAAGCATTTTTCCGGGAATTATTCCCATGATTTCTACATTAATGAGAGTAATGAACTGTTCGGTGGAAGCATTTTTCCTGAAACGGCAGTTTGAAAAAATCAACTATAACGAATAGCTATGAAACCTCAAAGTTCATGTTCAGTATTATAATATTTGTGAGGTGAAGATACGGTATTTGATATACGATCTTTAAACGATTTAGTGAAAAATATTAGTTGCAGATTGTTTTGAAAATATTCTAGTTACATATTGACCAGAGAATTTACGATAGCAGTTGTGATCTTTACTGGTTTTGACATCTGGTGTAGGGTCTATGGACGCCCTAGCAACCGATAACATTGCAGTATTGACAATATTCACTGAACAGTAAATTATGACTAGGAGCATTGGGCATGCCTATGACCTTTTAACGTTATTGCACCCGATGGTGCGGCTTTACGCTGCGAAACAGGTTGTGTTTCGATTAACGATTTCACCTCCGTCCTGGTAGTTTAGAGGTAAAGCGCGTGCGTGGAAATAGAGTTGCGACGGGATCGAACCTCGAACGGAACACTGATGTTTCAATCTTCGTTTTAACCTAGCCTTCCAATCTCAGCGATGTGAAAAGTCGCTAGAAACAACACTTCGTTCGAATTACACGTTGAACTACAGGTCTCCTATCCCTGTTGCATAACTAGGATAGGTAAAAGAAGAGTCAAGTCGCCAACGTGGCGTCCACAAGAAATACTTGTACCAGGCCACTGACACAAACGAAATAATTATTGTTACTAATACAGTTTCAATTTGGTGGGTTTCTAACTTTGCTTGTTAACGTTTTGTTTATAGTTCCACATTATGCTGAACTTTTTTGGCTATCTTTTCCATGTCTTTGTCTATGTCCAGACCTATGTCACCGCCTAAACAACTGAAACTGCTCAAGTATCATATTTCGGGCAACAATCTAAGATCGAACTTGGAATTCTCCACAGTGGGTCATAACTTCTGTTTCATTAGCAGATATATTTCGATTGTAATGTTTTCTTCCCAACTCATATGACTTATACACAGATTGTTGTAAGTGTATCTCTGAAATTGTCAAATGAATTTCTTTAGTCTTTTTTAAAAATATGAATTATTTCGGCGGTTTACAGTCAACAGGTATTTTATAACTTCACCAGCATTTATGAAATAAAGACAACAGTGCAGCGTCCCTCCAATTATTCCATCTGGGCCACAACTCTTGCGATGTTTCAAACCTTTCAGAACTTGTTGAGCCTCATATGAGGCCTTGTTGTAATAGGATGTTAGGTACCCTTATTTATTGCAACAGTTTTACACTACCATAACTTCCTATAATGTTATTTCCAGTGTTTTTCGTTTTAGCGTTATCTATTTCTGACTGATGTAAGTTCTTTAACGTTTTACATGCAGACTTATATTTCTCATGTATAACATGTTGGATATTTATGATTAATTTGTCCCAAGTGTCTTGATGTGCGTTCCTTATGACATTATGGGTGGCGCCCTCCAACAAGCTTTGTGTTTTGTCGATCTAACGCTCCAATTGGACAGAATTTGGCACGATATCCCTCCGGAGGACATTAAATGCCAGACCGAATAAATGCTTGCATACGCGCCAGAGGTGGACCACCTCGTTTTTGAATTATTCAGTTTGTGAAGCTCTCTTTCTCTTGAATAAATAATTCAGTTTTTCTGAAACTGTAATAATAATTTGTTTGTCTGTACATATCCATTATATATACCGATTCCCGTCGCATTCGGATAATTCCTTCGAGGCGCGTAGTTTATTATGTCTTAGAGTGTGTATTGATTCTGATATCTTCGCAAACTCTTGTCTCATCGACTGCATTAAAATTTAGTCTTTGGTGAGACGTTGGCCGTCAGCCAATAGCGTGCTTTGCCGATGGAGAATGCGGTGTACTTCCTTGTTCAAAGGTCGGCCGGTCATTACAGTCAAGATACAATGGGATCACATTCGTTGTTTCTGGCGTGCTGTTCTGATGAAATCACATTTGTCTGACAGAGATTCATGGTCTGTACGACATGCTAGGTGACCTGTGAGTTCGTTACATTTATATGCTGTGCTAAAATATGTTCCACAGTTTGAGGTTATTGATATCGTTCATTTGTGCTAGTTCCACACTTCCGCATGATGTGGTGTAGGCTTGAAGATGCTGCGAATCATTTTAAGTTTGCTGTAAAATTTTAAGTTCATTTCATTTGATTATATCTTCAGTTCTTCCAAATTAAAGACGCAAGAAGTGCAAGTTGTATAATGATAGAAGCTTGGTGTTGTAATGATAAATGCATAATTCTCCCTGAAACATACAGCAGGCACTAGCTGTCTTCACTGTGCTGAGTAGCCTCCGTACAAAAACATCTGACACTCTTAAGCTCAACAACCAATCTGCACTGTCCCTCCTCTCTGGTTACGACTGTCGTCTGTTCTGGCCAGTGTGAAAAGACACCGCCCACCTTTCATGTAAGCGATGACCATGACTTCCACTGACTGTACAGGCTTACCGGCTCAGACGCACACCAATGTCCAGTCCGGAACTTCCGTCTCGGTTGCTAGCCAACAACCAACTCCCTGGTCTGCTCCAACTGTGGCCGTGACTACAACTTGGGTCCACACTGCTGCACCCAAAACAAGTCCAGGCAGCGCCCCATACCAGAACCGGCGCCGTCGTATGACTCATCCGTCACTACCGTTGGAGTCACGAACGGAGGCCGTATTGAAACTGGAAACTTCCTGGCAGATTAAAACTGTGTGCTGGCACCGAGACTCCAATTCGGGACCTTTGCCTTTCGCGGGCAAGCGCTCTACCACCTGAGTTACCTAAGCACGACTCACGCCCCGTTCTCACAGCTCTATTTCAGCCAATATCTCGCCTCCTACCTTCCAAACTTTGCAGAAGCTCTCCTGCGTACCTTGCAGAACTAGCACCCCTGAAAGAAAGGACATTGCGGAGACATGGCTTAGCCACAGCTTGGGGGAGGTTTCCAGAATGAGATTTTCACTCCGTAGCGCCAAGAGACCCACATTGGCCACACAAATAGAAGACCAAAGATCCACGGAATGAAATTAGTAATTGAAAGACCACACGAGCAATATGGTAGCGCAATCTTCGCCAAAATGGGCTTAGGTATTATATCTGCAGAACTGACATCTCAAGAAGACATCGAAATCTTGACTGTAGAGTTACAGTCCTGCACTGTGACGTCTATATATAAGCCTCCGAGCAGGGAGTTCAGATTCAGTGAGCCAACCAACTTCAACTCACAACCAACGAAAATAGTAATGGGCGACTTCAACTGTCATGGATCAGCCTGGGGGTACAGGCACACAGACAAAAGTGGGGACGACCTAGAAACCTGGGCAGACTCAACTGGCCTTAAATTAATACACGACCCCAAACTTCCATATTCCTTCAACAGCAGCAGGTGGAACCGTGGATACAATCCAGATAACATCTTTGTCAGCGAAAACGTAGCACATCAAACCAGAAAGGATGTGGTAGAACCCCTCTCACATACACAGCACCGAGCTATATTATGTCTGGTTGAAGCAGATGTTAAACCAGCAACCACCCATTTCCAAAGACGTTTTAATTTTAAACGTGCCCTATGGGACAAATTCTCTGAAGAACTTGACAAAGAGGTGCAGAACCTTGATGGTAGACCGGAAAAATATGACACTTTCATTGAATTAGTTAAAACTGTCTCCCGAAGAAATATCCCCCGAGGCTGCAGAACTAGTTATATCCCTGGACTTGACGGAAACTCAAAGGTTCTTATGGAACATTACCAACAGCTCTTCGAGGAAAACCCTTTTTCAGAGGAAACAACTATGGCGGGAGAAGAACTCCTCCAGACCATATCAGCCTCAAGAACAATGAAATGGTGTAATCTAATCACAAACCTAGACTTGAAACAGAATAGCCGAAAGGCCTGGAAACTTCTTTAAAACATCAATAATGACCCCTCATCTAATACACAAAATTTGTATAAGGTCACACCAAATCAAATAGCAAATCAACTTCTACTTAATGGTAAAACCAACAGGAAGCACCCAAGAAAGAAACTACAGAGAGGCACTCAAGAAAAAGACCACCTAGGCACCCCCTTTACTCTGAAAGAATTAGAAGATTCCATCTCCATAATGAAAATTAATAAAGCCGCTGGCCTAGATGATCTACGCCCAGAACAAATAAAAATGTTCGGACATGTTACCAGACGGTGGTTACTAGATATGATGATGAAATGTGTTCTTGAAATGAAAATCCCCAAGACTTGGCGGAAGGCAAATATAGTAGCTATACCAAAACCTGGAAAAAACCCCAAAGACCCTAAAAATTTTCGGCCTATCTCCCTGCTTTGTCAGCTCTATAAAGTCTTAGAAAGAATGATCCTTAACCGCATCTCAGAACATGTAGACAAGAATATAATTAAAGAGCAAGCAGGATTCCGCCCAGGAAGGTCATGCTGCGGACAAATTCTCAACCTTACACAGTACATAGAAGATGGATAGGAGCGGAAACAAATTACAGGTGCAGCCTTTATCGACCTTACAGCAGCTTACGATACCACAAACCACAGTAAGTTAATATCAAAAATATATAACACTACAAAAGACTACCGACTGGCGCAATTCATCCAGTGCCTGTTGCAGAATAGACGGTATTTTGTCACGCTGCAGTCGAAGAAAAGCCGATGGCGGACCCAGAAAAACGGCCTACCTCAAGGTAGCGTCCTCGCCCCATTGCTGTATAATATTTATACCAATGACCAACCGATCAGCATGGACGCTCGCTCCTTAATCTATGCAGACGATACAGTCGTTGCCACTCAGGGAAAAACCATTGAAGAGGTAGAAAGTAAATTAACTTTAGCGATTGAAAAGCTGGGTGACTATTATGATAATAACCACCTCAAGCCAAACCCAGCAAAAACCCAGGTCTGTGCTTTTCACCTACGTAATAAGGAAGCAAGGAGGTAACTCAACATAAGCTGGAAGGGACAACATCTATCTCACTGCGACACACCAAAATATCTTGGGATTAAACTTAACCGTGCTATCACCCACAAGGAACACTGTTTGGTCACAAAGATGAAAGTGAGTGCCAGGAACAACATCATCCGCAAGCTAACAAATAGCAGATGGGGAGCGCAGCCTACAGTTCTCCGCACGTCAGCTTTAGCTTTATGTTTCTCCACTGCGGAGTACTCGGCACCCGTTTGGCAAAATTCCACCCACGCTGAACAAGTAAATATAGCACTGAATGAGACTGGACGGATCGTGACAGGATGCCTCCACCCAACTCCCACAAAGCAGCTGTACCACCTCATGGGCATAGCCCCGCCAGACATCAGAAGAAGGACTGCCGCAGAAATCGAGAAACATAAAAAGGAGACAGATCTCAGGCATCCAATGTTCGGATACAATCTTCAACCTCGCCGACTTAAATCAAGGAAGAGTTTCCTACGAACAACTGAAGCAACTCTTTTATCGCCTAGAGCACGACGATAAGAGCTGTGGTACAATGTGGACCCAGGAAGACCAGGGAATAGCCCCAGGAAAGAACCCACAGCTGGCTCTGAACTCCCATATACGACCTGGAAAGCCCTGAATAGGCTACGAACAGGCGTATCAAGATGCAGAGCAAACTTGGAAAAATGGGGCTACATCAGTGCAGACGAGCCCTGCGACTGTGGAGAACAGCGAGACCCACAACACCTACTGGTCTGCAGGAAACTAAACAACCCGTGTTCGAATCAAGACCTATTTGAAGAAAATGACAAGGCTATTCAAGCTGCAGTGTATTGGGCTTCACGTGGGATATGAAAATCGCTCTGTTTCGCATCCTTAGCGCTTATCATTATATGTTACATATTTTTCTATGTTATTGTAGTTAATTTACCTTATAACCATGTATTATTGTATTTCAACTGCTTCTCTTGCATTGTAATATAATTTTTTTTGTAAACTGGTGATGTCTTGGATACGATAAATAAATAACTCTGCAGCGGAGTGTGCGCTGATATGAAACTTCCTGGCACATTAAAATTGTGTGCCGGACCGAGACTCGAACTCGGGAGTTTTGCCTTTCGCGGTCAAGGGCTCTACCAATTCACCATTCTGGTGGCCGTTTTATTTAGGGTTCTTCTGCGCATCTATGTCGCGCTTTCTCTGACAGCCTATGTGCGTTTAGTAATATTCACAGCTTTCAGATGAGAATGTCGTAGCCAGTGCGAGCACAAAACGTGATCGTATCGGTTTATTTACGGAACCGGCAACAATACAATCCCCGCCCCTGGATCGACCAGCGCGAACCGCAATCGTTCGTGAATCGGAGGGTAGCCAGTGCGGCTTTTGGCCGTGACTAAGTTGTAGCAGCCGCAACTCGCCGTCACTTTGACTGCCACATTCAGGTCCAGGTCGGCAATACGGAGCAACTCGGTTGCTGCACCAAACCTTGGCTACGACAGGGTGCCATAGTCTTGTCTGCTGATTCCACCGTGGGGGCACCGTTGGCATCCAGATAATGGTCTTGTTACCACGTGATGCAGCTGACTAAACTCTTCCCTATCGCGTCCCCCCGCCTATGCTGGAAACGGCGTTGCTGCTGCTGCTCAATCCCCTCCAACTGCTCCCTCTGGCCAGCATACGAACGCCACAGTCATATGGGCAGCAAGAATGGCACCCATTCCGCAATTTCAATTTCCGGTCCCACGAGATACACCGGGTGGTTATAAGTGCAGCTACTCACAGAGGTCTAACGTAGGTTGTAATTATAGTATGGCAGTGAAACTTGTGTTAATGCGTTAATGCAGAGCTAATTTGGACAAGCACGAGGTGTAAATCTGGAACTTTTAACGTCTCTCGCGTGATTCTTCACGTATAGAAATATTTGTATATGTAATGGATTAGGAACGGGACGTGGGAAAGAAAGTCAAGCAAATGAAAAAGGCCTACTGTGTTTTTTATTATTTCCCTGCTTAAACAAATTGTTCAGTACTAGCACCAGAGACGAGGATGAGATGCTGAATCGGTAAAACGTCTTGAACAACAGTTTCTCGCAGCAGTCCCGGTGGAATCAGGGCTACGTTTTCCTGTATACTAGTCTTCTGATAGAGACCGAACGTGTCCCTGGTAAACGCTTTCACTTAGATACCCCCAGAGCGAAAAGTCACATGGATTCAGATCATATGATCTTGTAGGCCATGCATTTGTATAATCTCTGGGGATAAGGACTTCATGGAAGGTTGCACTGGGAGAGCGACGTGAGGTGTTGCCCCATTTTTGCATGAAAACAGTGGTTTCCACACAGTCCCGCTCTTCCACAGCAGGAATCACGTACAGTTAAAAAGGAGGGCTCGATAACTTGCAGACGTCACGGAACACCTGACAGGCCTTTTGGGTGTATTCTCTTCAAAGAAGAACGGACCGAGAATAAAGGTGCTTGTGAATCCTCACCACATAATCACATACGGCGAGTGAAGTGGCACTTCGTGCAGAACACACAGTTTAACAGTACCCAAATGCGGCAGTTATGTTTATACGCTGCACGCTGTAGCGCAAAATGTGCCTCATCACTCCACAGAATATTTCCCGGGCACATGTCATCAACATTAATCTGTACCACAAACCGAAGAGCAAAATCAGAAAGTTGCTGCAGGTCATATGGTTTCAGCTGCTGCACTGTCTGGATATTGTGCGAGTACCAGTGTAAAACAGATCAGAAAACTTTATATACTGTTGACTATGGAAAGCACGAGCACTAGCACTGCCCCAGGCCAGGTGCTGCATGGTCAGTTACTGCAACAGCAACCTTATCAGTAACTTCCAACACGATAGAATACCTTCCTCTTCTAAGCGCCACACCGAGCTTACCTGTGCTTTCAAATTTCAGTATCACCTTCTTTAAACCATTCAATGATATCGGAACTCTCCTCAGACCTTTCACTTGGCGATACTCTCTCAATGCAGCACTGTAATCGCTGCCGTTCACATAAAACAGTTTCATTAACATCGCATGGTCTCTCTTTTTGCTGGCCATACTTTTCACTTACGTTATGGCTTGAAACTTCCTGGCAGATCAAAACTGTGTGCCGGACCGAGACTCGAAGTCGGAAACTTTGCCTTTCGCGGGAAAGTGCTCTACCAACTGAGCTACCCAAGCACGACTCACGACCCGTCCTCACAATTTTGCTTCCGCCAGTACTTCGTGTCCTACCTTCCAAACTTCACAGAAGTTTTCCCGCCAAACTTGCAGGACTAGCACTACTGGAATAAAGGATACTGTGGAGACATGGTTTAGCCACAGCCTGGGTGATGTTTTCAGAGTGAAATTTTCACTCTGAAGCGGATTGTGCGCTGATTTTGAAACTTCCTGGAAGATTAAAAGTATGAGGCGGGCCAAGACTCGAACTCGGGAACTTTGCCTTTCGCGGGAAAGTACAAGTTTGGAAGGTAGGAGACGAGGCACTGGCGGAAGTACAATTGTGAGGACGGGTCGTGAGTCGTGCTTTGGTAGCTCAGTTGGTGGAACACTTGCTCGTTTCAAAATCAGCACACATTCTGCTGCAGAATGAAAATTTCATTCTGCCCACGTTATGGCTTGTAAAATTACAGAGTGTGTGTCATATTCTCATATGAACAGTGAACAGAGCCAAAACTGGAAATAATTTATCCAGCATAGATCAGTTCCGCATTAACGCATTAGCGGATCTACCAAGTTTCGCTGCCATACGGAAATAACAACATACAGTAGACCTCCGTGAGTAGCTGCACTTTAGTTGTAACTACCCGGCAGTATATCTACGTAAAATTTACAATTCTTTACAAAATTTACGTAAATATTCATTTACAGAATTAATTATAAAATTCAGAAAAGGAATTATCCTCTATGTGTGGAGTAAATGAGCCACTGAGTAGTACTGCTGCATACTCACAGGACACATTGTGCGTTTGTCACTGCACTTGCCAGAGCGTAGGGGTACGATGCAGTAGACCCGCACCGCTGTACTAGGCAAGGTCCTAATAGAGGTGATTAGACGTTGCCTTCCTCCGACCGTAATGGGGATGAATGATGAAGATGAAGACGACACCAACATCCAGTCACCTCGGGGCAGGTGGAAATCCCTGACCCCGCCGGGAACCGAACCCGGGACCCCGATCTCGGGAAGCGAGAACGCTACCGCGAGACCACAAGTGGTGGACACTTCAAAGGAAGGCAGTGTAATTGAAAGAGATTGGATTTCTGTTTATGTTATTTTGTTCATGTTCGACTCGGAGTCGGTCTAAACCAGTGTCCAGAATCTCATTTTTTCTACTATAATGACGCCAATAAATATCGAAATACTGCAGTTTCAGGAGAACTTTTTAGACAACCAAAACTAATAAGCACGATACTTTCTATGAGAATAGCTCGTGGAATCGTTATGGACAGAGGCTGTCTTTGAAACTAGTGGCCAAGCAACGGCAGCTTGGCTTTCCGCTGGGCGCGCAGCAGAGCCGCTGGAAAGAGATGAGCACGCTAAATCCACAGTCTCATTCTCTTTCAGTGTATGTTCCAGGAAGCAGCTTGAACTCGAATGGACCTATTGAGGAAGAATAGCATTTGCCTTGTATTCCCCTTGGTGGTGACTCCTTTGCCTTCTGCCAGCTCTAGGCACGGTTGAAGCAGAAGTACTACAGAGGAGATGTACCGACTGATGTGATCCGCCAGCCCGCCCGGCTAGTCGCAGACTCGTGGCATACGCCGGGCAACACAAGCAGCGGCTTTCTTTCGCTCACCGCACTGTGGGTGGAACACTAAGAAAGAATGAATCCGGTGAAGAGCAGTTTGAAGCAAAAATTTGTGACTAATGCCTTGAATGATCTCAGCTAAGTGTTGTTAGGGCTGCCAGGATCGTTCGATCTCTCCTTGCTCGTGCAGGACTGTTCTCGCAGCAACCCTGTATGGCAAAAAGTAATATGCTCAAGACTTGGTGACCAGCGCATTAATGCACGATTTTGTAAATTTCTCTAGGTGCCAATGGAGCACTTGATGTACACTAATGGCAATTAAAACTGCTAAACCAAGAAGAAATGCAGATGATAAAGGGGTATTCATTGGACAAATATATTATACTACAACTGACATGTGATTACATTTTCACGCAATTTGGGTGCATAGATCCTGAAAAATCAGTACCCAGAACAACGAACTCTGGCCGTAATAACGGCCTTGGTGCGCCTGGGCATTGAGTCAATCAGAGCTTGGATGGCGTGTACAGGTACAGCTGCCCATGCAGCTTCAACACGATACCACAATTCATCAAGAGTAGTCACTGGCGTACCGTGATGAGCCAGTTACTCAGCCACCATTGACCAGACGTTTTAAATTGGTGAGAGATCTGGAGAACGTGCTGCCCAGGGCAGCAGTCGAACATTTTCTGTATCCAGAAAGGCCCGCACAGGACCTGCAACATGCGGTCGTCCATTATGCTGCTGAAATGTAGGGTTTCGCAGGGATCAAATGGAGGGTAGAGCCACGGGTCGTAACACGTCTGAAATGTAACGTCCACTGTTCAAAGTGCCGTCAATGCGAACAAGAGGTGACCGAGACGTGTAACCAATGGCACTTCATACCATCACGCCCGGTGATACGCCAGTATGGCGATGATGAATACACGCTCCCAATGTGCCTTCACCGCGATGTTGCCAAACACGGATGCGACCATCACGATGCTGTAAACAGAACCTGGATTCATCCGAAAAAATGACGCTTTGCCATTTGTGCACCCAAGTTCGTCGCTGAGTACACCATCGCAGTCGCTCCGGTCTGTGATGCAGCGTCAAGGGTAACCGCAGGCATAGGCTCCGAGCTGATAGTCCATGCTGCTGCAAACGTCGTCGAACTGTTCGTGCAGATGGTTGTTGTCTTGCAAACGTCCCCATCTATTGACTCAAGGATCGAGACGTGGCTGCACGATCCGTTACAGCCATGAGGATAAGATGCCTGTCATCTCGACTGCTAATAATACGAGGCCTTTGGGATGCAGCACGGCGTTCCGTATTACCCTCCTGAATCCACCGATACGATATTCTGCTAACAGTCATTGGATCTCGACCAACGCGAGCGGCAATGTCGTGAAACGATAATCCGCGATCGCGATAGGCTACAATCCGATCTTTATCAAAGTCGGAAACGTGATGGTACGCATTGCTCCTCCTTACACGAGGCATCACAACAACGTTTCACCAGGCAACGCCAGTCAACTGCTGTTTGTGTATGAGAAATCGGTTGAAAACTTTCCTAATGTCAGCAAGTTGTAGGTGTCGCCACCGGCGCCATCCTTGTGTGAATGCTCTGAAAAGCAAATCATTTGCATATCACAGCATCTTCTTCCTGTCAGTTAAATTTCGCGTCTGTAGCACGTCATCTTCGTGGTGTAGCAATTTCAACGGCCAGTAGTGTATTTGAGACTGAAGCCTCAAGGAAAATGTATTGTGTAGCTTCTATGGGTATTTCTACAGCGCTGATCTCAAATCAAATAAAGAAATTAACTCGAGCTAAATAAAATTTTGGGTTTGAAGTTCTCTTGTGAAATGCGTATTCCACTATTACTAAAACCGCCGATGGGCGGCAACTCGTGGCTCGCGGAGCAAACCCACCAGACTCCTCCGAGTAGATACACACTGAAAAGCCAAAGAAAGTG
Organism: Schistocerca piceifrons; assembly: GCF_021461385.2. Taxonomy (NCBI): domain Eukaryota; kingdom Metazoa; phylum Arthropoda; class Insecta; order Orthoptera; family Acrididae; genus Schistocerca; species Schistocerca piceifrons. The sequence continues at coordinate 400,334,354 of NC_060145.1, forward strand.
TCTGACGAAGTTGTTAGATCGGTTACTGCTGCTACAATGGTAGTTTATCAAGGTTTAAGTGAGCTTTAACGTGGCGTTATAGTCGACGCACGAGTGAAGGGACACAGCATCTCAGAGGTAGCGATGAAGTGGGAATTTTCCCGGACGACCATTTCACCAGTGTGTCGTGAATATCAGGAATCCGGTAAAGTATGAAACCTTCGACATCGCTGCAGCCGGAAAAAGATCCTACAAGAAGAGGACCAACGACGACTGAAGAGAACCGTTCAACGTGACAGACGTGCAACTCTCCCGTAAGTTGCTTCAGATGTCAGTGCTGCGCCATAAACAAGTATCAGATTGCGAGACGTTCAACGAAACATCATCGATATGGGCTTTCGGAGCCGAAGACCCATTCGTGTACCCTTGATGACTGCGCGACACAAAACTTTACGCCTACCCTGGGCCCGTCAACACCGACATTGGACTGTTGATGACTGGAAACATGTTGCCTGGGCGGACGATTTTCGCCTGAAATTGCATGGAGCGGATGGAGGTCTACGGGTATGGAGACAACCTCATGAATCCATGGACCCTGCATGTCAGCAGGGGACTTTTCAAGTTAGTAGACGTTCTGTAGTGGTGTGGGGCGTGTGCAGTTGGAGTTACATGGGACCCTTGATATGTCTAGATACGACTCTGACAGGTGATACATTCGTAAGCACTCCGACGAACTTGGGCAACGCCAAAAGGACAATGCGACACCCCACACGTCCAGAATTGCTACAGATTGGCTCCGGAACACTTCGCTGGCCACCAAACTCCCCAGAAATAAACATTATTCAGCATATATGGGATGCCTCGCAACGTGGAGTTCGGAGGAAATTCAACCCCTCGTACTGTTACGGATTTATGGACAGCCCTGCAGGATTCATGATGTCAATTCCCTCCAGAATTACTGCAGACATTAGTCGAGTCCTTGCTAAGTCGTGTTGCGGCACTTCAATGTGCTATCGGTGGCCTTACACGATATTAGGCAGGTGTATCAGTTTCTTTGGCTCTTCAAGTGTATACAACAGGAATGCGTCTAATTAGATTTTCGTCAACGGCATCTCAGGTAATAGGAGAAGTAGTAAGTTAACACATAAATCTTAGGCACTCAGTTACTGTAGATGTGAGTAGTTACGATATACAGAAGCGCGAAATGAATAAATTTCGTCATATACGATCCACTACAAAAACAATTGTGACTAGAAGAAGGAAATACCATCTTTGGCAATATGCTTGGTTGTATTTGGCCACCTCCCTTATGGATAAATATCTTGGTAAATGTGAAAGTTTCAAAACCGAATTGAAAATATTTCTGCTTTACAAATCTTTCTGCTGCATAGATAAAGACGCCGTCCAGTAATATTAATGTGACTACCGCCTATGCTCGTTGTCAACGGGCAATAACCACTCACAGACGGCAGGTGACAGCATTAGCAGAGGAAGGCATATAAAGCTTCACTGCACCTCCATCTTTCCTCTATTCCCTCCTCTTGGACCTCCCGTCCCTCGGCAGGTCCCTACCTGCAGCTTTTATTCTATGTGTGTGCTCCATCGCGCACAGTGTTTTTCTAAGTGTATCTCGCTCTGTATGTTTTTATACTGTGGCCAGGTTTTAACTTGTGTGCATGACTCCAGTGTATTTTAAGAGCCCCACAAACCGCCAACTGTGTTATTTTAACTTAATGTCGACTTTTGTAACTGTCCCCCAATGAACATCCCCGTGTCAGGGTCTATTTTAACTTCGATTGTCTCCATTTACTGTGGCTTTATATCCACCTTTTTTCCGCCCGTTTTATATATAAGTTTCCACTTTTTATTTTTTGTGATGCCACTTGGCTGAAGAGGGGTGGATTGTGCCGCTGCCAGCCCTGCCCTACTCATATGGGCAGGGGAATGAAATTACAATAAAGAAAAAGAAAGTAAGAAATATAGGATATCATCTTTATGTTAAGTAAGGTCTTCGAATCCATCCTCCCCTGACACATCCATCAGTACCTGAATGAACAACACCTCCTTTGTGTTAACCAGTGTGACTTCTGTCACATTTTTCCGGTGTCGTTTTCAAATTTCCAGACATCATTCCTATCTAACCGCCCATCGTTTTTCACTATTAATAATACCAATTCCCATACCTTACACCCAAGTGCAGTAATGCCCCAAGGCTCCGTCGTGTCTCCTCTCTTTTGTCTCCTCTACACTGCTGATATACCCAAACCACCTCACGCAGTCCACCTCTTTTCACTTTGCACTGATGGCACTGCTTTTCTCGTCCTCTAGACTACACTGCAGAAATACCGAAGATGCCTCGAAATCCACCTCATTTTTATCTCCCATTGTAACCAGCAGCTGCTCAAGATCAACACATCCAAAACTCTGGCAATAATTAGAGAATGAACCACCCACATCTTCCATCTTCATGACTTTTACCTTACCACTTACGACTGTCCTATCCAATTGACTAATACACTAAACTATCTTGGACTAACCCTCGACCGGCAACTAATGTGGAACCCTCACCTACTAGCAAACCAACAGACATTCCACAATAGACTAAAACTACTAACGGGCTGAACTTTGGGATTAAACGCCTCCACTCCGCTGCAAAGCAACAAAAACCGGATCTGACTCATCCTTTGCTGTGCAAATATTGCATAGACTTCCGCCGCACCAAAGTTTTATAAGTCCTTCCAAATCCTCGAACTCTATACAGCCCGTCTTGCTTTCTGCATCCGTTTACCTTCCCCTACAAGATTCGTCTACCATCTCATCAACTTCCCACTCCTCCTCAGCCACGTTGAATATCTTTGCTTCTCCTGTACTACCTGCAATTCGATACCCTTCTGATCACCAGCCCTTGTATGCTGCCGCGCCTTTACGAACACGTCGTCTTTGTGCAGGTTCTTCAGATATGAGGTGGAAGTACAGCCCTTCAGTGCTTTTTCTGAAAATATTGCACCATTCTGCGATGTGCTTTTAAAATGCATACATTTTTTTTAGATGTTCGTCTTTATATTTTTGATTTAAAAAATAAAACCAGTCCTAATGTTCTTTTTTCTCATCTTTTATATATTCTTGAAAAGGTTCTTGGCTGGAAGGCGAAATATTTTACCGCTGACAGCCCACTCGCCATCCCCAAGGGACGAGAGGGATGAAGTAACGATAAATGAAAAAAAAAGTAGGATATTGTGAGACCTGAGTTTCTCCTGGCGTATACAATTTTCAAACAACTTACGGGAATTTAGCCAGGTAATATATACAGAGACCGTCGATATTTCGGCGGGAGTACACCCCGCCATTTTCAAGGCACAAACTGCAACTGACAGGCGATGTGCAGACAAATTTAAATATCGGTCCTTGGAGTAATTTATGAGAGATAACACGTACGCACTGAACACTATTGCCACCAAAGATGGCCAAAGTCTGACATGTCGAAAGTGAAAGGGTACGAACTAGAAAGTGAGGTAACATTGAAGCTGTCCCTGTTTTTTGACAAGGGAAAGAGCAGGATTCCAAGCAAAGTTTAAACAAAAACCTGGATTCCTGTTGAGGATTCTCGCTAATTTGGTCTCAACAGTGTCCTTAATAACACTGCCCCAATAGCTGGTCGTCATGCCAATATGTCGGTATTGTTATATAACATAGGGTGACCAGTATCCGAACAATGTTCGGCAATAACAGATCTACTTGGCTACTGTAATCGTGTGTGCCGTTAATGCTCAGTACATCGGTCCTCCACTGTCCTGTTGGTCTGACCAATATACGCCATACCATAGCTACAAGGAATACGACATACGCAAACCAAGAGCATCCTTAACAGAACGGAATAGCACTGTAATTTGAGATGGAGGTCGGAAAGCCCATTTCACGTCGTATTTCCGTAAAGTGGGACTGATCTTGTTGGTAAGTGATTCCTACGTAAGGCAAAAGGGCAGTAGACTTAGATGTCGACTCAGAATTATCATTAATCACCCGATGTACAGTTGATCGATAGCTCAACGCTAGTTCAATCTGTCTTTCACTATAACCATTTTGACGAAATGTAGCTTCAAGATGAGACAGCTAAGCTGGCAAAGTCTCACTATCGGAAATGGCATGTGTCCTGTGTACTAAGATACGAAGTACCCCTTCACGCTGAGCCGGATGGCGACAACTATCACGCTGCAAATACAAGTCAGTGTGAGTACGTTTCCGGTAAACTGCATGTCCCAATGATGCATCAACCTTCCCCCTAACCAAAACGTGAAGAAAGGGAATGCAACCATCCTCTTCCACCTCCATCGTACAACGAATGTTCGGGTGGATCGAGTTCTGATGTTCTAAAAAGGCATTCAAATTCTCCCTACCATGAGGCCAAACAACGAAAGTATCATCAACATATCTGAAGAAACAGGTGGGTTTCAAAGGCGCCGACCCTAAAGCATGTTCCTCGAAGCCTTTCATACACAAATTTACAACCGCAGGAGTCAACGGTCCACCCATCGCAACTCTATCTGTCTGCTCGTAATACTGGTCACTGAATAAAAGCAGGCCAAGTGGCCGAGCGGCTCTAGGCGCTTCAGTCCGGAAATGCGCGACTGCTACGGTCGCAGGTTCGAATCCTGCCTCGGGCATGGTTGTGTGTGATGTCCTTAGGTTAGTTATGTTTAAGTAGTTCTAAGTTCTAGGGGACTGATGACATCAGATCCATTTGAATAAAAAGTAAGTGGATGTTAACACATACCTTATGAGATTAGTTTATTCAGGACCAAACCTAACAGCAACCGCAACAATTATAGTAAAATTCCAGTACAGTAGTTTTCATTCTTTCTTTATTAGTTTTGTTTTTTGGGCGAATTGGGGTCCGTATAAACTCATACACTTATACACCATCGGCGCATATGTAAGTGATTAGAGTTGCAATTGCTTGTCACAGGTAGAAAGGCCAACGTTGCTAATGCGTAGGGGGTAGAATCATACTGGCAACAGTATTAATGTGCTATTCTTTGACCAAATGTGCACTCCAGGTAACGATTCTGACCACACAAAGAAATTCCACACTTTCAATGTTCTGGGGAGGCACACCGGTGTTATTCATGGCGCATGGTGCGCTGAAATCATCGGGTACGACTTCAGGAAACGGCGGATTGTGACTGAGGGATCTCTGGCAGTAAAACGGTGCGTCAGGGACATACTTCTTCCTTCTGTATTACTCCCAGTGCGACAGTATCGTGGTGTCATTTTTCAACATGAAAATGCTCTTCCACATACGGCATGTACCCGTATGAATGTACTGGCTGGGTGGCTTTGAGGTTCTCCCGTAGCCACCAACATGCCCAGATCGGTCCTCATAAGAATATGTGCGGCATCAGAACGGAGGTTAATTACATCCCAGGGTATCAAGAACCAGTTACAACAAATTTTTTCCGTTCCGTTGTGACAGTGAGGTACTGCAACCGTCTTGAATCATTTCAGAATAAAAAACAGTCTGAGCCGCAAATAAAGCGTATCCCTCTTTTTGCAGCATCATCAGATAATGCACAAGTAGCTGAATGTGTAAGTCATCTGTCATAAAATCATATAAAATGGAAAGCGAGTCTTAAGAACATCAAAAGACTCCAGCACCACAGTGTAGAACCACACTGCTCCTATGGCGGAAAGGTTGCATATCCAGCTACTTGTGCCTTATCTGACGATACCCCATAAAGGCGAAACGCGATAATAAATAACTAAGACTGTTTTTATTCTGAAACCAACAGTTGTGGGTCACCTTCCCTCACGAGATTCAAAATCGGCTGTAAAGCATCTGTAAAGCATACAGGTTTTTAGGGGATGCAGCGTGATTCTGATAAGTGGGCTCATACAGTCATGTCTTTATAATAAATTAGCCTCAATTTTATAATAAATGCAGTAACAGCGCATACGTTCTCAACTTGTGAAGCCTAATTTCAATTCGCCCTCGAATTCTGGGTGCATCAATTTTTTTTTTTTGGTCAGGCAGTGTAACTGAATACTGAAACACACATTACGTTCAGTGTCTTTACCAAGGCATTCGACAAGGTGAAACGAAGAAGGCTATAGTAAATAACTGACTTTCCAAGGAGGTGAATATCACCAGCAGGTATTCAAATTGAAGAACATTAAACAACTACTGCATTATTTAGCCGATGACGAGGTCCTTATTACCTCCACTGAGGCACTTTAATTGCTTCAGAACACGGGCAAGAAATAGGCAAAACAAACAAATATCTCAACAAAAATCAAAGTAATGGCCTTTTAATAGTCACGTAATTTCTTTTGTTATTTTTTAGTATATTAATGGAAAGCTATCCTGGCCTTACCTTTCAACAAGACAATGCCTGTCTGCACACGACGAGACTGTCTACTCCTTGTCTTCATGGTTGCCAAATCATACCTCGGTCAGAAAGGTCGCCTGACCTTTATCGCAATTCCGAACGTCTGGACCATTATGGGCAGAGACATTCAACCATCTCGAGTTCGACGCTATAACGCGCGGACAGAAATTGACACGGTATCCCTTAGTAGGAAGTCCAGCAACGCTAACACTCAATGCCAAGCCAAATAACTGTTCGAATATGGGGAAGAGGTGGACCAACGCTTTATTGACTAGCTCCATTTGTGGAGCTTTTTCTCTTTTGTTTGTCGTACATCACATCTGCCGATTTACGGCCCGTTTTTGTAGTGTAATCCAACGTAAGAAACGGAAATGAAAATTGGAATTAAACATTACGTCGACAACGAAGTCGTTACGAACGGTGTGTAAGGTCGGGATACCACCCGAATCTGGATAGACTGCTGATTTTTTTAACCGTCGTCCTCAGGAATATGAGTGCAGTGTCTTGTCACTGCGAACCCGGGTCGAGTAACGATAAGGAATAAGGTTCTGATCACTTTGTGTGGAAAAAGAAGCAAGCTACACTGTTAACATTAAAACTATATTGCAGTATGTCAGGGTGAAAACTTACAGTTGGATGAAAAGCATTGAATATTCTCTGCCCTTCTATCTTTATCAAGAGAATAGGATTTTCTTCGAAATCGAACCGTAGAAGCGTCACCCGGCTGAGGAATACGGCTAAGCTCGCGGTATCCATAAGGATTACTTCGGTGCCAGAGTCTTCTTAAGCTCGCATTCAAGTTTCGTGAGCCAACGGGTGGGAACTAATTTATCACGGTGTTTACCCGGCAGCTGTTCTTTACTACACGGCTCGCGAGCGAGGATGGCATTTTACGAGGCGCTTCGCGGGTAACACGGCGCTAAGTAATTCTCGAGCACTTACGCGAACCAAGGCCGTGAAATGTAATCATGAGTCTCGGGTGAGACTCAGCATGTGCAACGTGCAAAATAGAAACAGTGTCGGAAACGACAACAGGATTTGTGGCTATATATAAAAGTCGTCCCGTTGAGCTTCTTGCAGCGTCCATTTTAATACCCAAGACATGTTCTGGTAGTCTTCCTCTGAGATTTTCTTACGGCTACTGAAATACCTTACTTTTTGGATACCTTATTTGATGCGGACTATTTTAAAGCAGCAACGTTAGTTTTATGTTATTACAAGCGTTATTACGCGCGTGAGAAGTGAACAGTATGTGGAGGGACGATTAATATGTAAATCATAGTGAAACTTCAAATGACTATGATGAAGACACGTGCACCAGTACTTTTCATGTGAGTTCCAGCATGGGTATGTTTTTACTACCGTGCTCCCTGTTTACATTCAAATGGTCTCAGTGTATATTTAGTGAAAAAACAGATGATAAGAATTCAGTGTCATACAAATAGACAGATTACTATAGAGGCAATGTCCGTATGAACTAGAAAATAATGGTATTGTGAAATCGGTCAGGGTATTTTGGAGGAGGACTCCGACATTCTGACTGATCTAAAGCGGAATGATCGGTCTAGAATTCGAGCACCGTGCATCATGATTTGGTAACTAACTTTACACAACTGCGCCAACTCGACCGTATTTCTGTTTGTGTCGTAAACAAACTTGCACTAACAGTCAACAACAGAGAAATCCCTTATGAAAACACCGACGATGTGTGGCCAACTGATTTTATTCCAGATTTCGGAGGTACTATCTGGCTGACAATTGTAGTCGAGAAAAACTAAAAGAGACGAGAGCCGAAGTCTTTTCTTAAATACGCTCATGTGATTCTGTTGCTGTCCACAGCTTGTGGTCGTGCGGTAGCGTCCCGCGCCCGGGTTCCCGGGTTCGATTCCCGGTGTGGCCAGGGATTTTCTCTGCCTCGTGATGACTGGGTGTTGTGTGATGTCCTTATGTTAGTTAGGTTTAAGTAGTTCTAAGTTCTATGGGACTGATGACCATAGATGTTAAGTCCCATAGTGCTCAGAGCCATTTGAGCCATTTTTGATTGTGTTGCTGAGTAAAGAGGTATTTGCGAACGCTGGTGGCATGGAAGTCATATAATAAGACATTCGGCGTTGTTTTCCGATGCGACGATTTTTGCGAAAAGAGACGCTTAGCTCTCGATTTTGTAGACTAAAATTGTTCTTTTATGCACGGTCTTTTTAAACGTTCTGTTGGCCTTCGTCAGGTGTCCTGTGTGTGGTAGCCTTGCGTACGCTTACTCGACTCCAGCCAGACAACAACGCACAGAGTTTCCCATTTGTCTTGACTGCCCCAAACAGCTTTCTGTCCAGAAGAAAAATGAAAAACACATGAAAGAAGTGATGCATAGCTCCCAGAGAGTCATTATTCAGCATGACTGCTTCTATTCTGAAATTTTTCGTTGCGAAGATACGACCAGCAGCACGTCTTTTTTAAATAGTATCTTATGTTTTTTATTCGGTAATCCACTTCATCTCGTCAAGACCTGTTCGAAACGGTAACACAGTGTTTCATTTACGTAAAGATGACGTTATTAGAAACGTAACAAAAACTGACTGGATTTTTAATAAAGCACGGTTCAGGTACCTGACGCAATGTGACTTGTCCACTTGCTGTAATTGACAGTAAGCAAGTGGAAACACAGGAAAAAATTACATCTATCATTCAGTCGACCGTATTCACTTGAAGATTTTTTTTTTTAGTACAATGCACACCAAGGAAGAAGAGGCAGAGGTGCTGCTCATCTACGGTGAATTTGAATTAGCAGACCAATGATTGTTTTCTTATTTACATTAAGGGTACATGTAGTGCAGTACTGTAGCATTTTTAAATGCTATGATGCGTACAGTAAAGGCATCCCTCCATCGAAACCAGCGCCATGCTTTCTTTTATTGCGGTGAAGTTAAGCATAACGTTATTCATGCAGAGGTAGTCTATAAAGGGTGATATCCTGATAAGGACCCCACAGGGTCGGTACGGGGTCTACGACATCCGTGCACCCTGTTGCTTGTGTCAATGCATGTGACACCACAGAGCTCATGAGTGCCAGCGGTCATCTCCGGCGGGGAGTGAGCTATAACTTCAGGCGAATTTAATAACTAAATACCGGGTGATCAAAAAGTCAGTATAAATTTGAAAACTTAATAAAGCACGGAATAATGTAGATAGATAGGTAAAAATTGACACACATGCTTGGAATGACATGGGGTTTTATTGGAGAAAAAATGAACTTCACAAAATGTCGGACAGATGGCGCTGGAAACCAAAAAGTCAGTGACTGCGCATGACAATCGTGTATAAAAGGAGCTGTAATGAAAGAGAGAATCAGATGCGCCAGCAGTCGCAGCATGTTGACGTAACCTGAAAAGGCGCTTTTAGTGAAGCTGTAGTATCACAAAGGGGAATGTGCTAGTTCAGCGTTACGATCCTATCGCCATAGGAAGGGGATTCGAACGGGTAAAGGTCCGTTGACAAATGCAGCTGTGGCGAGAATGATTTCGAAATTCGAAGCCACTGGTTGTTTAGACGATAGACCCCGTAGTGGCCTACCGAGCACAAGGCTTAATGCTGCTGAGACAGTTCAGGAAGAAATGAGACTGTAGCGGGTTCGTCTATGCACGGGGAAGTCAGCGCTCGTGCAGTCGCACGTCGCACCGGCATTCCGTACAGTACTGTTTGGTTGGCGCTTAGGCGTACCATCCGATGCTATACGCACAAAATCCATCGGCATCATGAACTGTTACCTGGCGATTTAGTGAAGCGGAGGGCATTTGCGGTGTGAGAGTTTCAAAAGATGGCGGAAGATGACGAATGGTTGAGTAACGTGTTGTGGATCAACGAAGCTCATTTCACGCTCCGAGGGTCTGTCAACGCCCACAACTGCAGAATTTGGGCTACCGAAAATCCTAGAACTGTCGTGGAAACTCCACTGCACGACGAGAAAGTCACGGTATGGGTTGGATTTACCACATCTACCGTTATCGGGCCTTTTTTCTTCGAGGAAATGCGTGATTCTGGTTTTGTAACTGCTATCGTGACGGGTGAGAGGTACGCCGATACGTTACAGAATCGCATCATGCCCAGCCTGGCTGATAAACACCTGCTGGAACGTATGATGTTTATGCAGGATGGCGCTCCACCCCTTATTGCTAGACGCGTGAAAGATCTCTTCCGCTCGTCGTTTGATGATGATCCTGTGCTCAGCCGCCACTTTCGTCATGCTTGGCCTCCCAGGTCCCCAGACCTCAGTCCGTGTGTTTATTGGCTTTGGGGTTACCTGAAGTCACAAGTGTAGCGTGATCGACCGACATCTCTAGGAATGCTGAAAGACACCATCCGACGCCAATGCCTCACCATAATTCCGGACATGCTTTACACTGCTGTTCACAACATTATTCCTGGACTATAGCTACTGTTGAGGAATGATGGTGGACATATTGAGCATTTCCTGTAAAGAACATCATCTTTGCTTTGTCTTACTTTGTTATGCTATTTATTGCTATTCTGATCAGATGAAGCGCCATCTGTCGGACATTTATTGAACTTTTAAATTTTTTGGTTCTAATAAAACTCCATGTCATTCCAAGCATGTGTGTCAATTTGTACCTCTCTATCTACATTATTCCGTGATTTATTCATTTTTGAAATTTATACTGACTTTTTGATCACCCGGTACATGCAAGTGCTAGATAACACACAGCAAAGTTAGGACCTTCAGTGCGTATCTACAGTTTCCTGCGGGTCCTGCACGGAGACCAGTGTTCGCGAGGTGTGGCGGGCAACGCGGCTCGATGTCCATGAGAAAGACAGGCCGCGGCGTGGACGTCACGGCACGTGGCACTGCAGGTCTTACGACAGCCAGGCACCCTCTCTGGCGGGGAACGAGTAACTATCTAAAACGGGGTTTAATACTTTTGACTGAGTTTTTACAAATGCACGCAAGCTATCATAGTACACGTCAAAATTAAGACCTTAACGTATTGATCTGCATTGGCAAAGGATTCCGCAATATTGCCCATTCGGATCTCTGAGGGGGACTGCCAAGGGGGACGTGACAATGAGATAAAGATTGAATAACCGACGAAAGGTGACGTTCTACGAGTCGGGACGTGGAATGTCAGAAGATTGAAGGTGATAGGGACGCTAGAAAATCTGAATAGGGAAATAAAGAGGTTCACTCTAGATGTAGTAGGTGTCAGTGAAATGAAATCGAAATAAGACAAGGATTTCTGGTCAGCTAAGTGTAGGGTAAAATCAACAGAAACAGAAAATGGTATAACGGGAGTAGGATTCATTATGAATAGGAAAGTAGGACGGGGAGTGTGTTGCTATGAACAGTTCAATGTTGGGGTTGTTCTTATCAGAAACGACAGCAAATCAACACCGACAACGATAGTTCAGGTATACATGCCGACGTTGCAAGCTGAAGATGGAGAAATAGAGAAAGTATTTGAAGATATTGAAATTGTAATTGAAACGTCCCCTTTGAAACATTATACATGACTGTGCTTAAACTGACACACAATATTTTTAGCGCAACGCAATCTGACTTTAAGAAATCCCTACAAAAGAATGGCCCTGACTAACATTAACCTATACGTTTCACAAATCACTTACCTCACAAAAATCTTCTACTGCAATACAGCGAGCGCCACTACTGCCAGCTAAATAAAAGGTTCAAACTACTGAAGGCACTAACTACTGATAGGCACAGTTAGCAAAAGAAAGATTTTGATAGAGAACAAACAATGTATTTACCTTAATAGTCATAATATATATAGCAGTTCATGACATCCATTCTTACAAATGTACTGTTTCTGATGGACACACCTCCAGATTATCCATTCTCAAAAATCCGCCATCTCACTTCCCCACATCCACCACTGCTGGCGGCTCACCTCCAACTGCGCAACGCTACGCGCTATTAACATCCAGCTGCCCAACACTACACTGGCAGAAAACAATGCAAACCAGCCACAGACTGCACACAGCACAGCAAGTGATTTTCATACAGAGCGCTACGTGGCGTTACCAATATAAAAACCTAAACAGCCTACTTACATAATACAGTATGTAAAGGGAGATGAAAATCTAAGTCATGGCAGACTGGAATGCAGTTGTAGGGGAAGGAGTAGAAGAAAATGTTACAGGAGAGTATTGGTTTGGGACAAAGTATGAGAGAGTAGAAAGACTAATACAATTCTTTAATAAATTTCAGCTAGTAATAGCGAATACTCTGTTCAACACTCACAAGAGGGGGAGGTATAGTTAGAAAAGGCCGGGTGATACGGGAAGATTTCTGTTAAATTACATCATGCTCAGACGGAGATTCCAAAATCAAATACTGGATTGTAAGGCGTACCCAGGAGCAGATATAGACTCAGATCATAATGACGTTTAAGCGATTAGTCAGGAAGAATCAATACCCAAAGAAGAAGGATACAGAACTACTAAGGAATGGTGGGATACGCTTGAAGTTCTCCAAGGCTGTATAATATGTCAGATGGCAGTACAGTTGATGAAGAATAGACATCTCTACAAAGGGCAACCACGGAAGCTGGAAGGAAAAACATAGGTACAAAGAAGATAAAGGCAAAGAAACCATGGGTAGCAGAAGAAATTCTTCATTTGAGCGATGAAAGAAGAAAGTATAAAAGCGTTCAGGGAAATTCAGGAACACAGAAATACAAGTAGGTGAGGAATGAAATAAGTAGGATGTACAAGGAAGCAAAGGCGAAATGGCTTCATGAAATATCTGAAGAAATCGAAAAAGAAATGATTGTGGGAAGGACTGACTCAGTATACAGGGTGTTACAAAAAGGTACGGCCAAACTTTCAGGAAACATTCCGCACACACAAATAAAGAAAAGATGTTATGTGGACATGTGTCCGGAAACGCTTAATTTCCATGTTAGAGCTCATTTTAGTTTCGTCAGTATGTACTGTACTTCCTCGATTCACCGCCATGATTTCATACGGAATACTCTACCTGTGCTGCTAGATCATGTGCCTTTACAAGTACGACACAACATGTGGTTCACGCACGATGGAGCTCCTGCACATTTCAGTCGAAGTGTTCGTACGCTTCTCAACAACAGATTCGGTGACCGATGGATTGGTAGAGGCGGACCAATTCCATGGCCTCCACGCTCTCCTGACCTCAACTCTCTTGACTTTCATTTATGGGGGCATTTGAAAGCTCTTGTCTACGCAACCCCGGTACCAAATGTAGAGACTCTTCGTGCTCGTAATGCGGACGGCTGTGATACAATATGCCATTCTCCAGGGCTGCATCAGGTATTCCATGCGACGGAGGGTGGATGCATGTATCCTCGCTAACGGAGGACATTTTGAACATTTCCTGTAACAAAGTGTTTGAAGTCACGCTGGTACCTTCTGTTGCTGTATGTTTGCATTCCATGATTAATGTGATTTGAAGAGAAGTAATAAAATGAGCACTAACATGGAAAGTAAGCGTTTCCGGACACTTGTCCACCTAACATATTTTCTTTCTTTGTGTGTGAGGAATGTTTCCTGAAAGTTTAGCCGTACCTTTTTGTAACACCCTGTATAGGAAAGTCAAAACAACCTTCAGTGAAATTAAAAGCAAGGGTGGTAACATTAAGAGCGCAACGAGAATTCCACAGTTATATACAGAAGAGAGAGCGGATAGGTGGAAAGGACACAGTGAAGGCGCTATGAGCGGGAAGATTTTTCTGATGTGCTAGAAAAAGAAACAGGAATCGATTTAGAAGAGGTAGGGGATCCTGTATTACAATCAGAATTTAAGAGAGCATTAGAGGACTTAAGATCAAATAAGGCAGAAGGGATAGATAACATTCCATCATAATTTCTAAAATCATTTGGGGAAGTGGCAACAAAACGAGTATTCAAGTTGGTAGGTAGAATGTACGAGTCTGGCGACATACCAGTTGATTTTCGGAAAAATATCATCCACACAATTCCGAAGACAGCAAGGGCTGACAAATGCGAGAATTATTGCAAAATCATCTTAACACTTCATACATCTAAGTTGCTGACAAAAACATTATACAGAGAAGGGAAAAGAAAATTGTACATGTGTTAGATAATAATCAGTTTGACTTTAGGAAAGGTAAAGGCAATTCTGACGTTGATTAGATGATGGCAGCAAGACCAAAGAAAAAAAAAAAATCATGACACGTTCGTAGTATTAGTCGACGTGGCGAAAGCGTTCGACAATGTAAAATAGTGTAGAATGTTGGAAATTTGGAGAAAAGTAGGATTAAACCATAGGAAGGGCCGGGTAATATACAGTACGTACAGGAACCAAGAGGGAATAATAAGAGTGGACGACCAAGAACCAAGTACTGGGATAAAAAAGGTGTAACACAGGGATGCACTCTTTCGCCCCTACTGTACAATGTGTACATCGAAGAATCAGTGATGGAAATAAAAGGAAAGTTCAAGAGTGGAAATAAAAGTCATGGTAGAAGGATATCAATCATAAGATTTGCTGATGGTATTGTTATCCTGAGTCGAAGTGGAGCACAACTACATGATCTCCTGAAAGGAACGAACAGTCTAATGAATACAGAATATGGACTGAGAGTAAACCGAAAACAGACGAAAGTAATGAGAAGTAGGAGAAACGAGAATAGCAAGAAATTTAACATCAGGATTGATAGTCACGAAGAAGATGAAGTTAAGGAATTGTACGGCATAGGCAGCAAAATAAAAAATGACGAACGGATCAAGGACGACGTCAAAAGCAGACTAGCACTTGCAGAAAGGGCATTCCTACTAGTATCAAACGTAGGGCTTAATTTGAGGAAGAAATTTTTGCGAATGTTCGTTTGGAGCACAGCATTGTATGGTAGTGAAAGCCCGCCCGGTTGACCGTGCGGTCTAACGCACGGATTTCCGGGCGGGAAGGAGTGCCTGGTACCCGGCAATAATCCGCCCGGGGATTTTTGTCGAGGTCCGGTGAAGCGGCAAGTCTGTGGATGGTTTTTAGGTGGTTTTCCATCTGCCTCGGCGAATGCGGGCTGGTTCCCCTTATTCCGCCTCAGTTACACTATGTCGGCGATTGATGCGCAAAGAAGTTCTCCACGTACGCGTGCACCACCATTATTATACCACGCAAACATAGGGGTTACACTCGTCTGGTGTGAGACGTTTCCTGGGGGGTCCACCGGGGGCGAATCGCACAATAACCCTGGGTTCTGTGTGGGGCGGTGGAGTGGTGAAGTGGACTGCGTTAGTCGTCGTGGGGTTGTGGACCATTGCAGGTGTGGCGGGGACGGAGCCTCTCCGTCGTTTCTAGGTTCCCGGTTAACATACAATACAATACAATGGTAATGAAACATGGACTTTGGAAAGACCGGAACAGAAAAAATCTAAGCATTTGAGATGTGGTGCTGCGGACGAATTCTGAAAATTAAGTGGACTGATAAGGTAAGGAATGATGAGGTACTGCGCAGATTTGGAGAAGAAAGGAATATGTGGAAAACACTGACAAGGAGAAGGGACTGGATGACAGGACATTTGTTAAGACATCAGGGGATGACTTCGATGGTGCTAAAGGGAGCCGCAGAGGGCAAAAACTGTAGGGGAAGAGAGAGATTGGAATACATCCAGCAAATGATTGAGGACATAGGTTGTGTTACTCTGAGATGAAGAGGTTGGCGCAAAAGACGAATTCGTGGTGACCCGCCCCTCTGCCCCCCCCCTCCCCCCCTCAAAATAGCATCTGACTTCCTGGGAGCACTGCACAGAGCCGAGCACTTGCGAAGTGTGACGGACGAGCCGACTAGTGTAACGTCACAGCGCCGTATTTTTCTTTGGCCCCAAGGCGACTCGGGTGACGTCACGATTTCATTGTGGAGCCACTGTTTCTCGTGGGTCCCAGATCGGCAGTGCTTACGCCGACCGCACATGACGCTGCCAGCGCGCCGCTTCGAAGGCGGTCGGGTTTGATAACTCCAGGCTGTCCGCGAGAGGGCGCCCCACAAGCTCCAGATTTTCCGTCACTCACGGCAAGACCGACTGTTGAAGATAGAGGTCACCGCTAATGGCCACGCCCATACCGGAGAAAATTTGATCTTTCCGCACGTCTTCATACGAGTAGCCCCGTTGCACGAAGAACCGGCAGAATACACGGCGAACCTGGGAAACCCCGTCACGTACGGCTGCGGTACAAGCTTCAGTTACCAGAAACAACTGCGAAGAACGAAAGAAGGTATTCCGCGAGACAAAGCAAATTTAAGTATCTGTTACTGCTCTTACCAGTTTGACTACATGTAATTACTGTAAATAAAAACATGTAGATTTTACTCACGGCATGGTATTTATGTTTGTGGTACAAATATTTGCCGCCTACAACTGCGAACACAACAATCCCATCATCCCGGCGGATGTATTGTCGTTTTGTTTGACGTTTCAAGAAACGGTATTTTGCAAACCAAGAAAACGAAATCGCACAACTCGTACAGACGTAATACTCTCACAAACCTTCAAATAAAGACCGTTGACTGAATTACCGTTGTGCATTTTCCTTGATATGTATAGCCTAAGTGACTGGAAACAGACCACCGGCCATTCGGAAAAATATCGTTCCCATAATTCCGAAGATGACAAGGGCTGTAAGGGCGAGAACCATTTCACGATCTGCTTAACAGCTCATGCATACAAATTCATGGCAAGAGTAATATATAGAAGAATGGAAAAGATAATTAAGGCATCTGTTACAGACGATCAGTTCGGTTCACGATAAAGTAAAGGCACCAGATACGGTCGTGACGTTGCGATTGATAATGGAAGAAAGTCTTAAGCAAAATCAGTACCTGTTTATATCATTTATCGACCTAGAAAAATCCTTCGACAATTTAAAACACTGCAAGATGTTCCAAATTCTCTACAACCACGTGACATTGTTTAATAGTACGGGTCTAAAGCAAAGCGGAATTTGCATGGGATTCCTAGAGCGATAGAGCAAGAGCAACAACTATTTGAACTATATGACATATAACCATGCGCTAATAATAAAAGAGAGCTACAAATTGTATCTGTTCTGTTCACACTTTCCACTCTGTTATAGTGCATCACAACGCGTTTAGTCGCTTTATCTCTACCAGCGTAATCATAAGCTAAGTGCGTATGTGGCTGTCGACAGAAATATCTGCAAAATAGCCTACATTGTTAAACTTGCGTGCAAGCACGCACACCCACCCACACCCACACACCCACCCAGCCACCCACCCACACACACACACACACACACACACACACACACACACACACACACACACACACACACACATATCGTAATTACGAGGAATTAATTACACACTGCCGGAAAAAAAACTGCACTGACGGAAAAAAACTGCAACACCAAGAAGGAGTTCTACGACGTAAACGGAATTTGGTAGCCGTTTATACAGCTGAAAGATGATGTATTTTCAAATTTCACACCATTCGCGTACGAGGGAGTGCATATCAGCTTTGCTTTAAACACACGCTGTAACGGTCGTGAGCATTAGTTACCTTTGAGGTTGGACACTGTGAGTTGATGTTAGTCAATTACGCCTTTAAGGCGACAAAGATGCCTTTATCAACATCTCACCAGTTCGTGTAATAGTACTAGGACAAGTTGCATGTTCTTTCTGCGATATTGCAGAAAGACTTGACAGGAATGTAGCCACTGTGCGTGATCTCTGGCAGCGGTTGCTACGAGACTGCTCGATCGCAAGATTACCGGGTTCCGGACGGCCTCATGGCCTTACCGAGATGCAAGAGCATCGTGTTCGGCGTATGGCTATGGTGCACCATACCGCAGCTGTAGCAGCAATTTGAGCAGGAGTTGGCACCATAGTGAACATCGAGCTGTTACAAATAGATTGATTCAAGGAGAGCTCCAAGCCAAACGCCCTGTAATGTGCATTCCACTGACGCCAAACCACCGCCATTTGCGACTTCATTGGTGTCAAGCAAGACATCATTGGAGGACAGGGTGGAGGTGTGTTGTGTTTTCTGATGAAAGCTGGTCCTGCCTCGGTGCGACCGATGGCCATACGTTGGTTAGGAGGAGGTCAGTTGAGGGCCTGAAACCAACCTGTCTGTGTGACAGGCACACTGAACCTAAAATCATGAGTTATGGTCTGGGCCGCTGCTGCGTATGACAGTAAGAGAACTGTAATGGTTATCTCACGCACCCTGACTGCAAAATTGTACATCACGCTAGTGATTCGGTCTGTCGTGCTGCCATTCACGAACAGCATCCCACGGGGTGTTTTCAAGCATTCGCCCGTATACTGCTGTGGTAACCCAGCGTGTTGTACGAGGTGTCCAATGCATTAACCGTGCCTGTATTATCGGACCACGGGCAACAGGCACGAAAATCCATCACACAAAATGACATCCGATACCTGTACAACACAGTAGTTGCACGGCTGCATGCTTGCTTTCAAGAGTCTGGTGGTTGCACCGGTTATTAATGTAGCAACATTTCACGTTCGCAATTGCTTATTTCGCGCTTACATTAAACTGTGATCTTGCAATTTAATCACTAAAATGCGCTGCCTGGCTCAATGTGTTCTCGAAATTTAACAACTCTAAATGAATTATTTTTTACTGTAGCAATTTTTTTCCGTCAATGTGCAACATCCAAAAGACAAGGTCATTTAACTGAGAAGTGATGTGACAACTAGTTCATCATTGTAGTAGTATATAGTAACAGACAGAGACTAAATGGAACACACATTTCACAATAAAGGGTGTCCAAATAGTTCCGTCAGTACACAGCATACCTTCCACTGACGGCAGCTCAAGTACAGGGTTGTTACAAATGATTGAAGCGATTTCACAGCTCTACAATAACTTTATTATTTGAGATATTTTCACAATGCTTTGCACACACATACAAAAACTCAAAAAGTTTTTTTAGGCATTCACAAATGTTCGATATGTGCCCCTTTAGTGATTCGGCAGACATCAAGCCGATAATGAAGTTCCTCCCACACTCGGCGCAGCATGTCCCCATCAATGAGTTCGAAAGCATCGTTGATGCGAGCTCGCAGTTCTGGCACGTTTCTTGGTAGAGGAGGTTTAAACACTGAATCTTTCACATAACCCCACAGAAAGAAATCACATGGGGTTAAGTCGGGAGAGCGTGGAGGCCATGACATGAATTGCTGATCATGATCTCCACCACGACCGATCCATCGGTTTTCCAATCTCCTGTTTAAGAAATGCCGAACATCATGATGGAAGTGCGGTGGAGCAGCATCCTGTTGAAAGATGAAGTCGGCACTGTCGGTCTCCAGTTGTGGCATGAGCCAATTTTCCAGCATGTCCACATACACGTGTCCTGTAACGTTTTTTTCGCAGAAGAAAAAGGGGCCGTAAACTTTAAACCGTGAGATTGCACAAAACACGTTAAATTTTGGTGAATTGCGAATTTGCTGCACGAATGCGTGAGGATTCTCTACCGCCCAGATTCGCACATTGTGTCTGTTCACTTCACCATTAAGAAAAAATGTTGCTTCATCACTGAAAACAAGTTTCGCACTGAACGCATCCTCTTCCATGAGCTGTTGCAACCGCGCCGAAAATTCAAAGCGTTTGACTTTGTCATCGGGTGTCAGGGCTTGTAGCAACTGTAAACGGTATGGCTTCTGCTTTAGCCTTTTCCGTAAGATTTTCCAAACCGTCGGCTGTGGTACGTTTAGCTTCCTGCTTGCCTTATTCGTCGACTTCCGCAGTCTACGCGTGAAACTTGCCCGCACGCGTTCAACCGTTTCTTCGCTCACTGCAGGCCGACGCGTTGATTTCCGCTTACAGAGGCATCCAGAAGCTTTAAACTGCGCATACCATCGCCGAATGGAGTTAGCAGTTGGTGGATCTTTGTTGAACTTCGTCCTGAAGTGTCGTTGCACTGTTATGACTGACTGATGAGAGTGCCTTTCAAGCATGACATACGCTTTCTCGGCTCCTGTCGCCACTTTGTCTCACTGCGCTCTCGAGCGCTCTGGCGGCAGAAACCTGAAGTGCGGCATCAGCCGAACAAAACTTTATGAGTTTTTCTACGTATCTGTAGTGTGTCGTGGAAATGGAAATGAGCGTTTGGCGTCATTGGCCGGGAGGCCCCTCGCGGGGCAGGGCCGACCGCCATATCGCAGGTCTTATTACATTCGGCGCCACATTGGGCGACCTGCACGCCGGATGGGGATGAAATGATGATGAACACAACACAACACCCAGTCCCGGAGCGGGGAAAATCTCCGACCCAGCCGGGAATCGAACCCGGGCCTAGAGGACGGCAATCCGTCACGCTGACCACTCAGCTACTGGGGCGGACTGTAGTGTGTCGTGACCATATGTCAATGAATGGAGCTACAGTGAATTTATGAAATTGCTTCAATCATTTGTAATAGCCCTGTATATATCACCATAAGCAAACGATCATAACGCTGTCCAATGACATCCGGCGATACCCTGTCCTAAGCATTTGGTGCCTTTTGTTTCAGTTCGGCGATGGCTCTTCCTCGCGTGGAGAACAATTAAGTTCCCGCTTCATCAAGTCCTAGGCGTTTTCAGTTGGCAGATTACCTGCTAATCTTGCTGGCCTGGACAGTTGTTTTGCAGCACGAAGCGCACCTTGTGTCACCGCAGCTTTATGCGCACGTGCGTTGTTCTGCTGAAAAATTACATCACCTTCCTGTCGAAGAACTAACATGAGCAAGAGGGTAACAGAGTGAGCAATGCAGCGGGTACTGGTTACTTTACCCTGCAGAAACACAAGATCTGACGGCGAGTAAATGCTAGTACCCACACCACGAAGCCAGTGATGGGACCTGTGAGTCGAGGGGAAATGCACTCTGAATAGACTGCTCACCTTGTCTACGCCATACACGTATATGTGAATCCCTCGTGTACAGGCAGAACCTACTCTCATCACTAATGACAACAAAGCGTCATTTAACTCTCCAGTCGACTTTTTCATGACGCCAGAGTACTCACTCCTGATGACACAGCAGCTGGAACATGTTCCCGGATTTCGTCCCTTCGTGATTTCGGTCGGCCAACGCTGCTCGCATAATGCGTCGATCTTGACGTACGCCTGTATTACGCGGACGGGCAGAACCTGGTTACAGATGTGAGAATGTTCCACAGACGACTGCTGAAAGCAGCGATATACTACCGCTGTACTGTGCCCGCATGTGGAGCAATCCGCCGTTACGTCCATCCGGCTACCTGCAGGCCCACAATCTGACCCCGTTCAAATGACTGAAAGCGTGCCATAGCAGTACATACCCGTCGGTGGGGCGCGGCTGTATCCTAGAATGAGTGTTGCAAACAGCGTTCACATTTATAAACTCAGCGTAGTTACTGTCTGCAAAATCGAAACAGAAGATACGTACACTGACCTAATATACTATTTTCGGGACATCCACAACTATTACTAAAAATTTTCATGATGAATTAATCCGGTCCAGCTTTACTTGACAAATCCTTTATCGGATAAAATCGTATACACGACCCGGGTTTCAGAACGTAAGTCCCCTCTTCAAGCGCTTAATGGCATACGAGAAAGTCGTACCTGTCGGTAAAAAATCCAGCAAATTTATTAAGTAGCGCGCAAGATGACTGCCCTCCTGAGTACCTTCTGATGGTGACAAATGATACACGAAAACTGCAGTCCCTCAGTCCACTAATATTATACCGTTGTACCACTGAACACATTCCTTGAGGGTGTTGAGTTTTTATTCTAGCAGTGTAGCTGCTAAATCAACATTTGACTCCGATAACTCACGGTACCCATGTAATGCGTCAGCCAACAGTTCTGCCAGCTTAAGATTATACGTATCTGTTTACATTATTAAGACTATATCTGCGTATGTTATTTAAAACATAATCGATGTGCTACATGAACCACTGGGTGGATATGTCATGTAATGGATGTAAGCTTAAGAACCCACAACTCTGTCATAATCAAAACTGCACTCTCCTCTCAATCGCGCCGTTCCCTCCCCGTCCCCCCATCCACCATCCCGCCACACATACACGCAGTTAAAGAGAGTGAGTTTTTTTGTCTTGAGGTAACGAAATATACCAAAAACTACGCAAAGAATTTTTTAAAAAAAGGTAAAATTTTTCAATATTTTTGAGAATGTTATCCGGTCATACCGATGGTACCTCCCTGCGCCACCACAAGGGTGTGGAGCGGGGAAGAGAGAGGGGGGGGGGGGGAATTTGAAATCTTAAATAGGAACATTCCATTTTTATTACAGCATGCAAACTATGTAACTTTTGTATAGAACACTTTTGTCGTTGCGCGATAGATGACGTTTTAATCGACAAATAGCCAGTTGAGGTCCAAATTGATATTATCACGAGAAAAATGCGTTGGGTCACAAACAAAACGTGTTCATTAATTGTGAAAAAAGCTTCTTTGAGATGTGCTCTATAATCTCTCATCAGTGGGGTGCATATTTGTAAGAATTACTTCACAGTAAGTGCTCAAAATGTTTTCCGTGTAATCCGCTGACATGCGGTACAATGAATCACGTTATCACCCGTTGTTGGCAGTCCATTATAAACTTCACTCTCCAAGTAATCTCACTAACAAAAGTCAGGCTAAGTAAGGTCTGGCAATACTGTAGGTCAAGACACAAGACCGCCTCGTCCGATACACCAACGACTGTACACTCGAACGGATACTGCTACAGAATTATGTGCTGCAAAGCCATCATGTTGAAACTAAATTGCTTTCGCAAGTCGAGGGGAAGATCTGCAGAGAGTAGTGTAAGATAGTCCATCAAGAATGTTCCATAATTATCACCGTTTAACATACCATAGATAAAGACAGGGGGCAATGAGTTTTTCACCAATTATTCCACATCAAATGGCCACATTCCTCGGGCGCTGATGTTCAACTTGGTGTAACCAATGTGGGATTTCCATATTCCAGTAACGCATGTTTTGTCGATTAATCGCCAGAGGGCAGTATATTTTTGAAAGCTATCACTGGAAAAATGTTACTCTGCTCTGGAAATCATTGCTATAAGCCCCTGATGGAGGTAAAATATGAAACGGATGACATTTTCTGCGCTTCAAAGTTACACACACTTCGACAAATTTACGAGTCATGACCTAATTTCCGAGAGTTAATGCTGAATTCTGGTACACTACAGCTAAAATCACAATTTCATAATTGTCTGCAGCAACTATTCCTCGACTTTTCCTTTTACGTTGTTGTACTCCGTGGAGAGCTGTCGAACAACCCAACAAATCAAACGCGTGTTCGCACCATATTTGGAAAATATTGAGCATAAAGGTTTACAGAATATTAGACATTCTTGTCACATTCTTCAAAAATGTAAACCACGTCAGGTTTGGCTTCTGTCGTAGCAGCCTGCTTTTAACTAGTAACGTAGTCAGGATCTGAATGAACGTATTTAAGAAATGAGGGACGCTGAGCAAGCAACAAGATTAAATCAAGTAATGAATGATGGATACATGTTTCGAAACAGATACCTGGAGAAAACCGCAAAACTCTAAGTCGTTTGCGACACACACCTCTTTTTATGTTTTTGATCTAACTGATATTGACTCGACAAAATCGCGCAACGATGAAAGTGATACATACGAAAGTTACGTGTTTTTCACATATCATCTGATTCTACGATAAAAATGGGATATTACTATTTAAGCTTTCAAAGTTGCCCCTGCTCTACCCCGTGGTGGATGGGGAGGGGGCAGGGTTAATCAACAACATTTGTATCGCTCGATAGTATTCTTGAAAATACTGAACACGTATTTTTCGATTGTTTCGTCTGTTGCATAGTTTTATTCTTTTATCATACTCCACTGGAAGTCCGGTATAGATACGATGTCCAGTAATAACAGACTTGGTTGATTGCAGAACGTGACTACCGTGTCAATGAATGGTGCAGCGCTCTTCCTCGGTGTGCGTGGTCTGGCCCATGTAAGCTACACCTCACTGGCGCGGTATTTTGTAGATTGCGGCCTTCCGCAATTACAAATCGTCTTTCAGTCATCCTAGAAGGTCTGAAGTTTTAGACGGTTGGTGGAAAAACCACTTAACCTGAAATTTATGTAGGATTTCGGTGATCTTGAATGATATATTGCCAACAAAGTGTAGAACAACAAGAGATTTTTGCTGGCGTTCTTTCTTATCCACTTCCCGGTCTTTTTCTTTAATCGACAGTGCCCTATGAATCTGACGACTAGGATATCCATTTACTCCGAACAGTTTTCTCTCCCGCCTAAAGAAAATATTCAAATAAAGTTTGTATTGCAGCCACCAGATTAGCGGGGCACTGCCAACTAAAGACAAAACCAGGAAGTGGCTAAACCAAGGTTTTTCCTCTCGTTGCGAATATTTCATTCAAGAAAACAGGAATCCTCCAGAAATGTCACAGGCCTGTGTGGTCGAGCGGTTCCAGGCGCTTCAGTCTGGAACCGCGCGACCGCTACGGTCGCAGGTTCGAATCCTGCCTCGGGCATGGATGCGTGTAATGTCCTTAGGTTATTTAGGTTTAAGTAGTTCTAAGTCCAAGGGAATGATGGCTTCAGATGTTAAGTCCTATAGTGCTCAGATCCATTTGAACCTCCAGAAATGTCGTGGATTTCAGTTGACGACGACTGGCATCAAACCCAAAAGTTCTGTGAGTCTTAAATGCGCCGAGATTTTTTTTTAATTCAGTTTATTCAGGATGTCCCCTGAGGAACAGTCAATGTTCAGGGATATGACAGGAACGATCATTCGAAGCAAAAGAGTCTAGTGTACATGCGTTCTAAAATGCATACCTTAATAGCTGTGAACACATCATCTTCAATACTGTGAAATAAACCTTTTGTACTGCAATCTATTTGCAGTCCATATTTTAGAGGTGGTAGCATGGACCAAAAATAGAAAAAAAGTAGCTAAGTCTCTAGCATCCACACTTTTAGAGCTTTGACTACTTATTCGTATTCGAAACTGTGAAAGATGTCTCATCCACTAAACAAGTACTTACAGCCCCTAAGGTATGCATTGAAGAGCCCATTGATACTAGAATATTTTGTTTCGAGTGAGCGTTCCTGTCATATTCCTGGATATTGACCATTCCTCCAGGACACCCAGTACTTCTGTTGATCTATGCAACCAAAGGTCTCCGCAATGTCTTCAGAATAGTTCTCTAATAGGATTTTTTTCTTCCTTATGTTCGGAACGTACTATTTTCCAACACGCTGCTTTGTAGGGCGGGCAACCTCAGCCAAACTTTGACATTTTTTCAAAGAAAAATCCCCACTGGTTGCATGAATGATTTTTATTAAATCTGTGACCGGTTTCGGACCACTAATCGGTGCATCCTGAGGCAACTTGCACAAAAAATAATATAATAAGCGCTCATATAAACTATTCGATCCCCCAATTCCGAGGTGTAAATAAAACTTTTAAATAGTCAGTTTTTTGAATGAAACAAGAAAGTACTCACATACGCTGTTTGTAACATAGTAACGTTGAACATTGCCCTGTAGCCACTCCCCACCATTCACGTCCGCCGGCCGAAGTGGCCGTGCGGTTAAAGGCGCTGCAGTCTGGAACCGCAAGACCGCTACGGTCGCAGGTTCGAATCCTGCATCGGGCATGGATGTTTGTGATGTCCTTAGGTTAGTTAGGTTTAACTAGTTCTAAGTTCTAGGGGACTAATGACCTCAGAAGTTGAGTCCCATAGTACTCAGAGCCATTTGAACCATTTGAACCATTCATGTCCAATATACCTCCATCTGGTGAAAGCGGTAGATAAAATTTAAAAATCTTTAAAAAAAATTTAAAAGAATATTTGACGGTATAATGGACGTGAATGGTGTGGAGTGGCTGCAGGGCAATGTTCAACGTTACTATGTTATAAACAGCGTATGTAAGTACTTTCTTGTTTCATTAAAAAAAATTGGGTATTCAAAAGTTTAATTTACACCTGAGAATTGGGGGATCAAATAGTTTATATGAGCTCTTATTATATTATATTTTGTAGAGATTGCCTGAGGATGCACCGATAAGTGGTGCGAAACCGGTTGCAGATTTAATAAAAATCATTCTTACAGCCAGTGCGGAATTTTCTTTGAAAAATTTATTATTTTATGTTTCATACACTGGTAACATTGAAAATAAGAGTCTCGGTGAAGTGTAACCTAAATTGTTCCCATTTAAAATTCTTTCTTTATCTTGTGTGACTGTTCTTATGCTTTGTCTCTATTGACTTCGATACTGACGGCAAAGTAAATTCCTCTCGTCATCATAATTTTCCTTATTAACTATTGAAGCGAACACACGCGGTTTAGACGTGCAACAGACGGACAGTGGTCACACGGGGCCACGGTAAGTGGACGCCGGACTACGTGACTTTTCTACATGACGGCCTGCTCGCCAATCTCCGGGCCCCGGCGGAGTGGAGGCGTCGGAAGTGGCTCCTCGGAGCTGTTACTGGCGTGGGTGGCGGGCGCGGCGGGGCGGCAGAAGGAGCAGCAGTCGTGGGCGGCGGATTACCCTGCGGACCTGGGGTGGGCGGCTGATAGTGACGTGCGACTGTATTGGAATGGCGGCATCGATTCACGGACGCGTCGCCGGACTTGAAGCAGACCTGCACCCCGAGAAGTATCGGACGGTCTGAGGGCAGGCGGGAAGTTTCCGGAGGGCACATCTGGAATACGCCGCAGTAGCGGCGTAAAAGAGAGCAAAAGTTACAGGATCTGTCCACCAACTATAGAACAACGGGAAACCAAAGTAACACAAAAGTACTGAGAAATACATAGTGATTACGATAAATCATGTAACCACTGATATCTTCCGCTGAGCGATGCCAGAAAAGAACAAAAAGTTCCTACAATTTTGTACTATAGCCAGGCACGTCGTTCCAGTGCGGTTCCGACGACGCAGCAACGGATATACCGAATGCTATTGGAGTCCAACGGATAGCTGGCAGACGGCAGACGACTTCATCGGAAGTGAGATTAATATCTCTGACGGGTGAATAGTGAGGAAACTAGATTAATAATTTGACACGTCAGTATACAATCACGTACTAAATTGTAAAGGCAGAGGTCCCGAGTTATAGTCTCGGCCGAGCACATAGTTTTAATCTGCCAGGAAGTTTCAGGTCTTAGGTTCCTTTCCACTATTAATTCACTGTTTACAAAAGCTACATGAGCCTCTGGAATGCAGAAAACTCCTTTGTTTTCTGCATTCCAGAGGCTCATGTAGCTATTGTAAACAGTGAATTAATAGTGAAAAGGAACCTAAGACCTGTAACTTCCTGGCAGATTAAAACTATGTGCTGGACCAAGACTCGAACTCGGGACCTTTGCCTTTCATGGGCAAGTGCTCTACCGACTGAGCTACCTAAGCACGACTTACGCCCTGTCCTCACAGCTATACTTCTGTCAGTACCTCGTCTCCTACCTTCCAAACTTTACGGAAGCTCTCCTGCGAACCTTGCAGAACTAGCATTCCCGAAAGAAAGGAGTGGTAGAGCACTTGCCCGCGAAAGGCAAAGATTCAAGAGTTCGGTCCAGCACATAGTTTTAAGCTGCCAGTAAGTTTCATATCAGCGCACACTCCACTGCAGAGTGAAAATCTCATTCTGGAACCTAAGACCTGTTTTACAGAAGTTACGAGTTTAGTGCATGTGAGTTATGCCAAGTAATCTGAAATGAGTCGTTAATGGAAATTAGGCTTCAATGAAGAACTTATACGAACGAATTGTAACTGTTATATGATTGCCTTTATCTTTCACGTCCGCTATAAGAAATAACGAGGATATATTTTAGCACGCTGTATCCCGAATCTTAGTGAAAGTGCTGTCTCTGACTGCAATTCATATCTGTAGACAACATAGGTATTTAACCTGTAGTAATGGAGTTCTGGTAGTAATATTAAATGGCAGCCACATATTTGGACTGTTTGGAACTCAGAAAAGGCGTAGAGGCGGAAACTTCCGTTCTCAATGTACCTAAAGGAAGACATTGTCACTAGTCAGTAACGAACAGTGTCAATATAGATTGATTGGTACTTCGTTTATTTCACAAAACTCAAAAATATTTTCCACGAACGGAAATCGACATTCTGCATCCAAAATTATCCCTGTGTCTTCTTGTTTGCGAAAAGGATCTGCCATTCGAGAATAGTATTTAATAGAAGAAAACTTGAAGTAGATGAAGAATGACACAAATTCGTCTGTTTCCTGCTTAGACTACAATTTGCACCTGTGGCTTGGCGACACACTGTCCAATAAGAATTAGAGAAGGAACAATAGACATCATTAAATAATTCGTCACAGGCAGCCTGTAATTGACGTCAAAAGAAGCGGAACAGTGCAAGTAACAGAAGTTAGATATAGAATTAGCATCAAAACATGGGACACTGAAGTAACAGTGAAGGAATTACGCTTCCTTGGACACAAAATTATGCAAGAAGGCTTCAAAAGTTTGAGATGTACAAGATTATTCCTAAATATCTCCAGGATTTCCCTAGATCCTGAAAATTAAAAGACATACAGTGGACAGAGCACCTCGCGAAGTTTCGATTTGTAATACACGCCGTGCGTAGCTCTAGATCTCGTCACTGGAGAGCAGACGTGTCAGAACATGTATTAAACACGCAAAGAAAGTTGACACTCGGCGCGATGTTTGATTGGAGCGACTGTGTATGGTAAATGCCTTTACGGACGCTGCCAGTTGCCATCTCGCCGAGTGTCAACTTTGTATGCGGATACAGTACACACACCATCCGCTCCATATTGCCGCATCGAATTAGTTCACGCCTGCAGACAAGCAACCCGATGAACACGTTTCCAAAGCGGGTTGCTGAAGTTCGTATTCCTAGGCAGCAGAATTGATTTCAATGAACTGCACACACGTGTTGCTGTTGCTGCGTTACAAAAGATACCCGCACTGAGCACTTGTAATGTGAGACTTTAGGAGATGCTCTTTCCATTGATGTGTGTGTATTTTCAGCAGTTTCGTGTAGTCATCTTCTGGAACACCCGGGCTATCAGTAACCACGAACTGAACACATATTTAGAAAGTCACTTAGTGTGTGATGGACTATCTGCGTGTGGATATTTTGGACACACCGACTGGATGTTACACTGCCGGGAGAAATGTAACACCCTCAAGGACAACGTCATTAGCGAGTTGACTGGTAGTTCGTTATCCTAGCAGTGTGTTACACCTTCAGAGCAAATCAAACAAACATGTCACAGTATACTGTCTGCAAACAGTCGCATCAGTACACAATGTAACCACTCTGGTGGCTACGCAGGCGCGTATTCTCGCATACAGAAGAACATAAAGGTGCCAAATGGCATCCCGCAGATCTCGAGCCTTTTGTTGAAGTTCTTGCTGGCCCTAGAGGACGAGTATGATTCCGTTTTATCACATTCCAAACGCAATCAATTGGCGAAAGATCTGACGATGTGCTGACCACGACGGCAGATGTACATCACGAAGAGCACGTTGCGTCGTGGAGCCGTATTTGGCCGTGCATTGTTTCTCTGAAAAAACACAACCCCTTGTAACAGGACATCCTCCTCTAGCATTACTCGTCCCCCACAGTAGCTGTCGATACCAGTACTATTTTTAGAATCTCGAACGCGTCAATATTATCTCAGTTGCTTTTCTGAAAACTTTCATGTAATTTTACACACAGTATGTCATATTTAAAGCTAAAATTTATAAAAAGGAATTACTTTATAAAATATTTTATTTTCTATGTTATAATCCACAGGTACTACTTCTGAATGTTCAGTTAAAATTTTTTTAGAAACATTTGTAATTACGAAGTATTGGCACACTTAAAATTTCTCTTATTGATTACCCAATCCTGTACTGTTTACTATATATATTTCTGTATTAGTTTATGAAATAATAATCTAAATTAATAACGTAACGGAAACTAGTACAAATTCATTTGTTAAGAAAAATATTGTAAAACCTTTGAAATTAGGTTGTTTCCGTAGAGTGTAAACGTCGTTAGCTTGCCTCTGATGTGATCGGACGTCTTTCTGTATTTTTGTGTGAACAATGTAATTTCGGCTTAGTTAAGGTGAAAAATCAACATACTTTATGACATACTAAAATATGAGAAAATATATTTACGTAAAAAAATGCTGCAACAACAATCTTCAAATTTATCTAGTTCAAACCAACCCTGAGGACCAGAGGTGAGATTTTCAGCTTCAAGAAGCAGACCCCTAGACAAATGGAATTGGAGCCATCTCAACCGCGTCGGCCAGCAACAACCATAGATTGCAGTGAGGATTGTGTGAATGTTTACCATCATCATTGCGTGTGACGAAGTACTTAAAATCAGCAACCAATTAAAGATATAACCGTAACTAGACGTGTAAGGCGAAGGTAGCAACTGCCTCATAATTTGTGTGTCGGTAGAAAATACAAATCAGTTTGTACATCGCAACCTTTATGGTCTTTAATAATAGACAAGCTTTCAATCATTCCACTATTCAGTCGCAGAACAGCCTCACTCGGTTGAAATACCCCCGAAACTACAGCAGAAAAGCCGATAGCCTTTCATCCATTAAGCACACGGTCATATAATCATAATAACTAACTGTTTGGCGGCTTCGGTAAATCACGCAAAATCCAGTAAAGGACCATAACGGGGGTGTTTGAAAGCGATTTCAATGAATTGTGACCTTCCATGCCATACTATACTGCCACTTTACCCATGTTTTACCTCCGTCTAGTTACAGAATCTACATAGGCTTTTTATATCATCAGATTGTATTCGACACCAATAAAAATGAAGGAAATCACGCCAGGTTGTATGTCTTTAAACATTCTTCGTAACATGCAACTAGAGCAAATCAATAATGTTCTTGTTATACTCGTGGTGCTCTTCATCCTGAAGACTGGATTGCTTCAGCTTTCCACGCTAGCCTGTCCAGTTCAAGCCTCTTCATCTCTGCATAAATACTGCAACCTACATCCATTTGAATATACTTAGTGTCTTCCAGCCTTGATCTCAATCTATGATTTTACCTCCCCTACTACGAACATTGCTATTGCCCCGCCAGGTTAGCCGAGCTCACTAACGCGGTGCTTCCTGGACTCGGGTAGGAGCGCCAGCCCCGGATCGAATCCGCCTGGCGAATTAACGACGAGGGCCGGTGTGCCAGCCAGCCTGGATGTGGCTTTTAGGCGGTTTTCCACATCCCCCTAGTTGAATACAGGGCTGGTCCCCACGTCCCGCCTCAGTTACACATCTGAACACTTTCGCACTGTTCCATGGATTACACTAGTCGCAGACAGTTGGGGGTACACTAATTCCTTCCCGAGGAGTACGGGGTAGCGGCATGAAGGGCATCTGGCCACCCCTTCAACTAACATTGCCACATCCGATTGACCATGCGTATCCGCGGGAAAAACGGCACAAGCAAAAGAAGGAAAGAAAAGATTAGAAACATTGCTATTACCAGAAAACGTGAAGAAGAATTAAAGCATCTGTTGGCAGAAATGGCAAGTCTATTGAATAAAGGATACTGATTGAGAGTAAACTGGGAAAAGACAAAGATAATCAGGGAACAACAAAAAACTAAACATCAAAATTGGGGATCACAAAGAAGAAGTGATAAGGAATCCTACTACCTTGGAAGAAAAATTAGGCATGACGGAAGAAGGAAGAAGGGCATAAGAAGAAGACTAGCACAAGTAAAGAGGGCGTTACTGACCAAGGGACGTCTACTGGCATCAACCATTGACCTAAATTTGTGGCAAGAATTTCTGAGAATTTACGCTTGGAGCATTCTGAAATTAGCAATTACATATAGAGAGAAAGAATAGCCAATATACACGTTAGCAAATTCCTCTTTTTCCAGATATCCTGTTGTTGCTGTGGCTAGTGCGCGTTTTATATCCTCTCTAGCTCGGCTATCATAAGTTATTTTGCTGTAGAAATAGCAGAAGTTATTTCCTAGTTTTAGTGTCTCATTTCCTGAACTACTTCTTTCAGAATGTTGATAACGTCTCTTGTATTTGTGTACGGTGAACAATTACCATATTCAAAGGGATGAGATTTTTGCTGGCTGCAATCGCTCATAACCACAGTATAAGAGCCAATAGCCAAGCACGTAGTACATAATATAAGAGAGTCATATTTTCTTCCCCTAAGTTGCAGGACGTTACAGGCAGATGAAAGGCATATCGCAAGATAAGCAACGGCCTGGCGCGATGGAAACGGTGAGTGGAGTACGCAGCGACGCGTTCTAGCGTGCCAGCACGCTGCTGAAATTGCCCGCTGTCTGTGCGCTGCGGGCTGCACTCACAAGGGAGTAGTACCAAGCGTCAATAAACGGTCTTGATGAAACTTGTTGGTTGTGTAGAGACTGTCGGTACGAAATTTTTTTTGTGCCTAACTTCGCTCAAAAGGGGCAACAAACACCGCAAAAAGTAATTTGGCGTAATAGATTTAGGAGGAGTATCTTCGGAACGATGAAATATAAAAATGTCTTTCATATGAAGTTGATAAGTAATTAACATTCTTGATACGTGTACAATTCAAATTTTGTAATAATTTCAAATTTTGCAAAACGACACCTTACCACCACTAATTAAGTTTGAAAAATGAGAACTTTTATTACAACATAAATTAAAGGAGCTTACAAGCTTGTACTCTTGTCCTTTCCAAATTTCATGATTCTAGGTCAGCTGGAAAGTATCCAATAAGTTGAGATGAGTGAGTTTGCGAGTGCCGAAAAACGACTGTGCCTTTTTATTCCATTGACTTAGAAGCCTAATTTTTTTCAGTAGCCACAAAAGAAGACGAAGTAAATATACCAGAATTGGAATCTTGAACAGTTGCTAACGTGAGTAACGTAGAAGTAAATATCCTCGGAGTAGTGAAGCACCTTAAATCACTTAATAAAGGCAAGTCTTCTGGTCCAGACTATATATGAATTAAGTTCCTGATGCATTAGCTCCATACTTAACAATCATATACAAGCGTTCGCTTGACGAAAGATCCGTACCCAAAGACTGGAAAGTTGCACAGGTCACACCAATATTCAAGAAAGGTAGTAGGGGTAATCCACTTAATTACAGGCCCATATCGTTAACGTCGATATGCAGCAGGATTTTGGAACATATATTGTGTTCGGACATTATGAATTACCTCGAAGAAAACAGTCTATTAACACAGGATCAACATGGGTTCTGAAAACATCGTTCCTGTGAAACACAACTAGCTCTTTATTCACATGAAGTGTTTAGTGCTATTGACAAGGGATTTCAGGTCGATTCCGTATTTTCAGATTTCCGGAATGCTTTTTACACTGCACCACACAAGGGGCTCGTAGTGAAATTGCTTGCTTACGGAATATCGTCTCAGTTATGTGACTGGATTTGTAATTTCCTGTCAGAGAGGTCACAGTTTGTAGTAATCGACGGAAAGTCATCGACTAAAACAGAAGTGATTTCTGGCGTTCCCCAAGGTAGTGTTATAGGCCTTTTGCTGTTCCTTATCTATATAAACGATTTGGGAGACAATCTGAGCAGCCGTCTTCGGTTGTTTTCAGATGAGTCAGTCGTTTATCGACTAATAAAGTAATCAGAAGATCAAAACAAACTGCAAAACGATTTAGAAAAGATATCTGAATGGTACGAAAAGTGGCAGTTAACCCTAAATAACGAAAAGTGTCAGGTCATCCACATGAGTGCTAAACGGAACGCGTTAAACTTCGGTTACACGATAAATCAGTCTAATTTAAAAACCGTAAATTCAACTGAATACCTAGGTATTACAGTTACGAGCAAGTTAAATTGGAAGGAACACATAGAAAATGTTGTGGGAAGGCTAACTGAAGACAGCGTTTTATTGGCAGGAGACATAGAAAATGCAACAGACCTACTAAGGAGACTGTCTACACTACGCTTGCCCGTCCTCTTTCAGAATACTGCTGCGCGGTGTGAGATCATTACCAGATAGGACTGACAGAGTACATCGAAAAAGTTCAAAGAAAGGCAGCACGTTTTGTATTATCGTGAAATATGGGAAAGAGTGTCACAGAAATGATATAGGATTTGGGCTATACATCATTAAAAGAAAGGCGTTTCCCGTTGCGACGGAATCTTCTCATGAAATTCCCACCACCAAATTTCTCCTCCGAATACGAAGATACACTACTGGCCATTAAAACTGCTACACCACGAAGATGACCTTCTACAGACGCGAAATTTCACCGACAGGAAAAAGATCTGTGTTATGAAAATGATTAGCTTTTCAGAGCATTCACACAAGGTTGGCACCGGTGGGACACCTACAACGTGCTGACATGAGGAAAGTTTCCAACCGATTTCTCATACACAAACAGCAGTTGACCGGCGTTGCCCGGTGAAACGTTGTTGTGATGCCTCGTGTAAGGAGAAGAAATGCATAGACTACCATCACGTTTCCGACTTTGATAAAGGTCGGACTGTAGCCTATCGCGATTGCAGTTTATCGCATCGCGACATTGCTGTTCACGTTGGTCGAGATCCAATGACTGTTAGCAGAATATGGAATCTGTGGGTTCAGGAGGGTAATACGGAACGCTGTGCTGATTCCAACGGCCTCGTATCACTAGCAGTCGAGATGACAGGCATCTTATCCGCATGGCTGTATCGGAACCTGCAGCCACGTCTCGATCCCTGAGTCAACAGATGTGGACGTTTTCAAGACAACAACCATCTGCACGAACAGTTCGACGACGTTTGCAGCAGCATGGACTATCAGCTCGGAGACCGTGGCTGCGGTTCCCTTGACGCTGCATCACAGACCGGAGCTCCTGCGATGGTGTACTCAACGACGAACCTGGGTGCGCGAATGACAAAACGTCATTTTTTCGGATGAATCCAGGTTCTGTTTACAGCATCATGATGGTCGCATCCGTGTTTGTAGACATCGCTGTGAACGCACATTGGAAGCGTGTATTCGTCATCGCCATACAGGAGTATCACCCGGCGTGATGGTATGGGGTGCCATTGATTACATGTCTCGGTCACCTCTTGTTCGCATTGACAGCACTTTGAACAGTGGACGTTACATTTCAGATGTGTTACGACCCGTGCCTCTACTCTTTATTCGGTATCTGCGAAACCCTACTTTTCAGCAGGATAAAGCACGACCGCGTGTTGCAGGTCCTGTACGGGCCTTTCTGGATACAGAAAATGTTCGACTGCTGCCCTGGCCAGCATATTATCCCGATCTCTCACCAACTGAAAACGTCTGGTCAATGGTGGCCGAGCAACTGGCTCGTCACAACACGCTAGTCACTACTGTTGATGAACTGTGGTATCGTGTTGAAGCTGCATGGGCAGCAGTACCTGTACACGCCATCCAAGCTCCGTTTGACTCAATGACCAGGTGTATTATGGCCGTTATTACGGCCAGAGGTGGTTGTTCTGGGTACTGATTTCTCAGGATCTATGCACCCAAATTGCGTGAAAATTTAATCACATGTCAGATCTAGTATAATGTATCTGTCCAACGAATTACCCGTTCATCATCTGCATTTCTTCTTGGTGTAGGAATTTTAATGGCCAGATGCGTATTTTGTTGACACCAACCTACATAAGGAGGAATGATCACAAAGATAAAATAAGGGAAATCAGAGCTCGTACGGAAAGATAGAGGTTTATACGAGATTGGAATAATAGAGAATTGGGAAGGTGGTTCGATGAACACTCTGCCAGGCACTTTAATGTGGTTTGCAGAGTATCTATGTAGATGCTGATGTAATGAACCGTAGATTTCGGTATGAGTTTCAACTTGATACGTCTACCCGCTCCAGATAAAAAGAGCTCTTAACTGTCGGACGGAAGGTCAGCCAGCCAGACAACGAAGTGATTCCGAAAGGGTTCCGTTTTTACTGACTGAGGACGAAACCCTAAAAAGCAGAGTATTTGAATGGAGGGGAAATGCATTAAGTGGAGTGATATGTTTGTTAACAGTAAAAAAGTTCAGCGCAGCCGTCACTTCAGATGATGAAGTACAGTCTGACGAACGCTGCACGTGTATTTAGTCAGATCTTGATGTCAAAGAGGTGTAAATGTTGGAAACTTGCTTTAAATGTTCAAAAATGTAAAATTCTGCACTTTACGAAACGAAAACCGTAGTCTCCACTGGTTACAATATCACAACTGGAATTAGTCATAAAAATAACTTTTTGTAATAACTGATGGTGTCAGAAAGTAAGACGATAAAATAGGCGAAGTCGAGATAAAGCCCATGGTAGACTCCGGCTACTTGGTAGAATAGAATCATTCTAACTAAAAGATCGCTCACAAAACATTTGACCAATACTGAATTACTGTCCAAATGTGTGGTACCGTACCAAATAGCAATACAACTGGTATTGAACGCAGAATACGAGTGGTGACTGGTTTGTTTGTCTCAGGGGAAATACTGAAGAAACTGAATTGATAGATACTTGAAGACAGACGCGAGGGCGAAATGCTTGATTTGTCACGTTGTTGGAAGAACAATTCTTCTTGAATGTCGACTGTAAATGTTTAACCTCAGTCAGCGTTCAAGACGAATGGACATTCAATAAGGTGACAGAGAACGCATTTCACCGTAGGGAGAAAATCAGGGTCGACGAGGAACAACGGACGCCCGAGGGGAAATATTTCCTTCCGTTCAGCAATAAAATTACTGGTCGTTT
Source organism: Schistocerca piceifrons (assembly GCF_021461385.2). Taxonomy (NCBI): domain Eukaryota; kingdom Metazoa; phylum Arthropoda; class Insecta; order Orthoptera; family Acrididae; genus Schistocerca; species Schistocerca piceifrons. Next base: position 400,371,435 of record NC_060145.1, read on the forward strand.
TGAAAAACTGTTTATGGTGTGGAAACTATCTTCAGACCTACCATGAAGCAAAAGAATGCGTTAGATGGGCTAAAGATATAAGACATCCTTTGGCTACACCGGGTGTATATACATTACTGGACATTAAAATTCCTACACCAAGAAGAAATGCAGATGATAAACGGGTATTCATTGCAAAAATATATTATACTAGAACTGACATGTGATTACATTTTCACGCAAATTGGGTGCACAAATCCTGAGAAATCAGTTCCCACAACATCCATCTCTGCCCGTAATAACGGCCTTGATACGCCAGGGTATTGAATCAAACAGAGGCTGGATGGCGTGTACAGGTACAGCTGCTCATGCAGCTTCAGCACGATACCACAGTTCATCAAGAGTAGTGACTGGCGTATTGTGACGAGCATATCGCTCGGCCACCATTGACCAGACGTTTTCAAATGGTGAGAGATTTGGAGAATGTGCTGGCCAGGGCAGCAGTCGAACATTTTCTGTATCCAGAAAGGCCCGTACAGGACCAGCAACATGCGGTCGTGCATTATCCTGCTGAAATGTAGGGTTTCGCAGGCATCGAATAAAGGGTAGAGCCACAAGTCGTAACACATCTGAAATGTAACGTCCACTGTTCAAAGTGCTGTCAATGCGAACGAGAGGCGACCAAGATGTGTAACCAATGGCACACCATACCCTCACACCGGTTATACGCCAGTATGGCGATGACGAATACACGCTTCCAATGTGCGTTCACGGCGATGTCGCCAAACACGGATGCGACCATCATGATGCTGTAAACAGAACCTAGATTCATCCGAAAAAATAAAGTTAGACATTCGTGCACCCAGGTTCGTTGTTGAGTACGCCATCGCAGGCGCTCCTGTCTGTGATACAGCGTCAAGGGTAACCGCAGCCATGGTCTCCGAGCTGATAGTCCATGCTGCTGCAAACGTCGTCGCACTGTTCGTGCAGATGGTTGTTGTCTTGAAAACGTCCCCATCTATTGACTCAGGGATCGAGACGTGGCTGCAGGTTCCGATACAGCCATGCGGATAAGATGCCTGTCATCTCGACTGCTAGTGATACGAGGCCGTTGGGATCCAGAACGGCGTTCCGTATTACCCTCCTGAACCCACAGATTCCATATTCTGCTAACAGTCATTGGATCTCGACCAACGCGAGCAGCAATGTCGCGATACGATAAGCCGCAATCGTGATAAGCTACTATCCTACCTTTATCAAAGTCGGAAAGGTGATGGTACGTATTTCTCCTCCTTACACGAGGCATCACAAAACGTTTCACCAGGCAACGCCGGTCAGCTGCTGTTTGTGTAGGAGAAATCGGTTGGAAACTTTCCTCATGTAAGCACGTTGTAAGTGTCGCCACCGGCGTCAACCTTGTGTTAATGCTCTGAATAGCTAATCATTTGCATATCACATCATCTTCTTCCTGTCTGTTAAATTTCGCCTCTGTAGCACGTCATCTTCGTGGTGTAGCAATTTTAATGGCTAGTAGTGTAAAATTCCTTGTAGTTGCGGACTGATTTATACTAGTACCACGAAATGTACATCGGGTTGAACACAAGAGGAATTTCCGCATGTGACATACGGAGAAACTGGCAGTGGCGGAATTTGTTTACCAAGAGAGTGATCGTGAAATAAAATTCATTTCAAAAACATGGCATTACCATACCCACATTACAGAGAGGCTATTGAGATTTATGAACAGTGGAATAATTTCAACAAAAAAGAAGAATGTGTTAAATTAAATAAAATTTGGATGTCAACCTTGCACAATAAGAACGATGATGTATTACTTTCAATCGAGAATGTTCAACTTACCAAACATAACCTCGTAGCCGCCGCCATATGATGGATTGGGGTGCCCTCTACACTGCCCATATATTTGGCGCTCCCTCTACTTCCGATTGCAGGGGGCCGCTCTGCCTCAGAAGATGCCTCCCGCAGTCGAAAAGAAAATGTTAGGGGAAAGTTTTATTCATCGACCATGGCATATTAGCCCAGAAGTTTGAAGTGATATCTGTAAATTACTTGACTGCTGGAGTCCGTACCTCTGATCTGAGAGAAACATGAAGACTTAAGACTGCTAATGCTTTTGTCTGAGTACTGCCAATGATAATACTTGTTAAAATAACAATACTATGCATGTTCCACAGAAATGTAGCTGTCATTACATAGGTACTGTTGTGTTGTACTGTCAATTAGTTCGTTTATCTGTTTCTGGCCCACTTTTGGAACTACACATTTGCCTGAGATACAACGTATATATTTCAATTTTACTGCCTTAGATGCATGGTACAAAGTATATGTGTAGTAGGTGCGCTATGTGAAGAGGATGTTGTTGATACATTTGTTTCACAAACTTGCATTTGAAGAAAATATAATTTTGGCTACTTTTGTAATGAGCCTTAGAGCATTATGAAATAGTGATGATAGTAAAAAAAACTTTAAAAATAAATTTAGTTTATTTAGCTCACAGAACTCAATCAAACCGTATTTGTTTTTACTCCTCATAAAATTTAGCTTTACCCCTCAAGAGTAATTATCGCCATACTGGAAATCAGTAGTCTACAGGATATTGAAACTACCGATGTGAGTTAAGGAAGACGTCTTATGACAGGCGAAGTGCTGTACAATCATCTGCTTGAACGCATCAAAACCTTACCTCAATTTCTGCAGGTAACCTTTTTTTGTGTAAAGCGTTTTGTCCTACGACCTTTGTCCAAAAATGCTCTTTGCTGGAGATGAAACTTTCTTGATGAACTGTCAGATACTATGAAGTCTGTCTCTTGGCGCTCTTCCTAAGCAGAAAAATCTTCCTGTCTTTCTTTGCATTCTTCTTTAATCCGTTCACTAATGCTGTAATAGCGTTATAATCACCGATTCCTTGTTATACGCTGAGTCGAGAATTTCGGATATGTTTGTCACAAGCAGGTCTAACACGTTCTCTTCAGGAATCGTTTCTCTGATTAACTCCACAAGGTAATTTTCGGGTAAGGCACTTTAAAAACTTTCACATTATTCTATGGCGCTACTAACCGTACTAATAACTCGAATCTCTAAATCTACAGATGCTTAGTCAAAATCTTCACCTCAAACTATAAAACGATCAGGAAATTGACGCAAAATATTTTCCAAGTTTCCCCGCAGCTGTCGTGGCACTACTGTTTCTGAGGCAGGGCATCGATAAAAGTATCCGTGGCCATGTCTGATACACCTTAACGCTGGCAGTACTAAGGGGTGTGGAGGGGATACTTTTTTGTCCACATTTTGAAAATATTGAAATCTAGTCAGTTATTTTATATTTTAAAATTTTGAAGAAAATATTTATTGTTTTTAATGAATTCTTCTACTTGATTCCATACATGTTTTAAATTTTTCTGTTAAACTTAAACACAGATATTTAAGTCTCTATAGCAGACGTCGGTTTCTTCAATGAATTTTGTATCTAATATTTCTAGGTACAGGGCTTTACATACACATACGTACCTCTTTAAAAGGTGTGTTGAGAGTAAAAGTTGATAATAATGAATGAAAATAACATTCTTTAAATTTTTTGTGGTGGTCATAAAGCACCCCACGTCTTCCTGCACCCATCATAACCCCCTCCTCCCCCACCGCATGTCCGTAGTACACGTTTTTGAAAGTGTGTTGATATTGCTAAGAGTGTGCTAAAAGATATTTTCAGGTTCAGTACCCTGTTTACAAATCGGTACCTTTTTAAAAAGCATATTGTTAATATAATTGCACAAAACGTAACGGATATTTTTAGCCAAGTTACCTTCCATTAGGAACGCGAGTGCACTCGACGACGGTGATATGACATTCAAATAATAGAGCACAGCATTCAGTCGTCTTTTTCTTGCAGGTTTTATTCGGCATATCTAGATTTCGTCTAGTGCCCAGCAATTATCAGTGCACCATTTCATAGTATCAATGTATTTTCTGGTACGTCAGCGTCCTCTTGTTTGGGCGTCTGTCACAGTTCGTTGATGCTGCACTGATAATGGCTAGGCACTAGCAGAAATCTAGATTTTCTGAATTGCTGTCCGCTATCACATGAAAGAAATTATTTTAGGGTGGGCATAAAGAATCCCCCCCTCCCCCCCGCCCATCGCTTTGGTAATGGGTGTTATTGAAAATGCGTTAGTATTGTTACGGTTAACAGTTACCCTGTCCAATCTATTTATCATGTCTGTTCACTCAACCGTATACCAACACATATCTTCCAAAACATAAGGTAGATAATTTCAAAAAGAAAAAAAATCAGAATTTTTCGGTTCCTCGCTTCTATGCTAATTCTCTCTTGGTAACCAATGGTTGCACTCAAATACGGAGCACGACTGCCCGGTATCTGCGTAAGTCACGTAAGTGCTTCGTGGATTGGACCTGTACATAGGACCAGAGGGAAGTTTTTGTGGGCCCCTTACTGACATTATCTTCCTGTACGAGCACACTCATCATTAGGATAGATGCTAGTCGTATATTTCTAGAGTGAGATCTTACGAGACGGTTCAGTCCCAAGCTTTATTACTTGATCTGGACGAATCCCGGATTTTCTTCCATATATCTGTCAAATACACTAATGAACAAAACATAAGGATGTAAGTCACCTTCGGATGATGTGTCGCTTCTAAGTGACATTGCTCGACGGACTATATATAGAAAGAAATATGCAATGGGACGAACAGAAATGACACTTTCATTTAAAGACAATAATTATTACACTGAAGTCATCGTGATTTAATTGGTCACAAGTACATTAAAGAGGAAGGGACTTTGTTTTTAATAGGGTGTGTGATCACCAAGGACGGCGTGCATGCTCTGGAACGTGGTCTCATGCTAGGGCGTTTCATCCCTCCACCAGCGTGGTTGACAACATAAAAATGAAGTCAGGGCCAAACGCCCCCCTGAGAAGTCACACGTGGGAAAGTAATTGACCATTGAGCGTACCATGCTCAAAGATTTAGAGATCAGTGCACTCATATAACATTGTGTCTCTCCACATCGTTATACCTGTACCACAAAGAGATGTCTGCTTTACAAAGTTCCCGAGTGCAGTATGAGTTCACACCTCACGCCGTATAACGGTAGGTATAGAATCAGCAGGAAGGAGCATGCGATCCCACCTCCTTGTCAGAAAAATCCCTACGCTTGTGGCACCATCGTAAACCGTGCCTCCGATGTGCGTGTGGCAATGGAACACAACGTACTTGTCATCGGGCAAAGAGACCACCCCCACATTGTCACCGTGACACCGTGGAGTGTGATCCTGTGTTGCTTACCGTCTTTTTAAATTTTACTGCAACTGCATCCTCTTTTTGACCCTCTGCGCAGTTCAGTTGTCAACTGTTGCTATAGTTGAGCGTGGTCGGCCACATTCTTCGTGCAGCAGAGCCTGTGGTTCGGATCGCTCTCCGTGTACGTGAAACAATGGTGTGAGCAATACCAATCTCCTGGGCAACATTCGTCACACTTCGTCCTTATGCCAGTTTCCCGTAGATTGTTTCCCGTGTGAAGTCACACAAATGTTGGCGTCATCCAAATATTTCCGGGAATCATACAGCAAACTACACTAACTCTATGCATTTATCGCCTTGTCAAAACACGTGTCCAATAAGAGGAATTCGCTCCTCATTTGAAAGCACCATAACATAAAAACAAATTGAACATCTACATACTAGTCATCTCATTCAGTGGTTTTCATAAAGTGAATCAAACAGTTAAATGATACGCTACACTAGAAAAAATTAAAAACATTGCGTATATACGAAAAAAAAGTTCTGCCAACTTGTGTTCTGCAAATCTGGTTTCCAGCTTTCATCGTAACCTCCATACTTCAGCCGTAGCCTAGTGTACAGTGAATTTACGAATGCTCCGAACTTAGAGCGAAGGCATGAACAGAAGTCCAAAATTATTTGGATTCACATGAACTCTTTTCCCCCTTCTTAGCATACAGTCTTAGGAGTGTTACAAGCGTGAAGTTCGTCAAACGCAAAACAACATAGTTCCCCATAACTTTAACCAATAACCCGACCTGCTCCATCAAAGATTTACTGTATTTGCCGGTAACCCTCTCAGTCTGCCATCCCTTCTATGCTGTTCTCATCACGTCCCGGATGGAAATTGGTGACTGCTGCAGTCGAAAATCCTTCCTGACTCAATTAACCTCCAATTATACGCAAAATAGCTGGCTCCAATTACCGAGAGAATTGCCCGTCGGACGTTACAGCGGAACGACCGAGCTGCCGTCGCTTAGGAATGCAAATACTGGCGCGCCAGCTCCCTTGTTCTATTCGGACCAGCTTTCTGGATTCAGTAAGCAGATTATAGTCTTTACCTAAGTTAATTACTCTTACAGTTTGTACAAGGATGTTTTAGAGTGTAAATGCTAACGTCGGCTATCTACTAATCGTTTCTAAAATTTACGGCGGAATCAATACTTTGAACTTAAAGTGTTTGTACTGTGTTTGGGAATTTTCGGTATGGAAGGGACGCTTTCGTGTCTATTAGAGCAGCGACTAATCGTACGAGTTTTGTTTCTTATAGGTAAGGGAAACAGAAACGTGGTGGGCTTTCTGCATGCACTGCATCCTTCAACGGTTCACCTCTCATTTCGGTTAGCTTCATATACGACCACTAGTTCCCATGATATGTTTTAGTTGTGACGGGAATAGGAGAGGCAGTAATAAACTATATTATTTTTTTGAATCATACAATCACGGTTTTTTGGCTCGTTTGACAAATTTTATTATGGTTACTGCACAACCAAGGTCAAGTACATTACTAATTTCAAAGATGATAAAGCAAAGATAAACATGATGATAAAACAAAGATTAACGTCTCAAGTTACATGGCTTAATGTAAAATTACTTCACTTAAAGCTTTTTTGATAAATTACAAGTGGAATTACACAAGTCAACAATTACACTAATATGACTAATCATACCTAGGAATAAAGTTTTGCGTTAGCCTAGAACTCTTTATCTACTCGTGGATTGAGGTCCATAGTTTGATTTTTGTCTGGGCCATCTGATACAATCTAAAAGAGATGACTGATTGAACTGAGTTTGCTTGTTTAATAATAGGTGTAGGGATATAAACATCTGTTTCTTTTAATTTCTTTGATTTCTAACTGGCAGAATTTTGCCCACTTTTCATTTGTGTGTAAGGCTTCTACATCTATTACATATTTATGGTTTTTGTTAAGGCAATGTTCTGCAAAGGAAGAATGAGGTTTATTCAATCTGCAGCTTCTATACTGTTCTTTAAGCTTGATGCAGATTGACCTCCCAGTCTGTCCAGTGTAGTGAATTTGACACTCACTGCATATGGTCTTACAAACTCCACTTTTTGTGATGGATTGTTGTTTATCTTTTGCATTGAATAAGGAACTGACTATTGTCTGGGGGACATAGAAAAGTGCAGAGAAACATTTGCTTCAAAATTTTACTTATCCTGTTTGACGTTTTCCCTAGAAAATGTAATCTGTACCATTTCTCTCCAGTTCGTCTGTGTTGTTCATTGCGGACAGTAGGGCCCTGGCTTGATTCTTTTTCTTTTTACTTAGAATTTAGTCGACGACGTTGGGGTCAAACTCATTATTTGTGGCTATTGTTTTTGCTGTGTTAAGTTTCTGGCCAAAGTCTTCTTGGGACATGAGGATAGAAGGAGATGGAGGCCATGTGGTGGGATGCTGCATGTGTACAGGCTGTAGGAGCTGGTAGCAAACCAGGATGAATGAGTCAGTGAAGGAGCCTTTTCGATCAGTTTTAAATTTATGATTGCTCTCTTCTATCTTTAAGCTAATGTCCGGAAATTTGTACTGGGCCGCCTAACTCCATGCTGGCCTTTATATTAGTGTGCCACTGGTTCATATTTTCCACAAATTTGTGGACTTGTCTCTTGCAGCCTTTCCACATACCAAGAATATTAGCATATATGTACCAGTACAGAACATGTTCTGCCAATGGTTCACTCTTAAAAAAATCAGTTTCCAGTTCCAAATGAACATTTATGCTACTAAGGAGAATAAAACCGAGCCCACTGCCAGACCATCTGCTTCCTTGTATTTATATTGAAGGACAATTTGCGAAATACATTCTTTCACAATAATATAATAACCAAAACAATATTGGTCTTTGTTGTGCACGCAAGAACATATACACCAGTAGATTTCTATATATTCTTCTCTATTGTTGAAATATGAAACAGGGAACCAGTTTGGTGTACTCCATTTGAAGCTGAGATTCAACACCCATCACGAAGAACTAATGTGAACAATGTGTGAATTTTTTTAGATTCGTTATTAATTCTAGAAATAATTCATTTCCGTACATAACTAGAATAACAAATACAAAGTGCCGTGGTAGCGAGATTATTAACACAGCTTTGAACTTTCATAGGACTGCAACTGTAACCTAAGAACTGTCCCAAAATCAGTATGTTGAATTGTAAAAATTAGTACGAACTAATGACAATTTTTCAATAAAGGCAACAACAAATTCTCAGTCTCTTAGTAACGTAATAGCCTTGGCCAGTTTAGTACCTGATAATAATGTGGAGGCAGACGACATGATGTACATAAAACATATAAGAAATTAACGCTCGAAACTGACAAAAAAGGAACACACCTATTAAAAAATAATTGAGGAAAAAATGAAGAAAATTAGAACAGTAAAAGTGTATAATTTGAACAGGACTGATGTAAGATTGTCACAGGCTGTGAAACCATCGAAAATGTGAACTTTGTTTTCAACAAGGATGTGTTGGTGAAAATAAGCAAATTTGGACTTAGTTATGTAGCTACATAGTCAGCTGCTGTATGAACTTCGTTACAACTTGGCACTGACTCCAGTCTCGATTTACCGTCCTCTGGCACCTGTCGTTACAGCATTTTGCTTCTTAATGAGTTAAACTTACTTGCCTTCATTTTGACTTAACCAATCAAGTATGAGTATTTATGTTGTATGTCAAAAATATCATCAACATACACCAAACCTAGAAGCACATTTTAATAAAATTGGATTTTAATACAGTTTATACAGTGGCTAATGGTGTAATTACGCATAATTATACGTCTTTTATCGAACATCTTATAGCTGTGAAACAGCACCTTCTAAAAATATTCATTAAGAGACGTCAGAAACGTAAATTATGACCGCAGGTCATTCGATACAATGGGCACACTCATTAAACATAGAGTGTTTTGCTACCACAACGCCGTTTGTTGTATGCGCCATTGATTATTCTGTTCGTTCGCTGTGGTGCGCTGTTTCCGCTTGACGTTACTGTTTTGTGACGTAACAAAGGAATTTGCGCTCTGACCTGTGAGGGGCATTTCATAGCAGTAACATGAAAGTTATATTGCAACAAAATCTCAGCGTGATAACATATCGGATAACGTATCATTGCTTCAAATAAGTGTTCTATACGGCTTATAGCATGTGCCCTGGTATACAGTACTGAAAAGATTGCTGGTTACATCCCTACCAATTCATCGCTCTCAGTGACACGACAAGGGTAATTAGATTACAGCAAATATGCTGTTGGCAGGTGCTTGACATGTGGGCGGTACGTGTTGGAGCTCCAGCAGTTAATACTGAAATTTTCAATTATAGCGGACACTGAGGACGCAGAACACACGCCCATGAACTTGCATGTAATAACACTAATTGTGTGCCAACGTTTCGTAGTGAAATTAACTGGTGACTGGACGACAGTGGGGGGTGACGTCAGTGACGAGTAGCCGACAGCTAATTTCACACTTTTGTCGCCTTATTCAGGTCAGGGTTCCCGACTAGAAATACAGTGTGTTTCAAAAAGCACTTAACAAGTTTAAAAATTCATATAAATTATAGAGCTGGGTTTAGTGTTATTTTGCGGGGAACCCATCAAGTTTTTTATTTTCAACTTAAGTTAAAGATGTTGTATGTGGCTTCTGTTGGTTATCCTGCACATATCCCATCGAAAGTCAATTTCTTTCCAGACTCGCTGTAGCATTGCAGGTGTAACTTGCTCAGTGGCGGTGTAAATTCTTGCTCTAGGTTCACGTAGAGAAGCCGGCACCGTAGGTACAAACATGATATGCATGATGAATCCCCACTAAAAAAAAAATCGACTGGTGTCAGGTCTGGGGAACGTGAGGGCCATGCAGTTGGCGAATCATGGTAAATCCATTGGTCTGGAAAGCGCTCACTGAGAAAATCTCTGATGTCAGCCAGGTAGTGAAGTGGTGCACTGTTGTTCTTGTTGTGGTCTTCAGTACTGAGACTGGTTTGATGGAGCTCTCCATGCTACTCTATTCTGTGCAAGCTTCTTCATCTCCCAGTACCTACTGCAGCCTACATCCTGAATCTGCTTAGTGTATTCATCTCTTGGTCTCCCTCTACGATTTTTACCCTCCACACTGCCCTCCAATGCTAAATTTGTGTTCCCTTGATGCCTCAGGACATGTCCTACCAACCGATCCCTTCTTCTAGCCAAGTTGTGCCACAAACGTAAGCATTCTTCTGTAGCACCCCATTTCGAAAGCTTCTATTCTCTTCTTGTCTAAACTATTTAACCTCCATGTTTCACTTCCGTTCATGGCTACAATCCATTCAAATACTTTCAGAAACGGCTTCCTGCCATTTAAATCTGTACTCGATGTTAATAAATTTTTCTTCTTCAGAAACGCTTTTCTTGCCATTGCCAGTCTACATTTTATATCCTCTCTACTTCGACCATCATCAGTTATTTTGCTACCCAAACAGCAAAACTCCTTTACTACTTTAAGTGTCTCATTTCCTAATCTAATTCCCTCAGCATCACCCGACTTAATTCGACTACATTCCATTATCCTCGTTTTGCTTTTGTTGATGGTCATATTATACCCTCCTTTCAGGACACTGTCCATTCCGTTCAACTGCTCTTCCAAGAATTACAATGTCATCGGCGAACCCCAAAGTTTTTATTTCTTCTCCACGGATTTTAATGCCTACTCCGAACTTTTCTTTTGTTTCCTTTATTGCTTGCTCAATATACAGATTGAATAGCATCGGGGATAGTCTGCAACCCTGTCTCACTCCCTTCCCAACCACTACTTCCCTTTCATACCCCTCAACTCTAATAACTGCCATCTGCTTTCTGTACAAATTATAAATAGCCTTCCGCTCCCTGTTTTTTACCCCTGCCACCTTCAGAATTTGAAAGAGAGTATTCCAGTCAACATTGTCAAAAGCTTTCTCTAAGGCTACAAATGCTGGAAACGTAGGTTTGCCTTTCCTTAATATTTCTTCTAAGATGAGTCGTAGGGTCAGTACTGCCTCACGTGTTCCGGCATTTCTACGGAATCCAAACTGATCTTCCCCGAGGTCGGCTTCTACCAGTCTTTCCATTCGTCTGTAAAGAATTCGCGTTAGTATTTTGCAGCTGTGACTTATTAAACTGATAGTTCGGTAATTTTCACATCTGTCAACACCTGTTTTCTTTGGGATTGGAATTATTATATTTCTTCTTGAAGTCTGAGGGTATTTCGCCTGTCTCGTATATCTTGCTCGCCAGATGGTAGAGTTTTGTCAACACTGGCTCTCCCAAGGCTGGCAGTAGTTTTAATGGAATGTTGTCTACTCCGGGGGCCTTGTTTCGACTCATGTCTTTCAGTGCTCTGTCAAACTCTTCACGCAATATCATATTTCACATTTAATCTTCATCTACATCCTCTTCCATTTCCATAATATTGTCCTAAAGTACATCGCCCTTGTATAGACCCTCTGTATACTCCTTCCACCTTTCTGCTTTCCCTTCTTTACTTATAACTGGGTTTACATCAAAGCTCTTGATATTCATGCAAGTGGTTCTCCTATCTCCAAAGGTTTTTTAATTTTCCTGTAGGCAGTATCTATCTACCCCTAGTGAGATATGCCTCTACATCCTTACATTTGTCCTCTAGCCATCCCTGCTTAGCCATTTTGCACTTACTGTCGGTATCCTGTGGTGCACTATCTTGCATGAAATAAACATTTCGTTCTTGGTCATCTTCATCGATGTGAGGTATCAAAAATTGTTGTAAAAGTATGCAACTCGCCTAACGTACAGGTATGCGGTTACGATCTTAGCTGACCAAATCTACTAGGAAATTTATTGCGGTCTACGCTTACTCGTGACAGCGCATTGTAGTCTTACAGATCTACACATGAGTGACACGAGATGCATATTCAAAATTGTGCTCACCATATACATTACATATAACAAGGAACTTAATAAGCTTTACTACTACCAAAGCGGACTCATTACCGAAGAACATCGCTAAAGTGAGTCCACAAATGATCGTTGGACACTTTCAATTTTTCGTTTAACACTTTCACTTGTTCACTTCTGAAAGCTCAAAATACTTCTTTTTCCTTTAAATTAGACAGCAACCAACCTTTTTCATCTAAATGCCGTATGTGCGAGGTACGTGTGACGCTACCTATAGAGTGCTGCTGATTCTTAAGGTCCTTTGCTACCGTCGACATGGCGTTTTCTTTCTGTTATGGTCTCTGAACCGGTTATTACGTTCAGGAGCAACATAGACAGATTACGTATTTGTTAGTATGTAAAATAATGCGAAGTAATCATTCATGTTTTCCCTGTTTACGAGTATAGAACTTTGTATTGGGATCGCGCCTTTCCGAAACATATTATGGTTTTCTTTTTTTTTAATTTGAAAAAAAATCACATGTTCGTGCAACTGATTCGTCTAAAATTGAAATAATTCATTACGAGACACCGAAGTAAACCGAATAATACCTTCCTGCAAGTAATTTCAAATTTTACAATTTATCTTGTTTTATTTCTGCAAGTTCACCTCTGTAGCTCAGTGGTTAGTGTACTTGGCTGTCATGCAGAGGACCCAGATTCGATACCCGTTACTGCCAGGGTACCAAATTCCAGGAGGACTGGAATGGGGTACACTCAGTCCAGTGATAACAAATGAGGAGCTGCTTAAATGAAAAGAAGGAGCTCCAAGTCGAGAAAGTCGACAACAGTCGGGAGAGCTGTATGCTGACCCCAAGCGCCTCTACACCTCTATAAGTCATCTGAATGACGCCATTCGCGGTGTGTGACACAGCGGTCGGTCGATCCCGACTGGTCCATGTGGGTCAGATTGCGGATCTTTGCTTGATCGCTTGCTTATTTCTGCAAATGGCACCAGAAAGTTTCGTGCACAAGAAATATTCAGTGTGATTTGTATTCTTACTGTGTAAATCTTGAAAGAATTGACAGACATTTGCAACACTACTCACGAAATCCGTTTATGTACCTCCGCTGCTAAAAAAGGGTATCTGCGGTACCCATTATCGCAGATAATCTTTCTGCAAATTCGATATTTGGGGGAAATGCACTCTCGCATTGCTTAATTTTTACCATTAGTAATCAGGAGCCGTCTGCATTGTATATAAATTTTACCAATTAGAGGTACCCAAAGGATTTGCTAATAGAATACCTAACGTATCGTACCTCGTCTCATGGCGTTGTAAAGTAAAGTAAATCATAAGTGAAGGAGTCCGTAAATAGGAATATCACAACACTGTGTCGAAGTGGTACAGCAGTCACTGCTCTTTTTGCAGCTATTTTGTACCTATTTTGTTCTTCCCCAGAAATCTGGAACATTCGATGCAGCAGGATAATGTGGTTGCACGGTCTAGTCGTAGTTTATGGCCGTCATGTTGTAGTACAAGGAATTTTGGCTAGCCCTTTCAGACATCCAGTATAGACAGAGATCTCTGCAATACAAAAATGAATTACACTTACAGTCACATTTCGAGAAATCTCGGGTTGTACTCGATCTTTCTATCGCCTCGCGATCCAGCGACTTCTGTTGGTACAATCTCAAGGACGTGTCCCAGCGCTATTAATATGCACACATCAAAAAAAGTCTTACATCATCCCGGTTACAAAAACTCCTGAAGAACATCATTGGCTGTGGATATTGTATCACAGACAGTCCCTTTGACTGTTCAGAGATATCACTAAACCCGCCCAAATACGTAAACAACCATGCATGAGCAGCGCCTATTAGACGGAGGGGATCCGACAGTCAATCCGTTCCAGTCATTCCACCAGGAAGGAGGCCCACGGCTCGTGTTGTCTGCAGTTCAATCATGCTTAGACAGTCAATACCGCAGTTAGATCGCGTCCGCATTGTTTCTTTGTGCCAGGAAGGGCTCTCCACAAGGGAAGTATCCAGGCGTCTCGGAGTGAACCAAAGCGATGTTGTTCGAACATGGAGATACAGAGAGACAGGAACTGTCGATGACATGCCTCGCTCAGGCCGCCCAAGGACTACTACAGCAGTCGATGACCGCTACCTACGAATTGTGGCTCGGAGGAACGCTGACAGCAACGCCACCATGTTGAATAACGCTTTTCGTGCAGCCACAGGACGTCGTGTTACGACACAGAATGCGGGCAATAGGCTGCATGATGCGCAACTTGACTTCCGACGTCCATGACGAGGTCCATCTTTGCAACCACGACACCATGCAGCGCGGTACAAATGGGCCCAACAACGTGCCGAATGGACCGCTCAGGATTGGCATAAAGTTCTCTTCATGGATGAGTGTCGCGTCTGCTTTCAACCAGACAACTGTCGGAGACGTGTTTGGAGGCAACCCGGTCACGCTGAACGCCTTAGGCACTCTGTCCAGCTAGTGCAGTAAGGTGAAGGTTCCCTGCCGTTTTGGGGTGGCATTATGTGGGGCCGACGTACGCGTCTGGTGGTCATGGAAGGTGCCGTAACGGCTGTGCGATAAGAGAATGCCATCCTCTGTCCGATAGTGCAACCATATCGGCAACATATTGGCTGGGCATTGGTCTTCATGGACGAAAATTCGCGCCCCCATCATGTATATTTAGTGAATGACTTCGTTCACGATGACGACATCGCCCGAATAGAGGGGCCAGTATGTTCCCCGGATATGAACCCTATCGAACATGCCTGGGGTAGATTTAAAAGGGCTGTTTATGGACGACCAACCAACCATTCTGAGCGATCTACGCCGAATCGCCGTTGCGGAGTGGGACAGTGGATAGTATGTTACAGGCAAGCAACAATGCAAGAGCACGTGCTACTGGGTAAAGAGGTTCCGTTGTGTACACCAGTCCGGACCACCACCTCTTATGGGCTTCCTGTGTGGTATTACAACATGCAATTTGTGGTTTTCATGAGCAATAAAAAGGGCGGAAATGATGTTTATGTTCATTTCTATTCCAATTTTCTGTACAGGTTCCGGAAGTCTCGGAACCGAGGTGATGCAAAACTTTTTTTGATGTGTGTAGTACGAATTTTAATCACAAAACTAACCGTAAAAAAGCACTGCAGTATCTTATAATTGCAGGTCGCATACAAACACAGCCACTAATAAATAAATAAATGACCACAATCACGAATCAATCTAATTTTCGACATTCATCTCCCCACGATCTGGTTACGGATTATAAATGTTGCTGCCCGGGTTTTTTATTTATTTATCCTATGGCAATACATATATAAAGGTTAAAAATCAACACTTAAGCATAGCTCTCCAGCATAAAATACTACAAATAACAGTAGCTATAGACGCATATCAAGATCTTTTATGTATTTTGTAGCATTTCTCGTCACTCTGAGGATATCTTGGAAAGGACCCTTGCAGACACGTGCGGGACATGTCGATACAACTTGAGCAACTGTCAGTCCTTCCGTGGCACAGTTACAGGATGGTGATGAAGAATTACCCCACTTGTACAGAGTGTCTGCTCATCGTCCATGGCCCATTCGGATGCAGTTCAAGATAGCCGAATTTGCGCCTGGCTTGTCGAATCCAGAGAGTTTCTTCTAGATACAAGGCAGCTTCAGGCATTGTGGGCAACAGTTTTGTTGCCAGCAGGGTTTCCATTCCTCGACAGGATTGAGTTCAGTTTCCATGAGGGTCCTGGCTGTGATGAAAGTGGGATGTCTTAATCTTAGTCTTTTTCTCTCCGCAGGAAATACATAGTCCAGTATTGGAAGTTCGGTTGTGTTAACAATCTTTTGGTATTCACGCAGTAGCACGCCCTTCCGTCTGATATCGGGAGGTGGAATGTGGCTCAAGGTCGGTAGTCAGTATGTGGGAGTAGACCGTATCGACCCACTAACAATGCGCATGGCCTCGTTAATTTGTACGCCTATCTCTTTTACCTATGGACTATTAAGCCAGACAGGCGCACAGTGCTCTGCTGCTGACTACACCAAACGGAGTGGTGATACCCGGAGAGTGTCTGCTGACGATCCCCAACGAAAGCCGCAGAGTTTATGCAGAATGTCGTTTCTGGTTCTAGCAGATGTTCGTGTCAAGTGCTCCTTAAAAGAAAGTGTCCTATCTAACGTGATCCCAGGGTATTTTGGGTGCATATTATGATGAAGTTTGTCTTATGAAATGCACCCAAAATACCTTGGGATCACGTTAGATAGGACACCTTTTTTTTATAGGTGAATCATCCCCTTAGAAAAATTTATAAGTGACTGAGCTGATAAACCGCTTACGTTATTTGCTTTTCAAACAGCTGAGCATAACTGAATGTACTTAGACATTTCTCTCTTTACTTATTCTGATGAACACTAAACTGACACACAATATTTGTAGCGCAACGTAGTCTGATTTTCACAAATCCATACAAAAGAATGGCCCTGAATAACAATAACCTATAATTTTCATGAATCACTTACCGCACAAAAATCTTCGTTACTCGAACTACTGCACTACAGCGTGCGCCAATTCTGCCAGCTAAATAAAAGATTCTAACTACTGCAGGCACTAACTACTGATAGGCATAGTTAGCAAATGAAAGACTTTGATAGAGAACAAACAATGTATTTACCTTAATAATGTTCAAAAGTTATATATATATATATATATATATATATATATCCAATATTACAAATTTACTCTTTCTGATGGACACACGTCCAGATCGTCCGCTCTCAAAATTCTGCCATCTCTCTCCCCACATCCACAACTGCTAGCGGCTCACCTCCAACTGCGCAATGCTATGCGCTGTTCAAATCCAACTGCCCAACACTGCAATAGCGAATATTCCAACAATACCAACCAGCTACAGACTGCACACAGCCCAGCCAGTGATTTTCATACAGAGCGCTACGTGACGTTACCAACATAAAAACCTAAACAGCCTACTTACAAAGGAGCACTTGACACGAACATCTGCTAATGGTGCCCGGTGTGGAACTAGGGACGTTCTGAGTTTATGAATACCAGTGCATTACCGAATCACATGCGGCAACAGCACTTGACACTAAAATAGCGCTATATCTGTATACTCACAGCACACGCGTATTGGTTATAGCTGCATACAAGATAAAAAAAGTAGAAAAATGTAGTCTAGTGGTAAAAACTGGATAACGAGAAGCTGTGGATCGAATGTTGGTTGGAGCACGGATTTTTAAGTCTTCGTTTTCACCTAGCCTTCACATTTGATCGATGTGAGGAGTCACCAGGAACAATACGTGTTTCGAATTCCACGTTACACTGTAGGTCCCCTTTCCCCGTTAGGGAAAGTGGGCTACGTTTGGGACGCAAAAGCCACTGAAGTGGCATCCAATAGAAAGATGTGGACTATGCCATTAAGCTATTCGAAACTGTTATCTATATACAAACCAACTTTTTTATGGAGGGCTCACAGCGCGAGCCTTACTCGCATTTTTAGCCTCTCATGACGGCTTGCTCTCACTCCGTGTAGATCAAATGTCACGTGATTGTTCGAATAGTAAACGAAACAGCGGAAAATGTTGGGTACCAGCTGCTACATTCTGCCTTCCTCAGCACCTTTAAAAACTTTAACGTGCGAATATATTCGCTCTATTTCGACGTGCAACTCACCTCTCACTGAAACTTCCTAGCAGATTAAAACTGTGTGTCCGACCGAGACTCAAACTCGGGACCTTTGCCTTTCGCGGACAAGTGCTCTACCAACTGAGCTACCGAAGCACGACTCACGCCCGGTACTCACAGCTTTACTTCTGCCAGTACCTCGTCTCCTACCTTCCAAACTTTACAGAAGCTCTCCTGCGAACCTTGCAGAACTAGCACTCCTGAAAGAAAGGATATTGCAGAGACATGGCTTAGCCACAGCCTGGGGGCTCGGTTTTGGTATGAAAAAAATGGTAAAAAAGTATTTTTTGGGGGTTTTCTAAGGAACCGCCGACGAACTCCATAAAAACCTCAGGTACCCCAGTAGAACATCTCAAATACAAAAAGAAACAACGATTTGTCCCATTTTCCGAAGCAGGAGGAAGTGTGTAATATCCATTCTTTGACCCTGTTCTTTTGAATAGTAATACTAAGACGATTCTTCTGTTGGGTATAGAAATGGTCCCTAGCCGAAGGGGTATTCAAAACACTTGACTCTTCGTTTTTGGCACCATCAGAACCCGAGGTATGACTGCCGAAAGATTCCCGTATTTATACGTCGCTTTTTGGAACATGTTGATAGGCAATCTGTCGCGTGCCTACCGATACTGTACTGAACACCGCGGCGTATCGGGGAGTCTCGAGATCGATCGAACGCTAGAATCGTTTGGTCCGTCCTTTATTACGAAACGTGTATGATCTTTGACATTCAGTATGGTGACCTATTCTTCAGATCATGGAAACGCTGCTCACCGTAAGCGTACCAAGGCAGCAGAATCTATTCCGACACAGATTATTCTCGTACAATATGATTACGATGCACTGGCATAATGTGCTCGCTCGCTTATTGCAGCTCAGACCTATTTCCTTTCCCGGCAGATCACAGACGTCCGCAAGAGTCTGGTTATTGCTGTGTGCGCGATGTCTTCGTTTTCTGCTGCACCGATTTCCGCGGTGATGGAGGAGATGGGAACATTCAGTGCGAACCGACGCGGCAAGAACGTAGCAGGCGCTGCGAAATGGCGCCCTTTCCTCTCTCTGGCGCCAGAGGGCCAACGACAATCTCATCGGTGACAAATATCTGCGATACGAAATTCCCAGCCAGAGCTAACATTCCTCCCGATCGCTGCCATCTAAATGCCGCTTTGTCGCCTGTATCGATTTACTAACGCGACCATCCGGACGTCTTTATCAGGACGTACTACGCGAAATTGAGACCACTGCGATCGTTTCGGAATAAGTAGTACCACTGCGTGAAACGAGCATCACATTGTATGTAACGCGTCGAAATTCTTCGGCTTACAATCTTCAGTAATCTGTCGGGAATTCTGAATACTGCAGTGAACGCACGCACGAACACACACACACACACACACACACACACACACACACACACACACACACACACACACATTTTGACGCTCGGCGCTGTTAGCGGTCTTTACTGTTTTACCTGAATCTACTGGTGTTCAAAAATTGCTCTGAGCACTAACACACACACACACACTAACACACACACACACACACACACACACACACACACACACACACACATTTTGACGCTCGGCGCTGTTAGCGGTCTTTACTGTTTTACCTGAATCTACTGGTGTTCAAAAATTGCTCTGAGCACTATGGGACGTAACATGTGAGGTCATCAGTCCCCTAGACTTGGAACTACTTAAACCTAACTAGCCTAAGGACATCACACATATCAATGCCCGAGGCAGGATTCCAGCCTGCGATCGTAGCAGATGCGTGGTTCCGGACTGAAGAGCCAAGAACTGCTCGGCCACAGTGGAAACTACTGGTGTTTCTGCACACCAGTTCTCCAACGTTTGTCCTATGTGGTCTATTTACTGTTCTTGAACCTATCATAGTGCCACCCTGATCGTCACTGAAATGGAAATATTTGTACATAGGCTTTCCTCTGTATTGTCCCACTTGCGATATGGATGGTCTGAAGATGCACACAGGTCTCCAAAACTACCGCCATCGAGAAATAAAAAATGGCTCTGAGCACTATGGGACTCAACTGCAGAGGTCATTAGTCTCCTAGAACTTAGAACTAGTTAAACCTAACTAACCTAAGGACATCACAAACATCCATGCCCGAGGCAGGATTCGAACCTGCGACCGTAGCGGTCTTGCGGTTCCAGACTGCAGCGCCTTTAACCGCACGGCCACTTCGGCCGGCATCGAGAAATAAAAAAGATGTTTCTTAATGCAACTTCTGACAGAATGACACCCATTTATTTTAGTCATAAAAATTAGTCTGTTGGCTCATAGCTGGTAGGCTAAATTTAATTTGCACAACAATGTATTCCACATGAACTATCAAAACAACAACAATTTGTACGTGACCTATCATTGAGTAATATAGCCATTATTGAAATAATATCATCTAACTTGATTACCTGCATCATATGTAAAACAAACATACCGTAAATTACGGACAGTACTCATCATTATCTAATAATGCCATTATTACTAGTTTTCTCGAAGGAGTCTGTATCAGAAACAGATTCATTTCCTCTTTCCCCCGTCATCCTCGGTCTCGTTCTAGAGCACATTTTCTTGACTGCCGTCCAGGTTATTTGAACCACATTATTTCATGAAAGATGTTATGATGATTGCTGCTTCGATGCTTTTCCAGACAGCGGAACAAAGTTTCAGTAACGTCATTGTTTGAAGTAATGTGGGGTGCTGTATGCTTAATTTTTCCTGTAGGAGTCACATCACGGTTTGGTTCGTAAAATCGTTTAGTACTCTCTCTAAACGTAATCTTTGAATGGTTCATTTGTACCAACGTCCAGGAGTTGCAACACAGAAGTCATTCCTCCAGGAATAATATCAATGTCAGTGGCTAGGCTGTGGATCTTCTTCATTACGTCGTCAGTGAGACAACCACGAAATGCTTCAACACAATGCATTGTTGGTAGTACGGAAAGCGCACCAGGAGGGTGTTGCCACGCGTTTTGCAGACAGTCAAGCGTTAAAGTTACAGTCGTCCATCCCTTCTCTTGATTTCGAACAATGACGCCATGAGGTAACAGATTTTCATTTTTAGAAGTCTTGTGGCTTGTTTTCCGCTTGGAAATGGAGAACCAGGAAGTCTGCGCCGATTTGCTGCGGTTCCCAGCATTACAGTTATTTTCGCACCCTTATCGTTTTGATATTACATTCTTTTGTCCCCTTCTCATCAACGGCGTAATTACATGGCATATAAAACCAAAGTGCCGTCTCTGTCAGTGTTGCCTATTTAGCCCATGAAAAAATTCTTTTCTTTCCGGTGTGTGCTGACATACCGCTGAAATTCTTGAAGTTTTTTTCCAAAAATGCTGTGAAGGCTTTTGGCATACTGTTGTACGGCATCGTGGCGATAAGCCGGCCCATTGTACTAGGCGATCAACACGGTTGGCCTTAAACTCTTGACTCAGTGTAACAGGAACTTTAGCCATCTCTTTTGCTTTGTTTCGTATGGTGTAACGAGTCACAGTATGGTCATTCTTCATTCTTTCATCGATGAATTCCAAAACTCTGATATCAAAGTCAGGATGTCTTCCTTTGCGAAGGCAAGTGGATTTATTTCTAGAAGCGGTAGTTGCGAATAATGCCAATTTCTGCTTCTTCCATAGCCGAACGCTACTCTCGGCTCCCATGAACTCTCGTCTCTCCCTCCTGTTACGATATTTTTCCGTATAAAGATGATGATGGTAATGATCGGTTTGTAGGATGCTTAAAAGCGCTGTTATTAGCTAGCGTACCTATTCCCAGTATTTTTCGTAGTCCAGTCTCGCCTTTTTCCCGAATGATGATGAAATGATGAATACAACACAAGTACTCAGCCCCCGGGTGGAGGAAATCTCCGACCTCGCCAACAATCGAACCCCTGACCCCGTGATCCAGAAGCAGCAACACTAAGCACTAGACCACGAGCTGCGGACCCGCATAGAGAAATACTTTGCGCTTCAAAGTAGCTTCAAGCGATGTTCTTCTCTGCTTGCCTTCCGTTTCGTGACTACCCAATACAAACACAACAGGAAGTAATAGATCAACAATAACATGACGAATTTAAGACTTACAACAATGCTTTGCGCCGGTGAATAACGGATTCAAATTTGTACTCGAATGTAGTGTGTCATCGAATCTTTGCGCATCCCAATTTCGAATACAATTTGTGGTAGGAAAAAAAGTGTGAATTAAATTCACATAAATGCGGTAACTGTTGTCTCAAGCAAACGTTGGTCAGCTGCGAGGTGAAAATCAAGCAGCACGACCGCCTATGTTGTTTCTTTGTTCGTTACAAATCTGTTACATTCACTCGCGGTTGACAACAGCAATACCTCATCTACTCTTTCCCCTCAAGATTGCATTCCGTGCTGTTTGGTCTCTTCTAAACTCTGTTTGTCCAACAATGTTACTTTTGGTTTGACAGTGACAGACAGCAGTAGCCGTATGGAAAGGCTTACGGATGGATAGTTGTCATATCTGTAGACCGTGTATGAGTTCACTAAATGTGTAAGAGCTGAGCAACGACACTATGCCGAGCAGTTCCTGGAAAGACTGTAACGGTGCTATTGCACTGATGGTTGTTGCGTTACCTGGAGTGTGAGTCAGAAAATAAGTCGCAAACAGGGATAGAGACATCAGAACTGCACGTACCATCCCGAAATTCTTTTTCCTTTTCAACGTACTTCCCTTGTAAATACGCATCCAGTCGTCCGACAAGGCGTTAAACGCCTGATCATAGAATTCTTGTGTCCGCGTTTGCATCTAACGACTGAGCCCTCGGAATATAACAAGTTTATAACCAAAAGAACGATGTGTCCTGCGGAAGGAGAAGTTCCACTTGACGGGGAAAAAGTGTGTCATCACTGGGTAACCAGGGCCACCGAGACGCTCCTTGTTTGTGTTCTCTCATGTCATTTGCTGAGTTCCTGCTTCCAGTTGATCACAAATTTTCATAAAATATAGTTCTAATCGTATAAAAGACGAATTTCGCTGTGGAAATGCTCTGTGAACTGTACGTCGGCTCAAAAAAATCGCGCTGTTCTAATCGGATACACACTCGTAGAAAACTATTCTTACGTTTCTGGCCTATTTATTGACTCACCTTCGTATTTTCTTCCGTTCTGATAATTGCTTATTACAGACTTTTACGTTGTTTAGAAGATACTTTTATAGAAACAAATGTAATTTGTGTGTACCTTATTCCACGCATCTGTTTCCAGATGAACAGACTCTCTGTGAAATCAAACATTTTCAAACAATAGAACTAGTAAGTGGCACTGAAAAGTATGAAGCGGCAACCAGGAAGTACAGCTTCCACGCTCTAAAAAACTCTATAAACACTTTCATTGCTTGAAATAACACTAACGTTTCTCCGCCAGTGCAAGCCGACGCATTACCTTCCTAGCAAATTGTTGTCTACTAGGTGTACAGCACCAGTCTATGTCGCGAAAAAATTCAACAATGTAAAAGTACCACAATCCACCTAAAGATAATTACATGACGATCGAAACGCGTTATGGTGTTAAAATAAATATACAAGTCACAAGCAATGTACCAATAACTATTTGTATATATTTAGCCGGGGCCCATAAAAGGTAGTTGATTACGTATGACATTCTTTTTTTGTTTTGAGTCATCAGTCTTCTGAATGGTTTGATGCGCCTCGCCAAGAATTCCTCTCCACAGCAAACCTTTTCATGTTAGAGTAGCACTTGCAACCTACTTTCTCAATCATTTTCCGGATGTATCCCAATCTCTGCCTTCTTCTACAGTTTTTAGCATAAACGGCACCCTCTTGCACCCGGGAAGTTCTTCATGGTGTCTTAACAGATGTCCTATCAACCTCTCCCTTCTTGTCAGCGTTTGCCACAAATTCCTTTCCTTGCCGATTATGTGGAGAAGCTCCTCATTCCTTACCTTATCAGTCCACCTAATTTTCAAAATTCTTCTGCAGCACCACATCTCAAATGCTTCGATTCTCTTCTGTTCCAGTTTTCCCACAGTCGCATCCTCACTGTCATTCAATTCTGTGCTCCAGTTGTACAATCTCAGAAATATTTTCCTCATATTAAGGCATGTTTAATAGTAGTACACATTTTTGCCAGTTATGCCCTTTTTTCCAGTGCTAGTCTGCTTTTTTCCCTCCTTGCTCCGTCCGTAATGGGTTATTTTGCTGCCAAGGTAGCAATATTCCTTAACTTCATTTATTTCATGATCACCCATTCTGATGTTCAGTTTCTTGCTTCTTTCATTTTTTCTATCTCTTTATACTTTCTTCTTTCTCCAATTTACCCTCAGTCCAGTTTCTGAACTCATTTGACTGTTCATTCCATTCAGCAGATCCTGAAATTCTTCTTTACTTTCACAGGGGATAGCAATGTCATCACTGAATCTTATCATTCATGTCCTTTCACCTTGAATTTTTATTCCACTCTTGAACGTTTCATCTATGTCCGTCATTGCTTCTTCCACTCTTATTGTTCCATCTTTGTTCTTGTACATACCGTATACTACCAGTCTGTCCCTGTACCTTACCCGCTATTCTTCTCAAGATTTCGAAAGTCTTACACCATGCTTTTTCCAGGCCGACAGACCCTATGAACATGTCTTGATTTTCTTCAGTTTTGCTTCTATTATAAGCTGCAGCGTCACAACATCCTATCTGTTGCCTTGGCCATTCCTGAAGCCAAAGTGAACTACATCTACATTTATACTCCGCAAGCCACCCAACGGTGTGTGGCGGAGGGCACTTTACGTGCCACTGCCATTACCTCCCTTTCCCGTTCCAGTCACGTATGGGTCGCGGGAGGAACGACTGCCGGAAATCCTCCGTGCGCGCTCGAATCTCTCTAATTTTACATTCGTGATCTCCTCGGGAGGTATAAGTAGGGAGAATTAATATATTCGATACCTCATCCAGAAACACAACCTCTCGAAACCTGGACAGCAAGCTACACTGCGATGCATAGCGCCTCTCTTTCAGAGTCTTCTGCCACTTGAGTTTGCTAAACATCTCCGTAACCCTATCACGCTTACCAAATAACCCTGTGACGAAACGTGCAGCTCTTCTTTGGATCTTCTCTATCTCCTCTGTCAACCCGACCTGGTACGGAACCCACACTGATGAGCAATACTCAAGTATAGGTCGAACTAGTGTTTTGTAAGCCACCTCCTTTGTTGATGGACTACATTTTCTAAGGACTCACCCCATGAATCTAAACCTGACACCCGCCTTACCAACAATTGATTTTATATGATCATTCCACTTCAAATCGTTCCTTACGCATACTCCCAGATGTTTTACAGAAGTAACTGCTACCAATGTTTGTTCTGCTATCATATAATCATACAATAAAGGATCCTATTTTCTATGTATTCGCAATATATTCCAATTTGTCTGTGTTAAGGGTCGGTTACCACTCCCTGCGCAAAGTGCCTATCCGCTGCAGATCTCCCTGCGTTTCGCTGCCATTTTCTAATGCTGCAACTTCTCTGTATACTACAGCATCATCCGCGAAAAGCCGCATGGAACTTCCGACACTATCTACTAGGTCATTTATATATATATTGCGAAAAGCAATGGTCCCATAACACTCCCATGCGGCACGCCAGAGGTTAATTTAACGTCTGTAGACGTTTCTCCATTGAGAACAACATGCTGTGTTCTGCTTGCTAAAAACTCTTCAATCCAGCCACACAGCTGGTCTGATATTCCGTGGCTCTTACTTTGTTTATCAGGCGACATTGCGGAACTGTATCGAACGCCTTCCGGAAGTCAAGGAAAATGGCACCTAGCTGGGAGCCTGTATCTAATATTTTCTGGGTCTCATGAACAAGTAAAGTGAGTTGGATCTCAGATGATCGCTGTTTCCGGAAACCATGTTGATTCCTACAGAGTAGATTCTGGGTTTCCAGAAATGACATGATACGCCAGCAAAAAACATGTTATAAAATTCTACAACAGATCGATGTCAGAGATATAGGCCTATAGTTTTGCGCATCTGCTCGACGACCCTTCTTAAAACTGGAACTACCTGTGCTCTTTTCCAATCATTTAGAACCTTCCGTTCCTCTAGAGACTTGCGGAACGCGGCCGTTAGAAGGGGGCAAGTTCTCTCGCGTACTCTGTGTAGAATCAAATTAGTATCCCGTCAGGTCCAGTGGACATTCCTCTGTTGAGTGATTTCAGTTGCTTTTCTATTCCTTGGACACTTATTTCGATGTAAGCTAGTTTTTCGTTCGTGCGAGTATTTAGAGAAGGAACTGAAGTGCGATTTTCCTCTGTGAAACAACTTTGGAAAAAGGTGTTTAGTATTTTAGCTTTACACATCCTCAATTTTCCTTTCCATTCTTCTGTATATGATTCTCACCGGCAAGTTCAACAGAATAGCTGTTAAGCTGAGTGTGATGTAATTATCGCACTTATCGGCGCTCACAGCCTTCCGAAAGTCAGATGGTAATTACCAGACTCATACATTATACACACCAACGAGAATAGTCGTTTTGTAGGCACTTTCCCCAATGATGTTAGAAATTCCGATAAAATGCCATCCATCCCTTCTGCCTTTTTTGACTGTAAGTCTTCCAAAGTTCTTTTAAATTCTGATTCTACTACTAGGTTCCGTATCTCTTCCCCATCGGCTGCTGTTTCTTCTTCTCTCACGTCATCAGACAAGCTCTCTCCCTCAAAGTGACCTTCAGCGAGCTATTTCCACCTACCCTATGTGTTAACCGATAACTAACAGTAGATAAGTGGAGGCACCGAAGTTTTGCAGGTAAGAATCAATCACATGGCTGTTACGAGCAGTAGTTTACAGCACTGAAACCCAAAAGACTTAAGCACCGGCTCCGCAGTTCCAAACTGATTGATAGCAGTGCTATAAATCACACTCCCCTCAAGACATGGTCTTGTGGGGTCGGCTGCCACGAGACACAGCTCGCCGCGGTTCTCTGGGTTGGGACAGTGCCCCAAGCAACATAAGTGTGTCCGAGTGTTCATTGTTGTTATCTCTGCCACATGCTAATGTAAGGACACGGCAGTTAGAGATCAAGCGTTCCATTTAACCTCTTTCTATCTTACGATAATTTACTCTAAGAAAAAAAGGCAAATGAAACAAAAAAGAGAAAGAAAACGACGCTCCCCTAAGGAATTATCTGAAGTGGACGAAAATTGGTAGACGTAATGTACAGTTACAGATAAACAAATGATTAAAATTTCAGAAAAATTGGATGATTTATTCAAGAGAAAGAGCTTCACAAATAGCAAATCAATATGGCGTTGGTCGACCTCTGGCCCTAATGCAAGCAGTTATTCAGTTTCACTTTAACTGGGAGAGTTGTTGCATGTTCTCCCGAGTGACATTATGCCAAATTCTGTCCAATAATGCTTCAGATGGTCTCATCTGGGGAGACCGCAAGTGACTTTGCTGGCCAATGTAGGTTTTGGCAAGCATGAAGACAAAAACTAAGCCGGTCGCAGCGGCCGAGCGGTTCTAGGCGCTGCTGCTACTGTCGCAGGTTCGAATCCCGCTTCGGGCATGGGTGTGTGATGTCCTTAGGTTAGTTAGGTTTAAGTAGTTCTAATTCTATGGGACTGATGTCTTCCGATGATAAGTCCCATAGTGTTCAGAGCCATTTGAACAAATATTAAAAACTGTCGCCGTATGCGGAAGGGTAACACCATGTTGGCTTTCTACAGAAGGCAAGAAAATAGAGCGTAGAATAACGTAGATGCGCCGGCGTGCCGTAAGGGTGCCGCAGATGACAACTGAAGTGGTCCATCTATGGAATGAAATGGCTCCCGAAACCATCGCCCCATGCGACAGGCCGGATGACGGACGACAGTCAAGATGGTCTCACACTTCTGTTGGGGCGTCTCAGTCACGTCTTCGCTGGGCATCGGGGCTCGAAGTAGGATTGATCACTGGAAACAATTCTACTTCAGTAACGAGTTTCCAGGCGGGATGTGCCACACAGCACTGCAAACGGGCATATTAGTGTACATAATTCAATGGCAGTCGGCGCAAGGGGCACTTGAGCTCAGAACCTTTCCTGTGAGCCGATTATTAGTGATTCTAGGCGCTTCACTCCGGAACCGCACTGCTGCTACGGTCGCAGGTTCGAATCCTGCCTCGTACATGGACGTGTGTGATGTCAGGTTAGTTAGGTTTAAATAGTTCTAAGCCTAGAGGACTAATGACCTCAGATGTTAAGTCCCATAGTGCTTAGAGCCATTTGAACCTGTATGACTGTCAACTAGTGACTAATTTGCCTAACTCCATGGTTCGTGTTTTTTGTTATTTTTAAGTTTTATGGTGAATTTTCGTCTTTTCTTACGTACTGACCATACCATTTCTGATACTGACTACCGTACTTAGAATATTTTTCTCTCTTTCACACTGTACCATATTTCTTCTCTATTACTTCTTCTATCCCTACGTCGATTGTGCATGGTTACCATATTGGGTACAATTCACTTGTTCCGCCTCGTGTGCCTTTTTCACTATTTATTCACTTCGAGCTCTGTCGGTGCATGTAACAACTTCTATGGCATCACGTTTGTAACGTTTTCAGTTTCAACCTGAGCAATTTTCCAACGGTCCACGTGGGATTTTCAGTACCTCCGTGACGGCGCCGTAATTTTCAATGTTATGGAAGGAAAAAAAAAATCAAATGGCTCTAAGCAATGTGGGACTTAACATCTGAGGTCATCAGTCCGCTAGACTTAGAACTATTTAAACCTAACTAACCTAAGGACACCACACACATCCATGCCCGAGGCAGGATTCGAACCTGCGATCGTAGCAGGCGCGCGGTTCCGGACTGAAGTGCCTAGAACCGCTCAGCCACAGTCGGCGGCTTGTGGAAGGAAATAAAGTGCTGTGTTTAAGAAGAATTCCTTTTCTACAGGATTCGATCTAGTACCATTGTATAGATTACCACTTACATAAATCTTTTAATCTTTTCTTACAGATGAAAACTGTGTGTTGTGTCGAAAATCAAAGCTGTGTCTGAGCAGAATTTGTATGGTCTGAAGTAAACACCCGCTTCGCGTTCTGGTGTAGCTCATAGTTTCAGTACGACAAGGGTATGAATAACTGAAACTTCCTCATACATTAAAACTGTGTGCCAGACCGGATGCAGCATCCAGTTTTAACCTGCGAAGAAGTTTAAAATCAGCACGCACTCTGTTGCAGAGTGAACACTGATTCTGGAAACACGAATAATTTGTTGAATTCTTCAACTTTTCATACTTATGAACAGCCTCCGCATCTAAATTATTCTACTTCTCTCGTCTTATTAATTCGTTACACCATGTGATCAGTTGAAGAAATCTTTACTTGATGTCCACTTCACCAAAGCAATGCTGTACACTTTTTCACACTTAATATACAAATCTCAGTCGTCCATTTACTGGAACGCCAGTTACGTTAAGTACCGCGTACCTTGGATATAAACATAAATTATTTAAAAACTTCGTTTCAGTAACATCAGAACAGTGGTGTTAAAAATGTCCCCTGTGATCGCTAGGAATGGGATGGGGAGTTGGGTATGTCCTACGTTGCCGAAAAACGATGGCGACGTCCTAACTTCACAATCAAAACACAGCTACCTTTTATCGCAGATTATTACTGTCTCTTAGAAGATGTGTTGTTAGCTTTACAACCTTGCTTCCACCTTTTTGCAATATAAGCCAGTAGTAGCAAATGGTGCTGCGGGTGGTTGGTCGTAAGTGACATGCAATAAACTTAGGTATTTGTAAACATAATGCCATCAAAACGTTAGTTGACTGTCGTTGCGCCCGCATCTCGTGGTCGTGCGGTAGCGTTCTCGCCTCCCACGCCCGGGTTCCCGGGTTCGATTCCCGGCGGGGTCAGGGATTTTTTCTGCCTCGTGATGGCTGGGTGTTGTGTGATGTCCTTAGGTTAGTTAGGTTTAAGTAGTTCTATGTTCTAGGGGACTGATGACCATAGATGTTAAGTCCCATAGTGCTCAGAGCCATTTGACTGTCGTTGCACAAAAATCTGGGAGCACAGTTTTCGTTATTTGCGGGAAGTTTTGATTTACTACTTTAACATGAAGACGTCTGCTTGTGAGGCTCATAAAATGCTGGGTAATGCCTATGGTGAGGCATCTGTTAATGAAAAAAGCGCACAGATTGGTTTCAACGCTTCAAGCACAGTAGTTTTGACGTCGTAGACCGGCACGGCGATGGAAGAGAAAAGGCTTTCGAAGCAACTGAAACAAATGGAAATAATCACAGGAGGTCGTTATCGAAGGCGACTGATGCCCCTGGGCCGAACGCTGAAAGACAAACGGCCATAATACTGCGATTGACACGAAATGGTGATTTTTGCAGAATGACTACGCTCGAGTGCATGTCGCAAAAAACGTTAAAACAATCTTGGAAACTATGAAATGGGGAGTCCTACCCCACCGGACGTATTCTCCAGGCTCCTTCTCATTGCCACCTTTTTCGATCAATGGCACACGATCTGGCTGTCTACCACATCCGATCGTATGAACAAATGCAAGATTGTGTCGATTCATGGACGACCTCCAAAGACGCCTAGTTCTACCACCGCGGGATCCGTACGCTGCCCGAAAGGTGAAAAACCTGTGGACAGATACGACCAATATTTTGAACCGTAAAATTTTCACCAATAAAGCCTCGAGCATCAAGAAAAAACTGCGGAATCAAAGTTGCAGACATAGTATAAATATATATTACGTAATGGCCGGCCGCGGTGGCCGAGCGGTTCTAGGCGCTTCAGTTTGGAACCGCGCGACTGCTACGATCACAGGTTCGAATCCTGCCACGGGCATGAATGAGTGTGATGTCCTTAGCTTAGTTAGGTTTAAGTAGTTCTAAGTTCTAGGGAACTGATGACCTCAGATGTTAAGTCCCATAGTGCTCAGAGCCATTTGAACCACTACGTAATGGGTCAGGTGCGTTTCGTGACTGAAGCAGGAATGTGTTATTGTAAAGGGAAAAAACGAAAAAAAAAAAATTCTTGCTGCACTAGTTTCTTGTGTTTGCCTCATGGCCATGCGCTTCCGGTTAATTAATCTGAATGTGGCCTGTCACACACTTGCGTCCAGTTTCCCTGTCGTTTGCAAACTTTATCCTGCGATGAAGAGGTGAGTAGCTGTACGTCAGAGCGGATAACGTTGTGATCTTCTAGTGCTGCAGGTATTTGAGTCTGTATGTTTCATTACTTTGCTACATTTCACCGTTGAAACGGTATTTCTAATGTTTAATAACCGTCCAGGAATACAACGAATACACGTTTCCACAACACAAAGAAGTCACTCAACCAGAAGCCTGTTGTTCAGTATAGTGAGCTACTTGTCAGTCTCCGCTGTCCCGGCTTCTCAACGCTGCCTCGTGAAGCGGAGCTAATAGAATCGAATGCTGAAGTATCTTGGTTTCGAACCTCTGATTATGGGTTCACTAAATGTATTACTACATAAATGGGTACGTGCGCTGATAAGAAAAAGAGACTAAAGGATTTCCTGTCTTCTTCTTCTTCTTCTTCTTCTGGAGACAAAGTTTTTTTACAGACCACATTCCAACATCAATTTTTAATCTTCTTTCTTTTCCTTCCTGTATTCCTTAATTGTTTCCCTGAATTTCTTTCTCCTATCTTCAAACCATTTTATACCAATTTTCTTTTCCCTCCTGCGTTCGAAAGTTGTAAAAGTGACTCATAAACAAAGTGTATTGTATCTGATTACTGCGGTTTGGTAATTTAAAATGTGCATCCAGCCCATATATTTCAATCAAGGTATGTAGATACTTAATGTTTGCCGACATTGCGCATGCGCGGCGTTCCTCGTAGGCCTCGTTACATACAGTGCTTAGATGTCGCCGGCAACAGCAACAGTTCCTCTCCGGGCTGTCCACAATGGAGGTAAAGTGTGACACTGTTTATCTTTTAATGTTACAACCGCGACGTTTTTGCAAAGTACTGTAATTGCTTTTGATGCTACGTTCATACTTTAATTTTTTTACTGGGGTCTTTTTTAGGCTGGGGATAGCCTTAGCCTCCCCCCCCCCCCCCAAACAAATTTTATCATAGACGCTTGCACATTCTCGAATCAGAAGTCTTAAACATCTGGGTATGAATGATGGGAATGGCTTAATCCGGTTTAAATAGAACCATAATTTTCAAAAAATGGTTCAAATGGCTCTAAGCACTATGGGACTTAACATCTGAGGTCATCAGTTCCCTAGACGTAGAACTACTCAAACCTAACTAACCCAAGGACATGACACACATCCATGCCCGAGGCGGGATTCGAACCTGCGACCGTAGCAGCCGCGTCATTCCGATCTGAAGCGCCAACCGCTCGACCACAGCGGCCAGCTGACCATAATTTTTAGACTGCAAGTACACAGAGACCTTATGGCTTTCATTTTCCGTTTCTTGGCATGGCTAAATTTCTGATGAGTTCTTTTATCCTTCGTATACAACGAAGCATCCGAAGACGTAAATTTAATTTACGAAATTGGTAGTGTTCTCCAGTAAAGAAGTCTAACAATGACAGCGGTCTTATTTATTCAAACGATATTCGTTTATAATATGTAATGCTATCAATGCGACGTCATATTAGGATCTTCTTCTCATTAGACGGGAAGTACTGAATTATGGAAGCAGTAAATTTTAGAGCGGTTGGGGTAGATCTCGAAATCCTGGTGTTAGTATAACAATGACGCCCAGCACTAGCTCTCCTGAGTCAACATTTCCGAGACTTTAACCTTTTGACAAACATTTTTATTTCAAACACTTTAAGGCATGGTTATTTCAGTTAATGCATTAGTCAGAAGTAATAATATGAAAAGAATTTTTCACGCCGTTTTGTTTGCCAAGACGGTTGGGGGCGGGGGGGGGGGTTTCGAGGATTAGGACATACTGGATTATTTATAAGTATCTCGAGGATTTGATTTGAGAAGCCTATGCGCAAAAACTACAAGACATTACTGAAAACAGTGGACAAAACATCTCTCCAAGTTTGTAACTCACACCGCAGGTGCTCAAGAAGGGCTCCGTTTGTTATGGGACAAGCGTCAATTCATGGATGCAAGTCGTTTACACGATATATTCAGGAAAGCGAGAAGGCAGTCCGCATTTCCAATTTGGTAACTGGGTTGCCTATCTGCAGGTGCGAACTAATTAGATTTGACAACGTGGTGATGAGGGTTAATAATGAAACTTCAGCATATCACAATCAACTTGTAATTATAATAATTTTGCTAGCCATTAGTAGGCTTCCCTTTGCCAGTGGGACGCTGATACATAGCAATAACAAGCAACAAATTCCCATCGGTTCTTTGAAAACCTATCGTGGGACACATACCTCCTGTTGATAATCAGAGGGTTAAAGACACATTTTAGGAGAGGAACTGGTCAGTAATCATTAACATACGCCTTTGGTACATGGTAGCAAACAATCACATAACTCAGAGCGTCTTTAAAAAGTTGTCTTGACAGTGAGACGTTACCTACGTGAGTGAATAAAGTGAACGGTGACGTGGCCACTGTAATTGTGGGTAATGTAAAGGCCACGAGGCAATTCCGCAGCGCGTTTCGTCTCGCAACAGCAGCGAGAGGCGGGGCCGTTAAGGATCGTGGTAGTTATTCGTAGAGACGGGAGGCTGCGGCTCGGGAAGCGGGAAGGCGGAGAGCTGAGCGGCACTCACTTGCGTGACGTGGCCGGTCACGCAGTCACGCATCACGCGGGCCGTCGCTCAGTCGCAGGGCGCCTTGTCTGCCGGCCGGATTTATCGCCGCTTCTCCGCCCCAGAGGCGCGCCCTGTCTCCAGCAGGCGGCGTAAAGTATGCAAACGCAGCACAAGGGACTGTAATTTGGTTAGTTATTCCAGTTACTGCCAAGTTTTATTTTGGTGCGCTGCAACAAGTTTCGAGCTCGTGCTCATCTTCAGGAGTGCTTTCGGAATACATTAAAACAACATTAAATTACTGATGGTGAAATCTTGAGTCGTTAAGCCACGCTGTATTCTACTTCAAGCTTCCCCAGTGCTCGACGTTTTGATCTCTCTGCTGGTATTTTCTGGAAGATGCCACTGAGCCATCCAAGGTCGCCACGGCAATCGTCAAGAAGATCCCAATAAATGGATCGAAACGTCCAGCACTGAATAAATTTGAAGAGGAATATGACGCGGCCTAGCGACTCAGATTTTGTCGTCATTGACAATGGCTATGAAAGTCTGCAGACTCACATAAATTAAAGTACATTTGTAACATAATGTACGAGAAAAATAAAATCTTTTTAAGCATCTACGACAGTTTGAGAGGCTTGCGGAAATTCCTGTGTGGACTGAAAGTTTGTTTGGAGATGAACTTGTGATCCGAACACTCTGCAACATTTGTAACAACATAAGTAACTTACTGTGAAAAACTGACCAGGTAAGAGTCAGACAAGCGTACTGAGGGTCCCGTAGAAACATCTATGTACAGACACTTCACCCATTCCGAGAATCGAAAATTACTACAATTTTTGTGTATTATCGAAACTGATGCTGGCAAGATATCGGTCCCGGGGATTCCAAGGTTGTTTTAATTTCAAATTTCACTCTGAGTAGCGAATGAAAAAAGAAAAAAATTTTTTCCTATGATTAGGATCAAATAAACAATTTTCAGTTTTTTTCCTTTACTTGCATTGCGAAACCTTGCTTCTTGCCAAATTTCGTGATTATAGGTGAAAAGGAAGTAGCTTATAGATTCTGATGAGTGAGTCTGCGGCTGTCAAAATATATCACATGAGTGGCCGTATTATCTTTTGGATGCACTTGGAAGCTTACATTAATTACATCGCCAAGAGCCTATAGACCACACAGTATTTCAGTTTAATACGTCTATTCGTTCCTGAGAGAAGAAGGGGTATTAACAAACCGACGGACAGACGGACAGTCAGGCAGCAAATAACAAAACATTTTTCCGTGTGATATAATTACAAATTGATAATTGTCGGATTGCTTCCTTTAGTTGTACTGTGAAACGTTGCTCCTTGTCGAAGTCCGTTTTTCTAGACAAACGGGAAACACCCTACTGGTTTTGAAGACTGCGTTTGCGAGTATCAAAATATATTTTGCTCCCTAGGTAGCAGATTTCCTTACCTTCATCTGCTACGTGGTCATCAGTTATGATGTTAATTTACTCTCTGTTCTCATTTCTGCTACTTCCCATTACTTTCGTTTTTTTTTCTTCAATTTACTCTCTATCCATATTCTGCTGTACTCATTAGACTGTTCATTCCATTCAACAGGTCCTGTAATTCTTCTTCACTTTCACTGAGGATTCAGTGTCATCAGTGAATCTTAACATTGATATCCTTTCACCGTGAATTTTTATGCCATCTTTAACCTTTCTTTCATTTCCGTCATTGCTTCTTTGACGTATAAACTGAACAGATGGGGCGAAGGACTACATCCTTGTCCTACACCCAAGGGCTCACGGACCTTCGCATGTGACATAAATTTTAACTTGATTCGTCTAACCGTTACTGAAAAAAACGATTTTTGACCATCGGAAAGACAGACAGACAGACGGACAACAAAGTTATCCTATAGGGATTACGCTTTTACCGATTGAGATACAGAAACCAAAAACTAATCGTAACAAAAATAAAGAGTGCAGTTGACAGTGAAGTCAAGAGAACACTTATTCTACTAAGAAGTGAAAAAGTCTAGAAACCATGAGGACGACGAGGCTGGCGTTTCTCAGATACCTGCACAGAATAAACTGAGACAGACTAACGATATAAATTAGAGAATTTATGCAAAAATATGATATGACTGTACTGCGTCATTTTCCCGGATATCCCGTCTAGTATTATTCGTCCGAATGGTGCAAGTATTTCAATTTGATGCCATTTCAGAAACTTGTGCATCGAAAAAGATGCGTTGAAATGATTCGGATAGCACAAATACCAAGACCAGGAGCGATGAAGATGACCAACCCACCTGGGAAGCGAACATGAGACGTCACGATCTAGAGGCAACGCAGCTAACCACCAGACCACAACCTGTTTAAGATACCAGAGCCCAAATTTTATGAAGAAGAACAGTAAGGACTATAGCACATTATTTAAAACAGCCAAATAACAAAGACAGAAGAAACCGTACATTTATGAAAAAGGAAACGTTGGTAGTGTATACTGAAGGGACATGATGACGGGAATAGTAACAGTGGTCTACGGGTAAAGAAAATGGGTAGGGTCTTTGATTAATAAACAAAAAGTCCTAGGCTCGCGCTCGAACTCGCCACTGCTTAAATTTTGAATAAAAGTAATCAGGAATGGGAGCCGGAAACTTCGTACACAGTGAGTCATACTCTCTTTCCCAACTGACTTGTCATAGGAGCCAACGGAGGTTCAGGGCACTTTCTTGCCCTTGGGATGGGAAACTGCCCCTAAAAGGCTGAGGAATCAGCAGTGATGAATGCCGTAAGGGTGCAGATGGTAGTGGAAACCACTGAATTAAAGTCACACGATCTTTATCCACAGGACATAGGACCTGTAATTGAAAAGGTTCCACAATGATCTGTCCGTAGGTAAAAGATTCCGGACTAGTCTCCCATTCGCTTCTGGGTACTGCCTACTGGAAGGTGAACATGAGAAAAAGATTATATAAGAACTAAAGGGTAACGTTTTACGAGTGGGACATGGAATATTAAACGTTTGAATGTGGTAGGGAAGCTAGAAAACCTAAAAAAGGTCAATCTAGGTATAATGGAGGTCCATGAAGTGAAACGGAGAGAAGGCATGGATTTCTGGTTAGACGAGAATAGCTTGATATAAGCAGCAACAGGAAAGATGTAACGTGAGTAAGATACATTATGAATAGGAAGACAGGGTAGAGTGTGAGTTACTGTGTCGGTTTCCGTGACAGGGTTATTCTCATCAGAATCGACAGGAAACCAACACCGACAACAATAGTTCAGGTATACATTACGACGTCGCTAGCAGAGGGTGAAGAGACAGAGAAAGTATATGAGCATATTGAGGGGTAATTCAGTACATAAAGGGAGATGAAAATCTAATAGTCATGGGGGTTGGAATGCGGTTGTAGGTGAGAGAGTAGAAGAAAGAGCAACAGGAGAATATGAGGTTGGTACTAGGAACGAGAGAGGAGAAAGACTAATTGATTTCTGCAATAAATATCACTAATGGCCAAAACTATGTTCAAGGATTAGAAAACAAGGACGATACATGGAAAAGGCCACGAGATAGGACTCAGATTACATCACGGTCAGG
The DNA here is from genome assembly GCF_021461385.2 of Schistocerca piceifrons. Lineage (NCBI taxonomy): Eukaryota > Metazoa > Arthropoda > Insecta > Orthoptera > Acrididae > Schistocerca > Schistocerca piceifrons. The sequence goes on from NC_060145.1 coordinate 400,408,655, forward strand.
CAGAGATTCCGGAATTAGATATTGGGCTGTAAGACATACCCAGGAGCAAATCTAGACCCAGGTCACAAATTAGTTATGATGAAGAGTAGGATGAAGCCTCAGAGACTAGTCAGGAAGAATCAGAGCACGACGAAGTGGGACGAAGTGACATGCTTGAAAGTCTCTGAGGCTATACATACTGCTTTGATGAATAATAGGCATTTCAACTGAAGCAACGTAAAGTGCCCTCCGCCACACACCGTTGGGTGGCTTGCGGAGTATCAATGTAGATGTAGATGAAGCGGAATGGACATCTCTAAAAGGGGCAATCGTAGAGGTTGGAAAACACCGTAGATACAAGGAAGGCATTTGCGAAGAAACCATGAACAACAGAAGAAATACTTCAGTTGACCACTAAAACAGTACAAAAATGTTCAGGGAAATTCAGGAATACAGAAATACAAATCACCTGGGAACGAAATAAAGAAGAAGTGCAGAGAAGCAAAAGCAAAATGCCTATATGAAAAATGTAAAAAAGAAATGTTTGTCGGGAGGACGGACTTACCATACAGAAGATTCGAACATTATTCGATGAAGTTAAAAGCAAGGGCGGTAGCACTAAGAGTCCACAGAATACCATTGTTAAACGCACAGGAGAGTGTGGACAGATGGTAAGAGTACATTGAAGTACTGTACGATGTGGAAGACTTGTCTCACTTGATGGAAGAAAAAACGTAAGTCGACAGGGAAGAGATTGGGGATCCAGTATCAGAATCAAGAAAAGAGCTTTGAACGACTTAAGATCAAATAAAGCGGAAGGGATAGGTAAAATACCATCGGAATTTATAAAATCATTGAGAGAAGTGGCAAGTAAATGAGTATTCACGTTGGTGTGTAGAATGATTAAGACTGACAATATACCATCAGATTTTCGGAAAAACATCATCCACAGATTTACGAAGTTAGCAAGAAGCGACACGTGTGAGAATTATCGCACAATCTGCTTAACATCTCTGCATCCTAGTTGCTGATAAGATTAATATGCAGAACAATGGAAAAGGAAATTGACGATGGGTTGGATGACAACCAGTTTGGCTTGAAGAAGGTAAAGGCAACAGAAAGGATGTTCTGATGTTGCAGCTGATAATGGAAGGAAGACTGAAGAAAAATTAGGACACATTCATAGGATTTGCTGATATGGAAAAAGCGTTCGATAATGTAAAATGGTTCAAAGAATTCAAAATTCTGAGAAGAATAGGGGTATGCTGTAGTGAGAGACTGGTAATATACAATATGTGGTAGAACTGAAAGGGATCAATAACAATGAAAGACCGTGAACGAAGTGCTCGGATTGAGAAGCGTTAAGACAGGGATGCAGTCTTTTGCCCCCTAGCGTTCTATCTATACATACGTAGAATAAAGCTTCAAGAGAGGTTATAAAATTCATAGTGAATGATAACATTCGCTGATGACATTGCTGTCCTGAGTGACACTGTAGAAGATTTGCAAGATTTCTACACCTACATCTACATGGATACCCTGCAAATCACATTTAAGTGCCTGTCAGATGGTTCATCGAACCACCTTCACAATTCTCTATTATTCCAATTTCGTTTGGCGCGCGGAAAGAACGAACACATGTATCTTTCCGTACGATCTCTGATTCCCCTTATTTTATCGTGATGATCGTTTCTCGGGTCGGGTCAACAAAATATTTTCGCATTCGGAAGAAAAAGTTGGTGATTGGAATTTCGTGAAGAGACTTCGTCGAAACGAAAAACGCCTTTCTTTTAATGATGTTCAGCCTAAATCCTGTATCATTTCAGTGACACTCTCCCCTATATTTCGTGATATGTTGAATGGAATGAACAAGTACAGAATATTAATTGAGAGTAAAAAATGTTTCAAATGGCTCTGAGCACTATGAGACTTAACATCTGTGGTCATCAGTCCCCTAGAACTTAGAACTACTTAAACCTAACTAACCTAAGGACATCACACACATCCATGCCCGAGGCAGGATTCGAACCTGCGACCGCAGCAGAATTGAGAGTAAATCAAAAGAAAGACGGTAGTAATGATAAGCTACAGAAAACATAAGCCTTAATTTGAAGAAGAAATTTCTGAAAATGCACGTTCGAAGCACATCATTGTTTGATAGTATACGTGGATTCTCGGAAAACCCAACCAATGCATTTGAGATACGGTGCTACAGAGGAATGTTAAAAATTAGGTGGACAGATGAGGTAAGAAATGAGGAGTTTCTCCTGAGAATCGACGAGGAAAGGAATATGTGGAAATATGGAAAATAGACTAGAAGAAGGGACAGGTTTATGGTGTATGTACTAAGGTATCAGAGAGTAACCTCCGCGTAGTAGAGGGAGCTGTAGAGGATAAAAGCTGTAGGGGAACACAGAGATTGGAATACAGGAGGTAAATAACTGAGTGGTATTTGACTGAAAACTAAAAAACTAAATTTCTAATTTCATTGTACAGGGTGATTCAAAAAGAATACCACAACTTTAAAAATGTGTATTTAATGAAAGAAACATAATATAACCTTCTGTTATACATCATTACAAAGATTATTTAAAAAGGTTTTTTTTCACTCAAAAACAAGTTCAGAGATGTTCAATATGGCCCCCTCCAGACACTCGAGCAATATCAACCCGATACTCCAACTCGTTCCACACTCTCTGTAGCATATCAGGCGTAACAGTTTGGATAGCTGCTGTTATTTCTCGTTTCAAATCATCAATGGTGGCTGGGAGAGGGGGCCGAAACACCATATCCTTAACATACCCCCATAAGAAAAAATCGCAGGGGGTAAGATCAGGGCTTCTTGGAGGCCAGTGATGACGTGCTCTGTCACGGGCTGCCTGGCGGCCGATCCATCGCCTCGGGTAGTTGACGTTCAGGTAGTTACGGACAGATAAGTGCCAATGTGGTGGCGCTCCATCCTGCTGAAATATGAATTGTTGTGCTTCTTGTTCGAGCTGAGGGAACAGCCAATTCTCTAACATCTCCAGATACTGTAGTCCAGTTACAGTGGCACCTTCGAAGAAAAAGGGACCAAAAACTTTATTGGCTGAAATGGCGGACAAATGTACAACTAAATGAAACTTTATAGCTCCCTTAATTCGCCGACAGATAGTGCTTAGCTCTGTCTTTTGTCGTTGCAGAGTTTTAAATTACTAAAGTTGTGGTATTCTTTTTGAATCACCCTATATATTCATGGTCTCATTGTTGCTTAACATATCAGAGAATGTAACTTAGAAACTTTTATATTGGGCATTAATGGTACGAATGATCGAATACGTCATTTCGAGAGCTGTTCTGGATCATAGGCCAAACGTGTCCCTGCTAATGCCAAATCCATAATTGAATGGAATCGTTGGTGAGACACTGACAATATTTTTAACAATATCTGAATACTGCAACATTGTTAATCATGTATTTTCTGAAGGCCTTAACGTGTGACTAGTGGATTTAGTTTTATTGTTAGAACCACAAAGATTTAGGTTCAGTGTTCTCTGCCGATTTGGGTTTGAAGAAAATGCCAACCTACATGAAACAGTTACAGTATTTACAGGTGAGTCTCATCTTCAAACTCGGACTCTCGAACATTATCAATAGGAATACATTCTACGCATATAATCCTCACTTATAAACTACAAGATGCGTCCAGATCACATCCAGTATCAAATAACTATAGATGAATGAGTGGCGTACACAATATTACGGCCAGTCACCATGTGCAAGATACAGAAGTGGGTGGGAATAAAATGCCGTATAATGTGCCCCAGATATAAGATTTTAGAATTGCAGCAGGTTGAATTAATAAATTGGTGAGGCGAATGCATAGCGGTAAGGAGATCTGTATTTTAACAAGCCGATGTTGCTCGTGGTATTTGGGAAACGGAGGAAATTTTGTATTAGGTGCTTGCAAACTTATTAGTTCTATTAGTACAGTACTAGATGTTATGTGGGAGTTAGGCGGAGATAGAGCGGGTTTTCAGAGTAACTAAAATATTTCTTTGAGCGTCCAACCACCGTTGGAAATCTGTTTCGTAGAAAATTAACACGATGGAACTGTAGTAGTGTCGAGAAGTATGTACAGCCTTACAAACAGTAAAATAATGACAACTACATACTCTTAACAAATGTATATATCAACAATAAATAAAATCTGTACTCTTTATTAATCTACACGTTCATCATAGCACGACTGTTCTTTTTCACTTTATTTATACAGTATATCAGCTTCTGTATTTTAAACGCAAGTGGTACCAGACGATCTCAATTCTTTTGTTATAAAGTGTTTCATATTGTTTTATGCATAAAATATTTTTAATGTTGCTTCTTGCTGTAAAGTACCAACATATCGAGAAACTTTCGCTGTGAACAAAACGAGCCGACGTCTTGTGTGTAGCATTTTTTATACCAGTATCAGTGGATGTTGCTAGTACTTGCTTATTTGAGAATTAACTCGTACCATTTTTTTCTTCATTGCTGCAAAGAGTGTCGCCTGTGCGCCGCGCCAGTAAAAATTTATGCTGAGCATACGAATTTCGATGTATGCTTCTTTTTATACGATGTAGGCAAAACCCATATAAACACAGGAGTGAGAAACATGGAATGTAGGTGTCACACGTGCTTAGAAGAAGAAATGACAGGAGGAAACATCCAGAAAATAACTAAAATGTCTTATGCTTATATTCATGACACTTTTCACATGTAATGAAGAATTTGAAGCGAAAAATACGGCAGCACAACTTAACGCAAAAGAGAAAGAAAAGTGCTACAATGGATTGGGGATTCTTCAGAGTTAATGCAGTTTCTGAAATATAGTTCAAAATGGTTCAAATGGCTCTGAGCACTATGGGACTCAACTGCTGAGGTCATTAGTCCCCTAGAACTTAGAACTAGTTAAACCTAACTAACCTAAGGACATCACAAACATCCATGCCCGAGGCAGGATTCGAACCTGCGACCATAGCGGTCTTGCGGTTCCAGACTGCAGCGGCTTTAACCGCACGGCAACTTCGGCCAGCACTGAAATATAGTGATATGAGAACCGTACAGGACTGAATTTTGTTAGGAGTCACAGTTCATTAATGATTACGATTAAAGCTTCTAAATAAAGAAAGCAAAATTTATCGAGCGAAAAATTATCTTATTGCAACATATTTAAATTTGTTCTCTGTTTGTCGAGGCGTAAAATCAAGATCATTTGTCGTAGATGGAGCATAGAACGAACGCTGTTTTCAACGCATCTCTCGTGCTGAGGCTGAGAGGTGTCGTCCACTGTAATATTAGAGTAGTCAAAATTCCAACGTTATTCATAGTTTCTCGTGCACTATCGCAATCACAAGGTGTTCTTTTAATGTGAACGAAAAATTAAGTGTCTTACAGATATGCTTGTTGTGTACATAGTTCTGCGTAGTCAGCGCGTACACAACTTTCCCACTAGAGCGCGCCCTGCTAAGCACAGCGCAGGCGCAGCGCTCGTCTGTCTCTGCACAACGAGATGGCGCTGCCTTAGAGACGGACCAAATTCTGCTTCCGCCATCCACGTATTAATATGTAACGCAGCCAATGAGATTGCTGCTAACGTAGAACCTTTTCTCCTCGCGGATCACACTCACACAGTGATACCTGAACGCGCGAGGTATTGTAACGAGTGTACAGACCTCCGATTAGTCAGTCTGCATTTGTCTGTACCAGTCTGTATTAGTTTGTACCAGTCTATAGTCAAGTTTCAGTCTGCACCTAAGAAGATTATCATATTCCTGTACATAGCTATGAAGATAAATGAATAGACACTTTGTCAAGTATCAGAGATATGTGAGAATAAGATTAGCGTACCAAGACCAAAGGAACTTCAGATTGTCAATTGTAAACAGCATCCAGAATCAAGTTACGTAATGTCTATGCTTTTTATTATTTTAATAAATGTGTTCTGTTTAAAGTTGGTCACCGTCAATCTGCTACTCTAAGCGTGCAAGTGGCATTTCTATCGCCTGACCTAACGGCAGAAGATAAACACGCCACGATAAGACCACGAGACATATTGCTGACACTCGCCTACTTCGTTAGAGGGCCAGTCAAATAATCTGATGGTGTGTGTACCGAAGGTCTTACAGTACGCACACCACAATGCTGAAATAAATCGCAAAGTTTCGTACCGTTTTTCACTCCATCCCATTACCGCTTGTTTTCTGTAGTTCACAAATGACAAGTACAGAGAACATAACTAGTAATCCATATGTAAAATGACTGCGTTATACCCTCAGTTGTCATGTGATGGGATAGCGATATGCACATATACAGATGGTGGTACGATCGAGTACATAAGTGATTAAAGGACAGTGCATTTGCAGATATACTCGCATGACGGGAATTAATAGACTCAGAACGCTGGATGGTATTTGGAGTTAGACACATGGGACATTCCATTTCGGAAGTTGTTAAGGGATTCAATATTCATAGATCTATAGTGTTCTAATAATACCAAATCTTAGACATTACCCGTCACCACGGATAACGCAGCGGCCGACGGCTTTCACTTAACGACCGAGAGCAACGGGTTTTGTGTAGAGTTGTCAGTGCTAATAGACAGTCAACACTGCGTGAAATGACAGCAGAAATCACTATGGGTCGTACGATGAACATATCCGTTAGCACAGTACGGTGAAATCTGGTATTAATGGTTTATGGTTGCAGACGACCTTCTCGAGTGGCGTTGCTAACAGCACGACATCGTGTGCAGCGCCTTTCCTGGGCTCTAGAGCATATCACTTTGATTCTAGAACGGAAAGAGTCCCGGTTTCTGTTGATAAGATCTGTGGCAGGGTACGAGAGGTGCTGATCCCACGAAGCTATGGACCCAAGTTGTCAACAAGGCACTGTGTACGCCAGTGGTGGCTCCATAACAGTGTTGTCTGTGTTTAGATGGAATGGACTAGGTTCTCTGGTCCTACTAAGCCGGTTATTAACTGGAAATGATTATGTTCGGCTACTTGGACACCATCTGTAGCCATTAATGGATTTCACAGTCGAAAACATCTTCCTGGGCACAATTGTTAGCGGTTATTTTGAAGAACATACTGGACAGTTCGAGCCTACGGTTTGGTCACCCACATTTCCCTACGTGAATCTCATGGAACATTTCTGGGAAATACTCGAGATATTAGTTCCTGCCCAAAATCCTGCATGGATCAGTATTTCTGCATGGGACTTCCGACGACTTTCTGAGTCCACGATACGTCGAGCTGCTGCACTGAGGTCCGACCACGACGTTAGGAGGTACCCCATGACTTTTGTCACCTCAGATTAAATATATCATGAAGAACATTTTAAGAACTGTTCCTGCGGCAGAGCGTTTAAAAATTAGAATAAAAGTTTTTAAATAAAAACAATCTAGGAAACCATGTAAAGTGATAAAATTTAAAATATATTAATCAGGTGACCTGCTTCATTTATGGTATCACGAAGAACGGATTCTAATCTGGGCACAATGGTCGCAAATAGTACGAAAAATTTTCGTAGTGAACAAACCAAGTGGAGTGGAACAGGGTATTGTAAGTTGACCGAATATAGCATACACTGGTTAGGCAAAACATCATTAGCGATGCCCACTGCTAAATCTAATGGCGCCTGGTGCGTTGCCGTGACCTGATGAAATGAGGAAAGTACACACATAAAAAAAAAGGTTTAACGTCACCCCAGTTAAGACAGACGTTGACTGTGGATATTTTACCACAGATAAAGTCCCTTTGACTGTTCAGAGATGTCACTAAACCCACCCAAAGCTGTAAACAACCGTGAGTGAGCAGAACCTATTAGACGGGGTCCAACAGCTGATCCGTTCCAATCGTTCCACCAGGAAGGAGGTGCACGGCTCGTGTTCTCTGTAGTTCAGCCATGTGTTAGATGGTCAATACCGTGGTTCAACACCGTCCGCATTGTTACTTTGTGCCCTGAAGGGCTCTCGGAGTGAACCAAAGTTATTTTGTTTGGACATGGAGGACAGACAGGAACTGTCGATGACATGCCTCGCTCAGGCCGCGCAAGGGCTACTACTGCAGTGGATGACAGCTACCTACGGATTATGGCTCGGAGGAACCTTAACACCAACGCCACCATGTTGAATAACGCTTTTCATGCAGGCCACAGGTCGTCGTGTTACTCTGCGCGATAGGCTGCATGATGCGCAACTTCATTTCTGACGTACATGGCGAGGTCCCTCTTCGCAACCACGACACCATGCAGCGCGGGACAGCTGAGCCCATTAACACGCCGAATCGACCGCTGAGGATTGTCATCACGTTCTCATCACCGATGAGAGTCGCATATGCCTTCAACCAGACAATCGTAGTAGACGTGTTTGGAGACAACCCGGTCAGGCTGTACGCCTTAGACACACTGTCCAGCGCGTGCAGCAATGTGGAGGTTGCCTGCAGTTTTTTGGGGCGGCCTTAGGCCGCTGGTGGTCATGGAAGGTGCCTTAACGTGAATACCATCCTCCGACCGATAGTGTAACCATACCGGCTGGATATTGGCGAGGCATTCGTCTTCATGGACGACAATTCGCGCCCCCACCTTGCAAGTTTTGTGAATGAATTCCTTCAGGATAACGACATCGCTCGACTGGAGTGACCAGCATGTTCCCTAGATATGAGCCCTATTGAACATGCCTAGGATAGATTAAAAAGGGCTGTTTATGGACGATGTGAGCCACCTACCTGTGAGGGATCTACGCTGAATCGCAGTTGAGGAGTGGAACAATCTGGACCAGCAGTGCTTGATGAACTTGTGGATAGTATGCTACGACGAATACAGGAATGCATCAATGCAAGAGGACATGCTACTGGATATTAGAGATACATGTGTGAACAGCAATCTGGATCACAACCTCTGAAGGTCTCGCTGTATGGTGGGATAACATGCAGTGTGTGGTTTTGATGAGCAATAAAAAAGGCGGAAATGATGTTTATGTTGATCTCCATTCCATTTTTCTGTACAGGTTCCGGAACTCTCGGAACCGAGGTGATGCAAAAATTTTTGATGGGTGCACATAAGCAAAGCAGGGAGGAAATGGGAATGCAATGTAACGGCGATAATTAAGTGGGTTCTAGAAAGGGCAATTGTTAAGGTCCTTCCCGTGTGGAGGAGCATCTAGTAAATGACGAAGCAGCTCTGCTACTTGTGTGGTACTGCCACGTGCACCTTTGGAAAGTGGCACCGCCAATGGGCGACAGGGAGTTAGACGCCCACGCCTCAATCCGACTGCTCTGTAAAACAGGATAGACGACAATCTTTTGCAGGACTACCTGTCGTCCTAACGCATGCATGGGCGGTGGCGCTCAATTTATAAGTATGTTGATTCGAATCCTGGTGATAGAAATTATTCACTGTCAGTACTTGGCCGCCAAGAACAGGAGACGTAGTGCCATAAGGTTATTGATTACTAAAATTTGCGCGAATATTCTGCTTTAAAACCGAGCGAGGTGGCTGAGTGTTTAGCACACTGGACTCGGATTCGGCGGTTCAATCCCGCGTCCGGCCATCCTGATGTAGGTTTTCCGTGATTTCCCTAAATCACTCCAGGCAAATGCCGGGATGGTTCCTTTGAAAGGGCACGGGCGACTTCCTTCCCTAATCCTATGAGACAGATGACCTCGCTGTGTCTGGTCTGCTCCCCCACCACAACCCAACCCAACCCAAACGAACCCATCTCCGTTAAATTCCAAACCTCTCCACAGTGTCTTATGAAGAGAAGGCATGTGACAATGTTGATGATGAGCCGTTCATCGGCTGGAGGCGTTAGGCACGGCGGCCCGTTAGTGACGTTCGAGAGGAGCAGGCTATGTTCTGCTGCGGGTGCCACTCTCTCCCATCCTTTCATCCATAATAAAAGAAACCCAACACTACACTGTACAAGCACTAGTAACAATCATCCAAACGATACAGATACATACTTGACACAACAAAACATGTCGGATGAATGCAATGGCCTACCACCATCACCGTAACACTGCCTTGAAGGGCGATACGGGATTAATGCATCTGCTACTCTGCGCTCATTTCCTGAGTGTGGGACTTTGTGGCAGATCTCACAGCAATGTACATCGCTGGTGCAAGCAAGTTTCAGGACACAGCCATTAAGTGCACATTATTAACTCTGCAACAGCCAAACCCTCCTTTTTGCCATGTTAGACTCAAGGCAATCGTCATCTGCGATTTCTCTGGGAACAGGATCGTCGAATCTGAATCGTGGGATGTATCGCCTGGTTGGAGGAATCCTGTTTCTGTTACACCAAGTAGATGGCCATGCCCGGATACGATCGGGCCCGGATGCACCATCAACCAAGCAAACAGCTGCTCTAAACATTAACCGCTCCACGAATACAGGTCATTGGCGATAATATTATGCTGTGGAGTATATTCCCTAGGGCTTGCATGGGAACTGAGGTAGTAACTGAGGGGCTTTTGACAGGTGTGGAGTTTGTGGAAATTATAGTGGACTACCTTACCTGATTGCGACATCATCTTCCAGCAGGATATCTACCCACTTGTCAAGCTCAGAATCGTGATTTAGAAGCATGATAGTGAACTTCTGTAGTCTTGATCACCATACCAAAAAGAGGGATTCCACTTACTTGCACATTGTAATCATTAAACTTGATTCCATTCATTTGCACGCGGTAAACATTAAACTTATTTAAAGCGCTGTGCTTGTAAAATAATTCCAAAGGATCAAATGTAGTCTCACACGAATACGAAACTGGAGCGTAAATAAATTTAAAACTCCTAAAACTCAACAACAGAATGTTATAGTTAATAAATTTAGTACTAGATAAATCCAGCCACCGCTATAAGCAAAGGAATTCATCAAAACAGAAGCACAAAGTTGGGAAGAATCGAAACCCAAGCTTATCAAAATTTCCCAATTCCAAATTTCTTTACAATGGCGGAAAAAGATATTTTTGACGTACTGAAGCCTTTGAACAGGAAGTAAAATATTGACACAGGGCTTTCAAAACACGGAAAACTAAGAAATTAGAAAATGCTCGTGGTATGTTCCATACAACAAGAAAACAGGCTTCATAATTACTTAGACAAAAGGAAAAGGCGACATGTGAGCAGTCACTCTTTGAAATTGAAGAACACTCCCACAAAACAACACTTGAACATTTTATAAAATATTCAAAACAAAATTAAAGAGATAAACCAGTCCCAAACGTCTGCTTCAGAAAGGAAGCTGGAAAATTTGCACTTAAGAACCAAGACAACTGCAAGTACTTAAGAAAAATATCTGATTGGCCCTGAGACCACCAGAATTTCTACGAACAAGCAGTCCGCATTCAAAAGCACCAAATAAAGAGGAAACAGCTGGACAAATTGAAAGGTTAAAAAGTAACAAAGCAACTGGTGAACATGAAAGCTTTACATTAAAACACAGTCATCCAACCATTGTCCCCATCCAAAATAAACAATGGAAAGTGTTCAGGAAGTTTTTAGGTCCAAATTACGCTAAAGAAGAAAAGTAGAGATGAGCTGAAGGAAATAAAGAAATTGAAAGTATGTGAACATGTAATGAAAGGAGATCAACTATCTCAGATAAAAACTGCGTATTTTTACAAAATACGACTTTTACCACTTCTCAACAAAATCCCCACCAATATTAATACAATTTCCCCATTGACGAACTACATTTTAATACCTAATCCAATGAAATCTTTGTTTTCATGTCTGAACTATTTTCCCATATTACTTTCACCTCCTCGTTGTTGCTGAACTCTTATCCACGTGATGCGTATTTTAGTGGACCAAAGAAATGAAAATCCGAGGAAGCAAAGTATAGACTGTAAGGAGAATGGGGTAGTAGCTTCGAACCATTTTTTCTATGGTTTCTCAAGTCAACTTGACGATATGAGGGACAGCCATGTCGAGTGGCAATACCACACCTATTCTTTGAGATTCGCCACGTTTTTCTCTCATTGCTGGCTTTACTTTGTTCATTATTACGTTAAGTGATAGGCGCTGTTTATTGTACGCTGATATTCCAAATAGTCATGAAAGACGACACGTTGGGTATCCCAAAAGACCGCCATTACTTTTCCCACTGATTTTTGCGTTCTGAATTTTTGTTGGACACGGAGATGGTGTACTTCCATTTCCTGCTTTGTAATTTGACTCCGTTGCAAACTGGCGAACTCGAGTTTCATTGTACGTTAATCTTTTGCTTACAAAAGCGTCACTTCTCGTTTCATAGCATTCATTCAAATCTGCACACACTGTGAGACTTGTTTCATTGTAATGTTACCTTAATTACACTCCTGGAAATTGAAATAAGAACACCGTGAATTCATTGTCCCAGGAAGGGGAAACTTTATTGACACATTCCTGGGGTCAGATACATCACATGATCACACTGACAGAACCACAGGCACGTAGACACAGGCAACAGAGCATGCACAATGTCGGCACTAGTACAGTGTATATCCACCTTTCGCAGCAATGCAGGCTGCTATTCTCCCATGGAGACAACCGTAGAGATGCTGGATGTAGTCCTGTGGAACGGCTTGCCATGCCATTTCCACCTGGCGCCTCAGTTGGACCAGCGTTCGTGCTGGACGTGCAGACCGCGTGAGACGACGCTTCATCCAGTCCCAAACATGCTCAATGGGGGACAGATCCGGAGATCTTGCTGGCCAGGGTAGTTGACTTACACCTTCTAGAGCACGTTGGGTGGCACGGGATACATGCGGACGTGCATTGTCCCGTTGGAACAGCAAGTTCCCTTGCCGGTCTAGGAATGGTAGAACGATGGGTTCGATGACGGTTTGGATGTACCGTGCACTATTCAGTGTCCCCTCGACATCCAGTGGTGTACGGCCAGTGTAGGAGATCGCTCCCCACACCATGATGCCGGGTGTTGGCCCTGTGTGCCTCGGTCGTATGCAGTCCTGATTGTGGCGCTCACCTGCACGGCGCCAAACACGCATACGGCCATCATTGGCACCAAGGCAGAAGCGACTCTCATCGCTGAAGACGACACGTCTCCATTCGTCCCTCCATTCACGCCTGTCGCGACACCACTGGAGGCGGGCTGCACGATGTTGGGGCGTGAGCGGAAGACGGCCTAACGGTGTGCGGGACCGTAGCCCAGCTTCATGGAGACGGTTGCGAATGGTCCTCGCCGATACCCCAGGAGCAACAGTGTCCCTAATTTGCTGGGAAGTGGCGGTGCGGTCCCCTACGGCACTGCGTAGGATCCTACGGTCTTGGCGTGCATCCGTGCGTCGCTGCGGTCCGGTCCCAGGTCGACGGGCACGTGCACCTTCCGCCGACCACTGGCGACAACTTCGATGTACTGTGGAGACCTCACGCCCCACGTGTTGAGCAATTCGGCGGTACGTCCACCCGGCCTCCCGCATGCCCACTATACGCCCTCGCTCAAAGTCCGTCAACTGCGCATACGGTTCACGTCCACGCTGTCGCGGCATGCTACCAGTGTTAAAGACTGCGATGGAGCTCCGTATGCCACGGCAAACTGGCTCACACAGACGGCGGCGGTGCACAAATGCTGCGCAGCTAGCGCCATTCGACGGCCAACATCGCGGTTCCTGGTGTGTCCGCTGTGCCGTGCGTGTGATCATTGCTTGTACAGCCCTCTCGCAGTGTCCGGAGCAAGTATGGTGGGTCTGACACACCGGTGTCAGTGTGTTCTTTTTTCCATTTCCAGGAGTGTATTTCGGGACACATCTTGCACTTGTTTTGCTGCACTTGAGCTTGTTACTGATAACGTTAGGATCTGTGACAAAACTTACTGAAAATTTTCTTGTTGTGTGGTGAACTACAACATGTCGGTCTTCAAGAATAATGTCAACATCGCGTGTTTCAAGGTAACTGATTGATACTCCAATTGGCTGGCCAGGATGTCACGCATCAGTCACTGATGTTCTAGAGTTTTTGAACTGTTTTACCTTCTTGTACAAATGTCTTTGGTTCACTATACTGTAAAATAATTCCATAAAAGATGTTAGCCAGTGCTTCAGCTTCAGAAAGCAAAAAAAACGAACCACTGGACGTTATTCAACTAATATGGAAACTTAAAGCGGACACGTCATCCTTTCGTTATGGAAAATTGCAGGCTAAAATTATATGGGTATGTTAAAACTTAACAGGTTTTGGAATACAACAAAACTCTCAGTAAAGCAAAAACTGAAAAAAAATTGGAAGAAACTGAAATGCGCAATTATAACACGACTAAGATGGTCTAGCGGTTCTAGGCGCTCAGTCCGGAACCGCGCGACTGCTACGGTCGCAGGTTCGAATCCTGCCTCGGGCATGGATGTGTGTGATGTCCTTAGGTTAGTTAGGTTTAAGTAGTTCTAAGTTCTAGGGGACTGATGACCACAGATGTTAAGTCCCATAGTGCTCAGAGCCATTTGAACCATTTTTGAACACGACTAAAACAAGAGCTGAAAATATTTAGAGAGCGAATTCACGACGGGATAGTTGGCCTGTCAGAAAAACCCAAGAGCAGCTTAGTATGATGAATGAAAAAGAGACCATTCCATCTGAATGAAAGTAATAAGGGCCCAAAGGAAAGCTGAAACAAAGCTTTGATAATGCCTCATATTGTACAGCTCGTGTTCCCTTAGGGCGTAAAAGTAAATAATAACAATAATTCCATCTCACTCCCCGTCTCACGTCAGACAGCAGTTAACTACTTAAAAACTAGTCAAACACACTGGTGTATTGCTAAACTGATGCGAATACTTATTTGAGGAGGTACATCGCACCCAAAATAACAAGGTACTTGCATATTATTTCGAATGGCAAGAGTGTAATTTTCTCATTTCACTACGTTGAGTAGGACGGAACTGGTTCATGCGAAAGGTTAATAATAGTTGTGTTACATTACAGAGCAAGACGTCGTGCAATTAACAGGGAAAAGAAGGACCGGAGACGAGTGAGTTGTTCTGCGGGCAAGCATAAGAAACAGGCGAATACTGACCATCCTCACGAATCAACACAGACTAGCTGCATTCCACTGTAAGTTTACTTTTTGAATACTACCCTAATTCTGATTGTACATGTTGCTGCCGCTTCAGAACATAATCTAGAGTTGTTCTTGATACAGACATTTATCAAAGGCAGCTATTATTCCGTACTGTTACAGAAACGTTGTTCTATCCTTTAGAAGAATTAGAAGAATACTGCAGTTTCTACCGTTTTCGTTCCTTGAAAATTAAGGCACAACGATTGAGGCAAAGCTGGAAAATAATGTGCCGTCTGTCAAGTACTATTAAACGGGTAAACATTACAAGGGAGTTATAGGTGAGACATTAAGCAATGATTTTTCCACGGTTGTACAAAAGACACGTGGTATTGCAATTCAACGAAAGTAAATTTTAATCGGTTACTTCATGATTGATGTAATATACATGTCAATCAGTGCAAGAAAATCTTAAAATCCGAGACAAGAAAACATAGGGGACGGCTGTGGGTAGTGATATCTAGAAAGAAAATAAAATTATCTGTAACAAGCAGTGACAACTTTGGTTAAAAACGCATGCAAGAACAGACCAGGGAGAAGAAGGAGCCATCTTCTAATATTTATTTTCTGTTTACGGATGAAATAATACTTTCGCCGTAGGAAGACTGAAGTTCTTTTAGAGTTGCGCTCGCGCGAAACAAATTTTTTTTTCGGTTAAAGCACCAAATTGTATCCAATTTATAACTCCGCAGTGCGGTATTTTATGTACTTATTTCTATGACTGTTATTTTTATTGAAACATTGAGACATAACATGATCTTTGTTTCGTCCTAGACACAAATAAAGCCCACAGAAAATAATGGTGGACACAGTAACATTGTCTGTCTCCAATGACGTACAAAAACACACAATAGGTGGGCTACGTTAGATTGGACTATATGCTATGCTTAATAATTCCATTCTGTACGTTTGACATCCTGGCCTATCTTCATAGGGTCGGTATATACAAATACGAGCAAGATTTACGTTAGAAAAGATGTTCAAAGCTACCATCTTGAATTTGCAAACACTTCGTCACTCGATGATCATTCTTTGCTGGACCCTACGCAACACACTTACATCCATCATTGCCTTAGTGTCATGCGCGTGAGCTATGTTGTTTACATCACCGGATGGAGTGCTATAAACTTTTTCCTTTAAGTGTCCCCACAAATAAAAATCTAGTGGATTAAGCTCCGGGGAACGTGGTGACCTGCTGTTCAGTAACATAAAGGTTCGGCCAAAAGCCACTAAAACATGCGTTTGATGTAATAGCTTATACAGTGCGCGACGCTTAGATCCGGACAACTTTCAACTTGAATTTCCCCCCATATCGTAGTTCCGCCGGTGGTCGAGATTCGCGTTCTTGAAAGTCATAGTTATCTAGTAAACAGTCAGAATCCCAGAATGGTCCAGATGTTAGGGACAAGTGTAGAGAATAACCGAAGATCCGCGATTATCGAAAGACTTCGCACTGGACGTTCGCCCACGGAAATAGTTCGATTCTTCGGGTACCCGAGTTCAATTGTTTACCATGTTGTGGCCAAGTGTAATGCTTCGGAGAAGTGTGGATAAGGTTCCGCTAATCCGATGAGGGAACCTCATTCGAGTAAACGCGTGTCACTATCTACAGCAGTCATCGAAGAGGATCAGCCGCTATTTTCGGAGGACCCGAGGTAATCGATGAGGGAAATGGCGTCAGTATTGCATGTCAGTGTGCGAACAATGCTTCGGATGGCAGAGGAGGACCTCATACCTATCATTTAGTCCGAAACTGGCTCCGGACGACAATGACATGTTGCGGTCAAAGGAGTTCTGGCCCAGAATAGTCCGGATTTGAGCTCCCTCGACTACTATGTTTGGAGAGTAGTCGAAAGAGTTACCAATAAGGCGCTCTAATGTCGCATTTCTAGGTACCGCTATCGAAGCAGAGTTCGCGAATATCGACAACTTTGTTTTAAGGAGTGCATGCGATCCCTTCAGGACAAGGTTGGAGGCGGTCATTGCGGCTGAAGGGGGCTACATCGAGTAATGTTACTCTTGGAAGAGACCACTACTTATATGTAAAGCGATTTTCATTTGTGTTTTGTTTTAATAAATGTATTTAAAAAAAAATGTTAGTCCTCCCGGATTTAAGCACCGCTATCTGTACACTCAGTACATGATATGTAACTCGTATCGACAGTTAATCCACAATCGTCGTAACTAATTCTGGCAAAATGGGAGAAATTGGCGTGTAACGGTAGAGTACCGTTACATATAACGAACGTAACACTATCGCTGACGTCAACATTGACTTTTAGAAAGCACAGCAAACAAACAGGTCAAATGCGCCTCTTCTGTGTAACCCGTGTCCCGCTTAGGACTTTGATATAGTTTAATTTTACTTTAATACTTTAATAATTGAGGCACGTGCCTAATAGTGAGGATGTATTTTTGTATAGATGAAGTGTAAAGTGAAGCTACACCCTTCATTAATTAATAGTGTGCCATTTAAAATTTTGCTTCATCAACTTGACCTAGTCATTCTCAGATCCTAAAATAGATCATCAAACAATATTTGGAAAGGAAATCAATCATAGTGACCACAATAGACAAGTGTAAGAAGAAATGTGACGCTTACATATCGTCGTCATAACTACATTACTGGTCATAAAAATTGCTAAACCACGAAGATGACATGCTACAGACGCAAAATTTAACCGACAGGAAGAAAAGGCTGTGATTAGCTTTTCGGAGCATTCACACAAGGTTGGCGCCGTTGGCGACACCTACAACGTGCTTACATGAGGAAAGTTTCCAAACTATTTCGCATACACAAACAGCAGTTGACCGGCGTTGCCTGGTGGAACGTTGTTGTGATGCCTCGTGTAAGAAGGAGAAATGCGTACCATCACGTTTCCGACTTTAATAAAGGTCGTATTGTAGCCTTTCGCGATTTCGGTTTATCGTATCGCGACATTGCTGCTCGCGTTAGTCGAGATCCAACGACTGTTAGCAGAGTATGGAGTCGGTGGGTTCAGGAGGGTAATACGGAACGCCGTGCTGGATTCCAACGGCCTCGTATCACTAGCAGTCGAGATAACTGGCATCTTATCCGCACGGATCGTGCAGCCACGTCTCGAGCCAGGAGATGGGGACTTTTGCAAGGCAACAACCATCTGCACGAACAGTTCGACGACGTTTGCACCAGCATGGACTATCAGCTCGCAGACCATGGATGCGGTTACCCTTGACGCTGCATCACAGACAGGAGCGCCTGCGATGGGGTACTCAACGACGAACCTGGGTGCACGAATGGCAAAACGTCATTTCTTCGGATGAATCCAGGTTCTGTTTACAGCATCATGATGGTCGCATCCGTGTTTGGCGAGATCGCGGTGAACGCACATTGGAAGCGTGTATTCGTCATCGCCATACTGGCGTATCACCCGGCGTGATGGTATGGGGTGCCATTGGTTACACGTCTCGGTCACCTCTTGTTCGCATTGACGGCACTTTGAACAGTGGACGTTTGATTTCAGATGTGTTACGACCTGTGGTTCTACCCTTCATTCGATCCCTGCGAAACCCTACATTACGCACGACCGCATGTTGCAAGTCCCGTACGGTCATTTCTGGGTACAGAAAATGTTCGACTGCTGCCCTGGCCAACACACTCTCCTGATCTCTCACCAATAGAAAACGTCTGGTCAATGGTGGCCGAGCAACTGGCTCGTCAGTACCTCTGGCAGCTGTACCTCTACACGCCATCCAAGCTCTGTTTGACGCAGTGTCCAGGCGTATCAAGGCCGTTATTACGGCCGGAAGTGGTTGTTCTGGGTACTGATTTCTCGAGATCTATGAACCGAAATTGCGTGAAAATGTAATCACATGTCAGGTTCTAGTATAATATATTTGTCCAATGAATACCCGTTTATCATCTGCATTTCTTCTTGGTGTAGCAATTGTAATGGCCAGTAGATTAAAAATGGTTCAAATGGCTCTGAGCACTATGGGACTTAACTTCTGAGGTCATCAGTCCCCTAGAACTTAGAACTACATAAACCTAACTAACCTAAGGACATCAGACACACCCATGCCCGAGGCAAGATTCGAACCTGCGACCGTAGCGGTCGCGCGGTTCCAGACTGTAGCGTCTAGAACCGCTCGGCCACTTCGGCCGGCAGTAGTGTAGAAAATGGCTAATCGTCATATGTGACGTTAAATGGCACATTCTATAACTACGTAAGCACACTTAAAACAATGAACTGTAGCATTAGATTCCGCCTTACACAACAAGTGTGTTTTATTATCACATTTGGTCATCCTTAAGAAAGGTGATGACGGGTGTCTAGCATTACATATTGGTGAAATCCTGTCATTTATACACTGGCCGGCCAGAACACTGTGGCCACCTTTGACACGAATAACAGCGGCCACCTGTCGTGTCATGGAAGCAATGGGGCTTGGTAGGTTGCTGGAGGGAGCTGGCACCGCATCTGCACGCACAAGTTACCTAATTTCCGTAAATTCACTAGTCACGAATCCCATCGAACACTTATGAGACATAATGGAGAGGTCAGTTCGTGCAAAAAGTTCTGCACTGGCAATACTTTCGCAATTGTGGACTGATGTAGAGGAAGCATGGCTCTCTATTTCTGCAGAGGACTTCCAACGACTTGTTGAGTCCATTCCAAGTCGAGTTGTTGGACTTCGCCGGGCAAAAGGAGGTTCGACACGATACTAGGAGGTATACCACGACTATTTCACCTCACTGTAGAGCTCAGGAAAGAAAAATCGCATTCTCGATCGTCATCTCACAACAGTCGACACTGGAACATCGTCTCCATCGCCTGTGTTTCGTTTTTCGTTCCTATTAACCGCACCTCTCAGCGATAACGAAAAATGTCCAGAAGACACTACAGTTATCCGCTCACATTTTCACTCAATGGTTTCTGTTCACTGCGGACTAGGCAGTGAGTACCCCGAGTCTCTTTGGAGTTGCCATTCACTGCTAAATGCATGCGTGGCAGAATATTTTTGATCAGAATAATCGAATGACGTCAACAGCCCCTTTCGATGTTTCATTTTACTTCTCACTCAGGACAACTGCAAAAATAATATAGTTTTTCTCGTACTTACCTACGTTACTTTAAATATCGATATATTCTTCGATCTTTTGTTTCATGCGATAGACATTTTTATACTTGTTGACTTATTTTGCAACTTTTCCGGGCAATAAATATTATCTCATGGTTATTATACATTATTTCGTCCAAAACGAAGTGTTTCTACAGTGTTGCTACTAATTATTAACTAATATAGCAGCGCGGGGTAGCCGGGCGGACTAGGGCGCCTTGTCACGGTCTGCCCTGTTTTTTCCCCGTCGGTGTTTCGAGTCCTCCCTCGGGCATGGGTATGTGTGTTGTCCTTAGTGTAAGTTACTCTAAGTTAGATTAAGTAGTGCTTAAGCTTAGGGATCGATGATCTCAGAAGTTTGGTCCCATAACACCTTAAGACAAATTTCCAAAAATATTAACTAATAAATAACGTCCACGTTATGCGTCGCAGACTTTACTGACATGCAGCGAGATCTGCAATAGCCGCGTCATTGTTATTAGGGGAGTTACTTTGTTTTTTTGGATTTGTAACTGTGAATCTGGCTAGCACATATGATTAGGATTTGGGGCCTTTATCAACGCATCGATTGTTGAACTAATGCAAAGCATGGAAATGATATTACTGCAGGCTTTCATTTCACGATAATAGCATGATCATTTAAACGTCTGTATGTAATACACGACTGACATGTAACGTCATTATTACTTAGCAATATCTTGAGTGATCTGTAGAAGCAAGTAAAAGACATGCCAATATCCTAAGGGAGATTCTAATTTCCAACGAGGTGTCTGCAGACATAAAACTACGGGACATGTAATCTGCACTTACTGGGGGGGGAAGGGTGCTTGGAAGTGGCAGTTTGTCGTGCGGAGAGCGGCAGTCACCAATCGAAACAACGATTGCACGCGAACGGTGAACTCTTCAGCTCCTAGGGACACGAAACTTGCACGTTAGGCGTAGTTAATTTTCGCAAATACTCGTCATAAAAACACACCGCCTCCACTAGAGGGAACGCCTTCGGGTTCGATGTCCAGCAGCCATCATCGCGGTGCAGAGGCTGCCGGCACGAAGGTGGGCGTGTCTGGTTGGGCTCCCGTCATTATGCAGGAACGTCCGGCGCGCGGAATTTGCATGTGTGACCCGCGGGGCCCTGTGGCAGCTCCTGCTTGCTGTAGGACCGTCATGGCCTCACACGAAAGAACTAGACTTTCTAGCCACTGCACTCTTTAGTACGAAAATCTGTAGTCACTTCACTTGCTAATACGAGAAAAAATGTCATTAGAAAGGCTTTCACGTGCCTTGTTCCTCAGGGTAACATAGCGGGTGATCAAAAAGTCAGTATAAAGATGAAAACTGAATAAATCACGGAATAATGTAGATAGAGAGGTACAAATTGACACGCATGCTTGGAATGACATGGGGTTTTACTAGAACAAAAAAAAAAAAAAAAAAAAATACAACAGTTCAAAAATGTCCGACAGATGGCGCTTCATCTTATCAGAATAGCAATAATTAGCGTAACATAGTAAGACAAAGCAAAGATGATGTTCTTTACAGGAAATGCTCAATATATTCACCTTCATTCCTCAACAATAGCTGTAGTCGAGGAATAATGTTGTGAACGGGACTGTAAAGCATGTCCGGAGCTATGGTGAGGCATTGGCGTCGGATGTTGTCATTCAGCATCCCTAGAGATGTCGCACGATCACGATGCACTTGCAACTTCAGGTAACCTCAAAGCCAATAATCGCTCGGACTGAGGTCTGGGGACCTGGGAGGCCAAGCATGACGAAAGTGGCGGCTGAGCACACGATCATCACCAAGCGACGCGCGCAGGAGATCTTTCACGCATCTAGCAATACCTTTTTTTTTGTTCTAATACAACCCCATGTCATTCCAAGCATGTGTGTCAATTTTTACATCTCTATCTACATTATTCCGTGATTTATTAAGTTTTCAAATCCATACTGTCTTTTTGATCACTCGGTATCTCAGTGCAATCAATCTCTTGGAGGTATCTCTAAAGCGATAGAAACGGCAAAGTATGGCGAAGGTTGTGAATCGTATACATGTGTTCTTCTAAACATAATTCAGGCCATTACAGCTGTAACACAAGGAACGTTAGCAAATAATGAATATTTACCGATTTTCCATGAACAGAATGTAGGGAGAACAAATTAGTGGATGATTTGAGGGTATGCTTGGCATGTCAGCTACAACACAGAGCCAGCAGCAACAAAGAATCTAAAACAGCTGCCCACTGAGTCGAACTGAGACTGGATGTGTTGCATTACAGCTTTGCCAGTGTAACAAACAGATCCGGTATCGATTCATCAGGTTTCTACCGCGAGGAAGGAAGTGCACATAAGCTCAATGACTAGGTGCTATGACATAAGAGCACACATTGAGTAACCAAGAATACATATTCTCTAACGCATCATTCTGTAGTATGTATACATAGAGATTCAGCTGAGGCAGAGGTGTGTACCTCCACCTTGGCTGAATCTTTATGTAGCAACTTCGGCCATTGTGTCACCTGCTGTGTGACAACCATCTTCTGATGTCTGCCTCCCTAATGAAAAAGTGGTTTTGAGTCTGGGTCATAAGGTAGCCCAGCCACCACCAACCTGTGCATCACTGCTGTTCATCTCCTGGAGCCAGCACATGCCATAACGTCAGCCATGCTGGAGGCTGTGGATTAATCCTATCTGCTATGGTATGTTTTCAAATGAGTTACTAAAGCAAGTCGGCGGCTGAGGCTGCTTCCTGCTGCCCTTTTCCAGTAGTTGCCACTGCTTTGCATCAGCGCTCTTCTATAGTGCTGATTCCAGCATGATACTGCAAGCCACCATCGCACTGCATGCTATGCGATACCCTCCTGGCAGACAACTGCTGATGCTGATATGCTTCAGTGGCTGTGACTGCTCACATCACAGATGCCAAGGACTGCCCCTCCAGTTTCATCCAGCACTGTAAATATTATAACAAAAGACTTTCTCAACCAAGTATGTTTATATGGTGGACCACCATTCGACACCTGCCACTGCCACCACCACCACCACCACCACCACCACCACCACCACCACCACCAACACATCTCAACCTTGTGGAAGCACTGCGATACATGACACATCAGCAACCCAATTCACCTGCCACTGTAGGGATCCTACCCTTAATCCCGAGAGAGGATATATGTAGGTATACGATTCCATGTTGATCCAACTGCTTGCCAGAGTTTGTAGTGACTGGAAAATGTTGGAATGGTAGAGTCTCATCAGTCAATGATCAGATGTTATTAGAGACCCAAAGAACATGCTAGCTAGAACAACAGCAAAATACCTTCTCTTTAGAGGTACAACAAGCGCCATGGACAATATGTGGTCCTGTGTTATCTTGTTGAAAGAATGTTGTAGATGCCGGGAAATTCGTTGGACACAATTTTGGTGGTGTTTCATATGGTCTACCAATCCATAATTCGATGAAAGCATGCTCATGCAGAAGCAAATGGAGAATTTGTGTGTACTGCGTATTAAATCAGAGACCTAGAAACGAGAGAGAGGCTTTGTCCCATCGTGGCCCTGCACAACAGGCCACAACAGTCCAACCATCTTACTGCTGCCCCACACCGAACCCAGGGTTATTGTGCGGCTCATCCCTCAGCGTCTCATACCAGACGTGTGTAACCCCGAATGTTTAAGTGGTAGAATAATTATGGTGTACGCCTACGTGGAAACAGTGTTTGCGCAGTAATCGCCGACATAGTGTAACTGAGACGGAGTAAGGGGAAACAGCTCGCATTCGCCGAGGTAGATGGAAAACAGTCTTAAAAACCATCCACAGGCTGACTGGAACACAGGACTTCGACACTGACTGGCCGGGCGGATTTGTGTCCAGGACTGGCACACCTTCCCGCTCGGGAAGCAGCGCGTTGGACAGTGCGGCTAGCCAAATGGGCAAATCGAGGATAGTTTGAACAGTCAATACGAAATTGTAACTTGAAAACTATTGCACTCTATATGCTGCTGAAGACACTTGGAGTGATATTAAGAGAATACTTAGTAATCCTGTAGTAGTAATCTACCACAAAATCATTCACACTATATGACGTCATCATATACCACAGAATAAAGACATTGTAGACTTGCAGCGTTCGGAAGCTAATAGCCCTAATGTTATTCGAACAATTATTGCCCGGTTACGCAATCATAGCACGTTCAAAAAAATGTGTGTGAAATCTGATGGGGCCGGACAGCGTGGCCGAGTGGTTCTGGGCGCTACAGTTTGGAACCGCGTGACCGCTACGGTCGCAGGTTCGAATCCTGCCTCGGGCATGGATGTTTGTGATGTCCTTAGGATAGTTAGGTTTAAGTAGTTCTAAGTTTTATGGGACTGATGACCTCAGAAGTTAAGTCCCATAGTGCTCAGAGCCAGCCAAATCTGATGGGACTTAACTGCTAAGGTCATCAGTCGCTAAGCTTACACACTACATAACCTAAATTATCCTAAGAACAAACATACACCCATGCCCGAGGGAGGACTCGAACCTCCGCCGGGACCAGCCACACAGTCCATGACTGCAGCGCCCTACACCGCTCGGCTAATCCCACGCGATTATGACATTTAGGTGCAGTGAATACCGAGAATTTTATGTTGGCATTATCGTTCACTCCCTCTAACTTTACTCCCATGATGCAAAAGTTCTACACATGTCATGTCTGTTTGTGTGTGTGTGTGTGTGTGTGTGTGTGTGTGTGTGTGTGTGTGTGTGTGGTTGTTTTTCAGTATACTACCATTACATATTAGATACACATGGAAGTTGCTAAATAAACTGGAGGTGAAGCTTTTATAGCAAAATGAGCTGAGAAATTTTCACGAACAAAATTTATAGTATCTTTTTCCTAAGTCAAGGTGTAATACTCTTACTCCAACATGTTTTGACAGTATAAGCATCGTAAACGACGTTTTAATTCATTTTCCTCTCTGAAAGAAGGGGGTATAAGGAAATGAAAGGGTTTAAAAGTGCCCATTCCTTAGACAACGCTGAAATATGTTGTTGTAAGGGAAACAAAGAGCTTCTAATGGAGGTAGAACCACAAATCCTTCTTAAGAGACAGAAATCTGAGTATCACAACTAGCCATTTTAATTTTTTAATGCTCCTGGTGAGAAAGAGACTTTTCTCAATGTTATTTAAAAGCATGAGTGATGAATTACACAATGTGTGGCTGAATTCATCAAAAAGAGCCTCCGAATATCAATGCTAGTATTGCACATATCAGCATTCAAGCACGTGAGTGATGACTCTGTAGTTTGTAATACGTTTTCTATAATAACTACCATTCATATCCTGTGAAAGTGACCAAAACAGGTCTTAATTCTCGAAAAAAGGGAAAAAATAAATAAATTGTAAGAAGCAAGCAGTAAGTCACCTAGTAAGGCAGCTGCGTCAACCCCTTCCCGTTGTGGGATAATCAGTATGAGTAACAGCTGCGATAAATTAATGGTTCTCCATAAATTAAGTAATAGCCTAAGCCTGGGCCGAGACCTCGGTTTATGCGGCCCTCGGCAGGGCTAGTCCGTGCCTTGAGCTAAGCGGCGGCGGCCACGCTTTTGCTCCAGTGAACTTATTCCAGAGGCTCCGTCGCCCGAACGAACCGGACGCTTTGCATACTGATTAGAAATTAACGGCCCTCAAAATAGGTGGCCACTAAAATTTCCATTAAAAATAGATAAGCTCTCCCGCCCTCTGAGCTTCTCCGCCCCAGGACTCATAACGAGAGGTTTCACGGCAACATTGCCTCGTTAACTGCCCTTCATTGCTGGACACAGTCGCAGAAGAACAACTGCTGCACCGGTAAATAGTTACACGCGTTTGTTATTTATTAAAGTAACAGTAAATAAAGGCAATTTTCTATATGAGGGAAACTTTCATTCCTGCAGGAATTCACGATTGCAGATGCTTCCAGTTAACATGCAACTGGGAAGATTGGATCACAACTGCTCGGAAAGTATGGGCAAATGTTGAGAATGTACTGTCTGTGTTTCTGTCATGTACAGCTGTATCATAGGAAGATATCTACAGAGGATATTTATGAAAAAGGCAATGAGTCTGTGTATTTCATTCCTATTCCTTTCGAATTATAAAAATTGTAATGACACCCGCTCTTACGCTGCTATCACATTGTGTAAAGAATCGATATTCCGTGTATAAAATGCTCAGAAAAGGTTTGTTGGAAGTCCATAAGTTCTCTCATTATCAAACACAGGATGACTATAGACCGGGTAATTTTGGCTCCGTTTTAAGAAAAGACACATAAGAGTTCAGTGCTCCAGTCCGTAGAAGCTGGACACTTGTAGGGTCACTTCGTTGTGCATTCGTCGGTCGGTCTGTCTGTTTGTGTCTGTCTGGCTGTCCGACTGTCTGGCTGTCCGACTGCTAAACTCTGCTTGTCTCAAGAACGGGTACATCTATCGATGTTCTCTTCGCGGTTTCAAATATTTAAGTTTCCAAGACACTGCAATAAGAAGGATACTGCCGTTTAGGCCACATATTTTGATACTAGCAAACTCGCTCGTAAGATATGATAGGATATTTTCCATTGACTAGAAGATGGAATTTGACAAGAAGCAAGGTTTCGCAGTACATGTAAACGAAGAAAATTCGAAAGTTATTAATATGAAATTATTACACACGAAAATTTTTTTTGTTATTTGTTATCTGACATCAAAGTTGAAATTAACAGCCGCGCAGGATTAGCCGAGCGGTCTAGGCGTTGCAGTCTTGGACTGTGCGGCTGGTCCCGGCGGAGGTTCGAGTCCTCCCTCGGGCATGGGTGTGTGTGTTTGTCCTTAGGATAATTTAGGTTAAGTAGTGTGTAAGCTTAGGGACTGATGGCCTTAGCAGTTAAGTCCCATAAGATTTCACACACATTTGAACATTTGCAATTAACATCTCCAGGCACAAGCAATATTTTTCTATTATTTCAAATATTTTTTGCTGAGGATATGGCATATAGACGTCATAAATGAGCACTGTAATGGTAGTTTTTAGTTACTACTAAACCGAGCAGAGATTTTCCTATGTCCAGCCTGCTGGACGTCATAGTTTACACTTACAAATAATTAAGAAGTAACGATGTTAAGTTACTGTAACATAATTTGTAGATCTATTTATAACAACAATGACGATAAATAATAACAGAAAACTGTGTACGATATTTTTAGTTACGTTTGTTTGGGGAAGACATTGCTGAAAGGTCGGGGACAGCGAGCGCCATTACACACTACGGAAAAATATATCACTGAGAAAAAAATTCTGTATACAGCTAAAGTGTGTATCGTAATGGACACATGGATACTGGGTAGAAGAAGCTGTAGTCGCACTCAAAGCAAAATGAAAAATTAACGTCCAGCTTGCTGGTCGCAGGAGCTGAAGACGTTAGAATAATCAGTAGTTCTACATTCAGGCTGACTGGGTCGCAATGGTAAAAGGTAAACATCAGGCAAGGGAGGCCTCTATTGGTCATATGACGCTTTTCGGGATTTATATATCATCGGATATCCAGGAGTGATACTGCACGTAGATATGACATTTCAGGTTGTACGTGAAACAAACATTCGCAGACCAGACTAGTCTGCGATATCTTCCTAGTATCAGTGTCAATAACAGGGAAAAATGGCCGAGAGCCTCGATTCCAAGAATGGATGAACTGTCTTTATACATAAGTACGAGAGCTCTACTTGCACCTGGCCAGTTTTCCTTTTTTTTCACTCATCTCTATGTTTATAACATACGACACACTGCCTGCTGGATTTTGCCTCAGTTTTTTTCTTTTTTTCCCACGTTTGTTTGACGATCGCCATAGAAACGTCAGCCGAAGAACCCGAGACAAAAGCCAACAGGCGATTTGCCAAGTGGACAAGAAGACCTTAACTACTTTAACTGTTTTATGAAATGCCTACTGAACTATATGTCGTGAAATGACATAGCTTTGCAGGTACACTCAGAAATAATGTGTTGATACTCTCTCGAAATGTGTACTAATAAAATTATTAGGCGCACTCAAAAACAAACGAGCCAAAAGCTGTATAAAACCGCTGAAGGGATCGTAATGCCATTGCCTATGGAAACAAGTGTGGTCCCCATAAAAGCGCCGAGACTCCCAACTCACCGCTCGATGGTCACGGGTGCGCACACCCACGTGACGAAAGAACGATCACGCACACGCGTTGCCCGTTCACTTCACAGTAGAGCTGGAAATATTGAAATGAAGGTTTCAGAAACTCAGAAAAAGAACATAGTGCGTTTCCTTACTGGTGAAGGAATGCAGGGAACGGAAATATATAGAGGAATGGCACAAGTCTACGAAGAGCACTGGATGTCCATTGCTATTTCGACGCTCAGGCCCAACTCTGGGGCAATCGCTGCCATTGAAGGTCATCAGTCTTTAATAATGAGCGCACCAACCCTCTGGGCAATCGTATCGGTAACTCGGTGTGGCGTTCCAGAGCGTCCCACGGCATCAGGCGCTTGACCCTTACAACGGACACGCAGTTCTATTCATTCAACTGTATCTTGTCTGGTAAATTTCCGTCATCCGCACTGATTCCGCTGTAAGTAAACACACGGCACTTCCTTGCTCTTTTTTTGAAGCATCACTTTTTCTATTATCTGCACCACTGAGTCACTGGACGTTCGACGCTTGTATACGTTCGATTTGTCGTGAGTGTGCGCCCGTGACGATCGAACGGTAAGTTTGGGGTCTCAGCGCTTTCATGGGGACTGCTTTCATAGCAATGGCATTACGATCCCTTCAGCGGTTTTTATTGTATAGTTTTTGGCTCGTTTCTTTTTGAGTGCACCTTATGATAGTCCAGAAGTAATAAATTAAAACCTCATGCTAGATGTGAAGGTTTTCTGCAAGTACAGCAAAAATGTAGTTTTCGAATGGTATGCTGGTAGTCATCGAGAGTACTCATTGTCAAGCAATGCAAGAATGCAGTTTGTGTGCCATGAGTTGTGCAGCCTCACGAGGGAACCATGAGACCTGTTAATCACTGGTTGTGATGAGTGTTACAGCGTGGCAATTATTGATGTATACGAAAAACAAAAAAACGTAAATTAGTTACAGACTACGGCGTGCACGCACTTTATTCAACATGTAAACGTCACTACAGATATTCGGATTTAGGTTATGACATGTTCGATACGCCTGCCATCATTGACGATGAAGTGGCGCAGACGGATAGCGAAATTCTGCATGAGCCGCCGAAGTGTCGGAACATCGATGCTGTCGATGACCTCCTGAAGGGCTGTTTTCGTCTCAGAAACGGTTTTGGGTTTCTTGCTGTTCACCTTGTCTTTAATATAACCCCACAACAAGTAGTAGAAGACGAATAGCGAAATTCTGCATGACCGTCTGAAGTGTCGGAACATCAATGCTGTCGACGACCTTCTGAAGAGCTGTTTTCGTCTCAGAAATGGTTTTGGGGTTGTTGCTGTACACCTTGTCTTTAATATAACCGCACAACAAGTAGTTACATGTGTTCAGCTGTGGAGAATATGGCGGCTAATCGTGGTCTATGCCAGTGGTCTCTGGGCATCTCCAGAGGCAGAATGCTGTCTCCAGAGCGCATGAACCACATCTTATCGAAATCAGGTTCACTTTGGATAATGAGGTTAAATCATCTTCCAAAACCTTCACGTACCGTAATCACCGTGCCATCAAGGAATATCGCACCGATTATTCCGTGACTGGACGTTGTACACCACACAGTGACCTGTTGAGGGTGAAGAGACTTCTTAATCGCGAAATACGGCTTTTCAGTCCCCCAAACCCGTTAATTTTGCTTATTGAAGAATCTATCCAAATGAAAGTGGGCTTCGTCGCTATACCAAACCATGCAACCGCATACGATTTCGCATCATGCCTAGTGGCCAACCGTGCGGTTTGAATGCCCTAACGCAAACCTTTCAGAAGTTACGACAGTTTTATTTAATGTAGTTAAATACCTGTCATCCTGTAAATACGTTGTAGAGGGACCTGTCTGGAGTATCTGGCTGGCGACTTTTCATGCGACGGTCCCTAGTATGCGAGAAAATCGAAGTTGAAATTTTATACGTTTCTCCCATACCCATAACGGGCGGGAGAGAGAGAGAATAGTGCTGGGGCTAAGGCTCAGAGCTACTATGCTCGCGGTTGATGGTACGGTTCCAAACGCTGTTCGTCTATCTTTTATGTCTTTTTTTACTTGTATCATACAGAATACCATTAAATAGTATACTTCAAGCAAAACTATTGAATAATGCTCATTTTATCAGTTGTAATTTCATTAATAAATTAGAGCAAACTTTCTACAAATGTATATTCTGTTTGTTGGACAATAGATTACAGATTCGTCTTAATGGCTATTTCTTGCAGTGCTAGCACCGAATTCCGGATGGTATTGGTCGCAGAAGCTACCAAAACACAGATACGTGGAGCACGACACACATTTCGTAAGAGCTACTGTCTTGCAGCACACAGGTTTTTCGGAAGCGATAACAGAAAACACAGTTCGTTTTAATTAAAAAAGACTGTTCTTTTCTCAATCACCGACGATGCGAACTACACGATTTTGATCACTTCCATGAACACAGGTGCAATAATTTGATGCAGATTTGAAGAATGTATTTTTATGGAAACTTTCTTCGAAACGATATCTCTGTTAGAATTTCATAAGTCGGTATCTTTTCGAATTTTTTGGTGAAAATTTTGAGGTGCTGCAAAAGAAGTAGCCATCAAGGGGGGGTGGGGGGTAAATCCATACTACAAGTATAGTAGTGGTGAGCGAAGCCGCTGCGCTGCGGTTGCTCGGTCGAAACATTACAAACGTTACGGGTATAGCAGATACACATAAAACTTCGACATCGATTTTCTTTGCTAGTAGGGGCCCACGCTTGAAAAACGCTAACCAGGTCCTCAGGACAAGCCCGTACACGGCGTGCCTGAGACTCATCAGAATCCAAGATTAATACTTCTGATGGTGCCCCTGTCAGATTTTAATTCTTGACTTGGTGTGTTACAACTTTACACGAAATTATATCTCTTAATGAGTGTTTTACGACAGCATTTTAAACTTCTATATTCAGTCAATTTATTATTTACTAGCGAACCAAACAATGCTTCGCAATTGCTAAATATGTATGGGAATTGTACGTGCGTCCTAAATTCCTTGCCTACTTCTCTGCTGATCTTCTCGTCTCCCATCGCCCTCCATGCATGTCCTCCTCGCCCCATCTCCTCCACTCACTTCTCTACATCCACTTCCGTCTGAATGTTCAGTAGAGTACCGCGTAAAAATTTGAAGTAAGTACGTCAAGGTCTTTTCGAGATTTTTGGTAACAAAGTTTCCGCTTTATAATTAGACATATATATATATATGTAGGCCTCATATATTACAAAAATGTATGGCCTATGTCCGTCCGAATGTTCATATGTTGTGGTCTTCAGTCCTGAGACTGGTTTGATGAATGTTCATATATATTTACAAAAATATGTAGCCTATGTCCGTCGAAGGGTTGTTAGAGTGTCGTGTAAAAGTCTGTAGTAAATCGGTGTAGAACTTTTCGGGATTTTTGGTAACAACGATTCTCCAAGTAACGATCTTTCACAACTGACTTTAATTTCCGAGTTTACATTATCTTTCGTACAAACTCTCTCCTGACATTTACGAACACAAAGACAATAAATCAACCAAATCTGTCAAACCTTTCTTAATTGACTGCGTTTCGTACATGCGGCTATTGATGTTAATTTCCGACTTCTCCGTTGAATTTTCCAAAAAGTGTCTTACAAACTAGCTTTATCCTGACAATCACGAACACACACACACACACACACACACACACACACACACACACACACACACACACACACACACACACACACACACACAAAGCCACACATGCAATTTAGAAACAGACATTTAAATTCTTAATGTAATCGATTGACTCGTTCGTTGCCATTAGGAAATCGTCGAACATTCCATGATGTGTCCTGTTGGGACATTCTGTAACAATGTGACGAACGGTTTTCCTGAGTGTTCCACAATCTCATTTTAGAGGAGGAGTCTTACCCCATCTGTGAAAAGAGTCTATGAAGAGACTCTGCGCTTCTGCCATGGTTGGTGCGTATTCAGTTGATCTTTGTACACGTTCTGCTCGCTCAGTCATAGGTAGGCGGTTTCTTTCTTATGTGAGAGGAATTCCTTGTGATGTGAAGGTCAAACCTCTGTTCAGTCTAGTTCTCATGAGTCTGTTAAGTTGATCTGATACGTGCGCAGTTCCATGGTGGTTTTCATAGGCGGCTTTCCTATCGATGCCGGTTTCTTTCTGAGATAACCGTATATCTGATGGGTAGGGAGATTCGGGTTGCATTGTATGCGTTTAAAGTTACGGAGAAGAGCTGCTTTTTGCCGATGAAGTAGAGGGGGCAGAATGTGGCTCAATTTGGACAGACAATCGGTGGGGTGGGGCTGATATTAGTGTGCCACTGAAAATTTTCATAATTACGTGAAATACTGAATTCATATCTTTGTTGCTCCTGGAAGCCGTTAAGTAGGTAACCTGTAACTCGCAGCGGGTGTCTGTTTTAAAAGATTTTACATCTTCTTATGCAGGTTGATCAGTCGTTAACGACAGCGCGTTCGCGGCCTGCGACGCTGGCTGCTGTGCCCGCGGAGCGGGTGACGGGAGCTCTGCCTTAAGTAGAGAACGGTTTGCTGCGTAAGTTATTTCTAGCATACGTAACGAAAACACTTAAAAATAAAAGTAAAATACTCACGAATATTAATCAAGCAGGCACTGGTACTTCCTCCTTCCGTTGTTCAAGCATTTCCCACACCTGTTTAGGAAAATGCTCATTATACTCTGCAGTTCCCTCTGAGAAATGGCAGCAGTTTCTTGATGAATGTTTTTTTAATGCCTCCCAGAGATATAAATGGCAGGGGGTTAATTCCGATGACCGAGAAGCCCGTATTTTGTTTGTGATAGCCATCTTGAAACATGTCATGAGTTTCCTGTAATGAGAAGTTGGCTTTATGTGCCGTCACTATGTCCTGTTGAAAGTTGGCGAAATCACGTTCTCTCATTTAAATGGCCGAAGAAAGGCAGCAAAATGTTTTTCACCTATCTCTCGATGTTAATTGTTTCCTAAAAAAATGACTTATTCTTTCAACGCCAACAACGCACCACATTGCCTTTTCTTTGTCGTGCGGGGGAGCCTCGTGTATTACGTTAGGTTCTTCAGAACATCTGTTACGGTCATTTTCTGAACTGAGGTAGCCATTCAGGTGGAACCGCGATTAGCTCGATAAGAAAGTTAAGTGAGGGTCAATTTCTCGGTCATGTTCCCTATTCAAAATCCATTCACAAAACCGCAAACTTTTTGCAGTGACACCATGTTTAGGCTCTCGCACTGCAGTTATTTTATACGGTTGTAACTTCGGCAACGTTTCAGCCGTTTGAAAAAAGCATTAGGAAATTGCCACTCCCTGAGAAAGTTGTCCAACTGATTTTCTTGGAGACCTTTCCAGGACATGTCCAATGTTATTGAGAGTTCCTTCTGCAAGTCCTGTATGTGAGTGTCTTTGTTTCCTGTGAAGAGCGCTTCCCGTTTCAAGATGTTTAGTTATCAACAGATGAATCGTTCTACGACTATGATTTTGAACATCAGGAAATTACTCTTGAAATAATCTTCTTACGGCACGCGCTGATTATCTATGTTCATATGAATCATAAAAGAATACTCTTAGCCGAACAGAATACTTTTATTTCGTCACTTCACTTGAAACACTTTCACTCAATACACAGTATTCCGTCGCTTGACAAACGTGTGCCACCTGCGCAACAATTCCATATAAACAAAGGCCTCGCAGTGGAGGGGAAAACTACTAAGGCGAAGAAAGTCATCGGATATGTCCTAATATCATGTCGAGCCTCCTTTTTCTCGACGTAGTGCAGCTCGGCGTGGCATGGGCTCTACGAGTCGTTGGAAGTCCCCAACAGAAATATTGAGCCACGCTCTCTCTATAGCTACCCATAATTGCGAAAGTGTTGTCGATGTTGCTTGTTAAGGGACTCACGTCGGGCGATCTTTGTGGACAAATCATTCGCTCGAACTGTCCAGAATGTTCTTCAAACCATTCGCGAACAATTACGGCCTGATGACGTGACGTCGATGTTTGGAAACATTAAGTCAATGAGTAGCTGCAAATGGTCTCCAAGTAACAGAACATAACCATTTTCAGTTAACTATCCGTTTAACTGGATCAGAGGACCAGTCCAATCCATGTCAAATACAGCCTACACCATTACGGAGCCACCACTGGTTTGAACATGCCTTCTTGATAACTCGTGCCAATGTCTTCGTGGGGTCTACGCCACACCCGAACTCGGTAATTTCCAAGCATGATTGCCTATCGAAGTCGCGGGGTCCGACGATGCATATCGAACGTGCGATTGTAAATCGATCATGCGACTGGTGGCGGGCGTTATGATCAGTTATTTGTGATCGTCATTTTTATCTGATTTCCGTCGTTCCCTTAGTTGTTCTAAGTTACATACCTCCCCGAATTATTTTTGAGTCGCTAGGGAAACCCAGACGATTTATGTCGGTAGTGAGTGGGATGTCTGGTGTTGTTGACGTTTATTCGGCAGATTCTCTCACGCTACAAAAACTAATTCGATGCTTATCCAGCGTTGAAAATTGTTTCACTTTTTGTCGCAAATATGGAGTACTACCGGACGAGGAAAGGAGGGGCCGCTTAGACTGTGGTGGTGCGAAGTGTCTTAAACTTTGAAAGAAGAGTTTCGATGCCTAAATATCGTTACAATTTCATTGCGGAAAACGAATGAGTATCAGGAACAATACGTGATTTAACTCTTCCAAATTATCCATCCAGACCAACGTAATTCTTCTATCTTGCTGGATTCGAGAGTGCACCTTGCAAGTAACACCATCGGAAACTGACTGATCTGCTACTACCATGTGCGAATATTTCTAGTTTTGCAGAGAAGTGTGTTATGTGGTAGTGACGAGCGACAGTGTACCTATCGGTGAACGGAGTAAAGTTGTTGAAGTGGACGAATCTCACATAGCAAGAAGGAAGAAGCAGAGATGATGACCTTCAAAGAGTACAATTGATCGTATTTCGGTATTCGGTAGAACGAGAGTCCCGTAAGTGTTTCGTTGTCACATACTGTCTACAGACAATGTCACTTTAGTGCGTCTGATAAAACACTTCATACTGCCTGGTACTAAAGTCATACAGACAGTTTTCAGTCCTGCAAGACACTCAAAGCAGAAGGATTCGACCACGAGTTCATCAACCACTCTGTAGAGTTCGTTTCTTCGGATAACACGCAGAATGAAAAAAAAAATGGCTCTGAGCACTATGGGACTTAACATCTTAGTTCATCAGTCCCCTAGAACTTAGAACTACTTAAACCTAACTAACGTAAGGACATCACACACATCCATGCCCGAGGCAGGATTCGAACGGGACCGTAGCAGTCCCGCGGTTCCGGACTGCAGTGCCTAGAACCGCACGGCCACTGCGGCCGGCCACATGCAGAACATCGAGCGACTATGGAAATATGTGAAGTTTTCCATTAAAAAGGAAGGACGTACAGGACAAAGAGACGAACTATACTTGTTTCAGTACCTCTATTTCCACAAGTTGTGTTTGCAGGAAAAAGTTAACGCAAGTGACACTCTAACTATATTTTGCGTGATATTGGCAGAATTTATCCAGGCTATGGCAGAAAGAGAACTGTTTCTGTAGCGTACACATAACATGGACTTTCACATGACGACAACACCGACGACGAGTAAGGTAAGTCGTCTCGTTTGTAATTAAAAGTATTTTTGTAACACTCTTCTTTTGTCGTTACTGTAGCGACCACCGTAAACATACTCATAACGCCGGCCACCAGAGTCGCATGATCGATTTACAAACGCACGTTCGATATGCATCGTTTGGACCCCGCGACTTCGGTAGGCAATCATTCTCCGGTTGAGCTGGACCAGAGGACCAGTCCAATCCATGTCAAATACAGCCTTCACCATTACGGAGCCTCCACTGGTTGCACAGTACCATCTTGATAACTCGTGCCAATGTCTTCGTGGGGTCTGCGCCACACCCGAACTCCGTCAGCAGGTCTTACGAAATGAAATCACGACTGGTTTGACGAGGCAACAGTTTTCCAGTCGTCTGTGGTCCAACCGATATGGTCACGAACGCAGGAGAGGCGCTGGAGGTGGTGTTAGCAAAGGCAGTCGCGTCGATCGTCTGCTGCCGTAGCCCATTACCGCCATATTTCGCCGCACTGTCTTAAGGGATACGTTCGTCGTACATCCCGCATTTATATGTCGCGCAGTGTCGCTTGTCTATTAGCACTGACAACTACACGCAATTCCGCTGATCTTGGTAGTTAAGTGACGGCCGTCGGCAGCTGCGTTGACTGTAGTGAGAGGTAATTCCGGAAATTTGCTGTTCTCGACACACTGTTGATACTGTGGATCTCGGAATATTGAATTCAGAATTTTAGATGTAGGATATCCCTGGGTCTAAGTACAACTGCCATTCCGCGTTCAGTGTCTGTTAATTTCCGTCGTGTGGCTATAACCACATCGGAAAACTGAGTAAAAATGACAGCTCCGCCAGTGCACTGCTCTTTTATACCTTGTGTACGCGAAACTTCCGCCGTATGTATACAGGGTGTTACAAAAAGGTACGGCCAAACTTTCAGGAAACATTCCTCACACACAAAGAAAGAAAATATGTTATGTGGGCATGTGTCCGGAAACGCTTACTTTCCATGTTAGAGCTCATTTTATTACTTCTCTTCAAATCACATTAATCACGGAATGGAAACACACAGCAACAGAACGTACCAGCGTGACTTCAAACACTTTGTTACAGGAAATGTTCAAAATGTCCTCCGTTAGCGAGGATACATGCATCCACCCTCCGTCGCATGGAATCCCTGATGCGCTGATGCAGCCCTGGATAATGGCGTATTGTATCACAGCCGTTCACAATACGAGCACGAAGAGTCTCTACATTTGGTACCGGGGTTGCGTAGACAAGAGCTTTCAAATGCCCCCATAAATGAAAGTCAAGAGGGTTGAGGTCAGGAGAGCGTGGAGGCCATGGAATTGGTCCACCTCTACCAATCCATCGGTCACAGAATCTGTTGTTGAGAAGCGTACGAACACTTCGACTGACATGTGCAGGAGCTCCATCGTGCATGAACCACATGTTGTGTCGTACTTGTAAAGGCACATGTTCTAGCAGCACAGGTAGAGTATTCCGTATGAAATCATGATAACGTGCTCCATTGAGCATAGGTGGACGAAACTGAAATGAGCTCTAACATGGAAATTAAGCGTTTCCGGACACATGTCTACATCTTTTCTTTATTTGTGTGTGAGGCATGTTTCCTGAAAGTTTGGCCGTACCATTTTGTAACACCCTGTATGTGCGTATCGCCATCCCACGAGTTTTGTCACCTCCGTATATACTCCCCACCAGCACCGCCACCGGCAAACTTCGGGTGGGGCAAAAAAATGGCGCCAGGTTGTTGCGTTAATAATTCTGAAGAGCAGACGTCAAGAAAAATGCACACGATCGATGGTGCGCGTCTACTCACCTCGTAGAAGTAGAAGGAGTTGATAACCTCCTGGGTGTCGTTGGCGGCGCCGGCGTCCGCCGTGAGGTTGTCAGCGCCGTCGGCGGGCAACAGGCTGGGGGCGGTCGCATTGCCGCCGGCGCTGGCGCTGGCGTCCATGTCTGGCCGGGCCGCGTGTCGCGCCTCGCCGCTCAGCAGGTGGCCCGCTCACGCACCGGCCGCGCGCGCCTCACGCACTCACGCACCGCGGCTGACACCGGCGTCGCGTCGCCTCTGGCCAGCATGCTGGCCGCCATACGCTGTTGATGCCCTCGCTATTCTTTCCGGGCCGCCCTTATCTCCTCCACCCCTCTCCCTCTCTCTGGACACTCGCTTCCAGCTGTTGGCCTCGAGTGGCGCCTGTCGATACCTTCCAGCCGCCGATGAAACAGCGCCAGTTAAGCGCGGCTTCGGCCCGTCTCTCCAATCTCTCCCCGCTGCTGCAACATGGAAATGGAAGAAGAAAACCGTCAGCAGCTGTCGGCACAGTTAATATACAGGGCACTCCAAATATTTCCTAAACGGTGCCAAACAGCGAAACGGAGTTTTCACAAACCGACGTCAGTTCACAAGTGAGTATTTCGCTTTAGACTTAACGCTTGTAACGAAAATGCCGAAAAATATAAGTTTGCCGTATGAGAAATTGGTTGGCAACATTTTTATGTTTTCCGTGACCGTAACATACGTAACGCCATCACTTACAAATATTTTAGCAAATCATCCGCAGAGCCGACAGCGTACAAAAGGGGAAAAGATGACACTTTCTTTCGGCTGGTACAAGGTCAGCAGCAAATTGTTTTATTTAACTCGTGATTTATTGCACTGATTCACAACGAGCTCGTTTCTCCGGAACTGTTATTTTCAACTCTCTCTATTGAGATATTTATAATTATTCAAAAAATGTTCAAACGCGTGTGAAATCTTATGGGACTTAACTGCTAAGGTCATCAGTCCCTAAGCTTACGCACTACTTAACTTAAATTATCCTAAGGACAAACACACACACCCATGTCCGAGGGAGGACTCGAACGTCCGCCGCGACCAGCCGCACAGTCCATGGCTGCAGCGTCCTAGGCCGCTCTGCTAATCCTGCGTGGCTTATAATTATTATAGTGTACTTATGTCATTGTATTTTCGATCATTATTATATCAAATCGTACTTAATTCTAACGTTGTTTCTTTATAATATTATTGTGTCCTTATATCTAGGAGGAATTACGTCCATAAAGCATCTCTGAACGACTTTTCTGTCTGGTAATATGTAGTCAATATAAATGATATAGTTCTCTGTATTGAATTTGTAGTAAATTTATCCAATATTTTGTGACACTTGTCTGATAGGTTTCGCTCCTGCAATATTTTATTTTACAGAATAAGTTACACTCTTTTATTTTCATTTTTTTAAAAAAGAATCTCTTTCTCTTGCATACATCATCTAGTTTTCCTGAAATTGTAATCATTTGTTTTGACTGTACACGTACTTCACATCTACTGATTGTCTTTTTCGACTTCTTGTTTTACCTCTGTAAGGTTTCGTAAGCTCTTGCTGTTCTATAATGTTCGATAAAATGCTTAAGCTTCTATCTGCAACAAAAATTTTAAAGATGTATGTCATTCTCATATTTTTATTGAAATACATATTTATATTTGCAATTGACAATGACATGAATAAACATGCGGCCTCTAGCAGCGGTAAACGTAAACATGTTCTCTAATATTTTCAGCGCCGGACGTGGTGGCCGTGCGGTTCTAGGCGCTACAGTCTGGAACCACGCGACCGCTACGGTCGCAGGTTCGAATCCTGCCTCGGGCATAGATGTGTGTGATGTCCTTAGGTTAGTTGGGTTTAGGTAGTTCTAAGTTCTAGGGGACTGATGACTCAGAAGTTAAGTCTCATAGCGCTCAAAGCCATTTGAACCATACTTTCAGCGGTGATCCTGTACCAGGTATGTAACGTGTGACTTGTAATATGGGACGAATACGCTTGGATCTACATATTTTAAGTACTGTAAGTATGTACTGTACATACTGCAAGTACTCTGACATCCCACTGCTTCTAACGTGTGCTGTCCAGCTAAGTGAGATATGAAATAAATTTATAGCTCTAGTTAGATACTTGTTTTAATCCTTAACGACGTAGGTGTAATACATCACACTACGTATTCAATTCATGACATTGTATGCATTTTCTCATAATGTAACATATATACTTTTTATCTACACAGTTCACAGATCACATGACGGTTGTTTACCGAAACCGGTCATCGTAAATAAAGGCTTTATGAATGCAATGTTGCCTACGAAGTTGGCTTCCTTCAAGGTGAATATTTACTCAGTATGTGCAAGCCTACAACCCAGATTCACAACTTGCGAATTAAATTTTGTAATGTTTAATGAGCAGCTCCGGATCGTCACGCAGTATCTGCGCCTTCAGATATGCAGGCACGTGTGCAAGAACATTGTATGAGGTGAATTGTCCACTCAGACACTGTACAACAACATAAATTTTACACACCTCAACCGGTTAAAACGACGATCACATCGAATGTTCCTCTGTGGAGAGAATCACGAAATGTGTGTGCCAGCATTAGGAAACGGGGGCAAGTGGGACGTGTTGAGATTTGGCTCGGTCCTCGAGGCGTAGTCGGATAGCCGAAGTCGTTAAGGTAACTCCTCAGGTTAAGCGAGAAGTCTGGGTGCAAGTCCCGTTCTGGGACAAATTTTCATACGTCACTGATATGACCACTAAAAAAATTTGTACTCGCATTTTACGAATAAAATTTCATAATATTCAATGAACTGCTGTTGATCGACGCATTGCATAACGTGAACTCTTATCACTGACGCTGTACAATAACATAATAAGGAGTAAAGTGTCGAAATAACTTGGATGGGTGGGTGTTCCGTGTCCACAGATTTAAGTAAGAACTGGATCAGCGAACACTAGGGTCACGTGTTCAATCTGCGTAGTGATTATGGACGTAACCACATGTGGCGAGATGTGGGAACACGTAATGCGACCAAGAAGATCGTGAAAATTGATCGTTTTGGTGGTCCAGGTGCTATGGTGTGGGGAGATATAACGTTGAATGGACGTTCTACTCTCCAGACCTCTGAACACTGTAAGCCCACAGGTCAAGGTTACTGTGACACTGTACTCCTTTCAACTGTTCGTCTTTTCAAGCGCGCTTTTGGCCTTGTTTTCGTTTTCAGGAATGGCAATGCCCGACCTTGTGAATCAGCGCAGGAGTAGCCCTTACGACGAGAGGATGTTGGGCGAATGGACTGGTCTCCTGCTTCCCCTGTTTGAAATGTGGTGGAGCATCTCCACATGCACCGATGACCGTGCAGAAGTTGTTTACCGCTCTGGTCGAGGAATGGAATGCCCTACCACAATAACTGCTTACAAATCTTGTTATCGGTATAGCACCACGTTGCAGAGCATGCATCACCCTCCGTGATGAACACACACCACATTAAGAACCATTTCCCATCTTCTGTAATGTCTAGGCGACCATAATAAAATGCGATGTCTTCAGTATAATTAAATGAAACAAAATAACCAAGAGATAGCCCACCCGTTAGCCGTGCTGTCTAACGCACGGCTTTCCGGATTGGGAAGGAGCGCCTGGTCCCCGGCACGAATCCGTCCGGCGGACTTGTGTCGAGATCCGGTGAGCCGGCCAGTCTGCGGATGGTTTGTAGGTGGTTATCCATCTGCCTCGAGAATGCGCGCTGGTTCCCCTTATTCTGCCTCAGTTACACTATATCGGCGATTGCTGCGGAAACAAGTTCTCCACGTACGCGTACACCACCATTACACTACCACACAAACATAGGGGATACACTCGTCTGGTGTGAGACGTTCCCTGGGGAGGGTGGTGGTGATGGTGGGGGGGAGGGGCGGGGGGTTTCACCGGGGGCTGATCCGCACAGTAACCCTGAAAGAGTTGTTAGGTGTGGGGCGGCGGAGGGGTGAAGTGGGCTACGGTAGTCGTCGTGGGGTTGTGGACCACTGCGGCTGCGGCGGGGACAGACCTTCTCCGTCGTTTATAGGCCTCTGGTTAACATACAATACAATACAACAAAGATATAGATTCTTCAAACAACTTACTGTTATCGTTCATATGAGTCGCTACAAACTGAACAGTGAATTCTCATATTGACGAACATAGATCCTACTGTTAGCGTTGAGATTACCTTAAGTTAGCCAGTGTGTTAAAGTGTGGTTTCCAAATCTCATTTCTGAGTTAATGGCGCTATCTGATCACTGTTGGACTGACTATAAAATCACTGTGCGATTCCGTAAGATCAAAGATCCAGTGTATGCATGACACAGAGGCCCAAACAATAACCAAACTAACTCGTCGCTGTAACAATAAGTTTTGCAATAGTCAGCACCTCGTACTTCGTTATTCAAACAATTGTGTCGGCTAGCGTCATCTCCATCATTATGGAGCATTATGAACGACGGACATAAAATTATACGCGAATTAAGATTTCTTATTGGCTCCGCGCTTGGATGATACATTTGTTATATAGTCACACAGTAAGGAAAAGCTTCATAGATTCCTCGGTTTCTTAGAAGCTTTTCATTCGAAAATCAGCTTAACCTTAGAGATAGTGATATCTGTCTACCGTTCCCAAATGTCTTGATCTATAGAATAAGTGATAATAGGACTCAAAGTGTACATAAATAGATATTGAGATACCTCATCAGAAACAGCCAGCCCAGACGCAACGTATCACTGAAAATAAGTTTGCAAGTAGTTGAATTTCTTAAGAAAGACATTACAATGCTTTATCTACGTAGAGGACTTTCAAACGAAATAGTATTAATCACCCTGGGAAGGTCGAGGAAATACTTTCCATTCTGTGTTACCTTTCGTTTCCAGAGCTAATGACATCATATTCCAATTTCTTAGGAAGAATTGTAAAAGACCTCATTTTGCAGACAGAACAATAAAAGACTTTCAAAATGGACGCACCTGATCAACTCCACATTGAAAACTGAAAGGACAGTAAATGTAGATGTTAAAGCGTAAGAAAGTCACATGCGTTTAAAACAAAGTGTGAAAGTTATTGTAGCAAATGTGCACGAGTACTAGCCAAGGAATGCAACATTTACTGAAGGAAAGTCAGAGAAGTGTTGATGTTTCAAAGAACCAGAGTCGTTTCAGTAGAGATGGCGGCTATAGGATTCCAGCTTCATGGCTTCGCGCCATCAAGGAGATAAATATGCAGCCTCGGTGCGCAAGGAATGCAAACAACTACGAGGAAGCCATCTCTGAAGGTCGGCAGCCAAGTTTTGGTACACATTCCTCTTCTCTTTCTCTGCATCTTTCACTGCATATCCAATGAGGATGGCACACCAATAGTAGCCAGAAAAATTTTTGCTCGATAATCCAACTTCTTCCTAACAAGCTCGGGAAAAAGCTCTTCTTCAAAGGACCGCGACACTGATCTTTGACAGTGTTCAGTTAACCAGGGAGACCCTATAATACTGAAGATCACAGGACAGTGGCCAAAAAGTTGATACCATATGAAAAAATTTGATGGAAGCCATGACGCGGCATAATAACCTACAATATTTTAGCATCAGTGACAACGGCTATGGGTGATTTCACTCTTACGTTAAGCACTGGTTATTCAGAACTATCGCCACATAAGTAAATAGGCACTAATGAACATATTTATTAGGAACAGATTATGGCTCTGGGATGCGTAGTCACGAATGCTCAGACACATGGCATTAATCTTACTTTCTCAATGGTTCACTGAAGTGGTTATTCTTTTGTTTCTATATGTTCTGTAAATAAGAATTTTGGAACGTGTATTTGTATGTCACTTTTGGAGGGGTTGAGTGCATTGAGACTAGCTGTCGGGTGTTTTCCCAAATTTGTTTGTCCTGCCTACATATGTCAATTTTATCAGCGATTATTGAGCATGTCCTAGGTGGCCGTATTTTAATCGTTTATCCTGCAGACGTATCCTAATTTTCTCAGTGATTGTACGGTCTCATTATTATTTGTATGCGCAATAATAATTCCCACCTGCAGCAAATGACAATTACACGTAACTTACTCATGGAATTTCTGAAATGATTTTCTAATTAAAAAGTAGCAAGTGGCATAATATAGTTTTAAATTTTTGTCGACTTAGAAGAACTAGTATTTTTTATAATCATTACTGAACGGCATCCGAAAGCACCTGAATAACAAGTGAAGAGGTATATCGCATGGCACAGCTTGCATTGGTGCGACCGTGATACTTATAAACCGGAGCACATTTCTTTTCGATGATACGTAGACGAGTATCACAAAGAATGCA
Organism: Schistocerca piceifrons; assembly: GCF_021461385.2. NCBI lineage: Eukaryota > Metazoa > Arthropoda > Insecta > Orthoptera > Acrididae > Schistocerca > Schistocerca piceifrons. Next base: position 400,452,830 of record NC_060145.1, read on the forward strand.
TCCGAGGCAGACGGAGTCAAAATAAACAAGAATGTCCACTATCCGCTGAGTGGTGTACAATAGAAACGGAGCCTCTGGGAATGTGGAGACATCAGCACATGGCACTGAAGACGTGCGAATGGCATTAATATTGTTCTTAAAAACAGAGAAAAATGCAATCATGACAAAAGGAATTGACTCAAGAGACAGTCGGAGAATTCTAAGTAGAACTAAATCTAACTTAGTTACTTTCGGCGCAGTGAAGCTACCAATGCAACAGAAGTCTTTAATGCCAGTAGTAGGTTCCATCTAGATATGCACGTATTTCCGTAGCCTCAGGACTTGGTTTACATAAAACGTATAATAATGAGACTTGTATTACCCAGTAGGCAATAAAATATAGTATTTAATGCATCTACATGAAAGACAGTGAGTGTAAAATATTAACGTCAATCTCTGGGTAAATATAAACCGCTCTGCTGCGGCATGTCTCCATCACTAAACAGATTTTATCGGTTGCTTCCTGGCCAATTTGGAACTCTAATATTTTCCAGATGTCATTCGTCATTGCAGCGATGCCAAAATTTCCAACATTCCTCATCAACATAGTTTGGTTGCAGATGTCAAGCTACTAGTAATAAATAATACACACGTGGTCCTGAAAGATCATGCACACCACATGTAAAGGTAATAACAAAAAGAAACGAATTGTTGTTTGAACTAAATATCCACATAATTTTGTAAAAACTTCGTAAAAAATGTTCACATTAGAGATTAAATAAAACAGAAACTCATTGATCATGGCACAGTGGTGCTGCAACATGTTTGGGAACTTGGGAAAAAGGTGTTTTACATAACTGGTGGACCTTACATCCAACAAAACGACAAAAACGGTAACCACAAGGAGCTGCAAATCCAAATGATGAATGTCATCATCATCATTATCTTCTCGGGTGAGAGCAGATTCTGTCACAGTAGTGATTGAGGAGGTATTCCCGTATGGCGAGATGTGGGAGAACTTAGTGCAGCCAGGAACATCTTCGAATATGATGGTTCTGGTGGTTCAGGATTTATGTTGTAGGGAGGCATAATGTTGCATGGACGAGTTGAATACAAAATTTCGAACATAGTGCAGTTACCCGTCTATGTTATTGTGGCAATGTACTTCTTCCCCGCCTACGTCTTTTCGGGGTCGCGTTCGGTCCTGAATTACTTTTTACGGATGGCAATGTGCGACCGCATCGAACAGGCGTGCTGTAGCACACCCACGTACATCAACGACCGTCCAGGGCGCTGAGGGAGGAATGGAACGCCGTACCACAAGAACACCTTACCAGTCTTGTGGGAGCACGTTGCAGAGCATGGATTCTTCTCCGTTGTGGTCACACACCCTACTAAGAACCACGTGCCGTCTTTTGTAAAGTCTAGGGGATCATTATAAATCGTGACAACTTCAGTGTAATGATTGTCATTCGATAAAAGTGTCATTTCTGTTCGTCTCATTGCTCAGTTCTTTCCGTTACCTTCTGTACTGTACTATAATATCGAGTTACCATCCGTCAGGAATGTGGAATGCATTCAATGACTGTGATGTAACTTTCAAAATCATGATGCGCAGCAATTAGTCGTTTCTTTCATGTTTTATTAAAGCAGATCTATATTTCGGCTTGTATCTAGCCATTATCAATGCATTATTTCTGATTTTCAGTACATGTCCTAATACGTCAGTCCCCTGCCCCTCCCGTCACAGTGCATTCACAACTCAAATGGACTCTGAAAGGAGCCTGAACAACAGGGGACTGACGTACGGAGACATGCATTAAAACTCAGAAATAATTTATTGATGATGGCTAGCTACTAGCCGAAATATAGATTTTCTTTAATAAAACATGAAAGAAAGAACGACTCATTGCTGTGCTCCGTCGTTTTGAATGCACTGTAACAATTCATTCTATGTATGACACAAGTTTCATCGAGCTACGTTTCTTAGCTGTGGCATATCAAGCGAAAGTTACTTTCGGTGTTAAGTGTCACATACGAGTGTAGAAACTTCACGTGAAACCTTGTTGCAAGGCAACTTTTGGAATTTTGATGTACCTGTCACACTTTCCTTTTTGTGCAAAAGCTCATTCTTTATATGAACGACGATGAAAATGTCTATGGTGTTGGCAGGACAATCTCACAAGAAATACGAATCAGTTACATCTTGAGACAAGACTGAACACAGGCAAAATAGTGACATTTGGCTAACAGGCCACATTACTCATTATAGAACTAATACCAATAACGAGACGGTGCCAATTTCCGTGTTTACTTTCTTCACCATCAAACTTGTTAGACCACTGACGCTAGGTATGTTCAGAGACAGTGTTCAGAATGTGTTTTCAGAGGAGTTGCTGAAAATGTCGTCGGTTTACATTAATCAGCAACTGTCATCTGCGTGTTAATGACTGTCTGACACGTCACGAGTAATGGTTGCATCAGCCAGGCGGGCAACCAGCTTTTCTAGGGTGCCTGTTGACCTCTTCTACACCAATCGAATTCGTTCAGCCCACGAAAAGAAAACAACTGGAGGAAGCAAACGGTCTGAAACAATAATCTATGACATGACAACTTGAACACCATCGCAGAACGTTTCTAGCGTCAGTACGTACATGGACTGCTATCAGGGAAACGATGAACCTGCGAAGTTTTCGACAGCTAAAAAGTACGAAAAAATGGCCTGAGAGGTGGTCGTCTTAAACACAGCATAAGATGCATACCTAAAGAGCCATGAGCACTTGTCCATCTTCACTACTGTGAAACACATCTCTTCTACTTCAAGTGTCTGCAATCCATCTTCACTACTGTGAAACACATCGCTTCTACTTCAAGCTGTCTGCTATTACGAACGACCTAACAAACGCAGTAAAAATGAGTAAACAAGACAGAACACTTTATTCTGTTATTGTGAAAAAGTAGAGCTTCTGATGAAATCTGCTGGCTATTATGTACGACCTGCACATGCCATATTAAAGAGAATATGATGTTTGCAATTTCCTATGTGGAATAGTGTACTTCCATTATTCTTGTAAGTGCAAAGATAAAACTAAAATGTAAAAACATTTCACAAACTTATCTAAACATAGACTGGTCGAATTAGAACTAATGTATGCATTTCGTTACTGACAATTGTAAATATGGTTTACAACAACAACTTTAACAGATGTTTACTGCATACTGTAGCGATGTACAATAACAGAACAATATGTCCTCATCTGTTTACTGCATAGTGTACGTCGTTCGTAATGTCAAAGAGCTTGCAGTAGAAGAGAATTGTTTCGCAGGAACGAAAATGAAAAAGTGCTCGTGCTTCTTAAGGTATGCATTTTAGAGCCCATGTTTGTGATATTTTTTTTCTTGTTAGGTACACACAACCATGTCTGGGATCTCCTCCCAACCCATTTCAACCAAATTTGGCACACAACCAGCAAACTTCACAAGTATGTATTGTGGGGTTTATAATCTCCTAGCTCCCACAGCAACGGAGGTATGTCTAAAAAGTGCTTCTCAGCCCCTGCCATATAGGCTGTCCTGTACAACAGGGTGGAGTGTAGGAATACTATTTGCCTATCTTACTGACCTGCGTTAGAGGGCAGCCTAGATGTTTGGGGGCAAGAAAAGGTTTTCCAGGTCCCATCATGCATGCTGCACTGCACAGCAAGTGTGTTGCAGTGGAGCAGTATACACAGCGTGATCAGAAACGGTTTGCAAAGCTTGTAAGGCTTTTGTGTGTGTGTGTGTGTGTGTGTGTGTGTGTGTGTGTGTGTGTGTGTGCTTGTAAATAATAATTTGAATAGTTTTGGTTGGCAGGCAGTCTATCACTGCACTTTTAATATTTCTACACTGCCTGACAAAAAAGTGAAACGTCCAGAAGATGAACAGGAGATAAAATCGAACTGTTCAGATTGAAATGATATGTGATGTTATTTACTTACTACGACTTTGAACATAGACCCAATGTGCAAAGCACTAGACAGTATGATTCCACTCACTAGTATGAAAGCGCACCTCCCTCCAGAAACTCAGGAACACATGCACTGATTCGGTTAGAAAGGGTACCTTAACATGGTTTTATGCTTTCCTGAGTAAAGCTTGCCCACCCGATTGTAACGGTTGTTGACATCCTGCATAAGGGGACAGGGAGAGAGATGACATTTAAGTTGGTGGCATACAAGTTCTATTGGGAAGAGATCTGGATATCCTATCTGCCGCTGGAGTATTTCAATATAAAACACTGTTCAGAGAGACACATCCCATGTGTTCATAAGCATTGTCCAGATAAAAAAATCATAATACTGTCACAAGAGAGGTAACACATGAGGATGTACATGCTGTATCGTTGTGCCGTAAGGAATTCCTCAATCACTAGAAGACATGACCTGCTGTCCTACCTGATGGCTCATATCACAATGACACCAGAATTGGCATCACCATGCCCCTCCAAAACACTTGTGGAATGGGGTCCCTTCCAAGTCTCCGCGATTGTCACTGCCAATTGTCATCCAGGGTTCTGAACAACTGCGATTCATTGCTGAGCACAATGCAACGTTATTCATCAGCAGTCCGAGTTTCGCTCTTATAGCACTACTCCAAACAGAATAGTTTTTGTTGTGAAGCAAACGGCATTCTACGCTTGGGACGCTAATTCCTTAGTTCAGCTGCTGCTGGTCCCCTACCGATGGTGTGGGATGATACAGAATGTAGCAGGGAGTCCATTACATGTTCTTTGATATCAGGCACAAATGAAAATATGGTACGATGTACTGGGTGTATAGTACTGTGATCGTCACTTTTTGTGATCGAACGTGGTTGACAGGAACCTTGGCACACATTCCAATATTGGGCAACTGTCACTTCTAAATGTCCAGAAAACTTGGATACTGCATGATTCGAAAAGCTGACCAAATAAGAGACCCACACTAATGCACCCTGGTGGCTGGAAACCGGCCATACCCTTCATAGGAGCCATACTGGCATTTGCCTGGATGATTTAGGGTAATCACAGAAAATTTAAATCTGGTTGGCCGGACATGGATTTAAACTGTCATCCTCCTGAATGCAAGCCCAGTGGGCTTAGCGCTGTGCCACATTCGACACACACAGGGTGGTTCAGGGGAAATGTCACATAATTTGTAAGATGATTCTATGTGTGAAAATAAATCGAAAAATCTTAGGAACATGTGTATTATTTTTGATTGTTACAGAACTGAAGCGAGTTAAATTGACTCATCCATGAGTGATTATGAAGATAAGTGAGAATATTTCTTGCTGAAATGCTGTGTAGGTTCTGTAGTGGACAGAATAATGGTGGGACACATGACTGATCAATCTTACAAGAGATGTTCGAAACTAGCTGATGGCTAATGCACCCTATACTGGTGGTGTGACTCCGTTATACCATTGCAAGAATGTAAGATCTTTCCTCAACTGACTGGATGGCATTATGCACTGATGTTATGTGTACACTGGGTATTGCTCGAGATCAACATAATGGTTGAAATACCATGGAGAATAACCTGCTACAAGGGTTCGTCAATCAGGGAAACATCACTGGTTTTCTGTCACAGCACCACAGGCAATGCCATTACAGTAACCATCCACAAATAACATGTCTGTGTATTCTACAAGGTGAACATACTCATTGAGGCTGTACCTAACGAAGTTCCACACGAGTTGCTCTTCTAAACAGCATCCCAGAGACGTAAAAAAAATGTGTCTTTACCTATGGTTACTTGTTCTTCAAGTACTATGAGAATACATAGCTATGTTTAAAAAGAATAACTGAGTGTAGTCATGGGATCGACCCAAACACGTTTGCTTCCATGCCCCTCAGCTAATTCGCTGCAAATAATAATCTGTTGTTGTAATCCCGTAGTCAAATAGACTATGCATTAGCTAGAATTACGAGATAATAAAATACACAGAAATAGTAAATAAATGTTAAATGAATTATTTAATAAAGAGGGTTCTATTCTAACGTCTGTAATTGATGCAGGCGACAGAGAATTACGCTGAATAATGCTTATTAAAGAGAGGACATCCTAAATAAGTGGGCAGTGGTCCTATCACATTCACTTAAAGTGCAGATAGAAAATATTCCTATCATATGCAGTAAAGTTACATTGAGAGCGTTGGTACCATTCTGAAGTAACAAAATCCCTAAACTAAATAGCAATGAAAGAAACACGAAAAGTAAGTGAATTTCGTTTTCACATTACAGGAAATATTCACCAACTCAAAACAATTCATAGTTCAACACGATGATTTACAAAACATCATACGTGATACAAAGAATAGTAACTCACACTCTGTTTATCCGCAGTTCTGTAATATAAGTGGGAAAAAAAAGAGTCCTACTACTGGGCACATTCATTTCTCTCTTCAAAAGTATGGTGGCGACGATTCATCGCCAACAATCGGCCAATTACATGATTAAATACCACTTTATATCACAGTCAGGTCTGCCTTCTTGAAGCACAAACACAAAGCACTCCAGAATCGTCCTTGATTTCTTCACTCGAACCCCCCCCCCCTCTCCACTTGAACCCCACAGTTTCCCATTACTGTTTGTTTTTCCGTTGAATGAAAGCTTCAGTTGACTGAACTTGGGCACTTCTCGGACTAAGCTAATGTATTACAGAAATATTTAAACAAAGTAATTTTATAAGCAATTTATTGTACTCAGACCATTCACAATAAATAAGTGATAAGATAAATAAGGATTCGCCCACAAATAAACAAGTCAGTATTCTTTCACAAGTGCCGGCCGGGGTGGCCGAGCGGTTCTAGGCGCTACAGTCTGGAACCGCGCGACGCTACGGTCGCAGGTTCGAATCCTGCTTCGGGCATGGATGTGTGTGATGTCTTTAGGTGTAAGTAGTTCTAAGTTCTAGGGGACTGATGACCTCAGAAGTTAAGTCCCATAGCGCTCAGAGCCATTTGAACCATTTCTTTCACAAGTGCTGTAAGTAGGCTGCTTACGTTTTTATGTTGGTAACGCCACGTAGCGCTCTCTAATAAAATCGCTGACTGCGCTGTGTGCAGTCTGTGGCTGGTTGGATTCATTGTTGGAAGTTATTCGCCAGTGTAGTGTTGGGCAGTTGGGTGTGAACAGCCCGTAGCGTTGACCAGTTTGAGGTGAGCCGCCAGCAGTTGTGGATGTGGGCAGAGAGTTGCCAAAGTTCTGAGATGTTAATATGAGCGTACGATCTGGAAATGTGTCCGTCAGAAAAAGGAAATTTGTTAAACTGGATGTCACGAATGACTTTTCAACATTATTAACGGTAAATACATTGCTTGTTCTCTATCAAAATCTTTCATTTGCTAACTATATGCCTAGTAGTTAGTGCCTTCAGTAGTTAGAATGTTTTATTTAGCTGGCAGTACTGGCGCTCGCTGTATTGCAGTAGTTCGAGTAACGAAAATTTTTGTGAGGTACGTGACTCATCAAGGGCAAAGGTTATTGTTAGTCAGGGCCATTCTTTTGGAGGGATTATGGAAACTCAGATTGGTCGTGCGGTAGCGTTATCGCTTCCCGCGCCCAGGTTCGATTCCCGGCGGGGTCAGGGATTTTCTCTGCCTCGTGACGACTGGGTGTTGTGTGATGTGGTTAGGTTTAAGTAGTTCTAAGTTCTATGGGACTGATGACCATAGATGTTAAGTCCCATAGTGCTCAGAGCCATTTAAACCATTTTGAAAGTCAGATTGCGTTGCGCTAAATTAAAATACAGTCTCAGTACGTTCAGTTTCACTCAGAAGTTTGGAAATCAAGTAAAGTAGAAGTTTTACCAGCACAGTCATTCTTTACTAACAAAAGGGGAAGTTTCAGTGCACTCATGATAAATGACAATAATTTGCCATTAAATGTTGTTCAAAGAATTACGTAGACTTGCTTGTCAGAAGAACATTCTCACACTCTTTTGCAAAGATGGTGTCCGAAACACGTATAACTGATGACCTCTTAAATTACTGTATTTTGTATTATCAACTGCTATTAATATTTAAATAGAGTTAGTGGCAAAATAGTAAACTGTTCATTAAATAAATACAGAATTATAACAAAATGAAAATAAATACATACTTAAATAAATACGGAAATATCAGAAAATGTGAGGTATTTTATGCTGTATTCATTTGCTGTGTAATCGTGGAGGATGTGATGTTCTGACAAACGTTTTTGTAGTGGAAAGATGACAAAAATGCAATAAATCAGGAAATAAAGTAGATACAGACAGGTAGCTTTGAGAGATGATAGCTATACTGCAAGTCTATCATCTGAGATACCGTACGTTGAAATCGCATGAAGCATTTAAAAGTTAATTCAGAGGTTCCGTGACAATGTTTATCCATTGCGAAATATTAACTTCTGTAGTTTTAGAGAGATTGAGCTATTGTTGTGTCACTAGATGTATCTCATTTTTGGAGATCACAGTTGTGTAGACATGTTTAATACTTGAATGTGAAATTATAGTCTTGAAGAGCTGTAAGAAGCCATTTTTCTGCTTATCTGACACTCCGCCATTTCTTGTAGAGTTGTAGGTCATTTTAAGCACCAAATTATCCCAGCGACAGGGTTTGCCCCTTTCCCGCACGCACTCCTTGTATCTGCACCTGATCTCGCCTGACTCATACCCAATCAAGCAAGCAGATTCAACTCTCCTCAGTGTCACCCCTAGATGGACAAGTAACTCGCCTACTCACTTGTAACATCACACCAAGCTGTGGTTTTCAGAAACAACCTTTCAGTAACGACATAATTATGTGTTTTTTATTATCCAAACACAGTTTGGCAGCATCAGTGCATGTCTTTATTTGCTCTAAGAATGCGTTTTGTGAATTTTGAGATTGCACTGCGTACCACTGCAGTCGTGTTGTAACATCTAAAACTGCAAGCGTGTATGAAGAAACTATCGTCAAAGATTCGGAATTTGCGATAAGGCATAAAATCAAAATCCAGTACTGATAAGAAGGTTTAGTCTATCCATGTCAACAATATTGGTATCCTGAATTAAGTATAGACATGTGGGTTAAGTGGAGAGATAATGAGGAAAGACATAAAATGTATTTGAATTAGAAACAGTCTTGGTTCTTTATGAAGTGAATAAATTGCAACCGAGACTGATTTAAATTCAAATATTCCGCATATGGTTGCTGTACCAGACGACGTAATGAAGTGAGAGATATTCTATAAAATTATATATTATGAAAAACAGATAAGCGCCCAGTGATAATGTGACAAGAGTAATGAAACACATTTGGCTAAAGACTAACAAATAATTATGTATTCTGCTAGAGTATGGAATGTTTTCTCGCACGGATTGAAGCAGAAAATGTTGGAACATTATGTCGGTATTGTGTGTACCATATTTTACATGGAACCTATATCGGTTTATAAAGATGGCGTTCAGTATATTACAAAAACGATTTTTGGTGGTACGTATGGACAATGACAGGATCAGATGACTTACATATGAAACAGAAATGCGATTATTCATCAGAAAACCTCAGATTCTTAACATCAGAGAGTGTAAATAAAAAGGCGTATGAACAGGACAAGAAATTTTGAATGAAACTCTCAGACGGTAGCAGAAAGAGCAGGGTGAAAAGCGTCCCTAACATTACAAGTTGGTGCCTTACCTACACTTGAATTCGTTTCATTTTTTTTTTATGCGACCCGCCACGAATTCCTTTCCTGTGCTAACCCCTTCATCTCAGAGTAGCACTTGCAACCTGCGTCCTCAATTATTTGCTTGCCGTATTCCAACCTCTGTCTTCCTCTACAGTTTTTGCCCTCCACACTCCCTCTAGTGCCATGGAAGTCATTCCTTCATGTCTTAGCAGATGTCCTATCATCCTGTCCCTTCTCCTTATCAGTGTTTTCCACATATTCCTTTCCTCTCCTATTCTGCGTAGAAACTCCTCATTCCTTACCTTATCAGTCCACCTAATTTTCAACATTCGTCTATAGCACCACATCTCAAATGCTTCGATTCTCTTCTGTTCCGGTTTTCCCACAGTCCATGTTTCACTACCGTACAATGCTGTACTCCAGACGTACATCCTCAGAAATTTCTTCCTCAAATTAAGGCCGGTATTTGATATTAGTAGACTTCTCTTGGCCAGAAATGCCTTTTTTGCCATAGCGAGTCTGCTTTTGATGTCCTCCTTGCTCCGTCCGTCATTGGTTATTTTACTGCCTAGGTAGCAGAATTCCTTAACTTCATTGACTTCGTGATCATCAATCCTGATGTTAAGTTTCTCGCTGTTCTCATTTCTACTACTTCTCATTACCTTCGTCTTTCTCCGATTTACTCTCAAACCATACTGTGTACTCATTAGACTGTTCATTCCGTTCAGTAGATCATTTAATTCTTCTACATTTTTACTCAGGATAGCAATGTCATCAGCGAATCGTATCATTGATATCCTTTCACCTTGTATTTTAATTCCACTCCTGAACCTTTCTTTTATTTCCATCGTTGCTTCCTCGATGTACAGATTGAAGAGTAGGGGCTAAAGGCTACAGCCATGTCTGACACCCTTCTTAATACGAGCACTTCGTTCTTGATCGCCCACTCTTACTATTCCCTCTTGGTTGTCGTACATATTGTATATTACCCGTCTCTCCCTATAGCTTACCCCTACTTTTTTCAGAATCTGGAACATCTTGCACTATTTTATATTGTCGAACGCTTTTTTCCAGGTCGACAAATCCTATGAAAATGTCTTGATTTTTCTTTAGCCTTGCTTCCATTATTAGCCGTAACGTCAGAATTGCCTCTCTCGTCCGTTTACTTTTCCTAAAGCCAAACTGATCTTCACCTAGCGCATTCTCAATTTTCTTTTCCATTCTTCTATATATTATTCTTGTAAGTAGCTTCGATTCATGAGCTGTTAAGCTGATTGTGCGATAATTCTCGCACTTGTCAGCTCTTGCAGTCTTCGGAATTGTGTGGATGATGCTTTTCCGAAAGTCAGATGGTATGTCGCCAGACTCATATATTCTACACACCAACGTGAATAGTCTTTTTGTTGCCACTTCCCCCAATGATTTTAGAAATTCTGATGGAATGTTATCTATCCCTTCTGCCTTATTTGACCGTAAGTCCTCCAAAGCTCTTTTAAATTCCGATTCTAATACTGGATCCCCTATCTCTTCTAAATCGACTCCTGTTTCTTCTTTTATCACATCAGACAAATCTTCACCCTCATAGAAGCTTTCAATGTATTCTTTCCACCTATCTGCTCTCTCCTCTGCATTTAACAGTGGAATTCCCGTTGCAGTCTTAATGTTACCACCGTAGCTTTTAATGTCACCAAAGGTTGTTTTGACTTTCCTGTATGCTGAGTCTGTCCTTCCGACAGTCATATCTTTTCGATGTCTTCACATTTTTCCTGCAGCCATTTCGTCTTAGCTTCCCTGCACTTCCTATTTATTTCATTCCTCAGCGACTTTTATTTCTGTATTTCAGATTTTCCCGGAACATGTTTGTACTTCCTCCTTTCATCAATCAACTGAAGTATTTCTTCTGTTACCCATGCTTTCTTCGCAGCTACCTTCTTTGTACCTATGTTTTCCTTCCCAACTTCTGTGACGGCCCTTTCTAGAGATGTCCATTCCTATTCAGCTGTACTGCCTACTGCGCTATTCCTTATTGCTGTATCTATAGCGTTAGAGAACTTCAAACGTATCTCATCATTCCTTAGTACTTCCGTATCTCACTTCTTTGCGTATTGGTTCTTCCTGACTAATGTCTTGAACTTCAGCCTACTCTTCATCACTACTTTATTGTGATCTGTCTATATCTGCTCCTGGGTACGCCTTACAGTCCAGTATCTGATTTCGGAATCTCTGTATGACCATGATGTAATCTAATTGAAATCTTCCCGTATCTCCCGGCCTTTTCCAAGTATACCTCCTCCTCTTGTGATTCTTGAACAGGGTATTCGCTATTACTAGCTGAAACTTGTAACAGAACTAAGATAGTCTTTCTCCTCCAGAATGAGATTTTCACTCTGCAGCGGAGTGTGCGCTGATATGAAACTTCCTGGCAGATTAAAACTGTGTGCCCGACCGAGACTCGAACTCGGGACCTTTGCCTTTCGCGGGCAAGTGCTCTACCATCTGAGCTACCGAAGCACGACTCACGCCCGGTACTCACAGCTTTACTTCTGCCAGTACCTCGTCTCCTACCTTCCAAACTTTACAGAAGCTCTCCTGCGAACCTTGAAGAACTAGCACTCCTGAAAGAAAGGATATTGCAGAGACATGGCTTAGCCACAGCCTGGGGGATGTTTCCAGAATGAGATTTTCACTCTGCAGCGGAGTGTGCGCTGATATGAAACTTCCTGGCAGATTAAAACTGTGTGCCCGACCGAGACTCGAACTCGGGACCTTTGCCTTTCGCGGGCAAGTGCTCTACCATCTGAGCTACCGAAGCACGACTCACGCCCGGTACTCACAGCTTTACTTCTGCCAGTACCTCGTCTCCTACCTTCCAAACTTTACAGAAGCTCTCCTGCGAACCTTGCAGAACTAGCACTCCTGAAAGAAAGGATATTGCGGAGACATGGCTTAGCCACAGCCTGGGGGATGTTTCCAGAATGAGATTTTCACTCTGCAGCGGAGTGTGCGCTGATATGAAACTTCCTGGCAGATTAAAACTGTGTGCCCGACCGAGACTCGAACTCGGGACCTTTGCCTTTCGCGGGCAAGTGCTCTACCATCTGAGCTACCGAAGCACGACTCACGCCCGGTACTCACAGCTTTACTTCTGCCAGTACCTCGTCTCCTACCTTCCAAACTTTACAGAAGCTCTCCTGCGAACCTTGCAGAACTAGCACTCCTGAAAGAAAGGATATTGCGGAGACATGGCTTAGCCACAGCCTGGGGGATGTTTCCAGAATGAGATTTTCACTCTGCAGCGGAGTGTGCGCTGATATGAAACTTCCTGGCAGATTAAAACTGTGTGCCCGACCGAGACTCGAACTCGGGACCTTTGCCTTTCGCGGGCAAGTGCTCTACCATCTGAGGTACCGAAGCACGACTCACGCCCGGTACTCACAGCTTTACTTCTGCCAGTACCTCGTCTCCTACCTTCCAAACTTTACAGAAGCTCTCCTGCGAACCTTGCAGAACTAGCACTCCTGAAAGAAAGGATATTGCGGAGACATGGCTTAGCCACAGCCTGGGGGATGTTTCCAGAATGAGATTTTCACTCTGCAGCGGAGTGTGCGCTGATATGAAACTTCCTGGCAGATTAAAACTGTGTGCCCGACCGAGACTCGAACTCGGGACCTTTGCCTTTCGCGGGCAAGTGCTCTACCATCTGAGCTACCGAAGCACGACTCACGCCCGGTACTCACAGCTTTACTTCTGCCAGTACCTCGTCTCCTACCTTCCAAACTTTACAGAAGCTCTCCTGCGAACCTTGCAGAACTAGCACTCCTGAAAGAAAGGATATTGCGGAGACATGGCTTAGCCACAGCCTGGGGGATGTTTCCAGAATGAGATTTTCACTCTGCAGCGGAGTGTGCGCTGATATGAAACTTCCTGGCAGATTAAAACTGTGTGCCCGACCGAGACTCGAACTCGGGACCTTTGCCTTTCGCGGGCAAGTGCTCTACCATCTGAGGTACCGAAGCACGACTCACGCCCGGTACTCACAGCTTTACTTCTGCCAGTACCTCGTCTCCTACCTTCCAAACTTTACAGAAGCTCTCCTGCGAACCTTGCAGAACTAGCACTCCTGAAAGAAAGGATATTGCGGAGACATGGCTTAGCCACAGCCTGGGGGATGTTTCCAGAATGAGATTTTCACTCTGCAGCGGAGTGTGCGCTGATATGAAACTTCCTGGCAGATTAAAACTGTGTGCCCGACCGAGACTCGAACTCGGGACCTTTGCCTTTCGCGGGCAAGTGCTCTACCATCTGAGGTACCGAAGCACGACTCACGCCCGGTACTCACAGCTTTACTTCTGCCAGTACCTCGTCTCCTACCTTCCAAACTTTACAGAAGCTCTCCTGCGAACCTTGCAGAACTAGCACTCCTGAAAGAAAGGATATTGCGGAGACATGGCTTAGCCACAGCCTGGGGGATGTTTCCAGAATGAGATTTTCACTCTGCAGCGGAGTGTGCGCTGATATGAAACTTCCTGGCAGATTAAAACTGTGTGCCCGACCGAGACTCGAACTCGGGACCTTTGCCTTTCGCGGGCAAGTGCTCTACCATCTGAGGTACCGAAGCACGACTCACGCCCGGTACTCACAGCTTTACTTCTGCCAGTACCTCGTCTCCTACCTTCCAAACTTTACAGAAGCTCTCCTGCGAACCTTGCAGAACTAGCACTCCTGAAAGAAAGGATATTGCGGAGACATGGCTTAGCCACAGCCTGGGGGATGTTTCCAGAATGAGATTTTCACTCTGCAGCGGAGTGTGCGCTGATATGAAACTTCCTGGCAGATTAAAACTGTGTGCCCGACCGAGACTCGAACTCGGGACCTTTGCCTTTCGCGGGCAAGTGCTCTACCATCTGAGCTACCGAAGCACGACTCACGCCCGGTACTCACAGCTTTACTTCTGCCAGTACCTCGTCTCCTACCTTCCAAACTTTACAGAAGCTCTCCTGCGAACCTTGCAGAACTAGCACTCCTGAAAGAAAGGATATTGCGGAGACATGGCTTAGCCACAGCCTGGGGGATGTTTCCAGAATGAGATTTTCACTCTGCAGCGGAGTGTGCGCTGATATGAAACTTCCTGGCAGATTAAAACTGTGTGCCCGACCGAGACTCGAACTCGGGACCTTTGCCTTTCGCGGGCAAGTGCTCTACCATCTGAGCTACCGAAGCACGACTCACGCCCGGTACTCACAGCTTTACTTCTGCCAGTACCTCGTCTCCTACCTTCGTGCTTCGGTAGCTCAGATGGTAGAGCACTTGCCCGCGAAAGGCAAAGGTCCCGAGTTCGAGTCTCGGTCGGGCACACAGTTTTAATCTGCCAGGAAGTTTCATATCAGCGCACACTCCGCTGCAGAGTGAAAATCTCATTCTGGAAACATCCCCCAGGCTGTGGCTAAGCCATGTCTCCGCAATATCCTTTCTTTCAGGAGTGCTAGTTCTGCAAGGTTCGCAGGAGAGCTTCTGTAAAGTTTGGAAGGTAGGAGACGAGGTACTGGCAGAAGTAAAGCTGTGAGTACCGGGCGTGAGTCGTGCTTCGGTAGCTCAGATGGTAGAGCACTTGCCCGCGAAAGGCAAAGGTCCCGAGTTCGAGTCTCGGTCGGGCACACAGTTTTAATCTGCCAGGAAGTTTCATATCAGCGCACACTCCGCTGCAGAGTGAAAATCTCATTCTGGAAACATCCCCCAGGCTGTGGCTAAGCCATGTCTCCGCAATATCCTTTCTTTCAGGAGTGCTAGTTCTGCAAGGTTCGCAGGAGAGCTTCTGTAAAGTTTGGAAGGTAGGAGACGAGGTACTGGCAGAAGTAAAGCTGTGACTACCGGGCGCGAGTCGTGCTTCGGTAGCTCAGATGGTAGAGCACTTGCCCGCGAAAGGCAAAGGTCCCGAGTTCGAGTCTCGGTCGGGCACACAGTTTTAATCTGCCAGGAAGTTTCATATCAGCGCACACTCCGCTGCAGAGTGAAAATCTCATTCTGGAAACATCCCCCAGGCTGTGGCTAAGCCATGTCTCCGCAATATCCTTTCTTTCAGGAGTGCTAGTTCTGCAAGGTTCGCAGGAGAGCTTCTGTAAAGTTTGGAAGGTAGGAGACGAGGTACTGGCAGAAGTAAAGCTGTGAGTACCGGGCGTGAGTCGTGCTTCGGTAGCTCAGATGGTAGAGCACTTTCCCGCGAAAGGCAAAGGTCCCGAGTTCGAGTCTCGGTCGGGCACACAGTTTTAATCTGCCAGGAAGTTTCATATCAGCGCACACTCCGCTGCAGAGTGAAAATCTCATTCTGGAAACATCCCCCAGGCTGTGGCTAAGCCATGTCTCCGCAATATCCTTTCTTTCAGGAGTGCTAGTTCTGCAAGGTTCGCAGGAGAGCTTCTGTAAAGTTTGGAAGGTAGGAGACGAGGTACTGGCAGAAGTAAAGCTGTGAGTACCGGGCGTGAGTCGTGCTTCGGTAGCTCAGATGGTAGAGCACTTGCCCGCGAAAGGCAAAGGTCCCGAGTTCGAGTCTCGGTCGGGCACACAGTTTTAATCTGCCAGGAAGTTTCATATCAGCGCACACTCCGCTGCAGAGTGAAAATCTCATTCTGGAAACATCCCCCAGGCTGTGGCTAAGCCATGTCTCCGCAATATCCTTTCTTTCAGGAGTGCTAGTTCTGCAAGGTTCGCAGTAGAGCTTCTGTAAAGTTTGGAAGGTAGGAGACGAGGTACTGGCAGAAGTAAAGCTGTGAGTACCGGGCGTGAGTCGTGCTTCGGTAGCTCAGATGGTAGAGCACTTGCCCGCGAAAGGCAAAGGTCCCGAGTTCGAGTCTCGGTCGGTCACACAGTTTTAATCTGCCAGGAAGTTTCAGTCTTTCTCCTCTTTCATTCCTTGTCCCAAGCCCATATTCTCCTGTAACCTTTTCTTCTACTCCCTCCCCTACAACTGCATTCCAGTCGCCCTTGAATTCGTATAGCTAATAAATTGCTGGTAACAGTTTGTTGGCGCAGCAAGGATTATTGGAACACAATTAGATAGAAGTGGAAAACAGACATGCACCAGACATGACGATCAAAATTCGTTGAAAGTAGGAAAACTACGAAGCAACTGTATTAAATGACACAAAAGGTCACTACTGTAGTATCGGGCATTTTGTCGGATTACCACTTACTAGAGTTGTGATTAGTACATATCAGCTACTATAACATTAAGGTAGCGGAAGTAACAAGTATTTGGCAAAGATGACGGGGCAAGCGGAGTTGGGTATTATGAATGAACAGAGGTTGAGTCGCAAGTATTTTCTTGCTCCTTTCGAAAATAACTAATACCTCCTGTATTTTACCCACTGTGTGGATAATGTAGGTGGACCACTGTGTCTATGTTATACCGCCACCTCTATAGAACAGCGTAGGAAACACTGCGCTAAAAGTACTGTTCTAGGTTTTCTTCTTCTGAATAAATATTAGTTACCTGCATATTAATTATCCTCGTCGCTTTATTGTATCATATTGTTACTTTGCTACACTGAAACGATAATAGAACCTTAATGTACTACCAGGATAAGTTAAGTGGGACGTCGAATGGCGGGTGATTTATTAACTACATTCTCAGCTTCAGCTGTTCTCCGGTTACGTCTTGTTGTCCCCTCGTGGAGGGTTTTGATGTGTTTTTCTCAAGAAGCCAAACAGAGCTTTTAAAAGCTTCCGCGAATAAAAGAAGGCCTATAAGTGAAGTGTGTTTCAAAGTTGAGGAATGAGCCATCAAAGTAACGTAGTTCCCGTTTTACTATCAACTTCCAGAGATAAGAGCATCGTGAATTCTCTTGCAGCCTTGGTAAGAACATCAACTTACAAACTATATCTGAGGAATATTTGTGGTTAAGGGTACTACAACTAGCAATTTTGTCCTAAAAGCCGTGGCAGGTGTAAGCTTTAACATCGACTTCTACTATTTTTGCGTCGACACATTGTGGGGGCGTTGATACGTCAGAGAAAGCTATTTCAGGAACAATGTCATACCAAAGGTTCTTCATACAAGCACCTATTCATATGACCTGACGTACAGAGGTCGGAGAGGTACTTGAAGGACCAAAAACAGTAGATTAGCATGCTTAAAACATCTAATAAAACCGTTGCCATTCATAACAGCTTCAAGTTGTCTTGGAACGGGTGGATACGAGTCCTATATTGTTTTAGCGAGAATCTTATATCATTCATCCTCCAACATAGTTCAGGTAACGCTATTTCCAAAGCAAACTAGAAAGTTATAATAATATTGAGACCTAGTGACTGTGGTGACCATAGGAAATACGACAGTTCATTTTCGTGTTCACTAAACCAGTCCTGTAAGATAGCCTCCTCATTTACAAACAAACATTGTACCATGGAATGGAAATTACAAACCGGAATAGTCACCTAATCCTGTCAGTAATATAACCTTGCAGAGTAATCAAGGGGTCCTCGAAATATCACGGTATGGTTGCCCAGATCATTACCGAGCCCCTGACATGTATGATCCGAACAAATAACTTTCTTCCATTGCTCCACATTCTACGTTTTATGGCTTATGCCCCATTTTGTAGCTTTGGCACCACGTTTTGCTGCTACAGGAACCTGTATCATTTATGACGGGAATTAGCATAAACTATGAGTGGTTTTGAAATTCCAGCCTGCCCTGCAATTCATTGCTCATGGTGCACTCTGCGTGTTGTCTCGTTGTTAACAGGGTTCTGCAGTTACTGTTGCAGCTGTCATCCTCTTATTTCAAATCCTCTTCAGTGGCCGTCTGTCACGATCACTAAACAAATACTCTCGTCTGCGTTTTGGCTTACTGCGTGATGATTTTCCGCTTTCTACATCTGCTCCTACATGTACTTGCATAGTCCGCAAGCCACCGTAGGATGCGTGGCAGAGGGTACACTGAAAAACTACTAGCCACTTCATTTCCTGTTCCAACCAAAAACAGAGCTAGGGAAAAAAGAATATCTATATGCCTCTGTACGAGTCCTAATTTCTCTAATCTTATCTTCGTGGTACTTGCTCGCTACGCACATTGGCGGCAGTAGAATCGTTCTGCAGTCAGCCTCAAATGCCGGTTCTCAAAAGTTTGTCAATAGCACTCCTCGGAAACAATGCCACCTTTTCTCCAGTGATTCCCACCTGAGTTCTCAAAAGATTTCCATAATACTTTCGTGTTGTTCGAACCTACCGATAACAAATCTAGTAGCCCGCCTCCGAACTTCTTCTACGTCTTTCTTTAATCCGATCTGGTGCGGATCTCAAACACTCGAACAGTACTCAACAATGGATTGCTCTATACGGCCTCCTTTAAAGATGATCCATACTTTATTAAAATTCTCTCACTAAACGGAAGTCGACCATGCGCCCTTCCTAGTACAATCCTTAGAAGCTTATTCAATTTCATATTATTTTCAAACGTTACGCCTAGAGATTTAATAGACGTGACTATGTCAAACAGCACACTGTTAATGCTGCATTTAAACTTTATGGTTTTGTTTTCCCTACTCATCTGCATTAGCTTTCTTTCTTCTGCATTTAGAGCAAGCCGTCATTCATCACACCAACTAGAAATCTTGTCTAAGTCACCTTACATCCACCTACAGTCACTCAACGACGGCACGTTCCCATGCACCACAGCATCATCAGCAAACTGCCAGAGACTTATACTTACCCTGTTCGCTATATCATTTATGTGTGTAGAAAGTCACATTTCCTTGGAGTAACCCTGTCTCTGATGAATACTCGTCGACGAAGACAATATACTAGGTTTTTCCTACTTAAACGTCTACAACCCACTCACATATCTGGCAAACTATACCGTATGCTTGTACCTTCATTAACCACCGGCAGTATGGCACCGACTCAAATAAAAAAAATAAAAATAAAAAAAGGCTCTGAGCACTATGGGACTTAACATCTGGGGTCATCAGTCCCCTAGAACTTAGAACTACTTAAACCTAACCTAAGGACATCACAAATATCCATGCCCGAGGCAGGATACGAAAGTGCGACCGTAGCGGTCGCGCGGTTCCGGACTGAAGAGCCTAGAATTGCTTGGCCACCGCTACCGGCGACTCAGATACACTAATAAAATATATGACTATGGAATCCACATGTTTCCCTTCATCCACAGTTCGCAGGATTCAACCTAAACGAATATATTCCATACGGTGGCTCCTCAAACACCAAATATTTCGGCTACCTTGATTACGGAAGCATCCACCTTACGAGCGCCAACAGTTCGCCCACGTTCGAATTCACTTAGCTCCGACATAATGCACTCACAAGTACATAGTACATTGTTACGATCACGGGTAACACTTGCAAAGTATTGAGGACAAGGAGCCAGGGCCATTCGTGGTCACATACAAGAGCGCAACCACCAGACGTGTCTGGCATTTACGTTTATGTACAAGCGTTCGTGTTGCGCGGTGTTTCCATTTATTTGTCCAACCCCTGTAGTTGAGAGAGTGAAACTCTACAGGACGTGAAACCAGGTGACTTTAATTTCTAGTCACTTCTTGTTTGACTGAATTCTACCTACTACACACCAGCCTTGCCGTGCATATCGTAAATAAGCCATTAATTTCAGTTGGAAAGCATTTCACGATTCGAAGTTTCCCTTAATTGGCATCAGCCCATTACTTTGGTATTTAACTGATTGCCTTTAACTGCATTTAATTAACGTAGAAGACCTGTTCCACTTACACACATCAAAAAATGTTTTGCATCACCTTGGTTCCGAGAGTTCCGTAACCTGTACAGGAAACTGGAATAGAGATCAAAATAAACAGCATTTCCGCCCTTCTTATTGCTCACGAAAACACAAATTGCATACAGCGAGACCTTCAGAGGTGGTGGTCGAGATTGCTGTACACACCGATACCTCTAATACACAGTAGCCCGTCCTCTTGCATTGGTGAATGCCTGTATTCGTCGTGGCATACTACCCATAAGTTCAACATCTACATTTACATCTACATGGAGACTCGGCAAATCACACTTAAGTCCCTGGCAGAGGGTTAATTGAATCACCTTCATAATAATTCTCCATTATTACACACTCTAAGAGCTCGGAAAGAAACGAACTCCTACATCTTTCCGTGTGACCTCTGATTTCCCTTATTTTATTATGATGATCGATGTTTCCTATATAGGTTGACGTTAAAAAACATTTAACTTTCTGAGGAGGAAGTTGGTGATTTAAATTTCGATTATTCTGCAACGAGAAACGTCTTTGTTTTAATGATGTCCACCCAAAATCCTCTATCACGTCCGTGACTTTCTCTCCCCTATTTCTCGATGATACGAAACATGCTGCTCTTCTTTGAACTTTCTGGATGTACCCTTTAATCGTATCTGGTACGGATCCCACACCACGCACCAGTACTCCAAGAGAGGACAGACAAGCGTAGCGTGGACAGTCTCTTTAACAGACGTGTTCCATCTTCTGTCTTCTGCCAATAAATTGCATTCTTTTGTTCGCCTTCCCCATTATATTTCCTATGTGTTATTTCCAATTTAAGTTGTTCGTAATTGTAATTCCTTGGTATTTAGTTGAATTTACGGCCTTGACTGATTTATCGCGTAACCGAAGTTTAACGGAAGCGTCATATCACTCATGTGGGTGACCTCACACTTTTCATTGTTTAGGATCAATTCCCAATTTTCGCACCATGCTGATATTTTTTCTAAATCGTTTTGCAATTTGGTTGATCTTCTGATGCTTTTAATAGACGATAAACGATAGCATCATCTGCACAATACGTATGACGTTTGCACAGATTGTCTCCTAAATCGTTTATATAGATAAGGGACAGCAGAGGGTCTATACAGCTACCTCGAGGAACGCCAGAAATCACTTCTGTGTTACTCCATCATTTTCCATCAATTACTATGAATTGTGACTTCTATGACAGACAATCATAAATCCAGTCGCATAACTGAGACGATATTCTACAAGCACGGAATTTGACTAAAGCCGCTAGTGAGGTACAGTGTCAGAAGACTTCTTGAACTCTAGAAATACAGACACAATTTGAAATCCCTTGTTAATAGCATTCAACACTCCGTGCAAGTAAAAAGCTAATTGTGCTTCACAGGAACGATGTTTTCTAAATCGTTGTTGACTGTGTATCGCCGTCAACTGTGGCCGAGTGGTTCTAGGTGCTTCAGTCCACGGTGCTTCAGTCTGCTGCTACGGTCACAGATTCGAATCCTGCGTCGGGCATGGATGTGTGTGATGTCCTTAGGTTAGTTAGGTTTAAGTAGTTCTAAGTCTAGGGACTGATGACCTCAGATGTTAAGTCTTACAGTGCTCACAGCCATTTGAACCTTTTGAACTGTGTGTCGGTAGACCGTTCTCTTAGAGGTGATTCATAATGTTCGAACCCAATGTGTGTTACAAAATCCAGCTACATATCAATATTAATGATACGGGCCTGTAATTTAGTGGGTCATTCCATTTCTGAATATTGGTGCGACCTGTGCAGCTTTCTAGTCCTTGGGTACAGATTTTCGGTTTTCTATTCCCATTATTTTCTGCAATAAACGTATAAATCCTACAAAGATTAAAAATTTTGTTTCTCTCCGTTTCAAGATACATAGAGCCAAACAATAAATAAAATATGCAAATAAAAGAAAACTTAGTACATCCACTATTCGAAATTCTTCTCTTCTCCAAATCCATGGAGAACGACATCATTTCTTATCGTATCAATCCACGGACACCTGGCTGAAAATGACTTAGAAGTACGTGGCGCACTCCATTGGTAATACTGGAATTCAATATGGTGTTGGCCCACCTTTAGCATTGATGACGGCTTCCACTCTCGCAGGCATACGTTCAGTTAGGAAAGAAAGGTTTCTTGGGGAATGGCAGTCCATTCTTCACGAAGTGCTGCACTGAGGAGACATATCGATGTCGGTCGGTGAGGCCTAGTACGAAGTCGGCGTTACGAAACATCCCAAAGGTGTTCTATAAGATTCAGGTCAGGACCGTGTGCAGCCCACTCCATTACAGGAATGTTATTGTTGTGTAACCACTCCACCATAGGCCGTGCATTATAGGTGTTCGATCGCGTTGAAAGATGAAATCGCTATTCCCGAATTGCTCTTCAATTGTTGGAAGCAAAAAGGTGCTTAAAACACAAATGTAGTCCTGTTCTGTGATAGTGTCATGCAGAATAACAAGGGGTGCAAGCCCCCTCCACGAAAAACACGACCACACTATAACACTACAGCCTCCGAATTTTACTATTGGCACTACACACGCTGGCAGATGACGTTGACCGCGCATTCGCCATACTCACACCCTGCCATCAGATCGCCACGCTTTGTACCGTGATTAGTCATTCCACACGACGTTTATCCACTGTTCAGTCGTCAAATGTTTACGCTCCTTACACCAAGCGAGGCGTCGTTTGACATTTACCGGCGTGATGTGTGGCTTATGAGCAGCCGCTCGACCATGAAACCTAAGTTTTCTCACCTCCCACGTAACTGACATAGTACTTGCAGTGGATCCTGATGCAGTCTGGAAATACTATATGACGGTCTGGATAGAAATCTGCCTATTACATATTACGACCCTCTTCAACTGTCGGCAGCCTCTGTCATTCAACAGACGAGGTCGGCCTATACGCTTTTGTGCTGAACGTGTCCCTTCACGTTTCCACTTCACTATCACATCGTAAACAGTGGACCTAGGGATGTTTAGGAGTGTGGAATTTTCGCGTACAGACATATGACAAGTGACACCCAATCACCTGACCACGTTCGAAGTCCGTGATTTCCTCGCAGCGCCCCATTCTGCTCTCTCACGATGCACAATGACTACTGAGGTCGCCGATATGGTGTACCTGGCAGTAGCTGGCACCACAATACTCCTAATATGATAAACGTATGTTTTTGGGGATGTCTGGGTACTTTTCATCACATAGTGTACTTTGTATCGTCAAACTACTGACACTGCATTTCTCTTCGTTTCTTATTTCCCCACGGTCCATGATTCACTTCTATAGAATGCTGTACCCCAGGCGTATTTTTTCAGAATTTTTTTCCATTTAAGGCCTATGTCTGAAACTACTAGACTTCCTTTAGTAAGGATTCCTCTAACTGGACGTGTTAGTCTACATCTTACATCCTCTTTGCTTCATCTTCATCTACATACATACTTCACAAGGCACTGTACGGTACATGGTGAAGGGTAGTATGTAAAACTATTAGTCATTATCCTTCCTATCCCCCTGGTAAATAGTGTACTGGGTTCCGCTGCTTAAAAATAACGTCTCGGGACCACTTGCAAGCGCTGTTGGAAGGAGAGTTCTGACACAATTTTGATATTAAATTGATTGACTCATTAATTTAATTAATCAGCCCACCCCATCCCCCTCCCAAACACACTGGGAAGGCCCTCCTCCCACTTGGAAAATCCCTCTCCTACTCCCTGTAGCGATTATTAGAGTATGATAAAAGAGATTAAGACATGTACAGAGACATATTTATAGACAATCATTCGTTATTGATGAATTGTAAATGTATCAGATTTTCTGAGTGCAGTTCTCGCATACTAAAGCTGCAGCAGTGAGGCTTCCTTGGCCATTAAAGTCATAGAGGAGATTGGGGTATATATAGAGGCATAACACATTCACTTTTACTCGTCATTATGTAACTGGAAAAGAAACGAAGAAATCAATAATACTGCTATGACATAGTCCATAGTGCACAGTGGTTTGTGGAACTCGTATGTATTTAGATGCAGGCTCCTGTCTATAGCAGGCTTGCGACACCAGTAAGCAATAGCGATTTGCAGAGGATTGAGGATTGATGGGGATTGGAGCTGAATGTAGATAACTGTAACCATTGAATCTAAAATACCCGAAGAGACATGCTATTGTTCTATTACGTTACTGACTACAAATTAGTAGAAGCAGCAGCAATTGTAAATATATATCACGACACAAACTTCCCTAAATGTTAGTGTGTTATTTTTTTCTCATTGTGATAGCACTCAGTGTTGGGTAGAGGGCTAGACAGCCTTCTACTAATACAATGTGCTGTCGCAACGTGATGGGGTTTCGAGGAACTTAGCTGGGGGTCTGTGCCTTTGATAGGGATATGTATCGCTATACATCGAAAACTGAAAGATTCGTGTATATATGGGTGGGGGGGGGGGGAGGGGAGAGGGGGTAGGTAAGCCATACTCTGACAATAGGGAGGCTGAGAGGTGATATCTTTACCGCTGCTTCTAACTGTTGTGAGCAAACATATGAATACTTCTAACATTCGTCTCACAGGGTGATTGCAATGAAAAAATTAGTGTCTGTACCTCAATTGATCGATAAACTAGTGTTCATTGAAAATACCTTAGGAATTAAATAAACAGGAAGTACAGGGCAGTCAAAGCGATATGGTTGCAGGGAAAAAATGTAGTGAAATCTAAACAGAAATGGTCGTTGGAAGGACTGACTTAGTTTATAGAAAGGTAAAAGGCAAGAGTGGTAACATTAAGAGTGCAATGGGAATCCCACTGTTAAACACGGAGGAATGAATGAATAGGTGGACAGAGTATTGTGAAGGGCTCTGCGAGAGGGAGGATTTGACTTACAACTTTATAGAAGAAGAAACTGGAGTCGTCAAGGGGATTCAGTATTAGAGTCACAAGTTGAATGAGTTCTAGAAGACTTGAGACACAAGTAAAGCCGGCTGCGGTGGCCAACCGGTTCTAGGGGCTTCAGTCCGGAGCCGCGCGACTGCTACGGTCGCAGGTTCTAATCCTGCCTCGGGCACGGATGTATGTGATGTCATTAGGTTAGTTAGGTTTAAGTACTTCTAAGTTCTAGGGGACTGATGACCTCAGATGTTAAGTCCCATAGTGCTCAGAGCCATTTGAACCATTTTTGAAGACAAGTAAAACATAAGGGATGGATAACACTCCATCGGAATTTCTAATTTGATTAGGGTGAAAAGGCAACCACATGGTTATTTATGTTGGTGTGCAGAATCCATGGGACTGGCGACGCACCATCAGCCTTTCCATAAAACATCAACCACACAATTCTGTAGGCAACAAGGGCAGACTACTGACAAGATTAATAAACAGACGAACTGAAAAAGAAAATTGAGGATCTGTGGCGACATGATTTAGATATGTAGAATAAATGACATTTACACGTAAGTATGCGTTGGGTACATGACAAGTCATGCAAATAACTATATAACAACGATCTGAAAATTCGAGTTCACTGAAGGTTGGCCATAATTCATTAAAAGCTTTCCTTGCCATTGCCAGTCTACATTTTATATCCTCTCTACTTCGACCATCATCAGTTATTTTGCTCCCCAAGTAGCAAAACTCCTTTACTACTTTAAGTGTCTCATTTCCTAATCTAATTCCCTCAGCATCACCCGACTTAATTCGACTACATTCAATTATCCTCGTTTTGCTTTTGTTGATGTTCATCTTATTTCCTCCTTTCAAGACACTGTCCATTCCATTCAACTGCTCTTCCAAGCCCTTTGCTGTCTCTGACAGAATTACAATGTCATCGGCGAACCTCAAAGTTTTTATTTCTTCTCCATGGATTTTAATACCTATTCCGAATTTTTCTTTCGTTTCCTTTACTGCTTGCTCAATATACAGATTGAATAACATCGGGGAGAGGCTACAACCCTGTCTCACACGTATATATGATTTTTTTTTAAATGGGCTACCATTGATGATATGTGCTGTGTAAATATTTAATTTGTGTATGTAGTTCTCAATCCTCCAGAAGTGTAATATTTGAACCTTCCAAAAATGATGAAATAAAGAATGTATCTTACAACCTTCCACACCAACATATATGCATATTGAAGTGATAATATGTTCTTTATTAATATTGATATTAATATTATTTTTATTATTATTATTATTATTATTATTATTATTATATCCTCTGCAATGTAACTGACAACTGAACTTACTGAGAAAATTTGAGTTTACAGCGAAAATTTGACTTTACATTATAAATTAGACTTTCCCACCAATATGTCTTGGTGAGGGGAGAGGGGTGGGGTCGGGGAGAGGAGGGGTGATTTCCCAGGGGGAGGATGTAATTTCTCAGTGCTTGAGGGACAGGAAGGGATTAATTAGTCAGTTAATTTTATATCAGTTGGATATGCCCCAGATATCTCTTTGCCCCACTATCCTAGCATATCTGGGAACCTAAGCCATGTGGCGGACATTCGTCAACAGTTTGCTTTGGGTCACCGTCTCAAACTTGTTCAGGAAATACGTGAATATGGAATCTGCCTGATGCACCTCATCCACGGTTTGCAGTAGAGCGCCGCAGCCACATGGTGAAGCCGTGTGAATAGCACTCCTCTACATCAACACGCGGCTGGAAGCTCACTCACTCGGTATCACGCGGTGCTCACTCACCGAGTGACGGGTAACAGCCGCGTGATCTCGCCATGCGGGTAAGGGAATAGATAGGCAACAGGATTTCGGTCTGGCTCACATGTCTCCCACGCTGGTCAGACCCCTGCAGATGACGTCAGAGGCCGTAGCTGCGCGCTCACAGATTCGACACAATGTAGCGGCACTGATGGCCCGCCAAGCGTTTAAATGCAATTAGAATTTCTTTCTAGCTGTCGATTTTCCATGTTTTCTATGGAGGAGGTGTGCGCTGTGTGCCCGAGTCATTAAGTGTTACCAGAGCGTAACGAAAATTTAAGTGATAACCGAACATTGAATGTTGTTGAAGGTAATTGTTTCAGTTGTGGAACTGCACATTTCTGTGAAATAGTAGCTGATGAATTAATGCTCACTTTCAGTCAGCTGCTAACACTGTGGGCTTTCATGAAAAAATCGAGCAAGTGGACAGTAGGACCTACTACATTTGATAATATGAACAGAAAGAGAACAAAAGTGAAAAGTGTACTGGTGAAAAGAGATGGGTATTATTCAAATATATTTCTATCTAGATAATTATTCGAATAAGCAGATCATTCTAAAAAATTTATTCGCCAATAAATTATCTGTAAATTAAATAACGAGTAACATAGAAGGCCTTTATATTTTATTTCCATAGTTTTTGTACAAAATTAGTATTTGTGTCCTTGGTTCAGTGCAGTTTCTGTTTTATAAATAATTTTTTATGGTTTACCCAGAAATGTGCCTAGAAATGTGGCTTAAGATGCAGACTAAAAAACATAGACTTAGGGTTCGTTCCCCTGTTGGCTAAATTATTTTATCTCTTATTGTCCCTTGTTTTATGTATAACAATGACATTAATACCAAGTCAAATTGCACCGTATTTCAGAGTACGTGTTGAAATGTAGATCTCTCTCTAAGTGGCTATATTGTTCACAGACGGTAGAAGTCAAGGGCACACCACCATGCATAGTAAAGCACTGCAGTGCTGAAACCATCCGTCAAGTTGAGCACACTTCACTGAAACATAAAAGTGCTTATAAGCGGATGGCCTCAGCAGTTTGGGCTATAACGCACTGGACAGTCGCAATGGTAAGCAACCAATGTAGTCGGACAGTTGACGGTCAGTGGTGACCGATCAGCTGAGCGAGGTGGACGTGGAGTATGTTATGCCTTTTTTCTCGTGAGGAACGTACCTTACTATAAGTATAAAAATTATTTTTTCCGTCGTTTTACTTTCTTTATGTGCTGCGGATTATAAGTTCACTTACATACATGTTGGAGCATACGGAGAATATAGTGACTCATCTTTTTTTACGCAATCAGTTTTGCATCAAAACCTTATTAGTAAAAATTTACTAACGTCAGGGGAAAATCCTATGTCAAACAAGGGAGCACTTATACCGAACATCATTGCCGGATACGAGGTATTTGCTATGTATGGACACTTAATGGTTTCTTATGAAGCTAGGAGTATAACAAACAATAAAAAAACATTTAAAAACCGGCTGTTCCGGACTAGGCGGTGTGTCGAATACACTCATTCAAATAAATGGAGAACGGAGAATTTTTCATCGCCCAGTAAGGATGTTCGAGATAAATTTACAATTTCCGTAAAAAATGAGTGCTGTGTTTTGCAAAATAATGTGCCAGAACAATCGTCATGAAAGTTATTTCACGATGCAAGGAAGGTCTAGCTGCTTCGACAAGTGCACGTGCACTGAAGGCAGCCATAAGTTCTCCACAACCGACAGCGCGGAGCCACCTGGCTGTCACAACGGCCCAGTACGCCGGCTACAATGCGCGGCTTTCCTTTTATTGGCTGCCGCAGACTGAATGCCTATCGCGTTACAGCCTTGCTTCACTACCGGCTCTGTACCCTTCATCTGTCTCTGCACCTGCCAATACGTCTCCCTCTTCCACTGGTAACATGGTGCAAGAACTCTACGTAAGCAGCAAACGATGAGAATGCAGCCGACAAAAGATCTCAATCTTCAAAAACTTTCTTAGATTGCTAACACTATCGGATGTGCGCCTTGTAGTTCTTCAAAATGAATGAACCAGGCAAGAACTCAGTGGTTCTTAACATCACCAGACCTTTTAATTTAAGGTCTCCTACAATGTTTATGGAATGTTGCTGGTCATCCAGAGTCACCTTAAGTGTTTTATAATTAATTCTGAGTGAGCTTGTTGTTAGAATATGAAATAGTTTTTCGATCCAACATCCGTCTTTGCACTTAAACCTTTGAGATTCAAGACACTGGGTTCAAAAATGGTTCAAATGGCTCTGAGCAGTATGGGACTTAATATCTGAGGTCATCAGTCCCCTAGAACTTAGAACTACTTAAACCTAACTAACCTAAGGACATCACACACACCCATGCCCGAGGCAGGATTCAAATCTACGACCGTAGCTGTCACATGGTTCCGGACTGAAGCACCTAGAACCGCTCGGCCACCGCGGACGGCACACTGGGTTCGAGTATTCAAAAGAGTTCATAATGTTGCAGCACACTTCCAACTTGAGTATTGTGGAATGTCAAGAGACCATTGTCACCTTTCTATACCAACTGCAGGCCGCCTCAAACCAGTTAGAAGGCTGATGAATAAAAAAAATTAAAAAAAAAAATAGAATTCCAACTGCAATTATTGCTGTAAAGTCTTATCCATTATTTAAAAACAAATAGTCCACCTTTATTGCTTTTATTGCTGTTCATGACCAAGAGAGGCTTACGACAAACTTCAGACATATAACAGCCAACGAATTGTAAAAGAAATCGGCTCACGAACTTCGGATGACATTATGACGTAAAAAGAAGATTTTATTGGGAATGCGATTAGAGAAGTGAAGCTTAAGTCGAACGCAACGAATTCCTTGCCAAAAATTACAGCGTAATTGAAGAGCTCTCAATTTTTGCTGAAGAAGATTATGAGCTGAAACTCATACATCGAAGTCTTGATTAGAAACGAATTCTGGTGTGCGCTGCATACGCGGAACGTTTTTCTTTAGTGTCATAACGGTAATTCTCCGTAAACCAAATAAACTCTCTGATGAGATGTTTAGTAGAAAGGATAGTTCTGAAAACTGACTTAAAAGAACCGGAAAGCACATTCATATAACGATTGACGAAGAATTGGAGTTATAAATGCAATTGGATTTCAAATTTCTCTATTATCCTTAACACTATTTATTCACAGATGACAAATAAGTGTTTTTATCGTGCAGGTGAATAATATTTTGGTTTATTTTTTATTCACGAATAACGATTATTAATTTATATCTGTATTCGTTATTCGCCAGTAGCATAAATTTCGCCCAAGTCAGGTGCTAACTAAAGCGCTTCGTGCATGGGCACACTGTTAATTCGCAGCCTGTGTGGAAATGAGTGCAGGCAAGAGAAACCCGCACGTCTCACGCGGCTGTACCAGCCGCGTATGCTTGCGCTCATGCGGTTGTGTTTAGCAACTTCCGCCAACGTTAGCGAATCGTATTAGCGCTCTCAACCGCACACCACAGGCATTTGTGAGCCACGCGGATAGGCTACCCGGTTGCAGGGCTCTGGTTTGCAGAATATCATACGAGAAAATGGCACACTAAGTGATGCTTTATAAATCCATATTGATATGTGAACAGAAGGTTTTCATGTTAAGGAAAACCATTACATTCGCACGTTCAAGAATTCTTCTCCAACTTGGTTTGAGGCACCTTGTCACCGTTCGCTCGGCTCCCCCCGACCCCGTCGGAGGTTCGGGTCCTCCCTCGGGAATGGGTGCATGTGTTGTCCTTAGCGTAAGTTAGTCTAAGTTGGATTAAGTAGTGTGTAAGCCTAGAGACCGATGACCTCAGCAGTTTGGCCCCATAGGAACTTACCACCTTGTCTGCACCAAACCGATGGTAGGGATATTGATCTGTAGTTATGAGGGTCTCTTCTTTTAGCCCTTTTGTGTACAGGAGTATACTGAGCTTTATTCCAGTCGCTTGGGACTGCGCATTTTGCATGAGTTTTGCTATAAATTCAAGGTAAGTAAGGGGCCAACGCCGCAGAATACTATCTGCGAAAGGGAACTGAGATTATATCTGCAGCTGACGACTTAGTTGTTTTTAACTCTTTCAGTTCCTTCTCTACTCCAGGGACGTCTTTTTCCTCGTCCTCCATCCAGGAGTCTGTACGAAAGTCAACCGATGGTATGTTAATATGATTATTCTCCGTGAATGACTTATTAAACACGAAATTTATAATTTTAGCTTTCCATTTCTGTCTCCTATTGCCTCTCCAGACTGGTGGACGAATGGCTGTATTGAAGCCCTACACCCTCTTGCGGATTTTACTTGTCACCAGAATGTTCTCGGGTTCTCGGCAAGATCTTTGCTAATATATGACAGTGGAAACACTTCCACTTGCTGCACGCACCGATCCTCTTATGAACACTCGAATTTCTTCTAACTTCTGCCTGTCGACATTCCCGCCTTCTTTTATCAACCGAAAGTGCAACAATTTCTGCTTCCTCAGGATTCGCGACCGTTTCGTCCTTTACGTATTGTTTTGCTTCGAAGCAAATATCGCCTTTGTTTTACTCTAAATTCACATTCTGTAGTTGGCACACTGTCCATTCCTGTAATTCTTCCCCACTTTAATTTTAGACAGAAATCATATAAGCGAATCTTATCATCTGTATCCTTTCACCGTGAGTTTGTATCTCACTTATTTCCTTCATTGCGTCTTCGGAATGTATCTCATAGGCTCAAAGATAGAGGACAAACACTGAATCATTGCATTCGTCCTTTCTTAATCCTAGCACTAGCTTCTTAGTCTTGTAATCCTATTGTTCTCTCTTCGATCTTAGATTTTATGTGTAGTATCCATCTTGATTATACAGGGTGTGTCATAATTAATGGCGTAAGCGCATACAGTTGGAAGTACTCGATACTAGAAGCAAACAGGTCTCAGTAAAAATAGGGTCGAAAATGCATACCTTAAGAGCTACCAGCAATTTTTCATCTTCGATACTGTGAAACAAATCTCTTCTACTGCAAACTCTTTGCTTTCCACATTTTGGGAAGTAGCAGTGTGGACCAAAACAAGAAAAACATGTCCAGTAAACATTTGCTCTAAAATGCATACCTTAAAAGTTATGAGCAATTGTTCATTAGAAGATTTGTGTTTCCAAGTAGCGAAGATAAGCACGTGCTCATAGCTCTTAAGTTATACATTTTAGAGCACATGTTTACTGGGCATTTTTTCTTGTTTTGGTCTATATTACTACTTCCCAAAATGTGGAAAGGAAAGAGCTTGCAGTAGAAGAAGTTTGATTAACAGTATCGATGGTGAAATATTACTCGTATCTCTTAATGTATGCATTTTCGATCCTATTTTAACTGAGACTTTTTTGCTTCTACTATCGTGTACTTTGAACTGTATGTGTTGACGCCATTAATTATGATACACCATGTATAGTGTGTACCTGTTTTGCAAAGAATTCCGGCTTACATTACATTTTCTTGTCTGGTCAGCAAAAACAAAGCATCTTGATTTTTTAATGTCTTGATTCTACTATGCGTAAGATCAGGACCACCTCTATCGTGTCTTTAACTTCCTTAAAACCAAACTGATCCGCTTTTAACAGATTGTCTTCTACTTAAATACTTACTTCCATATCATTGTCTACTACAAAATTATCTTTCTGGGTGGACATCTATCTCTATGAACGATACGCGATTCTGTTTTCGTCTTATATGTCAGCACAAGTTAAATATTCAAAAACTGTCTAATTAGAATAGTTCTTGGTCATGTGCTTATATAGTTTCTTTTCACCTCTAGTAACATCATCTCAAGATTTTTACTCTCGTTTATTTGATTTCATAGTAAAGAACTCTAAAACACGGCCCTAGTTAATTGTTAAGCCAGCAACATAGTCAATAAACCAGTAAAATATGCTCTGTCCAGAGCAATGTGATGTGCAATACACGCTGAATGAAACCTATAGGTCGGGTAATTAAAAACACAATAGCAAGATCTGTTGTCATCAGTTTCGATAAATGTCAAATACTTTGTCAGTTGCGATTTACTCAGAGAACTACCATCAATACAGCCTGCGGTTGAGAGAAGTACGTAAGGACTCCAAAAAATAACGTCACACATGTCGTCTAACTAAGACCATTACACAACAAGATGGTGCATTGTCAGAAGAGAATGAGAACAAATGTTTTGGGTGTCCAGCAGAGACAATTCTCCAGCAGTACCGATAACAGGTTAATCATCTTGGACGAGTGAAATGGAGCGAAAACTGATAACGCACGCCAAAGTTTGAAGTACTTGAGATTGTAAGATTCTTGTGGGCAAAATCTCTAAATTAGACACAGATTCACAGTGAAATTCTCACAGCTTACACACCAAATACAGTGTCAAGTCCAGCCGTAGTGAAATGGTGCCAGTAACTCGACAAAGGATGCACGGACACTGGTGATGCTGACCCACGATACACATTGTATTGTGGAACTCTTAGTCCAGTGGTTAGCGCTGCTGCCGCTAGCTTGAGGGGTTCTGGGTTCGATTCTCGACAGGTACGGGAATTTTATTCTTCGTTCGGTGACTGGGCTTTTATGATTTCCTAATCGCTTCATTTCAGTTTCTTCGATTCACATAGACTTGGTGACTATGTTGAAAAATATTATCGTGTATCTGGCGCACTGTGAAGTGTAGTGTATCATGATAATGTGCAACTTACATTTTGAAGTCACTTCGTGGTTTTCGACAGGGGCCGGCCGCCGTGGCAAAGCGGTTCTAAGCGCTTCAGTCCATAACTGCGCTGCTGCTACGGTCGCAAGTTCGAATCCTGCATCGGGCATGGAGGTGTGTGGTGTCCTTAGGTTAGTTAGGTTTAAGTAGTTCTAAGTGTAGCGGACTGATGACCTCAGATGTCAAGTCCCATAGCGCTTGGAGCCATTTGAACCATTTGAATCTTCTGACAGGGTTCTGTGAGGGACAGAATTCAGGCTGTGGGATCGAGTGTTTCATACTCGATGACGACCTCTAACTACCAGTACAACTGTTTTTGCCCATGTTATCACTGAGTGTTATGATAAATCTAGGCTCGTATCCGAAGGATCTAGCCACTGCGCCACACAGGTGGTCACACACGTATTTTTCATTTCTTTTTGAAATTCATCTTCTTGGGTAGAACCTTACGGGTATTCAGCTGTGTTTTGTTAACGTACTGTTATCGGTTTCACCTCTTTTATTGATAGTATTTAATTCACGTGATCGACTTCGCAATTATACCATGTTTCCCTAGACGTGCTTGAGGCAATCAAATTTAACCGAAACAATGAAGGATATAAAGTGACCAAAAACGTAACTGTATCGAAAATGAGCAGCGCTATTGTAAGAGCAAAATAGCAAATTCTTCTCTGCACCCCTCATAAAGGCCAAACATTTAGTAACCGAAATTTCATGGCTGCCTAATGAAAGATAAGTCGATCAATGAAAAGGCTAAATAATTAATAAAAATAACAGTGCATTAGTGAAGACAGTATTGTCTCCACCAGCTTGGAACTATCCGTTAGCAATTAAACGTAATTGTAGGCGACATTTGAAGTATTTATTTCAGTTGTTTTGTAACAGAAGTCGACAATTAATAGGTATAGCTGTAATTGGTAGTTCTCAAGAATTAACCTACAAAGTGGTTGTAATTATATTATTATTTCGTAAATCAAAAGCCAAGGGCATTGATACTTTTCCCTGCAATTATGAAGTGTGTATCCACAACTCTTCCAATGAAAGAGCAGTAACATTTTTATTCAAACAACTTAAACAGTTAGTCCAATTTTCACCGATAGCAATGAGAAACCACCTCCTTCTCTGATAGAGAGTATGATTTCTCATGATGATACATAATACATTTCAGGTATAATTTTCAGAATAAAAGTTTGAAGAGAACAGTGACGACTCTGCTAGGACCAAGCGCGCTGCTTGGCAAAAGACTGAGGTTTCCAGAAGGCATGGTCGGAAGTGAATGACCTTCGTGAACATGCACTTCATTGGGAGATGTGTAAATGATTAAAGTTGCACTTTTCCGCGACAGGTAGAACGGCCACAGCTTTCATTAGTACTGCTTGTGTTTAACTATAGCTCCAGCCTTGGTAGGGCGAAGGGGTGTAAACGGCGACAGATGTTAGCGTAAAATGCGTACCGTGTAAGATAGCACGTAATATACTTCCAGATGGGCCTAATTGTGAGTCTCCATTTTGCCAGGCAGTCAATTCGAGGAGTGTCCAGCCCCGTGGGCATTCGGATGTGAGATCAGCCAGACGTTGAGGTGTATGGGAACGACAGGGCACGCGCAGTCGTCAAGATTCAAGTCGACCACGCCTGACCACCACAAGGGAGAACCACCATATTGTGCACCAAGCCGATCATAACCTCTTTACAATTGCGTCTGTCATCAAAGGACAAGTAATGTGCTTCCTGCAACTTTCTGTATCAACTCGCTTCATTGGGTGGAGATTAGCAGCAGCTGGAGCAGGGAACTGCAGTCCCATAAGTTGTCTGCAGTTAATAGCATCACATAAACGGCTGCGTTTAGAGATATGCCGAGGCCAGGAAGCATGGAGTAGCGTTGAGTTGTGTTAGCCATGAACGGCACTTCTGCGCTACCTCAGGTAACCGCCGTCGGCGACTATGGCGGCTACCTGGAGAGAGGTCCTATTCTTTCAATATTTTGGAGAGTCACAGCGTCGCAGTGTGGGAAGCCATCAGATATTTCAGGTCACCTCTGGTAGTTATTGAGGAACCTCTGACGGCACAACGGTACGTCTCGGACACCCTACACTGAAGCGCAAAGGAAACTGGTATATGCATGCGTATTCAAATACTGGAATATGTAAATAGGCAGAATAAAGCGCTGCGATCGGCAACGCCCATATAAAACAAGTGCCTGCCGCAGTTGTTGGATCGGTTATTGCTGCTACAATGGCACATTATCAAGATTTAGGTTAGTTTTATCGTGGTGCTATAGTCGGCGCACGAGCGATGGGACACAACATCTTCGAGGTAGCGATGAAGAGGGGATTTTCCCGTGCTATTATTTCACGAGTGTACCGTGAATATCAGGAATCTGGCAAACCATAAAATCTTCGACATTGCTGCAGCTGGGAAAAGACCCTTCAAGAACGGGATCAACAACGAATGAAGAGAATCGTTCAAAGTGACAGAAGTGCAACCCTTCCGGAAATTTCTGTAGATTTCAATGCCAGGCCATCAACAAGTACCAGTGTGCGAACCATTCAACGAAACATCATTAATACGGGATTTCAGAGCAGAAGACCCACTCGTATACCATTGATGACTGCACGACACAAAGCTTTACGCCTCGCCTGGGCCCGTCAGCACCGGTATTGGACTGTTGATGACTGGGAATATGTTTCCTGGTCAGGCGAGTCTCGTTTCAAATTATGTCGAGCGGATAGACGTGTACGGCTACGGAGACAGTCTCATGAATCGATGGACCCTGAATGTAAGCAGGGGGCTGTTCAAACTGTTGGAGGCTCTGTAATGGTGTGGGGCGTGTGCGGTTGGTGTGATACGAGACCCCCGATATGTCTCGACACGACTCTGACAGGTGACATGTACGTAAGCATCCTGCCTGATCACCTGCATCCGTTCATGTCTATTGTGCATCCCGACGGACTTGACCGATTGCAGCAGGACAACGCGATCCCCCAAATGTCGAGAATGCATACAGAGAGGCTCCAGAAACACTCTTCTGAATTTAAACACTTCCTCTGGCCGCCAAACTCCCCAGACATGAACATTATCGAGCCTATCTGGGATATCTGGCAACGTGCTATTCAAAAGAGATCACCACCCCCTCATATTCTTGCTCATCTGTGGACAGCCCTGCATGATTCGTGGTGTCAAATCCCTGCAGCAATACTTCAGATATTATTCGAGTTCATGTCGCGTCGTGTTGCGGCACCTCTGCGTGCTCGCAGAGGTTCTACACGATATTAGACAGGTGTACCACTTTGTTTGGCTCTTTAGTGTATACCCTCGTGCGTCATTAGCGTGGTGCCATTTTCCGACAGGAAAATACGCGTCCACATATGCCATGTATACATATGAACTGTCTGCATGATGCCGCAATATTCCCGTACTTAGAAAAATTCCCAACTCTGTTCCTCATAGAGCATACTTGGGACAACATTTAACGTCAGTTTCATCTCAGGATATCGATTACCAGATACAAAAGCTGTGGATCAGCTATTCTGATAAGGGGATACAACATCTTCTTGACACCCTTCTCAACCAAAGCAGTGCATCCCTCAAGGCCAGATGGGATGCAACGGCATACTGAATTGGCTTATAAACCGCATTGCCAAGTTCCTTGTAAAACTGACTCGGTGTTATAATAAGCCACCTGGCATCACACACCATTTCAATCCGTGAAATTCCATTTCATTTCCTCCTAGTCTTCTCCGTACTTAACCTTTTTTTACTGGCTTTGTATCAACGACGGAAAGTCCTTTATTTGCGTAAAAGGCAAACGTCAAATTTAAATTCACCGGAAAAATGTAAGTTACTCCATCGTTATTAGTTCGTCGTTCTGAGACCGTTATCTGGGAGTATTAAGAGAGGGGGAAGGGAAGCTAGAAATGAAGATCAGTGCGTTTCGTCATGGTTTAGTATGGTGTGTGCGGGAGCGTCATGGAGATTATCGACCAACTGCAGTGGCAGCAACAACACGTGAGGCGGTTGCATTCCTGATGCCTTTACCATTAAGATTCTGAATGAGCATGTTCGATTACATGATTAAATAGCATTGACGATAAAATTAAAGGCCTGCCAACACTGACTCTTCCCGTGCACATCAAAATGAAGAAAAGGGACTTGACATTAGCACCCAAATTGCCACATATTTCACAAGGTAAGGTGTATAGATATTGATGTAAAACGGAATGTGAAACTCGGTGTTCACGCGTGGCCTGCTTCTTCAGATTAGCGCCAAACGGGACAACAGAAAGCTGTGCCCAACCTCCTTGTTAGGATCTTGGTTTATACTGAACTAATGTGTATCACTTCTGATCCGCTTGCTGACTAATAATGACCATTAATAGCATAATTTGTCGCTAGTGTTCATAAGGTATCTCGCTTAGGTGAGCCGTATTGTAAGCCCATTCCTCATAAATTCTAATCATAATAATTTGCGACAATATTATTGTTTACTTAGTACTTGCGCTCACATAAGTTTGTTTCTAACAATGTCCATGTCTCTTAACTAATACGATCACAGTCAGTCATTACTATGAGATCTACTATTAATGTATGGGAAGTATTGAATAATAACACTGGGCAACAAAAAAAGATTTTTTTAAAAAAGTCTAGGGTTTTCCCGCTGAATTAGACTAATTTTGATGCCCTGAGTCCGAAAATGACCTTGGTTTTGTTCTATCAGGTCAGGATTTTTTGCTACAGAAATTTTTAAAAATCGATTTTTCGTAAAAAAACAAATTTCTTTGTATCATCTGCTGAGAAACCCCGGAAGATTTTTTCCGTTTTCCTCAAGAAATAAAAGTCAACGTATGCAAATTCATTAAGTTTTTATTTACTCCATCAAATTAAATAAGCATTTTTATCATAATATTAGTATAACAATGAGCGTTACGTGACACAAAAGTTCAGAGTTCACGGCATGAATCGGCGTTTCTTCGATTCCCGTTTGTGAGCAGCTGCTGGGTTGTCTCTCTTCAGCATCCAGCAGTAGTCCGCCATCATGACTGCGTCCCACCTCCCCTGGTACCTATCCTCCATTTGGCGCATGTCCTGATGGAACCTTTCTCCCTGCTCGTCGCTCATCGCCCCAAGGTTTTCAGGAAACTTCTCCATGTGTGAGTACAGGAAGTGCATCTTTATACTCATCAAACACCCGAGCTTTTGAAAGGCCTCTATCATGCTGCTGATGAGTCTGGCGTGGTTTGCTGCCTTCGTGTTCCCCAGGAAGTTGTTCACCATCTGCACAAACGATTTCCACGCGGCGCACTCTAACGTGTTCATGGAGTTTTCGAACTCTGTGTCCTTTATGAGCTGCCGTATCTGTGGCCCATCGAAAATGCCGGCTTTCAGCTTCTCAATGGTCAGTCGCGGAAAGGCTCGGCACAGGTAGTGGAAGCACCTCCCATCCTTGTCCAGAGCACGCGTGAACTGTTTCATTAACCCAAGCTTCATGTGTAGCGGTGGGATCAATATCTTCTCCCGGTCAACAAGAGGTTCGTTTATGATGTTTCTCGCACCAGGTACTAACTGCTCTCGTGGCGGCCACACTTTCTTTACATACTGCTGGGCTCTGTCTCGACTGTCCCACATATATATAAAGCATGGGTATTTCGTGAACCCGGACTGCTGACCAAGTAGAAAGTTCACCATCTTGAAGTCGACGCAGATGATCCATTGGTGCTGCTCATATTGGATTTTGTCGAGCACGTACTTCACTGCTTCATATTTCTCTACGAGAGTTGTGGAGTGAGCAAGAGGGATTGAGGCGAACTCGTTCCCGTTGTGGAGGAGCACACACTTCAAAGAGCGCTTGCAGCTGTCAATAAAGAGTCGCCAATCTCTCGGATCGTATGTAGGAGCCCCGAGTTTAACAAGAAGACCGGCGACATCTCGGCAGTACACTAGGTCTTCCTCCTGGCAGAAGTAGCCCATGTAGTCCTCATGCCTTCTACGAAAGAAAGTGATACGCGCGTCCTCGCCAAGTAGATTTTTCTCTTTGAGTCTGGAGGCCAACAGCTCGGATGAAGTCTTCGACAAGCTGAGATCCCGAACAAGATCATTAAGCTCACATTGTGAAAAGAGCTGCCGACCATCTTGTGCTTCATACTCCTCGTTTGCTATATATCCTCCCTCGTCTGCAGTGGTGGCCTCGTCGTCGATGTTAGGAAGCTCTGTGAACGCTGGTACAGGAATTTCTTCGCAGTGAGCAACTGGACGGCGGGCAGATGGAAGGTCGGGGTACTGGAGGCTGTGCCGATTCTTCCGGTTGATGCCAGTAGTATTGATGGCGCAGAAGTAGCAATCCGATGCATGGTCAAAGGGCTCCCTCCAAACCATCGGAATCCCAAACTTCAGTGAAGTTTTCGTGCCCTTCGTCCACCGCCGGAGGTATTCCACGCACTTCTTGCAGACCGTGTGCGGTGCCCAGGGCTTATCTTGGTCAACCAGCTTGACATGAAAGTAAGCCTGGTAGGCGTTCTTCACAAATCCCGTGATGTTCTTCCTGTCCACTGAAAGCGTGTATTCTCCGCAGATGTAGCAGAAAACGTCTGGATTATTCATGCATGAACGTCGCGCAGAAGCCATATCAATCTGAAATAGTAATAGAAATATGCCGTTGACTGTCAGACAATAAAAATTAGAATAAATTTTATACTATAGTAAGAAAAAAAGGCATCTATTGGAATGATTAACTGTTACAATCTTAAAGGCTTCTTTTGTTTTCATACGTCCTGAATAATCCCCTTAAAACCCCTAATATTAGCATATTGAAGCCTATAAAAAGGCTTACATTTCAGGGAAAAATGGTCATGTAGGCCTATGGCTGTATCTCAAAAAGTTGACCTGATAGAGCAAAATCAATGTGATATTAGGACTCAGAACACCAAAATTAGTCTAAATCAGCTGAGAAACCCATGACGTTATTTTGGTTGTTGCCCAGTGTAATTTTTGAAGTCATATTTCACTCCGGTAGGCAATTTATTATCAGATATTACCTGATATGGGTTCTAATTCTTATTCACATGCTGTTCACTGTTGCACCTTTACAGACGTACGTTCATTAACAGCGGTGATTATTCGAGCTATCTGAAATAATCGACGTAAGACACATTCTGCGCAAATAACTCGCGATATCATTTCGTTTCTTATCTGTTATCTCTACATTCATACCTTTACTTAACTAAGCGCCTCGTGTCCATTCTCCGGCTCTAGATTAGACAGACTGCACACTGTCCACTCAAAAGTTGCCTAGCGTCCTCAGTAGCCGCGCTACGTTTCAAAGGCAAATACTACGTAGTACAGTTAGTATATCACTGGTACGAGAAACAAAAATTATGGCGAAACTCTGTTAATTTGTAAAAGAAACTGCTGGGATCATCAGAAGACCTATGAATAAACTATACATCCAAACAAAGTTTGTACCAATGTCATCAAAAACATCAGCCGTCGAGGTAGCTTTTTTCTGATGAGAAATAATGGAAATCCAACAATGTCACTAAAAATCGTAAGATCATTTAATAAATCTACACCACTTAAGACAAGCTCTTGGGCTAAAAGTATTCCTTCCGCTTCAAGTGAGACGCTCAAAATCCTTTAGAATGCAACGTTAAAGATTCAAAGTATATGAAGCAAATAATATTCGGTGTGCCACCACGTACTGCATTTTACGATATTCTACAGGTTACAGATCGCTCTGAGTATTTGTGATGAATGGGAAGTAGGTAAGGGCATTAACCGCAGATATGTTAAAAGTGAAAGGAAGATGGAAAGAGCTCGAGTCGGGTAGAACACATGACGTGGGAATGAAATTCGCGCAGGAGTCGCGGAGTGAGTGGCAAAGAGGCACCTCCGAGTGCTTACCCCTGCAGGCAAACTTCCCTGCACTGCAAGTTATCACGCCGTCGCAAAACTTGCTTCCGACGTCTGCCTTGAAGTTTCTGCGGAGGCAGGGGTTCCATCCCACTCAGCACTTACAGGACGGCCGTCGCAACATAAGAAAGTGGCGCTCCTGCTGACTGCGAGAGGTAAAAGTCGTATGAAATCTCTGCTAAAATCAACATCCTCTAGTCAGCAAGGACGAATTATTACAGATCTCGTGGTTGCAATTCTTGTGTCTATGATGCAAAACCGTACCTTATATCAACTGCTTCCTCTTCAGTTAGATGTTCACCCAGTTCAAAGCCACTTCTGTAAAACGTATCGTGCTCTTCAACAATAGTTGGATAATATATAAGTGTTGATTATTGTAATTACTGTTGGTCTCCCCATTAGCACCAAACTGCATATGCGATGACTGTGCAATGAGATGTTTTGAAAAAAGATGAAACTCTGTTAAGAAACCATAGTACAGATATCACCACACTGTCAGTTGACTTCTGCGAGTTATAGAAATAAAGTTATTACGCATTTCGGCTTTTAAATGTGCATTCCCACTGCATTGTATTACACATTTAATAATGCACAAAATTCACAAAAGAGAATGTAGGATACGGAAAGATGATTATATATATAGTTAAATCAGAAGTTGTAGACTGATGCGATACGTATCTCGCTACAGTAATACACAGTTTTGTGCGTTGAGACGTGTACATCTCATATCATTATAATGATAACAGGTAGCGATATACTTTCAAGAGTTGGAAAAAAATACTGTGGATAGCTATACAGGTTGGTCCATTGATAGTGACCGGGCCAAATATCTCACAGAATAAGCCTCAAACGAAAAAACTACAAAGAACGCAACTCATCTAGCTTGAAGGGGGGAAACCAGGTGGTGCTGTGGTTGGCTCGCTAGATGGCGCTGCCGTAGGTCACACGGATATCAACTGGGTTTTTTTTAAATAGGAACCCCCATTTTTATCACATATTAGTGTAATACGTAAAGAAATATGAATTTTTTAGTTGGACCACTTTTTTCGCTTTGTGATAGATGGCGCTGTAATAGTCACAAACGTATAAGTACGTCGTATCACGTAGCATTCCGCCAGTGCGGACGGTATTTGCTTCATGATACATTATCCGTGTTAAAATGGACCGTTTAGCAATTGCGGAAAAGGTCGATATCGTGTTAATGTATGGCTGTTGTGATCAAAATGCCCAACGGGCGTGTGCTATGTATGCTGCTCGGTGTCCTGGACGACATCTCCAAGTGTTCGGACCGTTCGCCGGATAGCTACGTTATTTAAGGAAACAGGAAGTGTTCGGCCACATCTGAAACGCCAACCACAACCTGCAACAAATGATGATGCCCAAGTAGGTGTTTTTGCTGCTGCCGCGGCTAATCCGCATATCAGTAGCAGACAAATTGCGCGAGAATCGGGAATCTCAAAAACGTCGGTGTTGAGAAAGCTACATCAACATCGATTGCACCCGTACCATACTTCTATACACGAGGAACTGCATGACGACGACTTTGAAAGTCGTGTACAGTTCTGCCACTGTGCACAAGAGAAATTACGGGACGATGACAGATTTTTTGCACACGTTCTATTTAGCGACGAAGCGCTATTCACCAACAGCGGTAACGTAAACCGGCATAATATGCACTATTGGGCAACGGAATATCCACGATGGCTGCGGCTCAGCGACAAGTGGAACATCAGCGATCTTGGCGGGTTAATGTATGGTGCGGCATTATGGGAGGAAGGATAATTGACCCCCATTTTACCGATGGTGATCTAAATGGTGCAATGTATGCTGATTTTCTACGTAATGTTCTACCGATGTTACTACAAGTTGTTTCACTGCATGACAGATTGGCGATGTACTTCCAACATGATGGATGTCCGGCACATAGCTCGCGTGCGATTGAAGCGGTATCGAATAGCATATTTCATGACAGGTGGATTGGTCGTCGAAGCACCATAGCATGGCCCACACGTTCACTGGCTCTGATGTCCCCGGATTTCTTTCTGTGGGGAAAGTTGAAGAATATTTGCTATCGTGATCCACCGACAACACCTGACTACATGCGTCAGCGCATTGTCAATGCATGTGCAAACATCACGGAAGGCGAACTACTCGCTGTTGAGAGGAATTTCGTTACACGTATTGCCAAATGCATTGAGGTTGACGGACATCATTTTGAGCATTTATTGCATTAATGTGGTATTTACAGGTAATCACGCTGTAACAGCATGCGTTCTCAGAAATGATAAATTCACAAAGATACATATACCACATTGGAATGACCAAAATAAAATGTTCAAACGTACCTACGTTCCGTATTTTAATTTAAAAAACCTACCTGTTACTAACTGTTCGTCTAAAATTGTGAGCCATATGTTTGTGGCTATTACAGCGCCATCTAACACAAAGCGAAAAAAGTGGCCCAGCTAAAACATTCATATTTCTTTACGTACTAGACGAATATGTAATAAAAAATGGGGGTTCCTATTTTAAAAAAACGCCGTTGATATCCGTTTGACCTATGGCATCGCCATCTAGCGGGCCAACCATAGCGCCATCTGGTTTCCCCCTTCAAGCTAGACAAGTTTCGTTCTTTGTAGTTTTTTCATTTGACGCTTATTTCGTGAGATATTCGGGCCGGTCACGATCAATGGACCACGCTATATACACTGATGACAAAAAGAAATCGCATACCAATGAGGAGTTGTGCGACTTAAAAGAAAGTTGGTAGGCGTGTTTCTACATCTTACAGACAATGCCTGTTCAAGATTCGTGCGAGTCACATAAGAGAGTCGCTAGTAGCGCCTATGTGAGGATGCAAGTCAGGTTTGCATTAAATACACGCTTTCACTGTCGTGAGTGTTAGTTACCCTTGAGACTGGACGTGGTGAGTTGATATTAGTCA
The DNA here is from genome assembly GCF_021461385.2 of Schistocerca piceifrons. Taxonomy (NCBI): domain Eukaryota; kingdom Metazoa; phylum Arthropoda; class Insecta; order Orthoptera; family Acrididae; genus Schistocerca; species Schistocerca piceifrons. The sequence continues at coordinate 400,497,514 of NC_060145.1, forward strand.
GGAATGCTTTTAATGCGACGAGGGCGCACTTATCAACATCGACTTGAGCGAAATCGTGTAATAAATCTACAAGATGCTTAATGTTCCTTCTGCAGTATTTTAAAATGACTTGGTTGGAATGTACCCACTATATATGATTCCCATGAGCGGTTTTGACGAGCTTGTTCGGTCGCTAGAAGACCGGGTTCGCGACAGTCACGTGGCACAGTCGAAAAGGAAGGCCGTCACCTTCGGCGTATACCGTTGGTGCATCGTACAACTACTGTAGCAGGAAACTGAGGAGCAGTTGGCACCGCAGTGACACATCGAATTGTTACTAATCGATTTCTTCAAGGACAGCTCCGACGCAGACGCCACGTAACGAGCATTCCACTCACTCTAAACCACCGCCATTTACGAATTCAGTGGTGTCAACGAGAGCTCATTTGAGGTCAGGATGAAGGTCTGTTGTATTTTATGATGAAAGCTGGTTCTGCCTCGGTGCCAATGACGGCTGTGTGTTTGCTAGGAGGAGGGCAATTGAAGGCGTGCAGCCAATATGTCTGCGTGCTAGATGCACTGGACCTACATCCGGAGTTTTGGTCTGTGGATGCGATTTGTATGACAGCAGAAGCACTCTCCTGGTTATCACATGCCACCTGATTGTAAATCTGCACGTCAGTCGGTGACTGGACCTGTTGTGCTGCCATTCATAAACAATATTCCAGGTTTTTGTTTTTCAACAGGATAATGGTCGCCCACCTTCCGCTATTATAACCCATCATGCTGTACATTCCTTCGCCTTTTCGATCACCAAATGTGTCTCCAATCAAGCATCATCGGACGGTAACTCCAGCGTCCCCCACAAACACCATTATCGGCCCCTATACTGAGCAAGTTTAATAATCATGGAATTCTATCCCACAAACTGACTTCCGACATCTCCACAATACAATTCATGAACGTCTGCATCCTTGAATTCAACATTCCGTCTGTTACAATGGTTATTAATAAACCAGCATTTCGCATTTGATTTATTTCGCGCTTACGTTAACTTGTGATCTTCCAACCACTTTGCACTTGTCTTGTGATAGGGAATGTTGACGTGATAAAATGTATCTAATGAACAATTTTATATGTCTGACATAACAGTGCCTTTGAAAATGACGGGAAGTCGAAACACGTAAGGTTGTTGGGAAAATGAAAGTGTGGTCAAGACGTAAGAAAAGTTATTAACAGTGTACCCAAATAGCTACTTTGTCTCACTGGATTTTCATGCAAATTTCAGCTCAGTAAAGTATGTTACCGTGACAAATCTATTCCCGGAATTTCATAACTATACATTAATAATTTTCTGGCGTTGTGATTTTTTTGCTTTGGTGTAGACGGCTGTGACCGATCAAATGTGGCGGCACATTTTTATAGGCGGCATAGTGCACACGAAAATCAGATCAAATCACCATTTTATGCAATCCAAGAATGTCTGAAGTAACTAACTGTGGTTTCTTGTACATCATAGACAGTATTTTGAAACGTTACTACACATCTCAGTAATTCTGCTCTTTTGTACATAATTTGCATGCAGTGGACGTATATGTTCCGGAAAACTTCATAGACTGTATCGAAACATAGGTGTGTGTGGTACGTCAAAGCCATTTTCAAACGTTACGTTGAAAACCTATGGTTACATTTCATGTTTTTCACTGCCAGGAGAATAAATTTGTTCTCGAATTATAATTGTCATCCTGATTAAATCGTTCTAAAATTACCAATTTAACTCTGAAAACCCTAGGTCAAAATGAAACATGGGTCCAGTTAGGTTCCTGAGATACATGGGCCCAGTTCAATAATTTTCTAAATCGGTCATCTTAAAAATTTTTTTTACCGATAGTGCATCATTTATTAGGAAGGAAGACAGTTATTGAGCTATTATTTTCCAAATATATGCAAAACAAATTTTAGCTATGGAAGGGGTTCGTATTCATATATACCTTCAGTAAGAGAAGTGGCAGTTTTCATCGTCTAGAGAATGGACAGTCCTGCAACATCGTCATTGTTCACCAAGAAACAACGATGGAATCAAGATGGTTGCCGAACATGCATCACATGGAGGTTATGCTGCCCTCAAGTAACAACTTCCTGCAGGTCGTCCTACGGTAATGATTTTGCTCTCACAAATTATCATCATTTTGTGGCAGAAATAGGTGCACGGACGTTCTAGCCTCTGCTCAGTCTGCCTGAGTTTTATATTATACAGAGGTCCGCTGTGACGCCATTGTGTCAGCTAATACATAAATGAACCTCTAAAGTTGCACCGTGTGTGACGGTCACCGCATTACTGTTGCGGAACTTTCATTGCCCCTACGATGTTTCTGGATCACACACACAAACTTACACCACTTCAGTAGTCAATTCTCAAACTGCCAATTAAAAGAGGAAAGACATAGTGAAAGGCGTGAAGCAGAACAGTAGAAATTGGGGAAGACTTTTCACTGTACTAATGAAGAATGAAACAGTCACTCTGCAACACCCTAAAACCTTTATGTTGACAGCTTAGGATGGATTATAGACATTCACAAAACTTTAAATAGGGAATTACACTGGCCTCGTAATCCGCTAAAACAGGGGACAGGTTCCCGCTTAAATCTGTTGCTGCCCGCTCGTCATAACATAAAAGCGCACTGTGTTAAAATAAAGCGTAGTGGAAACCTTACGCCACGGACGTCACAAATGGACTGGTCCTCTCGCCGAAGCAAAAGGCCATGCGTAAAGGAGCTATGTTCTGTTCGGAGACAAGTGAGCAGGATTTGATCCCACCTGTGTGGCCGGAAGCAGGAACGCTGCGAATGTCAGAGTGTCTCACAGCCCGCAGGTTGTTGCCCCTCATTTCGAACCACTCTGTCCCTAATTGATGCACGCGGCTTTTGATTCAACAGAGAGTTCGCAGCCTGCAGCGAATATCATACTGTTCAGGTCTGTTATCCCTGCAAGCCTTCTTCGTTGCTACCTCAGCTTGCTCATGTCTCTTTGCTCCCAGGTGTCCAATTCCCCACCAGATTATCACTACCTTTATATGCCGCTGCAGCAAGAAAAGTTAATGTCGTACTACTTTCTTTGCTGGAGATATTTGTCGAATGGCCCGTAAAGCGCTAAGGACATTGGGGCAGATGGGAAACAAGTTCTGTTGTTCTCGTCTCATCTGCTTCAGTGCCTTCATAATCGCGTACAGCTCGCATGATAGACCGGGAGTAATTTGGTTGCCGGATTCTGGAAACACTATCATGGAGAACTTTGAGCAGGCAAGGGATTATCCCACTTTTGATTCTATGTACATACAATATTTCAAATGCTCATCTAAAATATTACCAAACACATATCTAGAAATGATATTTGGAATGTTTTTTTTAAATTAATCAAATTTAAAACAACTTTGTGGCTCTAAAGAAGCCAGGGTGATGATACAGCACACTCCTGGTGTAAAACATTATGTTCCCCATACCCATCTTTTTTAACGCCCCTAATGTTATGGTGGGTAACTGTGTACTCTTTGTGATCACACCTTACAGTGCTATTGTATGGGCTGAATATGGCTGACTCATCATTGTGGATTTATGATCACACGTTAGGGTGCTATTGTAACGGCTGACTCAAAATTGTGAGGTTAGGTTTGCGTCTAAGTTTTTAAGGAAAAGTCCGTCTAGTGAAAGAACGGGACGTTATAAGTGCATGGTGTGCTGCAGCAGCTGTTTGTTTTCAAAAAGACTTGATGAGGGTCACCCATTATCCGTTACGGCCTAGTGGACCAGGTGCTCCAGGTACATAACTCTGTAATCATTTCCTGCAAATAACTACACCCTTCGTGCATAGAAGCATCATAACAAGCCAGTGAAATCTGAGTGATTTGTGAAACCAGAGATCCAGAAACAGCACAAAGGCACTGTGGCAGACGATTGTGTGTGTGTGTGTGTGTGTGTGTGTGTGTGTGTGTGTGTGTGTGCGCGCGCGTGTGTGTGTGTGAGAGGAAGAGAGAGAGAGAGAGAGAGAGAGAGAGAGAGAGAGAGAGAGAGAGAGAGAGAGTGTATCCGAGATGCAATTTTTTTTTTCAAGTAAACATTGTATAACTAAGGCAAAAGGCGAAAAAAATCATTGACACGATGATGGAATGAAATGATTGTGTGATATTATTTATCAGGAGGCCCTGTCTAGTGTTGTTCAGCTGTTTGGTATAATCTTTCCATTTGATGTCACTTTGGGCACTAGCGTGACAATAAAGATGAAATGGAATAATGGGACAACAAATAGACCGAGATCCTCAGCGAAGAAAATCTGCAACCCGACCGGGAATCGAATTCAGTACCTCACGATTTAAAAGCTGCAACACTACACTAACCACTACATCACTTTTTGTGTTTTCTTTCCGTTTTTCATACTTCTCCTTCTGCAGTTCTGTCTCTCATACGCCATCGATATAACCTTCACTTAGTCTTTTATTACAGTGGGCGGCCAGTCCGCTGAACCGACGCTCTGAGATACCTTGGCCAGATACCCCATTTTCATTGAAAGCCTCCCTGTCTTTGGTGTAATGAAGCAATTATTGACCTGTCAAAACATTACATTCCTCGAGTATCAAAATTAAATAGCAGAATATTTTGCATAAATACAAGATATGAACTAACAGTCATGAAAATATGTTCAGAATATTATTTATGCAGACTTATCAAAGAATTTGTGTGTCGTCACTATCATTCGGGCTATCTGCACTGTTACTATCACTTCTGATATTATCTTCACTCTTCATTACAAGTGCGAAAGTGAGGTCCAAACTCCAGCTTCTACAGGTGCCAAGATGACGCTCTTCTACTTACAGATGAAAACTAGAAGTATGATTTAATACTTTTAACAACAATGGTGTCAACAGTAAACAGTAGAAAGAGATACATGCATTGTAATTGTTGAAATGGCTCTGAGCACTATGGGACTCAACTGCTGTGGTCATAAGTCCCCTAGAACTTAGAACTACTTAAACCTAACTAACTTAAGGACATCACACACATCAATACCCGAGGCAGGATTCGAACCTGCGACCGTAGCGGTCGTGCGGTTCCAGACTGTAGCGCCTTTAACCGCTCGGCCACTCCGGCCGGCTGTAATTGTTGATAAGAACTCAAATCTACTCTAGTATTTGTGGAAGTATATTTGACGACTGAACTCGCTAGTTCTGTCTAGATAGATGGCTGTGAGACAGTAGGTAGTTTTGTGCGTCTGGTCACGGCGTGCAAAACAGATATAAAAATACAGTGTCTAGCTTTCTGTTAACTGTTACTTCATGAATGTTTGTTTCCGCTGGCAGTTTGTTTTGAAATGAACGCTAACGCAAACGATAACTTCTTTTACAATACCTGGCCAGGCATCTTTAGATGGGGTGCTAAACTTACTATCTGTGTAACATTTGTCGAGATGAGGCTCTTCAAAGTCTGTGCAGTTTTCCCTCTCGGGGCTGCTCTGTCCGTCAACACACTCTGTGTTTGTCTCAGTGTCACCTCGCGAAAGAACCGAGTCCAGATTTTCTGAACGCGTCGGCCGCCTGATCTGTCGCTGCCTCCTTAGCGGATGGACACAGCTGCCTGTGGGGGAGTGAGTAAGCACGCTGCCAGTGAGCGTCTGGCGCTTGCCTGCGTGCTGACAGCGCCCCTCACGCCGTGAGAACAAATACTTCGCTCCAATCCTAAAACAATCATCCCAGGAAGCGGCGACGCCGCAGCTCTGCAGAGAATAGTTTACCTCGCCACCGACAGAGCCTGTGCTAACACGGAACACACTCCGCCCACCGTTATGTCAACACACGTCCGGCCGCCGATCGACCGCGGCTGATCGCTGAGATTACTGACAAAGGGGCCGCGGCAAGTCCTTAATTAAACATTCCGTCGTAACACGTAAACTTTTTTAACCGCGCTGATGTGTTGACACACTGGTGTTGTCGTTGTTGTGGTCTTCATGCTGAAGATTGATTTTGATGTAGCTCTCCATGCAAGCCTCGTCATCTCTACATAACTACTGAGCCCTTACCGTCACGGATCTGAGTGTTATAGTCAAACCTTGGCTTTCCTCTGCGATTTTGTTCCCCTCTCCTTCCCAACACACTTCCCACCACAGGAATCCTGACCACTCCTCAATGCCTCAGAACGTGTCCTATCAGTCGATCCAAGTTTTACCTTAATGGTCTTTTCTTCTCACTTTTAATCAGTACTTAATATTTTAGCTGATGTACCAATCTAATTTTTAGCAATTCCCGAACTTGTTCACTCTTCTTCTCTATACACCACATCGTCAAGGTTTTGCTTCCATACAAGGCTACACTGCAAATAAATATTTTCAGAAAAGACTTCCTAACATTTAAATTTCTAACATTTAGAATTTTACTTCCGTGTTTGCCAGATCATGATAATACTGTATTGACGCTAACTATTGTTTCAGCAAAAAGTGTAAGTCCTTACCAAAAAGTAATGAGAAGAAGTATGCACCATTGCGTTAACAGCTGCAACTTGGTAGCTGTCTGTGTGGCGACATATCGGTCATAATAACAGAACACAGGAGATTGCGAACCTTGTTATAGGTGTTTAATGAGCATCAGTTTGCTGCGGCGAAAACCACAGATCGCGTCCGTGTTACTGAAATGCTGAAACTGAAGATGCTCTTGTTCAGGCTGCGGCACCTAAGCCCAAAGAAACTCCTAAAGAATGTCCTGATGAACGTGAGGTACACCATAACGAAGCACCAGGATCTTCAATAAATACTGCACCCATTAATCCGAAATACCACCGAAGTATTTTGGAATTTAAACCATTGCCTAAAGCGAGACCACGTGTAAAAAAATAGAAATGCCCAGGACGTTATGCGTAAATATTTTAAGAAACCTACCTATTAAATTAATAGCAGATAATAATGACATTTAAAAAAACAAAGAAACTTCCAAAGAAGTACAGTGTCCTTGAATGTGATGAGCTCTACTGATGGAGTGTTGCAAATAACACATCCGATGGGATGAGAAGCGTTCGATCTTCAGAGCAGCAAAACTTGTATTGTTGGAAACCAATAACGTTGAGTTATATTAATTTTCAACGAAATAACCTGTACAATAAATACGTAGCAGTGTTTAATTAATTAATGTAAGAATAAAAATGCATTCAATTTTTCTCTGTATTGTCATCTTGCCCCAAAACCAAGTTCACCTTGCCACAGCAATGAGGCGGGGTGATACTTTCGCATTAGCTTTTAAAACTGGCAAAATAATTGTGATTACGGCAAAATAAAGAAAGGTAGTTACAATATAATAAGAGGCTATGAATTCATTAATAGTGGTTAAGCTCCAACATCGTCAACTTGGCACGTTGTCCCCAATAAATATAGAATATTCATCCGGAATAAATGATTTGACCACTATGGAAAAGTGCATCAGTAATTGATATAAAAGACTAAAAACTACGGTGACTTGCTTGTGGCAATGGATAGTACTACGAAACATAGGATGGGGCAGCATACGCCGATGGTGAAACATAAACGTCCTGAAGAGATCAGCGAAGGTGATACATGTAGTTGCATAGCTGACAGAGGTGTCAGTCGCTAAATTTATACTCTGTCTTATTTCGAATATCTTCGCTCTCTTTGGTACGTGAGCCAGCTTGTAGAGTAAGACCTCAGACATCCATGTGTACATTGCTTTTAAAATGATACGGTTGTGATCTCAAAGGGCGATCTTTATGACATTCAGCGAATTCAAAGCGCGTACTGATGACAGCATCTCTCTGAAACCTCAGCTTTTATTTATAGTATCATCCGCGTGGCATAGGTGCGCCAGACGCCCTTGAATCACTTCTGTCGGGCGTCTTTCGTGACTTATGATGGTCTGGAGACTGTAAAACCACAAGATACTCGTATGTGCTTGCAGAAATATCGTGTGGTCGTTTATAAGAATTCCGCCAACCTCCTTGAAATATCGAAGTCTTCCAGTTTTACCGTCGTGTTTAGTTACGTGATAAGTCTACAGGGTGCGTAAAAAATTTTGTAAAATGGTCAGAGCAGTGTGCTGGCAATCGATTCGGGCAAAATTTTGCAGGTAAATATTGATAGGAAATACAGATACTGCCATAAAACGGCAACCAATCAATGTCGAGTACATAAAAATTTATACGACTATACGGCAAGCAAACGGGATAGGCTGCGCCTACCACTTGCCGCTTGGTTACAGAATTATTCGTATCAGGATTGTGTTAATAAAGTGTAGAACTGTGATATATTTATTGCGTTATACCTGGTTATAACATTATCCATTTTATAATATATATAGATTTTGTTAATTATTGAGACACGTCCTTGTATGAAAGAATTCTCTTGTTTTGTGAACAGTTCGTACTGTCCTCCTATACTTTACATCTTGTTGTCTCCGTCTTTCGATTCTAATAATTCTGGGATTGGGTTTCGTTACTCTACCTCGACTAGGCAAGCACTTAATGCTGTTATGAAAAGTTAACTCCTAATAGCCATTCTTGGGTGTAACTTAAAGAATTCTCTTAAGGATCTACATTTATTGTACATTGTGTTACTTATTGCAAAATGTTTCGTGATTTTATTGTATACAAATTATATTTTCTGATAGGTATACGCCCCCACAGCCCCAGTCCCTTTCGGTCCTCAGCCTATACTGCTCTTAAAATTTAAATTTTCCAATGGTATCAATTATTTGGTAAAACTATAAGAAATTATGATCACACACATGATACAAAATCAGTAACTTAACATTAACTAGCGATGACGGTTCTTGGTATCATGGCATTGCGGTTGCAAAAGGATTTAACGTCCCGTCGATTACGATATCATTAGAGAAGCAGCACAGGCAGGGTTGATGAAGGACTGGAAGAAAAATTGGGCGTGTCCTTTGAAAGAAAACATTCTGGCACTTACTACAAGTGGTTTAGGGAAATTTCGGAAAACCTAAAAGTGGACTGCCTGACATAAATTTGACTACAGTGACCTCCTGAACCGGCCGCTGTTTCCGTGCGGTTCTAGGCGCTTCAGTTTGGAACCGCGTGACCGCTACGGTCGCAGGTTCGAATCGTGCCTCGGGCATGGATGTGTGTGATGTCCTTAGGTTAGTTAGGTTTAAGTAGTTCTAAGTTCTATGGGACTGATGACCACAGATGTTAAGTCCCATAGTGCTCAGAGCCATTTGAACCATTTGACCTCCTGAATGCTATCCACTGCGCCTCTTCACCCAGTGATTACGTCTGCAGAATTCCTCATTCAGATAATATAAGAATTTAATTTAGGATCAAGCCCAACACTTTCTAATCAAGCTGGTTAGGTTGAACTAAGAGATCCATGAGACACGTTATTTCAATGCAAGTCACTTACGCCATCTATTGCTCATGCATTAATCAACGAAAACATAAGATAGTAGCAATTGGATGAATACTGCCGACTCAGCCCGAGCCGGTCATGAACTGAATACGTGATGAAAAACATGGCGAATAGAGAAACTTGAAAACTTCCGAGCGGGCACGTCCATCCTGCGGGGAAGAGAACGTGCAAGTAGCGAAACATTTCAGGCAGTAACGAAACTGTATTTCCAGTCTCGTAGCATTTGCATTATTCAGTAACAAATTCATACTATATCCAACAGGTCTAGTCATAAGGCAGTATTTCATACGTCGCTGCATCAGCTAAAGAAATGCAGTAAGTAACTGAGAGCGTCAGGTGGACGTAGACACACATTTTTTCACTAGATCTGGAACAGTACTTACCCATTCTTCGACACTTTCCTTAACAGCTTAGTCTTCTTCTCGTTTCAGTAGTATCACTTATTCCAATCGAAAGCCTTCTCATCCATTACTCGATCAATATATAATTGCAATGACGAAGGTGGCCGCCCCCTTTTGGCTCTTCTCGGGGGCCACATTAACACCCTCTTAAGTCACTTGTCATTACTCATTCTTTCATCCTGTGGAAACCATTGAAGACTTTTAGTCTCCATCTACTCATTATGGAATGTGTTGATCTTACCTTCATGGGTGACCTGCAGGTATTTTCTCGTTAAATCTAATTTCATTTATCTTATCTTGTCCCTTCTGCCAATTTGTCCAGTCCCGATGCTCTCAGCAATACCGCGTGACGTCGCCTCTAATTTTCAAAAATGGTTCAAATGGCTCTGAGCACTATGGGACTTACCATCTGAGGTCATCAGTCACCTGGAACTTACAACTATTTAAACCTAACTAACCTAACATCAATGCCCGAGGCAGGATTCGAACCTGTGACCGTAGCAGTCGCGCGGTTCCAGACTGAAGCGCCTAGAACCGCTCGTCCACAACGGCCGGTCCTAATTTTCACCAGTATCAAACTGAAGTACTCGAAGATCTTAAGAAGACAGAAAAGTTCAGGATGATTGGTGATAGTGAATGTAACGTATTTGATTGTTTCAGATATGCAGGGCTCGTGCGGAGTCGGGTAGTGTCATGCTGTAGAAAAGGGTGCTCCATGTATGTACAAAATCTTCGAATTCGAAACTCGATTACAGCATGCTGCTTCTCACACACGGACATAGTTACCTTACACACCGCCATGTTTTAAGATACTATTCGGAGCCCTCTAGTCGCAGAGGGCTGCAAACATGTAGACATGAATTGCAAGGATGTAAAATGTTAATAATATTTGTTTTATTTAAAAAGCTTTCAGACTTTTCACATAAAAATTCGATGGTATTTGCACTGGTATCTTTCGTCTTTAGAAACAAAAGGATACTAAGACGTGTACTAATGCACCGGGAACTAGAACGAGCAATGCGAAGGGAAGGCTGCATGTTCAGAAACTGGCTATCATCAGATAGATGTTACGTGTATTACGAGTTGAAAAGATTGCGGATGTAAAGCAGAGCAACATGTGAGTCAAAAGACTGCCATGAAAAATACAGATGCAATAGTTTCGCTGCTACGAGCTTCCTCCGGTCAAGACAACCCCAGCTACTGACTTCCATCATACGCTGCTCGATTCCCACCTTCCCTGCTATATATCTGTGCCACGCCAGTCTATATCAACAGGTCACGTCCCCTAACCCTCCTCCTTTCAGCCCTACCAACCTCTCCCGCAGCGATGCATGTGCAACTGGGTGGTACTATTTCCCAAGTGACGGACGCCCCGGGGACATGCAATTTGTTCTGGAAGTTCTTCTCTGCACGTTCCGTTATCGTAACTCGAGGATGTAGCGTCTCCACCGCGAGAGAAATAGTCTAAAAAGTGGGAAAAAACGGGTAAAGGGAGAAGGAAGAAGATTTCCGGCCGCAGTTTGTGTTCGCTGTGGAGAAACACATGTAACGCATCGGCAGCGCCCGACGGAGTGTGACGAAGGAGGCGGCTGCAGAAACTGTGTGATCGGTGCGTACGGGAGCAGAACAGAAGGGGTGTAGCCAGGGTGCCACTGACGCAAGGGAGGCACCAGAGGCGGCGGAAACTGGCGCCGGGGGGGGGGGGGGGGGAGGGGGCGAAACGACGTTCCCTGTGACGTCCCTAGAGAGAACGCCCCAGGAGGGTGCTTGTAAAGAGGACTTCTAAACTTCGTTTCACTCATCTGTGATTCTGAGAGACATTACACCTGCTGCGAGCACGTTTTCCTTTCTTTCAGTTTCAAGCTGTTCTTCCGACAGTCTCTACATGTGCACTGGCGAATATTACCCTTGCCTGTCTCGACATAGTACCGAAATTTCACCCTTTTATCGTTTGGAAGGAAAATTTACGGGCTGCCAGTTCTGGAACGATAAGGGACTGAAGACCACCAGTTTTTGTTTGTCGATCATAAAAAGCTAAAGGTTCTCGAAAGGAATTTTTATTTCTTATGCTGTATTTAGACACCAAGTCTTGTCCTATACAGCATGGGCTTAATAACATGTAGATTTTGTAACACAGTTCAGACGCAAAGATGTGTATTTTTCTCTTAGCTAGCATTTTACTTAATGGCTTTAAATAATTTAATTGCAGTTTACGGATGTTGTACAGAACAGTAAAATGACCAAACCAGGTTTTTTATGATGCCTTGGTTGGGTGAATTGTTATCAAATGTGGATTTAAATAAAATCTTCGTGACCATTTTGCTGTGTCTTCACTAAATCAACATGGGGTATTTAAGTTTCATTGTTTAAGCCTGCATCATAACAGCTTTCATGTTGTTACAATACTGTTTATACTGACTTCAAAAAAAAAAAAAAAATAAAGAGTAATGCTCGAATGTATGTGAAATCTTTCGGGGTCACCAGTCCCTAAGCTTACACACTACTTAACCTAAATTATCATAAGGACACAAACAATAATGCCCGAGGGAGGAGTCGAACATCCGCCGGGACCAACCGCACGGTCCATGACTGCAGCGCCTTAAACCTCTCGGCTAATCCCGCGCGGCTATACTGACCTATACCATCTGTAGTGAGGAAACTACGTGTTATTACTCTCGGGATGTTCAGTTGTCTACGTCTTTATGGGGACGAGAACGATAACAGGTAGAAGATTTTAGATAGTAAACTTGTTCAGTTACGTGTTCTCGTGAGAAACTCTCCCATATACAATTACCAGCCATTACAAGAGGCGTAAGCGTTCGGGTATTGTTGTTTGTTTGTTGTGGTCTTCAGTCCTGAGACTGGTTTGATGCAGCTCTCCATGCTACCCTATCCTGTGCAAGGATCTTCATCTCCCAGTACCTACTGCAACCTACATCCTTCTGAATCTGCTTAGTGTATTCATCTCTTGGTCTCCCTCTACGATTTTTACCCTCCATGCTGCCCTCCAATGCTAAATTTGTGATCCCTTGATGACTCAGAACATTTCCAACCAACCGGTCCCTTCTTCACGTCAAGTTGTGCCACAAACTCCTCTTCTCCTCAATTCTATTCAATACCTCCTCATTAGTTATGTGATCTACCCATCTAATCTTCAGCATTCTTCTGTAGCACCACATTTCGAAAGCTTCTATTCTCTTCCTGTCCAAACTATTTATCGTCCATGTTTCACTTCCATACATGGCTACACTCCATACAAATACTTTCAGAAACGACTTCCTGACACTTAAATCTATACTCGATGTCAACAAATTTCTCTTCTTCACAAACGCTTTCCTTGCCATTGCCAGTCTACATTTTATATCTTCTCTACTTCGACCATCATCAGTTATTTTGCTCTCCAAATAGCAAAACTCCTTTACTACTTTAAGTGTCTCATTTCCTAATCTAATTCCCTCAGCATCACCTGACTTAATTCCACTACATTCCATTATCCTCGTTTTGCTTTTGTTGATGTTCATCTCATATCCTCCTTTCAAGACAATGTCCATTCCGTTCAACTGCTCTTCCAAGTCCTTTGCTGTCTCTGACAGAATTGCAATGTCATCGGCGAACCTCAAAGTTTTTATTTCTTCTCCATGGATTTTAATACCTACTCCGAATTTTTCTTTTGTTTCCTTTACTGCTTGCTCAATATACAGATTGAATAACATTGGGAGAGGCTACAACCCTGTCTCACTCCCTTCCCAACCACTGCTTCACTTTCATGCCCCTTGACTCTTATAACTGCCATCTGGTTTCTGTACAAATTGTAAATAGCCTTTCGCTCCCTGTATTTTACCCCTGCCACCTTTAGAATTTGGAAGAGAGTATTCCGGTCAACATTGTCAAAAGCTTTCTCTAAGTCTAGAAATGCTAGAAACGTTGGTTTGCCTTTCCTTAATCTTTCTTCTAAGATAAGTCGTAAGGCCAGTATTGCCTCACGTGTTCCAATATTTCTACGGAATCCAAACTGATCTTCCCCGAGGTCGGCTTCTACCAGTTTTTCCATTCGTCTATACAGAACTCGCGTTAGTATTTTGCAGCTGTGACTTATTAAACTGATTGTTCAGTAATTTTCACATCTGTCAACACCTGCTTTCTTTGGGATTGGAATTATTATGTTCTTCTTGAAGTCTGAGGGTATTTCGCCTGTCTCATACATCTTCCTCACCAGATGGTAGAGTTTTGTCAGGACTGGCTCTCCCAAGGCCGTCAGTAGTTCCAATGGAATGTTGTCTACTCCCGCGGCCTTGTTTTGACTCAGGTCTTTCAGTGCTCTGTCAAACTCTTCACGCAGTATCGCATCTCCCATTTCATCTTCATCTACATTCCCTTCCATTTCTATAATATTGTCCTCAACTACATCGCCCTTGTATAGACCCTTCTTTGGTTAGAACTGGGTTTCCATCTGAGCTCTTGATATTCAGACAAGTGCTTCTCTTTTCTCCAAAGGTCTCTTTAATTTTCCTGTAGGCAGTATCTATCTTACCCTAGTGAGATAAGCCTCTACATCCTTACATTTGTCCTCTAGCCATCCCTGCTTAGCCATTTTGCACTTCCTCTCGATCTCATTTTTGAGACGTTTTCATTCCTTTTTGCCTGCTTCATTTACTGCACTTTTATATTTTCTCCTTTCATCAATTAAATTCAATATTTCTTCTGTTACCCAAGGATTTCTACTAGCCCTCGTCTTTTTACCTACTTGATCCTCAGCTGCCTTTACTACTTCGGGTATTACTGCGCAAAAATGAACTAAAGTGAAACTTATCAGTAACTGTACTGAGGGCATGCTTTGTGTCGCGTTAACTGCCGTGCTAGAAGCAATAAAAAACAAAAACAAAAAAGTAAAAACAGCTCATTTTGCTAGTGAAGCCTGAAATTGTCAGGAAGAAAACAACAGCCTTAATGTAATTAATCAAACAAAAAATTTTTAATGGAAAATCCTTTGCTGCCTGGACCGCTATTTATATTGTGAGATTAAAACATGATGTTTCCGTCGCTTACAACAACCATCTTCAGGTCGTTCAAATTGTAAAAATCCAGTTAAATATACACTGGAAAACATCATCATTAACAACACTCTTACAATGAAAAACTTTCATACTATGGGCCAACAAGACTAGAACAGTATATACCGGATAGTTATAGTTAAAAATCCCCTATTTAACGCGTTATAAAAAGGAAACTAATTACCGTACGAGTACCAAACTTGCTAGCAATAACGTCCAGTTGCCTGATACGTAATGGTATGATGTACCACAGCAGCACATTAATTAAAAGTATTTCAGTTGAATTGATTCTGCATTATTTCTCTTCCCCGTGTTCTTGACATAAATGATACCAAGTTTGGTCCTCGTACGGTAGTTTGTCTCCGTGTTATAACTTGTTAAATAGGGAAAGATTAATTATAAACACCTAGTATTTAAAGGCTTCATCAAGAGCTAGAAATGTTGCAAAACATAATATCGCAAGATGCCAATAATAAAGAAGGAAAGTGGCCAGTAGCATAATCGAAAATTGCATCAAATTCCCTTTATATACAACTATAGAGCAGGTATTACATACCGTTGCATATACATTTCCCGCTATATTATTTGCTGTACAATTGCATATAATGGATATTTGATGCAATTTTTACTTATGTAACTGGCCATTTTCCTTGTTGATTACCTACATCTTGTGAGATTGTGGTTTACACTTTGGATCGCTCTCGATGACCCTTTCAAATACCTACTTAACGTCGTAATCTTGTTGGCCTATATTACCAATGGATGTCATTGCATGACTGTTGCTACTGATGCTTTGCAGGCCGGCCGGTGTATCCGAGCGGTTCTAGGCGCTTCAGTCTGGAACCGCGTGACCACTACGGTCGCAGGTTCGAATCCTGCCTCGGGCATGGATGTGTGTGATGTCCTTAGGTTAGTTAGGTTTAAGAAGTTCTAAGTTCTAGGGCACTGATGACATCAGTGTTAAGTCCCATAGTGCTCAGAGCCATTTTGATGTGCTAATATGTTATTGCTGAGTAATATTTTAGTTTTACAGTATACGGTGCGCCAAAGTAAAAGGAGCCTACAGTTATACTTGAGGAAATTTTGAAAACAACATTATAATTACAGTTCATATGAAGCGGTATAACTTTGCATAATTGCCACTGAGATTGATACACCGATCCAAGTGCTGGGTTGTTCACGGGTCCCCTCTTTCACTGTGTCCAGCACTTCCTTGTCGTAGATAAAACTCTGACGTTTCGGAGACTGCTTTAAGGGACCGAACAAATGCGAGTGTCATGGAGAGATACTAGGGTTGTAAAGAGGAAGTTCTAGGACCTCCCATCGAAATTTCTTAAGGAGACCAAGGGTATGCTTTTCCATACAGCCACCCTCATAACTCTGACACACCAGGATAATGTACACGGTGCAAAACACTTCTCTCCTTCATCTTGTAGTAAATTTGTGAAGCATACTCTCTTTTTTCGCCAAAAAATTGGATAACAGCTCTTTGTGTTGACTGGGAAGGATCCATAATACGCTGATCAGCGGGATTAACTATCCAGAGGTAGGGAGCCGTTAACTTCACTTGTGCAATTGCGAACACCATCACATCATATTTCAGAAAACACGCTCACCCGCTAGAACGACATACAACGCCCCTACAGTGAAGACTCCGTTTCCAAGCGAACTTACAGGTTGACAATTATTGAACTACATGAAATAAAATCGTCATAGGTTCTGAACGGTTTGAGTTAGGACGTTCAAACTACTCGGTTGGCGGCAGGACGTGATGGGAATTGTATTGTTTGCTTGAGGGACGAAGCCCACTTTTATTAGGATGGGTTCGCCAACAAGCAAAATTGGCGCAATTGGGGGGACGGATAACTGTGTGTGCTGTGCAATGTCCAGTCATGGAATAATTGGTGCGATGTTCCTTGATGGAACGGTGAGTTCCGAATGGCACGTGAAGGTTCTGGAAGATGATTTAATCCTCATTATCCAAACTGTCCCTAAAGATGTGGTTCATGTAAGACGAAGCTCGACCCCATCGAAGCAGGAGAGTGTTTGAAGTCCTGGATAAGTACTTTGGTGACCGCATTCTGGCTCCAGGGCACCCGGAGGCCACTGGAATGGCTCTCGATTGGCAACCATGTTCTCCGGATTTGAACACATATGATTCCTTTCCGTGAGGCTATATTAAGTGCAAGGTGTACAAAAATGACCATTGCTGAGCTGAAAACAGCTGTTCAGGAAGTCACTGACAGCATCGATGTTCCGACACTTCAGCGGGTCATGCAGAATTTCGCTGTTCGTCTGCGCCGCATCATCGCCAATAATGTCAGGCATATCGACCACGTTATAAGCTAATTCCGAATATCTGTAGTGGCGTTTATAAAGTGCGTGCACGCCGTAGTGTGCAACTAATTAATGTTTTTTCATATAATTCAATAATTGTCATCCTGTACCTTACACTTATAATGATAAAGATGCGGCCACGTGTTACTTTGTCTGGCGAAACGGTTTCTGACTGTGACGACGATCTTATAAGCAAAACATCGAGGCACAATTTCGTGTTTTTCAAATTGTTCTACCAAGTAAAGACGAAAGAGGCCAGCAAGAGATTCTTTATCAGGCTAACTGTTTTCGGGGATTCAGGCGTGAACCATCTACTGATATTCGTAGTTTTCGTGAACGTAATTCGTGACACACTTGCCGTAGTATCCATTAAGAACACTTCCGTGTAGGTGTGACGATCGCCCCAAGTAAACTGAATAAAACAGGCACATACCTTGCTTAGTGTCCAACCAACATTTGAATTTAATAATTCGTTTGGTATTAGTATTTTATCTAGCATTTAACGTGTCGTTCACTTCCGACAAAGTTTTATGTAAACTTCTTTACATGATATAAGACTTATGCAAACTTCTTTACGCAATGTAAGGAACACAGCTATAAACAGAATTACAAAAAGGAATATGGTGAGCACACCACTGGGCACACCCTCTGAACGATATCCCACTATATTTAAAAGGTCCTCATCGAGAACGAAAAGGTGCTAATCGAAAATGTAGCTACCTTAATTGCCGAAATGGACAATGCGGCTTCCGACACAGGACGTACTTTACATTTTTAGAGATTTTCTGTAAGAAGAGCTCTTCTGGATGTTACCTAGGTACACGGTAGCTCATCCAAAGTGCCTCCACCTTTATTTTAAGAACTGTGCTTCGTACCGATAGCAGCCTCGCCTTACATTGGTATCTCACGTTTTAAAGCTTTTTAACATCACCTTTACATTCCATGTAATGTCCAAAAACTGCGTGGTGTCACGTATAAAATTATGGTAGCGGCAATGCTACGTACCACATTTCATACAATGCATTTATGATTCAATTGTACAGATTACGCGTAAAAGCGCATTTTGAAAAATTTTCGTACTTTCACCTTACGTAGTGTGCTTTTATCAAGCGTGAAACGATCTGATATATAGTTTTAACATGTACCTTTTTTTAAATATAGAGATTTAGAAATTTACAGTACTCTAAGTTTTATATTTTTGTATACATATGCTTTAAAAAGTGTAATTAGTATTCAGTTAGCGTCAGCGCGGATTATTGTAAACTTTATTTAATCTGTAACTATGCACGCCCAACTCCTGTTTATTTATGTACGGACGCGAATTCTGCCCGTTCGTGATGTAGGAAAGGTCATGAAAATCAACGCGTAAATCCGCTCCAACAAATAATCCCTAGAGCCTGAGATTACTCCAAGGTAGGCTCTTGTACCAAATAAAAACCAACTCATTTCCGCTCGAGTAGTTAAGCAGAAATGTGACGTGGCATGTATAAAAGTTGAAATCAAAAGAGCCTATAAAAATAAATACAAATTAAACCAGTTGTTTCGAACTCCATTCTTAATGCTCACAACCTTACAACAACAACCCAATTGTAGCACAACTTTATTCGTCTGTCAAAGAATTACGCAAGAGAATTGTAGTAGAACAAGATTGGCTACATTCATTTTTTTAATTAAGTTATGAAGAGTAAGCAAACATATCAACGGTGCTATTTGTCCGTTCACATAAAGCATACACAACAGACTAGCTAACATAGCAAATGTTAAACAGCCCAGGAGCAAAACTTGCTGCGGAAAGGTTTAAATTAAAACTTGGCTGCTGCTGCAAGCTCTAGAAATATCTATATAATCACTACTGAAGTTAAAGTAATTAGCTCAGTGGCCAAA
Source organism: Schistocerca piceifrons (assembly GCF_021461385.2). Classification (NCBI taxonomy): domain Eukaryota; kingdom Metazoa; phylum Arthropoda; class Insecta; order Orthoptera; family Acrididae; genus Schistocerca; species Schistocerca piceifrons. The sequence continues at coordinate 400,516,580 of NC_060145.1, forward strand.
TTAGACACACATACACACAAAGATGTAGCAGTAAAAAGCACTAACGCATAAACATCAATGGAGGCAATAAATATTTTATGTACTGCGTTAAATTTTAGAGGTGTTTCCGATGCATCACAGAAATGGTCCACTGGACTCACGTAGGTGAACATTGGTGGTAAGTAAATATGTGGTGTATAGTTTCATCCTCAACATACATACTTTTTTATGTTCTCAGATAGTTAGTGGGTGATTGTGGCTTCGTACACAAGCACAACAGTGAGTGTTGAAGTAGTGGAGAAACCTTGTCGTCTCGAGCGCTTCGTAGGTCCCACCAGAGCTTGAGCTGGTCAGCGGATACTATTCACTTCACATTACGTTGTGTGACTGGTGCGAACCCTCAGATTACCATCCTGTGTTCCTATGCAGCAGATGCCTACAGACAACGTTTATTTTTTCTACCCCAGCATGCGGCATCAATTCATGAAAGCTATTTACGGTAGTGCCAGCAGTACATCGAGAAATAATGCTAATTTCAGACTGTTTTAGAGTAATTATAATATACTGATAAACACTGTACTATCGAGACACAAAAATACAGCGATGGATTTTTATTTTGTAGTACATTATGAACACACACACACATAATAATTTCTGTGATACCGATGTGTGTCGATATTTTCATTTACACGTGAAAAAGCTCATATAAATTTACATTTACCAAAATTTCATGTTTCATTCATTTCTGTTTACATTTTATGTGATTAAGATCGCCGGCCGGAGAGGCCGAGCGGTTCTAGACCCTACAGTCTGGAACCGCGCGACCTCTACGGTCGCAAGTTCGAATCCTGCCTCGGGCATGGATGCGTGTGATGTCCTTAGGTTAGTTAGGTTCAAGTAGTTCTAAGTTCTAGGGGACTGATGACCACAGCAGTTAAGTCCCATAGTGCTCAGAACCATTTGGCCCATTTTTTTGATTAAGATCATTTTGAAATCGTAACATGAGAATATCTAAATTTATTTTCATTCCGTTTCGTTAAATATGTATTAGTATGTATCATTAAAACGATGAATATGGGTCGAGAGTCGCGCTTAGGTACCTCAGCTTAGGTACCTCCTAATAGGCAAAGCTTCTGGATTCGACTCCCAGTCTGGCACATAGTTTTAATCTGCCAGGAAGTTTCATATACCAGTTAATTTGAAGAATGCCTTTGACAGCGACGTAAATGATTTAAACTCCTATGCCTCAAACGTAATGTCTGCTCTCGCTCGCACTTGGTGGGAAGGGTTGTAAGAGGCAGTCACGTTTCAATTATTGCAACAAACTGTCACGTTTTGGATGCCGTAGAAGGAATCTTGTCGAACCTTTTGTGAGAAGTAGACATGGTTTTTGCAGACGTAAAGAGCACTTACAACGTTGAAGTTCATATCTTTTGAACTAGTCACGTGAATAATTAAGAATACAGAAGGTAAAACGAATAAATTGTTTTTATTTGTTAATGAATCTTCAAATTTTACAATTCTGTAAATACACTGCACAACAGAATTAAAGGGTCGTTTTTTTAAATATAGCAATTGTTTCCCAGTGTGACATCTAAATGTGTAATTTGACTCGTAGTTGCCTACAATGTTCCTCGGTTACCGTGTAAAACCGTACGCCCTTCGACGTCACCTTCGGGCTCTGCGAAGGAAAGGCCACAGGTCTGAAGTTCATGTGACGTGTAAAGTGGTTCAGTGATGCAACATTGGCACCAAATTTACAGCAACTATGCCCAATGCCACCGTGGACGTGTCGTACTATGGGAAGGTCGTGGAATACCCGCTCACCCACATTTCAACCCTTCTCTTGATGCCTCTGTGCTGGAGGTCAGAACAGCGACGCCCAGCGTTGAAGTCACTGCGGCTTTCCTATGGGTGACCGAGGAAAACATTTAAGAACACTGCCGCTCAGTATAGACACGAAAAGGCCTCGGGAATGGGGCATAAAGGGCATCAGTGAAACCATCTCTTCTCTTGGGGCGTTGATTCCCAGATACAAAAATCAAGACACGTTGGTAGGATCTGTTGACTTGGGAAATGCGTTCGGCAACGTAAAATGGTGCAAGGTATTCGAAATTGTGTGAAACGTTGGAGTACGTTTGAAGGGAAGACCGGTGATATACAGTTTGTAGAAGAACCAAGAGGAAACAATGAGACCTGAATACCAAGAACGAAGTGCTCGGATAAATATGGGTGTAAGACAGTAATATAGTCATTCGCCCTTACTGTTCAGCCTACAGATCGAAGAGGCAATGACCGAAATAAAAGAGAGGTTCTACAGAGGGATTAAAATTCAGGGCGAAAGGGTAAACGATAAATTTTGCTTATGACATTGCTGTACTCATTGAAGGCGAAGAAGAATTACAGAATCAGTTAAATTAATGAACAATTAATGGGTATAGTATATAGATTGAGAGTAAACCGAAGGAGGACGAAAGTAATGAAGAGTAGCAGAGATGAGACTAGCTATAAAAGCACCTCAAAATTCAGGACCGTGGCGTAGACAAAATTAAAGAATTCTGCTACCTTGGAAGCAAGACAACTCAACCCACCAGGTTAGCCGAGAGCGCGAATGCGCTGTTTTCTAGACTCGGAGAGGCGCGCCGGTCCCTGATTGAATCCGTCCGGCGGACTACCGACGTCGCCAGGCTAGATGTGGTTTTTAGGCAGTTTTCCACATCCCGCTAGGTGAATACTGGGCTGGTCCCCATGTTCCGCCTCATTTTCACGACTCGCAGACATCTGAACACGTTGACACTGTTACATGGATTACACTAGAGGCGGACAGGAAGGATATCCTGCCACCCTTAAAATTGGCATTGCCAAATCCAAATCCATTCCTAGCAATGCCGACCCTGCAAAACCTGATGGATAAGGCACCAGGAAAAGAAGAAGGAGAAAGAGAAAGCAAAACAACTCATGACGGACGAAGCGAGGGGACATAAAGAGCAGGGTAGCACAGGTTAAGTGGGCTTTCCTGACCAAAAGAAGTATGTTAATATAAAACAAATTTCTCAGTCTGAGTAAGAAATTCCCAAGAACGTACATTTGGAACACAGCATTATATGGCAGGTTTTCCGCACAGTCCATGAAGGAAGTAACATACGTAAAACACTGACAAGAACAAGGACAGGCTAACAGGATATGTCTTAAGGGCTCAGGAAATAACCTCCATTGTACCAGACGGAACTTTAGAGGGTAAAAATTGTAGAGGAAGACAGAGACTGGAGAACATCCAGCAGATAGCTGAGGACGTTGGGTGCAAACGGGGCTGTGTATGAGCCTGTAATAAAGGAACTGCTAACAGCTAATGCAGCTTCGAAAAGTTATTTGGAAGATTTTAACATACATTTTTTAAATTTCATATAAGTATTTGTATCGTGTATTTAAGCTGTGGATGTCCACACCGTAAAATTATTTATTTACGTTTTGGGTAAATTGCCAAGCACTGCAGCATCATCGATCTTCCGGAGGTCTTCCTGTAATTTGGTGCAGTCTTCGGTTGGTGCTCCGTTCCTACAAACAAGTACATGATCTGCGAACAATCACATCGAGATTCCGACGGTATGAAACAGATCATAGAGCCTGGAGGACATAGACAGGGACTGGGGATAGGTGGGGCTAGGTGGGAGTATGATGCGAGATGGTCCATAGAACTGCGATAAGTACTGTGTCCAGGTGGTGCAGTGATCAGTGCAGCTGCGTAGTAAGCAGGAGACCCCGGATTCGAATCCCGCTCTGGCATAAATTTTTACTCGTCACCACTGACTTCACGAAAAGTCCCGAGGCAGATGACATCAATAGTTCCTATCCTTTCTCCCGTCATCACCTTCAGCTTACACAATATGTATCACAGCTGCGGATTCCGCGTGGTGCCCATTCTTTCGTACATTTTCGAAAGAACAAAACTTAAGGTGCAGACAGAACTCAACCCGTCGCTCTCAAAGGAACGGGATTGAATATCTGGTCCGATACCGTTTAGGCTCGTAAACTTGCTGACCAAACGGCAGTCAAGACCTGTTTCGAAGGCCTTGCAGAAATCTAACACAGCATCAATGGATGAGGTTGTCTACAGTGCTCTGTATCACGTAGAAGAACAGAGCGAGCTGAGTTCCGCAAGATATCTACTTAGGGAATCCATGAGCTTTTTTAACTTTTTTTATAGAGAATATGTTAGTTCTCAAAAAATGTCATAATGCTTGAGCATAAAACATGCTCCACAACAAACTGCCGTCAGTGATTTATGCCTATAATTATTTGCATGTGTCCTACAATACGTCTTGCAAACAGGAATGGCCGATTTTTCCATTCGATAGCTGCCCTTCGTTGCTCTGACGACCTACGATAAACTACTATTAGAAGCTGAGCAAATTCTTTCTCATAATCTGTGCAGAAGCTCACACGTACCTCATCTGGTAGAGACGAATTTCTGCTGTTAAGCGGTTGTGACTGCGTTTTTTGCTCCACTATGACTTATCTCAGTATCTACCATTTCGGCTTTCGCTCGATGATAGAAACGAGGACTCGCACTTCTGCGAATGTGGCTGCTTTTCAGCCTTTGTGAGCTAGTGTACAATATCGTTATCCACGCATTACAACACCACTGACATTCAGGTCTCTTGGCACAATGTTTCGGGTTTTGTAACAGCTACCACATCCCTTCCAGAAGACAATAAAATGGTTCAAATGGCTCTAAGCACTATGGGACTTGACTTCTGATGTCATCAGTCCCCTAGACTTAGAACTACTTAAACCTAATTAACCTAAGGACATCACACACATCCATGCCCGGGGCAGATTCGAACCTGCGACCGTAGCAGCAGCGTGGTTCCGGACTGAAGCGCCTAGAACCGCTCGGTCACATCGGCTGGCAGAAGACACTCATTCTACAGACTGAAGCGGGATTATCTATGAAGAGCAAATTCTTCCGTTGTAATACCGTCGATTCACAATGTTGCTGGTCCCCTAATAATCGACCTATCTCTCTACTGCCGTGCGTGGTGTGCATACTACCGGATGTCCAGCCTACACATGTGGAGGTCCGGCTACCAAAAGTATATTTTGTAGGGCAACTACATCTCGTGAGCAACAGCAGGCTCTGTTCGTAATCGTCTCACAAACAACGTTTGGTTTCCTCGCACAGATCAGTTGCACAAACTCGTTCCCAGTTGCCTCATTTGGTTATTCTCGCACTTTCCCGTGTCTCGGAAACATCGTCATTGTGCAACATTTAACGCTTTAAAACTTCAAGTAGTCGGAGGATTCTATTCTAAAAAAAAAAAAAAAATTGCCACTCTGGTATTACTTTGTAAACTCTACCATGACATTAAATTGCAGTGCTGTGTACCTTTCTCAGCTGAGTGGTGTCTAACGTACGAAAGTCTTCACTACGTACGTCTCGTTACTACTGAATCCGTTTCGCGTACGCAGCTGGTACCTGTGAGACACTGCAAAAATTGTATTTTTTACGAAACCTTTTCTTCCCCATTTATAGTACCTTAAGAAGCTCGACTACTATTAGCGCTGCTGCTACTATTACCATTACTACTAGTAGTATTAGTTCAGTTTTCCCTTTCTATTAGTCCTTCAGTGCTCACATACCAGTGTTCTTCTTCTGGAAACGACTATCATAGAATTACATTCTCACCTTTTCTTTGTAGTACGCCTTAGTTTATTACTACCACTTTCAATTTAATTCACGTTCTCCATCTGTGCTATTCCATTCATGCAATTTATTTTTCTTTGTTTTCACAACGGTCCACGTTTCACGCTGACGAATCGCTGTTCCTTGTAAACTCAGAAACTTCTTTCTATTCCTTGTCGATATTTGATATGGCCATAAATTTTCATTGAAAACTCTTGCTATATATATGGTGTATCCATTACCTGCCATACTTCGGTTCGCTTAAGTAATCTTAATTTTGAGGTAGATCTGTATCTCGTCTCGCAAATGATGATGTTTTTCAAGGCTCGTTCCTCTCATTCAATTCATTACTCGACCCATAGCTACACGTATCATAAATATCTAGGCCAAATTCATAACTCTCAATATGGCTTAACTTCAAAGTCACTAAAGAAAGTTTTGGCCATATTTTGGAGTAAAATGTTGGTAAAAAGTGAAGTATGAATGTAAGTGCTTAATGGATTAGATGTTTTAGATTTCAGTTAATGTGCGAGGTACGTGAAAAGCTCGGGGCGTACCAGGTAATGCTTTTCCGACAATACACGGATTTGGCTACGATTTCATTAGTCTACCTTCGATACCAACGGCTGAGGAAATAACAGCGTGCCTCAGACACCACATAGCCTATTTGCCAAACAAACATATGAGTACTGTTTCATACTGATTTCCACACGTGAACCTAAAATCGCCAGATAGAAAGACTTGCCAAGCAGGGAATGCCTTTAAATGTGTAGGTCGGATGGACGAAGTGAAAATGTAATCACAGTTTGGACCACTGCGATCTTTCTATTGTTCGGAAATAAGGTCCTGCGACGACCATTGTGCAGAGAACAGGAGTCCAAAGATATAAAAGGAATGGATAAGGATTATGGTATCATATTAAAGCACAAAATATATTGCCGTTCTCTGTATGATTTAGACAAATACGGGTAATATAGCAAAGTTCTGAATCCGGTTCTTGCTGAAGGCACTGCCACATAGCATCAATGTGTTTTTTTTTTTCTTTTTTAGATTAACTGATTTTACTGTTTCCTTGCTGCTAGTGGATCGGTTACTGAACCGATAAGTACAATAGTGACTTGTTGTTAACAATGCACGCAGGTCTCTAACCCACTAAGTAACAAAACTGATTTAGGCCTCGCTCCAGAATTGAGTTCTGTCGCCACCAATGGCTCTGAGCACTATGTGACTTAACATCTATGGTCATCAGTCCCCTAGAACTTAGAACTATTTAAACCTAACTAACCTAAGGACAGCACACAACACCCAGCCATCACGAGGCAGAGAAAATCCCTGACCCCGCCGGGAATCGAAGACGGGAACCCGGGCGCGGGAAGCGAGAACGCTACTGCTCTGTCGCCACCATTTCTGCTCGTAACTGTGAAACATATGTAATCAGACAGACACAGCTGGGGTGACACTGCATTGCGTCTGGATGAAAAAATTCTTCTCGAGTACCAGCACTTCACATTCACAATGATGCGACAGATGTTACCAACATGACTAGTCAAGAGCATGAAGGAGCACTCGTGACGCAAGTCCAGAACTGTTGGTCGCATAAAAGCCAACTGGAAGGATACGTGTCAAGGGCTTGGATACAGAATATTTCTTTTTTATTTGTGTCTCTATGTGACTCGTTTTTATGGAGCATATCTCTTCAGCAATAACTGTAAGGATAGGGAATCAATATAGTTAATAATACACAGGGTGTCTCAAAAGTCCGTTGACGTTTTAAAATGCAATAATTCACGTAACAGTGTAGGTAGAGAGGTAAAACTTGACACACTTGGCTGAAATTACATGGGATTAATTGAAACCAAAATCGAGTGCAAAACCACGCCAGCAGACGGAGCATGACAGCAGCTCGTCAATGACGCCACACGAGAGTCGTGTATAAAATGAGCTGTAATGACAGAGGGAGTTCGATCATACCTAGCGTAGCTGGTAAACACCTGTTGGAAGGTACAGCTTTTACGCAGGATGACGCTCCACCCACTATTGTTACGCTTGTGAAAGATTTCTTCCGCATATCGTTTGGTGACGATCGCGTGCAGACAACCCACATCCGTCATGATTGGCCTCCCAGGTCCCAGACCTCAGTCCGTATAATTATTGATTGTGGGGTTACCTGAAGACGCAAGTCTACCACGATCGTCCGACCTCATTAGATGTGCTGAAAGACAACATCCGACGGCACTTTCTCATCATACCTACTGATATTCTGTTATTCTGTACAGCGCTGTTTACGACGCTGTTCCTCGGCTACAGGTGTTGTTGATGAATTTATTTATTTAATCGTAAGGCTAGGGCCCCCCCGTCGGGCAGACCGTTCGCCGGGTGCTGGTCTTTCAATTTGACTCCATTTCGGTGACCTGCAGTCGATGAGAGTGATAGGATGATGGTGAGGACAGCACAACACCCAGTCCCTGTGCAGAGAAAATTTCCCGACCCAGCCGGGAATTGAGCCCGGGCCCAGAAGAATGACGGCCTACATTTTCAGCTTTTTTTATAAAGAACACCGCCTTTGCTAACATTCAATTGTTATGAAAATTATTGTTTGTGTATCATAGGAAGCACCATCTCTTGGTCATTTTGTGAACTTATTTTATTTCAACAAAATCCCGTATTATTTCAAGCATGTGTGTCAATTTTTGTCTCTCTTCCTACATTATTCCGTGAAGTATTCAATTTTCATATGTTACCGGATTTCTGGGTCACCTTCTAAAGATAAGTATAAAAATATATATGTACAACACCACCTGCTGAATAAAATTTATTAAAATGTGTAAGCAGTTTCAGTTTAAATTGACTATATGCTGGCACTGTAAAAATGTCATTACAGCAATTAGCTTTCTGATAGAGAACCATTTTTATAACATTTATACGCTAATGTGTTCAGGGAAGAGTGTCTCAATTTATGAACATATATTTTTTCAAGTGATTAATATGCAGTCCTGCTTCCTATAACGGTAATCGAAAAGTAAAATGATTTGGTTGCGAGGAGTGACGAAGATGAACACCACCCCTGAAATTAAGCGCATTTGCCTGAGATTTGGCTGGATTTTTACCCAAAATGATGTTTTCATCAACTGTCCAATTTTGTGCACGAATACCAGTAAACAAGGGAGTCGCACTTGCGACTAACCTTTATATTTTAATGGGCATCATGTATTTCACCGCTTATTACTTTAACATTACTTTTTATGTCACATACTTTGATAATGTATGTGAAATGGCTGAAAAGTTCAGAACCTACGATTATAATATCATGACATGAATACCGGATCGAATGCGTGCAGCAAGTTACCGATCGTTGGTGTGGTATATCGGTCAGCCGGAGGGTTGTGTTTAGGTGGTTTTCCACACTTGTTTAGGCAAACTATGGGCTGTTCCTCAGCCTTAAGCTCGGAAAATACAATATACAAACAGTCAAAATATGGTAACAGATCAAAGTTTTCACGATTCACAAAAAGGCGCTCACGAATTTCGTCCAATACACAGAGTGTTCGGAAACACGCGTTCCAAAGTTTTAGGACTTGTATGCAGACGAGAGTGTTTACGTAACTTTCTGAATAGGAGCATGTGTCCGAAAACTTAACATTTCTGTTCTACGACAGTCTCAGTTCAGAAGTGTAGCCGGCCGCTGGTGGCCGAGCGGTTCTGGCGCTACAGTCTGGAACCGCGCGACCGCTACGGTCGCTGGTTCGAATCCTGCCTCGGGCATGATGTGTGTGTTGTCCTTAGGTTAGTTAGGTTTAAGTAGTTCTAAGTTCTAGGGGACTTATGACCTCAGCAGTTGAGTCCCATAGTGCTCAGAGCCATTTGAACCATTTGAATCAGAAGTGTAACGCGTCGATGTCTGCAGAGGGAAAGAGTTGTTTGTCCTGGCTCGCAGTAGGATTGATAAGCTAACGTGTATAGTGTCTGTGATAACGTTGGTGGTCGCCTCATCGAGCTGCTGCTGTTGTAACGAATCAGTGCTGTTCTTTACATGCAGTATGCTGGGTTCTTTTTTGTTTGGGAATAATGTACAAACTTAATGTTGATTGTTAATACAAACCAATGAACTTGATTGATAGATGGATACTTCGTTACGTTTACTTTCGAATTGTTATCTAATAATTATAGTACGTCACGTCTAATTCAGTTCCTCAAGCAGAAGTGTATGAGTTAAATATCTGAACCAGTACATTTTCAGACATAGGTTCCTATTCAGAATATTATGTACTCACTATCCTCCACAAGTCCTACAAGTTTGTAACAAATTCCTTTTCTTGGAACCTGGGCGACGGGGGTAGGTGACAGCAAGGGCATCATGGCCATCCTCTGCCACTAACATTGCCAAATCCTAAATAACAATATGCCGAATCTACGACGACAGTGGCAAAGACCAGGAAAAAGAACAAGCAGAAGAAGAATGAACTACATTCGATGGTGGGTTTGCTTTCAAAATTTTTCTTTCCATAGGCTGGCTGTTTTCACCAGCTTACGAGCCCAGCATGCTCCGTCACCTTTGCTTTGGAGTGCTGGTATCTCTATGTTCATTCAACCACAGATATAAAGAGAGCCTTCAGGATTTGCAAACTGTCAAGAAAAGAAAGAAATAGAATCCCCTTGCAGAACTTCATATTTTCATCTGCAATTGCAACTCATCACTTCTCATGCTCAATAAAAAAAGTACACTGAACAAACAAAAAATTTCTACAAATGTTCCATGAATTACTTAGAAACAAAAGCACTAATCCATTCTTCTCTCACAACCACAAGTTAGATAAAATGTTCTATAATTAAACTCCTTATCACGTGAGATAATTTCACACAAATTACTTTATTTCTAAAACTCCTCTGAAAGTTCGCTTTATGAATACAGATTACTTTATACTCACTGTTCAATTTTAGCATACATTTTGAATTTGTTTACATAATAGACAATGTATCAAACATTGCTCCCTTTGAATCAAAACTATAGCTTTAATTGGCCGGCCGGTGTGGCCGTGCGGTTCTAGGCGCTACAGTCTGGAACCGCGTGACCGCTACGGTCGCAGGTTCGAATCCTGCCTCGGGCATGGATGTGTGTGATGTCCTTAGGTTAGTTAGGTTTAAGTAGTTCTAAGTTCTAGGGGACTGATGACCACAGATGTTAAGTCTCATAGTGCTCAGAGCCATTTGAACCATTTTTATAGCTTTAATTACGGCTCTTTACATTTATCAATAATAAGAGTATACCTAATACAACATGTAATGTATCAAAAAAGTCAAATATTATAATTTGACAGAGTAATTCTAAAACTGTGTAATAGTTTTCGTAATTTCTAATGTATTCTATCTTTTCATGTCTGTAACATTTCTCTACATGAAAATGCCAATCTGTTTGACCATTATTTCTGCATTCGAATGTGAATCTTATGAATTCTCGTTTCGTTCCCAGTTCAAAACGTTTTAAGTGAAAATTTTATGTGAATGCAGAAATTGAGGACAATATTATGGAAATGGAAGAGGATGTAGATGAAGATGAAATGGGAGATACGATACTGCGTGAAGAGTTTGACAGAGCACTGAAAGACCTGCGTAGAAACAAGGCCCCGGGAGTAGACAACTTTCCATTAGAACTACTGACGACCTTGGGAGAGCCAGTCCTGACAAAATACTGGTGAGCAAGATGTATGAGACAGGCGAAATACCCTCAGGCCTCAAGAAGAATATAATAATTCCGATCCCAAAGAAAGAAGGTGCTGACAGATGCGAAAATTAGCGAACAATCAGTTTAATGAGTCACAGCTGCAAAATATTAACGCGTATTCTTTACAGACGAATGGAAAAACTGGTAGAAGCTGTCCTCGGGGAAGATCAGTTTGGATTCCGTAGAAATGTTGGAACACGTGAGGCAGTACTGACCCTACGACTTATCTTAGAAGCTAGATTAAGGAAAGGCAAACTTACGTTTCTAGCATTTGTAGACTTAGAGAAAGCTTTTGACAATGTTGACTGGAATACTCTGCCGGCCGGTGTGGCCGTGCGGTTAAAGGCGCTTCAGTCTGGAACCGCGTGACCGCTACGGTCGCAGGTTCGAATCCTGCCTAGGGCGTGGATGTGTGTGATGTCCTTAGGTTTGTTAGGTTTAAGTAGTTCCAAGTTCTAGGGGACTGATGACCTCAGATGTCAAGTCCCATAGTGTTCAGAGTCATTTGGACCATTTGAGCCAAAGATGGGGTAAAGACCAAAATCGATCATGTTTTAAGTAAACCGCCTTCAGTTGTAACTACTTAAGTATTTTATTCACAGTTTCCCCCTAAAGGAACATTCAAATTGTTTAATGGCATACATTTAGGATACTATTATCTTCGTTTTAGAATTTTATTGTTCTCTTTGAGGCGGAATTCTCTAAAATTTTGTAACCATAAGAAGTCCTTATTTCCCACCGGGGAGTGCCTTACCAGACAGAAGGTGCAAAGCAATGGACCCCTTTGCAGAGCCGGTATCCCCGAATGCCTTCGTAACTTGGGAACAGCATACATGCGGAACAGGTAGGGGACTCATTTGGTCGTGTTACATGATGCATGGCGCCATACACGCGGTCTCTAACGAGATGGAGAGAGGCACGCTGTTGACATACTCCAGCTCCTGTCGCGCTATACGCAAGTCACGGCATGGCGAGTGCTCCTTATTTACTCAGAACCGTCAGCCCCTCGACACAGATGCTCATCTCGGAGCGGTCCTCCACCTTGTTGCATTACGCTCTCCTATTTGCATTTGTAAACAACAAAATGTTTCCATTAAAATATACTGGAATGTCATCATCGTCCAGGCTGCTTCTTCATGGTTACTTTTTTTTCATTTTCAATATCACGACTGCATACAAATAATTGTCAATTATTCATAACACACGAGTTTACAAATCTTACTGACGAAATTACTTCTGCATAATGTGTCACTGTCAAGTTAAATAGTTCGATGAAATTTAGACTGCACAGTAGAGAAGACAACTGAGGCAAATACAATGTTAGACGAATAGAAATGACAGTTTTGCTCAAAGATAATAATTACAATGAAATCACAGCGATTTACGATGGTGCCCTGGACAAGAGAAGAGGCGATGTACGGTTCTTAATAGGGAGTGTGTCACCAGGGACGAAATAGATGCTCTGAAACCTGCCCCCATGATGACCACAAGATTGGTGAGCAGTTAATGTTGTAGGGCACCACCAGCGCGGTTGACAAGTTGTGGATGGCCGTTGGTGCATATGGACGTACAGCAATACTTCTCTACGTCTCCCCAACGCATCCCACACTTGCTAGATCTGATTTACGCTAGGGGAACAGTCAAGCCGGTTTGTGCGCCGTATATCCTCTAGTTCCAAGAGCTCTTCCACCTGCACTGTTCGATGCGGTCAATCCAATGTGCTGCTACATTAGGTGTACTGTGCCCCTTAATTCTCCATCCACTACTGCTGCAGGGACGCTGTTGCACCAAGCACGTGTCCAACATTTTGCTACACTATGCATCCGTGCCAGAGCCAAGCCCTTTAACGTGCCTCTGTCAGAGGGTCCATAGTCTACCTGTCAGTTCAGCCAAAGTTTTCCACTGACCCATTTAAGGAAGGATCTACACTTAAGAGACAAAGAAACTGGAATAGGCATGCGTATTCAAAGACAGAAACATGTAGAGAGGCAGAATACGGCGCTGCGGTCGGCAACACCTATATAAGACAACTAGTGTCTGGCGCTGTTTTTATAACGGTTTCTGCTGCTACAATAGTAGGTTATCAATATCTAAATGAGTATGAAAGTGGTATTATAGTCAGCGCACAAGCGTTGGGACACAGCACCTCCGAAGTAACGAGGAGTGGAGATTTTCTCGTACGACGATCTGACGAATATATCGCGAAGTACCCATCCACTCCCATATGCCCATTCACTCACTCATTCAGCCCATCTCATTCTCATTATTTCTTTGTGTCTCTCAAACTAACATTGTCTCCTGTCTCTCAGCCACAGTATCCTTCGCTCTGTCGCACTGTTGTCGTCTCCTCTCACTATCACACTCATTTCATTTCACTGTTGCTGTCTCTTCTCACTGTCACAATCTGCCTCTTCCTCGTTGTCATTGTCATAGATCTTGTTTTTCATTTTCACTGGCTACCACACAATTCCACTTTTTCCTTCTCTTTATTCTTCTCCCACTGGCGCTGTCTCCTTCACTCTCTTCCTAGCACTGGTCTGTCACTGTCAACTATGTTCCATTGTGTGTCTCTCTTCTTCGCTCTTTCTATACCAAAAAAAACTGTCTATTATTTTCCAGTACCTATTACTATTCCGTCTCTTTCCCACTGTCTCTGTATCAGCATCTCTCAGCACGAAAAAGGCCGAATATGTTCACATGCCAAAGATTTTGGAAAATTTTTAAAGGGGCTGAGGAAGGTAGAATGAGGCAGCTGCTACCCCACTTTTCAGAGTCTTTTAAAGAGGAGCGCAGTCGCCTTTTTTGTGCTCCAATAGGAGTATTTTTATGCTGGTTACCTTCTTTTCTCTGGCACGGCTGTGAATGCCACTCATATAGAAAGAACTTCAAAAGTCGGTAAAATTTTAATACTTTACTTGTGTGAAACTGAAATAACGCAAAATAAATTTTAAATCACAGACTGGCTCTTAGGTGCACAAAAGTGTGGCATGAGTTTCTTTACTACAACATATAGTTCAAAGAACCCTTCCGATGTTAATGGAGACCCTTTACAGCTTTACCTCTGTGCTAAGTCCTTTTTAAGCCATGTTTTCACGTCGCACCGGATTTTACGTGCGTATTTTACGTGTACAAGTAAGGTACTTTGATCCATTGTATCGCGGAAACGGATGAAGATGTCAAGTGAATTTTCGAGGTTGTTCGAGAGCGGGATCGTAGGAATATCTCGTAAAAATTACACTTGTTTTCTGTGCAGAATCGTATTGAAATCTGCAGCTCGGTTTTGGTACCCAAAAATTGATGTTTTTGGAGTGTTTCCCGGTAACGGATAAAAATACTTGAATGCAGGAAGATGATACTTCTAAATAAATGCCTAGAGAATGTAATGTTAAAATTTTAGCAGTACGCTGTGGTTAATTATTATTTGGATTTCATTTCACACAATAATGTAGGTGCGTATTTTACGCGTAAATGTAAGTTAACTTTGAGCATCTGTAACTCGGAAGCGAATAAAGATATCGATAAAACTTTCAATTTTTTTTTTTGTTGAGATATCGGACTTGATAATATATCGTAAAAAAAAATCAGCCATTTTCTACGCATAGCCGTCTTGGAAACCGCGCCACGGTTCTGTTGTGAAAAATTGGTAAACACTGTTGTTTCTTTTCTTTTGGGGGTGGGGGGGGGGTGGGATATAATGAAATATCAATGGAATATCTACGAACTAACGGTCAATCCATAAGCCCCTTGAGGGTCACGATAGGCCACATCAAATGCAAAAAGAGCCGAACGATTTGCTCCATCTGCATAAGCTGGAGGACTGTGTAATATTCATACTTTGACCTTATGCTGTAGGATAGTGACACTAATATGTTGCTTCCGTTGGATAAAAAATGGTTCCTAGCTCAAGGGCTATCTGCAACGAGTGACCTTACTTTTCTATCACGAACTGAACCCGAGGGATGAAACTAGGAAGAGCCGGCTGCTGTGGCCGAGCGGTTCTAGGCGATTCAGTCCGGAACAGCGCTGCTGCTACGGTCGCAGGTTCGAATCCTGCCTTGGGCATGGATGTGTGTGATGTCCTTTGGTGAGAACTTTCGGAAGAGAGCATTGTCACCATAGAACCGATAGCAAAGAAACAAATGAAGCAGTTTAACCCCTGTCTCCTGTCACGTCTATATATAAATACAGACGGGCCACTGGCGTGGTCAATGGGGCAGCAGAGAAGGATCCTAACGGCGAACAAGGAATTTCCGAACTATGTTACTTATATGCAGGACTTTATAGGAAAGTAATTGTAGTGTAAGGTGTGAGCGAGAGAGCTTGATTATGAGAAATAATAGTCTTGATTCATTTAATTATTCCTGTCTATGAGTGGTTTTGATTCAAATATCGATTTCGATTTTCATGTTTTTAAAAATTTGTGCTTTCTTGTTAGAAATGTTACTGTAGTAGGCAATAATTGCAAACTAAGTCTTTTTTTTACCTGTTTCCTTACCTATAGCAATCTCGTTGGTGGTTGACTTTTCTTTAACTTTCAGCATATGTTTCAATATTTCCTTAATGATGTCAAAATTTTTCTATGATGCTGTTCCTCTGTTAATCTCGTTTTCATCAAACTACGGATTTAGCAGTGTATCACTACACAAAAGTACACTTATCTGTGTATTACTGGGTGGCAATACGCATTATTGAATAATGTGCCTATAATTGTTGGTACAGTATGCAAAGAGTGGCGAATTTGTGTATATAATCTTTTTTTCCTTTATTGTGCCATCTAAAAAAACTAACAAAAAATTTCTTTACTTCGACTCCTCTGGCGAATTTGACCTTATCAAGCCTAAGATGAAGAGTTATTTCGTAGTTACCATACTGTAGTAACGTGTCTGCCAAAATGGCCTAAACTTTGAAAAACACCAAATCAGAATTCTGTTTCACACAGATATTGATGTTAAAATAAACATTTGTGAAAGTTGCGAGAACAAGAAGGCTACACGTTCATAGGGCGAGGTGGCACATTCGGGAGGATAGTGGTTCAGATACTTATTCCGCCATGGCATATTTATCTTGTCTGTCGGTTTAAGCAAATGCCAAAATTATTGCCTTGGAAAGAACACGCTCAATTTTCTTCCACGTCCTTACTTCAACCGATGGCCTCGTCGCTGAGGTGTTTACCTATAGTATTCCTTCCTTGAAATTAATATTAAACCTTTAAGAATTACGTAACAATGAAATAACAGGGTTACAGTTCTGCGCAATTCCTCTTACTTGAATTCCTCACGCAAGGAAGCAAAAACGTATATACATTCCTTGAAAATCTTCCTTCACTCCTTTTGTAAGTGATGAGTAATGTTTCTGTGGATTTGTGATGAACAAGTTGGTGACCATCATACCCCATAAATGTGCGGTGAGAGACACATTAGGTAGTTGGAGCATTCAAGGAAGCTATGGGACACGTCGTTCTTTGAATAGTCTTGCTTATTGTAGACCACTTGCGGCGAAACTTTTTCCTGCTGAAATGTGGTATGTGGAGTTTTTGAGAATTTCTCAAATTCTGAAAGGTTTAATTTCCTGTCGATACGCCATCTTTGGTTTTCTGAAACATTCCGATGCGACAGGTTCATAAATTCCATACGATTCAATATCAGCAAGCAGTGGAAAATACCCAAGGTAGGTACCATGCAAAGCCCATGTTTCGTAGACACCATTTCCTATAGCTCGTGATCGAAATTGGGCGTTTGTTGCGGTATTAAAAGATACCATCAAAGCTGCCAGTTTTGTGGCAAGTTATATTTAAGTAAGTACGATGTTAAATTTCGTTTGACTGTCTTCAGCATACCTGACGCTTTCAGAAGGTCGAAACCGAAATCAGCTAGACGCGGTAGTCTTACTCTAAAAAGGTACAATCTCCTCCCTACGTCAAACAGAAATAAACATTGGAAAAGCAAAAGCTGGATGATGGGATGGACATTTGAAACTTGGTATCTCCGATTGGCTGACACGAGACAGTACGTGTCCGCCGTCTCAGTAGTAGTAATCTCGTGTCCACTGCTCTAAACTCCCTAAAAAATACATTCTAAGAAGAAAAGACTCATAACGAAGAAATTATTAGAACGGTAGGGAAATCGGTAGGATGATGTAGATGTAGAGATAAAAAAGTGATTACAATTTCAGAAAAATTGGAAGATTATTCAGGAGAAGAGCTTCGCAAATTAAGCAAGTCGAAAGCATTGGTCCGCCTCTGTCTCTTGTGCAAGCACCTATTCGGCTTGACATTGACTGACGCAGTTGTTGGATGCCTTGCTAGGGATACCTTACCAAATTCTGTTCAACTGACACGTTGCATCGTCAAACTCCAAAGAAGATTGGAGGACCCTGCACATAATACTCGAAACGTTCTCATTTGGCGAGAGATCCGGTGACCTTCCAGGCCAAGACGGCGGTTGGCAAGTACGAAGACAAGCAGTAGAATCTCTCCCCGTATGCGGGCGGCCATTATCTTGTCGAAATGTGAGCCCAGGATAGCTTGCCATGAAGGACAAAAAAACGGGGCGTAGAATATCGTTGACGTACCTCTCTGCTGTAAAGGTGCCGCAGATGGCAATCTTAAGTCTCATATGCTCAGAGTCATTTGAACCATTTTTGATTCTGTGATGATGTTACATACTTTTAGGCGTCAGGGGGAATGGTAATTGTAACAATTTGAGGTAAGCCACCATGATCCGGAAACGACCGTGTCCAAAGTTATAATCGAAAATCTTTACAATACCTCTGACAGTGGAATACAGGTACAGATATTGTTGTTGCGAAGATTTACGGCAGGCAATTTTCGGAGTTGGTAGTATAGAAAACTAGAAAAGAAGTGTGGAAAACATGGGCTCTAAAACGCGTCCCTTAAGATCTATGAGCAAAAAATGATTCAAATGGCTCTGAGCACTATGGGACTTAACAGCTGTGGTCATCAGTCCCCTAGAACTTAGAACTACTTAAACCTAACTAACCTAAGGACATCACACACATCCATGTCCGAGGCAGGATTCGAACCTGCCACCGTAGCAGGATCTATGAGCGCTTGTTGAGTATAAAACATGTGTTTCACCGGAGTGATGATAAGCAAGTGCTCATACTTCTTAAAGTATGCATTTTACTGCCTGTGTTTACAAGATATTTTTGTCTTCCTTTGGTCACTACTACGAGCTCTGAAAGATGCCTAATCCCTCACTCTTAGCAATAACAGTACCGGTGCATATATTCCATTATCAGAGGTATTGGAACGATTTTCGCTTTCAGCTTTCGATTTGGACGTTTCCGCATCAAGGGCCCTTAACCTAAGGTGACACATGACAGAGTTATTAACATCATCATGGCATCACCCTGTTTAGTGTACCGTAGAATATACCGTCGTATTCAGCATAGACGCTGTAATCACGCAGTTGAGAATCCTGGTGACGCCGACACCATCACAACCAATCACCAATGTTCATGTCATCATCGTCCATGTTTTCTCAGACAGATCACTGACTGTATGAGTTACTTCTTCCCATTTATTTCCTCTTCTCTCTTTTAATTGTGTAAATTCTGTTTCATGCTTTTTCATTGAGAATCCTGAGATGATTCCTCCAAGCGGTGCACTCATACACTTTCATCTCACAATAAATAAACCGTTAAATTTACATTATGAGCTTAGTTGATTCCGTCACTCCCGTTATTCGCGATAAATTTTTCTAATAATTGGCATCACACGTGACAAAAGGCAGTTAACTAGTAATTTACTCGAATGAGATTTTCACTCTGCAGTGGAGGTGCACTGATATGAAACTTCCTGGCAATTTAAAACTGTGTGCCGGACCGAGACTCGAACTCGGGACCTTTGCCTTTCGCGAACAAGCGCTCTACCGTCTGAGCTACGCAAGCACGACTCAGGCCCCGTCTCACAGCTTTACTTCTGCCAGTGCCTCGTCTCCTACTTTCCAAACTTTACAGAAGCTCTCCTGCGAACTTTGCAGAACTAGCACTCCTGAAAGAAAGGATATTACGGAGACATGGCTTAGCCACAGCCTGGGGGATGTTTCCAGAATGTGATTTTCACTCTGCAGCAGAGTGTGCGCTTATATGAAACTTCCTGGCAGATTAAAACTGTGAGCCGGACCGAGACTCGAATTCGGCACCTTTGCCTTTCGCGGGCAAGTGCTCTACCACATTGGTAGAATTGGCAAAGGTCCCGAGTTCGAGTCTCGGTCTAGCACACAGTTTTAATCTGCCAGGAAGTTTAAGCAATTTACGTATTGAAAGCTATTAATGATGTTCTAACAACCTTGGTTGATATTCACAGGTAGTAACTTGTGACCTACGACCATAATTATTCTTTCGAACCTTTCATTTCTTCATCAATTTCTAATTTTATAATAATGTACTTATTTGCGGTTTATCATTTTTGGTTACTGACGTCGGCATTTACCGCCTACGTCAAAATTTCACAAGTGCTCGCCAAGAAAAGTTGTATTCAATTCCAAATTTTGTATTTTTTCCACGTGTGTTATTAGTACTCTAATACCTTACTTTTCGTCGATAATAAATTTCCAGCCGCTCGGGATAGCCTCGCGATCTGAGGCGCCTTGTCACGATCCGCGCGGCTCCCCCCCGTCGGAGGTTCGAGTCCTCCCTCGGGCATGGGTGTGTGTGTCGTCCTTAGCGTAGGTTAGTTTACGTTAGTCTAAATAGTGTGTAAGCTTAGGGACCGATGACCTCAGCAGTTTGGTCCCATAAGACCATACCACAAATTTCCAAATTTTCCAAATAAGTTTCCATTCACAGACCATTCCGGCTTTGGAAAAGTAGCCAGCAGTGTCTAAAATTGACCGTTCTTACAGTTCATTACAAGCCTTGTGTTGTTTAATCTATCACCTTTTCTATTACTTAAGCACATTTTTTTGAGAACCGTAAAACGTGCAATTAGATCTCGGAAGAAAGCCTCAGCAAGGAGGGCGATACGTCGGAGTATGTGCAGTAGAGCGATGCAGTACCACTACCCAAGGGCTTCCAACATCAATAAATTGTCTTTCTTCTAATTCTTCTTATAATGTACTATCTTATTGCGGTTATATATATATAGCAGGGAAACAATCATGTGTCATAAGTCTCTCACAATGCTGCACCGTACTATCCTGTACTGCATACTAATACCATTGCCCCAAACCTACGATTCTTGTTTCACGGTGACTGCAGAAAATGCATCAATACGTACCGCAATAGGTCAGCCATGTCGTCCACTTAAGCTTGTAGTTCGATGACAATAAGTAGCATCATGTCACTGCACAAACATTCGTCACAAGCAAACACATGGCACATATACGGTTAAGACGCAACACTGACAAAAGGAAAGGATACCGACCTTAAAACTTGAGTGTATCCAATGAGTGGCATTAAAAATGGTTCAAATGGCTCTAATCACTATGCGACTTAACATCTGAGGTCATCAGTCCCCTAGAACTTAGAACTAGTTAAACCTAACTAACCTAAGGACATCACACACATCCATGCCCGACGCAGGATTTGAACCTGCGACCGTAGCAGCAGCGCGGTTCCGGACTGAAGCGCCTAGAACAGCTTGGCCATAGCGGCTGGCCAGTACCATTAAAAGCGGAGATTTTTGGATGGAGGATGAAATGTAAACCTTAATATTCTTCGATAAGGAAGGAGTAGAATGGCAGCTTGTGAAGGAGCATACAAACAAACTGCGATCTATGCTCCAAGGAAGCGTCCCGCATTCGCCTTAATTCATTTAGAAAAACTATGAAAAATCTAAATTTAGGTGACAGGAGGGGTATTTAGTGCGAAATCAGTACATTGACCACTATGCAAAATTATCCAGTTTGAACGATTAAACTAACGAGTAGGCGCTGTAGCAGCAACAAGATAGTAAATGATGACGTTTAAGATGAAAGGAAATGTCGGCATGTTGTGCCATGAATACTGTGTGGCGTGCTATCTGCCTGTAACTAAGCACTGGTATCAATTAGGGACTGGGCGGCACGCGCTGACGGCTGACAAATACGTCGCGATACGCGGGCGGCCTACTTTGCCAGGCCGTGCAACGTGAGTGAGCTCGCCGCTACACAACGTCGGGCGGCTTCTTGCCTTATCAGGCATTCTCACTACTCATTCCGTCCTGTACCTCTCTGTCTCTCTCTTCTACTTCTGTGTGTTATTTTGTGTATTTTTGTTCGGTGGTTATGTGAGGTGAGATAACATAAACGACATGAAAAGGCAGTATAGGACACTGCTGTTGACATTTATGATATTCAGTACGTTATTTCCTGACAGCACACTGAGCACAAGCAGTTTAAATTTTATATTTTCTAAATGTGGGCTAAGATGGTCAAGAGGTCTTTTGTCAAGTGACTTAAAGTGTGAATACCAGTTACGTTTTACTTATCTCAATTTGTTATCCTTTAGCTTCCATCTTCCCTAGTCTCGTTTCCAAGTCAGTTAATTGCACATTTTTTTCTTAATTTCAATCTTCAATTATTTTTCTTATATCTTCTGGCTGTTTTAATGGTTCCTTCAGCTTCTTATTTTATGGCTGTTGTTTGATCTTCACATGACAACATAGTACGCCTAAAAACCCCTTATATTCTGCTCTGTATGTTGCCTTGGTTTGCTCCCCTTGATTTTTCTAGCCAAATAAACTTTTCTTGAATGCCATAGCAGTCATCTTGTTGACTTGTTCCTTTTCATGTTAGATATTTTACACAGACTTCTAGCCTTACCCATTCTCTCCCGAAATTATTCATGCTTTGTCTTATCTGATCAGTTAATTTTCAATAGTCTTTGATTGCTCCCCATTTCCATTGATTTCTACAGGTTTTTTCATCATCCATGTTTCCCACATTAACTAAGATGCATTTTCTATCTGAAACTTCGACCAGAGTTACATACCAGTGTTTAGTACCAATATTGCTCTTTTACTGATGGAGGAATTCTTCAGCTACTTCAACTGTATCCTTTATAATAATACTTCCTAAATAGCAGCACTTATGTACTTTATCCACTACAGTTTCTTATTCAGTTTAGATTTTAAGCACGTCGCTATTCCTCTTGATGCTAATACGAATCGCCGTAGTCTTAGGTTTCTTAACACTTCTACCAAATTCTGTGTCCAGTCCATTCACCATCTTTCAACTTGCTCTGACTTCCACTGAGAAGAGGCAATATTGTCAGCGAATCTTATCTTTAACACATCCTTTTCCAACCCGATATCGTACCATGCCTCTAATGACCTCGACGACGATGGGATGTTAAACCTGTACTCCATCCGAACACATCTCACGCAAACACTCAGAGGTACCATTTGCCATAGGTTCATCTCCAAGGAATCTGAAGCTTAATGATTCAAATCAAATGGCTCTGAGCACTATGGGACTTAACATCTTAGGTCATCAGACCCCTAGAACTTAGAACTACTTAAACCTAACTAACCTAAGGACATCACACACATCCATTCCCGAGGCACTATCCGAACCTGCGACCGTAGGAGTCCCTCGGTTCCGGACTGCAGCGCCTAGAACCGCACGGCCACCGCGGCCGGCGAAGCTTAATGATCACGGGAGTAATGATAACAGCGCAGTGGACAGAAAGAAGGAGCCGAGTTTCTGGGAATATTGATTTTAGTGCGTCAAAAAATGGTAACACAGTGTATTCTCCAATGAGTATGAAAATAATTCATCTCTCATCTCATGTGGCTCTCTTATTTTTTTCCAATGTAAAGAGTTTTGTTTTAGATACACGTTATACAGGATACGACAAAATACTAAGAAGAACAATTCAGCTTAATAATTTACATTACAGTGAAACTTTTAAAACTGTTAACTTTCTAAATAGTGCACATTGAATCAGGTTTACTTGTCCAGACCTTTAATCCAGTGAAGAAAACAATTTTGATAGCTGTCCTAATTTATGCTACATTGTGCCTCCAGTGAATTTTGTGTCTTGAAAAGACTCCGCTTTTTTCATTCTAGAGAAAATGACAGGGAGATGGTGTGACAGTGATGACAACTGTTTCCCATCAAAGCTTCTTATCCCTGAAGGGTAGGTGTGTGGTACTCTGAGAGGGAGGGGGGAGGGGCTGGGAGGGGTCGTTGTCGTGACGGAGTCATTTCTTGATTGCCACAATACATATATGCTTTTTTCACCATGATTCGTGTAATTATTCTAGTACTTGTAGGTACTTATGTTCGTTAACTGTAATGAGCTGGAGGAAAAAATTATGTTGGACTATCCTTTCACCTTAGAAATACCAAGCATCTTTGTTTTCACTATTTTACTACTTTTTTATCATGGTAATAAGACTCTTGAAATAAAAACTGACACTAGCATTAGTCCTACCTATCTGATATTTCTCTTTGGTTCTCAGTTGCTTTTGTAGTATACATCGTACAGTTGCTAGTTTTTGACTCAGTGTAATATGGTATCAGCGTCTGCTGTCTTTCCTGAAAATTTGAGTATCATAGTTTGTCGCTGCTGCAGGCAACAGCCATATCTTGAATGTGCAGTCTTTGATGAGTTTCTTTTGTTATTAAAAGGACATAGACACATCCAGAATATCTGGAAGGAAATATGTTACCATTAAATAGAGAGGGTAATCTACATCAAGGCTGAAACTTGATACAGTCACTTGGCATACACTGCTCGTCGAAGGAGTGGTGTAATTCTGTTTTCCTCTTTTGACCATTAACCCAAAAATTACTGCATTATGCGTAAATATCTCCCACGTTTTTCACTGTGGATGCGCTAAAATAGTCTCAGTTACAATCTTTACTGGCAGCAGATATTATAGTGGTATCGAGTTTTGGAAGTTACTCTCAGACCTGGATAGATACACACCACTGTCCCTCCCTCCTCTCCCCCCCCCCCCCCCCCCACACCCACACACACACACACTTAAATGACTCCACCAATCAGTCATTGTTACTGACGCCCGCTATCAAACGAGTGAGAATCAACTGTAAAATAAAGAGGAATAATTTTCGTCACGTTTCACTGACGTCATGGAACTCGAAAGCAGTACACGTACGCCTACATTTAATTTGACCACTTGGAGAGATCCTATCAAGGAGCTTTGTACGTCACTGCCCGGATAAAAAGTGCAACCTGCGCCGTTCTGGTTTTAATCCACGGGAATGGAGATGGAGCCCTACTTCAAATATGATTGGTTAAAGTTGATAGTTGAAGGACTCCAGAAGCATATAGGTTGCAAAATCAATTCCCAGACACTCATACGTTCGTTATACAATTTCCAACCGAAACATGAACGCAAGAGGCCACACCATGTACCACACAAGATGAAGAAAAATTATTATTACTATTATTATCAAATTCTTGGAGATGCGGTCCGCCCAAGTAAGTAAAAAAAATCTTTTTTATGCCATGCACGTATCGCTTCCTTTTATTTACGATGCCTCCTCCGTTGCATGTAATACTTGTCTGTTTTATGTATAAAGAGTGTTGAATGTATCAAGAATGATGACGTAAACGTCAACTGTTGAAAGTACACTGTAGCTAGAAGCTGAGGCTTTACATATCTTAAGAGCTATGAGCACTTTTTCATCCTCTATACCGTCAAACATACCTCTTCCTTTAAACAAGTGCTCATACCTGTTAAGGTATGCACTTCAAAAGCTCATGTTTAATGGACGATTTCTTCTTGTTTTGGCCCGTACTACATTCTCCTAAAATATGGAAGCAAAGAGCTGACGGAAGAAGAGATATGTTTCGCAGTATCGAAGTTGAATAAGTGCTCATAGTTCTTAAGGTAAGCTGCTTAGAACCCATGTTTACTTAGATGTGTTTCCTTTTAGTATCACGTGCTTTCAGCCGTATGCGTTTATACCATTCATTATGACACCCCCTAGTATAGTAAACATGTGGTGTAATGTGTCCAGATATGTTGCTATATTAGAGCGTTTCGTTATTTTCTTATTGTCAAATAAGGAAAAACTTTTAGGAGCGCAGATTTCTTAAGGTTAAGTTACATTTTGGTCCTGCTTACTGTTTATGCGACGCCCAATAATTGTATCTCGATGGCTTGTGTACCTCACGATATTTCCGGGCATATTTCACTAAGACACTGGTTTTTAAATTGTGGTGGTTGTCTGTGTCCTCTATTGACAGTGTTGTCAGTTGTCGCTATGTGTTTTCTGGCCGTTATTTGCTTGGGAAGTGGACGAAATTTAAGCGGAGGGATAGCAAATACTAGTTTCCTTATGGAATTGACAGAGTTAGGGTGATTGAGTAAGGTGTTATTTAGTCTGACATTTTAGTGGCTAAAGTGATAAGTGTCTTGTTACATCAATCTGGTCGTTTATTACTTTCTTTTACACTGCAAGAGCGCTGGACGTAAAAGCTTTCCTGTTAAGAGTTTTCTGTTGCTATCGTTCATTCTAATAACTTCCACGTTCTAAGCCATCTTAGATGGTTCATGCTCATGGTACAAACTATAAATCATACAAAAGCTGGTACTAGCCGGAGCTCAATCCGAAACAACTGGAGTTAATGCCACGTCCTGTAAGAGTCAGAAGAAGCAAGCACCATATTGCCGAGTTTTAGGTTACTATGCCTGTATGCTACTGAGTAAGGACAGTACATTTGTTCTGCCAGAAGTGTTTCGCATCAATTTATGAAGGCAGCACCAGTAGCCTGAGAAACATAACTGCCAGGCTTACGCAGCACTTTCAGCGTACATATTGCGTTATTGTTCATGTAAGCTACAAACAGTTCTTACTTAGACACTGTTTCCTCAATACATGTTTCGCTATAAACTGTGTGCCCTGATGGTAATCTACACGTGTTGTAACGCTGTTATACAGTCTATAGCATTGTAACAATTTTCAGCATGGCCCACACACCCTTCTATCATTTGTTTAGTGTTTTGTTGCCAAATTTGTCGTGTTTTTTAATGTCTATAGTCAATGTTTATATCTGTGCAAATGTAACTGCGCACATTGTGTGTGTGTGTGTGTGTGTGTGTGTGTGTGTGTGTGTGTGTGTGTGGAGCGCTCAGGTTTTAGTAGTGAGTTGCCGTTCATATACGTCTGGTCAGTGATCAGCTGCTTGTCCTCTGCTGTGGCTTTTTTAATGTGATAGTATTTTCTATTCTGATAAAATATTAGTTGTGATTATTTATTCTAGCACTCTCAACACATCTTAGCCTGATGACTGTACTGTTCTAAATATTTTGCGAATGTGGAGTGATAAGTGTCATGCTTCCATCGTCCGACTCTCTCTCTCTCTCTCTCTCTCTCTCTCTCTCTCTCTCTCTCTCTCTCTCTCTCTCGTTTTTTTCACATCTGGTAGTTAACTCTTGCTTGATAGTCCAACATATAGTTCATTACAAGTTTGAAATTTGACTTAAAAAAGCACATATACAGTCACAACCACAAGAAACATGTTTTCTTTTAATAGGAAGTTGCGTTTCTCATTCTGTTTTAGACCATCTTCAGACCTACTACCGTGATGGTAGACGGTGGACGTAAACGGAGCAGCCGCTACGCTAACTCCTCAGTGAGCAGTTAGCGTTGTGGAGTCGTAGCGCCTGCTCCGTTTACGTCCACCGTATACCATCACGGTGGTAGATCTGAAGATGGTCTAAAACAGGTCGAAACCCGCGACTTCCTATAGGAAACAAGAAATTTCTTGCTGTTCTGACTGTGGATGAGCATTTTTAAGAAACAGAAAAAGAACCACTGTTCGTCAAAGGAAGAGAAATGTTCTCAAAAATTACCGAGCTCTGAAATTTGAGCTGGTATACAATGATACTTGGGATTGGTTTTTCTTGGGTGTTGAGGTGTTTAAACACGTTTAAACGGTATTTGCTGTTTTATATGCCGCATAGAGGCCCGGATTCCTTAGACTGCTTGCAATTTTTTGTGTTAGTTCACATGCGTACGTCATTATGTAACATGTTCTTTTACAAGTAAAAATGTAACCTTTACAAATGTGACGTGTAGCACCTACACAGGCTCAGAATAAATCAAGGTATCTGATTAGGAGGTCCTGAAGCTCAGAACGCGTCAATGTACAAGCGTTCCTGCCTCTCTTACAGATGACGATGATGATGATGATGATGATGATGATTGGTTTGAGGGACGCTCAACTGCGCGGTTATCAGCGCCCGTACAAATTCCCAACCATTGTTCAGTCCAATCTCGTCACTTTCATAAATGATAATGAAATGATGAGGACAGCACAAACACCCAGCCATCTCGAGGCAGCTGAAAATTCCTGATCCCGCCGGGAATCTCTGTTACATAAGAGGAAGCTGAACATCCCTGAGCAAACATAGATGAAATCTGTGGTTGCTCTATTTGAAAGATCCTAGATAATTTGACTGAATAAAAATAGCATTGCAATGCCACGGACTCGAAACAACAAAACGCACAAGGAGAATCAGTTTTCTTCGTGATACTTGCCAGTCCATAGATGTCTGTGGCTCTGTGTGACGGTTGTTGTAGACCTCTGAGAACTACATAAAAGAAATGACTGCAAGACGCTCTTTTATGCTAAGCGCTTACGAATGGAAGCAAATGTCAAAGAGCAATTACTCTCGCAACAAAGAACTTAATGCGTCAGAGATATAGTTGTCAGAAGTGTAGACAACTCGAAATTCATCGTGCTTCAATTCCTCCACGAGAGTGATGACGAGATGAGTGAAGAAAACATATATTCATTCCAATCTGCAGGGCAATATCCGTTCTCAATTCTGTACGCCACTATTTTCAAGACAGTTGTTCCGAAAGCAGTGACAGACTTCTATTCGTTGGTGTGACTTTAGAAAAATACAGTGTACAAAAGAAGTTGCTTGTGAAACACTAGAGAGACCCATCCGAGAATATAGCTCAAGTGTGTGAGATCCTTACGAAATTTAATTAACAGAGGTAATTGAAGGTGCTCAAGGAACGGAAGCACGAGTAGTCACAGATTTGTTTGACACGTTTGACAGCGTGAACAATATGCTGAAAAACTAAACTGGGAGATACTTGAATACAGAACCAAACTGTCCCGTGGAAGAAACTTCCTTACAAAATTAACCTGCCTGACAAACTAGGCGTCGAAACTGGTTCCTAATTTCGAGTACCGGTCAGGCATTCGTGGAAGAAACTTCCTTGCAGAATTAACCTGCCTGACAGACTAGTTGGCGAACCTGGTTCCCAATTTCGAGTCACCGTCCAGCAATCAGTTTTAATCTGCCAAGAAGTATTGAACTGGCACATAGCACACGCTCCACTTCAGAATGGAATTTCATTTTGGAGTCTTGCTGAAGCCAAGATACAATGTTTCAAGAAACACCTTTGTATGAGGAATCTATGTAATATATCGTTCACTACATATTGTATCCGTTTGTTTCGGAAAGACAAAATTAGTTTAATTATAGTGCTACGGATGCGTCAAGTAATCATTTTTCGAGTACTCCATATGCAAATAGAACGGGAGGAAGCCGTAATAACTGGTACATTGGGAAGTGCCCTCTACCAATCACTTCACATTGGTTTGGGGAATATAGACGTAACGATGCAGTGAGTCTACTATAGTCGCATTGATTATTAGAGAAATTCTTCTCATGGCGCCGCAAGCTAAATTTCCCTCTCCACACCGCTCGCTAATTAAGGTCCACGTTAATGCATGATTGTCTCCGTTGATGTCAAGCTGTCCCTTTCTGCTACAGTGTTACTGGTGTCAAAATTTGCTACAATACGTCCGACAGCTTTTTTGCCTTCAGCTTCGAACTCTCCTGCACAAAATGTCTTTGTTCTTGTGACGTTCACTCGCACCATTTTTTCACAGAGTATAAGACACACTTTTCTTTGTTCTTTTTTTTAAATTTACGATATGCTGTATCCAGCTTATTTACTTTTGTTGTGGAAGGCTATATCAATTTAACGCATCTCACGTCACAAGAAATGAAAAAAAAACCGAAAAAAAGGAAGTGTGTTAAGAATCTGTCGTGTTTTGGCAACCTAGAGAGCAAACAAAAGATAAAGATTAAAAGAGTGGGTAAGCTTTGTTTGTCATATTGCGCCAAATATAGGCCTACCAGCAGAATACCCGCTGTTCTAAAATTAAATTGGGCTAATTCTGGTGACGGAGCTACTATGTAAAAATAAAGCAAAGTGCTTAAACGCTTATCAGGCCTCCATGCATAAACAGAGGCAGACTGAGAGTCAACTTAGCTCGTTAAATACAGGCGCCAAGAGTGGAAAGAGAGGACGATTGATTAATACTACCGCTGATATACATACAACCGAATAGTAAACAAGTTGTGGATGGTGACGTACTTGTAGAGATTGCGTGACAGCGAACAAACAAGAAAGTCTCGCTGTCCTGCAGTTTTTCGTTTTTGCTGTTTATTTTCGCCTGGATTTAGCAATCAAATTCTACTCTGGGAAGCATACATAAATGCGGAAATAAGCTCCGATCATAATATAGAAATCACTGAGTAATCTAAAACTGATGGGCATAAATAGATAAGAAACATACTCGTACATACTGATACACACGTTAAAAAAGCACATGCGCACTCCCCTGCATGCACCACAACGCAGATTCAATTCGTCGTATTTTTGTGGCCACGGGTAATATGTTTCAATGAGTAACGCACGTACATCCACTTGTAAAAGGAAAGCATTTACTAATTCAACCGTGTAAGGGCCTGAAAACGTAAGAAAAGAGGATGGCATAAAAAACGGAAAAATGCTATCAGCAAATTATTATGTTGAAAAGTTTCGACAGAACGGAGATCAACAGTAAATTCTTAGGTTTAATAAGCAGTGATGCAATTTACATTTAAACAAAAGTGAGTACAATGTAAAGCAGCGGAAAATAATTGAGGAAGGACATTACAGCATAGATACACTGAAAGCCCAATAACTCACTCAGTTTATCTACAAAAGAAGTTAATTTAATAATGCTAAGAACGAGAAAGTGAACATAAATCGGAGTGTGTGATATAGCAGGAGACTGTAGGAATTATCAAGAGGTGTATAGGAAGACTGAAGAATCCTAGGAGAAGTAACATGTAAACGTGATAGGCAGCTACATTACATGCAGAAAAAATAACGGTAGATAGAACGGGGGTATATACTACAGAAATGGTCTGTGCAGCTGAAAATAATATCCTGAGGGTTGATGAAGGGAGAGAATATAGATAAAGAAGAAATGTGTTGTCCAGCAATCCGATCTGACAGAAACTTAGGAAGGAAGACTACTGTTCGCTGTCCCTTCAACTATGAGGTCACTAAACGTGTGGACAGAAATGTCTTTTTAACTGAAATTTATCTCAGCAGAATTACGAAACATGAATCCGAATGACAAGATGAGATTAAGAAAACAGTTTTTAGCGATATTAAAGGTTAAGCTCATTAAACGTGCAGGTATAGACTGGAAAGCATGAAACCTACTGATTCTTTCCATAAATGGTGCATTTAATCTGCTAACTAAAATAATACATAGAAGAAGAGAAAACGGAATTAAAGAGGCTCTGGGCTAAGACCGGTTTGTTTTCACGAATCAGTCCTGTTACTGCACTTTACAATAGAGAGGCAAATAAAGAAAATTAAATGCATATCCCTAGAATTTTTCCATCTAGAGGAAGTCTTTTACAATCAAGTTGTGGTAAGGTGTTCGAAATCCTACATTGGATAGAGCTAAGGTAAAGAACAGACCTATGACCTACGACATACCAAAAATTAACCTTGGAAGTTGAAGAAACACGCATACGCTTTAAGAACGTTATAAAAAAAGGGTTACAGCACAAAGTGCTGTTGTTTAGGTACAAGTAAAGATGGCACTGAAAGAAAATTTCAAAAGAGGAACGGAAATAAACAGTAATGCTAATGTTGGAAGATGGTGTAACTCTTGTAGCTAATATTTAGAAATAGTTAAAAAACTGTTAATGAGAAAGACAACTTGCTATACAAGGAATATTTTTTGAAGATAATAAATCAAAGATTCTTACGTAGTGTTTAAAGATTCCCAAGCTGGGAGAGTAAGTCACTACTTTGCGTATGCTAGCAGAAGCCAATCAGCGATTCCAAATACCTCTTGTCTGAAAAAGGTTTTAGTCTATGGAGGCATTGTTCTAATGGTAAGCATGACCATATTTTGGCAAAAAACATCTACCTAGATGGGACCACAGTCCCTCATTTATGGAGTGATATTATCGTTCTGGGATGACCACTTCCAATTTCTGAAAGAAAGCTATTAAACTTCCCAGACTGTTGTGCCTCTGAAACATATGTTTTGCGGCTCACTAATAGAATGTAGTGTCTTTCTGGCATCAAGGGGAGTGGTTACAGTCCCACCTCCTCTAGATACACATACGCCAGCCACTCTGTCTACAGGGTGTTACAAAAAGGTACGGCCAAACTTTCAGGAAACATTCCTCACACACAAAGAAAGAAAATGTGTTATGTGGTCATGTGTCCGGAAACGATTACTTTCCATGTTAGAGCTCATTTTATTACTTCTCTTCAAATCACATTAATCATGGAATGGAAACACACAGCAACAGAACGTACCAGCGTGACTTCAAACACTCTGTTACAGAAAATATTCGAAATGTCCTCCGTTAGCGAGGATACATACATCCACCCTCCGTCGCATGCAATCCCTGATGCGCTGATGCAGCCCTGGAGAATGACGTACGGTATCACAGCCGTCCGCTTTACGAGCATGAAGAGTCTCTACATTTGGTACCGGGGTGGCATAGACAAGAGCTTTCAAATGCCCCCATAAATGAAAGTCAAGAGGGTTGAGGTCAGGAGAGCGTGGAGGCCATGCGATTGGTCCGCCTCTACCAATCCATCGGTCACCGAATCTGTTGTTGAGAAGCGACGAACACTTCGACTGAAATGTGCAGGAGCTCCATCGTGCATGAACCACATGTTGTGTCGTACTTGGAAAGGCACATGTTCTAGCAGCATAGGTAGAGTATCCCGTATGAAATCATGATATCGTGCTCCATTGAGCGTAGGTGGAAGAACGTGGGGCCCAATCAAGACATCACCAACAATGCCTGCCAAAACGTTCATGGAAAATCTGTGTTGGTGACGTGATTGCACAATTGCGTACGGATTCTCGTCAGCCCACACATGTTGACTGTGAAAATTTACAATTTGATCACGTTGGAATGAAGCCTAATCCGTAAAAAGAACATTTGCACTGAAATGAGGATTGACGCATTGTTGGATGAACCATTCGCAGAAGGGTACCCGTGGAGGCCAATCAGCTGCTGATAGTGCCTGCACACGCTGTACATGGTACAGAAACAACTGGTTCTTCCGTAGCACTCTCCATACAGTGACGTGGTCAACGTTACCTTGTACAGCAGCAACGTCTCTGACGCTGACATTAGGGTTATCGTCAACTGCACGAAGAATTGCCTCGTCCGTTGCAGGTGTCCTCGTCGTTCTAGGTCTTCCCCAGTCGCGAGTCATAGGCTGGAACGTTCCATGCTCCCTAAGCCGCCGATCAATTGCTTCGAACGTCTTCCTGTCGGGACACCTTCGTTCTGGAAATCTGTCTCGATACAAACGTACCGCGCCACGGCCATTGCCCCGTGCTAATCCACACATCAAATGAGCATCTCCAAACTCCGCATTTGTAAACATTGCACTGACTGCAAAACCACGTTCGTGATGAACACTAACCTGTTGATGCTACGTACTGATGTGCTTGATGCTAGTACTGTAGAGCAATAAGTCGCATGTCAACACAAGCACCGAAGTCAACATTACCTTCCTTCAATTGGGTCAACTGGCGGTGAATCGAGGAAGTACAGTACATACTGACGAAACTAAAATGAGCTCTAACATGTAAATTAAGCGTTTCTGGACACATGTCCACATAGCATCTTTTTTTTATTTGAGTGTGAGGAATGTTTCCTGAAAGTTTGGCCGTACCTTTTTGTAACAACCTGTACATCGCCCCAGCTTCTGACGTGAGAATGCACAGAGATTTATGATCTTCCCACCAGTTCCACAAAAGCTCAGTTTACAGCAGTCTCTCCTAAATGTCTTCCACTTTTAGTTATCTGGTCATCTTGCATGACGGACTTGCACCTGGCAGATGTAAAATGTATTGTGAACTGGCGCCCTTGGGAAATGACCTTAAGCAGAAGGCAGAGAGTGTTTTGGAAGAACTACTGAACACTGCTCCCCAGAATCTCTCACACAGCCAGGTCATTGCACTCAGCATTTATTGCTCCCAATTCATCTTATTCCCTGTTATCGGTCACCTCTGATACAGCCCCCTGGGCACAAGACTTCTAAATGTTACTCATGCAGTTACAAGAACATTTTGCCCTCAATTTCCTCATATAGAAAACGTCATTAACCACCAAAAAAAATGGCTCTGATCACTATGGGACTTAACTTCTGAGGTCATAAGTCCCCTAGAACTTAGAACTACTTAAACCTAACTAACCTAACTAACCTAAGAACATCACACACATCCATGTCCGTGGCAGGATTCGAACCTGCAACCTTAGCAGTCGCGCGGTTCCAGACTGTAGCGCCTAGAACCGCTCGGCCGCCCCGGCCGGCCATTAACCACACATAGCAAATATAGTACCAGGGAAAACTGAGATCATATCCTAAAATATGAATGTTAATCTGACTGACAATGTTGCTAAAGTGAGAGAGTGGTGTGCCTTCTCTCAAAGAGACGGTATTAAGGCTTTTGCTACTGCAGCTCCCAGGTATTTACAAGCCTTATGAGCACGTTATTGTTGGATGCAGAGCCCCAATCCTCACAGCACTGTTTCCTTGCTGTGCAGCAAGTGTAACCTTTACTGTCCCAAATACTCGCCTCCTTTGTCCCCACACCCCGTTCTTCTCCTAGAGGATCAGCTGAAGATGGTTGGTCAGTTTTGGACATTATCATAGGTTGGCTATACATTATACTTTTGTCTTAATATAATTGATTACAGAGTCTACTTCAGAAGTCATTCGATAACATTCTTCCACTGTTTTTACATAAATGCAGTAAACAGAACAATGTCATGTGCAAAAAACGATCCATTAACACGTATTATTTCTTCTTCACTTTCCTCTGTCGAGTACTATCAAATGTCCTCTCATAATGGTGAATGACTCATTATATTGATAAAATATAATGGCAGCTGTATCACTGACATTTATGTTTTCAGTATACCAGTAGAAATTGAATCGGATCATTGGCTCTCAAATGTTCTCAGTAAAGTTTTAGTTGACACTGAGTCCAAAACGGAATCTATAAATCATAGACATAGAATTAATTATATTGTTTACCCCATTGTCTCATATCGTTCGCGATTTACATGCCATCGAAAGGCTTATATCCATTTCTAAAGCACGATTATTCCATTTACTGATTCAAATCAAAAGTTTCAGTGCAGGTGAAGGTAATTTTACAGTACTAACAGGAGACTGATGAATCAGTGTCTTGTTAGTCCCGTTTTATTTTCTTTCTTGTCCGTAGTAATAAATACTACACTGGTCCAGTTTATGGGAATTGTCTTCGCAGACATTTGTCAAATTTTTGCAAACTAGTCTTTCGCCATAAGCGTTTCGTTTCTTTTGTTAAAGGAACATCATCAGCTGCCTGTAAAACACTAACGATGATTATCATGACCCAGAAAATTTAGCCTAAGATAACAATAGAACTCAGTCCCACGGAATAAATCGTATATTGAAACATTAATATAAAATCTGGAAAGTTGGGATGGATACAAACATAGAAATTTAGCTAATTGTGCCAGTATAATAGGATAGGAGGAACAGATTATTAAATCTGATATTGCTTTGCGTTTGTACAGGGATGGAAAAATATTACACGAAGGTGCCACATCCGCCAGCAAGAATCGCACTAACTGTAATGGTAATTCTGTCGAACTGAGGTTGGATAACAGACTGGGTATGTTAATTAGGCGTCTTTAATGCTACGTCAGCTTTCATGAGTCATAGCGGCTGGTGAATGGTGCCATGCCAGGCACTCAGTAAACCCTGATCAGAGGTTCTGAGCTGATGAGAGAACTGGTGATCGTGCTGATCACGCCAACAGTTGAACATTCTCTTTACCGAGGTGGTTGTCCAAACAACCGCCTATGCAAGCCAGAGGTGATCGTATCTTATAGGCAGTAGCTCCCCGAACCATTTCTCAATCAGCTGGACCTGTAGGACGATGACGAGTGCAGTCTGGCGACGTACTTTGTCCTCAGAGACTCCAGGCATGGATACGTCCATCTTGATGCCTTACACGGAGCCGGATCTCACCTGAACATTTGGCATGGTTCCACTCTTGTCGTGTGCTCCACTGTTGACATGTCATACTTTGCTAGTGCGTTAGGGGAAGCTGCAGCAATCGTCGCCTTGCCGGCCGTCCGATGTGATCTTCAGTTCGCAGCACTGTCAAGTGGATACTTGTTTCACTGCAAAGAAGTCCATTTCGTGACTCAAGGTATTTGGAGTACTGTGCGATCCTGCACTGTTGAGCGAATATTATCTCTTCCTCTCAGGCACTAGTCGCACGGATCCATTGAGAACGAAACCCCTGAACCTACCGTTTTCATATCCACACACCCAGTCGCAGGATTTAGACTACTGGAAGCAGCAGTTACGTGGAACGATTAACCACAGACTCGATAGGCTGTGATTCAGCTGCTGTCTAATTCCTACACGCGCTGCTACACATTCTTTCTTCTAGCACGCTATTATCACTAAGAAAGCGGGTAGCGGTAAAATGCGATTTATGAATGAGAAACCCGTTACATTATTTTTCCTTGTACCCAGAATGTTGATGGTGATACTCCTGTCCATCGCTCGCTGGCCATTTATACATACATTAAAAAATGTTTTGCATAAACCCGGTTCCCAGAACTGTCAAAGATAGACGTTGACAGTGGATACTGTATCCCTGAGAGATTCCCTCTGACTGTTCAGCGATGTCACTAACAACCCCCCCCCCCCCCCCCCAAGACGTAAACAACCGTGCATGGGTAGCACTTGTTAGATGGAGGGGGTCAGACAGCCCATCAGTTCCAGTCATTATACTACATTGTTACTTTGCGCCAAGAAGGGCTCTTCAAAAGGAAAGTGTCCAGGAGTCTCGGATTGAACCAAAGCGATGTTGTTCGGACATGTAGGAGATACAGAGACACAGGAAATGTCGATGATATACCTCGCTCAGGCCGTCCAAGGGCTACTACTGCAGTGAATAACCGCTACCTACGGATTATGGAGGAAACTTGACAGCAACGCCACGATGTTGAATAATACTTTTCGTGCAGCTGAGGGACGTCGTGTTACGACTCAAACTGTGCGCAATAGGCTGCATGATGCGCAACTTCACTCCCGACGTCCAGGGCGAGGTCAATCTTTGCAACCACGACACCATGCAGCGCGGTACAGATGGGCCCAATAACATGCCGAATGGACTGCTCAGGATTGGCATCACGTTCTCTTCATCGATGAGTGTCGCATATGCCTTCAACCAGATAATCGTCGGAGACGTGTTTGGAGGCAACCCGGTCAGGCTAAACGCCTTAGACACACTGTCCAGCGAGTGCAGCTAGGTGGAGGTTCCCTGCTGTTTTGTGGAGGCATTATGTGGGGCCAACCTACGCCACTGGTGGTCATGGAAAGCACCGTAACGGATGTATGATACGTGAATGCCATCCTCCGACAGATAGT